>NC_083234.1:56547959-57797959 GCF_032191835.1 Heteronotia binoei | reverse complement strand
CTACATGGGGCTGCCTTTGTGCCGAACTCGAAAGCTGCAGCTAGTGCAGAATGCCGCGGCCCGGCTGCTGTTAGGACTCCCAAGAAGGGAGCACATCCAACCAGGGCTCCGGGATCTGCACTGGCTGCCAATAGCTTACCGAGTCCGGTACAAGGTGCTGGTTATTACCTTTAAAGCCCTATATGGCCTAGGACCTGCCTACCTGAAGGACCGTCTCTCCCCACATGTTCCCCAGAGAGTACTGAGATCGGGAACTCAAAATCTCCTAGTTATCCCCGGGCCAAAAGAAGCCTGCTTAAAATCTACAAGGGACCGGGCCTTTTCTGTTACGGCCCCCTCCTGGTGGAACCAGCTGCCGGAAGAGGTGAGGGCCCTGCGGGACCTCGCCCAGTTCCGCAGGGCCTGTAAGACAACCCTCTTCCGGCTGGCCTATGACTAGCTGGTACAAGAAACTGAGTGTAGTTACACTAGATGTCTGCTGTCCCTAATGTTTTAAATGGTTTAAATGTCTTAAAATTTTAAATGTATCAATTATTTTAACTGTTTTTATGCTTAAATTCTATTTATGTCAAATTCTTACGTTGTGAGCCGCTCTGAGCCACTTGTTGGGAAGGGCGGGATATAAATCATAAAATAAATAAAAAATAAATCAAATAAATAGATCTGAAAGACACAAGTTCAAATATCCACTCTGCGATGGGGACTTGCGGGTGACCTTGGACTAGTCACACCCTCTTAACAGTGTTTCCTCTAAGCTGTGCTGGGGGTGCTGGCGCACAAAATTTTAAATGTCTGCTCAGGCATTTTAGCTTCCAGCTCACAAGCAATGGGGGATGGGGACACCTCTTTCTGGGGCCTATTGAATTGGATTCCCCAATTTCAATCTTTTTGAAACTTGGGGTTTTTGAGGAGAGGCACCAGCAGTTATGCAGCAAATTTGGTGCCTGTACCTCAAAAAACATCACTCCCAGAACCCAAGATACATTAAGATAAATTCTCCATTATAACCATGGGGCCCATTGACAATAATGGTCCCCATAGGCTATCATGGAGCAGAAAAATTTTTTTGACACCCTTATTATGACCTGGGAAAGCAATGGCAAACCACCCCATAACAAAACGTCCACCAAGAAAACGTTGTGAAGTGGCGTCAACCCATGGTTGGTAACAAATTGGTCCTTGCACAGATACTACCTTACCTTTTTATTATGTTTTTGAGTATTATTTGTAAGCTGCCTTGATTCACAGTAAAAGTGGGATATAAATATTTGAATAAATAAGTAGTTTGGAAAGGTTGATAACATTTAAGCAACTTCCTGTTTATTAGGTTAGGCAGGGTTCTGACAATGATTGATCCAACTCTGTTATACTTAGAATCATAGAATCACAGAGTTGGAAGGGGCCATCTAGTTCAATCCCATGGTAAACAAACTTATTGTGGAACAAGCTTTGGAACATGGCCACCTCTAGTATCTTATGTTGTTTGGTCTACGATTTCGCTGTTGTTGCTGTTTTCTTTTTCCTCCATCAACAAGCTGGAATAAACCATTTATATTTTTTCACTTTTTCTTTTTAGAGGACCATCTGGATTTTATGCTATTTTCACTTTGCTCCTGCCTTCTGATATTAAATTGGATAACAAAAGACTATTATAAAAACTTGTGCTTTTTAAGGTGGATTTTATTCTATCATCATCAAGAACACGGACATATTAATGGATATAAAATAAGCACTGATCTACAATCCCTTTCCACATTGACTGTCTTCTGTACCACTTTGTGCCCCCTTATTTGGATTATAAACAAAGAGCACAAACAGGTTTAGATGTGACACTGATTCATAGAAGGATACAAAAAAAGCACTGATTTACAACCCTTTTTTTACGGACTATTTTTTGGACCATCTATGGAATATTGTACCTTTTTTCTGTTACTGAGCAACAATAACTCTTCAGAAACAACTGCTCCCACCTTGCAGTCTCCTGTGTTCAACTCAATATTCAAATAAACAAGACTCTAACCTTTACTGCTACCTGCTGGACAACTCATACTTGGTATAACACACATTGTTAACAGACTATTCTACTTTTATTCTTTTGAAATTAAGACTGTCAAGAATTATTTTCAATTGCTTTAAAATTTGAACTGAAAATTTTCATATAATCAGTTGAAATAGCAGTTGTAGGCTAAAATTTTGTAGATATTTGATACCATGTTTATCAAATATTGATCTTTTTATCTATATCTTTCTATATCTATCTATCATCTGTCTGTCTATAGATAGATATGCTCGCATCCATTTATACTGTTAAAGATTGTGTAAGACATTTAAGATTATCTTTAAAAGATTGCTTATATTTTAAGATTGTAGAAGTTTAAGACTGTAATGCTATGATTATGCAAATATATGTAGCTTTATGGAAAAGTTATGTAAGGCATTCCAAAGCAGAAGAAAACTAACAAAGCTGAAAAAGATGACAACTGGAATAAGGTCTACAAAAAAAGAGACTAGTTCCAATGAAGACATTCAAATTATAACTGAGAAACCAGAAAAATCTTTTTTCCCAGCAAATTAAAACTTTAACTGCTGAACTTAAACAAGAAAATAGTTGCTAACTCAACTACAAGATATAAGGACTGAAATTTCAACTGAACTGCAAGAAATAAACCAAAAGATTCAAGAAAACAAGAGATTGAAGAACTTAAGACAAAGCAAAAAGATTCTGAAGGGAAACAAAAGAAGTTTGAGTAGTACAACAACATCAAGAATGCTCCATAAGAGAAGCAAATCAACGGACTGAAGTTCTAGAAACGAAACTTGGAACCAATAATCTATGATTTTGCAGCATTCCAGAATCCTTCCATGATCAGGACTTAGAAAACGGATTCAGAAAATGAATACAAGATTATTTCAAGTTACAAGGTGACCTCCCAGAAATTGAGCAAATCTTCAAATCAACTCAAGATAAGCAAGGCAGAACAACATACCAAGAGACATACTGGTCTCTTTCACCCACAAAAAATCAAAAGACACAATTTTATCACAACACTCAGAATTGATCATAAAGAAATTCAAATCTTTCAAGATCTTCTACCAGATACAATCAAGAAAAGGAAAGAATTTGGAAATCTGGCACAAGCACTTCAACAGAAAGATATACTTTACTGGTGGAGAATTCCATGTGAAATATTTTTTAGAAATATTTTTGCCAAAGGGTAAGAAAATAATAACAACATTAGAATAGGCAGAAGAATTCTCACAAGAACTGAAACTGAACAAAGCTCAGGCTCAGAAGACCCTGAACCTTCCCCCAAAGATGGAGAGTCAAGGGAAAAAAATAAAAAAATGAATGAGCTCAGAATAATCTCAACAAATCTTAACAGATTAAACTCCCTATTTGAAGCAGGAGAGGGCCGGGTACAGGGCTTCTTGCCCCGATGATGTCATTTGGGGTGGCGGGGGTGGCCTGGGGCTCTAGAATCCCTAGACCCGGGCCTGCTAAGACATTAATTGCTAAAGTTGGAAAAGCAGAAATTTTACTAAAAGCTCTAGTGGATCACAAAATAGATGGAGATTAAATTATAACTTCTTGCTGCAAGATGAAGTTAAAAAAAAAGGCATGGAAGATCTAATAGAATATTTTAAATTCAACAATATCAATGATACAACAGCATCACTAACATGGGAAGCCAGTAAGGCCTTTATGAGGGGAACCTTACTAGCAATAGCTGCAAGAAAGAAAAAGATAAAAATAAGATTCTCTGAAAAAAATAACAGACAAAATAAAGGCACTGGAACAAGAACATAAAAGTACTAGCAATAAAAACAAGTTGAAAGAGATCAAACATTTTTTAAAAAAAATCTGATCTGTTAGAAGTTGAAGAAATGCAGAAAAAGTTGAAATATTTAAGACAAAGGAACTTCGAATTTGCAAAGAAACCAGGAAGATACCTAGCTCATAGTCTAAGAAAAGGAAAGGAAAAGAGGAGGATACTAGGAATCAGAAAGGGAAGCCAAGTAATTTATTCAGAACAAGGAATGATGGATCAATTAAAACCCTTTTTCACAAACCTTTATAAAAAAGAACTTGCAAATGAGGAGGAAATGGGAAAATATTTACAGGAGTCACTATTTTAAAAAAATTTATGCCAGAACACAGAAAAATATTAAATCAAGTGATGACAATACAGGAAAAGAATTACACTATTAAAATTACACTATTAATTACACTATTAACATGAGGACTCATATTATTTGCTAGCAACAAGAAGTTTTCTTGGAATTGAAGAAAAAGAAATAGGCATAGCTGTTCCAGGATCAATTTTATTAAGAGATTGCTCCTGTTCCTTAATAAAGACTTAATTTCACTTGTTGAAATAGCTGTTTGGCAGTGGAGGACTTGGAGAATATTATTCAAGCATTATTGGGCAGAGGGGACTTTGGAGAAAAATGGACTCTTAAACATACTTTTGTACACCTGAGAACCCCTTTTGGAAGACTTTATAGCCTCTATGTACAGGTGCAGAAAGAGTGTCTTGTTATAGATCTCATTGTTGATGTTTTCTATGGTTTATATTGGGTGTCAAAAACACAACCCAGGGGCCGAATCAGGCCCCCCGGAGGGCTCATATCGGGCCCCCAAGCAACTGACTCTTGTCTGTTTCCTTCTCCCTCTTCCTTGCTTCCTTCTGTATCTCAGCTTGCTCTGCAAGGCCTGCTGAGTTGCAGAGGAGTTACAGAGCAAAACTTGATTTTCTCCATTGGTTGAGGCTCCTCCCCCTCCTGGTCCCCTGGGGAGGGAGGGAAAGAGCCAGGGCTTCCTTTGCCAGTTCCCTGGATCCTGTGGGAGAAATAAAAAGAAAGCACCTTTAAGACCAGCAAGTGCTAATGTTTTAAGCATGTTTTAATGGGTTTTTTTAAAAAAAAAAATCTATAGTTGTGTTTGTATCCTTTAAAAAGTTTATATCTCTGCTACCTAATCTTAAATAGGTACACACATGGCCCAGCCCAACACAGCTCAGCCCGGCCCGACAAGGTCTCATTTAGGTCAGATCCGGCCCTAATAACGATGAGTTCGACACCCCTGGTTTATATAGTTTTGTGACTGAATAGCATGAACCTTTAAGCATACCATTATATTTATACTTTGTTTCCAGTGAGAGGCTTTTTCTGCTTCTTGTCCTAAGTGGACAGCAGAAGGACAGTGTTGGCATGCGATAGTATATGTTACACAGTAGAAAGAATAGGTGAATGCCCCCACCTCCCCTGGCTGATACTGATAGGTCTTGTAAAAGTGTTGCCTAATGCAGATCAGTTGTGATTTTGCAATGGAATGATCCTGAGCAAGTACAAAACCTAGCAGTAGTGCACAGAGACGCTTGTACTTTTTAAAACCAAAGATAGACCATAGAAGACTGTTTTCATCTCACCCCTTTCTTACTGCTCCTGCCAAAGATGTTTAAGCTTTTAATTTTATTTATTGCATTTTTATACTACCTTATCTTAATAGCCCAAGGTGGTATACAAAGAAACCTGTTCATACATTAACACTGTAAGACAGAGCAGTAAAATATCACAATAAAACCAATGTATCTAACTATAAAAGAGAGTGATGGCAAAATCTACCTTTCTCTGGCCACTGCAAATAACTTCTAAAAGAAAAAAAGTCTGGCGTCTGCTTTGAAATGTCACCCAGGGTGGTCTAGTGTGATGTTTGAAGGGGGGGGAGTTCATACCTGGAGACTCTTGGAGAGATCAGCTTCCCTCCCACCCCAAGATAGTAGAGTTTCAGAGTGATCCTAAGCAGGTCTACTCAGAATCCTACTCAGGTCTGTCACTGGGAATTACTCCCAGAAAATTGTTCTTAGGAGTGAATGAGTGAGTGTGTGTGTGTGTGTATAAAATGCCAATAAGTTGTAGCCAACCTCTGGCAACCCCAGCAAGTGACTTTTAAGACAAATGAGAAGCAGAGGTGGTTTGCCACTTCCATCTTCTGCAGTCTTCCTTGGAGGTCTCCATCCAAGAACAATACAGGACAGAATCTGCTTAGCTTCTGAGATCTGATGAGTTCAGGTTGTACTTTGCCATCTTCCTTCTCTTAGGATTATATTGTCAACCTATTTTAAGGTTTAGATCCCACAGTAAACCCTCAGCACAGGATTCGCAATGCCTCTTCCATATTGAAAGTTAAAAATCAGTTAAGTAAAAGTAAACCTTATAAAATCCACACTAAAAATAATCAAGACTCAGCAGATAAAATTCCTGATTTCCTAAGAGTAAGAGTGCCTTTGGATGTGCTTCCAACAGCAAAATGTCTAGGCTGATTATGATTCTTGGGTGGGAAGAGGAAAAGGGGACCCCTAGAATCTGGCCTCCGAATACAAGGAAATAAAAATGATAATATTGAGGAAATGATGAAATAGGTTTTGGAGAGGCAGGTTGTAGCTTCTCTAAGTAATCAATAAACAAGTCCTATCCGGAGGACTTTTTAAAACCACATTTGCCAAATTTCAGAACCAAACAAATGTGTTCCTACTTGGCTTCCTCCTTTGCTGACCTTTTTGATCACATTTTCTGGACAGTTAAGGAAACGTCCCAGGCACAGCCCTGGAAAGCAATTTTTCCACTCTCTGGGCCAAATAACAGGGAGCTTAAACATCACATTTTTCAAACGCAGGCAGTGACAAGCCTGCATCTTCAAGTCTTGTGATAGATTGAGCCCTGTTTTGGGAAATGCACTAAAATATTTTCCACCCAGAAAGAGGGCAAGGGGAAATTAGTTAGCTTGGTAGTGCTGTGTCATCAAGCAAGATAGTTGAGACAGAGTTCCACTCATAAAAACGGGGGCCTCAATTCTGCATCCTGTGCACATGCAGAGCATGGTGCAGAGTAGTCCCCATAGGATCCCAGTGTAAGCCTCCCTACTTCTTTGCACAGTGTATTTTTCTTTTTCCAAGCACATTCAGTGCAAGCCTGGTAGACCACAGAGAGATCTAAGCAAGGCTGTCTTCCCAGAGCCTGTCCTTCACCAGGTTCTTCTCCTGCTAGCTTTTTCCAGCAGAAGCCAATAAGACGTGGAAGGGAGGGTCTCAGCTGGGCGTGAAGTCTCCTCAAGTCCACATGCAGCCATGCTTCATAAGTGACTCTCTTTTCTGAGGCTCTCAAGCAAACTGATTATGAATATTGCACTATTTTAAGGGTGTATTTGTATGTTATATTTTACCATGTTTATCATTTGCTGCAGAGGGGCTTTAGCTCCATAAACACTACTCAATACAAGGACCAGTACAGGAAGCCATTGTGTGTATTGCCTGCTCTGTCTATGGAGCCATAGCAGAAAAGCAACTAACATTGTTCATCATACAAAGGAAGTTATATTGTCTTGTACATATACTCAACAACAACAACAAAAGCCTTTATTGGCATATATCAGATTATAAATAGATAAACAAATACAGACATAACAAAAGCAATCATATGCAGCTATACAATGGACAATTGATCCTTGATTACCAAACTCAAGAATAAAGCAACCTTTTCAGTTATTTCAGATGACAAATCATTCAGAAGACGACAAACTTTTACAGCCTGTCATATTGGACAAAATTGGATCCAGAAACCTAAGGCGTATAATATCCTATAGGGGACAATAAACAAGAACGTGGGACAATGAGTCAACTTGTTTTAAATTACATATACAAAGTCTTAATGAGAGTGGAATTTTTTTATATCTACCATAGGTAACTGCTGATGGAATAGTATTGCATCTAGCAAGGGTAAATGCTCTACACAATTTTGGAACATGGAGAATTGATAAATAAGAAGGCAGGTGGCCAATAGTTAGGGAAACTCCAAAATTCAAAGGGTAGCAAGATTTATTCGCAGCACTAAATAGTTGTTGCAATTCAGTATCTAAAATTCTGCGTTTAATTAGACAATATACATTTGTAAAAGGGAGCATATAGAGAGTCCATAGACAAACTTAAGGTGATTATTTTCCTCTCTATGCAGGAAATCCATTTGGATGAGGAGGATTCTGACAGCATTTGATACTCCCTTTCCTCTACGGGACTCAGAGCAGCATAACTGAGGTTCTTGAGCGGTCTCCCCTCCAAGTATTGGCCAAATCTAGACCTGTGTCATGCCGTACCCTGGGAATAGTATGCGTTTTGTAGCACAGCAGGCATGAATGCTTCATTTCAAGAGTCAAGTCTTAGAATGGATGCAGGCTGCTAGGAGCGGATGGAGGAAAAGGACATGCAAATGACTTATTCCTCTCCCTCCACTTCAGATCCTACCCAAAGCAGAAAGATGTGCATTCTGTAATTTGTTCCCCTGTTGGGAAAACATGAATCTCTTACATGGGGGTATGCTGGGCCTGTTTGGGTTGTAAGTGTCAAGGCTGTCAGTCTGTGTGCAAGCTGGTAGGTGAGCTGGAAAGCAGTCAAGCAGATACACGGAGTTGGGAGATCTGGGAGTTCCATCAGAATGAGGCCAGAGTCAACAGCTTTAAAAGCCCAGTGTTTTGTTGACCTGTCACCTGCGCCTTATTGAGCTGGTTGCTGCAGCGCCACCCTCTGGCTAGCTGCAGTGGTGGTATATACATCAGAGAGCAGGCCTAATAAGTTCCTGTATTGGGAGGCTTCCATACTGATACAGAAAGGCTGGGAATCAAAAGTCCTGAACCACTAGTGGACTGCCAGCTGTGTAGGGCAGTCCACCAGGAACTTGGTAAACTTCATAGCATAGATGCTTGCAGGCTTCATAGATGCTTGCAAGCTTAGCTAGTGCCTGATGTAAAGAGCATTTATCCTAGAGCAGGGTTTCCCAAACTTCCCCTACACCCCGTGGCCCGGTTATTTTTACACTTCTCCTTCGTGGTCCACTAAAATTTGGGGGTGGAGCCAGGAGACAGGAAAGCCTGTCTTTCTTCTATAGAAGTCTCCAATGAAAATGGAGCTCAGGCTTTGCAGCCTGTGTCAGTCTTCAAGCCTAGCTTTTATCTGCACAACAGAGACATTGGGGGACGGAAGGAAGGAAAACGGAGCTCAGGCTTTGCAGCTTGTGTCAGTCTTCAAGCCTAGCTTTTCTCTGCACAACAGAGAGATGGGAAAGGAAGGAAGCAGAGCAGAGCTCATGCTTTTCTGGGGGCGGGGCTAGCTTTGGCTTTTCTTGTGACCCAGTATTGAGGCTTCCGTACCAAGTATTGAGGCCCGGTACCAAGTCGCAACCTACAAATGGAAAACACTACTTTAGAGCATGCCCTGGGATTTTCTGCAAACACTGAGGTTTGATGGCAGGTGTCTCAGTTGTAGGAAAACATTTCCCGAAGGTAGAAAGTTTTGAAAAGCATCACCCTGAGGGATCTTGCAGTGGTAGACAGAGGAGTTAGAAGGCATAATGCAAGACTTGTGAGCAGCATTCTAGATAGGAGGCTGTAAGCTGCGCAGGCTTGTGCTGTGTAAATCACATAGGCAAAGTTGTGTTGTCTTGTGCTGTAACTTTTAAACCACATTGTTTGTCCCGTTTTTCATCAAATGGAGGAGCCCAAGTGATATTTATGGTACAGAAACAGTGGCATGGTTCAGACTTCATGCCAATTCTTGCTATGTCATATGTGAGCGAGCCTGGGAGATCCTCAGGCTCACATGTTGCCTCCTCCCTTGTACATGATGTAAAGATTTCTGCTCATGTCCAACTTCCAACTACAGTTATCCCTCTTCTGGATTTCCTGATAGTATTAAATCAGAAATTGAGATAATGGCATGTAGGACAGAGAAAAGGTCTTTAGTTAAGATTGTTTCGGGGGGAGTGGAAGGAGGATGAGTTTGTAAAACTGAGATTCGGCCCAGGTTTGTTCACGTGGCAACAGATCGTGTGAGGCTTTGGTTACACCTGTAACATGATGATGTTAGCATCCCAACATGCTGGTAAATGTAATCTAAAGTAACGCCAATTAGGGACATACCAGCAGGTTACAGACATCTGTTCTCTGGGGATTGTCACCTTTCTCACTGGGGCAATCTGGTTTCCCTCAAAAGCACATGGGTTTCAGATATTTAGCTCTTTGATTGGGTGGTCATACATCACAGGAGCAGTCTAAGGGACTAACAACATTGTCAGAGCTTTGTTTGTAGAAAAAGCCCAGCAGGAACTTATTCGCATATTAGACCACACCCCCTGATGCCAAGCCAGCCGGAACTGCATTCCTGTGCGTTCCTGCTCAAAAAAAATCCCTGGACATTGTTCACCTCTTCAAGGGAAATGTGGGTTCCTAATTGTTCCTGTTCCTGGGTTTGACTGGATGTAGGCTGCTAGAGAGACAAATTCCTCCTCCTATTTCTCTTCCTCTCTCTTTCTCTTGCAGTTGTTCCATTAAAACTCTATCCCCCCCCAAAAAAAAACCCTTTGTTGGATCACAACAAAGTGTCAGTGTACTCCAGCATCCTGTAATCAACAAGTATAGTGCTTCCAAGAAGGCTTTTCCTTGTTTAGTCCCCAACAGGAAGGAGCCATGGCTGAAAAAGCATCTGCTTTGCATGCACAAGGTCCCAGGTTCAGTCTCCGGATGAAAGGGCCTGGTAATAATATGTTAGTGCTGTAATAGGTGACGTGAAAGACTGGTGCTTGTGACCAGTGTTCCCTCTAAGCTCAGTTAGTATGAGCTATCATTTTTGCGTTAGCTCAGGAAAAATGGCCCCAAAGCAAACTAATTTATGCAGTAGCTCACAACTTCAATGCCAGTAGCTCACAAAGTAGAATTTTTGTTCACAAGACTCCACAGCTTAGAGGCCTGTAACCCTAGAGAGCTGCTGCCAGTCGGATTAGACAGCACAATATTGATCTCGATAGACCAATGGTCTAACTCGGTATTAAGGTAGATTAGTGTGAACGTGTGTTCAGCATCTGGTATCCCAGAAATATGCTGCAATAGATAATTCTTTTAAAAAAAAAATAATCAGAAGTAACATAAATTATTCCAGAACATCAAAGATGACATCCAAGCCTAATAGACTAAACAGAAGACTTTATATTGCTACTCTGGCTGGTAGTGATACCCTCTTCTCTGCCCTTTTGTCTAATCTGTTCTAAAGCGTCCTGCATTGATGGTCAGTTTATGCCTGCTCGGGGTCGGTGTCTTGCTGCTACTGCCAGATTGCTCTCTGCACTCCTGACACCGTCGAGGTGACATCAGTTTGAGGCAATGATGTCTCAGTCCAGGTGGCGTCATCATCAGGGAACAGGATTGGTCTGGGTGGATGTATCTGTTCCCTATCTCTCGTATATTGCCTGACTTTGTGTTTAATTTCAGTTCCTCTCTTTTTTTTCCTGTTCCTACAGCTTGGGACAAACAAGAACAGTTTAAAAATATGACTGAGTTAAAAACAAACAAACAAAAAAGCCGGCTGCTCCTGTGGCCTTTGGTTTTGATTGTAACCACTGTTGGTAGTTGCTATCACAGTAGGTGAACCCAAGAAAAACAAAGACAGTCAGCTGAGCCAGGAATCACAACGCCTGGGTGTTTTGAAGGCAGCAAATTATCTTTGGTGAGCCGGTCAGATTGCTTGGGTAGGCAAAGATCTTCAGCTGCTTTTAAGGAATCTTCTTGGCTTGTCCTTCTTAAGCCTTTAATTTTTTTGTTTTGGTTTCCCCCCCCTAGATGGTTGGCAACTCAGCTGCTTCCTTTGTTATCCTCATCCCTCTCCTCCAGGATCAGGGACCGTAATTAAAGCGAACATCTTTTGCAAGCAGCTGGAGTCAAATTCCAGCTGACTGCAGCACCTGTGAAGACTCTACCTCTGCCTGAGGGGGCTGCGAGGTATGATGCCAGCCATGGGTTGCATGGCGACAGTGAGCGGAGGAGCACTCGGATTCACCAGCGAGTTTGGGACTGTTTGTGCCCTTCTGTGAGCTTCAGATAGCAGCGGTGCCAGGGAAAATGCAGTGTCTAGTTTAGACTAATTAGAAGGATGATTTGTGAAAGGCAGGCTATTTATTTAATTAATCACGGGCACAAAGCTATAAAGCCTATATTTTAAAAAAACCCTGTTAGTTTGCCATGTGGTTAATAGATTGTGGCGCATTAAAAAGTGACACGGTGATGTATTAAAAATGTTCCGGCAAAGGTTGGTGAATGTCTTCAAGGAACTTAAGCTGTCTGGTATCTGGCAGCTGAATAGAGAAATCTGGGGCCTGTTTTCAAACCAGGGATGTGTGCTCGAACATCTCTCTGGTTTGTTTTGTTTTTTTCACAGCATCTGTTAAAGGATTGTGTGGCAGATTTCTGAACATACATATAATGTTTGTTGTGGATTGTTTGCTTTTTAATTATAGGGGAAAGGATTTTTTTTGTGTGTATGCTTCTGTCTGTGTTTGTTTTTTTGCCATGATGAAGTTATGATTTCTTATATGGGGGTGTCATATAAGTATTGTGTAGGGTTTAGAGAGAGTGGGATTTAGACTGGGAAACCTGAATTTGAATCCCTTCTCATTCCCCAGTACCAATAGGCTAGGCATGGGTCCTCAGCCTTCATGAACCTTGTGCAGTTGCTGTGAAGATAAAGCTGGGGTACCGTATGTGCTGGCTTGAACCCCTTGGAGGAACAACGAGATAATAGGCAATATAATATGCAATTTAATGTATAAATAATTTTTGTGAGTAAATTATCCCTTTGCCCTTGTTGAGAGTAGAATGGAATTTCCCTTAGTGAAGCATCTGCACAAATTGAAGACCATCCTTGTATCACTATCAATAGCACCTGTATGATAATTCCCCCCCACCCTCCCCCTCCAGTTCTTTATCCATATAATGCAGGGCTACAACATGATTCCCCACCTCCTTAGTGCCAGGCTCAGTTTAAAGCGTAGCCATCATAAGATCCGGCTGATTTCCCTCCCAGTTTTCTTATGCCTCTTCTTGAGCTATTTAATGCCAGTTTAAGGGGGAAAGGAAGACACAACAACCAGAGAAATTTACACACACACACACATAAAACATGAATAGCTGCACACACTCTCACCCAGACATATCACAACCATACACTTATATAGACCCAACAAAGAATGCCTGAAACTTCTCTGATTGTGACCTTCCTCTGCTAATGCTGGAAATTGCAGGCAAGTATGTTTTGAAAGCGCTGGCAATCACTGGTATATGTTCCCGTTTGTCAAACACATGCCCGAAAATTCTAACCATTTCTTTGGATTAACTTGTCAATATTCCCTGGTATCTCTCTGAGGTTTCAGGCACTCCGTCTGCAGTGTGACTAGAATGACTAGAGGTATGTGTGTGCGCACACTGTTTGTGTTTGTGTGTGCTCATGGGCCCCCACAAATGCTTCTGTATGCATTAGTTATTGGATTGCTTAGGCTTGTGAAGGCCATGGCAGTTAGGCTTTTGCTGTAGATGCTCCAATTTTGCCCCATTGTTTTGAGGAGCATATAGCTGTGACTCAGGCTGAAGTTGCTAAGGAGAGCATCCTGCTCGGGGGGCACCATTACTCTGCCTGATGTGGTATAATAATTAACTGGAGCATTAGGAGGAGATTGGGGGGTGGGCTCAGAATAAAACATGAGTATGTTAATACAGCCTGGAGCTGATGTTGTAGTCATCATCGCAATGCAGATAAAGCATTTCTCATAAGCGCCGTTGCCTACTGGAGCCTCTGAAACATCTGGGCTTCTAATTGAAAAATAGTGTGGGGTGGTGGAAGGGGGATGCCACAAAGTGACGGCAACAATTTAGAATACCAAAATGTAATGGGGGCTTTATTTACATTGAATTTAAATATTCATACTATGTTATGCTTTGCATAACAGGAAATTACTGGGTTAAATTTTTATGAATGGTGACAGCACAAATGAGATAAATTAAGTGAGAATGTTAATGGGATTTTATGGTGCATCCCCATGTACGAATCAGAGAGATAAACGGGAGAACTGCGGGCAGTGCTGTGTTTTGCCCCCCAGTTCTTTTGAGTTCTGCATGGCTGTTTGTGTAACTTTTGTCCTTTGTTGCAGCAAGGCCCAAATGACATGCTGTAAGAGAACTTCATGGATGCTGCAAGAAATAGGTGTACTAATCCATGTTCATGTATGCAAAGTACCACCTGCAGAGAGAGGTGGCCAGCTGCATCTCTGCATGAGCCCTTTTTCAGTCAACCTCCACAAGGAGGTACCTCAGTTTGCATCAAGTGAGATTAGATTACTCTTCCACTCCTAGTTACAGAGACATGGTGAATTATCTTCCTCTCACAGGAAGCACCTGTTACTTCACACCAAGAATTCTTGATTCTGACATTGATCCCCCTTCTGATCAGGAAGCGTGTCCAGAACCAGTGACTCTGAGGTGGATAATTTTTACATCCAACAGCGATCAGAGTGCCAGTGGGTATGGTTCAGGCATATCAATGCTATTAGTTGCTGTTCCATGAAAAAGTCAGGGCAAGCTGTCCTTGGGTGTGCTCGCATGCTCCCTTCGCTCTTCCCTTCACACATGACTTAATCATTAAAGACTTCAGCCTAGTCTTGTCTCTGACATACTTGTGTTCGGGGGCGGGGGAAAGGGAGAAAGAATCATGTTGCTTTGGTGTGGTCTTCTGTTCTATGGGTTCAAAGGGAGAGAAAAATATAAATTAACCCCTTTTCCCTCTTTTTCTTTTTTAATCAACAAAGGAGTAGCAACTGAGCCACAAACTATGGTTTCCTCACTTTGTGAAACAGCTTTAGAATCCTGGATGAGCAGAAACTACAATTTGTTGAAGGGTATAGCAAACTATTGGATTACCATTAAAATAGAGTGAAAATCAACCGCTCTCAACGTCACTGTTCTGGGTGTTGTGGCCTACTGGAAAGAACAAGGGAGCTCAGAAGCAGAAACTCATGAAAGGACACAATAGGCAACCTTATCTGAGGGCAAATTAAGGGCTGTGTTAAGGGATCAGGGGTCATTTCATAGCAGGAGCTCCTTTGCATATTAGGCCACACACCCCCTGATGTAGCCAATCCTCCAAGAGTTTACAGGGCTCTTTTTTGTAAGCTCTTGGAGAATTGGCTACATCAGGGGCGTGTGGCCTAATATGCAAAGGAGCTCCTGCTACGAAATGACTCCTGATTGGGATTAAATGCTAGGCCAGCTTGATGAAGAGACAGGTAGGTCTACTGGTGACTGGAAGTATCCATGTGATTCATGCAGAGGTACAGCAGGCTGCCTCCTCTGTGGGTGTTATTTCTCAGCCTGGTTTGTACGGTATATGCAACTGAATCACACCAGTTTGCCTCTAGTTTTAGGCTGCAGTAAACTCTGAGTAATAGTCTTCTAATGAAACTTCCTTCACTGATGAGTATCCATCATCGCCCTCTATGGGGGTAGACTCCTTTGGTCCATCCCAGTGGCATAGGATCAATGGCATTTAACTTACTGCTGCTTTTATATAAAAGTAGTAGTCTGCTGAACGTATAAATATGTGTTCAGCATATAAACTGTTTGGTTTATATTGACATGGTTCAGATGTAATGGCAACCCAAGCTCAGAAGTAGCACCTGCAGCGGAGGCTGCTCACTACATCTCTGCAGGATTTATATGCATATTTAAAACCTAGACCTTACCTCCTGTATCCACCTTAATTCAATTGTATTCAAATGTATCTGTCTTTTCCTCTCTCCATCTGTGGGTGCTCTGGTTGTTTTACTTTTTAAAATGTGAGAACACTTGTCTGCAAAAGTCATATATAAATATTATCATCACTGTTTTGAATATTGTTAGCTCTGGCTGCCAAAGGCAGCTTGCAAACCAGATCAAAATAAATCTTACTAAAACAAAACACCTATTTCACCCTTGGAGGGGTGAAGTGGAAATCTTCAAGGAAGTACAGTGAAGTTTGGATCAGAGGTAATACCAGACCGTGAGTCGTGACTCAGTGCTATGTGGAGAATCCTTGGGATCTCCCCATTCTATTTGCTTCCATTCACAGAATGGCTTCCACTTTCAATCAAATAATATTTTGCTGTTGTAGCTGAACCAGCAAACTATGGCTTTGCACATGCTTGCAAATCAGGATCGCAAGCCTTTTTTTAAAATTGGAAACTACCTCAGACAAATTCAGGAGGGATGGAATATAAATATTTTAATTAAATGAATGCAAATGCCCATGCATGTGGGGAGGCTGAGGAGGGGTCATGGAGCCCATTGAGCCCTCAGATTTGTTCCTATACTAGAACCTGGGCTTGCCAGCACTGACTGAAGCTGTTACAAGAAAAATCCCCCCACCCCCTCACCCCACACACATGATGCAGTGCAGGAAGTGTTATGTACTTGGTTTTGTTTAATAGGCTTGTTAATATTTTCATGTTATTTGCAATGAAATAAATGTGCCCTTATATTTATATAGGTTATTCATATGGAATTAGTATGAGGTATTTATAGTCCTTTGCATGCCCGCATTGTATAGTTAGGCTTCCTTCCAAGAAAGCGTGCACAGAATAGCAGCCTTTGAAGATGAGCAATTTTTATCAAGTAGGATAAAGCGGCAGTGGTGGAATGGTTTGTAGTACTCTCTGAGATCCAGAAGTCATTAATCTGTTTCTGGGATTAGAGTGTCTCCCTTTTTCTTTGTCTTGCTTACACTGGGGGCCAGAAGGATTTGTGTTTACTTGCATCTCCAGTGGTCTAACTCATGTCTATTCTGAAACAGCTGTATTTTTTTCCTAGCAAAATAATTACATTATTTTATATTAGTTCTGTATTTAACTGACTTGTTTGGGGGGGAAGGACAGATCTATTGCCACGTTTGATAAAGGGGATTTTCCAGTTACTGTGAAAAAAAGGTGAAAATTGTAGGTAGCTATGCTAATTCAATCCTAATGTGGATTGCCCAAGCTAGTCCTTGTATCATCAGATCTTGAAAGCTAAGCATGGTCAGCCCTGATTAGTACTTGGAACAGGAGGCCACCAAGGAAGTTCAGGGCTGCTACACAGAGACAGGCAATGATGACAGGTTACTTCTGTTAGTCTCTTGCTTTGAAAACCTTATAGGATCACTGTAAGCTGGCAGCGACTTGATGGCAGTATGTACCACCATCATGCTAGTCCTGACCTGGGTAGCCCAGGCTAGCCTAATCATGTCAGATCTCAGAAGTTAAACATGATTGGCTCTGGTTAGGACTTTGATGGATTGCTATTCAGAGGCAGGTAATGATAAACCACCTTTGGTTGTCTTTTGCCTTGAAAACCCCATTATCCTGGGATTGCCATGAATAACTGCAACTTGACTGTCAAAAAACCCACTGATCTTTTTTTTTGGGGGGGGGGGGTGGCATCCAGAAACAATAGTGAATAACTTTTATTAGCACTCAGATGGTATCAGGGAGTTGCAGGGGGCAGGTGTCCTGGAATTTTTCCACTGTGTTGGCTGGGCAGTGGTCCTCACTGGGTATGTACTGTCTATAGCCTGCTGACTTTAGCTACTTCCTTTTCTGTCCCCACTCCTGAGCTGCCCCCATTTCTTCTATGAACTATTCCCAGTGAAGCATCTCTCCTGGTGCAACTGGGCCAATGTCACTTCCATGTTTACATCCAGGCTCCCTCCGGCCGTTGTGTTTCTCAATGGGATGCCATAATTTGCCGAATTGCTTTTGGAAAACACCAGGAGATTGTTACCAATTTTGGTAGACTCTCAGCCAACCTGGCAGATCAGCAACCTTACCAAGACTAAGTTGGGATGTTCTGTGCAATGCCTCATTTCTTTTTGGATTTAGTAAATAGAGGACAGGAGCATTCCTTCACCTATTCTGGCATCCCTTTAAGTAGCTGAGAAAAAGGATGTTTGTTTGCTTTTTTACAGGCATGGGAGGAAGGCAGTGAGTCGGGTTTTCTAGGAGGAGAGAGGAGAAACTAGCTTTGTGATATCTGCAGGAGCCCAGCTGGCAAGTCACCAAGTTTCTAATAACTACCCATAGCCTTGACTTGGATAGTCCAGGCTAACCCAGTTTCATCAGATCTTAAGAGCCAAGCAGGGCTGGCCCTGGCCAGTATTTGAATGGGAGACCTTGTGGTCATGAAATGGAAGCAGACAGTGGCAAACCACCCCTGAATGTCTCTTGCCTTGAAAACCCTACAGGATCACCATGTCAGCTGTGACTTGACATAATTTTCCACTACTGGGGACCTGGACACTTGCATCCCTGACTTAAAACTCTTCTCTCCTCTCACTCCATTTGTGATCTGAAACGAGGGTTGCCAGGTCTGTGTTAGAAAATACCTGGAGACTTTGAGAGTGGATCCAGGAGAGGGCAGGGTTTGGGAACGGGAGGGGCCTCAGCATGGTACAGTGCCATAGAGTCCGCCCTTCAAAGCAGCCATTTTCTCCAGAGGAGTTGATCTCTGTCAGCTGGAGATCAGTTGTAAAAATGGGAGATCTTCAGGCCCCACCTGGAATATGGCAACCCTATCTGAAACTAGAACAGGAAATGCATCATCTCTGCTCCCTAAAAGTGGGGCAAAGTTGTCTTGGGGTTTTGTGTTCTTTGCATTTAGGAAAGAAGAAAACACCCCCAAACTCCATTTGTTTCTATTTTGTCTAATGTTTTACATTGTTTGTTAGGAGGTGAGTCAATGACTTGAATTAATTCTAATTACTACAGAGACATATACTGATTGAGCAAATAAAGAAGTAAGCTCATTTGCACCAAGGCCATCTAATTAAATGCTAACTTTGAATAAGCTGGATGTGCTTGAAAGATTAATTTTTAGGAGGTTTTTATGACTCACTAAATAACGATTCAGTAAAATCTTTTGCATTATATATCATTAGGCCATCTAATCTTAAAGTGATATAACATTTAGTCACCGAACTCTATTGTATAGGAAGATGCAGTAAATTATTATTATTAACAAATTAATCATATTTTTTTCTCTGCTTTAGGAAATGTGTGCTTTATTTTGCTGCTATGCCAAGCATTAAAAGCAGTCTCCAGTGGATAGTAAGTTATAGTGCCACTGGGTTTTGGATAGTGGAGAATTTGACTTGACTTGCCTACTTCAGTATGGGTGACTAGGGAATAAGGATCCCAGCATGTTAAGGAATAAATGTTATACGCCAAGAAGAGATTGGATTTATACCCCAATCTTAACTTGGAGTCTCAGAGCCGTTTACAATTTCCTTTCGCTTCCCCTCCCCACAACAGACACCCTGTGTGGTAGATGGGGCTGAGAAAGCTCTTTTGAGAAATGCTCTTGAGAGAGCAGCTCTGTGAGAACTTGTGACTGACATAAGGTCACACCAGCAGCTGCATGGAGAGGAGTGGGGAATCAAACCCAGTTCTCCCAGATTAGGGTCTGTGCTCTTAACCACTACACCAAACTGACTCTCCAAACTGACTCTGATTCAGTTGCCAAGGTCCACAGACAAGAGGCACTGGGTATGGGATTCTTGAGAATTTCAGTTTTGTTTTAAACCAAATATTGTGTTTCTGGCCCTTATGGATGCAAAACTGTGCTCAGACATCAGAGAGGTGGCTGAATAGCGTGTCGTGGAGTTGCGAAGGAAGGGGGCTTCTTGCAACTTCTTATCGCTCCTCATAATTGTCATGATCCGAGGCCTAGTGAGGCCTACGGGCTCCAGGGAAGTCAGAGTAGCTACAGGACTTCCATTTCCCAGGATCCCTTCTGTCCCTTTGATTGTGTAGGCAGCAGTTTTGGAGGGAAAATTTGCCCAGTGGAGACCAGAGGGCTTGGACCTGGAAGGAAAGAAGGAAGGAAGGAAATAAAAGGCCCAGCTAGAGATCGGGTTGCCAAGTCTGACTCAAGAAATATCTGGGGACTTTGGGGATGGAGCCAGGATACTTTGGGGGTGGAGTCAGGAGCAAGGTTGCGACAAGCACAAATGAACTCTGAAGGAAGTTCTGGCCATCACATTGAAAGGGACTACACTTCTTTTAAATGCTTCCTTGCTTTGGAAATAATGGAGGATGAGGGCACCTTCTTTTGGGGCTCATAGAATTGGACACCCTGGTCCAATCTTTCAGAAATTTGGGGGGGCATGTTTTGAGAAGAGGCAAAACAGCCCCCCCCCCAAGAGCCCCAGATAACCACTGATCAATTATCCATTATAACCTATGGGAGTATAATGGAGTGCCCAGAAGACCTTTTCCTTCCCCCCACACCTATTTTCTGATGACCCTGAAGTGGGGAGAGGGCCTCCAAACCAGGAGATTCTCTGCCTCCAATTGGGGATTGCAGTCCTAGCTCGAGAAAGAGGGATGTTCCAGAGACTGGGATGGAGAGGGGATGCAGTCAGGAGGGTTCCCTCATCCGGGGAAGAGTGAGTGTGTTAAAACCAGATGGAGGGAACATGTAGCTAATCATGTCAGGGCTTTTATTTTCTTTGCACCACCTTTACCGGGTTCCCCCCCCCCCACTTTCACTGTTGTAAGGTCCTCATGTCTCTTCACTCACAGATATAAGGTGTTTTGTTAAGAAGGAAGACACAAGGGTTGGGTGGGTTCTCTGGGTATCCACAGTAGTGGCAGCCTGTAGAGACCCTCCCTGGTCCCCTGCAAGTGTGACAATAATACATACAGTTACTTTCAGATTGTTAGTCCACTTGCTGCAGCATTGTGTACCCTTGACTGGCAACAGCTCTCCTGGGCATCAAGTGAAGAAGTGCATTTCCTAACACCTGCTATCTGATTTCAAGAGTTGCCAGGGATTTAATGCGGGACATTTTACATGCAAAATATATACTGTCCTCTGTTTCTCTCCCGGCCCCCCCCATGGGTACCAATTTTATCTGCAACAGGGTCAAGAAAATCAAAACCTGTCCTTAGTAAATAAAGTTATACTGCCAATATTCCACCTTCTTGGCCCTCAAACTGATAGCACGGAGCAAACTGCATTATCTTTGACACCACTATTGAAGAGGTGCACCACTGGGGTAATAGAAAGCGGTCTGGAGAATGAATACCTTCTCTAGTGGATTTTCATTAAGAGTTAGTATTAAATCTCTAAAGGCCTACTTTTTATTGCATGGTTGGAGTTTATGTTGGTTCTCTCCCTGCCAAAATCTCTGGTTTTATTTTTAATGCCAATTGATTTTTTTTTTTCTTGTACAGGGACTGAATAGCAGGTCCTAAAATTGCTCTGTGGGGCCAGTGGAACAGATCCTGGCTGCTGTCACAATTGTAGAATCCAGTGGTTTGTAATTAGAAAACCCTGGGAATGTTAGATTGACAGCCTAATCCTACTAAAGATTACAGAAACTCAAGGCTGGATATCTTTATCCCAGTCTTAAGCTGTCGCCCTTTGGGGGCCTCAGTAGCAGGGTGGATGAGTCCATACATGGTAATGTCATTCCAATTCTTTAAGGAGAGCCAGTTTGGTGTAGTGATTAAGTGAGCGGACTCTTATCTGGGAGAACCGGGTTCGATTCCCCACTCCTCCACTTGCACCTGCTAGCATGGCCTTGGGTCAGCCATAGCCCTGGCAGAGGTTGTCCTTGAAAGGGCAGCTGCTGTGAGAGCCCTCTCCAGCCCCACCCACCTCACAGGGTGTCTGTTGTGGGGGAGGAAGGTAAAGGAGATTGTGAGCCGCTCTGAGACTCTTCGGAGTGGAGGGCGGGATATAAATCCAATATCTTCTAAATAATCTCAGTGAAATTTGAGGGTATTTACATCTCTGAACAAGTTCCAGTTCCTCTTGCTTGTTTGGAGGGGGGGGGGGAAGAGAGAGAGAACCCCTAAATATAACAAATTCACTTTTTATACCCATAGATAACCTAGATTTCCTCTATGAAAATCAAACTCTTAAACTTGTAGAGTGTGAAGAAGTGCACTGTAGTCATTTCCACACATTAAAGCCTCTGCTGAAAGAACAGGATATTTTCCTCCAGGCCTATTGGCAACCCTAGCAGTGAGGTCTTCTGTTTGGTGGAACAAACTGAGACCTTCCCCCTCTCCCCCAAAAAGGTGTCATAGGGGAAATAAATAATTTGGAAATTCCCACATGTGTACCCAAATCTCTCCTTCCATGATTCTTTAAGCTTGCAGATGTTGAGCAGACCAATGCCCCTCGCTGCCCATCTCATTAAATATCTCTCAACTGGTCTCAAGGTTCCACGCCTTTTAAAGTTTATGCCAATAAAGGTATTGACTGACTGGCTGGCCTTTTAAAGTCCTCATCAGGCCATTCTCTTTTGATTAACAAATATTTTTCAGCAAATCAGGAGGGACCCTGGATTTGTAGTATTAGAGCAGGGGTGGCCAAACTTGCTTAGTGTAAGAGCCACATAGACTAAATATGTATATGCCAGATGTTTGAGAGCCACAAGACAGGAAGGAAGGAAGGCAAATGGGGGGAGGAAGAGGCAGAAAGAAAGCAACTTTAACTTAAAATGCATTGTCTAAACTGCCAGCTGGCTTGCCTTGGAGAAGTGATTTAAAGAGAGAAATGACTTCTCCAAGCGGGCCAATGGGGCAATGGGAACTTCAAGAGCCACATAATGGCTGATAACAGACGGGCAGTTTGGGGCGACTCAGAGATATCTTAGAAACTGACATGAAAAGCCCTTCCAAACGTGCACATCTGCCACCCGTCCCCATGCCATAATCACCCCATCCTCCAGTGTCCTCAGAGCATCTCAAAAAGCGAAGTGGTAGCAAATTTCTGAGCCACAAGCCAGTTGCCTCTTCGGTGTCTGAATGAGCACAGTGTACTAGTAGTTCTTGAGGAATCTGGGGCTTGAACCAGGAATTTTACATTCCAAGACCAGGACCAAGGATAAAAGTAGAAATTACAAGACATGCAGGGCTGCTAGTGAGAGCAGCAGCCCTACATCTGCCTGCTAATATCTGGTACAGAAAATGCACAGCATGATGTCATTGCACTTAGAATTCTGTAACTCTGGCAGCTTGCAGAGGGGCAGGTAGGCAGTGCAATGGCATCTCACTTTTGCTGTGTTGAGCCATACAGTGCCATTGTTTCCCTGGCAGCCATACATTCCTCATAATGTCTAGCTTGGCCTCCAGCACAAGTGTGCTTACAACCCAGAACTTGTCTTCAGACTGGCCGCAGTGGGTGATAGACCCTGTTTGTTCCACCAAACAGAAGACCTCACTGCTAGGGTTGCCAACAGGCCTGGGGGAAAATATCCTGTTCTTTCAGCAGAGGCTTTAATGTGTGGAAATGGAATTGGTTGTGCGCAGCCTGGTCAGCACTGCAGAATCTTGAGCCCGTTGCACTGCTGGCTCCTGCTTTTGTACCTCCTGCCAGCAGGGATATATCAGGCTTGGAGATAACATGCATCATCTGGGGGGGAATACAAACACCTTCCAACACAACATCCCATTTTAGCATGGCAGTCCACAGTCCCACTCTGGACCTGACAGTGACTGAGGCTTGTCGTTAACCCCCTTTTCTTTCATTTAAGACGAGACGATTGTAAGAAGTGAAACATTTAATGCTTAGTTCTGCTGATCTTTCGCTTTATGCACATCAGCAATTCAGCAGGCCCCATCCCTGTTCTGGTTGTATTTCCAGAGAAAAAGATTAATGATGATAAAACAGTGAATCCCCAATTCCACTTGAGCTTTCCCAGCATTCGGATGGTATAAATAAGAACCATAAATCTGTTGTTCCTGGTTACAGTATTCCCTTGGCATCCCAGCAGGAGCAAGGAATGGGTCCTTGGCCTTAGTGGGGCAAAAACAGTGGAGGAGGGAGAGGATCACTGTTGATATAATGTTAATTCATGCATCTTCTTTGTGGGGAAGGTAGAGAAGCAAGTGGTGTTATTTATTCAACTCCATCTCTTGCTTTCAGTTCCTACCCATGTTTCCCTGGCTGTCTTCCCCTCTGACAAACTGTAAACTCCTTGAGGCTAGGGGCTTGTCTCTTCTAGCTGTGAAATTCTCTAAAGCACCATGAATGTGGGTCATGCTGGAGGAGGAGAAAAAGGAACAATATTGGATTTATACCATGCCCTTCACTCTGAGAGAAGCCCCGTGGTGCAAAGTGGTAAAGCTACAATATTGCAGTCTGAGCTCTCTGCTCACGACCTGAGCTCAATCCCAGCGGAAGCTGGGTTCAGGTAGCTGGCTCAAGGTTGACTCAGCCGTCCATCCTTCCGAGGTCGGTAAAATGAGTACCTAGCTTGCTGAGGGTGAAGTGAAGATGACTGGGGAAGGCAATGGAGACCACCCCATAAACGTCTGCTGTGAAAATGTCGTGATGCGACACCACCCCAGAATCGGCAATGACTGGTGCTTGCACAGGGGAACTACCTTTACCTTTTACCTTCACTCTGAGTTTCAGAGTGGTTTATAATCTCCTTCCCTTCCTCTCCCCACAACAGTCACCCTGTGAGGTAGATGGGGCTGAGAGAGCTCTGAGAGAACTGCTCTTGAGAGAACAGCTCTAAGACAACTGTGGCTGAGCTAAGGTCACACAGCAGCTGCATGTGGAGGAGTGGGGACTCAAACCCAGTTCTCCAGATTAGAATGCACTGCTCTTAACCTCTATACCAAACTGGCTTTATAAAAAGTGCAGTATAGCGGTTAGAGTGCCAACCTGTTGACCTTTGGGTTCATATCCTTGCTAAGTATTGACGTTCACTTGGTGGTCTTAGGCCTGTCGCTTTCATCCACCTTAACCTACATCACAGGATGGTGGTTGTGGGTTTAAAATGGAAGAGGGGAGAACCATGTATACCACCTGAGCTTCCCGGGGGAGGTGGTGCAGGATAGTGAATAGATGATATGTTTATTTAAGCTGCAGACAGACCCGCAGTCCAAACTCTTGACAGCTTGGTCCAGATTAATTCCATTGTGCATTGATATACCATGCTGAAACTGCCGGGGCAAAGTAAATCCAGAAAGTCTGTGGCTTCAGTGGTGGGGAAGCTGGGAATGTTAAAACCTCTCTGCAGTTAAAAAATTACGAGTCGCTTAAAATAGCATCCCTATCCATCCTAGATTAAATGCTTCTCTCCCAAACACAAACTTTGAGCATCTTTATGCCTGCTACATTTCTCACTTTTTAATTAAGCCTTAATCTCCCTGGTGCTGAATAGATACTTTCTTTCTTTTTTTTTTGCTTCAAATATTACAATACAACCCAGTAGTATCCAGTTAATCCATATAGGTTGTCTCCCAGTAGCAGTGTTTCCAAAATTTTTGATACCCAGGGCACAGTGTTCTTCTGGATTAAAATTACAGCTACACTTAATTCCTACAATCAAAAAGAAGTGCACATTTTCTCAGTCAGTTCAGTTCCCTAAACAATAAAACGGCTTGCAACCGTGGGATAGCTCAGTTACTCCCAGTGCTACATGATTCCAGCAGCCGAGGAGAATTTCGCAGTGGAGCGGTTGTATACCACAGCGTTGTCTTTCACATAGGCCCTCTCAATCTCTAGGCATGCAGTATTAGCACACTATAAATCTGTAGCCCAGATGGGCATTGCATTGGTGCACTAAGATTGTACATGCAGTAGGATTGCATACATGGCAGCCCAGTTTTAAAAGAGATGCTTGGTGTGTACAAAATAGCACCAGTAAGATCTTCTTACCTTCTAGTTATCTATTTAAATTAGACCTCCTGGAGTCCTACCCTGCCCTGTTACATGGGTTGGAGGGTGAGGGATCAGGGATGAGGCTGTGCATTCTGGTTAGTGCTGTAGCATCTGGGAACCTTAGAATGGGCTGTATTAGGAGAATCCCTGTATGTTGTCAAGACAGCATTGCTGCCTATATATTGACAGAAAGAGGAGGAATGATTACTGCATAGTGCCTTCTCCAAGGGCATGTAGTATGGTGGCTTAATTTTACAAGGAACATTTCAGCTTCTATCACAAGAAAAGAATGAATCTCAGCAAGAGTTGGGACATCACCGCCCAGGAGTTTCAAATGGACCCATTCAGAAAAGTGAGGAGGTTTTTACCTTCTATTCAGACATCACTATAAACCATGGCTTGATCTCCATTAGTTAGTATGACTAAATAATCACTTCTGAACAGACAAATAAGGGTTTATGCACAAATCATGATTTGTTGCCAGTGCCTGGTAAACTTTAACTGTAGTTTGTTGTACAAATCATTGATTTATCATGCTGTCTGATTGCATCCAGTGTTTCCTGTACATTGATGGGTATTTTTGTCTGTGTACCAGGTGCAGTTTATACTTTAGGTGTACAACTGATCTGAGGTGTGATGACCACCTTATAACAGAAATTGTCAATGCAACAAACATGTTTTAAATAATTGCCATATGAATGTGCTCCAAGTGAAGCGAAGATTGGTGGCAGCTCCTCATTCAGCGTACATGGGTAGATGGCTTCACATCTGTGATTTGCCAAACAAGGCCTTTTTCTTCTGTTCTTCTTTGGAGACAGTGCCAGTGACAGCAGCCAGCATTACCAGAGACTGAGGTGGAGACCTCAGGGTGACTTTTCCAGATTCCAGAGGAAAAGGAAGTGGGTGGCAAGAAGCCCCCTCTCCTCCCTAGATGAGGGTGAGGTCCCAAGGGCAGTCCTTGCTTTTGGTTGTGATGAGTGCAAAAAGGGACCAGGCCAACACCTGCTCGGTGGGAAAATACTATGCTACATGAGTGGCCAATTACATGAAAGTATTAACATAGTGAAAGACCAAGAGGGTGGACTCCTGTTTAAAGAGGATTGGGTTCCCCTGAGCTTGAAGGTATGCTAGAGTAAGACGGTTGGATCTTAAGAAGCCTCTCGAGTCCGTGCAAGGGGCTTCTTCAACGGGAGAAGAGTGCCACTGCTTGCGGATTGGCTCTGAAGGGTCCAACTTGAAGTCTTTTTTTACCATTTGCCGGAGTGCTTCTGTCATGGATGTCATGGATCTTAATTTGTACCCTTAGCTACAAAAAGTGTGGGTCAGGGCCATGCCACACCATTATGAAGGCTATTTTTAGCTCTTTGTGGATATGTTCCTTTTCCCTGCAGGCTGGAGCTTCAGGTAAGCCCACCTTTCAATGGGGAAACCACTGTGATTTCATGGGAGCAGCAGTGCTGGATACAGGATTCAGTTTCCTGAGAACTGTAGAATCCATTTTTCTCCTTTAAACCAAGTTTTTAGCCCCTGTGGTTATGAAGGTAATGTTTGAAAGCAGATGGTCTGAGTCTAGTGAATGCTTAGCCAGAGGAGCTGTGGAATAAGATGATCAGTGGCTTTTTGTTGTCTTGCTTATCCCCTTCTCCTCCAAACTACCATGAGTAGAATAAATTATGTAAATGAAAGGTATTGTAGAAAATGTACATAATTCATGCAAGTCATGCAGTTCATCTTGTTGCCGAATTTGGAACTACTTTGTTCTGTGCGCTAGAAAGTCACCATTCTTTGCCAAACAGCCCTGGCTACAGTGCTCCATCAGAGTGTCCTGTGCTGGGGTGGAATATAGCTGATTTGGTTTTGGCTGTATCTCAAACACAGATTGAATTCTCTCCTACCAACAGGGCCATGTTGGAACAACCGCCACCAAAAAAATTGACGTCTACCTCCCGCTGCACGCCAACCAGGACAAGCTGCAGCCCATGACTGTGGTGACGATTGCCAACGCCAAGGTGCATGACTTGATCGGGCTTATCTGCTGGCAGTACACGAGCGAAGGACGGGAACCCAAACTGAAGTAAGTCCCTTTTTCACCTCCATCTCTAATTTCTCTCTCTCTCTCTCTCTTTCCCTCCCTCCCCCCCCCCCCGCAGCCACTTCTGCATAATGAAATGGATTTCCACATCAATATTTTTTTTACAGATAAATCTTGCCAGAACACCTCCACATTTATCAATATTTCCTTCCAAGCTATGCATACATCTATATCTATTTCTCTTTCAATTAAATTACTGGGTACTGTGTAATGACAAGCATATGAAGCCGGTGTTGTATAAATGAATCATAATTTTGAGATGCTCTTCCTTTTTGGGAGTCTTGTTTGTTTGTTTGTTTGTTTAAAAAAAGATAAATCATGTCAACTTCAGTGTCACCAACATGTGCTACATTTTTATGTCTGATCTGCTTTTTTAAACTACTCTTTAATCGCCAAGTGGGCCAAGTGCAAGATGCTTTCCCAAACTAGTAAATGAGACACGCTTTTCCTCTGCAATAAATTTGGAGCCCAGGGAAGGAGAGGAATCTGACACATTAACAAAAGACAGTTGGGAGGAAGGGCTTTATACAGGTCTGCAAAGTTCTGCATGTCCTGGAGAGAGTGGATGGAGAGGACCTTTCCTTCCTAACATTAGAACTCAGCCTGACTCCATTGTGATGCTGATGTTTAAACTGGGCTTTTGGCTCTCATCCTTGTAACACTGGCTGGCTAGATATCAGTCTTGTGCTTTGCTGGCACACATACATTGCATGCACAGCAGTTTTGCATGCGTTATAGACCTGTTTGCACTGAAATTCAGTGGGAGGGCAAGATGGCACAGCATTGTGGTTCTGTAAGGTCCTGTTTTCCCTAACTGATAACCACAGCATTTTTTTCTGTGACTTAAAATTGCAGGCTGTAAAAAAGGGGGCAAGTGGGGGGGGGGGTTCAGACTAGAAAAAAACCTGTTTTGTGGAGCATCATGGACATGGTGTAAATTTATAGGATTATGTTTGGTGTGGAGATGATGATCAAAGAGAACTTTTTGTCTTTCTCACCATACTAAAAGATGTGATTTTGGTTGTGTACAAGTGAGGCCCGCCCGCAATACTCACGGGAGGGGGGGGATCTCATCTCTCCCCACACTTTCTCTCCAGGCTTCTCTGCAGCTGCCAGACCCACTGACTTCCCCCTCCCTGCTCTTGGTGACTTGTTTGGAGCTGCTCCAGATGGGTGCACCAAGGCTTCCTCTCCAGCCCTTCCCCCTCTCGGTGGCTTATCTGGAACTGCTCTGGACAGGCTCACTGAGGCTTTCTTCCCCCCCACCCCTTCCTTCTCTCAGTGGCTCTTCTGGAGCTGCTCCAAGTGGGTTCACCGAGGCTTCCTTCCCTCCCTCAGTGTCTTATCTGCCTGCTCCAGGCGAGTTTGCCAAGACATCCTTCCTCCCCTTCCCTTCAAACTGCATCCAGGCCTGGAACAGGAGCTGGCATCCTCCGCCACAGTGGTTATGTCCAAGCAGCTGCCAGCAGGACTCCCGGAGCTGTGCCACCATTGCTTCTGAACTCAGCGCAGCTCCCCTGTCCTGATGCCAACTGCCAAGGTGTTTTCTCGGCGCTTGTGCAGAGAACATTAATCTGGAAGGGATTTAAATACCCCTGTATTTTTTTTTCAATTTTCATATTTTTCTGCACACCTAGGGAGTGTATTGTGCAAACAGGTCTATAACGCATGCTGAAAAAATCTATTTATCCTCCATGTGCCTCCATCTGCAGAAATAAGTATCTGCACATAGGGGGTGCAGTTGGGAATTAGATATATAGATGTTTCAATTTGTTAGGAGCCTTGGTGCCTTTCATGGAGGCAGAAAGAAAGGATATACATTTTTTTAAATAAGTAAATTAAAATAAATACTTGTTCTAGTATACATACACAGTCCCACAATGTTTCGCTGAACTGCACCCCACCCTTAGTGAGCGGCGGTTTTCAGTTCCAGACAAGGGTCACTAAGGATTTCAAAGTGCTTTTGGTGGGGTGTTTTGCTTTTTGACCAGGAGCCACTGACTCCACTAATGGCACATTCAAACACCTGTGTATGAAATACACATTCCTTCTGTCATTCCTCAGTGACTCTCCTTTCCACCCACTGGACTTATTTCCTCTCCCAGTTTTTGAAATTCTGTCACCTTTTATCTCCCCTTTCCTTTTGAGATCTTGGAGAGGAGTACATATTTCTTCCCCTCCAATGTTCACAATAAGACTGTAAGACACAATAAGACTGTAAGATAGTCCTCTTCCGGTTGGCATACAACTGATCGGTACTTGAAAATTTCGAATAGAAGGCTGTAGTGTGGTACTTTGGTAAATGGCTTTGTTTTACTGCTTTTACTGGTTTATTGTTTAAATGTTGTAAATTGATGTATTTTAAAACTTAATCCTATGTTAGAACTTTTGTGTTGTGAGCCGCCCTGAGCCGCTTTGGTGGGAAGGGCGAGATATAAACGAAATAAAACTAAACTAAACTAAATAGTCTTGTGAGGTAGATTAGTTTAAGAGGGAGAGACTGACTGAAGGTTACCCACTGAGTTTCCTGACTGAATGGGGATCTGAACCAGTTGAAGTTCAGCATTTTAGCCACTGAACCAGGGTAGACCTCCCACACATACGGGAGTGGGAGTGGGAGGCAGTTTGATTCCAGACAGTGACACCTTTAAGACCAACAAAGCTTTATTTAGAATCTTAGCTTCTTGTCTGCAAGATACTCCCACAGATACAGGAAGTGTGCATGCATGCAAAAGCTTACACCTTGAATAAAACTCTTTTGGTCTTAAAGGTACCACTGGATTCAAACTTCGTTGTGTTGCTTCAGCCCAACACAGCTACCCACCCGAATCTATCTAGGGAGGGAATCATCTTTTGCTAGATACTGGTGGCTTGTACACGTTTAAACTATTACTGTCCTGAAGCTTAAAATTAATTTTCAAATACATTTACCAATGTGGGGAGGTCATAACAAATTCTCTCAACCCCACTGCTAGGAATTGGAGTGTTTACAGCAGCCGACAGACCGGGATTATCCCTTTGTTAGCCACCCATTTAGTGAATTTACAGGTTACATTAAGTTTAATGTGTCATTATTACCTGTTTGGTATAATAAATATCCTAGCAATGACAGTGTGCGGATAGATCATCCAGAGTTAGCACTCTTGGTGAGCTGAGTTGCAACCCAAGGTATGCGGATTAATTGGGAAAATTGCAAATCAGGTAGTTGGTGAAATAATTCATTGTCACATCCAATCAATAAACTTTGTAAATCAACTCATTTAATTCCACACAAAAAATGATCTATATAGATCAAGCGACCAATTAAACAATTAGCATGTGCTTTGCTATTAATTAATTTAAGCATCACTCATGCAATTAAAACTTCCAAACTTAAACTGCCGAGTTTAGAAACCTCAGCTCCTTGTGATCAGTTAGACCACCATCATCATATTGAAAGGAGGCAAAATGCCGACACCAAAGCAAAGATAATCAAATAAGTCCAGTAGAACGGACTGAAGGATATTTTTTAAAATTGTCATTTTAAAAGAACAAATGAGAAAATGTACAAGACCACCCAGGTTCAAATCCCCATCCTGCCAACTTAGCTGGGCAACCATGGGACAGTCACCCTCTCTCTGCCTAACCTCACAGCATGGTAGTTGTAAGGGTAGAATGAAGGCAGAGAGAACATTGTTGCTTTGGGTCCCTGTTGGCAAGAAAGGCAGGGTATAAGTATATAGGTGAACACCAAATTGGGGGGGGGGGGCATGAGCAGAGGATGAACTATTGGGAAATGCTCTCTTCCTCCCTTCCCATAAGAGCTGTAGGTTAAGGCTGCTGAGTGTGTTAGACGACTAGCTTCCTTTTCACCTAGTGCTCAACCTCACCAGTCTCCATCTATCCCAGTTACCCTTTAATGCTGAGTGCTAAATTCCCAAGTTAGGTGAGCAGACAGTAGCTATCTAGCACTGAGCCTGAGGAACAGCCTAGGGAAGAAGTCGCAGGTAGCTGTGTTGGTCCAAAGCAAAAGACACCTCTACTACAAAACTAAAAAAGTACAGCAATCAGTGTGGAAGTTCTCAGGTTCTCCAGGACTATTACATGGGTTTTGTTGTTGTGGAAAGTGTGCATTTTACACCCACACAACCCAGTGCTGTATTGTGAGGGGAGGGGGATACAATTATGTATGTGTGTCTTGCTGTTTCTGCTGCTGGTTTTGCCACACACCACTGCAGTTGTGTGGACACCACTTATCGGCAAAGGAATTCCCATGGTGGTGGAAACTGCCATCAAGTTGCTGCTGACTTTTGGCAACCCTGTAGGGTTTTCAAAGCAAGACAAACAGGTGGTTTGCCATTGCCCACAGTGCTTTTTTTGTAGAAAAGGCACAGCAGAAGCTCATATGCATATTAGGCCAAACCGTTTGGCCTGGGAGCATGTGGCTGCTGCATGGCAGGTGAGGCCAGCCAGAGCCTTGGCCAATCCAGGTGGAGCTCTGCTCCTGTGGGCTCCTGTGGAAAAAAAGCCCTACCCATCTCAGCATAGCAACTCCAGACTTCCCTGATAGACTTCCATCCAAGTACTAACTAGGGCTTGGTGTTCTTCCATTCAAGTGCTAACCAGGGCTTGGTGATCACCATCCAAGTACTAACCAGGGTTTAGTGGTCTCCCATCCAAGCACTAGCCAGGGCTTGGTGATCTCCATCCAAATACTAACCAGGGTTTGGTGTTCTCCCATCCAAGCACTAACCCGGACTTGGTGGTCTCCATCCAAGCACAAACCAGGGTTTAGTGGTCTCCCATCCAAGCACTAGCCAGGGCTTGGTGGTCTCCCATCCAAGCACTAATCAGGGCTTGGTGGTCTCCCATCCAAGTACTAACCAGGGCTTGGTGATCTCCCATCCAAGTACTAACCAGGATTTGGTGATCTCCCATCCAAGTACTATCCAGAGCTTGGTGGACTCCCATCCAAATACTAACCAGGCTTGGTGGTCTCTCATCTAAGTACTGACCAGGGCTTCTGAGATCCAATGAGATCAGGCTAGCCTGGGCCATCCAAAGTCAGGGAATTCCCTTATCCATGACTAAAGAGCCTCGTATTGCTGCACAGATCTCATTGCTGTAGATGAAACTCAGAAGAAAGAAATGCAAAACTGGCCCTTGCACTTCTCTGCCAAATCTGTTGGCACGGGGGGGCGGGGGGCGGCAGGCTGTGGCCCCATAGCAGGAATTAAATTTGTTGGCACAAGGAGGGGCTGTGGCCCCATAGCAGAGTTCATACTTGACATGCAGAAAGCACTAGGTTCAGTCCCTGCCATGTCCAGTTAATGGATCTCAGATAACCTTAGCTTGAAATTGGGGTGGGGGTGGGGGGAGGATCTGCTGCCAGTGAGAGTAGATAATCCTGGACTGGGCTGGCAAGGTTTTTACTTTATAAGGCAGTTTCACCTGTTGACCTTTTGGTTTCTTTCAGTGACAATGTCAATGCATACTGTCTCCACATTGCTGAGGATGATGGTGAAGTGGACACAGATTTTCCACCCTTGGATTGCAATGAACCTATTCACAAGTTTGGCTTCAGCACACTGGCATTGGTCGAGAAATACTCATCACCTGGCTTGGCTGCCAAACAGTCGCTCTTTGTCCGAATGTAAGTTCATATTTTCTGCTTTACCTGCACCCCTGGGCCCCAGTCTTTCCCCTCCTCTGCTCAGGTGCTTCCTTTCTTAACCACTGGCAAGGCAGTGAGCAATAGAGAGAGAGTGGGCGGAGCTTTATTCCTTAGGTGCAGCCATCCTATCATAGAATCATAGAGTTGGAAGGGGCCATACAGGCCATCTAGTCCAATGCAGGATCAGCCTAGAGCATCCTGACAAGTGCTTGTCAACCACTGCCTCAAGACTGCCAATGAGGGGGAGCTCACCACCTCCCTAGGTAGCTGCTTCCACTGTTAAACAACTCTTGGTATAAAAAAGTTTTTCCTAATATCCAGCCAGTACCTTCCTGCCTTTAATTTAAACCCATTTTGTGAGTCCTGGCCTCAGCTCCCTGCCCTCCTTAAAGAGAGCAATCATGTCCCCCCTCAGTCTCCTCTTCTCCAGACTGAGCATTCCCAAGTCCTCAGCTTTTCCTCGTAAGGCTTGGTCTCCAGGCCCCTGATCATCCTTGTTACTCTTCTCTGCACCCACTCCATTCTGTCCACATCCTTTTTGAAGTGAAGCCTCCAGAACTGCACACAATACTCCAGGTGCAGCCTGACCAATGCAGTGTACAGCGGGACTATGACACCTTGCAATTTGGATGTTATGCCTCCATTGATACACCCCAATATCACATTAGTCTTTTTTGTCACAGCATCACACTGGCTGCTCATACTGAACTTATAGTCCACCTGTACCCCAAGATCTTGTTAACACACACTGCTACTCAGGAGCGTATCCCCCATCCAGTATGTGTGTTCCTTAGTTTTGTTACCCAGATGTAGAACTCCGCACTTATCCTTGTTAATGCATCTTGTTCACATCCACCCACTTTTCCAGCATGTTCAGATTTTGTTGAATTCTATCTTCTTGTGTTTTCGCTGCTCCTCCCAATTTTGTGTCATCTGCAGGTTTGAGTAGCCCCTCCACACCTTGTTCAGATAATTTATAAAAATATTGAAAATATTGAAAGCAGCAGGCCCAGAACTGTGGCACCCTGCTGGACACCTCCCTGGCATTCAAATGAAATGCCACTGATGGCTACTCTTTGAGTATGAGTCTCCAACCAGTTCCCTGTTCACCTAACTATCCTAGAGTCCAGTCCACAGTCGTAACCATTCCATTCCCTTGTTACTCCCCATCTGCCTTGCAGAAGAAATAACTTCAAAGCAAAAAGTTGGGAGGAATAACAGTGGTGGATGATTCAGGATTGTTTAGGGTTGCCAGCCCCCATGTGGGAGCGGGGGATCCCCTGCTCACCACTGGCCAGCTGGCTAGTGGAGAAAAACCCAGCCCCCAACAGTCATGAGCCCATGGGCCATCCTTGACATCACAGTGAAGTGACGTCATCACACCAGGATGTCATATGGTGACACTTCTGTATTTTGGGCAAAACTAATAGAATTTTGCCCAAAATACCATAGCATTGCAGCCTGATGTCTGTGGTGTGATGACAGCACTTTTACGTGATGCCGTCAAAAGGGACACTGTGTGCAGCAACATCGCCCTGCCCCTCCATTCCCAGAGAGCTCCCTCCCATCCCCCACCAGCACCAGGTAAGGACCTGGCAACCCTAGGACTTTTAATAAGATCATCATCAAGAAGGGATCCCCTCCTGCCTCAGACCAGTGGTTAAGGTATTTCCCCCAGACTGTCTGAAATCTGTATGAAGAAAAGCAGGAGTCTTCAGTCTGCATAAGTTATGGGGAGTACTATATGCCTGTGTTTTCTTATGCATTATTTTTATCCTACCCTTCTTCCAAAGAGCAAATTATGCAAATGTAAATGTAATGGCTTGTTGTACATAAGTGCTTTTTCCATCCCTCAGCTATGCTGGACACTGCTGCTTGCTTGCATCATCCCATCCCTCCCCTTCCCATCTCTGCCACCAGAATTCTAGCTCAGACTTACCTCTCTAGCTTCTGAGGTTTTTGCAAGGCCCTGCTTCGTGTGATTTCAAACTTATCTCTCTAAACGTAAGGACTGGAAACTTTATAAATCCTTAGGATGGTGACTTCTGTGCTAGGTCTTTCTGATTGCTGATATTCAGATTTTATGCAGCCCCAGCTGTGGTGTGTAACAAGCAGGGAAACGGGCACAAAGGTGATTTGGCAAAATGGATCAGATGAAGGTATATGGTTCTGACAATTGCAAAAGTTCTTTATTTGTTGTTCAATTGGTACTAAAGTCATTCCTCCGGTTTACTTTGCATGCATGTGCAAGAAAAGTATTATAAGGAAACCTGGGAACTGGAACCTCAGGTGGACTTCACCCTTCTTATGGCATAAGGCTATAGGGTGAGTTGACCCACCCCACAATTTAAATTGAACAACACTGAGCCGTGGTTCTTTAAAAGTCAGAGCTCTGGTTAAAGAATCTGCTTCTAGTTAGGCTTGTTTTGAAGAGCCCAATCGCATCACAGCATCAGAAAGCAAAGTTTGTGTTGGCACGGGTTTAAATCTTGCCAGGCTTCAGCCGCTGAATACCCCATCTGTGAATAGCATATGAATATGGGGTATGTGTGTGTCAAAATGTCCTTTCCATTCTGTGGGCATTGCAAACATTTTCACCGTCCTGGTGAATTTTGGCCATGGGAATGGAACAAATGCATTTGTAAATCTGACTTGATTTTCCTCTTGGCAAGGACTGTGTCTGGGGAGAAGGAAAGTTTTTCAGTGTATCTGTGTGAAATGAAAGAAGTAAGAAATAAAACGTGTGCCTCCCTTATCTACATGACACACAGCTGGGGGGAGGTATTTGTTTGTTTAGGATCCAGATAAATCTGGGAGCTGAATATTTGGCTCTCAAGCAAGTTTTGGCCATACTAAGCCTACTGGCGTATACTTTTAAGGCAGAGCAGTGTTGCAGCTATGCCCTTAACACAGCCACAATTAACTTTTCTCTAGCTATATCCCATACTAGGGATGTAGTATGATGACGATCTTGGACAACGTAGTCTTTTCCTTCAGTCAAAATGGTCCAAGCGAACCACACTCTTTTCTGCTGACTGAGCAAGGTGCAAACAAACACTTTCTATCAATACCCCCCCCCCTTGACATGAACTTTTCAAGAGACTTGCTGTTGTAGATTAGATTGCTCAGTGATTGTTTATTCACAGCCCTTTTGAATTTCTTCTTTGCTGCTAGCAATCTGCAAGTTGTTCCAAGCCAATGCTACTTTTTTGAACTTCCCCCTTGCTGCATGGTATGGAGTCATTAGTTTTGGTGCCTGAAGGAGGAGGATAGTTCAATGAACTTGTTAAGTTTTGAGTTTTTGAAAATGCCAGATTTCTTAGCAGCTCTGATGTAAATATACTGCATCAACCTATCAGTTCACCTAGCCTAATTCTGCCTGCTTCGAATACTGGCAGCTCTTTGAGGTTTTTCCCAGCCCTGTTCCTGTGATCCAGAGATTGAACTTGGAACCAGCTACATATAAAGTCATGTGTTCTGCCCTGAGTTGTGGCCACTTCACCTTATAAATCAACATGGGAAAGGAATTCTGTGTCTGTTGGCCATTTACAGAGGGACACTGTTCTGCATTCCCTTCCTGTTCATTGGTGGCACCCTACTGGAATAATTTAGGGGATTCTTAATCGATCTAAGAGATTGCAGTGGAGAGAAAGCCAGTTCTTAAAGGTATGTGAGAACCTGAGCTACTTAGACCTATTTAAATAGAGCCAGCTCTTTCAGTCATGCCCAGAAGACAATGATGACGTGGTAACAGGCACTACAACACCAATATCACATGACAGATCAGCAGCCTTTAGAATCATAGAATCACAGAGTTGAAAGGGGTCGTGCTGGCCATCTAGTTCAACCCTCTGCTCAATGCAAGATCAGCCTAGAGCAGGGGTGGCCAACGGTAGCTCTCCAGATGTTTTTTGCCTACAGCTTCCATCACCCCAGCCTGCATGGCCAGTGGCTGGGGCTGATGGGAGTTGTAGGCAAAAAACATCTGGAGAGCTACCATTGGCCACCTCTGGCCTAGAGCTTCCCTGACAAGTGTTTGTCCAGCCGCTGCTTAAAGACTGCCAGTCAAGATGGGGAACGGTAAATTGCAGCTTACACCATTTCTGCCAGCAGCTGCATGCAGGAAGATTCAGTGGTAGATCACATGCATTTCATGGGGAAGGTCCCATATTTAAGCTGCAGAACCTCCAACTAATTCAAGTAGCAGGGCTGAGAAAGGCCTCTGCTTGAGACCTCAGAGAGCTATGCCCAGCCAAATACAAGAAAACAGCCTGCTGGATGGGACCAGCGGTCTGAGTCATTATAAGGTAACTTTAAACATTCAGACCTTGGTTAAGAAGCTGCAAACCATTGCTCCCTGTTGCACAGACTAACCGCAGCATTGTATAGCCATCATTGGTCCCGCATTTATGTTAGATCTGCTCTCTGAGATGTCATAATTGGCCCAGCTAACAGTTACGGAGCTTTGTTGAGGGATCTTGATTTGGCAGGAGCGGTTTGCAGAACTTTGTGCAGCAAAGACTCCTGCCAAAGCAAACTCTCAGCCATTGGCGTTTGCTTATAAATACCCGGTGGCAGGGGTTGGGAGTAGCCCACAGCGAGTTTAATATTCTGAGCTGAGAGTAAATGTCTGTGTGGTTATGGAGAGTAGTAAATAATTGAGTTTGATTAGGGAGAGGCACCTCATTATCCCCCCACCTGTGCCCAGCTGGTAGGGGAGGGTCGAAATGAAGCCATTAACTGTCTCTCTTACTGGCATCTCCAAGCGCTCAAATACATCTGTGTCTTATTTTCTTTTCTGGCACAATCAGTCGAGCAAGCTAAGCAGGCATGACCGAATTTGGCAAGTTCCAAGGACTCTGGCAAAGTTATACAAGGAGAAGACGGAGGGCAGCCATTCTGGCTTCGGAAGTGGCCATTAGTCTAGCAACTTGATAGCTTCTGGAATGGGACAAAAAGGCGAGAATTTGGTCCAAAGCTTCCCCCAGCAAACTGCCTTGATTCTCAAGCAGGATTTTTCTACATTGAGTCTAACCTCTTGCTTGCCACCCTGCGAGGTGATGACGAGAGGAGCTGCTGGGCTCCTCCTCAGCACTTCTTGAGGTGGCCTGTTCAGGTTTTACCCCATTCTGCAAAGACACGCAAACGGTTTTAAGAATTTTTGTAATTTGCCCTCCTGATGACTCCCAAGCTGAATACTCAAGGCCTTCATCCTGCCACTCTCCACCACCTAGATGTATTGTTCATAGCATGAGCATAGTTCCCATGTAAATGTGCAAAGAAGGAAGGCAGAACTAAGTGTCCCACAGCACTAACAATCCCACTGGACAAATATAGATATTCAAAAACATCGACGTGCCTCTTGGATTTTATGGTTAAAATGTGTGGATTGATTTTATTGTATATTGTTTTTAATAGTCTGTGTGGTTTTTAACGCTTGTTAGCTGCCCTGAGCCCGTTAGGGGAGGGCGGGATATAAATTTAATAAATAAATAGCTAAAACATCAGCTGCCGCTGAAAATATAGTGGCCCCTCCTCTTCTCAGTAAAGTGCAGCAAAAAATGTATGATGCGTCATTGTGCCTTGAGTGCTGTTGCTCTTCTTCCCACATTGGTGGTAGTCACTGATGGAGAGTGGGAGTGGGGAAGTGCACAACTTGATGACAGCAGTTTGCACATTACTTACTAGCATGATTCGGGGTTGCCATTTTCAGTAGCAGCCTGTGGTTTTTCTGCGTGTTAACATCTAAGTCAGATGCTAAGCACAGATAACCCAACTTCGTTCCAGCTTTGGGGTGGGGTGGGGGGGAGAAACAAATTAAGTCAAATAGAGTGTCTTTATCAAGAGTGCAGTCATTGTATCAGATGCTCTTCATTAGCTCCAATGGACTGAGAATTATATATTGTTCAACAGGAGCTAAATAATTCACAATCATCAATGTCTGACACACATAGTTCAGAGGGGGAAAGGCAAGTGTTCCTGCACAGGTTCTGCATAGTTCTTGCACAGATTCTCTGCTGGAACACGTTGAGTTATTTAATTCTGATCTGGACTTACTATCTCTTCTAATGTTCCAGTGTCATCTGTCTTTTCGCTACATATTGGAGAACGGATGAAGGAATACTTTTGGGGGGGGGAATATTTTCTATGGTTTCAAAAAGTGGGACCTCACAGAATGATTTCTTTTTTTGCAATTTGCAGAAATGTTAGTGAAGTTTCATGGCTTCATTTGCCCTCTGTGATGTCATAATATAGCCAGATTGTATTGGCCCTTTGGACAGTGACATCATCCTACTTAGTAAGTGATCCTTGCTTGGCTACAATCAGCTCTTCACCATCGAGGAAGAAATGGTCGCCTTGGGTGCTTTTCAAAATCAGAAAGGCAGAGCATAAATCTCCTGAGCAAATAAATTCCAATGAAGTGACCGTGTTAGTGTGTTGAAGGAAAAAATGAAAGACTGCTGTGACACTTTAAAGACTAACAATTAAAATTAATTTTTCAGGAAAAAATGAAATAAATAACAAAGGGAGAAAATAGCATTGAACCCACAGCAGCTAGGGGACAAAAAAGGCATCAAAAAGAATAAATATCAACCTTCGTCCAGTGTATCTGAAGAAGTGTACGTGGACATGAAAGTTTATAACCAGAATTAAACTTTGTTGATCTTAAAGGTGCCACTCAACTCAAACTTTGTTCTGCTACTTCAGAGCAACATGGCTACCCATCTGAATCTATCTTTATTCATTGTGTTTTTCTGGAAGTGTGCTCCCTCCTGCATAATAAAACCGGAAGAATATTTGACAGGATTTTATTACAAATTAATAGCTTCCACAATAATTATTAGACTTTGGTTTTGGCACTAACACTGATTGGAACCTTTCTTTGACGCATATACTGAAAAAGCAAGAGGGTGATCCTAGCTTTAGTCATTGTTCAGCTATTGTGAATATCAAGGGTTATAATTGAAATAACCAATAATTGATTCACAAGCTTGATCAGATCAAAATTTCATATAAGCTGGCAACTAATGGAAAATGTGTGGAGAAACATTCTGGAACCTCAAACTTCTGCCTTGTATAGAATTGCTGGATACCTCTACCCGAAGTGAAGCCCACTCAGTAGTCAGATTAACTTGAATCTGCATTTTCTGCCTAAGGCACCAAAATACCTTGGGCTGATCCACCACTGGTGATCACTGCTTCCATGTACTATTATACTCTGTCACACAATACATACACACGCCTTTCATACTCCATTCTTGTTCTACATCTTATCTTGATGGTCCGAGATTGTAAAATAGGGCTTAATTTTTTTTAAAAAAATGAAAAAATACCATCGCTAAGCTGAAATATACACTTGGAAGCTTCTAAGAGGTGGCAGTATGTCCAAGGCCACTGAATCAAGTGAACCTTTGACCTGGAACTTGGGACTTCCAACTGACATTCTTCTCACCAGCGGGCTGAACTATTCCAGAAATGTTTTTGTGCACAGACTTAGAGAGGGAAGAAGAAGCAGCCCTTATTTTTTTCCCCTTCTCTCTTGGTTTTTCTCTGAGCATTAATGGATTTGGCCAGGCCAAGCCCAAGGGTGAGGTGCGGCACATTTTTCTGAGGTGCAGGAGTTCTCATTCGGCTCTCTCTCTCTCCCCTGTTTTTTTCATTTTCCCTCTCCTGAACCTTGCCACCCTGGCTCCAGCACCGAGGCTGTAAAGGAAGATGGAAAGCCAAGTTACCTCAGAATGATCACTATCATTAACATTCACGGGGGGTTCACTCATCATTCCTGACTGCACAGACATGGCAGCCGCTATGAAGCGTCCACAGGTGTAGCACGATGATACATATTACATTGTGCCACAATGGATTTATGTATTCTGTAACAAAAGAAAAGTGTAATGAAAAAATACAGAAGGTAATCCTTTATTCCTCCACTGTGCAATTTATCAGTAATGCCGGCGGATGATAAGTGCCAGGGATTTTCCTTTGCTTGATTTAACCTTGTCACCCAGGTATGTTTTCGTAAAATGATTGGGAGGGAAGAAGGTTAGGGGGAAGCCAACAGTAGGGGTTTCTCCTGAGCCAGTGTTCTTTAAAAAAAAATACAGAGAAGGAAATGCTGGTCTTTAATTGGAGAGATGATACCTGTGAACATATTTACTCAGAAAAGACACTCCATAATTTTTGGTCCTTTTTGCTTAATGGTAGAGCTCGGGCCAGGCAATGAAACTGATTTGCTAAGTATCAAGTCTGACAAAAGGAAGGAGATAACTCATCACACAATGGGTGATTAACCTATGGAACTCAGCACCTTGAGACATGGGTGACAGCTGTTACCTTATTTTTCTTTAGAAAGAGGTTAGAACAAATGCAGCGGCTATGAGCCATGATAAAAGAATGTAAGATCACTGCTGGATGAGACCAATGATCCATCCCGTTCATCATCCTCTTTTCCACAGTAGCCAGTGGAGTGCCCCTAGAAAACCCACAAGAAGGCCCAATGTATCCCCCTGTTGTAGTCCCCCAGCAGCTGGTATCCAGAGGTGGAATGCCTCTGGCCATGCCATCAGTTACCTCCATGAATTTGTGTAGTCCCCTTTTTACAAAGGCCTCTAAGATGGTGATAAGGTAAAATAAGGGCAATGCACTAGGTACTAGATCCCAGGGATAAAGTACAGGATCTGGCTGCCACCTTCATGCCCTCTTTCTGAGCATCAAATGCATCTGCCTGTTTTGAAGACCACTGGACAAACAAGTTAACTCTGCTGTTATTAAGGAGTTCCATGCCTTCCCTTGGGTTTTTAGAATGTACTATACTTTCTACTTGTGGGTCAGGAACCTTTGGTGGGAGCGAGGGAGAGGTGTCTTGAACTCCGAAATCTTTGAGTGATTTTTGCCAGGCATTGTCAGCTTTAATAGCTAGAACTTTAAGCCCCCCCACGCAAAAAAATCCCAGCAGCTGAGTGTTCTCAGCCTAATAGCCCTGGAGATGTTAGGCCAGGGGTGGCCAAGCTTGCGTAATATAAGAGCCACATAGAATAAATGTCAGATGTCTGTGAGCCACAAGACATGAACGTCAGATGTATGAGAGCCGTAAGACAGGGAGGGAGGTGGAAAGAAAGCAAATAGTTGGGGGGAAGGGGACGGAGGGAGAGGTGGAAAGAAAGCCAATTTAAATGCATTCTCCAAGCTGCTGACTGGTTTGGCTTGGAGAAGTGATTTAAAGAGAGTTTTAAATGGCTTTTCCAGGCTGGCCAATGGGGCAGTGGGGGCTTTGGGAGCCACAGGATATGTGTGAAAGAGCCATATGTGGCTCCTGAGCCACAGTTTGGCCACCCCTCTGCTAGGCAGTTTCAGAATTGCAGCACACACATATCCTGCATGGATCCGTCCGGTGGCTGATTTTTACTGAATATATTTGTTAACTAATCGGGGTACCTAATGTGCCAAGCCCTGTATATATAACTTAAAAGTTCACAATCTAATAAATAAGATTTAAAAAATAAAGAAGTCATAATAAGCAATGATCTAGAAAGTGCTGCTAACATAGCACCTCATCTTCTGGGGCTCAGATGCCATTAGTTGCCTAGGCATCTGGATTTTGTGGCTTGCCTAGAAAGAGCTTGTGGGAGCTGGACTGTGGTTTGGTGCTGTGTGAATGAGCCTGGAAGGAGCCTTAAGGCTTGCTCTTTTCTCTCACTTAGCACACGCTAGATTGCAGGTGGGTAGCCATGTTGGTCTGAAGCAATAGAACAAAGTTTGAGTACCAGTAGCACCCTTAAGACCAACAAAGTCTTATTCAAGGTATGAGCTTTCATGTGCATGCACACTTCCATTTCTATCTGTCTGAGGAAGTGTGTGTGCACCCAAAAGCTCATACCTTGAATAAAACTTTGTTGGCCTTAAAGATGCCATTGGACTCAGACTTTTTTCAGCACAAGCTAGTGAGTGATCACAGTTTTCTGCTCACAAACATCTAACTTCACAAATTGTTTTTGATGGCCTTGCAAACTGTGGCCTTGTTCCTAATTTAAATATTGAGCAAACTGATCCAGGTGCAAGCCCATAGTTTATCAGTCTGTATGCAGTGGTTCATCATGATGTGTCAAAACCCAGAATAGGCATGGGAAGGTGGGAGCATGTGAGCACCATTTCCAGGCTCCTTCCAAGTACCAGTGACCAGGGTTTGGCATCACACCTGAATTGGGCCCAACATTCGTTCCTCTGTACTCCTGCCTGCTTCTTTTTCTGTTTGTTTCTACCTGCTTCCAGCTACTTAAGAAAAGAAACAGAATCATTCCAAGGCACGGAGCCGTACATGGGGATTGTGTAGAGTGACGCACTCCAGTTCGCTGGACGGCACACTAGATAGAAAGACTGGCAGCCACCGACATAAATGGAAACTCCTGGCGACTGCCAGATTTGAAGACTGAAGTCAAGAGAGAGAGAGAAGCCAAAGAGCAATTTTTTATACAAGGCTTAAAAGGAAGTGGCAGCATGACATACAAAGCAGGTTACAATCCAACTGCAAGGAGAGATGGAAAAGAGGGTGAGGGCATGACTGAGGAAGTAGGGTAGAGATTTGCAGCTCAGTAAGGGGAGCTGAATCAGAAGAGAAGGAGGGAGATCAGGCGAGATCCAGAATGGAGAGGTTGTAGTCGTAGGAATTACAGGGCACTCAAATCCTGTGATCTTCTGCAGTTTAAAGTATGGACCTTGAGCTGTGCAGGGAATGCCACAATGCAAACGCTGGAGTACCAATACTGTGGTCTTCCAGCAAACGGCCCCCCAAGCTAGACCTGGTTGTCAGCCCTAGACTCTTGATTGACGTTGTTGATCTGCCTGGCCTGGCTCCAGAACAAACATCCCAACGTTTACAATCTCAAGCTGCACTTTCTATTCCACAACCTTTGCCAAGGCCTCTCTTTACTGAATAGCTCCACTAAATATAGTCAAATGTGCAGGGCTTTCTCTCCCCACCCCCCCACCGGCACTTCCCTTTCTCCCCCGTATTCTGCTTTGATCAGTTAAAATAAACTTTTCAAGATTGGTTCTGGGACAGACTCCAGGTTCTGAGGTAAAGGATGGCCAAGGTTCAGCCATGATTCAGAGTTGCTCAGAGCAATTAACTTGACAGTTCTCAGGCCAGGGAGCTCACAGAGGACAGGCGTGTCCAAGTTAATATAGAACTGAATCCAGCAGCGGGGTTGGGGGGGATGTCTTGAAAAAGGGCTATTTATCCCAGTCATGGATATGGTGGGGAGAGAGCATGGATGATGGGAAGAGCTTTTCAGTAACACTTCAAAAAGCTGAGTGCGTTGCCATTTTATGTGCTGCTGTTTGTCCATCCTGTCTTCTCCTTTTAGCGTTTATTTGAAGGTCCTTCAAGGCCAGTAGCCATGATCAGCAGGACCAAAGGGTGTTTTTTTTCCTGGACTGAATGACTTCTGGGTACATGGGAGGAAGAGTGTATCCAGGGATTCTCCCATGGGGGGGGGGGCGGATCCCTCCCTGAACTTAAGGGAAGAAAATATGTCAGGAAGTAGGCTAAGCGAGCTCCCTGATGCACTAGTTTTCTGTGTACAAGAAGGTGTTTTCTAAATGGGGAAACATTTAAATGTATGATGCCCCACCTCTAGCAGTTCAAAGTGGAAAGGGCTTATCACTTGACTCTTCTGTTTGTATCAATCAGACTTCTCTTTTGAGGCAGTGCATTTTATGTTTGCTTTAAAACAACACACACACACACACAGAGTTTTTCCTGCTCACCCTTTACCTTCTTTTCAGAGCTCTTTGCCTGCCTCCCATTTATTCATGTCGTCTTGCTTTCTGTATTTCAACTCATTTTCTTAACATTTACTTTGGAGTTCGGCCAAGCTCTGAGATCGGTGCCATGATGTATCGTGCAAGTCTTAGTTCTCAAACTTTGCCATTCTGTGAGCTGCTGTTGGACATGGAAGAAAAGATTTAGGCCGTTGTGCATGCAGCCAAGATGCACAAGGGTTGCTGCTTTAATGAACTTAAATTGGGGGAAGTGGCAAGGCATCACTGAAGTCAGGGCTGCAGCCAGAGGTGAGGTGGAGGGAATATACACACCTATGTAACTCTATAGAAAACAGCAAAAAAAAAAGGTGTATTTAAATCTGTTGTGCTTAAAGTTAGTTTATAATTGTAAGGCCAGCCTAAGTGTGACACTGAAACTGTTACTCTTGGAGACCAGCCGGTAGAATCCTGCCTGCATGACGTTGTGTCTCCGTGAAACGGGAGGCTTGCTTTTAACTCAGCTGGAAATTAAGGGAATGGCACCCCCATCCCAGTGTTGATCTGGTCTGACTGTTCCATAATGAAAAGAAGCTGTCTGGTAGAGAGCTACCGAAAATAGAAGTCAGTGTTGGTCATTTTAACCAGAATCCAGCACAGAGATTTTTGAGCAACGTTCTTCTGAGGCTTAAAAAATAGTTCCCCCTTCCCACAACATATACTTTGTTCTTTTTCCCCTTCATCCCGTTTTTTTTTCCCCTTTCCTTTCTCCCTTCTGCTGTCTTTACAGTGTCTCTGTCCCCATGAGGCTGCTGCCCATGCAACTAGGAGACTACTTATTGATTTACTTAATTTAAGATGTTTTTTGTCCCACTTCAGAGTGTGGATCGAGTGACTTTCAAAAATAAACACACTTCAGCGATATGCTTAAAACACATAAATACTGTAAATGTGCACCAGTTCCTCTGTGTGTTTTTCTAGATTCCAGCTGTGGTTCTCCCCCCAGGCTGCATAAGCACTCCCTCCAGCCAGGAGATCTGATCACACACCCCAATCCCACCCCACTTGGCCAGAATCTAGATGTCTGTTGAAAAGATCCAGTACTGTATGCACAGTTCCAAGACTTGGCTAGTGCTTTAAAGGGGAGGTAGAGTGCACATTTTTTGTCCACAGAGGCTGTAGGGGGAAAGTTTGGGTGCTTCTAACAATTGTGAAAATTCAGGATGTTCCATGGCAGGAAGTCCAAAGATGGGATTGAATTCTCAAAATCCTGAAGGTGCATATTTCCCTGCTGCTCTTTGGGTGGCAAGGCTGTTTTTGTTGTCTTTGCTTTGTCACTGCATGGGGAAGCACTATGAACTAGAGCTGACTACCCAAGGAAAGATTTAAAGTAGTGAAGCCTGGCCAGTATGAAAATAAAGTAAAGCGTCTCTCAACCATCTGCAAAGTTAGTGGAGAGGAATATTCCTGCTTTCCTCCTCCACCTGCAGCCCCACTGAATTTGGTGAAATTTTGTTCCTGGCTGTCAGCAGACCCTCAGGAACAGTATGGGGGGTCAAAGTGTGGGGGAATCAGAGGAAATCCCGGCTCCTTTTCTGCATGGAGGAATGCCATTCCATCAGATGACCTGCATGGTTAGATGCACACACACACACACACTTTTTTTTTTTTTGCTTTTTGAAGCACAAGGTGTAAGCACACTGCCACAGGAGTTGGTGGCGGCCACAAGTATAGCCACCTTCAAGAAGGGTTTAGATAAAAATATAGAGCACAGGTCCATCAGTGGCTATTAGCCACAGTGTGTGTGTATATATAAATTTTTTTGCCACTGTGTGACACAGAGTGTTGGACTTGATGGGCCGTTGGCCTGATCCAACATGGCTTCTCTTATGTTCTTAAGCATCTGGAGAACTGAAGAAGGAATGGGGAGGCTGGAAAGAGTCAGGTGAGCTGGTCATGATAGAATGGTGGTTTGAAACCCCCATCTTCTCCAGGGGAAAACCTCAGTTGTCTGTCATGGAACTTTTATGGTTCTGGGGAATGTTGCAGAGCTTCAGTTCACTTGGGACACTGGCCAGCCTCATTATCACCTAATGTAATTTTAGTGTGCACCTTAAAGCATATATAGCACTCCTGAAGCTGTGCACTGCAGGGAAGGTCAGTAGAGATAGGTAAACTGCCTTCAGGTGATGCTAGTCCACCCTTGCTGATCCTCATATCATTGAGGACAGAGGCTCCAGATCAGCTTCTGAGGAGCACCGTGGTTCCCTCTTGCTGTCACATTCTCAGGGTGCAGGCAGGCAGGAGTCCAAAGCCAGTCCAAGGTCAAAGTCCAGGAAGTCAAGCAGGAGCCAAGTCACCAATCAGAATCACAAACCGGAATCAGAAGTCAGTGTCCAAAAGCCAAAAGGTCAGGATGCCAAGGAAATCAAGCAGGTCACGATCAGGAAGAAGCATGGATGCAAGCCGGAGAGTAGACTTGTTGCTTCCACAAGGTTACCAGGTCCTGGGTGGGAGCTATATGAGAGTCACAATCAGCCTGCTCCCTGGGTGGCAGTGACTCTGCTAGAACTCAGGGCTGAGAGATCTGAAGCATCGGCGTGCCTCATGTCTTCACTCTGAAAGTTCCTTCTGGAGCCTGCTTCGAACTCTTGAGATGGGAGGAGGAGAACTTGGAGAAGATTGATCGTCAACAGCTGACACTGGTACCTGGAGAGTGATTGATGGGCCAGCTGCTGTTTGTTCAGCTGAGGAACTGGCTGGCAACTCTTCCAGGTCTGTTAACCCTTCCAGTTCCTCCTCGTCAGGCCTCATGACACTAACCCCCCCGCAAGACCCCTCCCCCCCACAGATGGGCCAGGCCGGTCAGGGTAGGCTGTGTGGAACTGCTGCATGTGGTCAGGGGCGTGTAGGTTGTCCACGGGTTCCCATGAACAGTCTTCGGGACCATAGCCTTCCCAGTCCACGAGGTACTGGAGGTCCCTGTGGTGGATTCGGGAGCCCAGGAGCTGGTGGACCTCATATTCCTCCTCGACATCAACCAGAACAGGAGGAGGTGGCTATGGAGGCGGCGGTCGGATGGGATCCGGTGGTGTAACAGGAACAAAGGGACCGGTGGAAGACCGGGTAGATGCGGAGGGTGGCCGGCAGCTGTAGCTGGAAAGCAACGAGGTTGATTTGGTCCGTTTTCAGGTAAGGCCCTGCAAAGCAAGGGTCCAGCTTGCAAGATTGGCCAGGCTGACACAGGTAACGGGTGGAGAGCCAGACATGGTCCCCAGGCTTCAGTGGGGGCCCCACCTGTCGCTTTCGGTCAGCGGCTGTCTTGTAGGCCTCTTTGCTGGAGCTGCTCTCGGAGCAAGTCCTGGAGAGCCTGGAGTTCCTGCAAATGCGCATCAACAGGAGAAACTGCTGTGGGGGGCAGGACTGTGGGGAAGAAGCAAGGGTGGTACCCATAGGTGGCGGCAAATGGGGTCTGTTGCATGGACGGCGTTGTTGTAGGCAAACTTGGCCAGGGGTAGCAAGGTGGCCCAGTCATCCTGCTGGTAGCTGGTGTTCCAGCGTGGCGTTGGTGCATTTGGTCTGCCCATCCGTTTGGGGATGGTACGCTGAGGACAAATGCACCTGGGTGCCTAAGCTGGAGTGCAGGCTTGCCAGAATCGGGAGGTGAACTGGGGGCCTTGGTCTGAGATCAAGTGTGCCAGGAGCCCATGCAGGCAAAAGACATGCTGGAGGTAGAGCTGGGCTGTTTCAGGAGCCGTGGGCGGCTTGGGACATGGAACAAAGTGAACCATCTTGGTTTCAGTTTCAGTTTATTTCAATTTATATCCCGCCCTTCCCACCGAAGCGGCTCAGGGCGGCTCACAACATATAAAATCTAACATAAAGTTTGGCTTTAAAATACATCAATTTGCAACAATAGCTTTAAAAATACATCTATTTAGACAATTTAAAACAGTGAAATAATAAAACATGTAGAACAAGCGATCTGCCAAATGATACACTACAACCTTCCATAAAGTTTCCAATGTCAGTTAGTTATAGGCCAGCCGGAAGAGGGCTGTCTTGCAGGCCCTGTGGAACTGCCCAAGGTCCCGCAGGGCCCTCACCTCTTCCGGCAGCTTGTTCCACCAGCAAGGCGCCATTACCAAAAAGGCCCTGTCCCTGGTGGATTTCAGACGGGCCTCCTTTGGTCCGGGGATTACAAGCAGGTTTTGAGAGCCCGATCTCAGTACTCTCTGGGTGAAGAGGTCCACCATCGCCAGGATGCAAGTGTGCGCCTTGGACCTGGGGAGCTCAGTGATAAAGTCCAGGGAGACAGTATCCCAGGATCCTGCAGGTGTGGGTAGGGGATGCAAAAGCCCTGGGGGCTTGGCCAGTACATCCTTGGCCCGCCGGCAGACCTCACAGAAACCGACATAGTGGACCACATCGGCACGGATGCGTGGCTATCAGAACTTCTGCGTGAGCAGGTGCAGGATCTTGTGTTGGCCAAAATGCCCCACGGGAGGGGAGTCATGGGTTAGACGGAGCACATTGGCCCAGAGGGGTCCCGGAAGCGCGTATAGGCGCCCACGGTGCAGGAGGAGACCTTGGCGGGTAGAGAGGTCCCCGGCTGGGCCATCTTGCACTTCCAGGAGGCGTTGCTGAGCCCAGGGGTCCTGGGCCTAGCTGGCCTGGATGTCTGCAGCCAAGGTCGGGTGAGTCGTGGTGGCAGCGAAGACCAAGAGTGCAAGGATGAGTCCAGTTGGCATCTCCTCCGTTAGAGGCACAGCGTACTCCAGTTTTCGGGAGAGGGCGTCCACTTTCCAGTTCTGGTTCTTCGTGATGTAGGTAATTCGGAAGTCAAACCGGGAAAAGAAGAGGGACCACCAAATCTGGTGCTGGGTGAGGCATCGAGCAGTCTGTAGATGCTCCAGGTTTCAGTGGTCAGTCAGGACCTGGAGGGGTTGGCGGGCCCCTTCAAGGTGATGCCTCCAAACCTCGAAGGCAGTCTTGATGGCCAGGAGTTCTCGCTCCCAGATGGTGTAATTGTGCTCTGCGTACATCTGCTGCCGCGAAGTATGCGCGGGGTTGTAGCGGCTGGGAGGAGTCCTCCCGCTGGGATAGCACTGCGCCGAGGGCCACGCTGGAGGCATTGGTCTCTACTGTGAATGGAAGCTGCAGGTCTGGGTAACGCAAGAGCGGCTCAGTGGTGAAGCAGGTTTTCAGGATGGTGAAGGCATGGTCTGTCTCTGGTGTCCAATGAAATGGCTCTTTGGGCCAGAGGAGCTGGGTCAGAGGCATGGTTACGTCGGCATAGGCAGGGATGAAGTGGCGGTAATAATTGGAAAAGTCAAGGAACCGCTGTACGTCCTTGCGGTTCTGCGGCGTCTGCCAGGTCAGGACTGCCTTGACTTTGTTCGGGTCCACCCAAGTCTCATGGGGTGAGACGATGTGGCCAAAGAACTCGACTGCTGTTAAGTCAAAGGCACACTTCTCTAGCTTGGCGTAGAGACCATGCTCGCGCAGGCGTTGCAAGACCTGGCAGGCGTGCCCTGCGTGCTGGGTGAGGCTTTGGGAATAAATTAAAATGCCATCTAAATAAATGATCACAAAGCGGTTGAGCAGGTCGTGGAAGATGTCGTTCATCAGCCTTTGGAAGACAGCAGGGGCGTTGGTCAGGCCGAAGGGCATCATGAGATACTCATACTGGCCATAGCGGGTCCCGAAAGCCATCTTCCATTTGTCTCCTGCATGGATCCACACCAAGTTGTACGCACCCTGGAGGACCAGCTTGGTATAGACCTGGGCCCCCTTAAGGTGATCCAGTAGTTCTGGGATCAGTGACAAAGGGTAGCGGTCCCAACCGGTGATTTTGTTCAGGGTCCGGTAGACATTGCTGAGCCGGAGCTTGTCGCCTTTCTTCTTGACAAAGAGAACAGGGGCGGACAGTGGGGATGTGGATGGCGAGATGAAGCCCTGTTCCAGGTTTTTGGCGAGGAAGTCCCGCAGAGCTGCTAGTTCCAGTTTGGACATGAGGTAGAGCTGCCCCATAGGCAGGGGTGCCCCTGGTACCAAATTGATGGCGCAGTCATAAGGCCAGTGCGTGGGGAGCTGGTTGGCCCCCTTTTCCTCAAAGTCATCGGCAAAGTCTGTGTAGGCTGGAGGAAGTAGAGGACTAGCAGCCGGGGCAGCGGTGGCCAGGGTGGTCAACCAGGCCTGGTGAGGACAAGGGTCCTCGAAGCTCAGCTTTCCCTGTGCCCAGTCCACGATGGGGTTGTGCTTTATGAGCCAGGAGAGTCCCAGAATGAAGGGAAAGCGTGGCATGCGAGCATGTGATGATGTTGGATCTGGAGCATGACCGGGTGGGTCTCCTGGGTCACCTGACCAGAGCGGAGGAGGCACCCGTCGATGGCTTCGACAAGGGTCGGGGTGTCTTTGTCCTGCACCAGCATCTGGTGTTGCTTCACAAAGGCCACGTCGACAAAACAGCAGGCGGCCCCGGAGTCGACTATGGCATAGACGAGCAGCCAGCTTTGACCTTGGACTAGCAAGCTGAGTGTGACTGGTATGAGGAACTGGCCCTGGCCAGTAACGTAGGGTTCAGGGGACCCAGCTAGGGCCCCAAGTCGGGGGTCCACTCAGACTTGGGGCTGGTCTTTTACTGGCGGTGGTAGCACGGTACTGGGCTGGGTGCGCTTGGCGGGGCAGCCGGAGGAGAAGTGTCCCGCCCCTCCACAGTATAGGCAGAGATTCTGTGAGCGGCACCATGCTTTTTCCTCAGGGGTGAGCCGCGGCCGTGCAGCCCCGAGTTGCATGGGCTCGGGGTCGTCAGTCTCGGGACTGATGTGCATTGGGGCAGCTGAGAAGGACGGGCGTTGCTTCACACTTGGCGACGGCTTTCCAGGCGGCCATCAATGCGGAGACACAGTGTGATTAGGCCTTGCAGTGTGGCAGGTTGGTCGTGCCACCTCATCAAGGACTTCATCAGCCAGCCCCTCCGTATACTGGTCCATGAGGGCAGCCTCATTCCAGGCCAGGTCTTGGACCAGAAGCTTGAACTCGGTGGAGTACTGGGAAACTGAGTCCCTACCCTGCTTCAGGGTCTGGATCTTTCGATTGGCGGTGGCTGCTTGCTGGGGGTTAGCAAAGGCTGCTGCTATATAATCCAGAAAGCCCTGGTAGTCAGTCAGCAGGGGCAATGGGGCTAGAAGCAAGGGGGTAGCCCATTTAACTGCCTGCCCCTTTAAGAGGCTGACAATGAAGCATACCTTGGCCTTGTCATTGGAGAAGTCTCTGGCACGTAATTCAATATACAGTTTGCACTGTGCCAGGAATGTAGGAAACTCCTCCACCTTCCCTGTGAACTTCTCTGGGGGAAGCACTGGACGCTTGGGTGGGGCAGTGACAGTGGCTTGCTGCTGCTGTTGCCGGTGAGCCATCATTTGAGTGAGGTGCTGTACCTGAGTGAGCAAAGCTGCTAGCTGCCCAGAGACGCCACTTGCCTTCTCGTCCATCTTGTGGAGTGAGTGTGTGGGTGGAAGCAATCTGTCATGTTCTCAGGGTGCAGGCAGGCAGGAGTCCAAAGCCAGTCCAAGATCAAAGTCCAGAATGTCAAGCAGAAGCCAAGTCATCAATGCAGAATCACAAACCGGAATCAGAAGTCAATGTCTAAAAGCCAAAAGGTCAGGATGCCAAGGAAATCAAGCAGGTCATGATTAGGAATCAGGAAGGAGCGTGGATCCAAGCCAGAGAATAGACTTGTTGCTTCCACAAGGTTACCAGGTCCTGGGTGGGAGCTATATGAGAGTCTCAATCAGCCTGCTCCCTGGGTGGCAGTGACTCTGCTAGAACTCAGGGCTGAGAGATCTGAAGCATCGGCGTGCCTCATGTCTTCACTCTGAAAGTTCTTTCCGGAGCCTGCTTCACACTCTTGAGATGGGAGGAGGAGAGCTTGGAGGAGATTGATCGTCAACAGCTGACACTGGTGCCTGGAGAGTGATTGATGGGCCAGCTGCTGTTTGTTCATCTGAGGAACTGGCTGGCAACTCTTCCAGGTCTGTTAACCCTTCCAGCTCCTCCTCGGCAGGGCTCATGACACTTGCATGGTTTAGAAATCTCTGGAGTTGAGCTATAGAAACTTGCTCCAAGAACGTCTTTGAAATCACGGGCTCCATTTGTGTTGAACCAGAATAGCGACTCACCTCGGCTTGCCCTGTGCTAAAAGCTTGGGTGTCAGTGAAATATTTGAGACTCTATGCAGATGTTTGAGAGGTGCCATTGATGGGCAAGAACAAATCCCTGGAAGCTTTTGCTGTGCTGATCTCATACATCCTGCTAGATAGGTCTCATTTTCCTCTGCTAGTGTTGCTGCTGGGTCCAGAGCTGCACCTGGATTCCCAGGCGACAGGACACATTCCAGATGTGCAGATGTGTTACTGTTTTAGCAAAAAAAAAGAGAGCCCCATGGCACCTTAAAGCCTAGCAATTTTATCACGGCATGAGTTTTTGTAGGTTTAGAGCTGCTTTTAGAGATGTGTGAAGTCTGCAAGGTACACATTTTTAAAGCGTGTGTTTTCAAAATTTATTTTAGACACATTATGATATTTAGCGACTGTTAACGCTTTTGCCAACAGCAGAATTAAATATCAAAATAAATAAGACCATTGCAAAAGTGCATCAGCCCATTCATATTCTCTTACTCTATAGTAACACTTTATGGCAAAAATTCAAAGGAAATGCAACAGGAACATGCATGTTGATCCTGGGTAGAGTACAGTTGACTTCCTGTTGCACCCAGAAGGCATATAGAGCTCAAACATATGCTAACTGCTGCTTTCTGTAGTGATAGGATCCACTCCCCATCATATCGGAGTCTTAGAAAGATTTTTCTCCCTTCTTTCCCTGTCCTTGAAATCATCCAGTGCTGGATAACAGTCCCAACACTGCCACAAGCTGCCCTCTGGTGACCGTTTTGCAATAACGTGGTTTGACCATGGTTTTTTTGCGTGTCTGTCTTTCTCTCTCACACAGAAATGCTGCGCATGGATTCTCTCTTATCCAGGTGGACAGCATGAAGGTCACCATGAAGGACATCTTACAAAAGGCCTTGAAGCGGAGGAAGGGATCCCAGCGAGGCTCAGGTGGGAGCTCTTATCGCACTCATTCTAGAAGGGCTGTTTCTTCGTCAGCATCTTGTTTCCGTTTCTTCAAAATCTGTTTGTTGCTGCTGCCATGGAAAACGCTAATTTGCTTTGCCCAGTGAGCAGTGCAAATAATCCCCCCTCCCTTAGCATGTCTCCCAGCTGTTTTGTACACATTGATTTGTCCTTTTCCAGGTATTTAACAGGAGAGAAGCTAACCGTGAGGGTGATGGCCTAGTATTGATGGCGAAAGCCCGAATCTTGATTTTGTGATTATCATCTCTTTTGTTGCAAACGGCCTTGTCACAGTAAAGACCAAAGGCTGATGTTCTTCATCTGAGAGGAGCTGGAAAAGTGAGCGGGGTCTTTGCTTTTTTCACAGCTTATGTACACTTTTTTAAGATTAGTGTCAGAAGTAGATAGGAATTGGAACTGTAAATCTATATCTGCATCTCTGCCCACTGTGGAAGGACTTAATAACAGGTAAAATAGGTGCACTCCTGGGCTGTGAGAATGCCACCATCATCCCAAATGGCAAAGCTGCCACACCTCATAGTGGTTTTTGGGAGCAAGGATTCACTAATATTAGCGGCCCTGGAGAAAGGATCTTGTGTTGTTTTTCTTGCTTGCAGCTTTAAGGTAGGAAAAGGCTGAAAGTCTTTGCAATGTCAAAGGACCCCGACAAGTCTCAGCGCATGTGATGGTGTGCCAAAGACTCGGGCGTGAGGATTTCAGCATTCTGAAAGAGCTATATCTTTGACCACAGCTCAGTTGTGATTCCTTACGCATATGTTAAAATGCGTGTTCTAGAAAAACGTGATGTTTGATCTGGCTCCAAATATCCATTTTTACAATCAGGTACAGAACATTTTCTCAACTAACACTGAGAGCCATATTTTAACTTCTCATGTTTGTAAATCACATGACTCAGATCAAAACGTTTTCAACGTCATTCCCATCTGTTCTGTATACAGTGTCCATGCCATTCAGAAATGACATGCTTAAGAGTTAAGGTTTCAGTACTTACATCCCTTTTCTTGGAAGTATGCCCTGCTGAACCCAGTGAGACTGTCTTCCATATAAATAGGTGCAGAATTGGTCTGTAAGGATTCTGTTTATTTATTTATTTACTTGCTTCTTGCAAAAGACTTAAAATCGTAATTGCAGAACAGCAGTTCATTTTGTGACTACAGGACTGTGCTTTCTGTCCACATTAGCAGGTATGTCCTTAAAGCTCCAAGGCTGAGGAAATCCTTCCCGACATCGGGAAATAATTATGGTGAGAAATGGCACAGGGTCTTGTCACGCCACAAAGAACTTTAATATAAACCTATCTTATAGACTAGGTGGAGATAAGCATCTTGTCTTGGTTAAATGAATGAAACACTCCTTATTCTCTCCCCCCCCCACCTTACCCCCTCTCCCCCTTTAGTTTTAACTGCATCAGGAAAAGAACATAATTCCACCGCCCAGGGTTCTGTTTAGAAAAAGTAGTTGAGCACAATTTTTTTTTTGCTTCTTCTTCAAACGAGTCTATAATCTGTCACGGATTTAATTAGCTATCTTCAGATGAAAGCTGAAGTTTTAATAAAAGTTAGAAGAGATAACACAGCGAAGGACACGGATGAGCTGTCTCAAGGCCATATTCCAGGGGAACGATAAGAGCTGTAAAAAATGGCAGTAGAGAGCAATTGAATGAAGCAATGAAAATCTGATTCTCGTAAAAAAAGAGAGAGAGAGAAAAGAACAGTGCTGTAAGGGGCGGTTGTAGAGGAGAACCTGCTAGCGTCTGCAAGCAATTTGGCCCCTTGCCAGACGTCATCGTTCACCCTCGGCTGTTGGCGGCTCAGTCCAGATGTGCCAGCCGCACGTTCCGGCTTTTGCCAGCTGACTGCACCGTTTGATAACCGGCTCTCCGGATGCCCATCGCTGGCCGCAGAGATAGAATTAGATGATGATGATCTTCCCACAAGTTGAGAGAGGAAACAATGCATATAAATCTTGATTTCATCTCAGCGTGAGAAGTCTTTATCCATCATCACTCATAATGAACAAGTCGTTAGCTGCGATGAATGGTGTTCTGCTTTTTCCTCTCTTCCCCCCAACACCTTTTCCCACCCCACCCCCTTTTGTTCACTTTTTGCCAGGTGACTTTTTCTCTATTTCCTGGGGGTCAAACTTCTCTTATACCAGGGAATAGGTATAATGCTGGCTTAGCTGAACTATTAAGTTGCCCCCTTGCCTAGTTGATTAGAAGCAGCACAGTTTGAAGCCTAGTATTCTGTTCAGGCACTTAGTGGGGCTAGTTTTTCCTTCAGCAAAAAGGTTCCTTCATCCAGCACTCCTAGATGTGAAATTAGATGCCACTCTTGGGTCTGTGTGGCCTAGTTCTCTGTCACTGTGGGTGAGGACATAGAAAACAGTAGTTACATTGGATACTTCTCCAACAAGGTGATCCCAGCTGCCCAACTTGCCATACACACACATGCCAGCAGGGTAAATTCCATCAGTCTTAATTCTTTCCATCCCTCATGCTTTGTGTATTTGTGGGTAGGACTTGTATGTACATACATGTCTGTACATATTCACCCTTGATCTTCTTAAAAACAGTTGTGAACTTTTAAAGATTCTTTTAAGACAGAGATTAGTGGGGCAGGGAGAGGAGACTTTCTGGTGGCATTACGGGTGCTAGTCGTTGCACTTTCAGCAACTCCCTCTTTTCCCTGGTTTAGACTGAAATATGCTGAATGCTTGCAAAACTTCTTTTTCAGAAGCTTCCTTGTACAGGCAATGGTACTTTTCTGTGGAATATATTCAGGTTAGTTTAAAAGCACCCCCACCACTCTTAAAATGTTTTGTCTGTTTCACTCTGACTTCTTGGATAACCCCTCGAAAAGTTGCTTCGGTTTCCCTGGACCACCTTCCTAGGCATATGGTGGGAGTGACTTCCCAGGCACACTGTAGACCCAGGTGTTTGTGCATAATAAAACTATCATTATGTGAATGCCTTGATTATCCAAATTCATCCTTCCCACCCCCCTACGAAATGTCAGTATAACCTTAGGCAAGTAACTCTCTGTGCCCATTAGATAGGAAATTGTATAAATTGTGCCCTGGTTATTAGAGATCTCAGGGTTTTTTTAAAAAAAAATAAAGGGAGATAGTTTGCTTGCAATTAGCAACCTAAAAATGATTATTGCAGCTTCTCAGTTTAGGTGATGTGTTCATGACATTTAATTAAGCTAATTTTCTTGGCTATGTAACACAGGGAAGCCTTACATTGCTGGAGATGCTGGAATCTTTATATGTTGTTTTTTCTCTACCTGCTCCAGTTCTAGCAATTAGGATTGAGGGTTTGTTTTTTTAAAAAAAATTAAATGTCCAGTTAAAACAGCTGAAGCCTCCGACCCAAGAACCAAACCCAGATAGAGAAGGTTCTTTTGAGATAACACAATGATCTGGCCTGAATGGAAAGATTTGTGTGCTTCAGAAGAGAAGCCACATTTGTTTATAGCAGCTTAAGGGGCGAAATGGTGCCTTATTGACATATTGTGGCACCAGCGGTCAAATGTTAAGGAGAAATTGCATTCTTTAGCAAGGCCTGGGAGTCGAGGAAGCCTCACCCAGCTGTAAACCCGTTATTATTGTTATTGAACATTTACTTCTCACAGATGCTCTTAGCCAAGACTTGCAAGGCATAAAGGTCATTATATCAGCAAATACAGTTAAAATAATTAAAATCACAATAAGCAACCCATCTACAGCTGCTAACAAGTAAGATCCAACAACCTCTGGTATATTTATTAAGTTTAGCAATAAAGTAGAAAACTGGGGGAGGGAGGTTTTACTCCTGAGAATGAGCTCATGTGGGAGTGGTGTGGGACTGATCCGGGGGGGGGGGGGGGGCGGGGTACAAGTTCCTCCCGAGCCCAGAGAAAATTGATGCTTAGGCCCCTAGATGATGTCAGTTTTTATCAGCAAAGCTTAATTCATTGGATCTGCAGGTTGGAAAGGCGGTAGATAAAGTGCATGAGTGATATAAGAGGGTCTGTATGTTTACAGTAAGTATGTTTACTGGGAAGCCAAGAGAGCATTGTGGTACATTTTTGACAAATGCTAAATAATCCCACCCCCCTTCTGCCAGTAAGCGGCTGGCTCACTCTCTCGCAAGTGCTTTATCCTGAAGCACTGACTTCTATTTATTTACTGTATTTTGTCTTATTTTTCAGCCAAAACCAAGATCGGCTGCGAAAGTGTGCCTGTGTTAAAATAATTTTTAAGGTACATGAGAAGAGGGTTCTTACTGAGGTCAGAAGTGGGCAATGCCTGACTACTGCCTGCCTTCCCTCTGGCTTCACTGACGCCAGGGGGTGACTGGGATGTTAGGGGGTTATGATTTGATGTTTTCCATTTCACACAATAAGATGTAACAATGACCTGTGTTCAGATCATTCAGACAATTGATGTGTCTTGTGTTGTGCATGTAGTAATTTCTGATTTTGGGTTTGTTTTGGAAATACTAGAACAGTTTTGAGAGCCAGTGTGGTAATTCAGGTGTCACATTACAGTCTGGGAGACCCAGGTTCAAATCTCTCTTCTGCCACAGAGTGGTGACCTTGGGCCCATCATACCCTTTCCACCTAACCTACCTCACAAGATTGTTGTGACCATAAAATGAGGACGGAGTGATGGAAACCACTCTGGTTCCCCATTGGGGAGAAAGGCAGGGTATAAATGAAGTAATTAAATAAATGACCGTCAAGTTATGTCTAGTGCTAGCTGCCTGCCTGTCTTTCTGTCTACCTACTACCCGTGGTGCAGAGTGGTAAAGCTGCAGTACTGCAGACGAAGTTCTCTGTTCATGACCTGAGTTTGATCCCGGTGAAAGCTGGGTTCAGGTAGCTGGCTCAAGGTTGACTCAGCCTTCCATCCTTCCGAGGTCGGTAAAATGAGTACCCAGTTTGCTGGGGGGAAAGTGTAGATGACTGGAGAAGGCAATGGCAAACCACCCCGTAAAAAGTCTGTCGTGATGCAACATCACCCCAGAGTCAGAAATGACTAGTGCTTATACAGGGGACTACCTTTACCTTTTTACTAAAGAAATAATACACATTTCCAAGCCAAATGTATAAGCCAGACATTGACCACTGGATTGAGATGAATACCAGCAGTAGCGACAATCCCTGGATGTCTGTATCCTCAGGCTGCAGTGGGCAAGGTTGTCAGTGTTTGTTTCCCCCATGTATATGATCCCAGAACAGGGTATCTGAAGATTATCTTAGATTTCAGGCAGTCCTTCTGGCATTCTCTTCCCGAGCCATTGCGAGCTTCCAGGGCTACGGCCAGACCTTTGATTTATCCTGGAAACAAACTGGAAGTCTGTGGAAATCTTTTAATAGTGGAATCCAGCTAGTCAGACCCAGCCAATGAACTAGAGCAACAGCTGTTTTTGAACATTGATAAAATCAGTCAGGGATCAAAACCTGGGATTGTCTGCATGGAAACCTAGTGCTCTACCGTTGAACCATCTCCTTGCCTCAGGGTAATAGCAAATGAGGGAAAGGGTAACATGTGGACGGACCTTTGTTCCTAAAGGGGCAGTCTATACAGTCACACATACCTGAATTGTGCATGCACATGCTCAGTCCCCACATATGGAAACTGCAGAGTGAACTCCTCAAAGAATGATGTTTCTGCCCTCTTCCTGACAGGAGTTTCATCAGCTTTGCTATGGGTTCTCCAAGGCTGCAGCACATTGCAAAGCTGCAGCTTTCTGCTCTTTTGAATGGATCAGAAATGTCCATTTTGATCACTTAGGCAATTAGGCTGTGCTTTCATCTGAGTATCAACCCCATTCCATTGTTGGCTTCCTTTGCACGCTTCTTGACACAATGGAATTCACTGCCATAAGTCAACCACTAGCTTAGACAGCTTTAAAAAGAGGACTAGACAAAGTCATGGAGGATGAACCTGTCAGTGGTATTTAGCCAAATGGAACATTAATTATTCAAAGGCAGTGCCAGTCGCTGGGGGGCAACACATGAGAAGGGCTGTTGCCTTCATGCCCTGCTTGTGGGCTTCTTGAAGACGGTTGACCAGCCACTGTCAAGAATAGGATGCTGGACTAGAAAGCTTCTTAGGAGGCGCCAGCCAAAGCAGTTCTTTGGTCCTGAAGTGCCCTATATGCACAAGGTCCTAGGCTCACCCCCTGGTATCTCCAAGTAAAAGGAGGATGTTGGCCCGAGACCTTGGAAAACTACTGCCCATCAGAATAGATAATATGTGACTAGATGGACCAATAGCCTGACTTAAGAAAAGGCTGCATTGTCAGGCGATCACTGTTAGGTCTTGTTGGGTGGCATTAATAGCCTTTACAGTATGATGCCTGGATGTTGCCGTCTACCTGCTTAAGTTTTAAATACACAGATGGCAGTTGTGACTTACAACCATAGTGTATTTCTTTCCTTCCTTCCTTCCCTCCCTCCTGCGAAGTCACCTTTGTGAATCAGTGACCTTCCCAAGCTTTGCTCTTTTTTATTTTTTTGACTTTTGTATAAAAATGCCATTACGGACCTTGTTGCCACCAACCTTTACCAACCTCCTCAAGCATGAGGTTAGCAGTGACAGATGGAGTCTGTAGTGACAAATGGAACCTTGGGATTCAGTTCTGTGAAAGTCCCTTTTAAAAAAAAAAAGAAAAGAAAAGAATAAAGTGCACTGTTGGTAGAAGAAAAGCCAACCTCACAGGTTGGGACACGAAAGCGAAAGGATAGGGCAGTCAGTGCTGAGATGGGAGAGCGAGGGTTGGAGTCCGACAGTTCCCTGTGGTGTAAAAATGGAGCACATCTTTCCTGTGGTATGATACTCTTTCCCAGAGTGATTCTCGCCTTAGTGCTGCACTCTTCCTGTCCTCATCTGACAGCTAATGTCCATCTGCAAAATTTGGGCTCTTGGAAGAGATGAATTTTCTAGACCCACTTCAGTTTGGCTTCAGGCCACTGCTTTGGTTGCCTCGGTTGATGGCCTCTACCCAGAACTAGACAGGGAAATATCCTACTAGTTCTTCAGGATCTCTTGGCAGCATTTGATACTATTGACCATACTATCCTACTTTGCCACCTCTCAGTATTGGAACCGGGAGGCACTGTGTTACAGCGGTTTGAGTCCTGTCTTTTGACGGGGGGGGGGGGTCAGTGCTAGGGGATTCTTGCTCTGCCCCATGGCCCCATGGCCCTGAAGCCCCTGAGAGAGGTCATTAAGAGGTTTGGGATGGAGTCTCATCAATATGCAGGGGATACCCAGCTCTGATCTGACATAAATGAGACCTTGCTGGGCTGTGCCATAAAATGTAATGCCAGGTAGCGGAGATAAAAAAAACTTTATAAAGGACGCTGGCAAATACAATTAAAGGGGTTTAAAAAAAACCCCTTGAAAATATGCTTAAACATTAGCAGTCTTGCAATATTTTATTTATCTAAAAGTTTCTGATGATTAACACTTCCTGCGCTGAATTATTACATCAGAATCTGGAAACAATGTCTATGCCATAGCAATCTTGAGTATGCTGTTCAGGTGTTGTCTAGGTGTGTGTCTTTAAGTTCCAAACGTACTTTTGATTTATTGACATTCATTACAATCTCATGTTCAATGTTTTGAGCCTAAGACCAAGGGGAAAACATTAAATAGCTGGGCATTGCAAGCTTTTGCACATAAGTTAGCCAATGGAGAAAATAGAGGCTTTGTTCTGTAGCTTTTGCGCAGTCGAGCAAGCCTGGCAAAGTAAGCTGTGATGCAGAAGGAAGCAAGAGAGAGAGAAGGAAGTAGATGAGTTGCTTGCAGGCCTGAGTTGCTTGCAGGAGCCTGATCCAGCCCTCAGGCCACATGTTTGACATCCTTGTCCTACATGGGGTATCTGAAGTACCACCTTCTCCCATGTGTTCCTCCCTTGGAATTAAGATCACAGGAAGAGGCTCTCCTGACTGTCCCATAAATCAAACACTCTTGTTTGGTGGGTACACAAGAGAGGGCCTTTTTGGGGCCAGCCCTATGATAATGGAACAGTCTGGCCCCCCTCACTTTCAGTCTTTAGGAGGCAGCTGAAGATTGTTTTGTTTACAATTGCACTTGATTAAAGTAGTCTTAAATTGTGGTTTTTAAATTTCGGTATTGTGTATTATATATACTCTGTTTTATATATTTAATTTATATTGTAAACCACCTTGAGCATCGTAAGGAAGAAAGGGAGCTAATGCATGTTTTAAATAAATAAAAATACGTTGTGTGTTCCCCAAATGGGCTGTAGGCAGCCAGGCCCATAGGGTGTCAGAGGAAAGGCTGGGGCAAATCCTAAGGAAGCTCATTTGTGAGACAGTCAGTTGCACTCCAACATCTGAGCCCAGGAGGTGTCTATAGGGAGGCTGTAGCGAGTGGGGCAGGTTGATTAGGGAACTAGCAGACTGGAAGAGGAACGGGTACTTGGCAGCGGGTAGGAACAGACAGGCTGACAAGCAGAGGGATCTGGAATACAGTGAGAGAGCCACACAAGCAAGGAAGCATCTATAGCCAGGGAAAGGACAAGAGGAACCATGAGGTTTATTTGAAGAGCTCCTGAAGAGCTCCGTGGCGCAGAGTAGTAAAACTGCAGTACTGCAATCGGAACTCTCTGCTCACGACCTGAGTTCGATCCCAGCAGAAGCTGGTTCAGGTAGCCGGCTCCAGGTTCACTCAGCCTTCCATCCTTCTGAGGTTGGTAAAATGAGTACCCAGCTTGCTGGGGGGAAAGTATAGATGACTGGGGAAGGCAATGGCAAACCACCCCATAAAAAGTCTGCTGTGAAAACGTGAAAGCAACGTCATCCCAGAGTCGAAAACGACTGATGCTTGCACCTTTTTACCTTTTAGAGCCCCTTCAAAGTAGTTGTCGTCTCATGTATTTTCTCTTCAGTGGGTAACCACAAAGAGACACCAGTGCACAGGGTAAGAGGTACGCAGTTTGAGCACTGGGACGCCACCTCCTTTTTTCAGTATAGGATACTGAAAAAGCAGCTTATGTTGAGAAACAGAAATGCAATTGCAAGGCATAATTCAGAGTTTTAAATGAAAAGGTATTTGAAATGCAGTTGATAGTCTGAAAAAATAAAGCAGTGTACTGAGCCATGCACTGGCCAAGTGTCCAAAAGTATGGGTTTTGGTGTAGGCTTCTGGAGATTGCTGTATGTTCCTTGTGTTGGGTGGAGTCCATTATCGGGGGAGGGGGAATCGCTACAGATTTATTAGAAGTTACTTTTGCTAAAAATGACTACAGCTGAGTAAGTCTTTGCTTTGCAATTTATGAGATCTATTATTACATTGGGGGGGTCAATAAATGGGCGTACAAATGGATAATGACCTTTTTTCATGGAAAACGCTGTGACTGTGATGGAAAATCATTTTAATTCTATTGGAATAGATCTTTCTAAAATCCACCATTCATCAAAACACTACTGCTGCCAAAATGTGTTTGAATGGGCAGAGAATTGAGACTAAGCGGCGGTCCTCTTCAAGTGTTCCTTTATAAAGACGTGCCCTGTATACTGAAAGGCAGCTGACCTTAATGGGAACTACTCAAAAAGTTCACATATCTGTTGCCCCATAGACAATCTAATCCAGTCTGCACCCTGTGCCAGGTATGGTCTTCCATGTGATCTTTGCAGCGTTCTCATCTCACTTTGCTGCATTTTGTTCTGGAAAGGCTATGTTGGGGCTCTACAGAGGGTGGATAGATCAGTTCTCAGTGGCTTCTGTTTCGATTTCTTGGTCAAAGTAAACCTGATATGAATATATTTGAACGTTGTTATGAAACTCCCCAGTGGGGGAGAGAGGGGATAACTAGGGACAGATTAACTCCCCCCACCACCACCATCCATTCTCAGAGGAGTTCCCAATGTAGTATACCATGTTATTGCTTAAACCTGCCACATGATATGTTTGCTAAGTGGCATTCCTCTGTACCTGGAGATCTGGGTGCCACTGAATCTGTGCATTTTCTCTCCTTGACACACTAATTGAGGCCACTTTGCATGCAGTGGGGAGGATTTCAGGGGACATACTTAAGCTTCAGCATCTCTTTTAGTCATTTTTCTACCTGGAACAGATTTTTCAAATTACTTAAAGTAATAAAATCGATAAAAGGAAGGTATTAAGTGAGAAATAAGTACCCACGTACTAAGAATAGCACAGAAGGCAGTTATTGTCTGCAGTGGTAGAAAGGAAGGGAAAAAAGGTCTTTACTAGTCCACAGAAACAGTAAAGGGAATAATAATAATAAATTTTATTTGTACCCCGCCCTTCCCTGCCGAAGCAGGCTCAGGGCGTGGTCTAGCAGGTCTCCTTGGCTTGGACAGAGAATTTGCCCTGTAACAGTGCTACTACAAAGAAAGGCCTACTCTGTGCCCTGAAAAATTTCAGCTTTTTAAAATGAATGGTGACCAAAGAGGTACATTCATACTTCCTACCTCCAGAGAATTTTCCATGCTGAGTTGCCTGCTATGGTATTCCTGAGATTGGCAGAGAATCCTGGGTTTGGGGAGCCCTGTTGGATCAGACCAGTAGTCCATCTAGCCCAGCATCCTGTTTTGCACAATGGCCAAAACCAGGCTTCGGATTCAACGGGAGCTCACAAGAGTGCAGCTCCTGAACCTTTCTGAGGGTTCCACCTTCCTTCCCCACCCCTTGTCCATTGAATAATAGGTGTAGCTGCATAACAATCCCTGGATGAGCTCCATCCCTATTTTTCTACAAAGCGACCCCTGGCCAAAACAGATGTCCTAAAGGGCCAATAAACAGGGCATGGAGGCCAAGGCCTTTGCCTGATGCTATGCCTTTGCACTAGTGTTCAGAGGTTTTCTGCCTCTGTATATGATAAGAGCTGGACTCTTGCTCTTTTCTGCTGCTACAGACAGACTTAACACAGCTTATCCGTCTTTATCTATCTGTATATGAAGGTTCCCTTCAGTTACCATGGCGAGTAGCCACTGATAGAGCTCTTCTCCTTGAATCGGTCTTAACCCCTGTTTAAGCCCATCCATGCTGTCACTACATCCACTGGCAGTGAATTCCACATATTAGTTGAATAAATAAGTATGTCCTTTAGTCCATTCTGAATTTCTTGTGCACAAATCACTTCTTGCAAACATTGGCCAGGCCGGTTTGTCCTTGTTCTGCTTGGGTTGGGTCTGCACAACAGAAACACATGGAACGGTCATCTGGGGCTGCACCTGCTAACCAGGCTGACTGTCAGAAACCCTTATTGCCATTAGTAATCAGTGAGAAGCCCCTGGTCACATTCTTGAGCTTCCCCGGATTGAAAGCTATTGACTTAAATTTATTTATTTATTTTTATTTATTTTATTACATTTGTATCCCGCCTCGTTCCCCCCCCCCCTCCCCGACAGGCTCGGGGCAGCTAACAACAGTTAAAACAACATAACACAAAATAAAATCACTATAAAATCATTAAAAACAATTCATACGATATACATTTCAGGAAGATTTCGTTCAGTTTTAGTTTCATTCCCTGGAATCCAGATGGCGTGGTTGTTGAGATGAGTTCAATTTCCAATGCTGTGGGATGGCGGAATGGTGGCCGTCTCCCCATTAGATGTTAAATGCCAGCCTAAACAATTCTTTCTTGCAGGCCCTGCAGAATTGACAGTATTGTGGAGGTGGAGGGTGGGATTGTACAGATGTGGGGAGGTACTCCATAAGAGGTCAGGTCACTTCAAGGTTTTTAAGGTGATCCCCAGCTTTTCTTTGATTGGACTGGGAGCCCAAAGCTATTTGCAGTCGCCCCCAGTTTATTTTGTAAAGGACAAGTTTTTTAAAATTTTCCTCCTTCAGCTGGCAGGACAGCTATGGTGAACAACAGTTGCGCAAAGGACAGCAGCGGGGGGTTAATGGGAATACTGTATCATTTTCCTGTCACATACCCAAACAAGAACAGGGAGAAGTTTCTGTGAATGTTAGCAAGATTTTTTTGTGGGGGGAGAGCTGGGGGGGGGGGGGGAAGGGGCCCGTAACAAACAGTCATTGTCACCGAATGCAGATGATAAATCTGCTGAGGAAATTGTTGAGGCAGATGTTTAATTAGTTGAAGTCAAGCTGGATAAATCAGAAGATGCCTATGCAGATCTGTTGGGGGTTCTTTTCTCTCTCTCTTTTTGGTTCTCTCTTTCGGAGGGCTTGTCTCAGCATCACCCCCTCAAAGCCAGCCGCCGCGTCTTCCTCCTTTTCTTTCGGTATTTATTTTTGTCCCCCCCCCCTCCTTTTCTGCTTGCCGCGGGAGAGCCGAATGCAATTGCTCTTGTTGTAATGGATTCCCCCGATGAGCGTTCATAAAATAGAAAATGTAATGGATGTTTTCTTATGGTAATGAAAAATAAAGAAGCAGCGTACTTTATCTTCTGTATAGTTAACCTATTGCGTGCTCAGCGGCGTGTCTGGCAAACGAGAGCGAGGAGGAGAGGAGATGCGCTTGGCTGAGGAATGGGGTTCCTGGTGAGTTTTGACCACATTGGAGGCAATCCCAGCAGGTTACATTTCCCATCGCTGGTGGAGAGGAGAGCTTAGAGGCAAACTATACAGCTCGTGACCTGCCAAGCCTCATGCATCCAGCAGTTATACACTGGACTTCCAAGTGGTGAACACCCCTCCCAGACAGGCATCAAAAACATGAGTTTTATTAAGCCTCAGTAAGGCCACTGAATGGGTCTAACAGCTAGAATCGACTCAGTCAGCCACAAATTGTGGAGTCCTACTCTGAGCTCACCTCCAGGAGCCAGTGTGTAGCTGTGGTCTAGGTGAAGAACCCAGACTCATCTGGAAGCATTTTTATCCAGGATGAAGATGGGGTCTTGCTGGAAGATGGGAGGACAATATTGCATCACCATCTTTCCTTCTGTAGCTTCAGATGGGATGCACCTGGGGAAGGATAAGGATCCTGGGGAATCACAGGGAGCAGAGCCTAACAGAATCTGGTGTTGGCTGTGGCTGAGCTCTCATTTGCTCAAAACAAAGGCTGGGGGAGATTTAAAAAATCCCCTCCCCAAAATCATCCATTTTGATTCCAAGTGGCTCACCACAAGAGCCTGCAATGGCACAGACCAGGAGGTTTCTGGTTCGAGTCCTTGCTGGACACAATCATAACAAGTTCCTATTCTCTGTCTTAGAGACTGCGCCGCTTGTCGTTCAAGTCAATGGTTGAACTCATCAGCCCACTGTTGCTCCTGGCTGATGTTAACTCTTCTAAAATGTTCTTGAGTCAGTCATTTGAGTATTCTTGAGGGGGGGGGGGAGATAGTGGGGGGGGGCATTGGCTTTGTGGCAGGCGTACCTTTTACAATCCAGCATTGCAGAAAGGGCATTCAATTTAGCTAAAGAGGCGACTGCCGTTCCAAGATGAAATGGAATTTCTCTCCCATAAAAATACCAGGCTGGCCGTTTAAAAGTCGTTGCCTTTAAAGAGTTCTTCCAGCTTTCCATTATACAAATAGGTCTTATCAATCTTTTAAAGATTTGGACCAAATCCTAACCTTGTAAATGACACTGCTTGACTTACAGCCATGAGAAGTTTTCAAGAAGAAACTTTCCTTGCAGTCCAACAGGGGTGTCGGGCCAGTAGGTGTTTCCTTCTTCGTTAGCCCCAGCCTCCTCCATGTTGATTCCTAACGTTGTCAACTTTTAAATTCCAAAAATATAAGCTTCCTAGGCATGGGGTGGGGTGGGGGGGATTTCATAATGACTTGCCCCCTCCTTACCTCTTTTGATCATTTTTACTTTCCTTCTACGTTGGCATTTGTGCTGTCTTTCTCTGTCAGGCACCTGTTCTCCAATCCCCCAAGGCTAGTATGAGGCTAAAATAGAGGAATGGCAGCACTGCTTTCCCACTCACCTGCTTTTAAAGAATAGATTTAAAAAAAAACACACACACACACACTGCCTTGCTTCAGCAGTAGACGCAATTGCTGCTGCTGGTAAGCAAGGGGCCATTTTTATGTACTGAGAGAAATCGCTTGGGGTGTGAGAGTCCTATTTGTAGGCTACAAAACAGGGTGCCACGTTGGATGGGGCAAGAATTTTTGCTCAGCCTTTGACTTGGCTGGACTCTTCACAACCGCATTATTGCCTGCTGTGGTCACATCTTGCAAATCATAGAGGCTTGGGATTTCAAAGTCCTGATTACCACACTCCATCTTCATTTCTAAAATTCAGAGCAGGTATGATTAAATGATGGAAGAGTGGCAGCTGGGAAGCAGGGCCAGTGTCAACATACCCAGAGGTGGGTCAGCTACCAGGGCCCAGGGTTTCTGGCTGGGACAACTGCTGCCAGCATCTCCTGTGACTGCCCAGTAATTTGGTAGCACTACACCATCCATGCTCCCTACTGTGTGCACTGCCTGATGCCACTGGAGAAAGGTCTGCAGGCAGCTGTGAGCATAGGCAGCGGGAGGACTTGTGAGCAGACAAGGGGAGGACACCCAAGTTGGTGGGAGGAAGGGCATGAGTACCTGGCGATAGCAGAGGAGTGGAGGGGGGGCCCAGGGAACTCTCCGCCGAGGGCCCCCTAAAACCTATAACTGGCATTGCTGGGAAGCCCAGGTTTTATAGAGGCAACCCAATTTAAACTACTGAATTGCATGGCCATTGTCATCTGCTCCAAAAAGGAGACATAAGGTGTGTGACATTGGTAACATGCTGGCTATTCCAGCATGATAATGACTAGCAGCATACTTAATAGTGTAGATAATCCCTCCTGGGTTGATATTTGCTGCAGACAACTCTCCTTCTAAATCCACAAGATACTCCAGAGGACAGCCAGGTAAAGCGAATATCAGGGTTCTGAAACTGTCAGGGGGGGACGTCTTCGGGGGGGGGCAGGTCTGTGGAAAATGGGAAGAGCCAAATGCACTGAGAAGTTTTTTACTTCCCCATACTCTTAAAGAACTGGTTTTGAGAATGGTGAAATGACCCTTTTGTCACACCTTTAAAAGTGAACGGTGATGTCCTTTAAGCACAGACCTTTGCTTCCTTCCAGGGGTCATCTGGTGTAAGACTCTTGGGTGCCATCTCTGTGTGTCCTACCCCCATTGCCCCTTGCAGGTTAAAAGGGTCTTACTGGTGATCTCTTGTACAAGGCCTTCCAGAACCCTGAAGTCAGTCCAGACCACAACTTTGAACCCCTCAGAAATGAGGTATCAACATGAACATTCTTCTGTCTAGTCCACCATTTCCCCTCTCTCATGCTCCTTGCAATGAGAGAGGTTAGCCTTCTGGCTCACCTGGTTATAAATGAAAATCTTTTGTGTGACAGTCATGCTAACCAGCTGTTCCCAGCTGCATATTCATTTGCCAAACCAGGATTAATACTCGGTCCTTTTAAGACCAAAATGTTGCTCACATCAGATTGTTATAAACAGTTTCTTCCAGCCAACATTTCATAGACATGACCTGTATTTTTCCATACGACACGGCAATAGTTGTTCGTTGAAGTGTTCTGCGCGCTTAGTTTGGGAGGAAGGCAAAAACCTGCCCTGGAAATGGAAACAGCTGCTTTGCACCAAGCTATCAGGGTGGCTTTGTGCTGTCTTCAGACTGACAGCGATCAAAGGGAACTGCTCCTGGTGAAGAGGTTTTGCCCTTTCTTTGGAGCAGTTGGGATGTATGATGGGAGGGAGAGGTCTTTCTCCCCCCCCCCCCACCCCAAATGTATAGATCTCCTAAGGCATGTTTGTTCTATTCTGAAGATCATCTTGTGATGGTGCTGTTTACAGAAACCTTCTGTCAAAGGAACCCTGCCCTTCTCTTTCTATCACAGTGTGCTTCTAGCCATCAGTTGCCAGGAGGTGGGCAGCAGCAGGGAGTGGGGCTGTTGCCTGCAAGCCCAGCTTGAATGTAAAGTCTTACCGTCTCACATGTGGCTTACAAATGGGCATTCCTCCTAACGGTGAAGTTCTTATTGTTTAGTGTTAAGACAACCTCTCGTCATAGGAAATTACACTTCCAACAGCTAGACCAAGGGTGTCAAACATGCGGCCTGGGGGCCTAATTAGGCCCTCAAGCGACTGACTGTCATCTGCTTTCTTCTCCCTATCTCTTGTTTCCTTCTGCATCATAGCTTGCTTTGCAAGGCTTGCTCGATTGCAGAGGAACCTCAGAGCAAAAACTATTTTCTCCATTGGCTGAGGCTTCTCCCTTAGGGAGGGAGGGAGAACTTGCTTTCCCAGGCTCTCTCAATCGCATAGCAGAGCTACGGAGCCAAGCCTCTCTTCCTTCTGTTGCTGAGGCTCCTCTCCCTCCTGGTCCTTTGGGGAAGGAAGGAAAGAGCCAGAGCATCCTTTGCCCAGTTCCATGGATCCCATGGGAGAGATACAAAAAAAGCACCCTTAAGACCAAGGAGTGCTAATGTTTTAAGCATGATTTAAGTTTTTCTAAAAAAAATACTTAATTGTGTTTGTCTGTGTCCTTTATAAAGTTTATATCTCTGCTACCTAATCTTAAATAGGCACACATGTGGCCTGGCCTGACATGGCCCGGCCCAACAAGGTCTCATTTATGCCAGATCTGGCCCTTATAACAAATGAGTTCGACACCCCTGGGCTAGACTGTTATCTGGAGAACAGTGGACATCCGCTGCCCTCACAAGAATATACAAGTTGGCCATCACCACTTCACAGTGCTTCACAAGTTCTTCTGCCTAGTGGTTAGTGTCAGACTAGTATTTGGGAGACTCCATTCAAATTTCTTTCTCTGCAGTTAAGCTCACTGGATACGGTTTATGGTTTATTGGATTTATATCCCGCCCTCCCCACCGAAGCATGCTCGGGATGACATTGGGCCATTCATGCGCTCTCAGCCTAACCTACCTCACAGGACTGTTCGGAGAACAAAACTGGAGTAGGGAAGAAGCATGCACACTGCCCCACAGTTCTTGGAAAGAATAGTGAATGTGATAGAGAAGACTGTCAGACTCACAAGGCAATGAAGGATTCTCCATCCTGTGCTGTTAATTCCCGACTTTCAGCAGGAAAAGGATTTCAGAAGAAAACTGAGAAACGTGTATTTATTTTATTTCGAAAACATACCATCCACTTTTCAACCAGAACCACATTCTGGTGAGATGCATTTGAAAAGCAACATGAGTGAAGCCTTTGTGTGGATGCACTCTTCCCCCCCCCCTCCAATGCCCACCTTCGCCCCTCCAGGGCACCTTGTTGTTTTAAAATAAATTGAGCCTGTAAACAAATAAGGAAGTCAAGATCTGTGTACTAACAGCGCCTGGGCTTTTGGCAGCGAGTGGCACTGACTGGCTTTATTCCCCCCTGTACAAAAAGCATAAGTGTAAAGGAAGGGACCCCTTTTTTATTTATTTAAAGGTGTATTTTGACTAAATTCTTTAATTTCACCAGCTGTCAAGGTGGTGTTAAGTAAAATGGGTTTGAACTGCTGTAGTTTTAGTGTCCCAGACTAGATGTCAAGGCCCTTTTGCCATCGCTGGAAATTCTGTCAGTCTGGATTTACTATCGGTTTCCCGCAGCTGAATTCTTAAGCAGTGTGATTTAACACCTTGGCTCTCCGTCAACTGGTTCTGGCATTTATTTGAATGCATTACGCCACTGGTTTCCATAAACTCTACTGCTTTTTTTTTTTTTTTTACAATTGTTTCAAATAAATGACTGTTTATTTCCACGGAAACCATCTGTATTTCTGCAGAATGCGACAGATAAACTGTACGTACAATTCGGTAATGCCGCCACGCAGGTTAAGAGAAAACAGATTGGATTGCAAACATCAGTGATTGGGTTTGTTTCCGTCTTTTCAAATGCCCTTTACTTCAAAATTCCAATAGCTGGATTTACACAATCAAACATTACATAAAAATATTCCTGTTTTCCCTGCATAATTGGAGCTTTTAATTATATGAACAAATGCTTAGGTTTCTTTCATGGAGTCATAACAGATTCCTTTGTAAATGTTTCTAACCCAAACTGTATGCACAATTTGCTCCCACACACACATTCTGTTGTGCTAAGTAACAGAAGCAAGAGACATGTCCCACCAGCTCCAAGTAGCTTACAGGGTATAAAGGGAATAAGGGATAAATGCAGTCAACAATGCTTAGTGTGTATCTTTTCTAGATCTAATAGTATCTTGGCTGGGCTCCATGTCAGTCACAAAAACAGTGCTACCAGGCCAAGCACAAAAGTCTCTATGTATTTAGGAGTCTCCTCAGGTGCAGAAAAATATGATCCTGTGAATTAATGAAAAGCAAAGCAAAAATGGACTAATGAGATCTCAGAATGCTCTAGGCATGATGGAATGTTGAGAGTCAGCTAAAGGAGAAAAATTAAAGCTAAAGGGAAATTAGTCTGCTCAGGTTCCCTGAGAACTTAGACATTCCTGAAGGAGAGATTTTGATGATAGAGTGAGAATTTTCAAATTTCCAGTCTTTTCACACTTCTCCCAGCAATTTTTTTCAGGTTCCTGGCTATTCTTTATATCTAATTCTCAACAGTGACCTCATAGTGCAGATTGTGTATACATACTGGGGCCATATACAGATACTGGGAAATACAGAAAAATCATAAGTTTAAACAAGTTAGGGGGATTAACCTCCCCATAGAGAATTCAAACTATGATTTCACAAAATCTTGCAAGATCACAGTCAGCATTTCGGGGTTGCCTAGCAACTGAGGCACAGAAGCTTGGCCTGAGAAACCCTGAAATGATTACAGATTTTTTTTGGGGGGGGGAATAGCAGTGGGGAAGGAATGCAGCAATTGGTGGAAGAAGTGCTGATTGTAGTGGGAAGGGAGAAAGAGTAGAGAATAAAGTTAGATGACAGGAAAAGTAGATAATGAACTCCAGAGAGACAGAAAGTGAGGGATGGGATTTTCCTTCCCCACAAATGTTGCAGGTCCCCAGTTTACTCTTTCTCACAACAAGTTTTGTGGTCAGTAAGGCAATGAAACAGTACCACCAGCAGAAAACAGGGAATTCTGCGTACTCAAGGGATTCCCTAGATATTCAGAAAAATATTTCTAAGAGAGGAGGAAGATCAATGAGGGCTAAGTATACTCATTACATTCAGGAGGCATGGAATGTCACTGACATATGTACCCTTCTTTTGTTCCACCACCTCGCTTTTAAAATTTTAAACTGTATTCCTGTCTTCTTTATAGTTATCTTCTTTTGATAATGTTATAAACTAACTGCATACAAAGGGGTACTTGATCAGCTGTCTGTCAGACATGCTGGCCAAGTCTTGGCTGGTAGCTGAAGCAGGTGGGCAGTCTGGAGGTACAGAGGACTAACCTGCTAGTTTGCCTCAGCCATGAATTACCCAGACTGAGAAAGTGAAACGTCTCTGGGATAGTTACAGTGGCCAGTGGCATGACCTGTCGACTTTCAGAGACTGCTTGATTCTCATCCTTGGCCCTGGGAGTAAAGATTCAGTGTATACACTTAGGGCTTCTAGTCCACCCCCAGATATGAATAACTGAAGACCACAGAAAGACCTTAGGTGGCCAGGAAGAACAGTGATTATTTGACAGGCTTCTTTGGGTCACGGGGAAGAACCTGATCACTCAAAGAATGTTGGCCTCACAGGTCAGAAATGGTTGGAGACTTTGCTGGTTTTAGACTTTACTGTACAGTTGGGGGTGGGGTGGGGAGAGCCTACTCTTCCCTGATCCAATAGACCTTGCAGATGGATGGGATACCTGCCTTGTCTATGCTACACCAACAGGGCCTTACTGTCTGTGGAAAATAAAATTCACCACTCTGTTCATAGAAACCCAGCTGAGTTCCTTGTGTGTGTGAACAAGGTGTGGATCTCCAGATCTATACTGGAACAGGATTGTTGCAGTGCAGTGAAGATAAACAGATGGGCTATCTGTATTCACCTTAGGGTTGCCATCTGCTGGTTGGGAAATTCCTGAAGATTTGGGAGATGGAGCCTGGAAGCCCTAATTCACCTGTATCAGCCTTCTTGGATTTTGAGGTCCATGCATGGCACTTTTCCATAAGAACAAGTCCTGGTTGAGATTCGGTTGACTGAAAGCAGTTGAAGGATTTTTTTTCCCCTTACCATCCCCAAACTATGGCATTCCCTTCCTCAAGAGGTAAGATTGGGACCATCCCTACAGCCCTTACAGACCAAACCGAACACTTGTCTTTCCCCAAGGCTTTTTGACTTGTTCTATATTTCATATTATTATTAGCTGCTTTGACGACCCATTGGATGAAAAGGGTGACCTGTTCATATTCTAAAATCGTATTTTGCATTGATGTAGCTCTTTGGAGCATTGAGAGCCTTTCATGTGCATTATTTCCATAACACCATGTGCAGCAGAACTCGCGCACAGAATTCCTTTGCACTTAGTTTCCTGTGGATTGGACTTGGTGTCCTATTGCATGTAAGATTTAACCCACATCTTTCTATACTTTTTAAAAAAATTACTTATACAGAAAATGTGTATCTATCTAATTTTTGATCCAACGCAACCTTAACAAGTCTCTCTCTTGCAGTTTTTGAAATTATTTATTGCATTTGCTTTTGTGATTTTTTTAAAGAAAAGAAAAAGAGAGGGCTTGAGTTTGCTTTATCGCCCGTCTTCCATCTTCCTTGACCTATGCATTCTTCATTGCTTTTGAAAGTTAATGGGGGCAGAATTGCATTCCCAAACATTGGGGTCTGAGAGTAGCCGTGTAGCCCGAACTTAGTTGATCTCTGGTGATCGGTTCAATTTAGTGACCATTTTTAGCCATTAGGCCTGGGTAGAGTGATGGTGATTTGGTAGAGGCCGCACTGTCTGTGGGAAAATTGGTTCTTTGATAAGAGCCCTGTTATCAGAGGGGGATACTTTCTCATTTACATTTAGATGAGTATTGATTATTTATTTACTCTGAGAAGTGAGATTCGTTCCCCATCTTATCTCTCTCGTCTCTGCTTGTCAGCAGAAAGAGAGATAGAGCTCCCTGACATCAACCCAAGATAACAGCACTTTGTAGCAGAGATAAAAGTTGGAATTGGGCCTTTTTCTTGCCTTGACTGAAAGGATAAGTTTTAAAAATTAGAACTGATGGGTTCAGGCTTTCAAAAGCCTTTCTGAAGGCTTGGCAATTTAGCCGGCCAGCAGGGTCGCTTTATATAATAGGGTCCAGCTTTTCTCTCTCTTTTGTTGAGGGAATTGTTTAATTTGGTTATACTTCTTGTCATCAAGGGAGGTGTGTGGGGAGTAGAAGGCGGGGGGGAGAAACGCTTTTCTAGGGTGTAACGTAAGAAGAGCTTAACCTTCACGGGTCATGTTCAACTCTTGCCTCTAATCTTTAAAAACCTAATGATCCCCCTGCTGCTTAAAAGGAAAAAAATTACCTCACCTGAGTCTTTTAAGCTGAATAGGAAAACAAACCAAATGGCACAAAGTCACATCAAGCAGAGGGAAGCCATGGATTGTATAGATGCTCGCATCAAGTGTGGGCATCCCGCCATGTGGAGACCATGAGGGAGGGGGCTAAGGAATAGCATCAGTGAATTTTACTTTGTCATTGGTGGTGTATACACATAAAACAGCTAATTGGCATATTTGTAAGGCCCCATGGTCCTAAGATGTTTTATCTGTCTCATTTTTCCTCTAAAGGGTAGCATGCATGGGAGTTTATGTTCTGTATAGTGCTGGCAGTCCCTGTGAAAGGTATGTTAAGTTGTTGCTACTTCATGGCCATTTCATGGCTGAGCAGTAGTTTGAACCCAGGTCTGTCTACCTGGCTCTGACCTGCATAGCCCAGGCTAGCATGATCTCGCTACATCTCGGAAGCTAAACAGAGTCTGCCCAGGCGAGTATTTGGATGGGAGACCTCCAAGGAATACCAGGGCTGTAATGCAGAGGCAGGAAATGGCAAACCATCTCTAAATGTCTCTTGCCTTGAAAATCCTACACAGTCACCACAAGTCAGCTGCGATTTGACAGCATTTTCCACCAAAAACACCTACCCACTATACCACAACAGCTCTCAGTTTCACATTTGTAGTGGTCACATTATTAGACAAATTTCTTTACAGTTTTTACCAGGTCTGGCCTAACATATTTGAGCAAGATACTTTTAAAATGTTCTGGCCTTAGAGTGCTTTAAGTGAAGCAGATGCTAATGTTCTACTTTTGGTCTGTCATGAGAGCCAGTTTGGTGTAGTGATTGAGTGCACTGACCCTAATCTGGGAGAACCAGGTTTTATTCCCCATTCCTCCACTTGCAGCTGCTGGGTGACTTTGGGTCAGTTACAATTCTCTCAGAGCTGCTCTCTCAAGAGCTCTCTCAGCCCCACCTACCTCACAGGGTGGCTGTTGTGGCAAGAGAAAGGGAAGGAGATTGTAAGCTGCTCTGAGACTCCTAGTGAAGGGCAGGTTATAAATCCAATCTCTCCTCCTCCTTGTCCTCCTCCTCCTCATAGAGGTACCTTAACAAATTTTGAAAGTGTCATGGGAGGGGTACAGGCATTATTGATTGTGGGAAAGAGAAGGCTGCCTTAGACCAGTGGTCTGTCTGACTCTATACTTCCCTCCAGTATCCCACTCCTTTAACTTGAAATGCCAGGATTTAAACCCAGAACAATATGTGCGCTACACAATTGAAGTATTGACAAGCTTTGCTTTGAAGTGCATGTGTAGGACAGTCTTGACCCTGAGGATTGTTAAAATTCAGCCTTGTTATTACTTGGAAATGGTAGTAGATCACATTTTGTTGTTGTTCAGTCGCACAGTCAAATCCGACTGTTTGCGACCCCATGGACAAAGTCACGGCAGGCCCTTCTGTCTTCCACCATCCTCCAAAGTCTGCTCAAATCCGTGTTTGTTACATCAGTAACACTGTCCAGCCATCTCATCTTTTGCCGTCCCCTTCTTCTTTTGCCTTCTGTCTTTCCCAGCATCAGGATCTTCTCCAGTGAGTGCTCATTTGGTGGCCAAAGTATTTGAGCTTCAGCCACAGCATCTGACCTTCCAGGGAACAGTCAGGGTCGTTTCCCTTAGGACTAACTGATTTGATCTTCTTGCACTCTCAAGATTCTTCTCCAGCACCTCATCTATTCTTCTGTGCTTGGCCTTATGGTCCAGCTCTCACAGCCATACATTACTACTGGGAATACTATCGCTTTGACTGTACGGACTTTTGTTGGCAGGGTGATGTCTCTACTTTTTATTATACTGCCCAGATTTGCCATAGCTGTCCTCCCAAGGAGCAAATGTCTTTTAATTTCATGGCTACAGTCACCATCTGCAGCGATCTTGGATCCCAGAAATGTGAAATCTGTCACTACTTCCATGTCTTCCACTTCTATTTGCCAAGGTGTGATGGGGGATACACACATATATATACCCAGTAATATTTTCTTCCCAGACCAGGATTTTTTTTTTAGCAGGAACGCATCCTGGCTAGCTTGACATTGGAGGTGTGGCATAATATGCAAATGAATTCCTGCTGGGCTTTTTCTACAAAAAAGCTCTGTGTGAAACAATGGTGATGTCAGGGGTGTGGCCTAATATGCAAATGAGTTCCTTATGGGCTTTTTCTACAGAAAAAGCTCTGTTCCAGACCATTATGTTGCATGGCAATTCAACAACAGATACATTATCAAAGCATTGGAAATGAATTCCATGTACTCCAGTAAAATGGCACCTCTGAATCACCTTGCTGTGTGTTGTTTGTTTGGTAATGCAATTTTTTTGTACTTTGGTTTGTCATAAGGTAGAGCTTACACAGTTTTGTTCAGAACTGTGCATTTAAAAACCTGGACAGTGACCACACACACCCTCCCAAAATGAAGAGTGAGAATGCACATGAGATATGTAGGCTAGGTTCAGTCATAAAATCATGGCTCTGCATTAACTGTGGTTACTTTCCAAAACCAGGCTTTGACGCACAAGGGGTCACTCAAATCCCCAATAAGTGTAAATTTCATTGCCTTTAATCTGACCACTTGGAATAGTGTATGGGAACAGAGCCAAGGAGCTCGCAAAGAGTTCCATGTTCAGATCATGCAAAACTGTAAACAGTACAAATTGTTTATTAAACTAGCTTCAGACCATGGTTTCAGATCATGGCTTGATGAATCCTAAGTAACGCAATCCTAAATTAGTAGACGGGTAGATGTTTTGACAAACACACTACCCACACTTAGTTACCATATTTTTTTCTTATGTCTGAACCAGTGCCTCTAAAAAGCACTTGTTTTAAAGTTGTGGTTGTGTGTACATTTATTTAAGTTTCAATTTGTTAATTGGTTAATCAGTTAAAATGCATTCTTTAATCACGTGTATCAGCAATCAATCCCAGCAGCAGATTTCTGAGCAACTTGTCCAGCAATCTTTAAAAACACATACATGCACACAAAGCACTCATAAGAACACCTAATGATGTATTAAAAATGCACATAACAACTGTTTCCAGCCCTGGGCCCAACATGGGGTGAAGTAGTGGAGGAGGGGATTCTTGATATTAGTGATGGTTTGCAGTCAGGCTGTCAAGTTCATGTGCTGATGTGACTATATTCTCACTTCATTTGTGTGCTTTTGGCAAGGAGATTCTTTTACGACCACTTTGGATCAGTGTTGTGTTTTTTTCTCCTTGACCAAAGTGGATCATTTGTTCTAGTTCTTTTGTTGCCTGTGTTTTCAACATCCTTGCAAAGATGCAGGCAGTTTGAAGAGACAGGAGGAGTGAATTTCTGCCACATTGTAATCAGATCAAGCAGCTTTGATTTTTGCATGCTCCCTCCTCCTCCTCCTTCATCTTCTTCTTGCTGCTTTGTTCTCTCCTCCCTGTCATCCTTACTTTTTGCAGTTGTTTGCTTCTCAGAGTGCAATTGGTTTCCTAAATGCTTAGAACCAGCTACATGTGCTGTCGTTGATTGCACCGGCCGCAGAGGGAGTTGGCTGCGCTTTCCCTCTGTGGCTCACAAATCGGTCGCTTTTCCACATCTGTTCAGAAAGAGCCCAGAGTCTCCATTTTTCCAACAAATCAATGGAGCATCAGAAGCAAAACGCACCAGCAGACAGTGCTTTCCACATGATGTTGGGGTGAGAGGGAAGGAAGGGGGAAACCATAATCAAAACTCTGTTGCTGTAAATTTTGAAACTAATTGTCCTACCAATCTCTCAAGTGTATGATGTCTCAGACCAAGATTTCTGTTTTTTAATTTCGTGTTTGAAATAGCTGTTAATGTTTTCCTGGCTTTGCATTAGGACAGGTTCTGATGAATATTTTTTATCCCTGAAACCATGAGGTTGCCCGTTCTTTGCCTCCTTCCATGGCCACTTAACAGATTTTTGTATAGAAAAACCTTTCAGAGGATTAAGAGAAGAAAAGCCATTTTAATAATGATAGTAATAATATTTAGTATTCATATAGAATTTTCAAGTGTTCAGAATGCTTTGCAAAATATTGTCTTGTTTGTAGTCCCTGCAACACCCTTGTAAGGTAGATCAGTATTACTATACTTATATGATAAATGGAGGCTGAGAGCAGCTCACCTGGTTAATTCATGGTAGAGGTTATATTCGAACACATGACTTTCTGATCAACACCTCAGGTACTACACTATGGGTGCTTTCATACACACTGAGTAATGCACTTTCAGTCCTCTTCAGAGATCGTTTGCAAGTGGATTTTGCCTTTTGACACAATAAAAGCCAGTTGCAAAGTGGATTGAAAGTACATTGAAAATGCATTATTCAACATGTCTGAAAGCACTATCTGTAAAATAATGCTGAATAACAAAGAATATGCCAGTTTTCATTATTATAATCAATTGAGTAGGAGAGCGTTTCTCACATTTCTAGTAGGTGAAATACTTACAACCCACCCACCCCCCAGAATTAAGACTGGAGGAATGCTTTCTTCTTACACCTCAAAAAATCTACTTTTAGAGTGTGGCAGAAGTAAGAATTGCCTGCCTGCCTTAAAGAACGGATACAAACCCTGCCCCCATTTTTTTCAGCAAAGGTCTGTGTTTTACACCTGGCACCACAGTCTGGCATAATGGTTAGACTGTCAGTCTATGGAAGGAAAAATCCCATTTCAGACCCCCACATAGAGTCAAACTGCCATGTTACAAAGTCCTCAGGTCAAGTCAAAGATGGTTGCTACAAGGGCTTTGAATAAGATGTGAGTTGCAAGTCCTCACTAGGAACTAAATTCTAGGAGCTGGAATCAAACTAAATTGGCAGCTTCCCCTCAGTTTCCCCTACCCATTGCAGACCCCCTTACCTTCATGTCATTAGCCACAGCATATTGTTGGAACTCTCTGTCTGGGACAAGTGATGCTCTGTATTCTTGGTGCCTGTGGGGGGCAATAGTGGTAGGACTTCTAGTGTCCTGGCCCCACGATGGACCTTCTGATGGCACCTTTTTTTTGCCACTGTGTTAGACTGGATGAGCCATTGACCTGATCCAGCGTGGCTTCTCTTATATTCTTAAGTTCTCATTCCTTGTGCTCCCCTGTCTCCTTAGAGCAGCATTTTATGGAGATCAGTAGACTGGAAAATCTAATGTGGCTCCAACTCCAGTGTACAGGGGGCCAATTGAGATCCAGGGTGCCATGTGTGGAGAGAGAGGTGCCATTCGCCTGCATGGACCCCAGTCAGTAAACAGGCTCCCCTCAATGAGACTAGTAGGTATGACACGGGAGGGGGAGGCATAAGCATTCTCTCACAGTGTGCTATAGTCCTGATCCATATCAGTCCCCTAATGCACAGGAAGTAACTTCCCAAAGAAGAATCCCAACTCACATCTACTTGAAAATCCTCACAGTGACTCCAACATGACCTGAGGTCTTCATAATATTTGTTTAGAACCTAGTCAAGAATCTCACTGGGCAACCTTGGGCCAATCACATTCTCCCTCTCCCTCCATCCCTAACGTATCTTTCAAGGTTGTTGTCAAAATAAAGACAAGAGGTCTGGGTATTAACCTTGAGCTCCTTGGAAGTGCATCAAGATAAAAACGGAATACATTGGTGAGTCTTTGATTTAAATCCAATCCCCTATCCCAGTAATTCCTTGACAGTATGCTGGGGCAACACTGGTATGCTGTTAGAACATGCTACATCCTTCTTTGAATCAGTTTGGTGTAGTGGTTGAGTGTGCAGACTCTTATCTGAGAGAACCGGGTTTGATTCCACATTCCTCCACTTGCAGCTGCTGGAATGGCCTTGAGTTAGCCATAGCTCTCACAGGAGTTGTCCTTGAAAGGGCAGCTGCTATGAGAGCCCTCTCAGCTCCACCTACCTCACAGGATGTGTGTTGTGGGGAAGGAAGAAGTAGGAGATTGTAAGCTGCCCTGAGTCTCTGATTCAGAGAGAAGGGTGGGATATAAATCTGCAGTCGTCGTCTTCTTCTTCTTTGATTGTATAGAGGTGGTCCCTGAGCAGTAACTCACACGAAGATGTATCAAGCAGCCTCCTCCAAAGGGGAATGGCTGTTTTGTCAGATTGAGTGTTCTATTCAGATGTCACTGTTTGTAGCCTCCATGCAGGTGGACGCTTTGGGTCACAGATCCAGGTGAACAGCTGTGATGGTGAAGCAACAGAACAAAGCTGGAGTCCAGTAGCACCTTTAAAACAATGAAGTCTTATTCAGAATGTAAGCTTTCATATCTGATGAAGTGTGCATTTAGCACACATAAGCTTACATTGTGAATAAAACTTTGTTGGCCTTAAAGGTGCTACCGGACTCCACCTTTGGCTCACAGTTCACCAACATTTAATTAATGTATTGCAATACCAGCCATCCTCTATCCGCGCCTTGCAGGAGTTGCACGAGTGCACTATTTGGGAATTATTGACAGAGGATTGGGTTCAGAGCAGAGGAATTACTGACAGAGGATTGGGTTCAGATAGAGGAACACCTGCTCAAGGTGTGAATTCCCTGGGCAGCCTCAGACAAATAGCTTATTTCTCGCTCTCAGTTCTTCTATCAGTAAAAGCAGTAACCTACTTTGCAAGGTTATTTTTCACAGGAACAGCTTAAGAAGTCAAAGTAAATAATCAAATGCAGCCTGCACTTCTGAAAGTTTAGCACTTTGTCTCCTGACTGAGCTGGTGTTCCTTAACAATTTGACTCTTTCATTATTTATTTATTTTGCCTCTCCCCATCTCTCTCTCTCACACACACACACACTTACAAGCTTAAAGAAACCTTGTAAAATTATTGTCTGTTTTTAGGGCCTCAGTACCGGCTGGAGAAGCAGAATGAGCCAAATGTCCCTGTTGACTTGGACTGCACCTTGGAAAGCCAGAGCACTTTGGAATTCTGCCTCGTCCGTGAGAATAGTAGGTTGGCTCCTTTCCTCCCCTCCCCCCTATTCTGCTCACATAAATTCTGTCCTCTGGAGCTCCAAGGTTGGGCAGCCAGCTGGGCAAGTGGATTTGGAAGAGGATCTAGGTTATGCCTCACTCTCACTCTCCCCCACCCCCAGTCAGTTTTCAACTGTGCCAGAAAGACTTCTGTTTCCAAAACTCCAGTGACTGATTTAATACTGGACCTTCTGGCTTAATGATTAATCTGTTTCCTGCTAACCTCTGTTCTGATACAGTTATGGACCTCTCTAGTGCTGCTTAGCCAGTCTCACTGCTCTGAACCACCAGTGCAAGTTAGCCCGAGCTTGCGGTTACTGAAGAATCAGTCTCTGTTTCCAGCTATTTGGAGCTGAAAAAGCTGCAGGCTATTTGAGGTCAAGCCAAATGAGATGCTGAAAATTTCTCGATTGAACTTTCTAACTTTTTGTCAAAGGGAATGAGGTGCAATTTTTAAAAGCCTCTTCCTCCCCCCCCCACACACTTTTTTTTCCTACCTGAAATGGCCCCGAGGAGATAATACTTACATGTGGGAGAGCTTACAAGTCCAAATATTTGTTTAACCCAGTGGGGCAAATAGTGGCTCCCCAAGACTCTTCCAGGTAGAAAACTGGCACAAAGGATAAAGCTGATAGACGTGTATACCGCAGCCCCAGTCAGAATTCAGGCTCTGCATGCCTGATGATTGTGCGGGGGGGGGGGGTTAAAGCTGGGAGCTCCAATCACAGACCATTTTGGCCCCTTTGCCTCTTTATCAGCTTTCAGACTTTGTTACCCAGGCATCCTCGGACGTGACTCACCCAAATTTTCCCATGGCTCAACAACAGAACCCTCCCTTGCTTGGCATGCAGGTCCCAGGCTCTAGGTCCCTGGCATCTCTAGGTAGAGGATCTTGGGAACTGGGGAAAATACTTCTCTGCCTGAGATCCAGGAGAGGCTCTGCCAGTCAGAATGGACAATGATGTGCTAGACAGACTGATGGGCTGGCTGAGGATAAAACAGCTTTATGGAGGCATATGTTCATACTCAGCGCTTCTGAGGTATGCATTACTAATTAGAAAAATGAATCTCTGCCTCTGTAAGGTCAGTGTGTCCTAATTTGTTTGTTTCCATCATTTTGATACTGACTTTAACAGAAAAATGTTTGAAGTGGTTAACAAAATAAAACCACAGTGAAATCTCTTAGGGGAAGGGCTATAGCTTACAGGAGGAGCACGTGCTTTGCATACAGGAGGGCTCAGATTCAATTCCTCTCAAAGAATCTTAGATAAGAAGGGTAGAGAAAGAACTTCCTCTGCTTGAGATCCTGTAGAGTCGCTGCCACTCTAAACAGACAGTAGTAAGTTAGATGAAACAGTGATCTGGTTCTGTACAAGGCAGCTTCATATGTACATACCCAGAATCAGTAATGTTATAAGGCAAACTGATAGCACAACAAAACAGTATATTTCATCAGCATAGGCTCCAAAAGCCTGAAATATATGAAAGGTGGTTGCCTTCATAATGGGTCAGGTGATATAGCCAAAGGGGCCTCTGGGAGGAAGGCATTCCATCATATTTGAGCAACCACCAAAAAGGCCCTGATCTTTTTAATGGCACTCTTGCCTCTATCAAAAGTAGCACTTTGAACAAAACCTCATTGGAATGTGTTAAAAACCTGTCAGGGTTCAGTAAGAAGCAGGTTGATGCTTAAGATAGCTGACTAGTTTGCCTCATTGCCCTACTCAAAAAGCAAACAGTTTTATTCTTTCTTTCCAGTTATAATAAGCCAAGTTTATGAAGTCTGGGAAGAAATGTTGCATAGGGTATAGGAGACACGGAATGAGCAGAGCACATCAGAACTAAGTGTTAACTCAGTCAAGATGCTTCTAACATTTACACACTGCAGACAGTTTTCTTTGTATGATGTACCCCAATTACCTTAGGGTATGCATGCCTTTCAGAAACTCAGCATGCCTCATGGCCCTCCTAGTGATGCCACGGTGGCTTCCCAAAAGCACTTTGTCAGATTTCTAGCTGCCACAGAACTGTAACTCAGTCTGCATAGATTGGGTTGCAGGTTCTCTGCAAAAAAAAGCATCCCCAGGGACAGTTGGGCAAAAATGTCATCTGTCTGAATGAGTCTTAGTGCTGCTTCTCGTGCTCCAGAATGGCTTATCAATTTTGTCCAGATTTTTTAAAAAAAAGAGCACATGGTAGCGAGCCTGTTTTAAATGACAGTGACATATACTGTATTTTACTCAGTCCTGATTCCGTTGTGTATGCTGTAAGCAAACAGCTGTTTGGCAGGGTGGTCAAAGTCCAGCCCCTGCTCCTTCCCTGATCTGCCTCCCAAACAGCTGATCAGACCAATTGTCAATTTTCTGATCAGGGTACCATACACACAACTCCCATTTATGGGCACAACACCTCATTGAACTATGGATGCAGAGTTCTGTGTCCCACAGTTTGATTAGCTGGGTCAGAGCTCTCCCTTTAGCCCAACCCACTTACTTGAAAGTAAATCCCACGGAATTCCGTAGAATTGACCTGACTTCGATCCCAGCAGAAGCTGGGTTCAGGTAGCCGGCTCGAAGTTGACTCAGCCTTCCATCTTTCTGAGGTCGGTAAAATGAGTACCCAGCTTGCTGGGGGGAAAGTGTAGATGACTGGGGAAGGCAATGGCAAACCAGCCCATAAAAACTCTGCCGCGAAAACGTGATGTGACGTCATCCCAGAGTCTGAAACGATTGGTGCTTGCACAGGGGACTACCTTTACCTTTTTTTTTTTTTTAATGCTTATGAACCAAATCAGTTTCTTCTTCATTAATTGTTTAAGGCAAATAAAAGCAGGAATTGGACAACTGTGAACCAGATCTTTGTGTCCATTGGAAATGGCTGCCATTGGGCATAATACGTTTGGTGTAATTCTAGCTGCTGTAACTTAAGTTAGCAATTTATTCATATAAAGCATTTTCAATGCAAGAGTTATTATTTTAAAAACGGGCGATATATGTATATATTTTCTTCTCCCTGAGCAAAGCTGAACAGATGCTAGTAAAATGCATGCCAAAATACTCCTTTTTGAGCCAGTGTATAATTTATATTTCAAGGGACTAATCTCAAAAGAAGACTGCGTTAGCGCAAATACTCAGTGAGACGTCTCCTTTTTTCCCCCAAGTGCTCACTGCCATCAGGAAGATTAACAAAACACTCCCCATATTTGGGACTTCTGTAACTTACTGTGAGATTTCTGTTGGAATGCAGCTCCCTGCTTTTCTTTTCTTTTCCTTTTTTCTTGCTTTTCGAGAAATCCCCCAACTATTCACGGCTAATTTACTTTTATACTTTCCACCCGGCTTCTGGAAAGTTCCTGCTTCCCATTTCATCATTAGGCAGTAATTAGTATTCAAGGGAAATTGGTCTTAATATATTAAAATTGGTTAAGTGCCTTTAGACCTGTACCAAAGCCAATGTCTTATTGGAAAATGTAATTGGAGACTGTGTGTATGTAATTAATTGAATTACAATTAAGAACTTTCATTAAGCAATATACTAGTACATTAAAGTAATAACAGAATGTTTGGAGGTCTTGGTTTCACATTCTTGCTTTATTGGGGAAGCAGAGATTTGTACAGTGTCTGATGCCAGAAATCAGAATGCGAAGGATTACTTTGACATTGGTGCTTGTCGTGTTTCTGAATCAGTTGCAGGCCCTTCTGTCAGTGTGAGCAGTCCCACCTTTGCCATCCGAAGTTGAATTGAGTATTTCTTTGGTCCCTTAGTGGGGTAGAGTTGCCAGACTTCCCATCTTGAACTACTTAGTGTTGCGTCATATAACCATGGCTGGGATTCAAGAAGCCAGCAAGCTCTACTCCTGATCTGACAGGGAACAGATTTCTTCCTGCCTCCAGATTGGCTTAAAACTCATCCAAAGGGTCAATCATTTTGTTAGCCAAGATTTGCTCAATAGAAGAGCTTCTGCTTTGCATGCAGAAGGTCCCAGGTTCAATCTTTGACATTTCCAGAGACCCTGGAGAGTCACCGCCAATCTGAGTAGGCAATACTGACCTTGATGGACTGAAGGTCTGATTCAGTATAAGGCAGCTTCATGTGTTTGTTCATGTTTGTGTTCATTGGCACCCCACAAGAACAAAGAAAGAGCCCTGCTGAATCAGAACTGCAGTCCATCGAGTCCAGCATCCTGCCTCACCCAGTTTACTGCCTCTGATTATAGAGGATTGCTCTAGTCACTATGATTAGTAACCATTGATAGACCTCTCCTCATGATTCTGTCTAACCCATTTTAAAGTCATCTATACTCATGGCCATCACTACCTCTACTGTTAGTAAATTCCGGAATGCCATTATTCATTCAATAAAGAAATATTTCCTTTAGTCTGTCCTGCACCTATTGCCCATCAATTTCATTGTCAAAATAAACACCAATAAGCTAGATGGACCAATGGTTGGGTTTGTGTGCAATTTCATATTACTTAAGAACATAAGAGAAGCCATGTTGGATCAGGCCAGTGGCCCATCCATTCCAACACTCTGTGTCACACAGTGGTGAAAGAAGGAAAGAAAGAAGGAAAGAAAGAAAGAAAAAGGAAGAAAGAAAGAAAGAAAGAAAGAAAGAAAGAAAGAAAGAAAGAAAGAAAGAAAGAAAGAAAGAAAGAAAGAAAGAAAGAAAGACATCAGGAGGTCCATCAGGGGGGGCAGGACACTAGAAGCCCTCCCACTGTGTCTCCCCAAGCACAAAAATACAGAGCATCATTTGCCCCAGACAGAGAGTTCCAGCAATACCCTGTGGCTAATAGCCACTGATGGACCTCTGCTCCATATGTTTATCCAATCCCCTCTTGAAGCTGTCCATGCTTGCAGCCGCCGCCACCTCCTGTGGCAGTGAATTCTCAGAAAGAACAGTGAATGCTTTGAAAGAACAAGAGCTAGCTGGTCACTTCTCCAGCACAGCTCAAGTGTGGCAGGTAAATGATTTGTAAGGTTTGCTGTGGAATCCTGAGCCAGAATCATTATAATCCAGATAAGGAACTTCCCTATCTGGGTTATAATGAATGCTCTTAACAGCGTGATCTTCCGAAACAGACTGTTGATTAATCACAGCTTCTCTTATATTTTTGCTGCAATTCCATTCATTTAATTTTTTAATAATTTTGTAAGTCACTCTGGGTGCAGTTGTTGAGAGAAAGGCAAATTATAAATGCTCTGAATAAGCAAGTCTGCTGAGTCTTTTTTGAGGAGGGATCTGAAGAACTGCGTTTCTCCTAGGACAGAGAGCCTTTTAATGGGGAACAGATGCAGAAGACTGACATGGAGACGAAGAAAGGTGCAAGCTATCTGGTTTATGGCAGGCTGGGTGCCAGATTAGAAATGTCCTGATTTTACTCTGGGCCATCAGTTGCTTCTCCCCATTTTATCTGGTACAGCCTTATCAGGGCAGTACTGGGACTTGACATCAGAATTTTTAAAGTAATGATCTCATTCCAGCAATGAAGTTCCATCTTGCTCCCTTTCCATAATAAGCAGGAGCTGTCAGCCCGATTTATTAAGGTTGAAAATCATAATAAGATTGGCAGAGAGTGCAGTCTCTTATCTGTGGGATCAGAACTGGTGGTGGAAAATGCTGACAAGTTACAGCAGACTTAGGATTCTCAAGGCAAGAGACATTCAGGGGAGGTTTGCCGTTACCTGCCTCTGCACAGTCACCTTGGACTTCCTTGATTTCCCATCCAGGGACGAGCCAGGGCCAACCCTGCTTAGCATCCAAGATCTGATGAGATTGGGCTAGCCTGGGCCATCCAGGGCAGGGCAGAGATCAGAACTACTCCCCAGGTAAAATCAATTTCCCTTTCTCCACTTGCTCAATAATTAGGTTTGTCACTTTATTTATTTATTTTAGCACACCATTCCAGTATTGATGCCAATTCACTCTAGATCAGGGGTGGCCAAACTTGCTTAACGTAAGAGCCACATATAATAAAAATAGATAGGGAGGGGAAAGAAAGCAACTTTAACTTTAAATGCATCCTCTTGCTGACTTGGCTTGGAGAAGTAATTAAAGGAAGAAATGTCTTCTGCAAGCCTGGCGACAGGGTGATGGGGGCTTTGAGAGCCACACAATATGTGTGAAAGAGCCACACTTTGGCTACCCCTGCTCTACATCTTCATAGTGGTTGATTTATGGCTCCAAGACTTTAGTGTAATTTATGTCGCACTGTCTGGCAGAGCCTCTACAGTGTGAGGGGCCAATGGTTCAGTAGTGGAACATCACCTCTATGCACAAAGTCCCAGGTTCAGTCCCTGGTATCCCTAAATAAAAGGATCTCTAGTGGCAGGGTGGGGAAGGACTGTTGCTGGAGATCTTGGAAAGCTGCCCCTAGTCAGAGCAAATAAATATGGGCATGGGGGGGGGGGATGGATGGAGGCTACTTCATTCATATGCCCAATTATCTCTGATGCTAATTGCTTTTTTTTTTTTGCTTTTTTTCATTTTTGCCTTATCAGGAGAAGGAAAACATTGGAAAACCAATCCTTAAACCTCCCCTCACTCCTTTTCATGAATGGTCCTGGCAAGAGCACCCTTTGGAGAGAGAACCCCTTCCTCTCCCCTGGTGTTTCAGATCATGAATGCTTACTTCTTAGGATCAACTCTATTTGTGTCCAGCACAATGTTACCTTCATGATGGCAGTTCATTATTCTAGGCAGTCAAGCAGTTCCTCATATGCATAAGGCACAAATTCTTTTACTTAACTAAACAAAGGGGACCATTGTTTGACAAGCATCAATAATATTGCAGTTGCAGTGGTAAGGTATAAAAGAGTAATCAGAACAAATGTTCTCAAAATAGGCTGATTGGGGTTGACTACTGAATATAATCAAGCATTGGCCTCTTTAGTACCTTTCTGAGAATCTCCTGCCACAAGCATCTATGAGACACCCCCCCCACCCACATACCAGGGACCCCATCTCCTTTCCTTCTGGGCCTCTTCCAGCACAGTAGCCCCACACTTCTCATTGAAATCTCTGCCTTCTCTACCCATAGCTGAAATGGTGTTCCTGGGTTCTGGAGTTATTTTTTTTTCCTTCTGCATCCTGGCAACACTTTTTTCTGACACTCCAGCTGCTGCTGACAACGCCGCCACTCAGCTGTTACTTAGAGCCTCACGGCTTCTGTAACAATCCAACTCCCTGCTAATTTTGTTCTCCTCAATGTGAATTGTCATTCTTGAAGCCCATGATTCAGCTGCTTGAACATCTTTTGGTGTGACATCTATGCAGTGTTAAAAAGACAAGCAGATGCCCACTCCCTTCTTGTATCGTGTTGGGTCTGAAGGGTCTGCTTTACACTCTCCCAATTCCACCACATTGGCTGCGGCTTGCATCTTTCTTTTAAAAATTTCTTTTTTGGGGGGGGGGGGGTTACAGTTGAGTCCCTTCCTCCCTTGCTCCAAGGATTGTGTGTTGGGTGATCTGTTTTATCCCCTCAACAACCCTGTGAGGTTGGTTTGGTGTACCCAGTTTGGTGTAGTGGGTAAGTGTGCGGACTCTTATCTGGGATGTCTGGGTTTGATTCCCCACTCCTCCACTTGCACCTTCTGGAGTGGCCTTGGGTCAGCCATAGCTCTCACAGGAGTTTTCCTTAAAAGAGCAGTTTTAGATGTATTTAAGAGGAGTTTTAGATGTATTTAAATGGTTTATGAATATGTGTGTTTGATGTGTTGGTATGTTTGTGGAAGAGCACCTCATTTCGTTGCTCTCTTTTTGTTGAGAACAATGACAATAAATTCATCTATCTATCTATCTATCTCAGCCCCACCCACCTCACAGGGTGTCTCTTGTGGTGGGGGGAGGTAAAGGAGATTGTGAGCCGCTCTGAGACTCTGAGATTCAGAGTATAGGGTGGGATATAAATCCAATTTCTTCTTCTTGATTTGGCAGAGAGAACACAACCCAAAGATGTAATGTGAAAATCCATGATCAAATCAGGGTGGGGTTTTTTTTTGTTGTTGTTGTTTTTAAGAACAGGAGAAACAATCTGTGGGGGGGGGGGTTATGCTGTTCCCAAAATATGCCAGTAGATCTACAAAAGAGAAAAATACAGGCACAGAGTGACTTGACTGATCCCATCTAGTGAATATGCTGGCCAAGGAGGGATTTGAGGTCAGCAGTCTTCCATTCAAAGTCCAGAATCACAGTTACTGTTGTACTTCGCCGACTTTTCTAGCGAAAGTGTACACTTGCTATTGAATGGGGATGTTATCTGATAACAATTACCTCATTTACTGTATCTTAAAGGGCTGTTTCCAATATTGATTAATTGTTTGGATTGATTGCATTTTTGTGCTGCACCCTTCTTTCCAGGACCTAAGCACATCTTTTTTGAGCCTCCTGAAGTGGTTGAAAGATTTTGGCATGCACAGTGAACTTTAGAGCTGAGTTGGACGTTAGATCTGAGTTTCCAGGAATCCCCCCCCCCCCCCCCCGGGTCCAGTGCCCTTGCCACTGCATTTTTCCGATGTTTGAGAGCAGAATTGTGGCACTGAAAACCAGCTTGAGGGCTGAAGCCTTGGTGACCTCTGGTTCAAATTAAGCCTGGTCACTGGTTGTTTTAAAGCCACTTCTCCGGAGGCAAGAGTGAGCATCTGAGAGCTATGTATTAGACATAATAAAGGACAGTGATCGTTCATAACCTGGCAGTATTAACACAGGCATTGGAGACACCTCCAAAGGAGCCTTTGTACTCAGTCTTGCAGGTCTCTGTGGGTCAAGATGGTCCTGACAGCAATGGGTGGCACTTTGCTTGCTTCTGTCCATTTTGCTTTGAAGTACATAGGAAGTCAAACAAGCTTGAGTTGCTTTGCAGATTCAGAAGTCCCATGGCATTTTGCGCAACACAGCATTGGGGTGTGAAATTGTGATGACGGGGCCATCTGCCTGAATCCTTGCGTCCCAGTTGAGCCCGTCTTTCTTACATTTTATGTCGAGTGATATGCTATTTTTGAGGCATGTTTTGTCTTCTCTCCTCATCCCCCCCTCCCCCACATTTTGTGAAGATGAGAGAAATGGGCTTCAGGATGCCACCTCTTTTTATTAAAAAAAAAAAAAAGAGGGGGAGAATGTTATTTTTACTTAAATTTCGGGTTGGAGCTCTCCTCCTTGAAATTTAAAGCAAAGATGCATTAACACAGCATCCAGTTCAAACAGAACAGGCTGAATTTACCCACCCTTTAAAATCTGAGCTTCCCCAGGGCCAGTACAAGCCAACATAAATGTGAGGGGAGTGTCTTGCAGTGTTTTCAGGGAAATCCTTTATACTGGCAAGCCTCAAAGGAAAGGAATTCCGCAGGTGTGAGCCAGTGTTCCCTCTAAGCTGCAGAGTCTTGTGAGCAAAAATTCTTCTTTGTGAGCTACTGGCATTAAAGTTGTGAGCTACTGCATAAACTATTGTGCTCTGGGGCCATCCTTCCTGAGCTAGGACAAAAATGTGTGAGCTGGAGGTTAAAAATCTTGAGCTAGCTCACTCTAACTCAGCTTAGAGGGAACACTGGTGTGAGCCGGTCATACACATTTCCCATTTTGCCCACGGTAGGCATATGGGTAATATAGGTAAGACAGCATCCTCATAGCAAAGTGAAAGGGAGGAAGCAGCAGCACCACCACCAAGAACCTTTGGACATATGCTGTGCTGACCTCTTGTGGCAAGCCCCTCAGGATTGTAGACTGGAAAGTTCCTGAGATGCCAGGATAATTCTGTCCAACTCAGGCAGTCCACTGATCCCCTTTGATCTGGTAGGATACACCAGTATTTCCTGCCTGGCAGCTATCCTGGGCACCTGGCTGGCCAACTTGCCTTACCTGAGGGCCAGTTTGGTGTAGTGGTTAAGTGTGCGGACTCTCATCTGGAAGAACCAGGTTTGATTCCCCACTCCTCCACTTGCACCTGCTGGCATGGCCTTGGGTCAGCCTTAGCTCTGGCAGAGGTTGTCCTTGAAAGGGCAGCTGCTGTGAGAACCCTCTCAGCCCCACCCACCTCACAGGGTGTCTGTTGTGGGGGAGGAAGATAAAGGACATTGTGAGCCACTCTGAGATTCAGAGTGGAGGGCAGGATATAAATCCAGTATCATCATCATCTTCTTCTTCTTCTACAAGCCCCGATTCCAGTGACTTGTGTCTCTTGCTCCCTGTTGCTGGTCACCCTGCTTGCTTTTGTTGGATTCTGATCTTTGCTAGAGTCTAATTGTGTTGTCCTGTCCCTGATTCTTAGACTAGCTTCCCCTTGTTCAGAGAGATGCACTCCCCTCCCCCATTACAGTTGGGTTTAAAAGGGGGTCACGTGTTCATGGAGCATAAGTGTAACAGCCACTAGTATCCAAGAGAACTACATTGAACTTCCAGGTTCAGAGGAAGTGTCCCAGCAGTTTGTGGGGGGGGCAATGAGTAGAGGACAGCTGTTGCCTTTATGCTGTACTTGTTGTGTTCCGGCAGCATCTGGCTGGCCATTGCTGGAAAGAGGGTTGACCTCAATATACTGCCAAAAGGCTATTCGTTTGTTCATGTTACTCGTGTTAGGAATAGAACCTCCATGTACATAAGCAGTATATCTTTGGATACCATTTACTTGGGACTCAAGACAGCAGGAGGGGAGCCTGTTGCCTTCACACTCTGCTGCTTTCCAGAGGTACCCGGTTAGAGACTGCTGGAAACAGGATTGTGAATGAGTTGGCCTTGCGTCTGATCCAATTAGGCTGTTTTTATGGGACATTGTAAAAATGGAGAAAATCCAGAGGTGCCAGTCATAACACATCTGGGCAACCTGATCAATTTTTTCCCAATTTGCGGGGGTGGGGGGACTTGCCAGTTTAGGGTTTGAATTTATACACCTTGGGGTTAGAAGGTTAGATTGAGATACATTATGGTGTTGAGCCGGTTCCAATACCGTATGTCTCGTGCAGAATTTAATATATAGAAATTGACAAGCCACGTTTCTGCTTTTACGGCTGCTGTTCAGCCCCCTCTTCTAAAATCCCATCTTCTCATTTATTAAAAAAATATTTCAGCAAAAAAAAATCTGAAAGTTTTCATTAATCTCTCACAGCAAAATTTAGGGCTGCAAAACTGGCAGTTGTTTCGGCTTTTAGGATTACATTAGCTGGCGTATTAAACAAAATGTGTCACTCTCGTAGTATCTTCTGTGAAAAGCTAAATCAATTTTCTCGGCCGTATCCACGCACCACTTTATCTAAAAGCATCTGAATTATCATTTACAGCTAAGATGCTTTATTAGCAGCTGGCGTAGAAATTGCTCTGTAGGAAAAAAATTGCATGTCACGTTATAGTAATTTTTAAATTGGTGTTAATCCAACATCGTAAAATCTTTAAAAAGGGAAAAAAAACTTTTTTCATAATTGGCATTTTGTCTTAATGAGACGTTATCTTATTTTCGGGATTCAGTTCTACAGCAGCAAGGAGAACGCCATTAAAATCTAGGTTTTCACAGAAGTGAGAGAGTTGTGAACATATAAATTACATTCAACAATGTTGTGTACTCTAACTTAGGACTCAATGTGGGTGAGTCCCAATGGGAGCCACTAATTTTCTCACCCTCAAAAAACACCTCTCCTTTCAGTGCTTTTTTTCAGAAGACTGGCTCGCAGGTGCCCAAAAATACTGGTGAAGGGGGAACATGTTGCCGTTGCCAGGAGAACATTCAAAACATTCTCTGTCTTACCAGTCCACACAACAGTGAAGCCAACACCCCCCATAGTGTAGCAGGATAGGAGATGCCCCAGGCCAGCACCCTCACAGGCTTGGTGATCTGTATAAAGCACTTCAGAATGTTCTTATTGCTACATGGTGGTTCAAATTGCCACCAAGTCACAGCTGACATATGGTGACCCTGTAGAGTTTTCCAGAAATTTCAGAGGTGGTTTGCCATTCCATGCCTCCACATCACAACCCTGGTATTCCCTGGAGGTCTCCCATCTATTTACTAACCAGAGCCAACCCTGCTTAGCTTATAAGATCTGTCAAGACTGGGCTATCCAGGGCAGTGCTGTATAATTGCTGAGTATTGCTGTTATTGCCACTGACTAGGAGCAGTGAGGTCAATGCTATGTAATAATAGGCAAATACAGTGCATTCCTATGTAGAGATTGGCTAATAGGCGTGATCTGATTCATGTCGGTACAGAATCTCCCTTTTCATTAAATTTTATGGTAGGTCCTAACTACATCTACTGGTCTCTTCTACGGTTTCTGCAGATGGCTGTCGTCCTAGCCTTTCACTTGCAATATGTATGTTACTTGACAGGAACCAGATGTGTTTCTTCTTCCTTTTCATTTTCCCTCCCCCCTCCCCAATGGTTATTGTTTTGCAGGTTCGAGAGGAGAGGAGATCTCAGAAGAGGATCCGCAGATTGATATCGCTACTGTTCAAGACATGCTAAGCAGCCACCATTACAAGTCTTTCAAAGTCAGCATGATCCATAGGCTGCGGTTCACCACAGATGTTCAGTTAGGTAAATCAGTGTGCTCGATGCTGCCCGAAAGCCAGGGGCACTCAACCCTGTTCAGCAGGCGCCTGCACTGACTTTGGACATATAGGACCTGTGCAGTGTACCTGCTTGAATGTGATCCCTACGCCCAGACCTAGAAAGCATCCCTGTGAGAATGAAACTTCCCACTTATACTTGGGGGCGGTGGGCAGTGAGGCCTTGCAGAAGGGCCATGATGGATTTTTGAGAGTTTTGGTACACGGGACAAAATTTCATGTTGTGAGAAGTGTCAAAAACAAATGTTTGTTCATTGCATGTAGTGGAGTTCTGGTGGTGTGCCCCCAAATGAAGTCCCAGAGGTATGTCATAGCACTAGCCAACATGTATCTTGTGCTGGGAGTGGTGGAAGGTGCTGGCCGTTCTGCCCATTTGCATGCCTCAGATATGGAAGGGAGAGGGGCTCAAGCCACCCAGGTCCTCTTCCTCCTGAAAGTCCTGCCAGGCCACAGGTCACAGTGGCTTAAATAGTCCAAGCCAGTCTCTGTTGTCTCCACCACCATTTCCCTTCTCATGCAGCAGAAAAAGCTCAATCATCTTTCTCCTCTCCCCTGGGCAGGGGCCAGAGTTGTCTGCTGCCCCTTCAAGATGCAAAGAGCTACAGCTTCTGAGACACCCAGGAGAGCCACATGATGGCTGGCAAGGTGTGTCTCTGTTGGCCAGATGATTGCTGTAGCCAAGCTTGTTGGCTCTGGCACTGCCCCAGTTTCTCTGAGGTTGGCATGGGCCAGGGGTTGGTTGGCTGGCTGGTACCAAGGTGGGGCTGCCTTGACAGGGTGTCAGTGGCAACTGGGAGGCTGGAGCCAGGAGGCTTCCAACACATTGCAACAAATCCAATTGGAAAATTGGTCTGAATAATTTGCATGATTTAGACAGGTTACAGAATTTGGATTACTTTGTTCATTTTAGTTTTTAAAGCACACGGCGCTCCTTCCACCCCACTTGAGGCCTTGAAGAACTTAAACCATTCTCCCTATCCAGTCTTTAAATCTTGCCTCTCTATTTATGTGTATAAAGCCTAAACTAGATATTTATTTCTCAGAAAGTTACATCCACTCTTCTTTTCTGGTTTTTTTTTATTGTACTGTCTTGTTAAGGAAAGGATTTATACGCTGTGCTGATGGAGGGCAGCATGTTTTCTGCTCTTGAGCAAACTATCTGGGGGTGATAGTTTCCTTCCAGGGAAGTTTGACTCACTTGTATCTGGAAGCTGTCAGAAGTAGGAGCTTGAAAAGGTCGTGACAGATCACTAAAGATAAATGGTTAACACAGAGAGCCTGTTAGCGAGGAAACAAATGGCTTTGTCTTGTTTCAGAGCGAAGGGACAGGCCTTGCCCATTTCTGGTGCCATCACATTTTCTATCCCTTCCTCCCGCCTTAAGCCCTCACATAAATTAAGTTTGTAATCTTTATTTAAGATAAGTTATGAATTAAACTCCATTGCAGGGCTGTGTGGACATCCTCCTACCTAAACACGCTCCCCCACACACACAATCAAACAACTCTTTATGTCCATTCAGACGAGGAGACGGCCTCCTTACACTGGCATGTGTCTTCTCTGACCCCTTCACCAAGCGGAGAAGAACATAGCCAAACTGGGAAGACACACAGTGATTTGAAAGCAGTTTTCTATGTGCCAAGGATTTGGGGAGGAGCATTCCATGACCTGACATCTGAAGAGCAGGGGGGTGTAAGCAGAAGCATTGTGTGCAAAGCTACAGAGTAGTATGGAGAGTTTATAGCCTATGATGCATATAGTGCTTTGCTAACAATATACAAAAATAATAAATCCTTGCCGTGAGGAACCTTCCATCTCATTTTAGATGGTGGGGGGGGAGAGAGGTGGTCGAGGTCAGAGCAATGAAGAACAAAAGGAAGCCAAAGCAGTCATACACCCTGAGACTTAGTTTTAATTGGGGATGAGGATTAAAGCATTAAGGTAATGAAAGGAGAAGGCTGGAGAAAGAGAGAGGGCATCACTTAGGTGTTTTAGGAGGAAGCTCTAGGTGTGGGGGAAGCAAGAGAGGACACGCCAGAGATCCTACAGCTGCAATCCTAAGCATACGTCCCTGGAAATAGATTCCTCTAAATAAACGTGATTTTCAGTGCAGTCCTATTTAGGGACAGTCTATTCTGACCCCATTGAAACTGGTGGATTTAGACTGGGGTGACTGCATGGAATTGCTCTATTGGTCCTCAGTTAAGACTGTCAGGTTCTAAAACTACTACAAATTGATAAAACACATTGCTTCCAGCTCAGAATATATCAAGATATCCTTTCTATTTTGCATTATTTTGTCTTCTTAATATGTTGTGAGCCTTTTTCTTTCAACATATGTATATGTTGACATTTCCAGTTTTTTGTTTCTCTGACATTGTTTTAATGCCATACACGACTTCTGCGCCACTGGCACAAGAACAGGGGCAAATTTTAATGGTATTTTTTTCATCAAAGTTCATCAGTGCAGTCCGGGGGAGGGTGCAGAGATGTCTGCAGCTTCTTCTCAAGTGGGTTGAAACTATGGCAGAAATGAGAAGTCAGGAACCAAAACTGTACGGTCACACAATTCAGTAAGCTCCATAGTTCCAACAGCAAAGCATGCACCGGCGCAGGGAGTGCCAAAAGTAAAGGGGGAGGGGAAGAAAGGGCTGACTTGACAAAGGATCTGGTCCTGCAGATCCGTGTGTGCGTGAGCAGGTGCAAGCGATGGCGCGATACAGCTATAATAGATGGGAGTATACAGCAACAATTTGCAGATAAAAATAATAGAAAGTTTAAAGTGTATTTTACATGATAAAAGAAAGATGAAACGGGGTGGGAGAGGAGTCTGTTACATCCGAGATGGCTCCACAGCCCCTGCCTTTTTTGTGAAGTAGCCTCCGTAGGAAAAGATTGATGCAACGAGAAGTGACCTTGGCTTGGAGCAGGAGCCGGTGATGTATGTATGAGCATCTCTTGGCTAAATGGACCCAGATTTGTAGTGCTAATATACATGGAAGCCCAGAACCAGACTCAGGATGGCAATAAATCAACAGCCACTTTGGGTGTCATTTCTGATTTATATTCCACTATTGTTCTATCACTTTAATTCATGTCACTATCATCTGTTCATCTGGAACAGTTTTATATAATTTTCCAGTGGAGTTACCTGACAAATCCTATCAAATTAACACGGGTGCATTAACAGTATTGACTCCACTGTGTGAATTCTTGGGAGTTGCGGCAAATGAGATGTTTTGTGTTTGTGTGTTTTAAGAAAAGAGAAGAGGCCCACAAGGGGTTATTTGAGTTTGTTTTTTTATGTATTAGGGTGGGTAGCAGAGTTAATCTGGTGTATTTCAATTACAAAGGATCTGAACATACTGTTTTGCACTGCTTTTCCAGGGTCTTTGCGGAACAAAAAATGCAACCAAGTTTTGTTTTGTTTTGTTTAATGTCAAGATGACAGCTGTTGATAATATTTTCACAGGGGAGATATGTAGATTTTGGACACCTAATGATCAGGACTGCCTGAAGTGAAGTGTCCTAATAAAGAATCCCTCTCCTAATGGAGAATCCCGCTTTCTTATTTTATTTTCACCCTCCTAGCATCCTTTTGGGCTCTTGAAGCTGTCTGTAATTGAAATATGGTATGTGGGATGGTAGGGGTGCTCAGTGACAAATTGCACTGCTTGATTAATTGAAATGCGAGCTTTGTTTGCAGGAGCTGCTCAAAGCTATACTGCAGCGGTCAGATTCCAAATGAGAGGGTAACACTGCATTTGGCCTCTGCAGGAGTTAAGGTTAACATAACATGCATGTAGATCAACCATTTGCCTGGCCTTTTTTCCTTTCTGATCTGGCTTTTGGAAACCACAGAAGAGAATAAATGACTCTTCCCCCCTCCCCCAGCCCTAAAGAAAGACTCCCATGTTTGTGGTGGCCACCACCACCATCATTTTCAGTCCCATGGGAGCACATCACTGCTCATGGAAAACAAAAATCAAGTTGCGGACCTGATTTGTGTTCTGTTGGACACGCTTCTGCATGTGGCAACCAATTGGGAATTTGTTCCCCCACACTGCAGAGAAGCAGAAGTGCCTTTGTGTTTTGGGCTGTTAGTATAGTCAATGTATCCGGTTCAGTACTTGAATGCATCATCAAACTGTTGCTCTCTTTTTACCAAAGGGAGGTTTTGGAACTTTTGGTTGCCAAAACCAGAGACTAAGGAAACAGCAACAATTCCAAAACTGAATTATGGTTGTTGAGCATCCACCCAAGTCCTTAATAATGTTTTAGAGTCGCCATGGTGCAAGCACTAGTTGGTCCTGAGCCTAGACTGAGGATACTAGATTTCAAACCCACTTGAGGAAATCTGACTTAATACAATAAGAAATAGTGCCAGGTTTAAATCACAGTTTAAGCTAAGAAATTTATTGGGTGATTTTGGGCCACATACACACACATACTTTCTCACACACACACCAACCTACCTCATAGGTTTCAAAGATAAAATGGAAGAGGGGAGCTATATATATCAGGGAAGGCAGAATAAAATTTAATGGATACCTTAAAAATGCTGTATGGTGTCATGGGAGGATGAGGGGTCACTTCTGTGGGGCTGTAAATACACTCTAAACTCTATAGACTGAGGACCACTGAGACACCGTAGCCCCTCCCTCTCAGAAAGGACACCATGGCCCCAGCCATCAGCCAGAGAATGTGCAACCATAACGATCTTGTTTCCTCTCTCCATGCCGGAAAGATTTCTGCACCCATTGTTGTTGGACTGCAGACATGAAGGAAGGACAGTGTTGTGTTAATCTTTTGTGAGCTCAGAAGATAGGATACAAGTCCATCAGCAGTTCATCTTAACTTCCTCTGGGCCAATTTCAGGGCTATGGTACTAACATTAAGAAAGCATATTCAGCTCTGAGCTTCGCAAGAGCAGACCTCCCTGAGTTTTCTTTTGGAATCTCAGCAACATTCCATGCATGCATCGGGATTGTGTATGCAGGAAAAGCCTCTCAGCGCTGAAGAGGCCGGATACAAATCCAAACAAGGTGAAAGTTTGTTCTCCTTTTAGAAGTTGCCTTTTGAACGTCAGTCTTGCTGAAAATGTGGCCTTGTTTAAGGCTGCAGAATGCTGGATGTCCTTTGAATATTTGGAGAAAATGACTGCATCTTGAGGGAAAGAATGTGGCTGGATATTGATTAGAAATGAGTAGAGTTCTCACGTGAATCAACTGTAGTTGATTAATTATAGGAATTTTAGTTGATTAATTGGTTAAATCTTCAGGGAAAAATGCATCAGAGAAAAGGTGCTTTGTTTTAGAGCAGGGGTGTCAAACTCATTTGTTATGGGGGCTGGATCTGACATAAATGAGACCTGGTCAGGCTGGGCCATGTAATTCCAGCTAGGGGAGATATAAACTTTATATAAGACACAGACACATACTTTCAGCCTTATTCACCTCATTGACTTGTTGTTATTCTTCATCTAAATAGTTCACATTGCTTTCCTACTGAGAAACACTGGATCTTGAAGGCATGAATACAGTGAAAATGGGAGACAAACCAGTTGCACCTAGGAGTGCCGTGGCATAACAAGCCAACAAAACACACTCTCTCTCTGTAGCTAGGCAAAAAAAATCATACCTTATGTTGCTGGCCCTAAAGGTGCTTTGTTTCTCCTTGCAGTTGAGGGAACTGGGCAAAGGAAGCTCTTGCTCTTTCCCTCCCTCCTGAGAGAATGAGGAGATGGAAGAGCCTCAGCTAATAGAAGGAAGAGAGGCTTGGCTCAGTAGCTCTGCTGTGCATTTGAGCAAGCCTGGCAAAGTAAGTTGTGATGCAGAAGGAAGCAAGAGAGGGAGAAGGAAGTAGAGAACAGTGAGTTGCTCGTGGGCCTGAGAAGAGCCTTCCAGAGGCCTCATCTGGCCCCTGGGCCGCATGTTTGACACCCCTGTTTTGGAGGATGAGGACATGTGTTTCAATGAACCTCCTGTTTGAAGACCCATTCCCCTTATCCTGGCAGGAATGTCTCTTTTAGGTGGATACCATTTGCAGTTTTTATAATTACTTGAATTAAAAGTAACATTTAAAAAATGCTCAAAATCCGCTGCTTAATTAATCATGAGCATCCGTTTAGTGATTCAAAATATCTTTGATTTTTCTGATTAACTGACCAACTTTTAAATGCCTAAAAGTGAGTACCGCTTATTTTCTATATGAAAAGTAAGATTTTTCTACATGTCTGCAGAAACCTCAACTGCTGGTAGCCCAATTTTACTGCATTTGTGGTTAGCCCAGAGCCCAGACCCTTTACTGTTAGATACAAGATTATAAAACAGAATGACACTCTCTCCAGGGACTGCCCATATTACCTTGTCCCTGTTCCTAGCAAATTACTGCCTTTACCTTGTCGGCTTTATTAAAATGTGGTAAGTGCAAGCAACTGGAGTTCTCATTCTTTAGGGATCAAATCCAGAATGTCATAAGAACATAAGAGAAGCCATGTTGGATCAGGCCAATGGCCCATCTAGTCCAACACTCTGTGTCACATAGTGGCCAAAAAACCCCAGGTGCCATCAGGAGGTCCATCAGTGGGACCAGGACACCAGAAGCCCTCACCCTGTTGCCCCTCCCAAGCACCAAGAATACAGAGTATCACTTGCCCCAGACAGAGAGTTCCTACAATATGCTGTAGCTAATAGTCATTGATGGACCTCTGCTCCATATGTTTATCTAATCCCCTCTTGAAGCTCTCTGTGCTTGTAGCTGCCACCACCTCCTGTGGCAGTGAATTCCAAGTGTTAATCACCCTTTGGGTGAAGAAGTACTTCCTTTTATCTGTTCTAACCCTACTGCTCCACAATTTCATTGAGTGCCCACGAATTCTCCTATTGTGAGAAAGGGAGAAAAGTACTTCTTTCTCTGCCTTCTCTATCCCATGTATAAACTTGTAAACCTCTATCATGTCACCCCTCAGTCAACATTTCTCCAAGCTAAAAAGCCCCAAGCATTTTAACCTTTCTTCATATGGAAAGTGTTCCAAACCTTTAATCATTCTAGTTGCCCTTTGCTGGACTTTTTCCAAAGCTATAATATCTTTTTTGAGGTGCGGTGACCAGAATTGTACACAGTACTCCAAATGAGGCTGCGCCATTGATTTATACAGAGGCACGTCTGCAGAAACCTCAACTGTATCAAGATTCAATCTCTTAAGTTGGGAGCAGATGCACTGTCACACACTGGGACTCCCAGGCTGGGCAGTGGAAGGGCTGGTTGCTCCACGGCATGATTTCTTTCAGAATGGACAACTCAGCCTCAGGCTCAGACTGAGTGTGAGAGGAAGGGGTTTTCTAGATCCCCCCCCCCTTCTATCTCTCTCATTTCTGGACTCTAACCTAAAGACTTGAGTTCTCTGTAAGTGAGAGCTGCGGTTAGAGTCCTGGGCTCTTCCTCCTTTTCCCGTCAGTCTACTTGGATATAAATCCCACACTTGGCTCCCTCTGCCCATTCCAATTTCATGTTGTCTTTACAGCAAGAAGGACAGCAGGCAGGTGTGGGATCTACTCTTGGTGCTTGTCTCTCATCTGTTACCTCAGTATTGAGTAGGGTGGGTAGCCCAGTCAGACCTGCCACCCTGGCCTGTCCCACTGCCCCATTACCTTTGTTATTATTTACATGGTTGAGGTTGATGGTATTGCCTTCCCCCCTTTCTCCTTTGGAGCCCTCAGCCTGGCCTTCCCCTTCCTTCTGTGAGGGTTTTTGATGCTCCTCTGAGGTAGGATAATGGGTGTGAGACCTCTCACTAGTGTAGGTATCATCAGAGCCTCCCTTTGGGGCTGCACCTGCAGGTGGATGGGGCAAGGATGGAGGCAGACAGAGGGTGACCCCCTCTGGATATGCATCTTTTCTTGAGTATGCATGCAGAAAACATTGGTGTGCATGAACACTAAGGCACAGTGCATGCACTCTCTTAGTGCACACTGCAACCACTGCAGCATATAATGAACTGCGGGTAATACCTTATATGACAATGATGCTGTCACTCTCCTGGCTTTTAAATCAATGAAGAATAGCCTACTGCACAACAAATAAATAAGGTAGTCAGGAGCAGAGCCCTTAATATGGAGAAAGCTTGGGCACTAATCCCTGAAGTGATGATTGGCAGATACATGCATTCCCTTTTTTCCATATGTTGAAAGGCTGACAGGGCACCATACTTGCTGTTTGTATCAATACTTCTGAGTTTCTTTGACACATTCGGCTATCTGCAGCTTGATTTCTCTCTCCCCCTCATTTTAGCAATTTAGTGAACTTTTATTTAGATCTTGGCAAGGGAGCAGTTCACAATATCTGCAATTTCTTTTTTTTAAGTTTGCGTGTGTATTAGAGAGAGGGAATGTATCTGGAAGTCCTGGCAACCTCTGGTTATTGGCCCCTACTTGGGGCCTGGAGGATATTCAGGGAGGCGGATGAATAAAACCTGCCCCTGACTGTCACGGCTGGGGCCGGGTCAGGCAAAGCCCAGGGGCAGTCCGAGGTCTGTAGCCAGTAAGCAGGAGGGTCTGAGGCGCCAAATCCGAATCACTGTACAAGTATCGCAGGTCCGAGGTCCAGAAGCCGAAGTCAGGGAGTCCAGAAGTCACAAGCCAAAGTCAGGGAGTCCAGAAACCAAAGTCAAGCCGGAGTGGATGCTAGAACATTAGGGAGATGACTAGTTGCTTCCACAAAGCCTCCTCCCAAAGCCTACAGCTATATAGCCCTCTGCTGGCTGTTGCCCATTTGGGCTAATTGCTGGCTCAGAGAGGCAGCCAGGATCCTGTTGCAACTCAAGCATCCTTGCTCTTAGAAGGGCCAGAATCCTCTCAAAACTCAGGGCTCAGGGAGCGTCTTGCTTGTTAGCGTGCCGCCCTCCTCCGATCCCTGAGGTCCTGACGGAGGCGGTCACGCACACGCACCACCCGAGAGGGCGAGGCAGGGGGGCTGGGATCTTCTCCAGCAGGAGGCAGGGGCACTGGTGCAGATGGCAGGGGCACAGTTTCTTCTGCAGGCTCAACTTCCTCTGCAGGGTCCCCAGCACCCATGACACTGACTCCCGACTGCTGGTATTCCAAGGAGGACTCCCATCCAAGTACTTGCCAGAGTTGACCCTGCTTAGCTTCTGAGATCTGATGAGATCCAGCTTGCCCGGTTTCTGGGCGATGAATGAAGGCGGCTGCCGCCGAAGCTCCAAAACGCTAAGTTGTTTTATTAACCTTTTATACAGTATGAACATAGTAAGGATTGGGACCACACTGCTCATGGAGCCAGGTAGCGCACTTATCAGGTGGGAAGTTTCTTTTTCTGAAATTCACTTGTTTCTACACATAGACATTGATTCCTTTTGTGCGGTCTTCCTCCTCCCCCTCTTTTAAAAGAGGGATTTTTCTTTGTAGAGACATAAGTGCGTCTTTGGCACTCTCTGTTTTTGCAGTTGTTTTATGTTGCACACCCCAGGGTGGTGCTGTACCAGGACAGGAAGGTTTGGGGAGACATCACCTGCCTCTGAGCATCTACAGAGTGGAATTCTGCAGAACTTCCCATCCTGCGCTTCCTCTCTTTGAATTTCTCTCTCTGAATTTGTTACACTCTGACTCCAGATTCCTAAAACGATGGGAAATAATTGTTGGTTTTCAGGGAGAAAACAGATAATGAGGAATTAAGAGAATGTCTCCTAATGCTAGAGCCAGGGATGTTTTCCAGAGAGGTAGCAGTCTTAGCCTGCTGCAGGAAAATAAAAATAGACTGAGTTGTTTTGTCACATTTTTGTGGTTTATGTGATATTTAATTTAGCAAATATAGTAAAGGAAGAAATAGCATAGATTTTGATCTGTTGAGAGTCCCTTTGTTCCGTTTTTTTTAAAGAATTCTTTTAGATCCTCTTGTCCTTTGCAAATAAATCCAAAGGCGAGCAGGGCAAGGATCTCTCTCCCGTGGCTTTGCTTTAAACAAAGAAACAGCCTCTCCCCGCTTGTTTTTAAATACTCCTTATTCCTTTTGCCTATTTCAGAGTGACCTTGACCTATAACTCGTGACCTAAAAATGTAATTACTTTTAAGTCCTCCGCACAGCTGCCACTATGAAAAAGTATATAGAGAGGTTTGGTCACTCATGTCAGAGGAGAACCTTGTAATTGTAAGTTAAGCAATGAGATGCTGTCCGTTTCTGCTCCACAAGGCAAGGTTGTTGCTTTGGAGAAGGGAAGGCGAGGGGGGGGGGACCCATAATAGAATCTGTTATAAATTACTGAGTCTATCCCAGAGTGGATTAACTTCTTAGTTTGCTCCTTTGGCATCTTGGATGAGTGGGACGCCTGTTTGGTTTTCTTTGCTCACTCACCAGTGAAATTCAGAATGGTGAGAATACAGCCCCCTTTTTTTCTACTACCACATCTGAGGGCTTGTTCCAGAAGGAACTCATGGCAGCATTTTCAGTGGAGTAATATTAAGGCTTTGCACAAATGCAGGGATAAATTTCTAAAAGAGACAGAGAAAGAAATAGGGATCTGTTGTAATCTAGCAAGGGTCATTTGCATGCAATTGCTTATATGAGAGGGCACGATGGACTACTTGCTGAATGTTTCCCACATTCATTACAGCCTCTGACAGGTAGACATATTGTTGTTATTATTATTACATTCATATTAGTATTCTTGAATATTAAGTTCATCACTTAATATCTTAATATAGTAGTTGGGAGGATTAGATACATGAAAGCACCTTGTAAATTAAGCTAGTAATACTATTCCTATTTTGCAGGTGTAATGAGGCCACCATGTGAGCTTGTGGCTGCGATGAGGGTTGAACCCAGGGTTGTAATCATGTAGACGTGTTGATGAATTGTGCTTGCCTGAGCTTGAAACTAGCAAACTAGATTTGTGGAAACCAAGTGTACACCCTACACCATTTGGTGTCTCTTGGCAGTCCAAACCTTTCCTTGTTTGGTGTCATTCGTCTTTTGCTCCACTGAGGCTTCTCAACAAATTTCTCACATTTCAACAAATGTGAAAATTGTTGCTAGTCCTTAGTATTTCCCTGGGCAAGGTGTCATCCCTGAAGGAAATTAGACTTGGGGGCATTTTAACTTCCTTACCCAATAGTTTAATAGCAGGGCTCTTTTTCTTTCAATGCTCAGGTATCTCAGGAGACAAAGTGGAGGTGGATCCTGTGACAAACCAGAAAACCAGTACCAAATTCTGGATTAAGCAGAAGCCAATTTCCATCGACTCAGAGCTTCTTTGTACCTGTGACCTGGCAGAAGAAAAGAGCCCAAGTAAGTTTTTTATTTCTGATTTCTACTCCTTGTTGCCACCCCTCATTTTTCCCATTCAATGGGAAGAACATATACTGCCCTCAGATCCTTCCTCATTCTGGTCAAGATTTTCCTGGGTTTTTTGGCCATTGTGTGATACAGAGTGTTGGACTGGATGGGCCATTAGCCTGATCCAATATGATTTCTCTTATGTTCCTAATAAATGCCTATCCCGATACAGTTCTTCTAGAAGATGCAGAAGCTCACTTCCAAAAGCAGAAATCTGAACAACTGTAGGGGAGTTGCTGAGTTGACCTGGTGGTCCAGGCTAACATAATCTCATCTGATCTTGGCTGCTAAGCAGCATTGGTCGTGGTTAGTTCTGGGATGGGAGAGTACCAAGGAAGTTCAGGATTATTGCACAGAGGCAGGCAGTAGCAAAACCACTTGGTTCGTGTCTTGCTTTAAAAGTAGGGCTGCCAGCCCCCCAGTTCAGGCAAGGTTTCCCCTGCTTTTGTGGGCTCTTCCCTGCTGCCAGTCATCCGGCCATTGGGGGAAACCCCACCCTCAAATGCCCCGAAACATGGCATGATGATATCACCCAAAAGTAACATCATCACGCTGCTGGCAATGCTTTAGTTTTGGAGCAAAACTCCATAGTAAAATTGGGCTCAAACCATAGAGTTTTGCCCCAAAACTAGAGGGTCGCCACACGATGTCAGCAGTGCAGTGCAATGATATCCCTTTGCTTGCATGGCAGAAGCTCCTGGAAATACTAATTGATTCCCCCCCTCTCCAAAATTGGCAGAAAGGTAGTACCTGGCAACCCTATTTGAAAACCATATGGGGTTGGCATAAGTCAGCTGGGACTTAATGGCACTCTCTGCTACCAAGAGAATACCTTTTCATGTCACAACACAAAAATTGCTAACAGTTTCCAAGAGGCCTATTTCTAAAATGAGGAAGTGCCCACTCAGGCGTTCCCCTTACTTCATGGCCATGTTTTGTAGTACCTCTGCTGGCAGCACCTTGAATTGGGGGTCAGAGAACTCTATGCATGAGCGAACTTTCAGTTCAAATCCACAGATCCCAAAATAGGCATTTCCAAAATAATCAGCCAACTAACAAACACATATTCATGACGGGATATACTTTGGTAATGCCGCCCAGCCATGAGGGAAAGGACAGGGAAGGAGAGAGAAAGCCCAGTCCAGATCTTGCTGCAAGTGCCCAGCTTAATCTTGCGCATGTACAAATTTCAGCTGGTGAACTGAAATTTATGATGACTGAATATTTTGGAGATGGAATGAGGGGCAGTTGATATCTACAGGAATGGTTGGGGGAGATATAAAAACCTGCAATCTCATAAGGCCCAAGCAGATTTTGGCCATTAATACTTCTAAATAATCATTCTGGTGTCAAGCTTTGTGCTCTGGGGGTGATCTGTATTGATTTCCATGTTTTATAGGCAAGCAGAAGCTTGTTAGTAGCCACTTGCTTGGTCATTTGGGGTGAGTTAAAAAATATTACCTCCAGACAATCACACGGGGAAGATCTTTTTTAAAAGATAGTGGTGTTTTGTTTGTTGTTTGTTTGTTTTCTGTGACAGTGACGGGTATATACGCCCAGGCTGGGTAAGCGTTTATTATGGGCTAGTAACTTAGCTAGTCTCATCTGCAGTTGCAGGCAAGCTTGTGGAGAGCTGAGAGAAGAAACCAAGAACCAGAAATTTGAAACATTCCTCTTGAAAGTAAATGTCCAAGGTGACTTGGATATAGTAAAAAAAAATAAGCCAAACATTATCAGTTTAAATAAAACATAAAACAACAGTTAACATGAAAAAGACCCAGAAAGCAGCAATTCAACCCTAATTCTACCAAAATTACAGTTTGCCAGAAAATTTTAATATTTATTTATTTCCATTAATTTATACCCCGCCCCTCCTGCGAATGGGAGATTTAAAGTAATGAAGATTCCAGGTTAGCATCCCCTTGTAGGGTGTTCCACAGATGCAGGACCTCAGCTGAAAAATTCCTAAGAAGTTTTGAGGAGTGGGGAACAATAGGGATAAAGAAAATGTATATATGTTGACCAAATCATCGAACATGTGAAGCTGTCTTTACACATACCAAGGTAAGTATTGTCCACTCTGACTGTCAGTGCTCTCCAAGGCCTTAATAACACAAATAGAGTTTTCCGTTTGGACTGGGGCTCTTGCAGCTGCCCTTTTCCTCTGCAGCCCCTTGTGTGCACCCAAAAAGCCAGTCCTGAGGAACAGGAGGACCCTCAGAAACTGTATAGGAATGGGGCTGCAGTTCAGGGACTCCCCTCCCCTTCCCTGAGAAGTGCGTGCTGCTGACCAAATAGATGGTTCGATTCCTGCCAGTGCATTGATTTCCTAGGCTGTTTCCTGAGTGGAAAGGGTCAGCCTGTGAATGTTATAAATAAATAAATACAGTGAGCCAGGAGCCAAAGATTTTCACACCCAAGCACTTTCTTCTTCACACTCCTGGATTTTGCTTTTCAGATTTCCCGAGCTCTTCTGAATTTTCCCAGGGAATCAGCACTCTTTGGCTCCTTCCTAGGTTGTCTTTGTAAACCAGAATTTTCCTAAAAGCTGAACCCAAACGGTCCCTGCAGGCCATAATTATGCAGCATCCAGCCAGTTCTGCTTCTCTCATCCAAACCTTTTTGTTTCATTCTCCCACTTGAAATGTCAGGGGAGTCTCTGGGGACTCTGAGCGCAGCTTGTGGGTTGCACATGGCTTGAAAGGAGGTTTGTTCTTAACTACATTGGGCATCATCTCCGTTCAGCAGGGCAAAGATCATACTTTCCAAGCTCCTCCTGGAATTTCAGTCAAGAATCCTTGCTCGGGAGAATGGTAGCTTGATGTGGGGAGAGGCAAGGGGGGCAGTTTGCTCGCTGTAAAGCAGAGGTCACTCAGTGCCAGTCTAGTCTCTCGTCAATTATGTTCTTTAGTCTAACATGTTTTTAGTGGTTCTCTGCTTTCCCCAGTTCATTGGCATTCTCCCAGAGTGCCTTGCAAGGAGTTCTGGGTGGAGGGCACCATAGCCGTGCCCTCCAGGGCTTTCTTGAATCCATTGCTTTTGAACTTTTTAAAGAAGGGGAGCTTATTTGGGCAGCATAAAGGAATGAAGCTCTCTCTCATAGCCCGCGTTTTGCTTGTGATCTTATCAGCAAAGTGATATATGTTTGTAGCAGAGTTTACATCAAAAAATTATTCTTGGGGCTCCCTTGAATGAATTACAGCAAAAGGAGCGAGGCTGAGGGGAGATAAGGGTTTTTGAGTTCTGCAATATATTTTGTTTCCATGTTTTTATCTCTTGTAACACAACCATCCTCCATCTAGTCCTTCTGAGGTGTGCTGGAATGTGTCACAAACGGATGGTTTGGCGGTTCCACTCATGCAAAAACACCTTTGCTCTTTTGTTAAAGAAGATTCTTGCTCCAAAGGTATTATGTGTGGGTCGGGCTATGAACTTCTCTGCCCTGTTATGTGTTTTAGACACAAGGGAATGGCCTTCAAACAGAGTGCTGTGAGCATAACGAAGATTCTTGAGTTGCTATTGGACCACCAGTCCATCCAGCCAGTATGTTCCACTCTGACTGGACACAGCTCTCCAGGGTCTCAGGTACACAGGGGGTCCTTTACCAGCCTTGCTGCTCAACTCTGAAGCTACTGGGAACTGCAGGTGCGGTCTTCTGTATGCAAAATACAAGCACAGATACTAAGCAATGTGCAGCAGCACTTCGGAAAGCCATGTACCTTCAGGGCCCATGTATGGGGGCACCTTTTTTCCTACCCCTGTGATTGGTCAGCACTGTTTTCTGTCCCATTATGAATTTTCCCTTCCTCTCAGCAGGAAAAAAAAAAGAAGCACCTCTGAATTCTGGTCTTTGCTCTGCCCTGCTACATTTTCCTGGCATGGCAAACCAATCCTGGTTCTCAGTCCCTTCAGGCACGCTACCTGCTCTCATCTCCTCCTCTGTGCCTGGAAACTGGAAGCTCATCCTGGAAACTAGCCTTATTTTGCCTCTATAACCCACAGTTTTACCTCACTCTGTAACTGGATGCTGTAGTCCAATCCTGTAGAGCAAGGGTCCCCAACCCCCAAGCCACGAACAAGTACCGGTCCGTGGCCTGTTAGCAACCAGGCTGCGGAGTGAGGCAGAGACCTTCTCCTACTCCTCATTTAAAGACCCCCATGGGAGGGCAGGAATGGGGTGTGGGCTTGGGGGCAGCCTGGGGCAGCAAAAACCCCAGCACCCCCACCTCCACCAGTACATAGAAAAATTGTCTTCCACAAAACCGGTCCCTGGTGCCAAAAGGTTGGGGGCCACTGCTGTAGAGAGTGGTCCAGACTGTTCCAATCCATATCTGACATTTTGCTGTTTTCTTCTGCCATGAAGGTCTTACCACGACCCGTCTCCGCAAATTTTCTGTTTTCAGGCTGCTTTGAATATTCACTCAGGCCCCAATTCAAATCAGATGGCAGCTGATTTAAACAAGCACTTTGCCTCACTCAGCTGTCATAGGTTTACTGAACTTCAAAATGGCTTCCATCCCACCTCAGCCCATTGTTGTCACTTCTGCCTCTACTTGGCTTTCTCTGTTCAGGAATGGCTGAGAATGTTTGTGCCGCATGCGCCAGGCTGGTTCAGGTTCTGAATTTTTATTTGCCAAATAAATCCAGCTTCGTGAACTCCAATACAGGGAGAGGCACTAATGGCCTCCCTAGTAAACTCCCAAGCCCCATTAGAATCTTGCAAACACCATATCTATAAAGTGCTTGTTTAAATCAGCCGCCATCTGATTATCACAAAAGATCTTGCAGGTTTTGAATCTTGAGGGGAAGCGTCCTGTTGTTAAAGATGTAAGATTTAAACCTTAATAAAGGAGCTGCCATTTTTATTGCCAAAAAAGAGCCCTGTATCTCAATTAAGTGTACATAATATAAAGTCTTAAGGAAGCAACGTAATAAGCCTAATGCGATTATGGTCTCAGGCAATGGTGTAATTTAAAGGAAATCTGATTCTCTTAATGTCTCTTTACATTGTTTGAAGGAGCAGGAGGATAGGCCTTCAGTTCCGCAAGCCATTGCCCTTTTCAGAAAGATTGCCCCATGGATAGACCATGAGCAGTGACAGGCATTATGTTAATCTGGTAGTCCCAAACTTTCACTGAGACAGTGTTTGCCAGGATGAAGTGTTGCCAAGTTTCACCAATGGCTCAGTGAGACAGACTTTATGCTCTACATGCAGAAGGTCTCCAGTTCAGTCACCTGTATCTCAAGTTCAGTGCTGGGAAAGACTCCTATCTGTCTGAAGGATGCTGCCATGCGGCGTAAACAATACTGAATTTAACGAACCAGTAGTCTGTACAAAGAAGCTTCCTGTGTTCGGCCTATGGCCTTTTTGAGGCTAGGCCATTAAAGTGTGGATAGAACGAATGTTCCACTGGCAATTTTGCCTCTGCTGTACAGGAGCTCCAAACCAGTTACAAGGCCAGCAGAAACAGTTACATCAGTTCAAACACTGAAACAGTCTTTGAGCCAGTAGCTGAGACCTCAGAGATAAAGCACCATTGTTCAAATAGTGGGGGCACCCAGGGCTTTTTTTTGCAGCAGAAATTCCTTTGCATATTAGGCCGCACACCCCTGATGTAGCCAATCCTCCAAGCGCTTACAGGGCTTCTAGTACAGAGCCTACTGTTAGCTCCAAGAGGATTGGCTACATCCAAGGTGTGTGGCCTAATATGCAAAGGAGTTCCTGTTACAAAAGAAGCCCTTGGGAGACCCAAAGAAAGACTTCAGAAGATGTCCTAAACTCTATGAGAAGAAGCTGTCCTTAAGATCTCCTCAGGTCTTACAGGATGGGAATTCCTCTTCGGTTTCTCAAAATCACAACGACTCAGCCTTTCTTTCTGCCTCCCTCTCCCCATCTAACTTACTGGGTGAATCTGAAGTTGCACTTGCACCACCCACATGTTAGCCCTCATCAGAAGCTTCTAGTTGGAGTAGTATTACTTCTAGTATTACCGAGCACCCAGCTACAAAGGAGAGAACAATATTTCTTTGCAGCTTTCTTCCTGTTTGCCTCCTCTTATAAGTTTGTACTCCAGGTTGTTTCCAAATGTGATGTTCTGAGCAAAACAGTATTTACCACATCAAGGAAAAACCATCATACTTTTTATAACCATTACTATTAAAAAAGCTACCGCTGCCATGAGTAGCTTCAATTCTCAGGCGGGTCAAACAAAGGCCGCCTTTTCTCTGTGGGTTCACGCACATATTGGTGGCTCCAAGTAGTAATTTAATTGCCGGCAGTGCGGCTCGCGGTTTTAAGATTTCCTTGAGATTCCTATTCCATTGTTGTGCTGGGGCTTAACAGAATGTTAACCTGGTAATAGGCACAGGGCCTCCCCATTATGTGTCTTGCTATCGAGCGGTTCTGCATGGCTAGTTAAGGAAGATGGCAAGAAGATTAATGAAAGCTGCCTAATACAGAAGGGGGTAGGTACCTTTTGCAAGACTTTCAGCGAGGGCATATTAGAGTTGAACCAGAGCCCCCCCCCCTTTCCTTTATCCTGGAACCTTTGAACCCGCCTCACTGTCGAGACCTGTCAAGAGAGCCGACGTTTTGATTGATGTTGCTACACGAGTCAGTCTTTCCCAGTGCATTCCACATCTGCACGAAAATAGCTTTTCCAGCAGAATTCAAACTGGCTGGTAAGTGATAGCCAAATTAACAACCCCCAATGCCTTTACCCCCCCCCCTCTCTTTTTTTTCTTAAACATTGAGAACAAAGCAAAAGTTACCTGATATTTCCATTTTGTGCTGGGGTCTTCTACACATCAGGTGTAGTAGGAATCGAATGGGCTCTTGATTGGATTATGTCAGGTGCTGTTGGAATGCAACCTTCAAAGTCAATTGAATGCTTAAAGTGCATTTGCTTAGGTAAGGGCACACATTCAGTTATGCTCCCTCAAGAAGTGTGGTATTTATTTATTTTTTTAATTTCTACTTATAACCTGCCCTTCCCTCAAGGCAGGTTTAGGGCAGGTTCCACCAGAAAATTAAACAAAACAATTAAGAACAAGTTTAAAATTACAATTTAAAATAGTTAAAATACAGACCTAAATTTTAAAAACCTCAAACTTAGAAAACTCTGCCTCAACAGTGATGACCTATCAGTCCAGAAGTCCATCAGAATTCATGATATTTAGAATGAGAGGGGGAGACCTACAGGTAGGTGACATTCGTCACCTCAACTGAAGCTTGGAGCAAGTCCTGCAGGGCCTCGATCTCCAAGGGAAGCTCATTCCACCAGGCAGGGGCCAAGGCCAAAAAGGCCCTGGCACTCATCGAGGTAAGGCAGACGTCTCAAGGCAAGTTGGACATCATGCACAAATGGAATATGCAGGTTTGGGAAACCAGATGTACAGAACAGGTGCAGTCATTAGATAGTCAAGATTTGCTAGAGTTTGCTGACCAGAGGCAATGGCCCTATTGCTTACGGGTGACCCATAGATGCATCTTCTTGTTAGTGTGACTTCCTAGTAGTGTGGTTTTTTTCCCTTTTTGGTCAAGTCATAATGACTTGAGTGAGTCTTTGAGTGAGTCTTTGTAGAATGGGTGGGATAAAAGTCTAACATAATAAGTTAATGAATTCCCGCACTCCAGCCCTATGAAATGGTTCAGCATGTTTGGGAACTCTTGGTCCCTCAAGAAGCAAGACCTTGCTCTCTGTCATAGATCGCAGGAGTGTGGCAAGGGTGGGGTTCAGATGACCTGGAGCCATGCAAGGACCCATAAGAGCAGACCTGGCACCTTTTACCACATGCAGCTATAGTCAACAGAAGCTTTCAGCACCCAGCACCTCTGTCTTCCTCTGCTTCTCTGGACTTCCATGGCTGTGGAGAAATGGTAACCCCGATTCAGGGTGTGGTGGATGATTCCTTGAACATATGAACATATGAAGCTGCCTTATACTGAATCAGACTTTTGGTCCATCAAAGTCAGTATTGTCTTCTCAGACTGGCAGCAGCTCTCCAGGGTCTCAAGCTGAGGTTTTTCACACCTATTTGCCTGGACCCCTTTTTGGAGATGCCAGGGATTGAACCTGGGACCTTCTGCTTACCAAGCAGATGCTCTACCCACTGAGCCACCGTCCCTCCCCACCGTCCCTTATCATTCCTTGGTGATAAGATGCCACTGGGGTAAGGTTTTAAGTGGCTCCTGTATGGGCTTCTCATGATATGAACTCACCCCAAATATTAGCAATATTTTGTGACTCTGCTTGCATTAAATAGAATCAGACTTCGGAGACTGTGTGCTGAAAACTGTAGGATACAGGTAAATGATATACTGAGAGAGGGTAAACACACCCGAAGGACACAAAGCAGCTTATCATATTGTTGGTGCTTTCTGTCCATGCTCAGAAGCCCTATCTTCAAACATGTCAATGCCAGTTCCAAGCTCTGAGCATCTCCAGTTTCCCCCCTACAATAAAAAAAAAATCAAATCTTCCTATTGCCTGTTAAAGGCATCCATTCCAGAAGGGCCTTTTCACGCAAATTGCTATAGTGCACCATCAGGAAGTGAGCATTGCCTCATCCTCTTTAACAAATATGTTTTGTAGCCCTATTAAAAGGGGGTCTTCATCTATCCTGTCAAAGTCAGCCTGCTGGGTCTGTCCCCCCCCCCCCTCAGTTTAATTACACTATCCAATTAAAACTCCTTTGCTGCATTCGGATTTGCTTCTCCTTGGGCTTGAGTGGATATGACATTTACAAGGCTCGCCTCTCAAGCAGACAATGGTGTGATTGATGAGGTGCAGACACAACGAAGGAGCCCGATTGCAACTGTGGAAAGGCTGCTTAGTGGAATTTGATTTATTTATCATCTCTTCCCAAACAAGAGGGCTCGAGGCTTGCAGAGGGGTGGGGGCAGCATGGAAAGAGATACCAGCCAATGGGTGGCTGGCCAGTGGAAGACTCCGCCCCCACATACATATCTCCAGCCCAGAAATGCTTTTTTGTTCAGATATTCACTCTTTGACACCCTTTCCCAGTTCTTGGTGGAGGTGAGAATTAATGCTTGTTAGCCTGTGGCTTGACGGTACACAGAAGGCCCCAGGTTCAGTTCCAGTTGAAAGACTCTTAGGTAGATCTCAGAGCAGACATTACTGAGCTAGATAAGGCAATCATCAGACTCAATATTTATTTAGTTAAGCATCTCTATGCTACCTTTTCCATTGACCACAATTTAAGGTGACTTTAGGTGGCTGAATTGATAGGGTGGGACCATAACTCAGTGGTAGAGCTTTGTGCATAGAACACCCAAAGTTCAGTCTTTGGCATCTTCAGTTAAACCATCTCAGTTAGCAGTCATTAGGAAAGCCCTTCCTCTGACTGAGACCCTGAAGAACAGCGCTGACCAAGATTGTCAGATTATAGGATCAGCTTCACATGATCCTGTATGTAGGAATAAGGGAGACAGTTTTGATAGAAGCCATTGGCTTAGGTGCCTTAAACACCTAACCTGCCTCATTTCATTAAAATGGAAGAGGAGAAAACCATGTTACATCACCTTGAGTCCTTGGAGGAAGGGCAGGATAAAATATATTCCCAAATAAACAAAGTTGCTATGCACAGGCTTCTGGGAAAATTGGCGCCTACATACCTAGACTGCCTTATATGTGGGGGCTTCTATAATCTCTTTAAACATTAAAATTAGGCAAGAGTTTAAATTGTGGTTGACTTAGATGTAAGGCTTTTTTTGTAGCAGGAACTCCTTTGCATATTAGGCCATGCACCGCTGATGTAGCCAATCTCCCAAGAGTTTACAGTAGGCCCTGTAATAAGAGTTCTGTAAGCAGCCCTGTGGCGCAGACTGGTAAAGCTGCAGTACTGCAGTCCGAGCTTTCTACTCACGACCTGAGTTCGATCCCAGTGGAAGCTGGGTTCAGGTAGCTGTCTCAAGGTTGACTCATCCAGCCATCCTTCTTAGGTCAGTAAAATGAGTACCCAGCTTGCTGGGGGGGAACGTGTAGATGACCGGGGAAGGCAATGGCAAACCACCCCGTAAAAAAAAATCTGCCGTGAAAATGTCATGATGAGACGTCACCGCAGAGTCGGAAACAACTGGTGCTTGAACAGGGGACTACCTTTACCTTTTTAAGTTATTGGAGGATTGGCTACATCAGGGGTGTGTGGCCTAATATGCAAAGGAGTTCCTGCTACCAAAAAAAAGCCTTGCTTAGATGTAGCCTGTGTATACCACTCTCCTAAAAACAAGTACCTGAGTCAGGCAGTCAGGTAGGCTGCCTACCAATTTAAAGAGAATGAGATAGGATTCAGTAGAATGTTTGCACTTTGGGATGATGCACTTCCCGGGATGTGGTAGATTGAAGGCCATGGTGGTTGTGCCATGATGGGAGCCAGTTTGGTGTAGTGGTTAAGTGCGCAGACTCTTACCTGGGAGAGCTCGGTTTGATTCCCCACTCCTCCACTTGCAGCTTCTGGAATGGCCTTGAGTCAGCCATAGCTCTTCCAGAGCTGTCCTTGAAAAGGCAGCTTCTGAGAGAGCTCTCTCAGCCCCACCTACCTCACAGGGTATCTGTTGTGGGGGAGGAAGATAAAGGAGATTGTAAAGTGCTCTGAGACTCTGCCAGGGTGGGGTATAAATCCAATATATTCTGCTGCAGTTGCTTCTGGTTTCAACTGCCTGCAGTTCCTCTTCCACTAATGACCAGCATCCTCTGTGGTTCAGGAAACCAGTCTGGGTACCAGACTCACTCCCAGCTTAAATCTCAGGGCATCTGGCTCTGCTTTACGGTCTTCTGCTCTCATCTGTAAACTCTTTGTTTGGCAGTAGTGGCTTTGTGCAGTATTCAAATACCTTCCTTGATAAGCACCCTCTGCATTTAATGTTTTGTTGTGCTGAGGTTATGCATATATTGAACCACCTTATACTGAGTCACAACATTGCATGTATGTAAAGTGCCATCAAGTCACAGCCGACTTACGGTGACCCTGCAAGAGTTTTCAAGGTGAGAGACGTTCAGAGATGATTTGCCTTTGCCTGCCTCTCCACTGCAACCTTAAAATTCCTTGGTATCTCCCATTCAAATACTAACCATTCAAATACTAACTAGCCTGCTTAGCTTCCAAGAACTGGCAAGATTCAGCTAGCTTGAACCATCTACATCGGCATTTCTGATTGTAAAACTATCCAGAAATCTTGAGGAGGGGTAAAATGTATTGGTTTATAAATTGGCTTTAATGTTTTTAACCATTCACCATCTTGAGTGGAACCATTCACCATCTTGAGCGGAACCATTCACCATCTTGAGTGGAACCATTCACCAAATTGAGTGGAAAGGCAGGATAGAAATATTTTAAATAATTAGCAGCTCTTCAGACTCTTAGGCAGAGAAGGATAGGATCTATGTCAGCACCTGCAAACTGAGAAGAAGGAGGAGGAGGTGGTGGTGGTGATGGTGATGGTGGAGGGGGGAGGGGGGAGAAGAGGAGGAAATCGGATTTATACCCCACCCTTAGCTTGGAATCTCAGAGAGGCTTACAATTTCCTACCCTTACTCTTCCCACAACAGACACCCTGTGAAGTAGTGTGGGGTTGAAAGAGCTCTGAGAGAAGAGTTCTAGAGAGAACAGCTCTGGGAGAACTGTGACTGACCGAAGGTCACCCAGCTGGCTGCATGTGGAAGTAGTGGGGAATCAAACCCAGTCCTCCAGTGCACCACTCTTAACCATTACACCAACCTGCTTAATTTTATTGATTATATAATATAACTCTTCTGTGAAAATTACTAAAGAATATTAAAATCATATTTATCTATCCACTGGATAAAAATTACCTCTCAAAGTATAAAATATGTAGTTTCAGTATCAATGTAATGCTAGAAGGCATATCTTGTATTTATGTGCTAGTAGATTCAGCTTATAGCATAAACCGTCATTTTTTACTTGTTGGTTGAAAGCATCTCAGACAGCACTAGGGTTATGTTTCATTCTTTCTGCATGCCAACCTTGTCTCCCCCCCCCCCACACGTACACCCCCCCTTGATCTCTCATTTCTGGAAACCCAGAGTTGGATGGTCCCACCTACTGTATCATATCTATCTAGCTCAAGCGGCATCCCTGCCTGCCTTCCCAAAACGTGAGTCGTTGGAAAAGCAAAGCATCTCTTCTCATTAATTCCATTTTCAGTGTTTTAAATAAATCAGCAAGGTACAGAAATGTGGCTTTTATGGTGCAGGGAGACGGATATATTGGTAGTTTTCTGCTTACGTTTAACTCTTTCTGCTCTCCGTTGAAGTACAGACATCCTTTTAAAGCTTACATTGGAGACTCACTCCCCTCATCCCATGCAAGATCACCATGTGGTTCTTAAGGATGTAGAAATGACTGTGCCATGCAGTCCAGAGCTCAGTGTTCTGGTATCAGATGCCTCTGAGAAACTCACACAGCATAGCACAAAGGCAACATTGCTTCCCTATTCTTTCTGAGAATCTGATACCCTGGAAATACGCAGTCTTGGTATAATGGAGGTTCCATTGTGTTCTCATGGCTAGTAGACCCGATTTGCATGGCTCATCCACCCTTTTTATAGCCCACTGGCCTGGTGATCAATATGTCTTTTGACCGGTACTTGTATAGCGAATTAAAAAAAAGTTTTAAAATATAGTGAAATAACTAGGCAAATTTTCCTAGAGTTGCTGAATACATCCTAAGCTGCCAAAGATGTTTATTTTGCATGGAATACCTCTAACTGAAAAGATTAATATGTGTTCATTCTTCCCTGAAATTTATGAACATCCTGTGTTCTCCAAGCACTGATTACTGGAGGGGGCTTAAATATCACTTGCTTTCATAAAAAGAAATTTGGGGTTCTGCCCAAGCTGATGGCCTCTCACATCCCCCAACATGAGAGCGATCAGCTAAAACAGTAGTTCTCAACCTTTTTGGCACCAGGGACTGGTTTTGTGGAAGACAATTTTTCCACGGACTAGTGTGTGGGAAAGTAGTGCTGGGGTTTTTGCTGCCCCAGGCTGACCCCCCCACACACACACACACACGTCCCGTCCCTGCCCCATGGGGATCTTTAAATGATGGGTAAGCAAAGGTCACTGTCACACTGCCCCTACTGCCTGCCAGGACCAGGGCGGATGAACGAGGTAGTGTTTCAGAGCGAGGCTGCACTGCTTCTTTCATTCGCCTGGGTCCTGGGCAGGTGAAAAAGATGGCAGGGCTGCTCTGCCTTGAACATACATGAACATATGAAGCTGCCTTATACTGAACCAGACTCTTGGTTGATCAAAGTCAGTACTGTCTACTCAGACTGGCAGTGGCTCTCCAGGGTCTCAAGCTGACGTTTTTCACACCTATTTGCCTGGACCCTTTTTAGTTGGAGATGCCAGGGATTGAGCCTGGGACCTTCTGCTTACCAAGCAGATGCTCTACCCCTGAGCCACCGTCCCTCCCCCACTGCCTCTTTTGTCTGCCTGGGTCCCGGGGGGGGGCAAAAGGGGCAGTGCAGTGCCTTTGTCTTGCTCTGCAGCCTGATTGCTAACAAGCCACAGACCGGTACCAGTCCACGGCCCAGGGGTTGGGGACCCCTAAGCTAAAACATCAAGAAGCAGACCAGGGCCATTTTCCTGTCATTTTCCCTCTTACTCAGGTGAGTAAGAGCAGTAGTCCAGTACATGCCCCAGTATCCTCCTTCTGATGAAGTGCACCCTCACTTTTGACCAGAGCTGTTGGCAGGATACTCTTGGTCTGGTACACTGTTCTTCATAGTCCTCTGGGGCAGGGTCTGAACCTCAGCTGCATGACAATAGTAATAAAAATATTAAATTTTAAATAGCATTTGAACACTTTCAGGGTTCAAAAGATCATGCATACCTTCACATAAATGATCTTGTTGAAATCCTTGCAACACCCTTGTGAAGCAAGCCAGCATTAGTGTTCCCATATTACAGAGGGGTGGATTACATAAGGGCAAATAGAAGCAGAGGTAAGATATATCCCAGGTCACTTTGCATCTTCCTAGTCACTACAGCATAAGGAACCCTTTGAACTTCATGTCCTCAGAAAAAGCAAACAAAGTCACTGTGCATTTTGAACCACATTGTTTTCCTGCCCACTATGTTGGCCAGCATGTCTTTGTTTTCATTGCTCCTCAGAATCTTGTTTTTTGTGCAGAGGAGATGAAAAATATTGAAATCTGTATCAAACTCTGGAAGACGCTTGCAGTGCCATTCCATCAGGAACCTGGCTTCAAAGCTCATATATCATGTCCTCTAAGTACTCCTGGAGATGGAAATCAATTTACCTCTTCACAGTCCACAAACACATGTCTGGCCCGAATAGCGGCAAAGCAAAGTGCCAATTTGATCGTTTTGCCAAACGAATATTTCACTTCTCCGTTAACAGTGTGAGATTTGGACATAAACTTCACCCAGTTCTGCAGAAAAGTCTTTTTGGCTCTGGTTCCTTAAATCACTTCTCAGGACTTATAAATCTGCAGTGCAGCCCTTCTTGCTACTTAATTAGCCCAGGTGAGGGTTTGCATATGTATTATTTTCAAGACAGACTTTTAGGAACAAGATAATTTTAGCAGTTGCCAAATTAATATTAGGTTCCAGTTTTCCCTTTTAAAAGCTACTGTACTGATAACTGCAGGGAAGTATTTGTTGAAATTAGCAAATTTAAACCTCAACAAAGGGAAGAATTAATATTATAACTAGCCCGTGGAACTCACTACCATGGGAAACATGTGAATTCAAGGTGAGACCTGCCAGATTACTTGAGGGGGCCTCCACACTTCAGTGCTGACATGTATGCTAGTGGTTCTCCCAGTAAATACAAAAGGTACGGACAATGTACCCTTGTCTTTTAATGCATGTCAGGGATCCCTGGCCCAGTCAGGGCTCCCATGCTTGTAACAGTGGTTATTCAATTGAGAATGTTAACATTAAAAGTACTTTTATTAAAAGGTTCAAGGCAACACTGGCTGTAGAAACCAGTTCTTGCATAGAACCCTCTAAAATGGGTGCCAAACATCCAGCCCACAGGCTGCATCCAACCCACACAGGGCTCAAATCCATCTCCTAAGTAACCTCCTCCTGCTGCTTGCTTTTCCAGGGGTGCTGCTGCAGCCACACCTTACCTTGCTTTTTCCCCAGCTCCCTCAGTGGCTTTTCATTTCCTGCTTCCTGCCTTTTACCTCCCTCCCCTCTCGCTCTCTCTCTCTCTCACACACACACAGGCACACGGGAGAGCTCCATGGCTTTGTGCGAGAGAGATACAAAGACAGGCCTGCCTCTGCCTGTCAGCCTGCCTCTCTCTCACACACACACATCCCTTCTGCTTGCTTCTTCAAGGCTGCTTCTCCTCTTTTGGGGACAAGGTGGAGGAAAGAGAGCGAAAGCATAAACAATCTTGAACTCCCATGGTAGATGTAAGACTAAAAATAGTTTATTTCAGGTATAAGCTTTTGTGTAGAAACACACATATTGGGAGGGAGGGTGGGTGGATTCTTCTGACAAGTACAGTGTACATTGAGAAAATTATTAAGGCTTATTCTGTAAAGTTTTTTTTTTAGATTGGATTTCTCTGTTCCTGTCTGGATTTATTTTCTTTCAAAAAAAAAACCCCTGGTTAGGAATTAGAACAATTGAATTGGCCCTTATGTCTTGGAGAGTGGAGTGATTTCAGATGCCAAATGATAATAGCACACATTGGTAATGAGACAGGAAAACTAGGTCTCAGTTCAGGAGGATGCACTGTCTCGAGTTTCATTATCAGTTGCAATTCAGCAGTCTCTCTTTCTAATCTCCCTCTGAAATTCCTTTGGAAGAGAATTGCTACTCTTAGGTCAGAAACTGAATGTTGTGGTTTCTAATGTCAGACTTGCGTCCATTTATTCTTTGCATTCTCCTGGACTGAATCCTCCTGGATGGAATTGGGACCTAGGTTTCCTGTCTCATTACCAATGCTGGTATCTCCACACCCACTGACCTCTGCATATCACACTTCATCCAATCAAGCCTGCTATTGTCATTCACCGGCTATTGCCATTTGACATCTGAAATCACCTTTATAAAGTTTATATCTCCAGTACCTCTTATTACATTTTGTGACATGCATGGTCCGGCCCAACAAAGTGTCATTTATGTCAGATCCATCCCTTATAACATATGAGTTCGACACCTCTGCTCTAAAAAGTGCCTGCTGTGATGGATGGAAACCTTACCTCTTGTTAGTTTATCCACTATAAGGGTTATTGACATTTCTGAGTCCGTAATGGCCTCTGACTCCTTAAAAAAACCAAAAATAAAAATCTGAAATAAAGTTCCATGTTCAGCTTCTGTCAGTTGTGTAATACTGGAGAAGAGACTAGATAAATCACCAAATTTAAAAGAGAAGGATCAGGATCAGCAGCAGCCTTGCTCAGGTGTTCCAAGCAAGCTTAAAGCATAAGGGTCAGCAGGGCTTTTTCTGAGCAGGAACGCACAGGAATGCAATTCTGGCTGCCTTGACATCAGGGGTGTGTGGCCTAATATGCAAATGAGCTCATGCTGGGCTTTTCGTACAAAAAAAAGCCCTGAGGGTCAGTGCACTGGGCAACTGCAAGCCAAATCTAACCCCTGATAAATGCTGCTGGATACAAACATCTCCCCTCTCCAAGATCCCAGTCCTTTCCTCCTTGCTGCTGCACCACTTCAATGGCCCTAAGGGAGAAACTAGTTTGCATTTTTTTTAAAAACGATGCCAAGTCTCCCGAACAGAGAGAAAGAAGCAGCTCATTTTAAGCATGTTTTGTTCAGTCAAACCATCAGTGGTTGTTCATTTTTGCAAAACTTGTAGTGTTTGCAGTCTGTGTTTTGTTCCTCACCCTAGGAGGCCGGCCTTGATGATTCCCAAATCGGGGGTGGGGGTGGAGGGAGCTGCGTTTTATTCAAGTAATGTTCCTAAGGAGTCCTTGAAAGCTTAGCAGGGATTCCTTGATGGGAAGTCCATTTACGGCAGACAAACTTTTTCTGCCCACCATCAGTGATAATCGCCTGTAGCGTTACAGCCACAGGGGACTGCTGAGCCCAGTAGCCAGTGCGAGCCAACTGACTTCACTCGCAACCCTCGTGATCTTGAAGACAGCAGCGGAAGCCACAGTTGGTGTCGAATGCAGCAGCTGGAATGTTGACAGGGGTTAAGTGTTTTGAACATGTCGCCCCACATTTAAGTTCGCTACACTGGCTGGGGGTTAAGTGTTTTGAACATGTCGCCCCAAATTTAAGTTTGCTATACCAGCTGCTGGTTTGTTTCCATGTGCAGTTCAAGGTGTCCTTCATGATGTGGGACACCTGTGTCTTAGAGACTGCTTCCACCCATATCTACACTGAAAGCGACTCTGACCACTGGACCAGGGTTTACTCCTTGTTCCTCCCCCACATTGCTGCTTGGGCTTATGGTTTCTTTGTGGCTGCCCCTCTGTTATGGAAGGGGCTTCCTAAGGATCCAAGGAAGGTCTCAACCATGCACAATTTTCCAGGGGCTTTGCAAAGTAGAGCTCTTTCATAGAATCATAGAGTTGGAAGGGACTTCCAGGGTCATCTAGTCCAACTTGTTGGGCCTTTGTTTGCCCTTGAGAAAAGATGGCCAGATTTCATCAGTGGGGATGGGCATTGACCCCAAAAATGGAAATCCATGGAGGTTCGTGAATTTCACAAACCATGGACTTCCCCAGTTTATGAACCAGTTTTGTGGTTCATGAGGTTCTGTGATGTGGCTCAACCTGGAAGTAGGATCAGAAGGCATTTAAATGCTTAGCCGAAGGGTCAACAGAGACACTGAGCATGTCCATTTCCACTCACAATGCACTGTAAGGTTTTAGGTTGCTATTCTCAAACTCCATCTGATCCCTGGCTGGTCATAGCCTTGGGAAGCCCATTACTCAGTAGCAAAGCACATGGCTTGTATGCAGAAGGTCACAGATTCAATTCCCATCTCTCTGCTGGCAGATATCTAGGAGACATGATGCCGGTCAAAGTTGGGAATGTTGGGCTAGATATACCAGTGCCCTGACTCAGCATAAAGCTGGTTCTTAAAATCAAACCAGAATTAGAACCTGGGTCATCTGTACTATGATCCTTGTATGGATCCACCGGCTCTTCCTCAGGAATTTGGTACATTTCTTGATATGCATACATTTGTTTGTCTATCTTGATGGTTTTGTGCCCCCCCTTCTCATAAATGGGACTTAGGGTCCTGCAATATACAAAATGAAATACTATAATAATCTAATTGGTCAAATATCATTATCAAAAATAAAATCAACTGGCAAGGTCAGTAAAGCACACAAAAGCAAAATTCTGTCTATTGAAAACCAGGAACACTTTACACAGCTCCTCTGAATGGACTGAGTAGCCAGACCTGATGTCCTCTTTTTTGGTGGGGGGAATTCCACAGCCAAGGGGCCACCACCAATTAGGCTCAGAAGATGTAGCCACCTGACAGAGGGTCTCATCTCATAAATCCTGCTCACTGTGCTTCAGGAATGTTTAAAAATGGCAAATGTGGTTTCCTAGCACCAGAAAGCCATGAATATATTATTGTACCTATTAACTTCCAGTTAAGGAATTCTTGGCTTTTTGTTCCTTCACTTCAATGATTTAAAGTCTGGGTTTTGATCGTTTGCCAGTTTTTCAATAGAGAATTCATAAGTCCTGATTAGCGTGTGATAATAGTGTTTAATTAACATGCTGGGATGAAATATCAAGGTCTTTGGTTAGCTGCCCATATATCAGTTTATTTTCAGAGGTCTGGAAAATTAGCTACTGTAAATAAGATTTCAAATTGGGTCCCCTCCGGGAAAAGGAAGTAAGGGATAAATCTACAGTAAAGTGCAACTGTTACTTATGGCATAGATGAGTTAAGCTGGACCTTTGGACTGAATGCATTAAAGAGAAAATGGAGCAATGAGCATTATATGCTAAATCTTAATTGCCAGTGCATGAATTTTCATATGAATGAAGGAAGGGTATTTGGCATGCCTGAGAGTTTTGATAGTGTCATCCATTTCCCAGGGAAACCTAGTGGGGTATTCTAAGTGGTTGCCCCACAAGTGTGGCGCTTCCTTTACTTAGGGCAGTAATGCCTGTCCAATCCCACTCATTGGACTATTTTAAAAGGATTCCGATGGCCCCGTCCAGTGTTAATGTTCTTGTGTGAACAGGAAGTCCGGGGGGTGGGGGGGAGGGAGAGAGATGGAACCCAGAGGCACCCTGTAGGTGGAGGAGAACCCCACAGTCTTTAAAACACTTGGTAAAGCAGGGGAGTGTGCCACAGAGATCACTTAGCAGAAGGTGAGATCTGAGATTTCATAGTAGAGTTTATTCTCCACTAGATGTTGCAGTTCTGTTTCATTTAAATTACAAATAGCCAGCCATACTCAGACTTTGTTTTTGGTAACTCTGATCATTCCTAGGTTAATTGGCCATTTAAAAATAATAATAAAATTCACTGCCTTCCACCCCCACCCCCCACCCCTTGAAGATGACTATCATATACCAGGAACGCTTCCTAAAATAGTTTCTAATGGGGTCGATTAACAGAAGTACAGACTAGGGATTGCCTTGTGTCCAAGTAGCCATTTGATGGATATTTGCATTTATTTTATTTTTTGCCTGTGGAGGGGTTGCAATTTTTTGGGGGGGGGAGTGAACTTTAATGAAAGGAGTTCAGCGGCTCCTCTAAGACACCACTCGCCTTAAATTGAAATGACATGGGAAGGCTGTCAGGCTCCTTCGCGCCGTCTGTTCAGCCGGCAGTATGTGAAGATCACCATCTGTGGGGTTTTTTACCCCCCTTCTGTCATGCCCAAAAGCTTTTACTGAAAGTTTTGAGAGCAGTAAATCCCAAACTGTGTGCTGGGACACACCAGACTCTCATGAGAGATCAGCTGGTATGTACTCAAGATAGGCACGAGTTAAATAATGAGAGACTCTCGGTAACCCTAAAGAGAAGGCTGCCTGTTGAGTCTCTGCATGAGTTACTGCTCTGGCCTTGCCTCCTTCTAATTGGCCTCTGCTAAGGTATGTAATTCTGCCTAGACTGTGCATAAAGTATGATAGGATCACTCTGTCACTTCCAGTGGAAGGATGCAGAAAATTACCTGCTGTCAGGTGGGCATCTCTGTATGTGATGCTACTCTGGCCTGGTAGTTCTCCTGTCATTGGGTGCAGCTTAGTCACCTCCCCTCAAAGGAGGCCTCTCCTTATGCCACTGCATGAGTCATTGATTTGGATTTGCCACCTTCTAATGGGGGAAGGGGGCACATCCAGAATTGCAACTCTGATAGGTACAGAGAGAGCAACTTCCTCTAAGAGGAACTAATTCTGACTCTTCCGCCCTTTGAAGACATGATCCAGCCAACGTGACTCAATAATCGTCAATAAAGACAAGATCCAGCCAACATGACTCAATAATGAGTGCAGTTTGAAGTATCTTCCATTCAGGTCAATGGACCTTAAAACGTTTTGACCAGATTGTGCCCTAAAAGTAAGCCTGATTCAAATGTTGTGCTGACTGCAATTCAGTAATTTAAGATATCACAAGTTTGGACAAGAGTATTGTGGGAGGGGCTCTTCTAACCCTGACATTCCTTCTTGATTTTCATGTTCTCCTGTTTCTTTCTTTTAAATCCTTACAGGCCATGCAATATTTAAAATCACATATCTAAGCAATCATGACTACAAACATCTCTACTTTGAGTCTGATGCTGCTACTGTCAATGAGATTGTGTTGAAGGTACGTATAATTCAAGGTGTCCATTCTCTTGAGTTGCTGGATTGACAAATGCTAGGGTCACCAGTTTCTCAGGGCCAGGAGGGTTCTCGTTGGCAGTATGTCCTACCTTGAAAGGGTGTCAGTTCCCTCCTCCAATCAGCAAACCTGGTGGTGCAGGGGCAGAGAATCAGTCCATAGCCCCCAGATTCAAGGCCCCATCATAGATTCTCTGCAGCAAAGAGATTCCACAATTCTTCCTTGCGTATATCCTATTCTAATAACAGAGCTGAGGTAATGCTTAAAACAGAAAAAGTTTGTACCGAGAGAGACTAAGTTCCCTGTGACCTTGGTAAGGGATGCAGATATGCATCCGTTTGCTAATTTCCAGGGCTGCAACATTCAGTCTATTCAATTTATTAGTTTGATTAGCCAATTCAAAATCTGTTGATCAACTAAAAAGGTAGCCCCAAGTTATCAGGCAGCTGGTTCATAAAGAAAATTGATTGTTTTAAATGCAGATTCCGAAAAGGTGATGGTGCTTGCCGTCTGCTGTTTTTACAAGTGACAGTCCTTCTTTCTATCTTGCACAGAAGCGAATGCCTCTTCTAAAATTATACCCGCTAGTGGACATCATTTAAACACTAAACATACCATTTGCCTTAGACTTTTTTTTTTTATTCTTACGTAGCTATATATAGGTTTAATCAAGTAAAACACACGTTAATTGGCTAAGATTTCTTTAGCTAGTGATAGCAGTTCTTATTTTGCATAATGTCTGTAGCTTCCTATAATGAAAAAAGTGGTATACCGAGCATCGGAGCCCTGCCTGCTGACCACAGGGAACCTACTTAAATCTCCTTCCTTCTCTTTTCTGGTTTCCTAGATTTTACTAAGCATTGCTTAAAGACACTAAAAGCTTGTTTTAAAAAAAAGGAAGGAAGGAACAAAAGCAAGCAAAATGCAAAAGACTTATCAGATGCTGAATCCTGTGCCTAGCACCTGGTTCCACACTTGGCCAGTATAATCACCAAATACACTTAGCTGCGCCCTATAATTGTGGAAATTCACACCATTTTGTGCAAGTGGAAAACAGGGTGTAAATAAATTAATGTATTAAAATTCTGAATTACTGAATACAGAATAATAGACACAAGTGAGTCACTCTGCAGACAGAGGGCAAAAGTGGCATTTATCTGGTTTGCTCCAAAGGATACTTCCTTTCTGACCTCAAGTATTAAGCAGCTAGAGGAGTGTTTGTCAATTGAAGTTTGATTCAAGTAAATGTCCGCCTAAGAGAACTTGCAGCAATGTGTGTGCGGGACTAGATTCACACATATTCAGCCGTGAAGTTCACTGGGTGGTCTAGGACAAGTTGCTTTCTCTCAGCCTAACCTACCTCCCAGGGTGGCTGCTATGAGGATAAAAATGGAATAAGGAAGACCCACATACACTGTCCTGAGCTGCTTGGAAAAGGGCAGGGTAAAAAAATGTCTACAGAGAGTTCCTTTTCAGCTCATCACCAGGGGAAAGGGAGGCATGGCTAGAGAGGACTGGAAAGGGGGGCATTTTGGTCACAGCTTCCTGGAACAGCTCATGGGGAAAGATGACTCCACACCACCGATGACTCCACACCACAAATAGGCTACAGCTGATGCACCATGCCACTCGTCTGAATTTTGCACATCTGCCTCTTGCCCATGTGCATTACACACCTGCCGCACAATCAGAAGTAGACATCCAGCATGGGCTTGGCCTCCATTCCTTTGGAGACTGGAATAATTCCCCCTATTCCAGCCTTGGTTAAGTTGCATACCAAATGGTGATGTCCTTTGAGCAGAGCGCAGAATATTGCTGTCATCAGTGTTCCCTTTAAACTGAGTTAGCATGAGCTAGCTCACAGATTTTTAGCCTCCAGCTCACACATTTTTGTCTTCTCAGGAAAGATGACCCCAGAGCACACTAATTTATGCAGTAGCTCACAACTTTAATGCCAGTAGCTCACAAAGCAGATTTTTTGCTCACAAGAGTCTGCAGCTTAGAGGGAACATTGGCTGCCATTAGTCTCACAGTCACTGGTAAAATTTCTGAAGTATTTCATTAAAGCCGTAACATCCTTCTTGACATCTGAATAATTTCCAGGGACCCATGTTTCCAGTCTCAGCCTCTGGGTCACTCAGGAGGCAAAGCAGCCAATCCTCACCCCCCAAGTCATCAGCAGCTCACAGGGGTAGTACATTACAGCATCTCTCCATTCAGATATATTTGCATTTTTTAAGGAAGATGATTTTTTTTATTGCCAGGGTTTACTTTTTTATTTAAGGAAATATAGCTTGCTGTACGCTTTGGTTGATTTACTTTCTGAAACGAAGACGCTAACGCTGCTGGAAGGTTAAACGGAACTTTCTGCCATCTATTATTTTTATGGCAATTTAAAATTTTCAAGTGATAAGCTTTATGTGCCATTTCCAGTCCTTAACGGGTTTTCCCGTGTAAAGCTTATGGAAGTGCTCAATAACTGACATATGCTAAGGAATTTCAGTTCTCAACCACCACCCAAGCAGGAGAGCCTTAACTGCTTTTGCACCAAAAAGCATGAACTTGTATCACTGACATATTTCCCCTCCTCCTCCTCTTTTGTCTTCCCTGAGCTGCTGCTTCTCCAAAAACCTCTCGCATCCTTGGAAGGATTTTTGATGTTGCTTCTTGTAGCTCTTTAAGAACAGATTGTTGGGGAGCATTAGTGGGGAGGGGAAAGGGGAGAATCCATCCTTAGAACCACTTGCCTCTCCCTTTATAAGAGGAGGGGGAGGAATAGTTAAAACCAGGGCTTTTTTTGAGCAGGAACGCAGTTCCGGCTGGCTTGGGATTGGGGTTTGTGGCCTAATATGCAGATGTTTCATGCTGGGATTTTATGACAAAAAAGCCCTGTATGAAACAATGGTGGCATCAGGGGGTGTGGCCTAATATGCAAATGAGTCCCTGCTGGGCTTTTTCTACAAAAAAAGCTGCCCATCATCTGCAGTGGAAGCATGGGAAATTGGAGGTTTTCCACATCCTGCAATTTTCATCTTCCTTTAAAAAAACCCCCAAAACTTTAAACCCAACTTTCATAATCAGCACAAGAGTGCATGGGCACCACCTGAAGCAACCCTTCCCCAAATTCGTGCTGAGAGAGAGAGACAGCTATTCCTAATATGTCCCACAAGAAATAAATTAATTTAGTGAAGAATAGTTAAAGGTTTCTGTGAATGCAATGAATTTGCGCCCAGAAGATGATGCCCAGTGTGCAAAACTGAAATTCTAGCAGGAGCTCCTTTGCATTTTAGGCCACACCCCCATGATTTAACCAATTCTCCAAGAGCTTACAAAAAAGAACCTATATCAGGGGGTGAGGCCTAATATGCAAAGGAGCTCCTGCTAGAATTCCACCCCTGCCAATGTGTATCTGCATGATATACTTCTCTAGCCTTGCTCGCTCCCAGTTAGACTTTTCTGGTGACAAGCAGTTCTTTCTGCCACATCTCCCCGTTGGGTGTGGTTGAATCATTCAGTCACTCGCAGAAGTATCCATCCTTCAACAGGGAGTCTGTTCCATGTATGTGTAATTGCTCTGGGTTTGCCTCCTTACAAGGGAGAGGCATGCCCAGGACAATGAGTTGCACAGAAGCCCAGTGGATTGGGCTTCTCCAGGGATGGGTAACTCTACACAGTCAAAGTAGGCCTGTTCAGCTCCACAAGTTAATCGTGACCCCAGTTTGAACTTTAGGGGTGGGGAGCATGCCTCTTCATTTTTCATAAATTTGGGGGTCAGTGGGCACAGAAAAACCCCTAGATGTCAAAAGAGGGGAGCTGGATGGGGAAAGGGGAGACTAAGTAGGATCTCCAGATGACTCATGCAAGCAAGTCAAACCACACTCTCCATATTCAAAATGTAACTTGTACATAACTCTGGTATGTGTGTTTTGGGGCTTAGATCATAAATTCCCCCATTAATTCTTTATTTCTGTCTAAAGGAGATAGAGCAAATAGGATCGGATCAGAATTCTCAAATTATGTCTCCCCCCACCCCCAGTACATGATCAAGAGATAAAAGTCCCAGTACTTTATTGACCATGAAAACTCCCTCTATTTTCCCCGCCTTGAGCCCCTCATTTGCTGTGGAAGAGCAAATCCTTCACAGTGCATAAAATTGGGTGAGTTTTAAGCCACAGCGTATTAACCACCTAATGGCAGAGCAAAGGGCGTTCTTATCTTCTGATTTCTGCATTAACCTTCTATTAAAATTATCTATGTGATTATCGCCTGAGCACTAGAAGATAATAAATTTAAGGAAGAGTTGGCTTGTTAAATATCATTTAAAAATGCCTTCATCAAGCAACATGTGCCAAAACATAACTGGATGTGCAGAAATTGCTGAGCACACAAACATAGGGAAAGGATTGTTTTAGTTTTCAATGCTAGATGGTTAATGGATGAAGAAAGTATAGCAGTTCCTTTCTGACTTCCAGCATTCATTTGGCACACAAGAGCTAGACTGATGTAGTTTTCTAAGCCGCACAGAGCCAGCATGGCATAGGCACAGCCATGTTGGGAAGTTGACCAGGAAAGTCCCAAGCAGGTGGGAAAGGAGCATGAAAAGACATGTCTATGAAGCCCAGTTCTGCTTTTCTTATTTCCATTCCCCACCCCTAGAATCAGCACCCAACAATTGCAAAAGGACTGTGGGATATCACATTAAGACAAATCCCAGAAGTGTAGCTATATTACATTCAGCTATCTAGACAGCCCATGTGGCACTTTAAAGTCTAGCATGTCTTTTGTGGCAGAAGGGGGCACTCGCTCACATAGATTAAATGGGGCGTTAATGATAATCTGGTCTCCTGGCCAAGAGACCTCTGCTGGACTTTCAAAACCGCTGAGTAGGGTGACAAAGAGGCCCCTCTAGGCTTGGCACATCGTTGTCTTTTTTTCCTAGAACTTTCTAATGTACAGTCACAAGGAAATTTTGTAGGTAGCCTAAGGTAAGCTACTGTCTCTCAATCTCACCCCCGCATCTTAAGAAGGAGGATGAGGAGGAATGGGCACAGACCTGAGCCAGTGTCCAGGCTGAACTTTGCTCAATTCACAAACCCCGAACTGAGGTCCAGGGAAGGTGCCTTCCTCGAACACTCACTGAGCTTCTGCTTGGTTCAGGTGTTCAGGCCCCCCACGCACGTATGCTGCTTCCTAGTGGCATCGGGTGATGCCCCTGGTGCACCTGCCTCACCCAAAAGTGACGCAACATGTTGGGGGTGGCACCCAATGCCACTTGGAAGTGATGCGAATGCATCAAGGGCACAACACGCTTATGTTATTTCCAGATGATACCAGGGGGACCCAAGCCAGTTCCGTCTGGGTGGCTTTTTTGCTGAGGGTTCAATTCAAGGCTGTCTGGTTCACGAGCCCCAAACTGAGCTTTCCTGTTCTGTGCCCATGGCTAATAATAACTACAACAATAAAAAAGTTTAGTTTAGTGTATTAAATTTATACCCCACGCTCCCCACCAAGGCAGGCTCAGGGCGGCTTACAACATTAGTCATAACAACAATAAAAGACTAACACATAAGGGTCTCCCTTACGGGTTTTTGTAAGGATTATGACAAAGTAATGTACGCAAAGTGCTTTGAACGCTCCAAAAGAGCTATGTAAATGCTAAGTCATCTTCTTTGTTATTCTCTGCATCTCCTGCAAGTGGTCTTGGGTTTTAGCCCGTCCCCAGCTGCACTGCCTCTTTGGGACTGAAACTCCTCTTTCTCGGTCTTTCCTAGGTGAACTACATCCTGGAGTCCCGTGCCAGCACCGCTCGAGCAGACTACTTGGCTCAGAAGCAAAGGAAGCTAAGTAGAAGGACCAGCTTTAGCTTCCAGAAAGAGAAGAAGTCAGGACAGTAGCGAGGTCTAGGCTGGGCTAGAACAAAACTGGAGAAACAAAACAAGAAAAAAAGCAAAGCAAGGAATCTTCCTGCTCTGTTCAAAGCAGGCAGTGCCCTGAACAGCCTGGGAGAGCGGAAGCGCAGACTCATGAGCTCTGGCAGCAGCCAGCTGGGGCAGGAATTGTGCTTTTACAGGTTGGCAGGACAAGCCTGCTTTTAGGCGACAGGCGTCACTCATCGATGGAAACTAAGAGCCATATCAACCCAAGAACAGATAGCCAGGCTTTCAAAGCCTCTGGCTGGGGCGATGAAGAGGCCCCTGTAGGCTTGGTGTGTTGTCTTCTTTTCTTTTCTTTTTTCATAGAACTTTCTACTGTACAATCGCAAGGAAAGCCGTCGTGGGTCGGCAGAGTGATCCGCAAACACACACACGCAGCCTCCATCCGTAATGCCCTGACACACAAAACACCCCATGACGTATCGCTTGTGACATGATCAAATTTCTTAAAAACGAAACAAACTTGTAGGACAAATGTATCCATTTTTACTACTAATAAACAAATGTACTCTTTCTGAAGGACTATTGGGTGTTTGGTTCTTTACACAGGGCAGTCAGGAGCAAGGAAAGCGCGCTGGAACTCTCCCAAATCTAAGTGTTCATTGTAGGCACTGTGGAGGCTGCATTTGTCAATATCTGAATCCCATATGACCATCAAGAGCCAGTTGCCTCATTAGGCCAGAAGACAGAGAGAGAGAAAGCATGCACAGGCATGCAGCTGGCTTAGTGCAACACCCAGGGCTTTTTTTGTAGCAGGAGCTCCTTTGCATATTAGGCCACACACCCCTGATGTAGCCAATCCTCCAAGAGCTGACAGTAGGCCCTGTACTAAGAGCCCTGTAAGCTCTTGGACGATTGGCTACACCAGGGGTGTGTGGTATGATATGCAAAGGAATTCCTACTACAAAAAAAGCCCTGGCAACCCCATGTAAATACATGGCAGCACCATGGAGGCTGCACTGGAGTCTCTAGCTCTGCAGAAGCAAGGAAGCTTCTGCTCACCAGCAGGCCATTCTTACTTATCAGACATGATCAGGCGAATGATAAATGACAAAAAAACTCCACTCTGGCTGCTTGGCACTGGGCTGGTGATTTAAGCAACATTAGGGAAGCGCTGTGGTTCATTGGTAGAGTATCTGCTTTGCATGCAGAAGCTTCCAGGTTTAATCCCCAGCATCTCCTACGAAAAGGATCAGACAATAAGGGGCATGAAAGACCTCTGCCTAAGTCCCTGAAGAGCTGCTGCCAGTCTGAGTAGACAATACTGATCTTGATGGGCCAGGAGTCTGATTCAGCATACGACAGTTTCACGTATTCAATTTCAGGCAGAGCTCTGGCAAATTCGGCTGCCTACTGTTGGTCTTCTCTGCTCTTGTGCAAGGGATTTGTTTCTTGCCTTGAGCCTCCTCATCCTTGTGAGTCCAGGAGAAAAGCTGAGCTTTTTTTGTCTCTGGGATGTGGGAAGCCCAAGCTCTTGCACTCGGTCTCTGGGAGAAGCCAGAGGAAGGAACCTCATTAAAGCAGTGGTTGGGTGCAGCCCAGTCAAGATTAATGGGGGCAGTTATTCACAGAGACACGTCTGTAATGGAACCATGAATTTCCGGAGGAATCTGCCGCCTGGAGTTGTTGCTACATTTCAGGAGGGAGCTCCGGCTGAAATTAATGCTGCTTAAATCATCAGCTCTAGTGCCACGTGGCCTTCTTCATGGCCTCTGCCATGTCTCAGAGCAGGCAGGTGTTTATGATGTGCCAAAGAAAAGGACCCAAGGCTCGCAGGAGAGAGAACTGCCGGAAGGCCATAGTTTGCAAACTTTGTACCTCAAGGGGTCTTCTTTGGGGAGGTGCCCCTGCAGAAACTCCTTCCTATTGCCACGAGTTCTGGGGCATATCACAGAGCAGGGGTTGCCAAACCTGCTTAATGTAAGAGCCACATAGAATAAAAGCCAGATGTCTGAGAGCTGAAAGACATGAATGTCAGATGTTTGAGATTCACAAGACAAGGAGGGAGGGAGGAAAGCAAATAGATGGATGAGAGAGAGAGGTGGAAAGAAAGCATATTTAACTTGAAATGCATTCTCCAAGCTGCCAGCTGGCTTGGCGCAGTGATTTTAAGACAAATGCCTTTTCCAAGTTGGCCAATAAGGTGGGGTTGGGGGCTTCGAGAGCCACACAATAACTGTTAAAGAGTCACATATGGCTCCCAAGCCGCAGTTTGGCCACCCCCTGTCATAGAGCATGCACTTGGTTAACAGGGTCAGGCCTTTTGGGCCTCACCATAAATCATGCACTGAGAGCACAAACTCATGGCTATGATATGGAGAAACTATACACTGCTTAACCATTAGCCATTATTGATCTTATCTGAGGTGCCCTTCTACAACAATCCCAGGGTTCTGTGCAGGGGTGGAATTCTAACAGGAGCGCCTTTGCATATTACGCCACACACCCCTAATGTAGCCAATCCTCCAAGAGTTTACAGGGCTCTTAGTACAGGGCCTACTGTCAGCTCTTGGAGGATTGGCTACATCGGGTGTGTGGCCTAATATGCAATGGAGCTCTTGCTAGAATCCCACCCCTGGTTCTGTGGAATGAGGTTTGAAAGCCACAGTTTATAGCCCCTGTCACGACTCAGGGGGGTCACCCCAAGTGCTGCCACCACTCTGGGTTAAGGGTTCCCCTTGAGAAGGCCCAGAATACACTCCCAAACCCTTCAGGCCTCCCTTAGCTAGGCCAAATAATAGGCATGAGGACCAGGCAGAGTGAACAACAACAAAAAGGTTTATTGCAGTGCAATATAAATTAACAAGGTGCATAAAACAGTAAAAGGGTGAAGGGAAAATAAAAGTCCTAATGCATCTGAACTTACAGTCCCTAAACTACTAACCAGCACTCACCCCTTTCCTTAGGCGAGGGAGCTTCCCCCGCTCAAGCTCTTCAGGCACAGCTTACCTCAAGCTCAGCCTTCCAGGGAAAGAACGCCCATTTCCTGGGCTTGGTCTTTATATTCTCTTCCCAGGCCCCACCCCTCTCAGCCTGTTTCCCTCCAAACCCCTTGCTACCCAATCAGAGGGACAAAGGGGAACCTGGGAGACGTAGGCTTTTCCCAGTAACTCTTAAACAGGCTTCCCTGGAACCTGCAGGCCTTGCTAGGCCCAGGATCATGACAGCCACCACAGTCTGTCATAAAGGCAAAAGACACATACTAAGTTTGGCTGCACTTTAAAAAAACATCAGTACCCTAAGAACTTCTGCTCTTATTTGTACATGTTTCTAGTCCTTACCGCTGCCAGTATAGAAGTGCGCAGCGTATGTTGAATCTCACAAGCCAAAGCAGATCTCAGTAATCCAATCCCTGGATGTGGAGAAATTTTTTTTTCAGAACTCTGTTGCTTCCCAGATTTTACCTGGCATTTTCAAGCTTCTATCCACAGCCATGGGGACTAGAAACTTGTGTCCCCACCCCCCCAGTTTAGTGTCTCAGGATGCTGAATTCTGTACTTCATTATTTAACAGTGAATATAATAAAGAAATACGCTCCAAACCACCTCTGTTTCCATCATTCTTCATGCTGGGTCCAAGTATGCAGCAGATTGAGGTGATAAAGTCCAGGGGCAGTGCAGTGAACCATTTCAAGTTGCAGACATAAGGTACATTTTTTATGCTCCCCCAGGAAAAACCAACTCTCTGCAAGGAGAAAGCTGGCACAGCAGGAAAGCCCTTGTAGCCCAACCTGCTCCCATTGATACTGGCTATCTCCTTGAAGGGAACCTTACAAATGCAATCCCCATGCCTGCATTCTTCTGCTTGTGGCCATCATCTATGCCTACAGCAGAATGAGAGGGGGTAAAATCCAGAGGTAGCAAATGTGGGAGAGGGTCATATTTGTGAGGGCTTTCTTGCGTGACAGGCTTCCTGCAAGTTGAGCCTGCTTCCATTCCAAAGTGGTATAGACCAATCTGCCAGTTCAGGACTGTACCACCTCATCCTTCTGCATGGGTCATTCCAGTCTCAAAGGATCCAGCTTTGGGATCAATTGGTCTTACCACTCCTCCATGCAGTCATTCCCAGCCAGCCCCTTCCCTGTGAGCCAACTGCTTGCGGGCCAAGCAATCAAACAGTTAAAAGGGGCCTGTCATGTTTTATTCTCCCTGCACACCTCTGCTTTAAATGTAAAAATCTCAACAGGGTGATGTTAGCTATAAAAAAAAAGAAGCCCTAAGCATGATTTGTGAACTCTCCCAGCCTTGGTAATCTCATCAGAGTAATGGGATTATATTTCAAATCGGCACAGCCTGTTCATTACACATTTAAACTCCTTTTGACAGAGGAAAAGTTAAATAAAATGTGTGCGCGTCAGCCGTGGTTGACTTTTCCTGGCTCTCTTTCTTGATTAGACAAACAGACGCTGAAGTCCGAAATGAAAAAATAATGCTATCGTTTGTTCACTTTTTCTGACAAGTCAGAATACATTTTTTTTAAATTGCAAATGAGGAGGGCCGCCCCCAGGTATGCCAAGAAGAGGCCCCAAGAGCCCCGGCACGAGTGGATTGAAGAGCTCCACCAGAAAAGCGATGGAGAGCCAGGGAGTGAAGAATCCACATATAGGGGAGGGGGTAGCTTCGTTTTCTCCAAGGAGTTAGGCAAGAAATTAAGAATGATCCCCTCCTTTGTCTCCCCCCACTTCAAATGAGTATATCCTGCTTTTTCTATTGAGCCCAAGGTGGTTGACAAGCATGACCGCCATTCAAGCAATGGCGTTAAAACTGTGTAAAATCAGTGTATTCAAAGTTTTCAAAAAGAGAGCCGCGCTAAACTGATCACCTGACAGAAAAAATTAAGTCGCTTCATTTGTGGCTTAAGATCTGCCCCTTGAGAGCCCAATGAAAAGGGCTAGCCTGCAGGCCTCATGCAAGACCTCTATGGTTGGGGTTTCCCAAGTCGCCTCAGGTAATCCATGCTATAATGCAAGGACAGCCATGGGGAAAGCCTTGAAAGGGACCTGGGCAGGATGTGTCACACTTGGAGGGAGGGACCAAAAGGAGACATTGATAGTGGGAGACTCTGTGCTCTTAGGAGTTGGCACCAGGAGTTTTCTGGCAAAAAGCAGGTATCTCCAATTTTGGGGCACTCAGATCAGCAGTATGAGTGACTGCTTCTCACTTTCAGAAGAGTATTAATAAACATGTTAATTTTTTTAAAAAAATCAGGCTGTTTAGCCAGCCTTGACTACTGTATGACGGACCATCACGTGTCTCATGAATTGGCTGCTTCTAGTGTACCATGACGTATACTGTGGATAGATTCAGGCCAGACAAAGGACTCAGGGATCTCTATTCTGGTTTGTATCTGACAAAGAGAACTTTGACAGGAAAACCTTATACCCTGGAAATTTTGTTGGTCTTTAAGATGTTATTCCAGAAACTGTTTGATACAATTAGGTGCAGTGCTTTGTATGTACAGGATGGGCACAGCAGAGAACTCTTGTCTTGTTTTGTAAATTCTGCTTTGGAATATTTTGTTTGTCCGGGAAATTTCTTTATGGCTTTTCTACTGATATATTGAGATCCTATGTGGTTAGAGTGCTAGACTAGGATCTGGGAGACCCAGATTCAAATCCCCACTCTGCCATGGAAGTTTTGTGAGTGACCTTGGGCCAGTCACGCACTTCCAGCCTAACCTGCCTCATAGAGTTGGTGTCAGGCTAAAATGGAGGAGAGGAGAAAGGTGTAAACCACTTTGGGACCCCTGTCAGGGAGAAAGGTGTGATATAAATAAAGTAATACGTGAAAGTCATTAAGATATGACTTGGGGTTGGACTAGATGACCCTGGAGGTCCCTTCCAACTCTATGATTCTATATATTCCAAGATAAAAATTCCAGATGGGTAGCTGTGTTGTTACAGCAAACATCATAACAAACAACAGAAGTCCAGAGCACCTTGTCACCCAACAAAATTTATTCCAGAAAAAGCTTTGTAACCTTTTTATATTCCAAGATAATTCACAATAAAAGCAATTTTAAAAATATAATACAGGCAAGAATAAAAATCAAGCAACAAAGGTGCTATTAAAAAACCCAACTCAAATTCTATGAATTAAAACAGGAAAAGTCAAAATGATAAAAGCCCCACCCCCACCATTTTTAAAAAAATGGCACCACACAAAAAACAAACAAAAGTCAAACAATTTAGCTTACCTAACTTCGTTCTAACAATATTCACCTTATGGGTATAAATCTTGCATCATTCCGTCCATCTTATGTGCTCTTACTGAAAAAAACACTCACCTCTAAGCAGAAAATATCCACCCAAAATGCACAGCACATCAGGGAACTGCTGACAATGGAGCTGGAGGGAGCTGCTACCCCACATCCACCTGGGCATTGGGGAGCACCAAGGGCTACTAATGCGCAATTGACTGCAACAAGAAGCTCTTTCTGCCAAGCATCTGGGGAGTCCCCATGGCTGTGGGACTTCTACTGATGGTAGCAGAAGGAAGAGTGCATCTCAGTGTGTCCCCCGGACGGTGCCTTTGGGGCCCCAGTAGTGGTGCCTCCCCCATCACCCCCAGAAGCTACATGCCGTTCTGCTGTGGCAGCGATGATCACACAAGCCTCTCCAAACCTCAGCTTAATTAGCGGCTCCCCTGTGACAAGTTGCAGCGGTGCAGGCAGAAAAGTGTGTGCTCCAAATTTTGCTAATTATCCAAGGAGGTTGTAAAATTTCAGCTCCTTCCTTCTCTCTTCTCCTCCCAATGCTGAAGGGCTCTCGGAATTTCACGCAGCAAAGACTCATCGTCTCCCCTAAATTCTCCCAGCTGAATCAGACAGGCCTCCAAGCAAGCACAGGTGCTGGCGTCACAGTAGCTGACTTGGGTGCCCCAAAAGAGATGATGTGGCCAATTCAATCGCAGCCAGTTTTTGCTTTTCTCCATTCCCACCCCCCCCCTGCACACACTGTGCACAAAAACAGCTGATATAATTAGAGATTATTTCTGCTTCCAAGAGATATTTGGCCAACCTGAGAGCAAAGGCTTTCAAGGGATTTCTTACGGCTCTCTTTTTCTCTCTGGACAAGTCACAGTGAAGTGAAGTCAGAAGAAATCCAGAGAGATGATCTGTAGAGACTGATGGATGTCTTGTCTGGAGTGTTTGTTCCATGATGATATGCACCTCAAGAGAGGTGAGGTGTGAACAAGCATCCTCTTCACTTCGTAGCTGCAGTTCTACTGTGATGTATGTATTAAAACGATCAATGAAAAATAGAAACCCAAAGCTATGATGCGAAGTTAAAGCATTTGGGGCTTTTCAAGCATCAAAATAAAGGTGATGGGGGGAGGAGCCGGCATGATGGAGGTTTATAGAATTCTGAACAGTATGACGCAGAGAGTGAAAACAACTGAGCTTTCTGGCATCTTAAAGATGTTTATTATAGCAAACATTATTATATGTTGTTAGCCGCCCTGAGCCTGCTTCGGCGGGGAGGGCGGGATACAAATAAAAATTGATTGATTGATTGATTGAAACACTTCCATGAGCCAGAGATAGGTTCACTTTATCAAATGCAACAAGAGTTCTTCTCAGTTGGCAGATAAATAGAGTTGGGTAGGTGCATGCATAGGAGCCCCGTGGTGCAGAGTGGTAAGCTGCTGCAGTCCAAGTTCTGCTCACGTCACAACCTGAGTTCGATCTCAGCAGAAGATGGGTTGAGGTAGCCAGCTCAAGGTTGACTCAGCATTCCATCCTTCCAAGGTCGGTAAAATGAGTACCCAGCTTGCTGGGGTAAAGTGTAGATGATTGGGGAAGGCAACAGCAAACCACCCCGTAAAAGTCTGCCAAGAAAATCCTGATGTGATGTGATGTCACCCCATGGGTCAGTAATGACCCGGTGCTTGCACAAGGGACTACCTTCACTCACAGGGGACTACCTTCACGGGTACCTTTTGATGTACGTGTGTGTGCATTCAAGGAAACAAACAGGGAAAGAGAATTAATTCAGAAGAAGCCAAAAGATCTAGGCATTTTGCATCCCATTGCAAAGGTGAAAGGTTTGAGCCAAACTATATATATATGAATATGTCAGAATAAGTGTAGCACACTCCCAGCAGCTGATGACTTGGCAAGATGAACCAAAGGAATTGCTTTCTGTAGTGAGGTAGCGACTCCCAGTCACTATTGAGCCCAGGCTTGGTAATATCAAATCTGAAGAAGAAGAAGAAGAAGAAGAAGAAGAAGAAGAAGAAGAAGAAGAAGAAGAAGAAGAAGAAGAAGAAGAAGAAGAAGAAGAAGAAGAAGAAGAAGAAGAAGAAGAAGATATTAGATTTATAGCCCGCCCTCCACTCCAAAGAGTCTCAGAGCGGCTCACAATCTCCTTTACCTTCCTCCCCCACAACAGACACCCTGTGAGGTGATGGGGCTGGAGAGGGCTCTCACAGCAGCTGTTCTTTCAAGGACAACCTCTGCCAGAGCTATGGCTGACCCAAGGCCATTCCAGCAGGTGCAAGTGGAGGAGTGGGGAATCAAACCCGGTTCTCCCAGATAAGAGTCCGCACACTTAACCACTACACCAAACTGGCTGTCCCTTTGAATCTCTTCTGCTGAAGTATAGCAAACATTGACAATGAAATATATAGGGAGATTGAAATGTTTCCAGAGCAGTTCCCTTTTTGTATCTAATTTGTGTCTATTTATTCTCCGGCACTAAAACTGTACAATAGAAAGAGATAATTCTTCTCCCTCTAAACACTAGAACTCAATAGGCATTCCAATGTGACTGATTGGCCATAGATTTAGGCAGGGCTTTTTTGGTGGAAAAAGCCCAGCAGGAACTCATTTGCATATTAGGCCACACCCACTGTCATCAAGCCAGCTGGAACTATGTTCCTGTGCGTTCCTGCTCAAAAAAAGCCCTGGATTTAGGCCAGATGAAAGAAAGCAGTTGTTCATACAACACAGTTTATGGAATTCATGGCCACAGGATTACTAATGTCCCCTATATTTGATGGCTTTTATAATTGACAAATTAATGGAGGAAAGATCTATCAGCCATGACAACTGAACAGACTTTAGGCATGGAGCATCCATTATGAAAGGGATATGATTAAAAAGGAGTTGCCAGGAGAATTCCAGGTTTCATAGCCATAAAATTGACATCCTAACCATGGATTGAAAACTAGCAGGGTGCAGTGGTTAGATCAGTCATGGGAATGCCCAAGTTCAAATTGCCACTCTGTCATGGAACTCACTGAATAACCTTGAGCAAATCACACCCTCTCTCTCTCCCTCTCAGCCTAACCCTACCTCACAGGGTTTGTTCTGAGGACAAAAAAGGGGAGGCCAGATGTTGCCTGAGTTCCTTTGAGAAATAGCTGGGCAAAATTATATTTAGCTGGGGGGAGGGCAAGATTTTCTGAAATGTTAGCATTCTCCCCCCCCCCCCCCCGTTTTGATATTTGACAAATCAACTCTCCCAAATCCTGATGGTAGATTCAGGTGGGTAGCTGTGTTGGTCTGATGCAACAGAACAAAGTTTGAGTCCAGTGGTGGCACCCTTAAGACCAACAAATTCTGAGTATAAGCTTTTGTGTGCATGCGCGCTTCTTCGGGTAAGATAAGATAGATAAGATAAGCAGGACTGGCCCTGCCACTAGGCAAACTAGGTGACTGCCTAGGGCATTGGCTTTCCGGGGGTGCCAAATTAGGTGCCCCTCCATGTGGCTCAGTGACATTTTCAGTGCAGGGGGAGGGGTGCCAGAAGTTAGCCTTCTCTAAGTGCCAGACAGTCTAGGGCCAGCCCTGAGGAGAAGAAGTGTGCATGCACATGAAAGCTTATACCCTGAATTAAATTTTGTTGGTCTTAAAGGTGCCACTGGACTCAAACTTTGTTCCCACAAGGCCTGTTATTTATGCTGCCAAAGTGCAGAATATAGTGAAGCATGTTCCCACCCCCCCACCCCCCATTAGAAAACTATTTTTTTAGCATCCTGAAATATTTATCTTAGAGGGGAGGAAAGTCTGTCTCCCTCTTACCACCTTTTGTTAGCTGTAGATGTGCTTAGCTACGGCATGACTCTAGAGGCCCGCATTTAAGCATCCAGCAATCCTGGGCTTTCCTCCCTTTCAGTGCCAGTTACCTCTTTCCTTGAATGATTAATCAACACTTGTGTCGCAGAAAGACGGGAGACTTTTCTGTGCCATCGCAACCATGCCGTGCCCACAATATTTTCCATAGAAAGGGATTCTGGGGGCTCCATTAGGAAGATGAAATGGCAGATAATTAGAAATACCCGGGCAAACTCCGTTATTGTCAAGAGGCTGCAATTGTATACAGTAATGAAGCAATTATTAATGAGGAACAGCATCATTGTCATTAATTTCTCCTTTTCAGGATCATGTACTAAGGCACCTTAAATGCTGAAACACAGACAGAGGTATGCTGTGATTTATAAATGGGATAGTGGCTACAGCCAAGCAAAGGTGGCCTGGCTGCCACATGGTGCTATGAGAACAAGTTTTGAAACGGGCTTCGGTCCCCTGTTGCCAGATTGTGGCTTGGTTGTGAGCAAACAATCAATGCACACTGCCTCACTGGAGTAGGCCATACAGTCAGAAAATGTCTTCATTCTGTTTCCAAGAAAGCCAGATATTTCTAAAGTTCACAACCAAGGCATGATCATCCCCTGGCATTCCCCCACCTACCATCTGGAATTCAGAGATATACTGTCTCTGAAAATGGATGTTCCATTTGACTATTTAGGGACAATAGTTGTCTAAGCCTTTCATAATGTAAGGGCAGTATTGTTGGATCAGACTAAATGGGTTGCCTAACCAACAGTCTGTTTCCAGCAGTGGCCAACCAGATGTTTTGGGAAGCTGTCCTTGGGAAGGACATAAAGCTGACAAGCATTCCCTGTTGTATTCCTCTAACATCTGGTTCTCACTGTTGTATTCCTCTAGCATCTGGTTCTCAGGAGTCTACTGCTTCTGGAGGTGGCTGCTTCATTTAGTTGAAATGTTCTACCACCACCCCTTTAACATGGTGAGATGCAGTATGTCCGTGGCTTCACATCCTCTCCTCCAGGGAGCCAGGTGGTGGCTCTTGGTGCTCTGTCCATGGTACTGAAGGAGCAGACACCTGTTGTCATGGTCCCCACAAGCAACAGAAAGATATGAGGTCTTTCCACAAACCAACAAACCTAGGGACATTTCATAAAAATGTTAAACTTCTGGCACAGCTGCTGTCTACAACACCAGCAGAAAGCAGAACCTTTTTTTGTAGCAGGAACTCCTTTGCATATTAGGCTACACCCACCTGATGTAGCCAATTCTCCAAGAGCTTACAGTAGGCCCTGTAAGAAGAAACATGTAAGCTCTTAGAGGATTGGCCACATCAGCGGTATGTGGCCTAATATGCAAAGGAGTTCCTGCTACAAAAAAAAGCCTGGCAGAAAGGAACTCCATTGGATGGCAAATGCTTTGGGCTGACCCCGAGATCAACTTTGCTAAAGCAGCAAAGTTTCCCTTTGCAGCTGTCAGCCACCTTGTGTCTCTCCGTAGCAGGCTTTTTCTTTTGTTACAAAGGGACTCACCAATCTCTCCTACCAGAACTGACCCCCTACTTCCATTCCATAATGCATCAAGGCAGCTCTAGGCCTGCAGTATGTACTGTGCATCTCTCTCTCTCTCCCCCTCCCTCCGTCCCCACTATCATCTGCCATCATTCCTCAGGGCTGGCATCTTGCTGATTTGCACATAAGTGATGAGTGCAATCCACCTGCGTTAGGAGTTTGGAGTTTCTTGATCTGGGACTGTCAGGCTGGAGTATTTCAGCGCCTCTTGTGATTAGGCAGAATTGACAGGGCCTGAAAAGCAGCGAATTTGCGCAGCGTGTGAAAATTAACAGCCAGGGACTGGTGTGGAGCATGGTAGTTGCTTCGATCTGCAATGTATCCGTTTGTGCAGCTTCTGGAGTTGAGAGACACACACAGAGAGAAACTGCCCCAAACAAGGAACGTCACTCCTTGTTTTCAATGTGTCATGTGTGTGTTTTAGTTCCAAATGGCAGGATGAAAGTTGAGCAACCACAGTCTAGTTGAGTATGAGTGCTTGTTGATATTGATAGAAGATAAAAATAGCTGAAGCCATTATGTGTGGGGTCAAACCATTAGGTTCTCTACCACAGCCCAAGCAATATGTACAAAGGCACCTATGGAAGAAAATAGTGTGGGGAGCAGAGCACCAAGTCAGACTATTGGTCCATCTGGTTAAGGCCCTGCCAGGCAGCAGCCCTCCAGACTTTTGGGTAGATAAAAGTCTTCTCCTTTCCTGAGCTCTTTAAACAGAATGGAACTTGGATCTTGGTGTAGTGGTTAGGTGCATGGATTCTTATCTGGGAGAACTGGGTTTGATTCCCCACTCCTCCACTTGCAGCTGCTGGAATGGCTTTGGGTCAGCCATAGCTCTCACAGGAGTTGTCCTTGAAAGGGCAGCTGCTGTAAGAGCTCTCTCTCAGTCCCACCTACCTCACAGGGTGTCTGTTGTGGGGGGGAAGGTAAAAGGAAACTGTGACCGCTCTGAGACTCTGAGATTCAGAGTATAGGGCAGGATATAAATCCAATATCTTATTCTTCTTCTTTATGCATGCAAAACATGTGCTTCACTCACTGAACTGAAGCCTCTCCCTAAAAACATAGTCTGTCCATATCGTGCACTTCTACAGAATTGCCCTCATAAAGGAACATAAGGCTTTCAGTCTCCATCACCAAGAGATGGCTATCCAAAGAGATCTAGTCCTAGAGTCAATCAACTAATTGTTTTTGCCATCAGCATTCAAAAAAGGCCTAGTGTTCTGCTCCACACTGGCATTGCAGAGTGAGGGTCAGAGATTGTACTTCACAGACTGGGCCTTTTACAGCTAAGCGTTTTTTGTAATGTATGCTCCTGTTCCCCAAGTCCATTTGTTCTGCCCTGAGCGAAGGGCACATCTAGGAAGACACCATGTCTGAGATTGCAAGAGAGGAAGGAACAACATATTGCCAGCCCAGATCTGGGGCGAGGGCAGCCTTCTGGGTTGGATGCCACCGCAGGGACTACTGCACCTTGACTCTGTGGCCTTTTCAGGCAGCAGCCTCCTCTTCTCTGTTTGTCATCTCTCCTTAGCTTCTATTGCAATGCCAGCAAGCCTTTCTCTGGGCTTCCTATTCCCTGAGATTATTTACAATGAATTAAATATGTTTCTAAGCATCCTCTTCTCACACTTAAGGCTGCACTTTCGCTGCCACTTTGCCGTGACGAGGGAGGCTCCCTCCCTAAAGAGATGGGGTGCAAAGTGCTTCTCTGGGCAGAATGCTCTGTCGAGGCAAGAGGAGCGGCTGTCGGTCAGAGCTGTGCTTTTCAATTTATTGCCCCAGCACATTCATTTGGAAAATGGCCTTGCCTTCCTGGGAGCTGAGTGCAGAGCTAATGCTAGCGTGTTCAAATTAATAGCAACTCGCACCTTTCATTATTATGATTAAGTGAAGGCCTAGGAGGGGGGGAGGGCTTGGTGAATTCACTTGTTGCGGAGCTTAAAAGCCTGCGAGACGTGGGGCGTGTGTTTTCATTTGGTTGTGACAGCAGAATTGGGTCAGGATGTCAGCCCAGAAAAAGCCAGGAAGGGACTTCTTGGCCTGCCTGACACCAACCCCCCACATGGTCTTCCTTCTGCCAATCCAAAGGGGACGGTGCTGCCGAAAGCTCAGCCTCCAATCCCTCTTCCTGGAGACTAAGCTCCACGGAAATCAGTAAGGCTTACTTATGAGAAAGCATGCACGGATCTAGAGGAATTTCAAGAGATAGCCAGGGAAGAGGGTCTGCCCAATTGGTTCTAAAGAAAAAGAATCTTAATTCTGCAGTGAGAGATGCTGAACCCTATGACATGTATAAATTAAATAATTTTCTATAGTTTTCCCTCATTTGTATAATTTACCAGGGTCTGGTAGTCCTACTGAAGGGCAATGGGCTGTTGGGGGCATGGCATCTCTCCTCTCCTCTCCACTCACTGGAAATCCTTACTGCAGTCTCCTCCGGTTCCAGTGATTTCACCAGGCACGGGCCACATATATTTGAGCCTATCTTGGCAGTTACAAGGACTAGAAGCTTGCTTCGTTTTAATCCTTGGGGTCTGGAATTCTGCATCCCTGTGTGCTGCAGTTTAGTCACAGTGCAGAATCATGGTTTTGAATGAAGAAGGTTAGGTCAAAGCCATAATGGAAAAGCTGGATTTTGAGGAGGGACTTGAAGGAAATAAGAAAAATGCTCACAAAATTCTCCACGGCCTTGCTTCTTTGCCAGCTTTGATCTCTTCACTTACCTGCATGAACTGTAGCGCTCAAGTTCAGCTCATGACCCTGTAAGAAAATCGATAGCAGATTGTCTTTATGTATAATAGCTCATGTTCTCCAGACTTTGTTATTATTTGTTTAAATGCGCACCTCACCGTCCTTTTGGCAAGCACCGTGAGCCTCATGACAGCCCTCCAAGGTAGACTAGAACATGCTAAGGGATTCCAGGGTTTCAACCAGAGCCTGAGCCTCAGATTTCACTTAGCAAGAACTGTATCTCAGAGTCCTCTTTGGGCCCAGAATACTGATGTACAACAGTAACTCCTGTGATTATCAGACCACCTGCAGCTTCCAGATTGGCCAGGGCTGTTATAAATATGCAATCCTTACTCATATTTTTGAACAAAACATACTTTATGAAATATTAATAAATACAATAAAAGCAAAGCAAACAACAGATATTATTACAGAAATTAAGACACTCAGGATATATATTGTAACTACTACTGTGTAGAAGATGAGGTAAGTATAAAGGTGAGTTATTGAGATGAGTCACTCGTAAGTGGGTTTTTCAGGTCATATGTAAATTTTAAAAAATAACCAAGAGTGATAGGAGCGATTGGAAGGGAAGATATTCTGTCCTGACATGAAATTTAATATAGGGACCCAGATAGAAATAAATTTATTATAAATTCTTCCCAAATTAGTGAAGAAGACTGCAGATTTATACCCTGCCCTTTTCTCTTAATCAGAAACTCAGAGCAGTGTACAATCTCCTGTATCTTCTCCCCCCACAACAGACACCTTGTGAGGTGGGTGGGGCTGAGAGAGCTCTCCCAGAAGCTCAAGGACAACTCCTGCCAGATCTATGGTTGACCCAAGGCCATTCCAGCAGCTGTAATGGAGGAGTGGGGAATCAAACCTGGTTCTCCCAGATAAGTGTCTGCACACTTAACCACTACACCAAACTGGCTCTGTGTAATTATGATTCACTACCATTGAAATTTTGTGTATTATGAATTGGTCCCAGATCTTGTCATACCAGCTGATATTTCAACTCCAGTATTAGCAACCAGATTCAGGGGCTCTGGGTTGGAGACCATGCACTCCTGAGTCTATATTCCTCTATGTCCACCCCCTGGCCTGGCTGTTAGCACCATATGTACCACCCAGGGAGTAGTATGGATGAGTGGGGAGCTGAACCTGTTTTCCCTCAACCTATTTTGCTAAAAACTGGAGGTGTCTGAGGGGATAGCAAAGAGAGGACTGAAAACAAAATGGCAGAGGGCTCATTTCCATGCCCAGGTCTTACCATCCAGTGTGCAGCACTCAGAAATCCTTCCTTTGCCTCAGAGTTTTGAAAGTGCTTCTCTCACATGTTTTGCTTCATCTTTCCCAGTTTTATTTACATTTCTCCAGTGCACCTCTATTTCTCTTGTGAAGGGTTGCCAACCCCCAGGTGGGGGCAGGGGATTCCCTGGTTTGGAGGCCCTCCTCCCGCTTCAGGGTCATCAGAAAGCAAGGGGAGGGGAGGGAAATGTCTGCTGGGAACCTCATTATTCCCTATGGAGATTTATAGAGAATAATGGAGAATTGATCTGCGAGTATCTGGGGCTCTGGGAAAGCTGTTATTTGAGGTAAAGGCACCAGATTTTCAGTATAGCATCTAGTGCCTCTCCCCAAAGTACCCTCCAGGTTTCAAAAAGATTGGACCAGGGGGTCCAATTCTTGAGCCCCCAAAGAAGGTGCCCCTATCCTTCATGATTTCCTATGGAAGGAAGGCATTTCAAAGGTGTGCGGCCCCTTTAAACGTGATGGCCAGAACTCCCTTTGGAGTTCAATTGTGCTTGTCTCAGCCTTGCTCCTGGCTCCATCCCCAAAGTCCCCAGATATTTCTTGAATTGGACTTGGCAACCCTACTCATGTCAGACATATTCTTTTCTACTGCATTCCACAGGAGATTCTAACATGGTGAGGGGAAAGCACTATGAAGGATTTGAAGCTCTTCTCCTTGGACCTAGGATGGGTATCAGTCTCACAGAAACCAGTCAAGTAATAACATTTGTATAGCGCTTTTCATCTGTTACCTCAGTAATCCTAAGTAAAGCAGGTAAGGATATTGTTTTAGTTTTTAAAAATCTCACTCTAAACTGTTAATTTGTTTTCCCTTTGAGGGTTTCTGCCCATAGATGCAAGTTCTGAAAAGGGCTTTTCTGCCTCAGAGGCAAGGGGCTCAGATGCCTTTGTTCTGAAAATGGGCCACAAAAAGGGATTCTGGTTTCCATACTTAGCTTGCCACCTTGAGGCCATGGGAAGTAAACCAGCCAGAACCCACCATGAGCTGAGCTCTTAAAGGAGTTACAGTTTGGAATTGTAGACTTGAATGGATCAAGGTTGGAAGTAATAGCTTTTTAAAAAAAATGAAGGCTTGTTATTCACTCATCCCACTTTTGGCTTTCTTTTGGATTATTTTGAAAACCCATCAATCCTGTTTGACCAGAGTCAGCAATGGGATGCAGTCGGCTGAACTGTAAATCAAGAGGGCCAAGGTTCAAATTGTACCTCTGCCATGCAGTCACTAGGTGGCACTAGGAAAACCACTTGAGCTCTCTTCCACTTCCTTGCTCCAATATCAGGATAATACTGGCCTGTCACAGATTAGAGTTGCAATGATTACAACAAAATTTATGTATTTAGGGCTTTGAATATTTGAAAGTGATATACAAATGCTTTTACTACTGCTGCTACTACTACTTTCACCTGGGGTTTACCTAAAACATCCTCCCAATGTTTTGTGAGCCCTCCCACCATCTTGTGATTGGACCCAGCCCACATGGAAGCCATTTTGTGATTGGACCTAGCTAGGGTTACCAACTCCAGTTGGAGCCTGAAGTCCTCCCAAAATTACAACTGACTGAACTCCAGACTACAAAAATCAGTTGTCCTAGAGGAATCTGAAGCTTCAGAGGAGGGACTCTTTAGCATCACATCTTTCCTGAGATCCCTCCCTTCCTCAAAATCTACCCTTCCTAGGCACCATTTCCAAATATCTAGGAGTGGTCCAAACTGGAGCTGGTAACCCAGCCCCCAAAACTACCTGTTTTCAACATTCCAAAAATGTCCACAGGTTCTATAAGGTTGGGGACCCTACATGGTGTAGTGATTAAGAGCAGCAAATTCTGATATGGAGAAGTTTTGATTTCCAGCACCTCTACCACGTGAAGCCTGTGAGTAAACTTGGGCCTGTCACAGTTCTCTCTGAACTCTCTCAGCTCCACTTTCCTCACAAGATGCCTGTTGTGGGGAGAGGAAGGGGAGGCCATTGTAAACTGCTTTGAGACTCCTTAGGATACAGAAAAGTGGGGTATAAAAACCAGCTCTTCTTCTTCTGACTCTTAGCCTTAAATCTTCTGTGACCCATCCTCCTACAACATCAGTGGAACATGCTTTTTAATGTTTTACCATTCTGCATCCAATTTGCCTGTTTCTGTACCCTACTCATATGGACAAGCAAAGCTGCCATACAATTTACTACCTTAGGTGTTGGTCTAACCTAATATTGTCCACTGAGAGCTAGAGCCAGATTTCCTAGGTAGGTGGCACTGCAACATTCCCAGAATTGTCCAAACCAACCTGCGTGGGACAGCAACATCCACTGGAAAGTAGACACTGACCATTGCTGCTTTTTATTACCCCCTTAAATGTCCTTTTTTGATCACAGAATATGAGCTAAAAGGGAACTTCTTTAAAATCAGAAATTTTGCAGTTCTGTAGATGATTCCCACTCAAAAAATAGAAACTGTCTTATAAAATAAAATTAATTTTAAAAACACATGCTCATACTGCGCACTTGCTGGCCTGATCCCTCTGTCTCCTGTGAATGGCAGTAGCTTTCCAAGATCTCGGGGTGAAAGAGGTCTTTTCCAACATCTGCTACCAAATATGCTTTAACATATTTGCTGGGGACAGAACCTGGGGTTATTTGCTGGGGACAGAACCTGGGGTTTTCTGCACTGAAAGCAGGTGCTTGCATCTCACAGTTTCCTCCTCTTGTCCCCCCCCTCCCCCAACCCCAATCCAATGAAAAAGAGGCTATGGGGCTGGTAATGCTGGTACACTCCACTGATGCTGCCTGACCCACGGGTGAAGTCCAGCTCTTTAACATCTCTCTGTCATGAATTTGGGGAGCAGCTTACAGTTCCCTGCAAAAATTCAAGTTGAACATGAAAGGGGCAAGCCTTAACTTTTGACACAAGATATGCCAAAGTAGCCAATTCATGCTAATATCTCACCATGTCAAAACAGCTGCTCAGCACTTTTCTTTTCCCTCCCTCTTCCCCCTCCCTCCCTCTTCCCCCTCCCCTCTTTTAGCAAACTCCCAAATTTCCCATTTTGAGAGACACGCAATTTGGCAAATGTGATTTCCACACCATCTACAGGAATGCCTGGGGCTGTTTCCCCATCTTTATGCATTAGCTCGACATGAATATACAAGAAGTATTTCAACGCTAATTCTGTTTGAAAATGCTAGAACTGTGTCTGTATATTCTTGAGTAAAAGGAGGTCCCCGGAGTTCTGGGAGAGCTTTAAAAATATATATAGTTTAATGTCATATTTCTATGTAAATTTGAGTTTAGAATCTAATTCTCCCTTTTAACAGGCATTAAAATTTCAGTGTTTCTCAACCACTTGCTTAGTTTAACAGATTAGTTTATATGTATGAAGTAAAGAGGGATGGGGGGGGGCTGAGTTGTAGCAGTGGGAAAAGATCTACCGTTGTGCTTGGAAGAGCTGTGGGGTTCCTTTGCTTTGAACAGGTGCCACAGGGTGGTATGAGCAATGATGACTGTTGTGTTGAGTTTGGAATCTGGATGCTCAAGGTTTGTCCAGTTCTCTCCCACTTAGGGCTCATCCATCCAACTTTGGATGTTTGTCCTTAAGCTATGCCCTTATTTGCTTTTGAGCATCCAGCTGCTATGGAACTTTAAGGCTACTTCAACAAAAATGCATCCCCTGGTAGAGAAGCAGCAAGTGGTGTGAATGTAGGCAGGAACTGTGTTCACCAGTCTCTTCCTCACTGCACTGGCTGCTATCACTGCCTTCCCATTTTTGGCTCATGCTCCCCACCACCACCATAACCCAGAATCCTTCTTCTCCATCCCTTCCGCTTTTTCAGCCTGGGAAAGTGGAGAAAGCCCTTTAAAGCCAGTTTGTTGTAGTAGTTAAATGTGTGGACTCTTATCTGGGAGAACTGGGTTTGATTCCCCACTCCTCCAGTTGCAGCTGCTGGAATGGCCTTGGGTTAGCCATAGCTCTCTCGGGAGTTGTCCTTGAAAGGGCAGCTTCTGGGAGAGCCCTCTCAGCCCCACCCACCTCACAGGGTGTTTGTTGTTGGGGAGGAAGATAAAGGAGATTGTGAGCCACTCTGAGACTCTGAGGTTCAGAGTGAAGGGTGGGATACAAATTCAATATCTTCTTCTTCTAAAGGGTTGTATGGGCTTGAGTGACCCCATCTTTGCTACATGCTGGTGTTTAAGTGCCTTCAGTCTCATGCTTGCTCCCAAGAGAAATTCTCTCTCTCTCTCATGTTTGTTAGTAGGGCTTATCTTCAAAGCCTGGATTGCTTCTTCCCCCACTGGAAGCCAGGTGCAAATTGGCCTGACTCATCCAAGTGTTTGAGAATTATTCTCTGACTCACAGCCAGTATTTAGGGTATAAGGCATGTTTTTTGAGTCATGCTTCTGGTTCTTGAGGCTGAGTTCCACTGTGCATGTGTGCACTTGAGGCCAGCTGATAGAAGCTTAGCCTACATCTTCTGTAACTTTGATGTGTTAGTAAAAATCTCCTTGTAAGTAATCCTAGATCTTAGTTTCTCTGGGGATTTCTGAGAACCTATGGAGCCCCTGGCCAGAGTCCCTAACAAGCTGTGAACAAGGTGACCACATAGATGCTCCACTTGCAGCTGCCCTGCATGTTCTCCTTTAGAATGAATAAAGTCAGGTTTATATTTGACCTAGATTCAAGAAAGAAGCCCTGGTCATGAACATAGTGTTGTGTGGACTTGCCACTCTCTTTAAAGCAGCCTAAAACACTGGCTGGCCAACTTGGCCGGGGTGTGTGTGTGTGAAATGATGCAAAGTCCATCTCCTGTAAACTCCCTCTGACACTGAATGAGAAGCTGCAGTCAAATCAGATAAGGGTGAGACCACAGTCAAAATCAACAGGGCTTTTTGTAGAAAAAGCCCAGCATGAACTCATTTGCATATTAGGCCACACCCCCTGACACCAAGCCAGCCAGAACTGCATTCCTGTGTGTTCCTGCTCAAAAAAATCCCAGAGGAGAGGCATAATCAGGCGCCTATGGGGGCCCACTGACAGACTCCCCTTGACTGGAGACAATGACTAGACATCTCAGTTTCCAGAGAGTCAAGTGCCAGAATGACAGTGGAAGAAGCAGAGCACAAGAGAAATCATACACTGCGTTCCCCGTAGGCATCCTTCTCAGTCAACAGTGCAAGGGTTTCTGGGACTATTCTACTTTTCTGGTGGAGGTGTGATTCTCCTGCCCTCCTCTGAAACTAGAAGGAGCTGAATAGCTGCTGAGGGACGGGTGTGTGTGTGTTTCTGTGGTTCAGTGGAAGAGCCTCTGCTTTGCATGCAGAAGGCCCCAGGTCCAGTTCCTGGCATCTACAGCCTGGATGGCCTAGACTAGATTTATCTCATCAGATCTCAGAAGCTCAGCAGGGTCAGTCATGGTCAGAGCTATTTTTGTAGAAAAAGTCCAGCAGGAACTCATTTGCATATTAGACCATACCCCCGACACCAAGCCAGCCAGAACTGCATTCCTGCTCAAAAAAAGCCCTGGCCATGGTGAGTATCTGGATGGGAGACCTCCAAGGAAGTCCAGGGTTGTTTTGCAGAGGCAGGCAATGGCAAGCCTCTTCCAAACATCTCTTGCCTTGAAAACACTACAGGTCAGCTGCAACTTGATGTGGTGGGCGGGGCTTATAAGAATGTTCCTCTCATGGTCTTCCTCCCCTTCTTGTGCTTAGAGCTGCTGTCTTGCAAAGTGTATAGCAGTTCAGATTTTGAAAATGTTTTAATGTGTGGATGTGTGTGTGCGTGAACCTGGAAGTCATGGTGACCTTTATTGACTGACCCCTACTGGGGGCCTGGAGGATATTCTGGGAGGTGGCTGAATAAAGCCTGCCTCTGCCTCCCGACTGCTGGTATTCCAAGGAGGTCTCCCATCCAAGTACTTGCCAGAGTTGACCCTGCTTGGCTTCTGAGATCTGATGAGATCTGGCCATACTCTGATTCCTCATCCCTCAGTTCTTTCCCTGTGATCTATTCTGATCAAACAGAACCTTGTGGGTTGATCCAATGTCTGTGTCCGTTCCCAGACTAGCATCATTCCTCTTCTCCCTGTGCAGCCTTTCTCAGCCATTTATTTAAAATGTGGCCTCAGTTTAAACTGACTAATACCTTTTAAGTCCAGCACTCAATGGTTAGCACATTACACCAGAGGAGTTGGCAAACCCAGGTTCTAATCCCCACTCAGCTATTAATAATAGAATCATAGAGCTGGAAGGGACCTCCAGGGTCATCTAGTCCTACCCCCTGTACAATGCAGGGAATTCACACCCCAAACACACATACATCCCCAGTGATCCCCTGCTCCATGCCCTGAAGATGGCAAAAAACCTTCAGGATCCCTGGACTGGAGAAAATTGCCTCCTGATCCCAAAGTGGCAATCAGCATTTCCCTGGGCATGTAAAAAAGGGCCACAAGAACGAAGCACTGATGCAACCTTTCCTGCCCTCCTCCTCATGATCTGCCTAAGTTCACAGAATCAGCATGGCTGTCAGATGGCCTCTAGCCTCTCTGGTTAAAAACTTCTAGGTACCTCTATGGTGTGGCCTTGGACACCCAATCACCCTCTTGCAAGCCACCCTACCTTGCAAAGTTGTTCTGAAGATTACATGGGGGAGTCTAAGAGAAGGCATGCACTGCATTGCTGCCTCAAGCTTCTTAGAGGAAAGGCAATTATAATGCAACCAGGAATGCCAACCTGAGCTTCATGAAACCAAATAAGGACTCTTTAACCCCTTCTTCCCCATTGTTAGGGTTGCCAACTCCAGCTTGGGAAACGCCTGTAGATTTGGGGGGGGGGGGGTGAAACCTGGGGTGGAGTTCTGGGAGGATCAAGACCTCAGCAAGGCACAATGCCATAGAGCCCTCTCTGCAAAGCAGCCATTTTTTCCTGGGGAAGTAATCTTTGTCATCTAGAGATCAGTTGTAATACCAGGTGATTTCCAAGTCCTGCTTGGAGGCTGGCAACCCTACCTGGTGCAAGTGTCAAAAGAAAAAGAGCTGGTTTTTATACCCTGCTTTTCTCAACCAGAAGTTTCAGAGAGGCTTACAATCGCCTTCCCTTCCTCTCCCCACAACAGAAACCCTGTGAGGCACGTGGGGCTGAGAGAGCTCTGTGAGAACTGTGACTGACCCAAGGTCACCCAGCTGGCTTCATGTAGAGGACTGAAGAATCAAACCTGGTTCTCTGGATTAGAGTCCATAGCTCTTACTATACCGTGCTGGCTTTTCTCCGGTAGAGTTTTCCTATGGCTTAGTTTGCGCTTGGGAATTAGCAACAGGGGTATGGAAAGGGGCATGCAGGAGATCCCAGGTTTGCCTCCAGGTGCTGGGAAAGATCATTCGTGGCCCAAGGTCTTGGAAAGCCCTCACCAGGCAAGGTAGAAACCAACAGCCCAAAGGTCTGACTTGGCATAAGGCTGTTGTATTCGGAGCATGTTTCTCCTTTCTTTTCCCCCATTGGCATTCAAGACATGTCGCTCGGGGGCTAAGTCATCTCCGTGCCAAAGTATGCAAATACTAATAATTAAAACACAGACATACACATACACACACAGTTGCAAAGATACACAAACCTATTACTGCAAACGCAGCCTTCCACCCTTGACACTCCGACACTTTCCTTCTCGCACTCCTCTCTTAGTGAAACATTATTAGTTGCCAATAAAAGTTAAATCTCTCCACAGAGATGGGCTTCCCCCCTGCCGGGGAGCAGAAGGCACCCCCTGCCCTTCCTGATTAGTACCGCATAGCCCCCAGGTTCGCAATGCCTCCCCCACCAAGGCAGCATGCTGATGAAGCTCTAATCCAATTACTGCACTCTAAACAACATGGGGGGTGGTTTATTGGTAATGGAAGTTTGGGTGTTTTACCTTTGGCAAATCTGCTTCCCGCCCAACCACCCCCTTCCCTGTTCCTTTCTCCAGGACCCGCTCCTCCAGAAAAAAACAGAAAATAAAAAGAGGCTACTAGAAGTCTATCTAGCATGTTTGTCCACCTTCCTTCATTTTATCCTCACCACAATCCTGTGAGGTAGGTTAGGCAGAGGGTATCACTGGCCCAAGGTCACCTGATGGGCTTCCAGGACAAAAAAATCGGGATTTTAAACTCAGGTCTCATCACACCTGGTTGCATAGTCAAACCGCTCAACCACAACACAAAAAGCCAGGTGCTAAAATACTTAAAGCAAGGGGAGCTGGGTTCAAATTCCCACTCAGCCATGAAAGTCACTGGGTAACCTTGAGTCCACTGTCTCAGCCTAGTCTACCTCACAAGACCAGTGTTCTCTCTGAACTGAGTTAGCGTGAGCCTCATAAAGTAGAATTTTTGTGCACAAGACTGTTGTGGTGATAGAATAAGGGAAATAAAGAACCATTTCTGCTACTCATGGAGGACAGATAAGACAAACATGCAAAGAAGTGTGTAGCATCAATCCTTTCTAATAAGAGCCCCCCTCCAAAGCTCTTTTCCCGCTTTAGAGAGGAGGAGGAGGAGAAGATGATGATGATGGTGGTGGTGATGGTGATGATATTGGATTTATATCCTGCCCTATACTCTGAATCTCAGAGTGGTCACAATCTCCTTTATCTTCCTCCCCCACAACAGACACCCTGTGAAGTAGGTGGGGCTGAGAGTGCTTTTACAGCAGCTGCCCTTTCAAGGACAGCTTCTATGAAAGCTATGGCTGACCCAAGGCCATCTCAGCAGGTGCAAGTGGAGGAGTGGGGAATCAAACCTGGTTCTCCCAGATAAGAGTCCACACACTTAACCACTGCACCAAACTGGCCCCCTGGCCTATCCATGCTGTTGCATCAGAAAAGGTACCGGCAGGGGATAGACTCTGTTTTGAGAAGTCTGTGAGGTGATTCTCCGAGCAGATCTTACTCGCCTTTTAGCTTTCTTCATCTGCAATCAGGTCACCTAAGGGACCTGACATCTGATGTCCACAGTTGGAACGGAAGGCAGCTGCTGATCACACTGAGTTGGCGAGGGAAGGGGTTTGTTGTTGCAGCCGATGCTCTCTGCAAGAGAGTACCCAGCTGGGGGAGAGGACAGCCACAAGCAGACGACCAGGAGAAGCAGCAGCGTCCAGACACAGCAGAATTATGAATGGTTACGGGCAAAATATGCTGGGCCAATCTGGAAGGGGAGAAGACAGAATGTGACAACTAGTTGGGATGCTGCAGCTATTTCAGCTGCATTCAAGAAGATGGGCTGTTCTAAAGAGGGCTCCCAAGAAGAGGAAGGAAGAGAAAGAAGGTTTACCTTCTAGAGATGGTGGATTGTTCCACTCAGGGTGTTTTAGGGTAGCAGGAACTCCTTTGCATATTAGTCCACACCTCCCTGATGTAGCCAATCTTCCATGAGCTTAAAAAGGTAAAGGTAGTCCGCTGTGCAAGCACCCATCGTTTCTGACTCTGGGGTAACATTGCATCATGACGTTTCCATGGCAAACTTTTTACAGGGTGGTTTGTCGTTGCCTTCCCCAGTCATCTACACTTCCTCCCCTCACCCCCGCAAGCTGGGTACTCAAGAGTACTGAGAGCCAGTTTGGTGTAGTGGTTAAATGTGCAGGCTGTTATCTGGGAGAACCAGGTTTGATTCTCTACTCCTCCAATTGCAGCTGCTGGAATGGTCTTGGGTCAGCCATAGCTGTCGTAGGAGTTGTCATTGAAAGGGCAGCTGCTGTAAGAGCTCTCTCAGCCCCACCTACCTCACAGGGTATCTGTTGTGGGGGCGAAGGTAAAAGAAATTATAACCGCTCTGAGATTCAGAGTGTAGGGTGAAATATAAATCCAATATCTTCTTCTTCTTCTTTACTGACCTTGGAAGGATGGAAGGCTGAGTCAACTTTCAGTCAGCTATCTGAATCCAGCTTCGGCTGGGATTGAACTCAGATCATGAATAGAGCTTGGACTGCAGTACTGCGGCTTAGCACTCTGCAGTACCCAGAAGTAAAAATTACTTCCCAGGTGACCACCAGGCCCAGCCACTGGTTTTCAGTGTTGATGTCTCCATCACTGCCCCTGCCCAAGCCAGCTGACCTCTTTCCGCTGCCGTGGTCCGTGTCAACACGTCCCCTCCCCCTCCTCCCCCAGGATGCAAATTTGAGAAGCCAATTACCAGGCTGAGAGTTTAGAAAGCAGGTACTTTCTGAACGCACAGGCCATTGCCGAGAACTAACAGCCGGCATTATGGCTTGTACAATGCGTTTCAGCAGCTTGGATATTGCCCTTGGAGTAGAGACGCGAGCGGGTTGAACAAGCGACACGGCTGCGTTTTTATGGAGATGTGTCTGCCGGGGATGAGAAGGGCGATGCTTTGTGCAAGGAGCAGACAGTGGCTTCATTAGAGTCCATTTTCCGTTGGCTCCGGCTGCTGGCCTCGAAGCCGGGCATTGCTGCCAAGGGTGGTTATGAAGAAGAGGGCTGGCAGCATCTCAGCGTCTGTCTGTGCGTGAAGGGCTTTTGTCACAGCGCATTCAGCTTGCAGCCCAAAAGCCACATTAATGTTGCATCTCACTGCCTTGGCAAAAGCTACCTGAACCACCATTTCCCACACCCCTGAAAGGCAATGCTTGCTCACCCTCCGCCACCTCCTGAATTTAAAAAAAAACACACCCAGATAAATGTTTTTCTCACATGGGTTAAAAGGTACGGTCCCAACCTCCAGGTGGCAACTGGAGATCTCCAGGGATTACAACTGATCTACAGGTGACAGAAACCAGTTAACCTGGAGAAAACATCCACTTTGGAAGCTGGATTCTGTGGCATCACACCCTATTGAAATTCCTCCCCTCCCCAAACCCCACCCACCTCAAGCTCCACTCCCAAAATCTCCAGGTATTTCCCAACCTGGAGCTGACAACCCTATTAAAAGGACTGATTTTGAGAATGTATAGGTGGAGGGTAAAAACTATTCATTCTCAAGAGAGCCTACCCCACTGTGTTTCTGTATGAATCAGTGGTCTCAATCTTTAAATAGGAGGAAACCCCTGTATGATGATTCATGAAGAGATGCAACAGGCAGCTTCCTTTGCAGGCATGTATTCTGCATTTTGAAGCTCCAGGGCAAATCTTAGACTGCAGAAAGGAATAACACAGTATTGGTTAATCTTCAGTTTTGTAATTGGGGCTAGCTCACTCCTGAATCTTTGTGGTGAGAAAAAGCAACAAGGTATTGCCTGCAAAAAGCTTGCTGTATCTCTTTGCAGAATCATAGCAAAGCTGCTATTCCAACTCTCCCGTCCAACAATTCTGCCTTTATGGAAGGAGACTAAAGTTGCTCAGTAGTGAGGGAAAGATATTTTGCATCCTTTACTACTTTGCTCTATTATGAAAGCTCAAACCTTGAATTAAACTTTGTTGGTCTTAACAGTGCCTCTGGACTAAAACTTTGTTCTATAATATGATACTGAGAAGGTAGAGAAAGAAGTACTTTTCTCCCTTTCTCACAATACAATAACTTGTGGCTACTCAATGAAATTGCTGAGCAGTTGGGTTAAAATGGATAAAAGGAAGTTGTCAAATAACTTGGCATGAACAAGTTAAATCTTTTGTAAGTGCCTGTTTTGAAGTGCTGTACCCCATTATCACATCCATGAGACAGCCACCAGGCCCTGGTCAGTAGTCTCGATGGACTTTATAACTGACCTGCCAGAAAGTGAAGGGAACTGTGGTAGTGGACACATTTTCCAAGCAGGCTCACTTTATCTCTTGTTCCAAATTCCCATCCGCCAGAAAGCTTGCTAAATTATTCTTTAACCTCGTGGTGAAATTGGAAATCTTCCCAGATAAGGTAAAATCCAACAGAGAGTCCCAAAGTACTTCTTCACCCAAAGGGTGATTAAGAGATGGAATTCACTCCCATAGGAGGTGGTGGAAGCTACAAGAATAGACAGCTTCAAGAGAGGATTGGATAAACATATGGAACAGAGGTCCATCAGTGGCTATTACCCACAGGATATAGATGGAACTCTCTTTCTGGGGCAGTGATGTTCTGTATTCTTGGTACTTTAGGGGGGCAATAGTGGGAGGGCTTCTAGAGTCCTGGCCCCACTGGTGGACCTCCTGATGACACCTGGTTTTGTTTTGTTTTTTGCCACAGTGTGACGGAGTGTTGCACTGGATGGGCCATTGGCCTGATCCAACATGGCTTCTCTTATGTTCTTAATATATTATTGTTATTTAAATGAAAGGGTGTGACCAGGGCTTGTTTTGTAGCAGGAACTCTTTTGCATATTAGACCACACACCCTTGATGTAGCCAATCCTCCTGGTGCTTACAGTAGGCCCTATACTAAGAGTTCTGTAAGCCCTTGGAGGATTGGCTACATCAGGGGTTTGTGGCCTAATATGCAAAGAAGTTCCTGCTACAAAAAAAAAGCCCTGGGTGTTACCAAAAATGGGATTGACAGTGCAAAATGGGCATAGAGAGGAGGGGAATGCAGGATCAAGACAATCAGTACCATCAAATATCTTTTTCTGCTCACATTGTTGCTACCAAACTCTGTCTTTCACGTTGGCAAGCTGTTTTTAAAATAAACCAAGATATGAATGCCCTTTTACAAAGAAACATGTATGATGCACTGTAGAGTCCTCTGGCCTCCATTCAGCTCTAGTTGTGTGCAAGAACATAAAGCGATGCTTCCCTCATCTGCATCGAGAGACTCATCTGCACCCTTCAATGGGGCCAGGATGAGCATTACAATAACCAGATGGGAACCTGTGTCAGTCGCACATGTGAAGGCCTGCTTGTGATCACTTACATCCTTTCTGGACTGGGGCACATGTGCCCTTTTCCTTTGAAGAATTAGTCTTTTCAGAATTTATCAAGAGATCGTTGAATAAATTCTTCTGGAAATCATTACAAGGTAAATCATACGTCTTCCCCTATACAGCCTCACATCACAAGACATTTGCTGATCCTTACAATGCTTTGAGACTGATCAACCATTGGTTGTTAGGTTTTCAACCACATGCCTTTGTTTCTTCTCCCCAGCATGCCAGGGGCACAGTCCAGCGAACCACTATGCCCTGTGCTGATGGAATTCAGCTAAGCCTCTTGCACTATGGAGTACTGTTTTGGTTTTTCAGTTGAAGAAGACCCTCTGCTGTTTTCATCCAAGACTGTATATCTCGCAAAGTTAGCAAGCATACAAAATGTGTGAAGATTTGCAGAGAGAGGGCATCATTCTATGTACAATGCTCCCCTTGCCCCCTCCCTAAGGTCCTATTCTTAGCTATTGCCGGCCTGTGAAGGTCAGACAGCTGCTTACCATATTGGCCTGTGAGATGCTGTCATGCTCAATTTGCTGTCTCGTTCCTTTGCAGCTATTGCCAGAGTTCAGGCTGAACCTTTCCAGGTCAGAGGCTGAAAGCACTACAAAGGTGTTGTGTGTCTGTGTGTTTGTGGATGCATTTCCTGGACAATCACTGATTTGCAATCTAAAACTGTTGCTTCTGGTTCCTGGGTTAGGTGGTGACAACACATTTAGGACTCCTGAGAGCCAGTTTGGTGTAGTGGTTAAGTGCATGGACTCTTATCTGGGAGAACCGGGTTTGATTCCCCACGCCTCCACTTGCAGCTACTAGAATGGCCTTGGGTTAGCCATAGCTCTCGCAGGAGTTGTCCTTGAAAGGGCAGCTGCTGTGAGAGCCCTCTCAGCCCCACCCACCTCACAGGGTGTCTGTTGTTGGGGGAGAAGATATAGGAGATTGTAAGCTGCTCTGAGACTCTGATTCAGAGAGAAGGGCAGGGTATAAATCTGCAATTTTTCTTCTTCTTCAAGGAACCATGCACCAAAGTTCTTATGCCATGCTGGTCACCCACAAGAAAATGGGACGGTGAGGAATCCATCTCTATCTCTGCTGCAGCAAATAGAAGAAAGAGGCTAATGTTGCTCCTCCTCAGTGTCCAGCAGAATGGCTTAGGCCCCGAGAGGGACAGAGAACCCAGAGCACACCTGCTTCATGGCCTGCTCAAGTGCCCGTAGCTGAGCAGCAGTCCCAGGATGGAAGCTGGCCCCGAAGGAAAACCCAGCTCATTCGGTCTGCTCAGAAGCCAGTCACACCAGGAAAGGGTGGGAGTTCCTCATAGTTGCTTTTTAAAGGGGAGTTTATTTGATATGCTTGGGTTGCCAACTTCCAGGTGAAGCCTGGAGTTCCCCTTGCAATTGCAATTGGTCTTCAGACTATGGAGCTCTGTTGCCCCAGAGGAAATGGTAACTCCAGACAGCAGACACCACAACATTATATTTCCTCCTAGCTATAAATCACAGGCCTGGGTTCAACTATCTATCTGCACAGCTCCTATTGGAGGTAGATCCTCTTCTGGTATGTGAACCCTGGCAGATGCCCAAGAGAACCAATATCTGACACTGGGTCTGGTCTTTCTCTCTCTCTCTCTCTCTGTCTCTCTGTGGAGCCAGTGTGGTGTAGTGGTTAAGTGCGTGGACTCGTATCTGGGAAAACCAGGTTTGATTCCCCACGCCTCCACTTGCAGCTGCTGGAATAGCCTTGGGTCAGCCATAGCTCTTGCAGGAGTTGTCCTTGAAAGGGCAGCTTATGGGAGAGCTCTCTCAGGCCCACCTACCTCACAGGGTGTCTGTTGTGCGTGTTTGGTGGAGGGAGGTAACGGAGATTGTGACCGCTCTATGACTCTGGGATTCAGAGTATAGGGCAGGATATAAATCCACTTTCTTCTTCTTCTTCTTCTTCTTCTTCTTCTTCTTCTTCTTCTTCTTCTTCTTCTTCTTCTTCTTCTTCTTCTTCTTCTTCTTCTTCTTCTTCTTCTTCTTCTTCTTCTTCTCTTCTCCTTCTCCTTCTCCTTCTCCTTCTCCTTCTCCTTCTCCTTCTCCTTCTCCTTCTCCTTCTCCTTCTCCTTCTCCTTCTCCTCCTCCTCCTCCTCCTCCTCCTCCTCCTCCTCCTCCTCCTCCTCCTCCTCCTCCTCCTCTCTTTCTCTTTCTCTTTCTTTTCTGCATTCTCAACTCAGTGGGAGGATGGCTCTCTGTGGGTCGCAGTGTTCGAATTCTGACACTGCATTACTGTTCGTTCTCCCCAAATAATGCTGCTTTTTAAATGCTCTGTGTTTTATTAAACTTTTTTTATTATTCTGTTTCTCAGCACTCTCACACACTCTCTCTGTCCCTCCAAATGACCATTACACTTTATAGAAACATTGCATGGCAGTAAGGGCTCACTCTATTGTATAACATCTGTTGATGATATAGCAAGTGGGCCAGCTGCTTTTAGCGCCTGATCTCCCCCCACCCCCTTCATGGGTGAGCTGCAGCTGAGCAGGGGGGAAACATTAAGGCCAGGCCTGAGGCTGGGCCCTCCTGGCCACAGAAGTGGTGATGTCACCAAGTCTGAAAACAGTTGCCTCTCATCTCCCTAATTCCTCTTGTTTGTACTGTTTGTTTTGATTACAAGGCATTCCCCTTTGCCTTAAGGTTATTACTCCACTTGCAATTAAAAATGAGAGGCAGTTTGAGCTTATGGGCTGCTTCTGTGCCAGCAGCATGGTCCGTGTTCAGCCGATCAAGCAGCTGAGGCTGACTGGAGGGGCTGTGTGCACTGTGCAGGGAACCCTGGCTTTAATCCTTGCTGCCCCCACTCCTGCCCAGTTAAAGAATCTCAGGCTGCAGGGCTAGGAAAGGCCTCTGTCCTAGACGGGCTTTGTCTGTCAGACAGTACATAGGTATGGGGACTGGTGGTCTGACTGATCCATGGGGTAACCCCTGTTGACACATAGAAGCTGATACCTTGGCCTCCATGTTGAAAGTGACTTTTCTGAGAGTATAATTGTATTGCAAACTCAGTTTTTGCTGACTCCCCCTCATCTATTTTCAAGGATTCTAGCAGGTAAATATGAGAAAAGGCCTTGCTGTGATTCAGGATGTATTCAGAAGGCATGTCACACATTTATCTAGGCAATATTCTATCCACACACTCATTTCAACTTGTCATAGAGAGCAGAACACTCATGCACCAAAGTTAAACGTGAACCCATTTAGAATTCTTGATAAAAATAATCTTTTCTCAAATGCTTGCAATTGGTGACTTGGCTATTATCTGAGCTGTAGAAAGTTTGCCCCGTTGAACATCATGTCTGTAGAGCAGAAGAGTGACTCTGTCGCCCCTCTGCTCTGAGTAACCCAAAGAACCTCTTGTATCTCAGAAAAGTTCAGTCAGTTCTCACATGTAAGTTCAGCTCTTGAAGACAATGGACAACATCAGGCTAAAGACTCAGTTATGTGAGGCTGTTGTCAAAGATCAGACTCCTTAGACAGAGATCAACCATTGGATCATTCCAATGGGAAATCAGCAGTGGGAATGCCGGTGCAAGTGTAGCCCCAGAACTATCCTCAGATAGGCAAACTGGAAGACTCAGTGTCATGTCACGGGCCTGGTGCACAGCTTCCATGGGCAAGCAACGGATGCGTCAGTTTCTCGAGGCTCCCTGAGCAGCTGGTCTGTGTTGCATGCCCTCTTTGCTGACAGGCTGGCGATGCAGGTGGTTTTCTGCATGGCTTGTGATCATCAGGACTTCTAATGAATTCAACGGCTGCTCTGCCCAGCGTCAGCCAATGGGAAGGGGCCGCACCAAGCAGGCTGGCGCAGGAATTATTAATGTTCTGAAGAACGGACAGCAGGCTGGGTGGGTTAGCCTGAGGGAAGCAGCTAGTGAAGGTATGGTTACCATGAGCAGTGATGAAATATTGAAAAGCTGGTTAACTTATTTCAAGCTGGCTTTGCCCGGCACAGAAATTGGGGGTTGGGGAGTAGATAAATAGATCAAGGCTGGGCAGAAATCAGATCAAAACATTCCAATACAATAGAGATAATGGTGGTATTTCCAGAGAAGCGACAGAGCAGTGCATTCACTGCACACATCGAGTCACACAGAACTCAGGAACTGCTCCTGTGATGCTAAACAGGCTTTTATGGATGTCACTGGGCCTTCCCAGGAAAGCTGGTTCCCCCAAAGAGTTCCAAGAAATCCCCATGTGCCCCATCAGGCTTCAGTCTCTGCTGTCAGGAGCACTGCAGAAGCCTTGAGTCTCTTCTTTGCTTGTTTTTTGGTTTAAATTTCTGACCATAAGGATTTGGGGGCAAGTAACAATTTGAAGCTATTTGACAAGTGCAGGGCTTTTTTTGTAGCAGGAACTCCTTTGCATATTGAGCTACACGCCCCTGATGTAGCCAATCCTCCAAGAGCTTACAGTAGGCCCTGTAAGAAGAGCCCTGTAAGCTCTTGGAGAATTGGCTACATCAGGCGGGTGTAGCCTAATATACAAAGGAGTTCCTGCTACAAAAGAAGCCCTGGACAAGCGTATTATATAAGACAATTGAGCCTCATTCATTTCACTACTGAAATTGTTAAGACCTTGAAGCATTGCTGCTAGGGATTCCAGCCTCCAGGTGGGACCTGGACTTCCCTTGGATTTAGAGCAGACTACAGAGATCACCTCCCCTGAAGAAAACTGATATTTTGGAGGGTGGAATCGATGGCATTGTACCACACTGAAGTCCCTGTCCTCCCCAGGTTCCATCCTCAAGCCTCTAGGAGTTTCCCAACCTGGATCTAGAAACCCTCATGGCTGCCTGGGAATTAAGATCCATGGGAGAGGCCTTTCTGACGGTCTCATCATCAACCAAAGAACCTCATTTGGAGGGTACCCCTCATTTTGATCTTTAGGAGGCATTTCAAGATGGTTTTATTGAGGACTGCATTTGATTAACTCAGTGGCAGTTTTAAACTTGTGTTTTTTATTTCTATTGTAAGCCGCCTTAAGATCTATAAGGTGCAAAGGCAGCTCATAAGCGTTTTAAATAAATAGACATAACCTACAGACATGAAATTTCGTGCACATTTGATTCAAGGCACCCTGATCATTAGAAGATTAAGGCTGCGATCACGCACACTAAATAATACACTTTCAATTTACTTTCAATGCACATTCCAACTGGATTTTGCCTGTAAAATCCAATTGGAAACTGGGTTGAAAGTGGATTGAAAGTGCATTATTTAATGTGTGTGATTGCAGCCAAAAACTAGACATTTTAAAAATCAGTTACTTATATCAAGGGCTCAAGGTGTATCCAATACAGTCAAGTGACTTGTATGTTACCTAGAAAGGTGATGTGCATTGTTGATGCTATATACTTTATGATTAGAAAATCTTTTTTAAAAGTTTAGAGTTTCCAAATAGTCTTCAAAGGCAGCCCTACACAGAATCCACTACAGTAATCAAGCCAGTATGTAACTTGAACACTGATAATTATGGGAAGATAATTTCCATCCAAAAGGGGTTTTCCCTCACATACTTGCCAAAGCTGATAAAAAGTACTTTGTGCAATCTATGACACTTGAGCATCCAGATGTAGGATTCAGTCTCTCCCAAGATAGAAGCCAAAATGACTGAACATTGCTGCCCCAATGATGCTGTCACATCATCCTGGTTTCCTTGAATGATGAGAAATTCCAAGGGCAGCTTTTTCCAGATTTCCATTGGACGAGAGACCGCAGGAAACATGGTATTCTTGCATAATTAGCTTTATTTATGTTTATATTTAATACGAGCACAGGTGGAGACAAAAATGCACTCTTGCAGGACCACTGATCCACTAAAGGTAGTCCCCTGTGCAAGCACCAGTCGTTTCTGACTCTGGGGTGACGTTGACTCTGGGGTGACGTTGCTTTCACAACATTTTCATGGCAGACTTTTTACAGGGTAATTTGCCATTGCCTTCCCCAGTCATCTACACTTTCCCCCCAGCAAGCTGGGTACTATTTTACCGACCTCGGAAGGATGGAAGGCTGAGTCAAACTCGAGGCGGCTACCTCAACCCAGCTTCCGCTGGGATCGAATTCAGGTCATGAGCAGAGCTTAGGACCGCAGTACTGCAGCTTACCACTCTGTGCCACAGGGCTCTTAACAGATCCACTACCCTGTATCGAATCCCTAGAGAGAGATCCTGCATCCCAAGATGCTTAGCCACTTCCCCACCCTCTGTCTGCTTCTCTCTCTCAGATCATCTTCAGGCGGGCTCTTTAATCCATGTTCGTGTCTGATGGAGAACAGGAGGGTGCATTCCAGGCAGGCAGGCAGGCTCTTTAAACTGTTGCTGATGGCAAATAGTTTAGTTTTTCTTTTTAAATCCCTTAAAAGGGAAGGGGATGTTGCCCCTTTCAATGATGGTTGGATCTGGCTTTTGTGAAACTGTTTTCCTTCAGGTTTCATCATATTGTTGCATTTTTTAGTCATGAGCATGCTCACTCCACTGTTTCTAGTGCTCCACAATGAGCCGCTTTATTTTTCTCTCCCATTTCTACATTTTTGAAAAAGCCAAAGCAGCTTTTTGATGAAATAATATAGTGAAAAACTGAGAGAGAAGAATAAAAAAAATGGCAAGGTGCCACAAGAACGCACAGCACTGTCTACAATTCAAAATCGGATCCAAATGCGCTCTGCATACCGTTTGAAGAGCTCATCTGAAAGTGCCTCTTGTAAAACAATCCCACCTCAATTTTACAACATTCAGGACTGTAACTGATTCAAAATGGAATAATTCTTCATGTCACTGTTCCAAACTTTAAACTGCAGCAATTACTTCTCTCACACACCCTTATGCCCTCAGCAGGGGAGTAATAAGCTGCAATATAATTCTGATAAAAGGGAGATGCTCCTGGTGAGGGAAGAGTCTGACCTGGGAAATAGATTTATCCCATTCTGGATGGAGTTGGACTTACTGGATTACGGGGTTCTCTGAACCCAGCTCTCCTGTTACATAAACAGGTGGTAGCAGTAGCCAGGGATGCCTTTCACCAACTTTGGCTGGCGATTCTGCTATGGCCCTTCCATACCAGAAAAAATCTTGCCACTGTGATGCAAGCCCTGGTAACATCAAGATTAGATCACTGTAATGCACACTATGTGGGGTTGCACTTGAACACTCTCTGGAAGCTACAATTAGTACAGAATGCTGCAGCCAGAGCTAGGATTGCCAGCCTCCAGGTAGGACCTAGAGATCCCTCAGAATTACAGCTCATCTCCAGAATTCAGTTCCCCTGGAGAAAATGGATGCTTTGTAAGTTAGACTCTGTGGCATTGCACCCCACTGAGATCCTTGCCATCCCAAGACTCCATCCCCAAATCTCCACTTTCCCCACCCTGATCTGGCTTAGGGCTGCCAAGCTCCCACCGGGGGCAGGGGATCCCCTGGCCGGGAGAGCCTCAACCCGCCAGCAGGGAGCAGGCTGCCCTGGGGATCTCCGTCCCTAAAGAGTCCCATCAGTGTGCCCCATCCCCGGCATGATGACATCACCCAGAATTGACATCATCATGTGGGCACACTCTAGGACTTGTGCTAAAAACTCTATGGCACCATAGAGTTCTACCATGATTCCTAGAGCATTTCTGTGGTACCATAGAGTTTTAGCACGAGTCCTAGAGCATCTCTGCACAACATCCCTGGTGCAATGACGTCACTTCTGGGTGATGGCGTCACGCATGAAGAACAAGTCCCCCACCACAGCGGCAGAGGGACTTGGCAACCCTAATCTGGCTCCCCCCCCCATTTCCCACTGGTGACTAGGAGGAGCTGTCTTGGGAACCCTAGTGTTGACCAAAGTGGAACATGGGGACCATATAATTCCACACTTGTTCCATCTACACTGGCTCTAGTTTTCTTCTGGGCTCAATTCAAAGTGTTGACATTGATCTTTACAGCCCTATATGGCCAAGGAGCAACATATCTTCTCCCATATAAACCTACCTGTACAATCCAGTCGTCTTTAGAGGTCCTGCTTCAGTTGCCCCTGCCATCTGACGCTAGATGGATGGCAACCCAAGAAAAGATCTTCGTGATGGTGGCCCCAAAATTTGGAACTCTCTCCCCAGGGAGGTTCATCGGTCTCCCTCTATTGGTGACTTTCACCAGCAAGTGAAGACTTTTTATTTGGCAGACTGTCAATAATAATGGCCCTGGGAGGGCGGAGCGTCGCGATCTAATGGCGGACGCAACCTAGACTAGCTCCGATCCCTTCCTTCCCTAAAGCCTTCAGAAACCGTCAAACTAAACTCTAATGCCTGCAAAACCAAAAGGGAAAACCGTCCGAAGCAAGCAGAAACGCGTTCCGGAGAAGAAAACCTTAGTTTCAGCATTCTTCTTGCCCGAAAACGCTCTAAAGGTGGGTGACCCGACCGCGTGCTCCCCGGACGGCCCTAACATGGCGCCCAGCCCGACCTCTCCCAGGACTACCGATGCTTCCTATCCAGACAGCGAGGCAGAACGCCCAATAACAAAAAAAGACCTAGATCTATTAAAAATGGATATTCACAAGTATTTTAACGAAGCCATTATAGACCACATTAAGCCACTGAAAGAAAAGATTGGGGAGCTTACAGAAGACCTCAATACGACTGCAAACATAGCTGAACGTTCAGCGGAGCTGGGTTTGTCGCTAAAAAGGGAAATTACCACCATAAAAGAAAACGAGCAGAAAGTACAAAACAGATTAGCTACCTTGGAGCATAAATGGCGTGCCCTGAACCTTAAACTCCGCGGATTTGATGAGGGAGCGGAAGAAAAGAAAGATTTACTGCTTTTTGTAGCAGACTGGCTGAGGGAGACATTTTCCCTTCCCGACAATGTGGCTGCTAACATAGTCCGTGTTCAAAGACTGGGCGCCATTTCCTCACAGAGACGCAACTTCACTAGAGATATATTAGTTCAATTTACCAACCCTCGGCTGAAAGACCTTGTACTTCAAAAATCGAGGCAAATGGATGCTATTATATACAAGGGGAAAAAAATCCTGATCCTGCTTGATCTTTCGCCAGAAACACTTGAGAAAAGGAGAAAGCTAAAGATCGTCTCTAGCAAGCTGCATGAGCACAAACTCAGATTTAGATGGAGCCCGACCTCGGATCTGCTATTGTTTAAAAATGGCGCCTTTTACAAGGTCCACGATGCACAATCAGGAATCATGGCGCTGAATGCTCTTACCATTAAATACACAGAAGAAGAAGAAAAAGAGCTAAGAAAAAACTTTGAAACGGACGAGGACACTCAAACTTCTGAAGCTGTGGTTTAAATCGCTGCAATTCTACATAGACTTCACTGGAGCTAATGAAAAGACAACTTGCCCTAATAGCCCCGTTGGGCTCTTACCTTACTAAACTCGTTATGAAACTGTTATGAAAATGTTCACTTATTGAACTCTGCTTTACAAATCCCTGCAGAAAAACTGACTGCTAAGGAAAATCTTCATGGACTTACCTTAATTACTACAGAACTTGTGATAAGGTCCTTTTCTTGTGAACTACTGGGGGGGGGGGGTTTCTTGTTTTTTGACTTATTTGCATTTATCGTGTTTCTCCCCTCTAGCTTCACAGCAGAGTTCATTCAACTAACTTCTATTTCCAGAACTGGTAATAATATCCTTGCGTTTGACAACCACATAGCAACTAATGGTGTAAAACGCATATGTTAAGGCTAAGCTCATCTCTTCAGGGTTTCTATAGTTGATATCTATACCACTTAAAAGTTAGAGTTTTTAATACTAAATAAATGGGGAAGGGGGGGTAAGCTAAAGTGTTTGTGATTTGATTGCAACTTTTGCCCTCTTGGTAGGGAATTGAGAGTTTCAAATAAGGGAAACCTAAGGGGCTTTTTCCCTAGCTCCCTTGCTTTTGGGTAGTTGTGAAACTTCACCCAAGAATTGGGTGTTAGTGAGTAGAATATAGTGGTTTTGTTTTTTATTGGGGGGGAGGTTTTTGTTCCCCCTTTCTTTTTCTTTGTTTTTGTTAATTTAATCTTGTTAATTCCTCTACTTAATTATTGGATTTTATAAAACAGCAATACACATTGGGATTGGTCCAGTTTGCGATAGTGAAACAACTCCTCAAATCGCTTGGTAGAGTGCACTGAACCTCACGCTTAAAGCCTACAATGTCTAAAAATCTGAAACTGTTAACCTGGAACTGCAGAGGGTTTCAACATCCAATTAAGCGCTCTCGCATTTCTAACTTTCTAGCAAAGCAGCGACCCCATGTGGTCTGCCTGCAAGAAACGCATGTGAGAAAACAAGCCCCTTTCGGGTTGCGCTCTAAATGGTTCAACCAGGTTTACCATGCACCAGGCTCATCCAAGGCAAGAGGGGTGGCAATCCTATTTTCTAAAGACACTGTTTTTAACTTGCAGGATACCAAGTCAGATCCCAAAGGACGTTATATTTTTGTTAAAGGTACTTTAAACGGTAAACCAATAACGATTGTTTCTGTTTACGCACCTAACAGTGGACAACTGTCCTTTTTAAAGGAAACCTTTTCTGAGCTGCTGGATTTCAAACATGGCGAACTTATTGTTGGAGGTGATCTTAACTACATCGCAGATCTGAATCTTGACAAGACAGGGGGTAAGAAACTCAAAACAAGACACACAAAGGAAACAGGCCTTAACAAGCTCTTACAGTCCTTAAATCTAATAGACACTTGGAGAGTATTACACCAAAATGTAAGAGATTATACCTACTTCTCACATGTGCACAACACGTACTCCAGGATTGACTACATTCTAACTTCTCCAACCCTCTTAGCCTGTACTCATGATGTTGAAATTGGTTCCAGGACTATATCAGACCATTCATGGGTATCGGCTAATTTCATGTTGCAAGAGCTAAATAACAAGGGGCAGACCTGGACTCTGAATAAACTTTTATTAACAAAGGACAGCATTTGCGAGAGAGTAGATAAGCAGATACAAGAATACTTTCAACTTAATGACAACTGTGGAGTTGCACAGAATGTTGTATGGGATGCTTTCAAGGCTGTAACTAGAGGTAACCTCATCTCAATGGCTGCATTCTGCCAGAGAGACAGAAATAAAAATATCCTGGAACTTAAATCTAAAATTACTGATTTGGAAAGAAAACATAAAAAATTTGGAGGGAAAAAGACTCTTAAAAAACTAACTATGGAAAGAAATAAATTAGACTTAATTGAAACCTCAGACATCCAAAAAAACCTGCTATACTTGAAACAACGATACGTTACTAAAACTGCAAAATCCCTGAGATTATTAAAACTTAGACTCCAGCAAAATAAAGCAAACTCTCAAATCCATTCTATAAAATCACCTAAAGGCAATCTACACGTCATACCCCAGGAAATCACAAAAGTTTTTCAAGACTACTACTCCACTTTGTATAGTACAGCTATAGTGGAAAATCTAGATTTCAAAAAATATTTGAGGGATATAAAATTCAACCAGAAACTATCACCTAACGATGTTGAATACATGGATAGGCCTATTACAGAACTAGAAGTTCGTGAAGCACTCTCCTCCATCAAAAACAATAAGGCGGTTGGTAATGATGGATTCCCTATCGAATTTTATAAAAGATTTAGCTCCAATTTGCTGTCCCCTTTAACAAAAACATGTAATTTGGCAATGGCAGAAGGTATTATACCTGAGACTTGGAAAGACTCAAAAATGATAGTTATTCACAAGGAAGGGAGGGATAAACAAGACCCTAAATCTTTTCGACCAATTTCGCTCCTAAATCACGATTTTAAAATTTTTTCCACAGTGTTGGCCCGCAGACTCAACAAAATTGTTAGTACATATGTTCATCCGGATCAGACAGGATTCATTCCTGGCCGGTCCCTTACTGACAGCATTAGGAGAACACTAAACCTTATTCACTTTGGTAAAACAACACAGACAACTTCTCTTATTGCTTCGTTAGACGCAGAGAAGGCCTTTGATAGGTTGGAAATTAAATATCTGAAGGCAGTGCTGGAGCAAATGGGCTTTGGAGAGAAATTTTTAAACTCGATAGCTGCCATTTATAACCAACCGAAAACACAAATAAGCATCAACGCCTTTAGATCTGAAGTAATTACTTTATCTAGAGGTACGCGTCAGGGATGTCCGTTGTCTCCGATCCTATTTGCTCTTTCACTTGAACCTTTAGCTCACCAGATACGGATGGACCCCGAAATTGAAGGTATAAAAGTTGCAGGAGTAACCCATAAAATTAGCCTGTTTGCAGATGATGCGGTCATTTATTTAGGCAACCCGTTAAAATCTTTAACTAAATTAATGCAAACAATAGAAACTTTTGGAAGATTTTCTGGCCTTGCTATTAACATTTCTAAATCAGAAATCTTTCCAATTCATGTTCCTGCTGAGGTGCGCCGTGACATTATGCTTACTTTCCCCTTTAAATGGGTTGATAAAACCTGGCGACATCTAGGGGTTCATATACCCTTAGACCTAGCTAACTTGATCAGTGCAAATTTTGGGCAACTCTTTAAAAAGGTTAAATTAGATCTACAGGCCTGGGCAAAACTTCAACTCAACCTACTGGAGAAAATTGACTTATTAAAAACTTTCGTGATGCCTAAATTTTTATTCTTATTCCAAAATATCCCTGCAGATATTCCCAAAAGTGAAATGAAAATGTGGCAAAAGAGTTTCTCCTTGTTTTTGTGGCAAAATAAAAAACCAAGAGTAGCATATCATCTCCTCGCTAAACCCAGTGATAAAGGAGGTCTAGGAGCACCAGTTCTAGAAAAATATCATCAAGCGGCTCAGCTGCGGAATATCCTAATATATACCAAAAAAAACTGTGATCTGCCCTGGCTGCAAATAGAGGCAGCAAGTGTTCCTCCTGTACACCTCAATGAGTTTGTATGGGTTAGCGAAACGGACAGGAAAAAAATCAACATAGCTAATCCCTTCCTACACTACACACTACAACTCTGGGACAAGTATAGATCTGTAGTGACTCAGCCATCAACCCCAGTTATGTCTTTCTTGGGGCAACCCTGGTTTCCGCCGGGCATGCCCAAAGAAAACTTTCAAATTTGGAGAAGACGAAACATTATGAGAATTACAGACATTAGCGCCAAAGGTAAACTATATACGCGTGCACAGCTTGAAGCCAAATTCAAAATTGAAATTCCTTGGTTTGAGTATCATCAGTTACATGATACACTAAACAAGGTAATCCCTGTGATGTTACCAGTTAAACAGATGAATGCTTTTGAGAAATTAATACATGATGAAAATACGACAATGAGAGGTGTAATTGCAAAACTATACTTTTTATTAAATCAGAAAAATTGGGCACAACCGACATCACAGCAAAATGCATGGACTAAGGACTGTAGCACACACCTGACTGAAGAACAGTGGCAGATAATCTGGACTTCATCTTTATGCAAATCTAGGTGCACTAATTTCAAACTGCAACAATACAAAATCATCTCGAGATGGTATCTAACTCCACAGATACTAAGCCATGCACAGAAAAACAGCAGCTCGCTCTGCTGGAAAGGTTGTGGGACTTCTGGCTCCCTCCTCCATTGTTGGTGGTCGTGTCAGAAAGTGCAGAAATTCTGGAATAGCATAATTACCAAAATTGAAATAATTGTAAAGGAAACCATCTCTCCTACCCCTGAATTTGTCCTGCTTAACTTATGGTCGAAAACAGCCTACTCTAAATTAACATCAGAACTTATTGCACTCCTGCTCTTAGCTGGAAAACGGTTGCTTGCAAAGTTGTGGAAGAGCACCAAAATACCTTCAATATCTCGCTGGTTTCAAGAGGTATGGGAACTCATAATACAAGATAAAATTGCCTCACAACTCATTGCGGGGGAAAACCCCAAATTAGGGGGAAATTTTGTGGAAAAATGGTTTCCCTTTTTAGACTTTGTAAACAAAAACACTTCCAAAAGGTATGCAATGCCAAAAAAATTCCTGGACTTTGTTTTATACTAAAACTTGATTTGCACAAATTGGATCTGTTGGAAATCGCGTAGATAACTGCTTAGAGACAAAACTATGTTTAGAAGTAGTGGGATTAGAGTATTAATATAGGCTCATGTTTATATGCAAATAGGTGAAATTATATATTTGTTACCTTTTTATTTATTTATTTATATACTTACTTACTTACTTATTTTCTTTAAAGGATTTGGTTGTTTTATCTTGATAGTCATATGCATAGAAGTTACGTCTATATTAATTATTTGTATATGCTGAAGAACTGTTATTCTTGTTCATTTTTATAAAATAAAAAAATTTTAAGTTTAAAAAAAAAAAAACTTTGTGGTGTCAAGCGCCATTTTCCTTTTTTCTGTACTGCGCCATCCATGCTTAGATGCTCCGTTCTTTCCTCTGGGAATGTTGGGGGAGTGCAGCTGAGCCTGCTTTGCTATCCTTTCAGTAACGTCGCATGTAACCGTTCTTCCCTGCAGGGGACTGGTGCCTATGTCTCAAGGCCGTGTTATCTCCTCGCTGAAGCTGCTTGAACTTTATGTTTAACTTTATATTATATATAAATAAAAACTGGTTGGTCTTAAAGGTGAAAAAAAAAAAAAATAATAATAATGGCCCTCCTGATGTTGTTTATGTGTTTTTAATTAAATCATTGTATAATGTTAAATGTATTTTTAATTGCTCAACTGTTCTAAATATTTTAAATGCATGCCACTTTGTGGACCTTGATCAGGTGGAAAGACAACATAAAAATGTTTTAAATAAATAAAATAAATAATTATCCTGGGTAGAGGCTGCCGAGGGATGGAAAGAGTGGATGCCGAAGATAGGAGAGCACATAAAGGTAGGCTGGCTGGAGGGTGGGAAGGAGAGAAGAAAGCAGGACAAAGGGAGCAGCTGCAGGGGCTTCCAGGCAAGCACAAGAGGAAAATAGTAGGGGAGGAGGGAAATGGGACACACTCCTCCTTGCAAGTCCTTGTGGGTCTCCCATTTGTATAGTATACAACTGACAAGTAGAAGTTACAAGTTTGGAGAACAACAAAGCAAAGCTTTGTGTTACATACACTGGACAATGTAATAAAGCTGGATTACAAACTGTAAAAAACAATGCAATAAATGCAGCATGATATATACAATGAAGATAATTCTACCAACATTTAACTACAGCCACATACACATTATAAAACTGCCATTTTGAATTATTGCTTTACACATCCTGCAGCAATGTGGGAACCTTTCTGACCTCAGATCAGGCAGGTCATTCCATCAGGTGGGAGCTTCAACAGGCAGGGCTTTTTTTTAGCAGAAATGCACAGGAACACAGTTCTGCCTGGCTTGGCCAGGGCTCTGGCTCAAAGAAAGGTCTCTAACAGAGGGAAGGCACTAGGACCCACGTGCTCCCAGACTGCACACTCCATACTCTCTGCCACCTCCAGCCTCCAATGGGCTTGCAAAGGGAGCAAGAGACACAGAGCAGTCCATGAGCGCACCCTCCCTGGAGAAGCTGGACCTGCCATTGCCCGCTCCATTGCACATGGCTCTGTCTCTCTGGCCATGTTTGGGAAGGAGGAACAAACAAGGTCTCTCATTGGGCTGTGTGAGAACACACATCCATGAAATGCAGCTGATGACAATGTACTGTTCTGTGTCAATAAGCGGAAAGTAACCTTCTGAATGATGACGTCACGTCTGGTGATGTCAGAGGGTGTGGCCTAATATGCAAATTAATTCCTGCTGGTCTTTTTCTACAAAAAAAAGCCCTGCAACAGAGGATGCTCAGGGGGTGCCTGGCAGCTATTGATCTTACCCTTTTGGAAAGCTTTCCTTAGCGGAGCAGAACTGCTGCAGCAGAGCCTATCGGAAGAGGCAGCCCTGCAAAGATGGGCATCCTGGGATATGAAGGGCTTTGTAGATGATAACCAGGACTTTGAACTAGGTGGGAAATTCCTGCTGATCTGAGGATAGAGCCTGGGAAGGGCAAGGTTTGGGGAGGGAAAAGGCCTCAGTGGAGTGCAATGCCTTAGAGTCTGCTCTCCACAGCATACATTTTCTCCCAGGGAAGTGATCTCTGTAGTTCAATTGTAGTTGTAATTCTGGGAGATATCCAGGCCCCACCTGGAGGCTGGCAACCATATGACTTGAATTGAACCTGGAAACTAATCTGTAACTAATGGAGTGACTGCAGAATGGGTGTGATATTCCTACTCACCCTGCCTCCTGATATAATTGAGCTGCCGTGTTCTGTACCAGTTGGAGTTTCAGAGTTGTTTTCAAAGGCAGACCTATGAAGTGAGCATGACAACAGTGAAGTCACAAGGTTACTGTGCAGGGTTGCCACCTCTGGGTTGGGAAATACTGGGTGGTTTTGGGAGTGCAGCCTGGGGAAGGACCTCAGCAGGGTACGTCACTATACAGTCCATCCTCCAAAGCAGCCATTTTCTCCAGGTGAACTGATCTCTCACATAGCCAAATTTGCCAGGTCAAGGCAGGGAGCCATCCTTAGAGCCTAATGGAGATGAAAGAAAACTTTTTTTTTTTGCCAGACGAATTAATTTGCTGTTGCTGGACTAGATGGACTGCTGCTCTGATCCAGCAAGGCCCTTCTTGTTATGTTTAACACCAGACTCATAGCCAAGTCAGCAGGCGTTCATTGAACTCCGTTGAATGTAGGAAGCCCTGTACCCTTCCAAGACCTCAGCCTTCCTGACCAGCATCACCTCCATCTTGTCAGGATTCATTTTCAGCTTGCTCACCTTTAGCCATTTAACCACAGCAGCCAGGCACTGGCTCAGCATCCCCTGCTCCTGGCAGCGTCAGGCTGTCTGAACAAAGACAGAGTTGGGTATCATCAGCATATTGATCACCCAACTCCAAAGCCACAAATTATCTCTTCTAAGGGCCTTTGGAAGAGAGCCAGCTTGGTGTAGTGGTTAAGTGCACAGACTCTTATCTGGGAGAACCGGGTTTGATTCCCCACTCCTCCACTTGCAGCTGCTGGAATGGCCTTGGGTTAGCCATAGCTCTGGCAGAGGTTGTCCTTGAAAGGGCAGCTGCTGTAAGAGCTCTCTCAGCCTCACCTACCTCACAGGGTGTCTGTTGTGGGGGAGGAAGGTAAAGGAGATTGAGAGCTACTCTGAGAATCGGAGTGGAGGGTGGGATATAAATCCAATATCTTTTTCTTCTTTACATCAAGATTAAACAACACAAGGGAATATAACTGAGTTTTGTGGAACCTCGCAGAGCATGTCCCACACCAGTGATAGCTGGTCTCCTACAACAACCATCTGAGTCCAATTCTGAAATCAACAAACTAAATCTATCCAAAGCATCTCCCTTGATACCTACGTCTGCCTCCAAATGTCTCAACAGGATGGCAACATCCACTGTATCAAAGTGTACTGCTGATCAATCCAACAATATCAGTAAAAAGGCATGGCCTTTGTCTACATTCAAACTGAGATCATAATCTAAAGCTGCTGCCACCATCCCATAGCTTTGTCAAAAGCCACACCTGAATGGGTCTAGAGCATATGTGTCACCCAGGGATGTTTGGAATTGTTTGCCAACCACCAGCTCAAGCACCTTGTCCACAAAGGTCAGACTGGAGGCTGGATGATAATTGATCACATTGCTTTTCTCCAGTAGCAGATGGCTCCATGGCTCAGCTTTGCATGCAGAAGGTCCCACATTCAAGCCCTGGCATCTCCAGTTAAAAGGACCAGATAGGATGTGATGTGAAAGATCTCTGCTTGAGACCATGGAGAGTCACTGCCAGGCTGAGTAGACAATACTGACCTTGGTGGAGCAATGGTCTGAAATCAGTATAAGGCCACATCATGTGTGTTCAGCATTTTTAACAACTAAAGAAAAACACCTTGACCGATTCCTCAGTAGCAACTGCTCTGCCCCCAGGCTTTTGCTTTCCCTGGCTCAAGTGATCAATACCCTAACAGTTGCTGAGCAGCTACATTTTGACCTGCGGCTCCCTCCAATGTCCCCTGCGTCTTCCTGATCTCTAAAAAACAAGAGCAAGCCATTGTTCAAATCAGAGTTGACCATGTTGTTCCTCAGGCCAAGAAGAAGCAGGAAAGGGAGGGCAGAAATTTAAATCTTTAGACTTTTAAAGCTGGTAATGCGACTAGCTGGGATCTAAATGGAACTTCCGTGTACTAAAACAGCAAATATTATATGGTAGGTTAATGAACTAAACAGCAGCTTTTATATATATAAGAAAGGGAACAAACAAACTTAAAGTAACTTTATGCCCATTTGTAGTTTACTGGACTAGGCATAATTCTGTAGAGAAATTTCATTTCTCAGACTTTGTCACTCCTTTAATGAGGTATTTATAAAAAGATACTGACAGATATAACACTTAGAATTTATACTCTTACAACAAGCCTGTAAGGTAGGCCAGAATTAGCTCCATAGTGCAGATACAGACAGCTAAGTGACTTGCTTAAGACAAATGAGTGAGCTCATGACAAAAGCAAGGTTTGTGCCAGAGATCTTTCTCACTTATTCTCTTAGTCACTAAACTGTACCATCCACACATCAATGCTTTCTGTAAACTGATTTTGCACTTTGATGGATATTCCTGTTTCTTCCCCTCTCATATGCCTATAGAAATATGAATGGTGGCAGAATGCACCGTTTTAAAATTTTAAATTGGGATGAAAGGTAATGGAGGATTTGAAATTGTATGGAGTGTGAAAGGAAAGACTGAGCTAATTTTATTGGCTAACAAGTATGTACTATGGTTTAAAAATGCAAGTTTTTTTTTTAAAAGTGGGGTTTTTTTAAAAAAAAATTGCATTGTTTGCATTAAACCCCTTTTTAAACTCCATCTATGGAGGAAAGCATCCCGCTGCTAGCAGAAGTCTGGGGCTGATGCCCTGGGGAGTAAGCTGGCCTTCTCTACCTGGGTTCAGCACATTCGTCATGAGAAGACACTCTTGCAAAGTGTGCTGGACAGAGTCTCCGGAGGCCACTGCAAATGCTGAGCTCTTGAAATTTCACCCAAGCAGATGGTTGCTGGGCCATGTTTCGCCGTCGCCCCTGGAAAGTGGAAGGACACACAGTCCAGCCATTTGAAAAAGGAAAAAAAACAGAAGAGGTAAGCAAAAGAAACTCTGGATGCTTTTGCAGAAATCCTCAACCGGCACATACGATGTGGCTGAAAGGCACCAAATAGGTAACATCTATTTTAACATGTAGTAGAAGATACTAGCTCTTGTCATTTGTGAACAAGGCATGTGGTCTGTTGCTAAATAGTCCAGGAATTAGTACATGGCTTTGTTTGATGTCTTGAGCAGGACCCTGGAGAGGCAACATAAAAATTCCCTAAATAACTATCATAAGAATCAAGAACGAAGGATGGGTTTGGTTCTTTTCTGTCTTGTGAATTGCTTTTATGGGTTGTGAGCTGTCTTGAGCCTGCTTTGGCCGGGAGGACAGGATATAAATCTAATTAAACCTAAAACCTAAACCTAATTCTGCAAAGAAATTTCATTAATTTCATTTGGTAAATCAACGCTGAAGATTGGTGAATTCATTTTGTAAGAAAAAATAATGCTTTTTAAAAATTGCACTTAATACTTGGCATTCTTCACATCTGTGTGTCCTCTTCAGACCGCTCAAAGCACTTCCCGCACATTGTCCTGGTCCAGCAGTCATGTAAGGGAGAGTCAGTATCATTATATCCCCCAGTTCCAGATTTTTGAATGGTAGGAAGTTCCAGGGGCAGCCAGTTCCAAATCCATTTTGGAGTCTGATGCTATTTCTTGTGGAATCAGTAAGGACAATTGCATTAACTTAATTAGCATTAACTGAAGTGGCTCAGCTGCAGTAGAAGAAACTGTTTGGATCTAGAACAGAGCTGCTGGTAAGATAAGTGAGACTTGATTTGCTTTTCTAAAACTGCTGGGGAGTATTACCTAGGGTTGCTCTGGGAGATAACTGTGTGAGTGCTTGGTGTCTGCAGGAGAGGGGTTTCTGATTACTTTTGTGTGTCTTTTGTGTAGTTGCTGCTGAGTGAGGAGAGCTTGTTTGTCTGGGGGTAATTGCTGGCCCCACCCTCTCTGGCTGTTGAGTCAGAGGTGGGTGGGGGCTTGAGCCTTTAATTTGCAAGGCTCATCCTTGCCAGAGGCATGAGCCTTTGGCGTGAGCCAAAGGGCTCTTGGCCTGGGGGTCTAGCCTAGGGGTTCTGTAGAAAGGTGGGTAGTTACTCAAAAGTAGTTTCAAGTGGCAGTTGGTAGTGAGATTTAAAGAGAAGTGAAGATAAAGAACATTTTGAAATGGATTGCAGCAGTATGGCTGGTGAAGGAGCAGAGGCAGTGACGTGTAAAGACTGTGGGATGTTTGTATTTCTACCTGAGAGTAGCACGAATTACACTTGCAGCAAGTGTAAGTTAGTGACCCTGCTGGAGGAAAAGATACAGGGACTGGAGGCACGATTGTCCACACTGCAGTGTATAAAGGAAGGTGAGGATTTTCTTGATAAAACATATGAGGCGCTCTTGAAAGGACAAGAGGAGGGAGAGGAAACGATATCTTAGCAATTAGAAAAGGACTCAACACAGGAGGAGGGTTCCTGGAAAAATGTAACCCAAAGGAGAAAGAAAATCAGGAGATGTTCTGAGCCCCTGCTGCTCAGCAATAGGTTCCAGGATCTCCCACAGTAACTGATTCTGAGCCATTGGAACAAGGGCTACTTCCCCAGCCTCCACGAAGCTTGAAGAAAGTTTCTCACGATCCTGTGGATAAGAAGCCTGGAGCTTCTGCTCCCCAATATAGGAAGAGGAAGATGGTGGTGATTGGAGACTCCTTGCTCAGAGGGGTGAAGCCCAAAGTGTGCCGACTGGACTTGTCATCCCAAGAGGTCTGCTGTCTGCCAGGTGCACACATCCAGCAAGTGACAGAAAGGACTGAAAGACTTATCAAGTCCACGGATTACTATCCTTTTGTGCTGATCCACATGGAAACAAATGATACTGCCTGTCGTAGCCCTGAATGTATTAGAAAAGACTATGTGGCTCTTGGTCAGAAGGTGCTGGGCGCACAGATTGTGTTCTCATCAGTGCTTCCTGTTGAAGGCTGTGGCTTAGGATGAGAAAGAAGAATACTTCAAATAAACGACTGGCTACATCGATGGTGTCATCAGGAAAGATTCGGATTTCTGGACCATGGCTTACACTTTCGAGATGGTGGTCTTCTATCGGGAGATGGTTTGCACCTTACGGCGGTAGGGAAAAGGGTGTTTGGTAACTGCCTTGCTAACCTAATAAGGAGGGCTTTAAACTAAATTGTATGGGGAAGCAAGACAATAATTCAAAGCCTCGTATGATGCCAGAAACTGGAGATAAGAACATTAAAGATTTGCAAAGAGTGATGCATATGCTAGGTAATGTTAACTTGCAGGCTTGTATGGAAACTAAACCCTTGGGATGCATAAAACATGGATTCTGATGTCTCTACACTAATGTACAGAGTATGGGAAACAAACAGGAGGAACTGGAAGTCCTAATAAAGGAAGGAGACTATGACATAATAGGCCTTACTGAAACTTGGTGGAATGACACTCACAACTGGAATATTAGGATTCAGGGGTACAACTTATTTAAAAGGGACAGGTAAATGAGAAAGGGCGGAGGCATAGCAGTATTAGGCTTCCCAATCCCCAGGTCCCAGCAGGGGATTCCCTGGTTTTACAAGCTTCCCCCCGCCCCCAGCCAGCTGGCCATTGGGGGAAGCTCCTCCCCCACACCCACCATGTACCTCTAGATCTCGGGCAGGACCTGCAAACAGGTCCGGTTTTAAAATGTGGGTGTGCCTTTAAATTGGAGCAGGAAGTACTTCATGGGGAAGGGTTAGCAACAGCAGACCTCCTCAGAGTGCAGCCCCTCTGTTTGTTTTGCTTTTGTTTCGGACAAGTGAGTGTGTGTGTAAAAGAGCAGCCTAGCCCCTGTACTTTCCAGACCTGGTTGTGGAGGTACCAGAGACTCCTGCTTTGTTCTACTGCTTCAGATCAACACGGCTGCCCACATGCACCAGAGACAGTTAAGCGTGTTTGTGAGTGAGAGAGAGAAAGCGGGGGAAGGGGAGGGAACTCTATTATTCCCTATGGAGACTTATTCTCATAGGAAATAATGGAGAATTGATCCGTGGGTATCTGGGGCTCTGGGGGGCTGTTTTTTGAGGTAGAGGCACCAGATTTGCAGCATAGCATCCAGTACCTTTCCCCAAAACAACCCCCAAGTTTCAAAAAGATTGGACCGGGGGTCCAATTCTATGAGCCCCAAAAGAAGGTGCCCCTATCCATTATTTCCTATGGAGGGAAGGGATTTAAAAAATGTGCGGTCCCTTTAAATGTGATGGCCAGAACTCCCTTGAAGTTCAATTTTGCTTGTCACACCTTTGGTCCTGGCTCCGCCCCAATGTCTCCTGGCTCCACCCCCAAAGTCTCCTGGCTCCACTCCCAAAGTCCCAAGATATTTCTTGAATTGGACTTGGCAACCCTAAGCAGTATATGTGAAGGAGGTATATACTTGTGAGGAAATATGTGAATCTGAGCATGGCAGCTCAGTTGAGAGTCTCTGGGTAAAAATAAAAGGAGTAAGAAATAGCAGTGATATTATTGTGGGGGTCTGCTATAGACCACCAAGTCAGGCAGAGGACTTGGATGAGATACTTCTAAAGCAGACTGCAAAGTTCTCCAAGAGAAGGGATACAGTGATCATGGGAGATTTCAATTACCCAGACATCTGTTGGAAGTCCAACTCTGCTAAAAATGAAAAGTCAAATAGATTGCTGACTTGTCTTGCTGACAACTTCCTTTTCCAGAAAGTGAAGAAGGAAACAAGGGGATCTTCTATCTTGGATTTGATTCTCACCAACAAGGAAGAATTGATTGAAGAAGTGGAAATAGTGGGCACTCTGGGCAGTAGTGACCATGTGATTTTGAATTTACAGTCTTAGGGAAGGGAAAAGCTATACGTAGTCAGACTTATAGGTTGGACTTCAGAAAGTCAAACTTTGATCAACTTAGAACTATGCTGGGTAAAATCCCATGGTCAGAGATACTTAGGAAGAAGGGGGTTCAGGAGGGGTGGGAGTTTCTTAAAAGCAAAATACTGAAGCGCAATCACAGACGATTCCTATGAGAAGAAAAAATAGGAAAAACCTAAAGAAACTGAAGTGGCTCCATAAACAGCTCTCTAAAGACTTGAGAAATAAAAAAGACTCATTTAGGAATTGGAAGGAGGGCCTTATAACCAAGGATGAATATAAACAAATCACCAGTGCTTGTAGAGAAAAAGGAAAGCTAAAGCTCAGTATGACCTTAGGCTGGCCAAAGATGCTAAAAACAACAAAAAAGGGTTCTTCTTGTGTTCAGAGTAAGAAAAAAAACAAGGATATGGTAGGCCCATTGCGAGGGCAAGAAAGTGAAATTGTAACAGGTAATGAAGAAAGGGTGGAACTGCTCAATTCCTACTTTTCCTCAGTCTTCTCTTCTGAGGGAAACAGTGCTCAACATGGCAAAAACAGAACATATAAGGAGGGTATGAAGTTCCAACCTAGGATCAGCATAGGGGTAGTACGTAAACACCTAGTTTCTTTAAATGAAACTAAGTCCTCAGGGCCAGATCAATTGCATCCAAGGGTTCTAAAAGAGCTTGCAGATGTAATTTCTGAGCCTCTGGCTAATTTTTGAGAATTCTTGGAGAGCAGGAGAGGTGTCGGAAGATTGGAGGCGGGCGAATGTTGTCCCCATCTTCAAGAAGGGAAAAAAAGATGATTTAGGTAACTACCGACCCATCACCTTGACTATACCTGGAAAAGTTTTAGAACAAATCATCAAACAGTCAGTCCTGGAACATTTAGAAAGAATGGATGTGATTACTAAGAGCCAGCATGGTTTTCTCAAGAACAAGTCATGTCAGACTAACCTGATCTCTTTTTTTGAGAAAGTGACTACCTTGCTGGATCAGGGGAATGCTGTAGACATTGTTTATCTTGATTTCAGTAAGGCTTTTGGTGAAGTTCCACATACTAGCCTTGTTGACAAAAATGTGGTTTGCATCCTGTTACCATTAGGTGGATCTGTAAATGATTGACAGATTGCACCCAAAGAGTGCTTGTGAATGGTTCCTCATCCTTGGAGAGGAGTGACAAGTGGAGTGCCTCAAGGATCTATCCTGGGACCTGTATTGTTCAACATCTTTATCAATGATTTGGATGAAGGAATAGAGGGAATGCTTATTAAATTTGCAGATGATACTACATTGGGAAGGGTTGCAAACACAGAAGAAGACAGAAACAGGATACAGGATGACCTTGACAGGCTGGAAAACTGGGCTAAAATCAATAAAATGAATTTTAATAGGGATAAATATAAAGTTCTGCATTTAGGTAGGAAAAATCCAATGCATGGTTATAGAATGGGGGAGACTTGTCTTAGCAGCAGTATATGCGAAAAGGATCTAGGGGTCTTAGTGGATCATACGCTGAACATGAGCCAACAGTGTAATGCGGTGCCTAAAAAGGCAAATGCAATTTTGAGCTGTATCAACAGAAGTATAGTGTCCAGATCATGTGATGTGATGGTATTGCTTTACTCTGCTCTGGTAAGACCTCACCTGGAGTATTGTGTTCAGTTTGGGGCACCACATTTTAAGAAGGATATAGACAAGCTGGAACGGGTCCAGAGGAGGGCAAAGAAGATGGTGAGGGGTCTGGAGACCAAGTCCTATGAGGAAAGGTTGAAGGAGCTGGGAATGTTTAGACTGGAGAAGAGGTAGCTGAGAGGTGATATGATCACCATCTTCAAGTACTTGAAGGGCTGTCATATAGAGGATGGTGTGGAATTATTTTCTGTGGCCCCGGAAGATAGGACCAGAACCAATGGTTTGAAATTAAATCAAAAGAGTTTCCCACTCAACGTTAGGAAGAACTTCCTGACCGCTAGAGCGATTCCTCAGTGGAACAGGCTTCCTCGGGAGGTGGTGGGCTCTCCTTCCTTGGAGGTTTTTAAACTGAGGCTAAATGGCCTTCTGACAGCAATGAAGATCCTGTGAATTTAGGGGAAAGTGTTTGTGAGTTTCCTGCATTGTGGACTAGAGGTCCCTTCCAATTCTATGAATTTATGAACTTCTCAGAAAGTAAACAGCAACGGGGGGTGGGGGGAGAACTCCCCTCTACTTCACACACATGCATACATGCACACACACACACACACACACACAATTTATCCCAATTTCCCTCCCAAGCACGCAAAGGTTCTGCAACTGGAAGACACCAGCCTTTTAGCCATTTGCCAACCATCTTCAGCTCACTCTAGAAACCTGTGCTGCAGGGACATATTGACCTTTTAATTTACAGGGGAATTCTCTGGTAGGCCACTTCCCTAAAGAGCCACTGGTAGCCAGGAACAAGCAGTGCCCAGTCTCAACAACGCTGCCTGAGCCTCAGAGCTTGCTTGGCCCAGATCCTTCATTAGGCATGGCATTCTGGGTCAGCTCACCAAATGTCTTTTTCTGCCCTGCTTCCAGTTTGGGGAATGATGCCTTGGGTGAGCCCACTGTCAGTCCCACTGAGCTGAGTGGCCCTGCAGCGCAGGCGTGTAACACAGCAGAAGGCACTCAGTTTGGCTTGTGCCAGGGCTGTGTTGTGTTCACTTACCAGTCCACTTCTGCTCCACCAGGGTAATGCTTTGGGGTAATGCTATGGGGTTCTCTTAAATTTGACCTACCTTAGGGCCTCAGCATGTCTTAATCTGGCCCTGGCTGCCCATGTGTTGCACGAAAAAACCATGGCCTGCTCTTCACTTGACACAACATAACAGCAGCATCCCCTTTATACTGCTTACGGGAACACATGGCAGCGGCAAAGTCCTTTATTGCTGACACACAGACTCTTGGTCATTTTTCAAAATCTATTTGAGTATGTGACAGAAAAGCCATACATAAACATTTTAAATAAGTTAAAAATTGACAAGGAGAAGTGCATCTCACTGTGTTTAGCAGGGCTTTTTTCCTGAGTAGGTGTGTGCATGGTGTGGGTCAGTGTGGAATATAAGCACCAGGGGTGGAATTCTAGCAGGAGCTCCTTTGCATATTAGGCCACACACCCCTGATGTAGCCAATCCTCCAAGAGCTTACAAGGCTCTTTTTTGTAAGCTCTTGGAGGATTGGCTACATCAGGGGTGTGCGGACTAACATGCAAAGGAGCTTCTGCTAGAATTCCATCCCTGATCAGCGCATATGTCCCGACTGTTGCTCTGAGCCAGTGTGTGTGAGAGAGGGGGTACTGGTAAGTAAGGAGAGTTCCTTCACTCCTGGGAGGTACCTCCTACCAGTTCATCCAAGAAATAACCACACTGTTCTCAGCCAATGTAGGGTAAATTGTGCTGTGTGCCAGTGGGAGCGAAGGAGAAGATTGGATCCGGATCTTCTGTATAACACAGAGGTGGCCAAACTGGCTCAGGAGCCAACTACAGCTCTTTCACGCATATTGTATGGCTTCCAGAGGTCGAAGAGGAACTCAAGTAAGCATGCGTAGCACTGGAACCTCAGTCAGCCTCTGAGCACTGACCCATAAATTGGCAACTATTTCTGCCATGTGGGGAAGTGGGGAAGGACAGGTAAATAGGCAGGTTTGCAAGCTCTCCTCCTCCACCACAGAGGTCGCCTAGAGACCTAAAGCAGGGAAAGAGAACACAAGAGCCAAGGGAGACACTGGAAGGAGTGAGAGAGGGGCCTCTTGTTTATCTCTAGTCTGAAGAAAGGAATGTGTTAGAGCAGGAGGATGTCTGTGCTAGGACTCTACACGTGTCAGGAGGGACAGAATTAAAGAGAAGTGTGCAGGGTTCCCCTTTAGTTTCATAGCTCTTGTAGGAGCCTTATTTACTAACCTTGGTGTCAAGGCAAAGATAAATGCATAATGATGCAAATGGTGGTCAGAGATTTATATGGTAAATGTGCGTTTCCTTCTCCCATTGGTACCAAAAAATAAATCCCTAACCTTTCTCCATGCTGGTCTTATGGGAACTGTTATGCCCAGCTTTTGTTTTTTTAAAAAGTCTCCTAGTGTGGTCATATTGTAAAGTGCATACATATGTGTTTTACCTTTTTGTGCAAAAAAAGTATTACGAGATTTAATAAAGATGTGTGTTTCTTCATATCTTGAGCTCTCAACCATCTGACATTTACTCTATTTGGCTTACATTAATCTAGTTTGGCCACCCCGATATAACATATATTTTGTCCTCCCATGAGACTAGTAGAACTGGCAAATAGACTCCTCCTTCATTTCCTACTGGATTGTGTGTTTATAACCTTCTGTGCTTCACAATCGCAGTGATCTTTACATGAAGCCTATAAGGTAGTCTTTTATTGACTCAATATGCTATTCTCACCTTTTAGCTCTTGCTTTTATTTGGCACACACAAATAATTCTGGCATGTGAATCAATTTGCATCATTTTTTTCAAGTCTGTGAAGTCCACTCCTTGGCTGTGAATTAGGGCTTGCCCCTGAAAGTCCAGAATACACATCAGCCTTTTTGCTACTATAATTTACATCTATTGTTAGAAGGACACGGTAAATATTTGCTATAAACTCCAAACCACACATTTCATGGGAGATCCACAACCCAGTCTCACAGCATTTACTTCAAAGTGGAAAAGCAGCCATGAGAGTGGCCAGGAGCAGGGCCAGAGGAAAGGGTTTTGCTGGCCCATCCCCTCTTGCACCATGGGGTCCAATGCCAACCACCTTGTAGGGTTGCCAGCCTCCAGGTAAGACCTGGAGATCTGCTTTTACAACTGATCTCCAGCCGGTAGAGATCAGCTCCCCTGGAGAAAATGGCTGCTCTGGAGGGTGGACTCTATGGCATTGTGCCATGCTGAGGCCCCTCCCCTCTCCCAGCTCCACCCCCAAAGTCTCCAGGTATTTTTCAACCCAGACCCAGCAACCCTAGTCCTGCGTTATGTGAGTGACTTGGAGCAAGCCGAGCCCATGCCATGCATCCATGCAGTCTTCATTGTGCCACCTTGAGCAGTTGCCCAGATGGCTTGACCAGAAAACCACCCTTGCACTCTGCTGACTGAAGAGCCTCCACTGCAGAAGCCTCATCCTTGCACATGATTTGATGAGAACTGCAGCCCTCTCAGATTTCTGCAACAGCCTTTCATACTTAGGAACTGCTCAATCGACAGGCAGATGCAAACCCAAAAGCATTGCCCTTTGCATGTTTTCCCTGTGAGGTTTGTACATCTAAGATGGCTCTCTCATGCAGGCAGCGACATCATCACTTGATGGCATGCTGCAACCATCCAGGGGTGGTCATGCAGCATGAACCATGCATAGCCGTGTGTGGAATGAACCATGCATAGCCATGCCTGTGATGAAATGTTTCATCGCACGCCTTTGAAAGTGGACTCACACCGATCCCTTCTCACCGAATTCTTGCATGGTTTTGTGTTCCGATCGCTGTGCGCCCCTGGAAAGGAGTATGTTCTTCTCAGAGCTGCAAATAGGTTTTAAAATAGTTCACTCATGCCATCTAGAGGCCACAGCGCACTAATGGGCAAATGACTTGTTTTGAAAGAGAGAAGTCGCAAACGACAGTAGAAACAAGGTGGCAAGGTAGCTGACTGGCTTATCCATTTTTCCAAAACTGGATGGTTTGGAAGTGAACACACTTTGGACTCTAAGGTGATGATGCTGGCAAGTTTCCTCATTGCCTCTGGGGCCACTGATTGAGTCCAGCAGCAAGGAGGCCTTGTTTCCCTACCTCTTCTGTGCCCCAGCCCCCCACAGTGGCTGTACACCCACCCCACCCCCTGGGAAAGGGCTTTCTCAGGGTTTTTAAAAAATCCATAATAAAAGAAATCACTATGCCTAATGTTATAGTACTGTATCAATTGCCAATTTACTCCCTCCCTGGAAAAAAATATCCCCCTGTGTAGAGTTGCCAATCCCCAGGTGGGGCAGGGGATTCCTCCAGTTTGGAGGCCCTCCCCCCACTTCAGGGTCACCAGAAAGATGGGTGGGTTGGAGGAAAATGTCTGCTGGATTCTCCATTATTCCCTATGGAGACCGATTCCCATAGGGTATAATGGAGAATTGATCTGTGTGCATCTGGGGCTCTGAGGTGGCTGTTTTTTTAGGCAGATGAACCAAATTTGCAGTATAGCATCTGGTGCCTCTCCTCAAAACATCCTCCAAGTTTCAAAAAGATTGGAACAGGGGGTCCAATTCTATGAGCCCCGAAAGAAGGTGCCCCTATCCTTCATTGGAAATAATGAAGGTATTTAAAAGGTGTGCGGTCCCTTTAAATGTGATGGCCAGAACTCCCTTTGGAGTTCAATTATGCTTGTCACACCCTTGCTCCTGGCTTCACCTCCAAAGTCTCCTGGCTCCACCACCAAAATTTCCACATATTTCTTGAACTGGACTTGGCAACCCTACCCCTGTGGCAGAGGTGGTGGAAGACAGAGGCAAGAGGAATGGTGCAGATGTGCGGGTCATTGGGAAATATCAGAGCTATCTAGGGTTGCCAGCCTGCAGATGGGGCCTGGAGATCTCCCACTTTTACAACTGATCTCCAGCTGCAAGAAATCAGCTCCCCTGGAGAAAACAGCTGCTTTGGAAGTTGGACTCAATGTCATTGTACCATGCTGAGGCCCCTCCCCCTCTCCCAGATCCACCCACAAAGTCCCCAGGTATTTTCCAGTGCAGACCTGCCAACCCAAGAGCTATCCAGTCTGCTCAGCAGCCATCTATATACTACAGGGGAAGTATACAGCTAAATAACAGGGGAAAGCAGCTAAAATTCAACAGGAAGCTGAATGTTGCCCTCAAAGCCACATTCTTCAGGTTTTCTGCCCTCTGCCTGAATTGAGGCCTGCGTACAGCTTCAAACTGAAGCTGTGTCAAGGCTGCTGTGAGCAAGGGATTCTTTCACCTAAGTACCAAATTAATATTCTATATGTCATTGTTTAAACCACCGCTGCAAATATTTTTAGCTGTTTGTCTCTTCAGACTGGAAAAGAACAATGCCATTCCCTCGTTTGTCATTTTAAAGAAACAAACAGCTAAGAAAATACGGCAGCTCAAATACAATGTGTGTTTTGTACCAAGCAACAAAACATTTTCCACAAGGCCCCTTAGGACTCTACCCAACTCTGTCCCCTGTACAAAAGAGCCTTCCACATGATGAAAGTTGTAGTTCTCATTTCCATACCACCTGAGGACTTTTTTAAAAATGTCTATAGTTGATGTATTGCTATACCATAATGCTATAGCAATATAGCAATTACTATTTTTAAAGCCTTGAAAAAGTCCCCTGGTGTGCAGAAAATGGCAGGCATGAGGGCCTGAGACAAGGAAAATGGCGCTAATGTGGGCAGGACCTGAAGAAATATATACCTTCCTGTCCACACAGACACATTTTGACAGCAGTCTTTCTGAAAATATCATATCAAACCAGGTTTGGGAAGATTACAGAAAATTTGGGGGAGGGGACAGACACAGGATGAATAAAGTATGCCTCATGCAGATGCTGTCAAAAATATCTGCAGTAGGGAAGCCAAGATGGAGCCAAACGTCCATGTGGAAGCAATCAAAGCAAGAGCATTCCTGTAAAGGCTGACTTAAGACATGTTTGCTCTAGTCTAGAATACTTTCTGCAGCTGTGGCCAGACAAATGCCCCTGGGGAGCTAGAAGGTAGGCCACAATGAAGACAGCCATCCCAACTTGATTGTGGGAAAGTAACATACAGTCACCATATGTGCACTGAGGGAGAAAGAGAGTGAGCAGCCTTGCCTCAGTCGTCATTCTGGCTCAGCCTAACCCACCTCACAGGGTTGTTGTGAGGATAAAATGAGGGATGAAAAAAAATGTTGCAAGTAAGGTTGCCAGCTCCAGGTTGGGAAATATCTGGAGATTTGGGGGTGGAGCCTGAGGAGGGCAGAGTTTGGGGAGGAACAGAACTTCCATAGGGTATTATGTTATAGAATCCACCTTCAAAGAGACCATTTTCTCCAGGTGATACCTGGAGATCACTTGTAATTCAGGAGATCTCCTGCCACCACCTAGAGGTTGACAGCTTTAGTTATAAGCCACTCCTGTTGCTACAGGAACTCATTTTCTATCCCTCTGAGTTGGAACATCTAGCCATTTAAGGCAAAATTTGGGGTCATGGTTGTCCCCAGGGGCCATGCTTTTTGCAGAGATCATGAGGTCTGGAAACTTGCTTACGAATTTTAAAAATGAAACCAGGGACTTGGGAAGATTTGCTAAATTCAGTGCACCTGGCCACATGCACAGAATGCAGATCCCTGCTGTGAAACTTAGTTTGCCTGGTCACAGTTCCTTGAAACTCCTTCAGTGGCTCATCCAAGCAGAAAGCTCCAGACAGGCCTCAAAATGTTACATCACAGCAGTTCTGCTCAGTAGGTGATAAGTGGTAGTCACAGGCCATGAAGTCCATGAGAATGAATGTTTACTTACCTTAGGTATTTATATCCAATATAATTCACCCCTCCTTCATTTTCTTTTTAGTATAAAACCCCTGAGAGTAGGGTTGCCAGACTTCAGGTGGGGCCTGGAGATCTCCTGCTTTGACAACTGATCTCCAGCTGGCAGTGATCAGCTCCCCTGGAGATAACGGCTGCTTTGAAGGGCGGACTCAGTGGCATTGTACCATGCTAGGGCCCCTCCCCTTCCCAAAACCCGCCCTCTCCCAATCCACCCCCTATAGTCTCCAGGTATTTTCTAACACAGACCTGGCAACCCTACTTGAAAAGTAGGTTAAGGTAAGACAGAGTAACTGACCCAAGTCACTCAGTGAGCTTCCATGGCAAAGTGGGGGTTCAAATCTGCGTATCCCAGTTCCTACTGCACAATACATCGCACCACACTGTCACATATATACATAAACACATGAAACTTCCTTATATTGAATCAGACTACTGGTCCATCAAGGTCAGTACTGTCTACTCAAACTGACAGCAGCTCTCCAGGGTCTCAAAGGTGCCAGGATTGAAAGGAACCTTCTGCATGCCAAGCAGATGCTCTACCACTGAGCCACGGCCAAGACTCTATGCAGAACTTGCCTACATCAGACTGACAGACCGTCTAGCCCAACATCCTGTTTCAGTAAGCAAACAGGCAGGTCTAGCTAGTTAAGTTAAATGAACTCTGACTTCTTTCAGAGCCATTCAGCCAGTGTTCCCCCACCCAAACATCTGGCAGATGAACCACATCTGGGTTGGAATTAAAACTGCAGTCGCACTATTCGCTTTAACACCAGCCAAAAGGTTTCCTTGGAGAATGTCATTTCAGAAGCAAATTGTGCTGGTCCACAGTAGAAAACCTAGATTTTAATTCAGTAACACCTGGAGAAGATTTTGACTCTCAAAAGCTTACACCCCAAAAATATTGTTGTTCTCTAAGGTGCTATTGTTCTTGGAGAATGCATCAGGGTAAAGAGCCCCCTTTGGGTTTGGTACAGAGAAAATGAGCAGAGAGGAGTCTATCTCCTTTTCCTAAACTACCAGCTCTCAGGGGCATGGGCACCCACTGAAGCTGATGTTTATTCAGAACTGATAAAAGCATGTTCTTCTTCACACAGTGCATGTGGAACTTGCTGCTTTAGGATGTAGTGAATAAGACCATTGGACTAGCTGCCTTTAAAATGGGAGTGGGGAAATTATGGAGAAAGAGATCTTCATGGTCAGAGGCAGTGTGAGTTCTAGATGTCATTTGCTGGGTGACAATAACAGAGAGCAGGGCTTTGTTTGTAGAACAAGCCCAGCAGGAACTCATTTGCATATTAGGCCACACTCCCTGATATCACCATTGCTTTACATAGGGCTTTTTTGTAGAAAAAGCCCAGCAGGGAAATTTGCATATTAGGCCACACACCCCGACATCAAGCCAGCCAGAACAGTGTTCCTGTGCTTTCCTGCTTTAAAAAAGCCCTGACAGAGAGGCTTTGGTCCCTGAGCCCCTTCCATTGGCCATCTAGGGCATCTGGTGGGCCACTGCCAGGTGCAGGAAGCTGAACTAGATCTGATCCAGCAGGGCTCTTCTGACATTCTTGTGTGTGAGCCACAAGCCATGCCTTCCGATTAGAAGGAGGCAGCAGAAAAAACAGTGACTCACGGCTGAAAATTACTGATGATATTAAATCAATTGTGCAAAAGTATATACACAATAATCATCAGTATCATACAAAAATAAGTATTCTTTCCAGGATGTGCAATGTAGCATGACAACTTAATGTGTTGAAATTCTTGACTTGACTGAGTCCTGCTGCAAGCAGAGACCGGAAAAGACAACAGTTCAAAAATCCATGAATTCCACTGCAAACATTATAAAGTTATGATGGAGACCAGTGCCTTTCTTCAATAATTGCCAGTGGAAACAAAGGCTGTACCCCACAATTCTGGTTCTGTTGTTTTCTGGTTAGAAGGAGGCAATGCAGAAGAAGGACTCACTCAGAGATGCAACAAGCAGCTCCCTGCAAGGGGGCAGGTGATTATGCCATGCGTGTCTGCATCAAGAGCAAACAAAGGATCCTATTGTGTTTGATTTTCTGTTTCCTGTGACAGAGCCCAATTGCAAGAAGGCAAGTGGAGGACAGTAAAATCATACAGAGACACAGCAGGCAGTCTCATCTGCACATGGCCTATGTTGGAAGAGAACTTCACTTATTTGATATCTTTATTTCCAGTGGTGTGTTAGCAGTTCTATTGCCTTTGTGGAAATTATTATGCATTCCTGGTAAAAACAAACTGGTGAACCAAGCTGCATTTGGGGAGACACTGCAAGGAAGGGTTGCAAACTTTCAGAGCAGCTTTTGCACCTGTGCCTTTAATAAAAGTTTGAGATGCGAGTATGGGCAGGTTATCATCTTTAGTTGTGGTTAAACACACAAAAACAGCCCAAGCTGCTTTTCTGGTCCCTTGGCAACCTCTTAAGGCATCTGAGACTGTAGGAAGGTGGCCCTCTTCCCCCATTCCTTCAATGGCCCTTTGCTCCTCCTGCCCCAAATGCCCATGCACCCCTAACAAGAGTCACATTCTCCTTATGTTGGGAAAATGGAATGGTGAAAAATCCAAGTCGTTCCATCCTCCAGGTCTTTAAAATGGGGGGTCTTTTGGGGAGGGGAGGGTGAAAAGGCTGTTTTTCAAAACAGATTTCCTCTAGTCCCAAAATGAGATCATGATTGTAAATTAAAGTGTAATTAGCCTTTATGCTTTTATATTCATTAACTCTTCTCTGTTAATGATGCAGAGGCTGGAGTGTGAAAGCCGGGCATTGTGAAACCACATCCAGGAAATAAAATAGTGATTTAGATAATGGCCAGAATGTATTGCTACTTGCACATAATTAAACAAATGCTCCATTTAAACTTGGAAACATGAATGAATGTTGATTAACCCCAACCCAATGAATCTGCATGCGATTTGGTTAAGTGGATGCACGGCTGGCAGAAGGAAGGCAGGCGGCGGGTTTCGGCTAAGCATCCATCAAGCTACACCTGCGCCATACAGGTGCAGCTGTGGGTTTGGGAACAGGTGAGGAGGGACAGCGGCAGAGCCCCTGTGGTAGCAGAGCTTTTTCAGGAGTTCTTGAACAAAGAGGTCGGCAGCCATGGTGGCCACATTGCAACATAGGGCAGATAGCCTGTCTCAAACTTCCCACCCCAGAATGTGTAGCCACACCTCTGATGTGGTGTGGGATATGCTGATCTCGTGCAGCAGCCATGAACCTGAGAGGCAAGGCAGGAATTGAATGCACACCTCCAGATGCGCCCCAGAATGACAGCCACTACCTGAAGAAGTCCCAACTAAGGAATATGTAGCAAGATCATAAGAATATGCAGTGTGTTTTTATCCCACTCACCCCTGGTCAGTTTGGTATAGTGGTTAAGTGTGCAGACTCTTATCTGGGAGAATCGAGTTTGATTCTCCACTCCCCCACTTGCAGCTGTTGGAATGGCCTTGGGTCAGCCATAGCTCTCACAGAGTTGTCCTTGGAAGGGCAGCTTCTGTGAGAGCTCTCTCAGCCCCAACTACCTCTGTTGTGGGGGAGGAAAGTAAAGGAAATTGTAAACCAATCTGAGACTCTGAGATTCAGAGTGGAGGGTGGGGTATAAATCCAATATAATCTTCTTCTTTTTCAAGAATCCAGGGCGGCCTATGCTATTCTCCCTCCCCCTTTTATGCTCCCAACAACCCTGTGAGGTAAATTGGGCTGAGAGAATGACTCACCTAAGATCACTCAGCAAGCTTTATGATAGTTGGGGAGCTGAAACCAGAGATCTCCCAGATCCTAATTTCAGCATCCTGTCTGTGTCACCACAGTAATTCCCAGAATGATGCAGTACATGTGCCAGAACATTAACAGGACTTTATTAGAATGTGCCACTCTTGTAAAGTACTAAAGTTGTCTTTTTCAGGAAGATGCTTCTTTCTTTCTACAAGAACTACAGAAATACAGAACCAGGTGGCAAGCTTACCCAGAATCCTTTGCAGCACACAAGGGTTCCTTAATAAACAGGTTGATGGGGAAATTGTTCATCCAGAACAACAAAAAAACGCAGTGGAATGCCAGCAGTGTAGTCAGCTATTGTGGGGAAGTGGGGAGCCTTTGGTTCACTCTCATCCATGAAGCTCACTGGGTGCCCTTGGGCGAGCAGTCACTCTCCCCCTCAGCCTAACCTCACAGGGTTGTTGTGGAGATAAAAATAACACCATCTATACACTCTTTGGGCAAAGAGTTATATGCAAATCAGATGATAGAGAAGCTGGCAGTAAAATCACCAGCTCTTCATCCTTGTGGGTTTTCCCTGACTCAAGGACTCCGAGCCTGTGTGCATTTACTCAGAAGTAAAATCCATGCCATTGAATGGGACTTTCTCCCACATAGGTGTACACCGTATTATAGCCTTAAGGATGTTAAAAATGAAGGAGGAGCAGGAGAAACAACATCTCTACCCCAGTGGCTGCAGGGTTGGTGTTTGAAGCTGTGGAGTGCATAATTGGTACTGTTTGCAATGGGGAAAGGTGCCCTGCTCTTTCTCAGAGTTACTTTGTCTTTTGGGCTGGTGCGTTTTTAACAAAACTTCACCAAGATCCCAGGAAAAACTAGCCTATCTTTACTAATATATTTTTCCAACTGTAAGCTACTTTACAGGAGGGAAGGTGGTATGGTCTAGCCCATCAGATCAAATCTCATCAAATTTTGGAAAGTAAGCAGGGTTGGTACTTGGATGGAAGACCACCAAGGAAGACTCTGCAGAGGAAGGCAACAGCAAGCAGCCTCTGTTTCTCACTTGCCTTTGCTGGGGTCGCCGTATCTGCATTGCCACTTGATGGCCACTTTACAACCCCTTTGCAGCACTCTGGGGTCAGTGAGGGCCACACTGCTTTTCAACCAATCACAGAGTTGGAAGAGATCTCCAGGGTCATCTAGTTCAGCAGCCAGTTGCTGCTTTGATGTAATAGGCTCAGGAGGAGTTAAATGGACACGCCAAAAAACAGGAGGAGGAAGAGACTGGATTTATACCCAGCTCTTCACTACCTGAAGGAGTCTCAGAGCGGCTTACAATCACCTTCCCTTCCTTTCCTCACAACAGACACCCTCTGAAGTAGGTGGGGCTGAGAGAGCTCTTGAGAGAACAGCTCTGAGAGAACTTACTGACCCAAGTTCATCAAGCTTATACCTGTGGAGAAGTGGGGAATCAAACCGTTCTCCAGATTAGAGTCCCCCACTCTTAAGCACACAAACTGGCTCTCAGATAGATGATGATGATGACAGACAGACAGACAGATAGATAAGACTGATTGACTGACTTTCCTTACTTTCATTTTGCTGTTTTCATACCACAGTGTGCTATGCAGGCTCATAAGTGCACAGCCTGAGGTACTGGCATGAGTTTTAAATGGCCATTCTAAATGACTGCACAGGTTGATTTGGGATGATGGCTTCTAATGTTTTTCTGCCCTTGGCTCTGAGCTCAACTTCCAGCAGCCTGTTGAGTTCTGAGGCTCTCAAATCTGTCACGGGGTCAAACCGTCCCATCCTGTCTGCAGCAGACATGGCCGTCAGCCCAGCAAGGGCTCCGTGGATGTAGCTGCCCAAGCTGTGGGAGACTGGCCTTTAATGGCAGGCCTCATTATTAGGCCAATGGGGAGCGTTTGGCAGGGTGGCGGTGAGTAATGGTTGCCTCCACAGTGTGGCTTTCTCCTGCCAGTTCTGGAGCAGAGGCTGTCAATCAGGGCACCTGCCAACGGCTCCACAGCATGGGCAGCTTGGCCTTGGTGGAGGAAGGGGGGAAAAGAGCAGCTCACTAGAGCTGCGAGTCCATAGACCTGCCAAGTCTGCCTCCATAGTCTTTCTGCAGGTTATGTGATTTTCTTTGTACGTATGAGGTCACTGAGAAGGATGCTTCTTTGCAAACATGGCACCACTCTAGACAAGATGCTGGAAGACCCCTGGTTTAGGACTGGCAGGTCCCCCCTGGCCACCCGTGATGGATGAGGGGGGTAGGAGTTGCCAGATCCAGGATGAGAAACTCTTGGGGATTAGGGCTAGAGCCTGGGGGGATTGGGACTTCAGTGGGGTGCAATCCCACAGCCCACCCTCCAAGGCATCCATTTTCTCCAGGGAAACTAACTGATGTAGCCTGGAGATGAGCTACAATTCCAGAGGATCTCCAGCTTCCACCTGGAGGCTGGCATCCATACCAGCCAAGCTGGATCCTCCCAATTTTTTTAAAAAGGAGGCTTCTTGTATGCAGTTTCATTGGTCAAAATTGGTCCCCTACCCTCTCCCCCTGAAGAGGCGAACTGGGAAGTCAGGAGAGTTGGGTTGCCAACTCTAGGATGGGAAATTCCTGGAGATTTGGGCGTGGAGTTTGGGGAAGGAGGCGTGCGGAGAGGGGAGAGAACTTAGCAAAGATACGATACCATGGAGTCCACCCTCTGAAGCTGCATTTCCTCCAGGAGTAAGCCAACTTCCACCTGGCAAAGTCTGCTTTCCTCCTTCTTTTTGTCATACTCAACATTTGGGGGGTGCCAGGCAATGTGATGGAGGGCACCTTGGACCCCTGAATATCTCTATTTATTTATTCTACAGTTGTCACTAATTCTTGGTAGTATTTTAAATTTACCTGATTCACGCATATTGCTTTTTCTGCTAAATAACACTGATATTATTGAAACTGCGGCAAAGTTCCTCCAAGCAGCTCTACTTATACGTAGTACTATGGTAAACTAAGAAGAAGAAAAAGAAGATATTGGATTTATATCCCGCCCTCCACTCCGAATCTCAGAGTGGCTCACAGTCTCCTTTATCTTCCTCCCCCACAACAGAGGAGTTAAATGGGAAGGAACTTTGCCGCAGCCTGTGGGGTGGGGCTGAGAGGACTCCCACAGCAGCTGCCCTTTCAAGAAAAACCTCTGCCAGAGCTATGGCTAACGCAAGGCCATCTTAGCAGGTGCAAGTGGAGGAGTGGGGAATCAAACCCAGTTCTCCCAGATAAAAGTCCACACACTTAACCACTACACCAAACTGGCTCTCATGAGCTATTTTATAATTTAAGTCATAACTTTTTAAGAATGGAATTGAAATATGAAATATGTTTTTATACATGTGTATGCTTCATTTCTGCATTTTCATTTATCCAGCGCTTTTTTGGTAGAAAAAGCCCAGCAGGAACTCATTTGCATAGTAGGCCACACCCCTGACACCAAGCCAGCCAGAACTGCACTCCTGTGTGTTCCTGCTCCAAAAAAGCCCTCCTTTTATCCTACTCTTATCTATGCTAACACTTTTTATAATGCTAATAAAGGAAATTGCTGTGTGTGTATTCTACAGTTTCCTATTCTCCATTGAGTTAAAAGCCAAGAGGATCACAGGGGTTTGGGGGCTGTGGGTGAATAATATTGCTATCTTATAAGATTCTATCAACAGCTCAAACTATATACCTTCAAAGCAGCAATGTGCAGAAGGGCAGGTTGTGCAAAGCACATTGACTTAGCGTTCATGTGCATGGTTTTGTCTGCATGTGTGAGACACACAAGATACATCTGTCACATGCTCAGAGACTCAGCTTCAAGAGACACTGGCATGGAAATTGAACCCTGAATAATGACAGCTCCAGCACCTCATACGAACCAAAAATTCAACAAAGCCATTCCTAAAAGGCGAGGACTAAATAGGAAGGGAAGATGTCATGGTATAGCCACATCCTGTCTGATCTCAAAAGCCAAGCAGGGTCAGTACCAGGAAGGGAGACCACCTTTTCTGCAGAGGAAAGCAATGGCAAACCACCTCTGCCTCTCACTTGTGTTGAAAGCCCCTTGATGAGGTCACCAAGTTGGCTCTGACTGGATAGCACTTTACTGCTGCGACCAGGATGATCTAGGCAAGTTCAGTCTTGTCAGCTCTTGGAAGCTAAGAGGGTTGGCTCTGGTTGGTATTTTGGAAGGCAGACCATCAAGGAATTCCAGAGTTGCTGTGTAGAGAAAGGCAATGACAAACCACCTCTGTAAGTCTCTTGCCCTGTAAACCTTACGGGGTGGCTATAAAGTGGCTGTGACTTGACAACGCTTCACACACACACTCACAAATGTAGGGATAATGGTTTACTGGGAACAGGGACCAAAACATAGAGATTGACCTTGGTAAATTGGATTGGAGTCAGGGCTGGACTTAGCGGGGGGAACAGAAAAGGTACTTGCCCCGGGCACCACTGGAGGGGGGCGCCAAATTGGGTATGGAGTCCATTCTATTTTATGGGTCCATAAGATAGAACGGGCCCATAAGGGGGCATCATTTTTAAATTTTGCCTCCCCTCAAAAAACATGTAGATCTGGTCCTGGTTGGCGCATATAGATCTGGGAGGTGAGAGGTGGAGCCTGACAGAATTTGGCAAGCTGTGGCAAAATCTCAAGGTCAGTGGCCTCTCAGTTGTCATCAGCTTACAAGCCAGACCCAATAAAACGCTGATTTTTTTTTTGACAGAGCAAGAATATTCGAGCCAATATCGGCATTATTGCTAAACAGTGAGCCCAAGAGAACCTCAGGTACACGTTTTTGCCCCCACCCCCCAAAAAAAAACTTTTGAAGAGGGATGTGTGTGTGTTTGGTTCCTCCCCAGGCCTGTTGGCTGAAGACCCCCTCCCATTCATGCTTCCAGGTATATGATTTAATGGAAGGCACAATAAGAAGTGAGACAATTAGAATTTCTGCCTCATTATCATGGTAATCTTATCAGTGGGATAATGAGGTATTAATGGAGATTTAATGTGCCTCTCATAACAAAATCCCTTGGAGAAAACACATAAGGAAATTGCTGTAAATCCACTTAATGATGGAAAGGTCCCCAAACGCCATCTTCCAAGGGATGAAAAATGCCGGCAACGAGCGAACGAGACTCAAGGTCAATCACACGGCAGGGACTGACGGAACGAACAATGGCTGCTGTAGAAAGGATCAGGATGGCGTGACTCGGGCCCCACTGTTGGGGAAATGCCTTTGCAGGCCCAATGAGGTCAGAAAGAAATAATCCTAACAGCTGTGAAGTCAATAAAGCACACACACACACACAGGGAACTTCCATGGCTGCATTAAAAAGACGTGATAAACCAGGGTTTGTGCACCAAATTCTGGTTAGTTTATCAGGTGCTTGCAACAAATCCCACTTTGTGCATAAACCCTGTTTTGCTCCCTTCTTTCCACTCCTCCCACTTCCTGACAGGGACAGCCTCTTTCCTACATGACCATCTCTGTGGCCACAAGGGGTGAGGATAGCAGCTTCCAAGAGCTTAGGAGGTGGGGAGTCGCATTGCATGATGCCATGTGATGCCGTGACACCACTTTGGGTTGTATATTCCAGACCCACAAAGACCTAGGAGCCACATATTTGGGGGATCATCTCTTTCTATATGTCCCTTTACGCCACTTACAGTCATAAAGCCACCATCCATCAGCTATCCCATCACTTAGGGTGGCATGTCTCACATTGAAGAAGATATTGAAGAAGGTATTGGATTTATATCCCACTCTATACTCTGAATCTCAGAGTGGTCACAATCTCCTTTACCTTCCCCCCCCCCCACCCATAGCAGACATCCTGTGAGGTGGGTGGGGCTGAGAGAGCTTTTACAGCAGCTGCCCTTTCAAGGACAACTCCTACGAGAGCTATGGCTGACCCAGGGTCATTCCAGCAGGTGCAAGTGGAGGCGTAGGGAATTAAACCCAGTTCTCCCAGGTAAAAGCACTTGACCAATACACCAAACTGGCTCTGCAAATGAGTTCCTGCTGGACTTTTTCTACAAAAAAACCCCTGAGGACACCACTTCTGGTTGCATATTCCACAAAGACCTAGAACCCACATGTTTGGAGGATCTCTTTCAATAGGTCCCTTTGGACCACTTATGGCCATAAGGCCACCATCCCTCAGCTATCCCATCACTTAGGGTGGCACGCCTCACATTGGCCAGAGCCTGGGTCTTTTCTATCATGGCTCCAGCTCTGTAGAACTGGATTCTTGAAGAAGTGAGAGGGGTCCCCTCCTTGCAGATATTCAGAAGGTGCTGCAAAGCCTGCCTGTTTCCCAGGGCATTTGAGGGGGTTTGAATGGCAGCTATCTTTTAAGGGGGCAGAGAGAGAGATATGAGGCTTGTTATTCTATCCTTGATTTTAGCTGGGGATAAGCAGCCTTGAACCATAAGGAAAGGTGGAAAATGAATAGATGGAAGTGACATCACGGGGTCAAGTAACGCTCTAGCAATGGCCCAAATCTGTATGATTTTACATGAGGTAGAATGATTTTTCAGTGCTGCTAACAGATTTGTCCTCCCCCCTCCATGTTGCACTCACTGCTCCAGCAAGCAGCACGGAGAGGCCAGGGGTGGGAAGTCTCCTGTCAAAGCCAGAGACCGAGGAGGAGGAGGAGGAGAAGAAGAAGGAGAAGAAGGAGGAGGAGGAGAAGGAGGAGAAGAAGAAGGAGAAGGAGAAGGAGAAGGAGAAGGAGAAGGAGAAGGAGAAGGAGAAGATATTGGATTTATATCCCGCCCTCTGTAGAACTGGATTCTTGAAGAAGTGAGAGGGGTCCCCTCCTTGCAGATATTCAGAAGGTGCTGCAAAGCCTGCCTGTTTCCCCGGGCATTTGAGGGGGTTTGAATGGCAGCTATCTTTTAAGGGGGCAGAGAGAGAGATATGAGGCTTGTTATTCTATCCTTGATTTTAGCTGGGGATAAGCAGCCTTGAACCATAAGGAAAGGTGGAAAATGAATAGATGGAAGTGACATCACGGGGTCAAGTAACACTCTAGCAATGGCCCAAATCTGTATGATTTTACATGAGGTAGAATGATTTTTCAGTGCTGCTAACAGATTTGTCCTCCCCCCTCCATGTTGCACTCACTGCTCCAGCAAGCAGCACGGGGAGGCCAGGGGTGGGAAGTCTCCTGTCAAAGCCAGAGACCAGGCAAGAGGAGGAGGAGGAGGAGGAGGAGGAGAAGGAGAAGGAGAAGGAGAAGGAGAAGAAGAAGATGATGATATTGGATTTATATCCCGCCCTCCACCCCGAAGAGTCTCAGAGCGGCTCACAATCTCCTTTACCTTCCTACCCCACAACAGACACCCTGTGAGGTGGGTGGGGCTGGAGAGGGCTCTCACAGCAGCTGCCCTTTCAAGGACAACCTCTGCCAGAGCTATGGCTTACCCAAGGCCATAAGTGGAGGAGTGGGGAATCAAACCCGGTTCTCCCAGATAAGAGTCCGCACACTTAACCACTACACCAAACTGGTTCCTTTGGACTTTATATCAGACTGGCTGAGGTCCATCCTTCAACCCAGACTACTTAAATGATGGCACCTCCTACTACAGTCTCTCTCTTTCTCTGTGTGTGTTACTGTGTTACAGTTCAGTCCTAATGGTAGAAAGTTGCAACCAACTCATCAAGTTGCAGCCAACTCATGTAGCCCTGAGAACATGTGAGGGCAAGAGATGAGTACACACAACAAACTATGTCATGCAGGGGTGGGCCAACGGTAGCTCTCCAGATGTTTTTGCCTACAACTCCCATCAGCACCAGCCAGCATGGCAATGGCTGGGGCTGATGGGAGTTGTAGGCAAAAAACATCTGGAGAGTTACCGTTGACCACCCCTGAACTATGGCTTCTGCATCCAGATGTTGCAACAAACCACAAACTGTCATTAGCACACCAGCTATAAGCCCTGGTTTGGTGCCAACGGTGCATCATTTTTTGGGCATTCAGCTATCATAACTGATTAGGGTTTGATCAGACCACAGTTCACCACAATATCTGAATGCGACCCAAGAGGCTGGGGGCAAGATAATACACACTTTGGAGAGTATTCACAGATCACTAGTTGAGTCCCTGGGGCTACTACTTAAATGATGGCACCTCCTCCTACAGTCTCTCTCTTTCTCTGTGTGTGTTACTGTGTTACAGTTCAGTCCTAATGGTAGAAAGTTGCAACCAACTCATCAAGTTGCAGCCAACTCATGTAGCCCTGAGAACATGTGAGGGCAAGAGATGAGCAGAGGTGGTTTGCCATATTCTGCCTCTGGATAGCAACTCTGGACTTCCTTGGTGGTCTCCCAGCCTAGTACTAACAGGACCAACCCTGCTTAGCTTTCAAGATCAGATGAGACCAGGCAAGTCTGGACCATACAAGGTCAGGGTTCAAGCATGAATACTCAGAAGTAAATCTGAATTCAATGGAACTTACTCCCTACACCTGGGTCCTTTGGATTGCAGCTTTAGTTTATTGACTTGCTCAAGAGCTGAGAGCTTCCTGCATCAAAGTAACTAACACAGTTCAATAGGCTCACTAACAAGTGGGGCCCAGCCATCTCCTAGAATTACAACTGATCTCTGGACTAGGGGTCAGTTCCTCTGGAGAAAATGGCTCCTTTGGACTTTATATCAGACTGGCTGAGGTCCATCCTTCAACCCAGACTTTACTCCAAAATCTCCAGGAATTTCCCAGCCATGGTTGGCAGCCCTGAAACTCAGACATCCTGCAAACTTTTGAGGCTTGTTTGCATGTTAACTAAGAGAACGTTCCTGCCTCACAACCACCCGATAAATCTGATCTAACCCTTTGCAAGGCTTTAAACATTGGCCTCCTAGACTGCTGCAATTGAGCCCCATTTCTTAAATAGGATCTAAATGTATACAACATATTACACTCTTCCAGGTTTCTTGACTTCAAATTCTTTACATTGTAATGGTGGGCGGCAGGGGGGGGGGGAGTGCTGCTGCTATAGTAATTTGGTCTTGAGCTGTTTATATTTATTAAACTACAGAGTTTCTTGGTTGTGCTCCAGAGAGGGTGCAAGGCTCTTTTTGCCCTCCCCACCCTGATAGCAGCTTGGATGACTGCAAGGCCAATGACATAACAGTGAAGCCGATTTCACACTAGGCTTGTTCTGGGTGGACAGCCCTTTTGCTCCCGGCGCTTCTCAGTTTTCACCCAAGCTGCCACGGAGCTGCGAGTTGGTGCGCCGCTTTTCCGCTTCAAGATCCTCCTACAAGCGGTTTCTGCTTGCCATGGGAGAACAGCACGCCAACTCCTAGCTCCGCAGCAGCTTGTGCAAAAATGAAGAGAAGCACCAGGGGCAAAAGGACTCTCCACCTGGAACAAGCCTTAGTGCGAAATTGGTATGAGGCTTTTCCTGGCATGGAACGATGAGGGAAAGCATCAGCTTTCACCTCTTTGGCTCCTGTTAAAGGCAGGTTATAAGGGCCAGTTCTTAAAAGGAGAGAGAGAAATGGCAGTTCTTGGTCCCCAGACGATTCTGTTGCTAACCTCTCCGTGCCATTCCTCTGCTCCAGGTCTTAATTTGCTTCATTCCTTCTCTGTTCACTACACAGCAAATAGCCCATGCTGGATCCTTTCCCGCCTTCCTTTATCTCTGGTGCTCCACCTGCAGTCAAAGCTGAGGTTAGTTTGCTGCTATTCTGGTGGCAAACTCACCAACCCGACAGACACCCAAGATCATCTGGAGGTCGATCCTGGCCTGGATTCAGAAAGGGGAGCTACTCTGCTGCTAAGGTGCTTTAAGGATCTGTGGCCACTAGATGGCACTGCAGGAATGCAAACCTAACATGAACAGTCTGGGCTGTAATTTCGTCTCCCTCTCCGTCCCATGCTCTCACCATTAGTACGGTAGCAGGCCAGGCTGAAATTCAACTGGCTGCAGCCCTCCACAGAGAAAACCCATGCTTCTTGAATGTCCTGTATCTGTCCTAGGCAGAGAAAAAACTCTGCAATTTCAAGCCTTTCCTATTGTTGCTGCGGCTACTGTTAAAAATACAGGAGTTCTTGGGTAAAAGTGAATGGGACCCTAGTGGGAAGGTATAAAAACTAAATCTGCATACATACGTATGGGATTTGTACCTGTCCGAAAGCAGACTATGTTCATACATGGTGACCATGTATCCAGGGGCTCGTTTAATGAAAAACAGTACAAATGACCAGGACTGGATCTACATGTTTTTTGAGGGGGGGCAAAATTAAAAAATGGCGCCACCTTATGGGCCATTCTATCTTATGATCCCATAGAATACAATGGACTCCATACCCAATTTGGCGCCCCCCTCCATCAGTGCCCGGGGCAAGCACCCCCCTCTGCCCGCCCCCCCCCCCCATCCGGCCCTGCAAATGACAATTTCTGAGATACAGGGACTGGTCCTTAATTTGAAACCTGAAATGTATCTTTTAAATTGTGTAAATATAATTACTGATCCCAGAGTGATACTGCTGTATGTTCTGAGTCTCTCCAAGGATGACCATTTGCATGTTACTGGGAAACAACTGATGTTGCCTATGGCAAATGATGATTCTCAAAAGATGTGGGAATTGTTATCAATAGTCAAACTTAAAGCAATTCAAAATAATAATAGTTTAATGACAAAAAATGGCTACATTTTAAAAAATCTTTAAACTGCTAGAAATACATGGGGATAACTAAAACCATATACGTTATACATAATAGACAAATTAAAAACTAATAAGTCACCGGGTCCGGATGGCATACATCCGAGAGTTCTGAAAGAACTCAAAGTTGAACTTGTGGATCTTCTAACAAAAATCTGTAATCTTTCATTGAAATCTGCCTCCGTTCCTGAGGACTGGAAGGTAGCAAATGTCACCCCCATCTTTAAAAAGGGTTCCAGAGGAGATCCGGGAAATTACAGGCCAGTCAGTCTGACTTCAATACCGGGGAAGTTGGTAGAAACCATTATCAAGGACAGAATGAGTAGGCACATTGATGAACACGAGTTATTGAGGAAGACTCAGCATGGGTTCTGTAGGGGAAGATCATGCCTCACTAACCTGCTACATTTCTTTGAGGGGGTGAACAAACATGTGGACAAAGGAGACCCGATAGATGTTGTTTACCTTGACTTCCAGAAAGCTTTTGATAAAGTTCCTCATCAAAGGCTCCTTAGAAAGCTTGAGAGTCATGGAGTAAAAGGACAGGTCCTCTTGTGGATCAAAAACTGGCTGAGTAATAGGAAGCAGAGAGTGAGTATAAATGGGCAGTCTTCGCAGTGGAGGACGGTAAGCAGTGGGGTGCCGCAGGGCTCGGTACTGGGTCCCATGCTCTTTAACTTGTTCATAAATGATTTAGAGTTGAGAGTGAGCAGTGAAGTGGCCAAGTTTGCGGATGACACAAAATTGTTCAGGGTGGTGAGAACCAGAGAGGATTGTGAGGAACTCCAAAGGGATCTGTTGAGGCTGGGTGAGTGGGCGTCAACATGGCAGATGCGGTTCAATGTGGCCAAGTGCAAAGTAATGCACATTGGGGCCAAGAATCCCAGCTACAAATACAAGTTGATGGGGTGTGAACTGGCAGAGACTGACCATGAGAAAGATCTTGGGGTCGTGGTAGATAATTCACTGAAAATGTCAAGACAGTGTGCGTTTGCAATAAAAAAGGCCAACGCCATGCTGGGAATTATTAGGAAGGGAATTGAAAACAAATCAGCCAGTATCATAATGCCCCTGTATAAATCGATGGTGCGGTCTCATTTGGAGTACTGTGTGCAGTTCTGGTTGCCGCACCTCAAAAAGGATATTATAGCATTGGAGAAAGTCCAGAGAAGGGCAACTAGAATGATTAAAGGGCTGGAACACTTTCCCTATGAAGAAAGGTTGAAACGCTTAGGGCTCTTTAGCTTGGAGAAACGTCGACTGCGGGGTGACATGATAGAGGTTTACAAGATAATGCATGGGATGGAGAAAGTAGAGAAAGAAATACTTTTCTCCCTTTCTCACAATACAAGAACTCGTGGGCATTCCATGAAATTGCTGAGCAGAAAGGTTAAAACGGATAAAAGGAAGTACTTCTTCACCCAAAGGGTGATTAACATGTGGAATTCACTGCCACAGGAGGTGGTGGTGGCCACAAGCATAGCCACCTTCAAGAGGGGGTTAGATAAAAATATGGAGCAGAGGTCCATCAGTGGCTATTAGGCACAGTGTGTGTGTGTATATATATATATTTGGCCGCTGTGTGACACAGAGCGTTGGACTGGATGGGCCATTGGCCTGATCTAACATGGCTTCTCTTATGTTCTTATCTTCCTTCATTTATTTTTAATTTGTGAACTAGATGTGTTTGTTCTGAATACTGGTTCTGATTAGGTATTGCTGAATTTTAATTTTTAAAACTTAAATCTGCATGCATCTGCAGAGGAATCAAACAGTTGCTGCCCAGAAAAAGCATGTGTGATTGCTTTTCACATTGTGCTGGCAGAATGGCATGAGAGACCACATTTCAGAAGAGGTTCTCTCTTCTCCTGCAGAAGAGTTGGTGCCTTGGAGAATGCATTTAAAGTTAAAGTTGCTTTCTTTCCACCTCTCCCTCCATCCATCCATCCATTTGCCTGCCTGCATGTCTTCCGCCTCTCAAACATCTGACATTCATGTCTTCCAGCTCTCAGACAGATGATGTCTATTCTACGTGGCTCTTACATTAAGCAGGTTTGGCCACCCCTGCTCTAGGCTGTTTTAACATCCCAATCCATCCTTGCCCTCCTGTGGAGACACAGAGGAATGCCTTCATTGCTTTTCCCTAAGCACTTTTAAATTAAATCTGCTGCACAATTAGTCAGAGACAACTTTTGAATGGCTCAACAATTTTCAGACTAACTGGTTCCCTGAAACCCTGATTATGAATGGAAATATTTTGCTCTTGCTTGTTACAGTGAAAACACATAATATGAAACAAGAGAGGCAGGAGCAAAGGGGAAAGGCCAGTTTGCTCTGTATCAAAATGCTACTTTTTGTATAAGTACTTTTAAACCAATAAAAGCCACAGTATAAATTTGTTGGCAGAATAATTAACACAGCAATGGTGCACAACCTGATTCAAGAGTAGATAAAGGTTTATTTAGGAATTAACATACTTGATCTATCTATCTCTAGCTGAGAGGGGGGTTAGGACTGAGTGTGGCACTTCTGAGAACAAGGCAGAAATTGCCCTGAGAGCAGCAGTCTGGAGACAGACAAGGAATGACAGTTAACGGGAGAGAAGGTGCTGCTAACCTCACTATCCCATCTAATTGTCTTCTTGCTGCCCCCTGCAGGGTCCTCTTCTCTTCTTTGTACACCAGACACTGCCTTTCCCAACATTAATATTGGATTTTTCTCCTCCATTTTCTTGAACCTGAATTCCCCCTTCATGATTAATTTGCATTGCCACCTGTGTTACCTCCAAGCTGAGTTAGGGTGAACTAGCTCACAGATTTTTAGCCTCCAGCTCATACATTTTAGTCTTTGTTCAGGACCGATGGCCCCAGAGCACAATAATTTATGCAGTAGCTCAAAACTTTAATGCCAGCGGCTCACAAAGTAGAATTGTTGCTCACAAGACTCTGCAGCTTAGAAGGAACATTGATTGCCATGGGCAACAACAGAAGGCCATCCCCTTGACCTTTACCCAACCCCTGGTCCTGCACATTTCCTATGGATTGTGATTTTGCATGGGGTGAGAAAGTTGCATGGGGTGCTTTAGTTACTGAATTCTATTGAAGATCTAATGTTTATAGCTCCATATTGTTAATGTTAATTTTAATATAATCTGTAAATTGTTTTAACCATGATTTTATAAATATAACTTGATGTATAATGTATTTTTATGCTGTGAGCCGCCCTGAGCCTGCCTTGGCGGGGAGGGCGGGATAGAAATATAAAGTTATTATTATTATTACCCTGTGCCAAATCCCGGAGAACAGCCTTCTCCTCCCTGCCCCAGCTGTTTTCTAGAACAGAATAGAATCTGCTGATATGAAAAGACCTCTCTGCTACCTGAGCTGCTGCAGTCTGAGCAGACAATACTGACTTTGATGGACTGAGGGTCTGATTCACTCAGGCAGCTTCAGGTGTACTTTGTATTTTCTTCTCTGGAAATATCAAAACCAGCACTTAAAGAAACCCCCTCCTCACCACAAGTCAGACCTGAGCAATCTACTGCTGGTATGAGCTTTCCCTTGGAAGTTCTGGACATGTGGCAGGCAGTGTTCCCTCTAAGATGTTAGTATGAGCTAGCTCACAATTTTTTTAGCCTTTGGCTCACACATTTTTGTCTTAGCTCAGGAAAAATGGCCCCGAAGTAATTTATGCAGCAGCTCATAATTTTATTGCCAGTAGCTCACAACTTTATTCCAGTAGCTCACAAAAGGACTCCACAGCTTAGAGGGAACACTGGTGGCAGGGCTCCCCCGTGACAGGTTCCTCCACCCAGGTTTGGTTTCAAACAGGCAGGTTGAGTTCATCAGCTCAGGACCGGTGGGGTGGGGGGCAGAAGGGGGTTCCTTGTGGTTTCTACAGAGGCCAGCCTAATTCTGCTGCATCTTTTGAAGGTAGTGCACATCACGCTAGAAGACCTGCACTTACTTGGGAACTCCAAGGAAGGGAAAGAGTAGCCCTTGTGCAAGAAGTGACAGCTGAGAGCTACAGAATGCCCACACTCCCTGCCCATAAACTAGCACCATGGCAGGAACAGTCTGGCCCTCTAGCATATCTCAAGCCACAAAGCTATAGGAGTTTATCTATTCTGTTAGAATGCAGTACAAAATGTACAAAATGTGTGATCTTTGGTAATGTCTGGATTTTTAAAAATTTGTATTTGTTCAGGGTATTCACCACAATCCTTGTCACAATATCCAGACAGGGCCTGCTTGGAACTGCGTGACCTGACAAAATACAAATATGCTTTAGCTGGCCGTGAGTATGCTGTAAGCCAGCAATGTTTCTAGGTCGAAAGTGTTTCTTTTCAGCTCTGTTTCTCCAAAGGTGTGAGATTATCATGCCAGGTTATAACAATCCAATTTACATCACCGAGTAGTCTCATAAGGACAATGGGAACTGGATTGCTATGAACTAGGCATTACATTCTACCTCCCTTGCTACTAAAGAACACTCAACTGTAGTGGGCTCAGAGAAGCTTGTGGATGTCAGCCTGCCTCATTTTCCTATTCTGAGGAGAGCATCTATTCCAGAGTGGGTCCTCTGTAATCTGCAGGACTTGCTTCCATTAGATGGCCCTTTTAACAGCATCACTTCACTTACTCTGCTTCATGAAAAAGGAAACGTGCATACATGTTAAGCTGATTGTAAAGACAGAACAGCTTTATAAGCCCAATTACTAGCTCAAAAGGCATTTCATAGCAGTTTTGTGGCATATCAGGGGTCAGAGAGACAACATGTCAACTCGCTTCCAGTTCAGCAGCAGTTCACATCAGTCCCCAAGAAAAATCCAAATAAAAAAACCATGTGATCTCTTTCTTAGGGCCAACCAGACCATCACTAAAATTGCATGCAGACTTCTGAGTTCTCTAGAAGTGTTCCTCAGAAAGGACACTGAAAGGTTGGGGGGGGGGGGTGTCCAGGCCGCATATTTAAGGCCTCAGCTGTGCCTTGTGCAGAATGTGCAGCGACTTGAACCCGTTAGGTGCCATGTGCTGCTGATACCAAGTGGTGTCTGGGATGAAGGAGGGGGGAGAAAATGGCAGCTTTCAATGGAAAATTATAAAATGAAAAAAGTACCAACAAGATCAGAATAGTTTATGATCAAGTTATATAATTGCCTAAAGTGTGTTGAAGTTCTACAGATGGTGGACTGTATTTCTAACAGTGCTGGAATTTTTTGGTATGCTACAACTGATGATATGGAATCAGTCTGTAAAACAGAGAACTGGTTATGAGAAATTTATTGAATAAAAATTATATATTTAAAAAAAGAAAATAGGGAAGTCGATACTTGACCAAATGTGTCTCTGGCTCCAAACGGAACCTATGAAGGCTGAGCAGCAGAGGGGAAAATGGAGTTGTTATATTAAGGAAGCTGGAGATTAACTGGGACCATTTCCTCCAACCAAGTTTGCAGTGTGTTGTGTAGAAAATACAGACAGTTGGCCTTAAGAAGCAATTTCCTCACTCCATTTTTTTTTTAAATCCAACTTCTAGTTTGATGAAGAGTTCAGAGCACATACTATTCCGTAATAGCTTGGGCTTAGATTTTTCCAGTGCACAAAAATCTCCCTGCTTGGTTACCTGGAATTCACAACAAGCAATCAGGTAAATTGCTATTTTGCAATGCTACATGAAAACAAATGAGTCAATTAACTGGGGCCCCCTCCTGCCTTTCACACTGGAGAGAGATCAGAGACTTGGACAGAAAATAGGCAATGTTGCCCTATTTCTAATAAGCCAAAGGCAAATGTTAGTCTGGGTTCAAGGCTCTTAATGATCACATAGGAGGGGCAGGTAAAAGATGATCCAATGATATGAATTATTAAATTCCTGGCTTTGCTGCTCCTTTAGTGAAAGCAGGGGAAAGCATACTAGGTACAAAACAGTAAACCCAACAGTGATGAACACAAAAAGAACAAAGAAAGGACGTCACTAAAACCCCTGGCGTACGTATTTAATATGAATAATCAAAATATATATTACAGTTTCTGGTTTCATAGGGAAAATTCTGTTGGGGGGTTTGTACAGTATACACAGTATTTCAGAAAGAAAAACAAAATGTATTGACGCTTTTTTAAAATATCTTTTTTCAAAGTCCCTTCTCTTTCTAGAAAGCCAAAACCTCACCAATTCCGTGCAATAAAGGAATACTCTAATGCCCTGTCCAAAACTTATAAAGAAGGAAAAAAAGTAAGTTTGCTAATGAGAAAGCTCTGCGAATAATTTCCAGTTTTAGTTCAAGTTCCATAAGCTTTGATATTGTAATAAATACTCTGGCTTGCCCCTATCCCACCCCCCAAATATGCAGAGGCTAACAAGGCCAAACTGTGGCAGAAACTGATTAAAATAAAATCATGGTTATCTATGTACACAGCTTCTGTGTCTGAAGCTCACCCTCCACCCAGCGGCAAGCTATCCAAGGAAAGATGCAATGTGCTAAATGTGGATTGTTAGAAAGTGCTTGCCTTCGAAGTTAAAAACCAAAGCTTCAAAGAAAGGAAAAGAAAAGAAAAACTGAATGTGAATTGGAAGTGTTAGAAAAAGACGTCTACAAGACATTTGTGGCAGCAAAAGGCCTGGAGGCTCCAGAATGTCTATAAATCATGGTCCCTTTTAATTGTGATTGGACACAGTGCTAAGTTTCTCAAGAGAGGAGTGAGAGGGAGGAGAGAAAGATAAAACACCACCAAACCATTACCCCAAACCTCCCTATTGAAACTAGTATGATTAGTAAAGGTTTGTTTTAAAATGCCTGTACAGAAATTTACACTCGGAAGTCTCTTTTTTCCCCACACCTGTAGCCAGGGAAGGGTGGGAGGGCACAGGTGACATACATTCTTAGAGGTCCTTCTCAGTGGAAGCCCCATTCGGCAAGATGCTGGCTTGGATCACTTGCGGTCATCAATGGTTTTTATGAACTCCACGGCCGCCGTGAACTGCATCCACCAATACGATTCTTCTCCAGTTAAGCAGTTGGCATAGAAACTGCTGATGTACTGGACAGTGGACAGCAAGCAAGGTGGGTTGGCCTTGGAGGAGAGAAGAAGCAGGTATACATCACAAGGACTAAACAAGCTTGCTGAAAATACAACTTAAGAAACAAAAACCCAACCTTCTTCATCAAAATAAAAAGGGGAGAGGGGGTGGCAAGACCAGGGTTCATGTGTTAAAAAGAGGGAGATTCGCTTGAATCTGAGTGATGCATTCAAACGTCATGATAAATTATTGCTTATTCAAATGGTGGTTAGTTGTATAATACCTGAATATAGGAGGGCCAGCACCATCAGAGTTTGTGGGCTGGACACCAAGCCTGGATTTCAGACCATGGTTTGCAGCTGGTCTGTTAGCCGCTAGGGGTATGCTCTCAGCATAAAACGAGCTGAAAAATACCAGAAAAATATGTATTTTTCAGGTACCTTTTCAGCCAGTTACTGAGTGAGCTATTGATTTGGCTATCAAAAACCGGCTGCACTAAAAAGGACTGCTGGATAGCTTCAGTTAAAGGGCATTTAAAAGGCTCTCAATTCTTTTCAATGCTTTTAAGGCATCTAAAGGGACTGCAAGCCCTTTAAATGCCTTCAGAGGTCACTAATGCAGAGTCAGATGGCTTGGAGATGACATTTAAAGGTACCCCAGTCCTTTAAAATGCTTCCCACCACACACACTGGAAACAATGGAGGATGGGGGCACTTTCTTCTGGGGCCCACAAAATTGGACTCCCTGGTCCAATCTTTTTGAAACTTGGAGGGGAATGTTGAGGAGAGACACCAGCAGCCATGCTGCAAATCTGGGGCCTCTATCTCAAAAACAGCCTCCCAAGGCCTTGATACCCCCAAGATCATTTGGAGTACTCATTTGGAGTACTGTGTACAATTCTGGTCACCGCACCTCAAAAAAGATATTATAACATTGGAAACAGTGCAGAAAAGGGCAACTAGAATGATTAAAGGGTTGAAACACTTCCCCTATGAAGAAAGGTTAAAACGCTTGGGCCTCTTTAGCTTGATAGAGGTTCACAAGATTATGCATGGCGTAGAGAAGGTAGAGAAATAAGTACTTTTCTCCCTTTCTCACAATACGAGAACTCGTGGACATTCAATGAAATTGCTGAGCAGTCGGGTTAGAACTGATAAAAGGAAGGACTTCTTCACCCAAAGGGTGATTAACACGTGGAATTCACTGCCACAGGAGGTGGTGGCAGCTACAAGTATAGACAGCTTCAAGAGGGGATTGGATAAGCATATGGAGCAGAGGTCCATCAGTGGCTATTAGCCACAGCGTATTGTTGGAACTCTGTCTGGGGCAGTGATGCTCTGTATTCTTGGTGCTTGTGGGGGGGCGTCCAGTGGGAGGACTTCTAGCCCCACTGGTGGGCGTCCTGATGGCACCTGGGTTTTTTGGCCACTGTGTGACACAGTGTTGGACTGGATGGGCCACTGGCCTGATCCAACATGGCTTCTCTTATGTTCTTAAGATCAATTCTCCATTATAGCCTATGAGGACCATTGACTATAATGGTCCCCTGTCCTCCCAGCTACTGGTATTTCAAGGAAGTCTCCCATCCAAATACTAATTACTGTCAACCCTGCTTAGCTTCTGAGATCAGGCTTGTCTGGGCTATCCAGGACAGAGCCAAACAGCCGCTTTGAGTGGCATCACCCTGTGTGAACATCTGGTCATAAAAACAGCAGCAAAGGAAGATTGTCCTCCCAACTGATGGGTGGAGAGGAGAGCCAGAAGCAGGCAAACTGGTGCCTCTCACCAATATCATCATCATCTTCTTCTGGCAGGTTAAACCAGAAGTGCCTGCATAAATCTGTGCTTAAACAAGCCACAGTTCTTTATAGATTTCTGAATGCAGCAGGTCGTCAGCTATTCATTATAGTATTTATTGTAACAGGGTCAGCAAATAACTGCTGTTTCATGTGTCCCTGCACTAAACTGGCAACTGCCATAGATAAGAGCCCCTTCCCCAATTACACTCGAGCCTGGAGAAGATCGCTTGGGAGGAGGCTACAATTTACTCTTGCAGGTTTTGGGCAGGAAAGCTGAGCCTACCATCTTTTCAACAATGCCCTGAAAAAGTCTGCCCCCTGCTGAAGGGAGGGCAAAACCACATTTCTGGCCAGGGCTTTAAAATGAGGGGCGGGAGAGCAGAAGCACACTTACCTTTATGAGCACGAACACAAGGACAGGAACAAAATCATCTGCCCCAGGGACCGAGTCTTCATTAGCCAGGCTCAACAGGTTCATGATGGTGGAGCACATTCTCAAGATGCACTGCAGCTTATCCCGAGGGGTCTTATAGGCGCTAATTGTGCGGATCTCAGACTGTGCCGATGGCCAAGGAGCTTCCCGAAGATAGACCTACAAAGGAAGGAAGGAACACTCTTTAATCCACAGTTGCTCATGCTTAATTGCAGCAACACTTGGCTACTGCAAGGTGCTCTGTGCGGGGCTGTCTATAGATCTAGCTTCAGTTCCACTGGAGCTAAGAGGTGAAGACAAAGTGGGCAAAACTGGGAAACTGCATCCTTGACCTTGGGGGAGGGCAGAACCATGGCAGTAAATAAAGGTCGCTGGCTGGGTTGGCTAAGGAGAGGCAGAGGCAGCCAAAATCTCTGCAAGGTGAAAGCAGGCTCCATTCTTGCTGAGCTCATTCCTCTTTTGGAGCTTGAGAGACAAATTAAGTGGGAGGGCATCTAGTAATTCCGGCATCTTCCCTCCCTCCCCACCCCAAGATGGTAAGCCTGCATGCTTCAGGACTGCAAGCTGGGGCTCACATGATGGAATACTTCATTCAAAAACAAATAAAAGGATTCCCCTTATACAGAAAGCTGGAGCACAGGGTTCCAGAGAGGTGTCTTCCCCATCACACAAGAAATTCATGACAGAAATCTCATACAGGTGGGAGAACATTCAGTCCTGTGAGCCCCCCAATCTTCAGCCTGAAGTGGTTCAGTCCAGGCCCAAGTTTACTGTGAGAATGAGGTCTCATGGACTGTACCCCACTGAGAACCTCGTAGTAGTTTACCTCTGGTATCTGAAGTGCTTTGTGGTTTGCGCTTACTACTTTTGATAGTCTCTGGATGTGCTCATGGAGAAGCCTAGAAACCAAAAGGTGGGGGGGGGGGGGGGAAGGAGACAAAAATCTGGTAAGGACCACTGTCCCCATAAAGGAGGTTCTTCATGCATCTACGGTTCTCCCAAATACTCCACTTTCAACACCCATCCCTTTTAAGCAAACTCCATATTCCTTACATACACCCCCTCCCCCCCAAAAAAAAAACTGGAGGTAATAATAAGCATTAGCTATGATGGCTAAGGGAAACCTCGGTGTTTGAGGCAGCCTGTGTCTGAAGATTAGGGAAAGGCCTCGAGCCTCTTCCAGATGCCTCCTAGGGCACCTGGATGACCACTGTGGAAAACAGAACGCTGTATTAGATTTGACCCCTCAAAGCTCTTGTAGTGCTACCAATCTACAGAAGATTTGTAATGAATCAAATTTCGTGTGATCAATTTAATTTTTTAAAAAACATTTTTACAGACTGCAAAGGCTCCAAGGAAGGGCCTTTCGGAGGATTCTGAAGGGAAAGAACAGTCCCTCTTCAAGTGCACTGCCTGACATCATGGACAGCCCAGAAGACAAAACCGTTCAGCTTTTTTGCCTCAAAGCTGGCATGGGGAGGTAGTCTAACCACCTTCAGTTTTCTCTTGTCAGTTCCAAAGGCAGCGTTGCAGCAGAGTTCTCTTATCCATAATTATAAAGACTCAGCCAATTAAATACAACAACAAAGCCATTAAAACTCCGAGCCCTAACAAAAAAGCCACCCAATTCAAAACAAAAATGCTAAAGTGAACAAATGTGTATGCAAAGCTTATCAGCACAGCAGCGCAGAAGGAAATTAAAAGCAACTGAATACAAACTCCAGGCAGCCTGGCAACAGAAGAGACCACCGCAGAGAGGACTGTTCTTAAAGTGTAAGCCACTCTGCCAAGGCATGTTTTACTCACTGGTCACGCAAGATGTCCCCATCCTGGTTAGGGTAAAAGGCCAGCTTGAAAATGCGGTTCATGACGCTGCGCTCAATGGCCAGCTGGGCATCTTGAAGCTGCTCCTCGCTGGCGTTCTGCCAGATGACATCCTGGGCCATCGCCCCATACAGGAACTGGAGGAAGTCTTCCACCTGGGCAGTTTTGTCATCTGCTGCAGTCAGCTTCTGGAAATCTTCAGCCACAGAACAGAGTGGAGGAACTGCTGTCTTGCAGGGGCACCCCCCTCACCCCTCTTCAATTCCTGAAATTTCTCAGTGCCCTCTCAAATCTACAACTCCCACAGTACCACCAGCAAAGCTGCAATGGGGCATCCACATTGCCAGATTTAACCATTAAGTTGCACTATGGTTGCAAAAGCACTCCCTTCCCTGGGCCAAGGACACTTCCAGAGGGTTACAATTGGATCTTAAGAAGTCCCCTCTGTATCTTCTGCCATGTCTTTCCTCAGCTCCCTGTGACATCAGGCAAGTTCAGCCAATGGGAGCAAGGTTATGCTTCTGAATCTGCCAAATCAGAAGCAGAACAGCCCATCCAGTCGCTGCCAAGGCTCAACAACCCCAGCAGATCTGCCACTAGCACACCAGAAAGTGAAATTTGTTGTGCTTTTTTCCCAAAGACCTCGGGCAGGCAGGTGCACACAGTACATCCCCAGCCACCTGGAAGCTTTAGGAGGTGAACAGATAACTGAATCCAAGTCTCTCCAGCCCCAAACCTGATGCTACTCAGATTGATCGCTGCAGGGGGTTTACCTTGAATGAACTCTCTGATCTTCAGCTCTTTGCTCTCCAAAAGCAGCCGCACACACACAGTGGTGAAGTACCGGTTGGCCACCTCTTTGTCGCGCAGGACCCTCTGCAGGAGCCTTTCCAGGTGAGCCTGGGTCGTCTGCAGGCCTTGGCGGCACCGAGTTAGGTATGTAAAGTATGGGCCTCTTTTCCTGGGAAGAAGAAAGCATGCTCTTCAGGGTAGACCTCAGATTGGTTAGAGTCGTCCTGGTTACGGGCCAGACTCAGGGGTGAGGAATTCAACTGGAGTTGCTGCAGTGGGGGTCTCTTCCCTGCTGTACACCTGTCAGCATTTTCCTATCGGGAAGAACTGCAGCTGGTGCCGGTCCAACAAAGCTGGAAGGAAGGTGCTACTCTCTATGGCCCCCTTGAAACCTGCATGCAGCCTGTTGTCCTCAACCGCCCTGAGAGCAATCTGAGGTTTGTAAGTGGCCAGAAGCTCAATTAGCGGATCATTTATATAGGAAGTCTTGGCAGCACAGGCTGGGTAGGCCTTATCTATCCTTGGAATCAGTTCTTGAGGTGAGGTCACTCCTCCAGTTACCAATAAAAGCCACAGACACAGGTGCCCAAATGTTTCCCATGAGTTATTATCACTTCCTATCTGCAAGCAGAGCCAGCCATTAAGAAAGCAGAATATGAGTTTTAAAAAATTAATAGGATACATAGACTCAAGCTGCCCCAACCCCTCGGGAGAGAGCAAACTTTTCTTAACAGGGGAGAAAGGCAGCAAGACACTCATCTCACCATTTACCTCACAGACTGTGCAACAGTCAGCTTCAATAAAGTCACGAAGCAACCAGGCAGCCAGTGCAGACTGGCCAGCATAGAAGTTACACAGGTTCTGTCCCCAGCAGGTGCATTTTGCACCAGCTGAAACTGCCAAGCAGTCTTCAAGGGCAGCCTGAGAAGCACCAAATCACACTGGCTCTCTATCAAAGTAAAGCCTTACTAAGGAGGAATTCTAAAGCACAAGAAACAGCACTGCAATTCTGCCCCAGACTGGAAATATATGGACACAAACGACACCTGGTGCTCTGACAGAGGGAGGCAGTAGAGGTTACCTGTAATCCTCAGCAATAGAAGCCAGCAGTTTGCGGCAGGTCCTGTTGTCGAAGCGACCAACGCAGCGCATAGTCTCCTGGAGCTGGGCCATCAGGTTCTTGTCTTGAAGGTTGATAGCTTCTGCCAACTGAACTTTTAGGAAGCACACAATTTCGTTGTCTGAAGTTTTAAAAAGAGGACGGAAGAGAAAGTTGGAAAAAGAAAAAAAGTGTTCTGATATCTCAGGATTCCTGCTTCCGCAGAACAAGAATTCAGTGAAAATGCCAGCCCCCCTCTGGGATCAAAAGGTGGACTCTCTCCATCTGTCCCCACTCCCCCCAGGTTACCTAGAGCTTCACATCAGAGACTGCCACAACTGGACTCCATGAACAGGTCTATGCTCCATACACAAGTCCTACCTAGTCATACTATTTGCCATGGAATTTTCTGCAGAAAAGATCTGAGAGCATTTTATTTCTCTAGTTCAACATAGTCAATTTATTCCTAACTACTTTATTCCTGAGCTGCTTTATTCTTCCGTGAGGCAGAGATCAGAAATGGGAAGCGACTCCATGTCCAAGGGCTTTCTCTGTACACTCTGCAATGAAGCACAAGGCTCAGCTACAAGTTCAGAATTTGAACATGAACATATGAACATATGAAGCTGCCTTATACTGAATCAGAGCCTTGGTCCATCAAAGTCAGTATTGTCTACTCAGACTGGCAGTGGCTCTCCAGGGTCTCAAGCTGAGGTTTTTCACACCTCTTTGCCTGGACCCTTTTTTGGAGATGCCAGGGATTGAACCTGGGACCTTCTGCTTACCAAGCAGATGCTCTACCACTGAGCCATTGTCCCTCCCTAATTTGACACTGGATGCTCAATTCAACCTCCCAGAAATATCTATTCACATTTTTAAAAACAAGTTTCTAGACCACATAGCATGAAAAAGCAGGAGGGCAACATTGGGTGAGATCTCAGAAGCTAGTTAGGGCCAATTCACAGCAGAGCTAATCAGAACTGCAGCACAAGTATGTACCAAAAGGCTGCCTGATGAAGCTGTGCATGATGCACTGCTCTCACCTTCTTCTGTCCACTGGTGCTGGGTAACCCTAATATGGCTTTATGTTGAGCAAGACTAAACAAACCCATCAGTCTCGATACACAGATCCAGAACAATTTTCTATTACTGCTCTGCGCTCTCCCTCTTCCATGCCCAGATCAGTGACGCATGTAGGAACATAAGGGACAGGTTGTACTCTTATTGTACAAAGGTAACCCCTTCTTGGGTACAAAAGTGCAGTGTGTCTCCAGTTCTGATTCAGGACAAAATGCAAAGGTGCACTTCAGCTACCAAAGGACAGAGATCAAAGGATTTACCTTCAGGGTCTGTATGATCAGGGAGCCCATTCCGGGTTGAGTGAGACAACATGGGGAAGGCAACAGAATCTGCTGAACAGAGCGCAAGCCGCAATTTCTTCTTGGCATCCCTGTATAAGACAGTGTCAAAAAGAACATCTACTGGTCAGTTATAGAGCCATCCAAAAATTAATTTGAGCCAAACAAAACACCCTACTTCTACCTCGGTAGGAAGGAAGTTACTTCCTGAACAACATGCTCAAAAACAATTGGTCCTTTTTGCACTCCAAGTTTGCAACAGAACAGCAAGGACACATTAAGAGAGTAACCATCACGCAAGATGACTCCTGATTCATGGAAGGCACTAGCCTTCAAGATGGTGAAAGAGCTGGGAAAACATGTTGCGAGTTCTACCTTCCACCAGCAGAGGGCACCTGAGCAGAACTCCAAAGTCAGAGGATGGTGCTCAACACATGGCTGTCCTCACTCCCTAATTCTGTGTCCCTGCTTCTACATAGCCATAGCCCCTTTGCCAGGTTTCCAGGGGTAGAAGTCTCTGCCGGACTTTGGATCTAACCTTCCTCTGCCCTTCCTCTTCTAGCCTTCTCTTCCTCCATCTCTGTCTGCCCATGTCTCACGGTTACCTGTAGGAGAAAGCAGAATCCTGAGGTTGAGCTACTTGACTAGCAGAATCTGGGAGGTCATCTGCAGACATGTTTTGCAAAGTGTCATCGCGTGGAGAATCGTGGATGCTTTCGCCATCTCCAATAGCATCTAAACAAATCAGCACACGAACACACGTATTTGAGCTTTGAATGGTTAGCTGTCTCTCATTTACAGACGGTAGCAGCCACTCTTCTCCTTGCGAGAAGTGTGGGTGGCCAGTCCCGACTCTCACCTGTGCTATCATAACTCACTGCAGCCCCTTCATTAGGGCTGGTCCTCTTAATTGCATTTCTGTACTTGTCCAGGATGTCCTCTGCAGCTTGCGCTTGAGCACTCAGCCTAGGACTGGGGTCATCTAAAATGTCAAGCAAGAAAAAAAAAATCACTGGAATTAACTCATTTGTCTCATGTACTGGGTGTAAGTACAGAACTACCACTAACATGGCTGTATTTGAGAACACAGATTGTACCACCAGGGACTGAAGCCTATGTATCTATGTATGGGAGGCTATATATCTTTCCTGAACTAGACAGCTTCAGGAGCCAAGTGTTGAGGAAAGTGTCCTGCCTGGGAAGCAAACTAGATCAGAAAAGAAGCCTGGCTAATATCCAAGCTGATACAACACTCAAATTTTCTTCTATCCCTACATCAACTTCTATTCCTACAACAGATTTTGGAGCCTGATATTAGCATTCTCTGGGTGAAATAATGTAGTAAAGGCAAATTCTTTCTTCATCCTGCATTTGCTAAAACTGACATCAACATACATAATAATTCCCTAATGGGATTGGCCAAGGCCCAGCCGCCCTGGGAGGCACATGTTCTATGGTATACCATAACACAACCAAGCCAGGAAAAAAAAACCTGGATCACACCACAAGCTCACGCTGATGCTAAATGCTGCAAGACTGAATATGACAGGAAAAGGCAACAAAAATGCTCTGCAAACAAAAGGAATGTTGAGCTTCAACATCTGTGTGATTGTCGTCATACTCCCCCCCCCCAATAATTATTCTTCCGTATCTCTATTCTGGGCCTCTTTCAGGGCTTTGAGCCACCACAGACACAGGGACACACACTGGGGGGGGGGGGGGGGAGCCAGCATCTCTTTCAACTGTGGGATGGGTGGGAAAACAGAACAGGTGGGGTGAATGAATGTCACAGGTAGGGAAGTAGTGGTGTGCCAAGGGCACAGAGGCAGTAGAGGGGAAGAGGTGTTTGGAGGGGGGGGGGAGAATTTGAAGGAGGTGGGGAAGACACCAAGGGTGGGGTGGGGAGTGAATTCCTTCACTTGGGTGGGTGGGAAGATACCAAGGGGGGGGGGGCACTTGCCCAGAGCCTCTTTCTAGAGCCCAATGTATTTTTCCCCACAACGGGCCTTAGTCCTAGTGGACATATAAATCTAAAATCTGGTTTCTACAGTTAGAAAAATCAAGGGCTCCAATAATCCACGGACTCTACCACTTTGGGATGCAGCTGGGGAAGTTGTATGTTTGAATGATCACTGACGGGAGGGGGAAACAGTCTCTGCATGTAGAAACCTAGAGTGTCAGAGAGAGTTTTCTCATTCACTACTTCTCTTTGTTCAAGTTTTTTCATGGAGGAGCAAACATACTCTACCCATCCCCCAGCCACACCCTTGCAGAAATGCAGTACAGGAAAAGAGTAACTGTCCAATTTTGCTGACTGCTGTATAAATGGAATCTTCCAGTAGGAAACAGACAGATTTTATTCAAAGGCCTTCAAAATTGTTTTTTTAAAACATTACATTTTTAAATTAAGCAAACTATACTGAGTTCAATCTATGCTCAGTAACGGCAAAAACCCCCCCCCCAAATTTATTCAGGAGCTTAAAAATAACAGCATTGACTCCAAACCTTGTAGAGAGCCATATCTGTCCGGGATGAACTCATCTCTGTCCTTGTCTTGTTTTTCTTTTTTCCTAAATGGGATTGGAGCTGGAAATATTTTGGGGGAAAAGGTCAGGTTGAGCAATATTTTACTTGGAAGCTAGAGGAGATGTCAGCACAGATTTCAGACAGACAAAAACACAAGATTCCCACCCACATTACTGGGAGAAAAAGGAGAGGTCAGAAATCTCAGGGGGTGACTAAATACTAAAATCAAGTTTAGTACTTATATTAAAGCATAAGTGAGGTATGCCCATTTCAACAGACAGCTTTCCTGACAATGAACAGAAAACAATCTCCTTTCAGTGCCCAGCTGACATTTTAAAAAAATATTCAATATACTTCCTGACATACTGAACACAACACACACACTTCCACAACACACACACAAAGAAGCAATGTTGGGGTGGATTCGACCACCTTCCCAGTACCCTTCTTCCAGCCTAAGTGGCTCTTCCTCCAACAGAAGAGCCATATGTAGGAGGAAGGCTCCTTAGGTTGAAGGACATCTTCACACTTCACAAAAAGGAAAGGTGAGGTGTAAGTATTGTAGTAAATACATAGATAACTGAACTTTGTTCAGTGGAGTGGTAGAATAAGGATCCAACCCATTGTTACAGATGTACATTCTCAGTTGTCTTATCATAAATAATAAAGCTGATTTTTTAATGCCCCTAATCTATCTCTTCTCTTTCACACCGGCTTCTACACGCAATAGCTACAGCTAGCTAACTGCCAGGCTTCAATCCCCACCCCCAACAAAAAAAACACTGCAGTCAAACTCACTATGCAGGCTGTTTTCAGCCACTGTGATTAACCAGAACTTGTATCACACACCATGGTTTCTCAACATCTATAACAAATCCCTGTTGTGAGTGTGCTCTGGCTCACCTGCTTCTGGCCTCCCCAACCATGAGGATATCCTCCATAATATAGGAGGCCACAAAGAACAATGTTACACAACCTCCTGTGGTCTGTGATCCAGATCACAACACCACAAGTACAGATTGTGGTACGCTAGGCCTCCCTGAGCCTGCTTTGGTGGGGAGGACGGGATATAAATCCAATAAAATAAATACACAAACTACAACTCAAGTGTAAACAAAGGCAAAGGATTTTAAAGCAAGTTCTGCATAAAGCTGACACACAGATCTGATCTCTAACACCTCACCTTTGGGCATAGCCGAAACAAAACGCTTTCTCCACCACGGTTTGTTCCTGTCAGATTTCTCATCATCGCTGTCTTTCCGGTCCTCAGCCTGTTGGAAGAAGCACACATTTCCTCTTTCTTCTTCAGACTTCACTTTTCTCTTTTTTTTTTTTTGCAAAGTAATATTTTTGCATGTCTCAGAAAGCTCCCTTTAAACACAGAAAAGGCTACCTTGTTCACAGGTGGTCCTGGTCACTACCCCATTGATAGACTATCAAAAAGGAGTAATTATATGCAAAGCTGAGATTCGTAGGATACTGGATTCTGCAGCCAATACCACGTTCTGTGGCTTTGCTGCACTCCCCCCCAAGTCTCCCAAAATGCACTCAGCTTAAAGGGCAACCCTGGATGGACTCCACTCTAACAGGAGGACAGCCTCATAGATACAAACATTTATGCAGCCGTGCCTGCTGCTGAAAAACAATTTATCAAGGAAGCAGTCAAAATAAAGCAAAAACCTATTGCAGACTCAGCTGGGGCCAGTGTTTTCTCTTACCTCTCCTCTACAGAAGTCTTTGCTGGGAGAGGAGGAAGAGGACTGAGATGCAGTCACCAAAGCAGCTCCCCCCATACTGCCAGAGGGCACAGGAAGTTCTCTCTCTTCATTACCGGCGCGTCTGTTCCAGCCAGGATCACTCATGGGCCGCCGAGATGACGAAACAATATCAGAGCTTCTGCTGCGCACAAGCCTCTCTGGGTAGGAATGTCGCTGCTTGAACGCCTCTGAGTCTATGAGCATTGCAGTATGGGAGCTAAAGTTGGGCAGACGGGCTTCGTTGCCACCTAGCGTTCCTTCCAGGATCGGGGGATCTGGAGGAGGGTGTGAAGGTCTCGCATAGTGCACTTTAGGCCTCACCACTGTTGGACAAAACGCAGGTTTCAGATTACGCAAAACTTTATGCTCACCACTATTCTTCTTGTAAGCAAAATATGAAGGTGTTTTGTGGCTATGAAGAGAACTGGCACTCCAGATAATAATAATAATAATGCTGGAAGTTACCTTCATGTGATGCCAAGGGGTCAAACATGGCAAGCAAGGAATCCACCTGAGAAGGGGGAGAGGTCAGCTGGCTGGCACCTGCAGTGTGGAGAAATGGGTCAGAAAGCACCACAAGCATATTTGCTGATGAGGCCATGTAGGAGGTCAAGAACTTCCAGACCTGGATTATATTTGGAAGTCAGCAGTCTGGCACCTGCCCCCATTTATCACTAGAAAAAGTCAGAGAAAGGGGGACCTAAAAAGGCAGGAGAACCAGAACTTAGCAGACAAGCATGGTTTCCATGCTAAAGAAAGGTAAGCTTGGGGACTGCAAGCAATCAGTCCTCTCTGTTCTATACTAAGAAGCCTCAATCATATTGAATGTATCTCCTACCCAAAAGAGAGAATGCCGTCTAAGTGCAAAGACTGGCCATCCCAACAGGAAAAGGAGACGCAGTCTCTCCATAGAACAAGGCATTGACAGGAAACCCTCCCATCAGTTTTCCCTCCTGTGCCTTGTGGCTGGGATGGGGAGTTGAGTGTTTGGGGCCACACGTTGGAATTACACGCACGTTAAGTATGACACGGCCACACTGCCTCTTACCATGAGCAGTTTCATCCATATCAGGGCTGGTTACAGAATCTTTTCCACCAAAGTCTGAGCTACACTCAGACCGGAGGTCCTCAATCTTGTTGGGAATATCCTCAGAGGTTGCACTAATACCTTAGGAAAGAGGAAGAGAAAAGACATTGTTGAGAAAAGACGTCAAGACTGAAGATGTGAAATGGTGTTTTCTAAGTGAAACTTTGCTGTTTAGCTCAGATGTTTGAGTGCATGGGGTTCAAAGAAAATTTATACAAATAAGGTAGACAAACTAAAAATCCCTCTCCTCAGGACAAGGATTTGTCCATTTTTCTGCTTCCTGCATCATAAATTTTATATCACTTTACAGTGCGTCACATATAAAGCTGCTCTATATCTCTTTTTTTACTGTTTTTCTTGAGTCATCAGCTAATAACTGTTTTTCTCCTCCTCTGCCATTATTTCCTTCGTTCTTCAGAACTTTCCTTCCTTCTTTAACTTCATTTATGATCAAGGTCAACTTTACCAGTCACATGGCACCTGGTGCTTAATAAATATTACAGTAAAATTAATAATGATAGCCCAAACCACCCACTGTAGAGTAAGTTTCAGAAACCCATGCCTCTCATACTGTATTAACAATGTGGGAAAGAGATGCCACAATGTGCCCTGGTACCATTCCTTTCAGGGCTTTAGTAAAAGACTAGTATTGTGTTGACAGCTATTGGTTTGTTTCTTTTTTTTGGCTTTGAACTGCAACCAGTTGCAGCAGGTAACTTCTTATGCTGGGTACAAGTGGGCCAGCAGTCCCAGTACAAGGCAGCGCCATATGTTTAGGTGAGTGCATGCTTTGTGGGCAGAAGGTTCGAGCTCCAGTACCAGGTATCTCCACTCTAAGGGGTCTCAGGTGGTAGGTTCCTTTGCCAGAGATCCAGAAAAGGTGCTACCAGGGCAGACAAGAGGACCAGATGGGCCAAGACTCCAAGGCAGACTCACATGATCACCATCTCCCATACAAGACTCACCTGACACCACACTAAGGCCTGGCGTACTGGGGCGGGAACTGACCTCCCTGACATCGGTGTCATCAGAGGTGCTGCCCACTCCAGAGCAGCTCTCCAGCTCCTGCAGCCTTTCCTCCTGCTTTAGGTCTGGAGCCTCTAAATGGGAAACAGAACACACAGGGCTCATTCCAGCCATTCTAGGGCCCAAGCATCAGCCGTTTCAGGAAATTTTTGTTACATCAATTTAAGCTGCCTTTGGCAGTTGAGCAAACAATCTTTAAAATGAGGGCAGAAGAGTTTATTTCGTTTTTATTCCACCCTTCCTCCAAAGAGTTCAGGGCATCTCACAGGGCTCTGCCCCTCATTCATTATGTCCTCACAACAGCCCAGTGAAATAGGTTTGGCTGAAAGCAACCAGTCCAATGTCACCCACTGAGTCGCATTTGACTCTCAATCGCCTGAGCCCTAGCACAGGGGTGGCCAAACTGCAGCTCGGGAGCCACATGTGGCTCTTTCACACATATTGTGTGGCTCTCGAAGCCCCACCGCTGGCTTGGAGAATGCATTTAGAGTTAAAGTTGCTTTCTTTCCACCTCTCCCTGCCTCCTCCCACCCCCATCTGTTTGCCTTCCTCCCTTGTCTCACAGCTCTCAAACATCTGATGTTCATGTCTTGCGGCTCTCAGACATCTAACATTTATTCTATGAGGCTCTTATATTAAGCAAGTAGGACCACCCCTGCACTAGCCCAACACTGCAACTCCCACTCTGCACTGAATTTGGAGGAACAGAGGCCAAAGGAAGGGACAGAACAAGAAAGGAAGATAGACAGGTAAGAGGTGAAGGCCTTTGAAGGTAAGGAAGGGATGGAAAACCAGTGAAGAAATCTGAATGCCGTAGTCAAGCTCCCTCCACTGGTTCTATCTACTGCAGCAGACAGATGGCTGCGTTCCTTGAAGGCTCCCACCCTGCAGACAAGGGGTCCTTTAAGTGAAGCATTCTGACCTGAATCGCTCGGTAGCACTTCCACACTCCAAGCTTCGCTGGTGGTTTCCGAGATGGTTGAACCCGTGCAGGGGTCAAGCAACACTGACCCTGAACCGGGCAAGCATAGCAAGCTCCCCAGCATATTCTCAGCTGCTGCACCTGCGGAAGCAACCTTGAAAGCATTGAAAAGGCAGGGAGGTATGCCAAAGCCACCGTTATCCAATCCCCTGGAGGCCTTAGGGAAGGATCCTCCACTGCCTGCCTGCTAAGGAACACAGACCTGTGCCTACAGCAACAAGGAGAAACCAGCAAAACATCTTAACTGTGCCTAACACATACAGAGAAATCCTCATTTCCAACCAGTACTCTTGTTCCAAATTAAATGGACAAAAGGTTGATTTATACATATGATAAACCTGCTGCAGAAGCAGTGGTTTGGGTTCTCATGGAAACCCAATCTGTGGTTTGCCACTACATGAACAAACCTTGTGCTTGCATGCTCCCCTCCTGCACCATGTGCCCAATTCCCTCCAGTTCATGGCTTCCGACCCAGCAGATAATGGTTGATGCCTGCCTTCCACAACCCATAGAGCAGGGGTGGCCAACGGTAGCTCTCCAGATGTTTTTTGCCTACAACTCCCATCAGCCCCAGCCATTGGGCATGCTGGCTGGGGCTGATGGGAGTCGTAGGCAAAAAACATCTGGAGAGCTACCGTTGGCCACCCCTGCCATAGAGTTTCTAATTATGGCCTGCAAAGGAGTCTCAAACCAGCACTCTGAGCAGAAGACTGTCAGAGCAAGAGGGCTCAAGAGTGCAAGGAAACAAGGGCTCGTGCCATGCCCAACCATAGGCTTGCCTAGTATATCTGAATCAGGTGGCAGCTTTGCCATAGTTGGGCCCAACATGCCTACTGTAATGTGTATGAAGACCAATCCCTAAGTGTGTATGGTTCCTTCCTAGGCCAGCCTTTGTCCTAGCAGCTGCAGGGCACTGTTACGGGAAGTAACCCTTGTCAAAGTTCAACTGAGATCTTCAGCAGAGGCCCTGTTCTCACTGCGCCCTCCTTCAGGGATCAGGGGGATGAGCTACAAAGGACAGGGCCTTCTTTGTGTCCACTTCTGATATTTGGAACTTGCTCCCTGCAGTTGTTTATCTGGCCCCCAGCTTGGCTAATTGCAAGTACAAGGTGAAACCCTTTCACTTCACACCCAAGGTCTTGGTTGAGTTTGGCTTGCTGCTGGATTTTATATATTTTTTGGTTATAACTGTGGATTAACTGGATGTATTGATGATTTTATTAATAAATATTATTAGTAAGCAGTCTCAGTCTTCCAGCTGGCAGGAGATAAGTTAAGATAATTATTTTGTTGTGGCTTATACAGGACTCCCAAGTAGTCTCCATCCAGGCAGTACTAAGATCCAATTCTGTTTAGCTTCATCAGTATCACAGTATCAGAAGCCCTCACACCACTAACTGCAACCACTGCAAGAGGAAACTCAGATAGGCAGAAATGGGTTTGCTTGTGATTATATCACTTAATCAATGTGTTGTCCAAAGATATTTTCCATCAAAAGCAGTGTACATTACCTGCAATTTCTTGCAAGCGGTCCTCATCGATATTTGGATCGAAGTCACTCCCCAGGACATCAGTGCTCCATGTTTCGCTCACAGTTTCCGAGATGTCTCTGTCATCTGTTAACCCCATCATATCACGAATCTCAAACTTACGGAGCTTGTCATCAAGATTATCCTGAGTGGTAGCTGTCAGAAAACAAGAAGCTTCATTCAAAACAGTTCTCCCGTCTCCATTTGCAAATGGTGCCACACAAGTAGGAATCATCACCACTCGGATTCCAGAGGGCTTCTTCCTGGAGAAAGAACTCCATTATGGGATGTAAAGGCACACTGTAGGAAAGTATTTTTATTCATTATTACTTACTACATGCTACACAATGATACTTCTCAGCTGTAGTCAGTCAACAGCGACTGATATTTAAAGATAACTTTTAGAAAAGAGAGACGATATTTGAACACATGCTAAACAAACAGATATCAAGAGTGACCCTCCCATTTCCAGCACAAGCTGTTTGTTCTGACAGACAGAGCTGCCTGTCAGCCACACAGCTAGTTACAAAGTCGCTTCCTCACAGACCCTGCCTACAGCCTACAGCCATATTTCACATAGACGGGGCTTTTTATTTATTTTCACTTGTCGTTGCAGAAGACTTAAAGCAACCCCCTGTGGGGTTTTCAAGCTAAAAGACAAACAGAGGTGAAGTTGCCCTTGCTTGCCTCTGTGTAGCAACCTTGGACTTCCTTGGTGATCTCCTATCCTAGCAATAACCAGGGCTGACCCTGCTAACTTCCTGAAGAAACCAGGCTAGCCTGGATCATCTAGGTCAGGGTATTTTTTTTAATGCAGAGAATAAATGTTTAACTGGATAAATATGCCAGGTGCTTGAATGGCAGAAGACTGATAGGAGCCAGAGCTTGGTATGGTGTCAGCACAAGCAGGAAGAAGCAGAGCTTGGCCTACAGAAAATCCCACCACAGTAGGGAAGTGTGACTCGGCCCACCCTTAAAGACAGTGTTGTTACTTTTCTAAAATTGATCAGAAAACTTCACATTTAATGGAAGTCCAGTTTCTTTAGATGACCAAGAGTGATTTAAAAAAACACATGATATGCTGTATACGGTGCTGGTAAAGAAATCTAGCGCTTGTGTTGGTTTAGAGCTGCTTCACACACTAGGCTGGATCCTTTGATTCCCTTCTGCTAGCAGAAAATCCTATCTCCAGCGTAAGATTCTGCCATTGGCACAGAGCCCTAGGACCCAGGTTATAATATGTGTCTGGACCTACATAACGTACTAAAAGCCTGTATTTGTGTGTCACACAGGCACCCTTCATCAGAGAGCTGAATTAGTTGCTTTTCTTTCTGTCAAGCCCATCCAAGTCTCCCAGCCATCTAGCCCAGCACTACTCATGCCACACTTTGCAGAGAGCCACATTCACAATCACCATCAACCAAGAGAGTTGGGGGACTACAGTATGCCTGCCATTTTCTTCCTGCCTTGGCTTCTCTGCCTCTGTTCACTTTCCTGCCTTCCCTCCTTCTCCTGGATGTCTTCTCTTTACTTCAAAGGGCTTACCTCTTGTGGCTTTAACTCAAGTTGGTTGCCAGTCTTGCCCTACTTCCAGTGCACCTGTGTATTTCCAGGTGCAGCCTCAGAGGTGCGGAACAACCCCCTGAAACCCAAATTTAAAAGCACAGACACAGATGGAATATGAAAGAGCCATAAGCAGTTTGTGAGTTGCAAAGTGAATACCTCTCCTCTAACCATTGCACCACATTGGCTCTCTTTCACCCAAGGGGCTTAGGACAGCACACATGGTTTGCACTTTCTCCAGTTTACCCTCACAGCAATACCTTGTTCATGTTCCAGAAGCTGCAGGGCTTCCACCCCGTTGCTGCCTGATGGGCCTGCACCCAGTTCAGACACAGATTCCCCTTCCAAATCCAGCGAGGACACAGAATTAGAGCGGTTTGAAGGGCCTGGTGGAGAGAGGTTCTGTTGTTAATCTGAGCCCAGTAAAGAAAAAAGATGCAAGCAGTAAGCGCAACGAAGGATGTGCAAAGACAGAACACGTTCCCCACACAGATCAGCCAATGGAATGAGCAGATTACCACATCTTTTACAACACAGGCCAAAATACACACTAGCTACAATGAAAGAAGCTCCTTTAAATATTGTCTGACACACAAGATACTAAAGTGACCCTTCACCTTCAGATATTCCTTCCAGATTATCACTGCAGAGGGAAAAGCGCAAGGTTTTATCAGGTTTACCGTGGAGTTTGGCTTCATCAACAGGGACATCTCCTTGCCCTCCATCAGCAAGCTGCATGTTTAAAACCTAGGAGGGCAGCAAGAAGATAAAAGTCAGGATTTCAGAAAATCATTTACTATATGCTAAATATCCAAGGCAGAAATTTAGCCTCACTGTAGGACCTCTTTGGGCCTTCAACATCAAAAGCTTTTTAGGAGCAGCTCACAGTGCAATACTCCTCCCGTTTGCTCAGCGTTATTAAACACAGCAGGAATCAAGGGAGCCTCTTACTCAGCAGAGTTAATTATATGCAGAAATGTAGGACATTTAACTCAGGCATGCCAGGCAGACACGAGGCTAGCCTTATTTCTGCAAAGAGTTCTGAGATGCTGAAAAACAGCTTGCCTACTAACCAAAGCCCAGGATAAAGCAGACATTAAGGCTGAGGAACCCATTATAGTGTATTCAGAATTGGTGTCTATAGTTGTCTTCCAAAACAGACTAGAAGGGGAGAAATAATGGAAGACTAGCAAAATTGGGGAGGTGACCCCTTGACGTTTGGCAATGTTTATTCAGCATACATGGTGGAGAGGGTTCTGTTGAGAATAATGAAACTTCCACCCAGAGGGTCCTCAAAACTTCTATGAATTCCTGGAATGCCTTGCTGGGTTAAATCTACAGTTCATCAAGTCCAGCTGGGCTAACTGCAATGAAAAAACCTATCCACCACACATTTTTTTTAAAATTGCCACCATTAGTAGGGACTGTCAATATATCTTGGTTCTGATGATGATTTCTATATAGTTAATGAAAGGATCCCACAAACAAATGCATGACATCTCAAGATATGTGACCTGCGCTCAGTGCAGTCCTGGAAATTCATAACCTATTCCTCTATTGGAACAAAAACCACATATCTCATTCTATACCTGGTTTGAGTTATGCATCTTTATCTTGTATTCAGACTCTTCTTCCACTCTGCCTTATACATTTGATACTTACAACATCTACATAAAATTATAGAGTAACTGTTATGTGCAGGGACACAGCCTAGAATTTGGGCTAAACAAAAGGAAGTATTACTTCATGATTGCTGAACACAGCCAGATGGCTGCTATTTAAAATGGCAGCAGACCTATTCCGAATTTCACGGCTGCTCACAATTTCTGTATTAGAGACAACAGCCTGTCCTGCAACACACAGCTCTTATCAACCCCACCATGGTCCAATACCTCATTTTCTGACATCATTCCTGGAGTTATTTGGGGTCCAGTCCCAAGAGAAATAACCAAGACTTCTTCTGGTTGAACTTCTTGTATTGTCTCCTGGGATGGTCCATCGTGGTCAGCATGCTGGTCCATCTGCATATTCGACCGGCTTCTGCTGCGGGTGGCTGGAACATTTGTGGGATCATTTTATACAAGGTACTTGACAGGTCCAAACAGAACAAATGCAAACTCTAGAAGGACTTTGCATGGGTAATCATTCTCTATCACATGCAGACTGGAGAACACGCAAGAGGACATTTATGGACAGGAACATGGACAGCGCAGTGCTACAGTCACATCCCCCCCTCCAGTTGTTGTTGTAGAAGTACATGGGAGCTTCCTTCTCCATCAAGAAGCATCAGGGAAAACCTTAACAATACACCTTCCAACTAGCTAAATGGTCGCTGACCACAAGAGGTCCAATAGCAAGTTCCAACAGAGGACAAGAGCTGTGTACATAGAAGAATTTGGGTTGATGGGCCTTCGTTACACCTCATTTAGCAAGGGAAAATGTTTCCATTTGCTAAAAACTCCCTCTTTCTGAAAGTACAAGGATGATAGCATCCACAGCAGCTGGTCCTCTGCAAAGGCGAAATCATGCTTCTCCTCCCCCTTTATACTCTTCCACAAGTAATGCTAGTACCAGTTACTACTTCAAAGGAACTTAAATGCCAATTCCTCATCATCCTTTTCTTCAATAAAGAAATCTAAGGCTCAGTTCAGATACCATGAAAAATGTATTTAAACCAACAATGGTATGATGGTCCAGAAGTGGGCTACTCCACTAACCAGGATCTGACACATGGGCCTGATGCTGATTTATTAACCACACATGTATAATATAATATAAACACATACATTCAAGCTTGTTTCCCAGAGTTTCCCTCACCCTTTCCCCAACGACACAGACACCTGATGAGAGCAAAAAGGGTGAAGCCAATATTTGTCCAGATGATCATCTTTCAAGTCAAATCATGAATTATACTGAATATAATTCCCATTGGTCCATCGTAGTCAGAACTGTCTGATCAGACTACCAATGGTTTTCCAAGGCCTCAGGGACAGCTTGTTCACATCACCATCATGTGATCCTCTTAGCTGGAGATGCCAAGAATTGAACATGCAATCATTCACATGCCAAGCAGATGCTGTAGCACTGAGCCACAGCCCCTCCCCTAGAAATACTGGTTTCAGAAACTAGCAGTTGTTAAAATAATCCAAAACTTGAGGTTATGTCTGAACCAATCTTATCTAACCTGACAAAATCATTTACAGCTGATAATCTGACCCACTCCATTGTTTGCATGTCAAATCTACACTGCTTCTACAATTCCAGAGCTGAAAATACAGATTTGGGGTACTTTCAGAAACAACAGTGAGAGCTCCACAGAATCTACATCTCTCGCTAACCCTTTAAAAGATACAAGACCAGTTTTCCAGCTTGTCTACAATTCAAACAGCAGAGGATTTCCTTTCCTTTGCTAAACAGTGATTCTAATCCCTAACACATCAATACAGAGAAGAGGTTTACATGACACTTGAAGACAAAACATGGAATACAGAGAAAAGGGACCGCAGCACATCTTAAATATGGGCTCTCTGCTATTTTAAACCATCTCTTAACCATCAATTACAAAGCACTGTGTGTGCTTTCATCTCTACCCCACCATTTCTGGAAAATTTTAAGACGACAGCTAATTCATGGCAGAGAAGAGAGCATTCCACATAATACACTATGGCAAAAAGCTCACACTGGCCGCACATCCTGCTAAAGTGACAACTGCTGGAACAGCTCTATGCCCAAGCTGCAGCAGAGCTCTGGATTTTGGACAATCACTAAACTCAAGCAACTAACAACATACTGGGTCCTAAACAACCAACTCTTAACATCTGGAGGGTTTGCAGAATAATGTTTAGCAGCTCTGAGCCTTTTTCTAATACTCTTTTAATGCAATCATGATGCATAGGAGGAAAGCTAAGCAAAACTGGAGAGAAACTTAAACACTTTATATACACACATGGAAACCATAAACTGCACCAGATTATACTTTTAAACAACACCTAATCAACTTGTTCAGAAAGCTAACTTGTTGCCAAAGTCCTCTCTGCTCTTCTGGTGCAGAAAATACCTGTTAGAAACTAGCTCTAGTTACCCATGATATATGATATGAGGGCTCCTAGCTGAACCCAGCATTGTTCCCACCTACCCTCTTGCCAAACCAGGATTTTAAACCTGGACTAAACTCTGATTCAGAAACCAAGTAAGCAGTGGGGATTCAATTGAGTTAACATGTATGCATGTTGCAGGTTGTCCAAGTTTCTAACTGGACTGAATTATTTCAGCTAACAAGAAAAAGTTGTATGTTTAAATGTTGTCCCTGAACCGGGGTGGGGGGGGACCCTTCTGCGAACAGAAATGTGCACTTCTAGGGGATCACTAGGCTGACTCACATGCTGGTTTCCAACACAGAGAGGGAAGACTAAAACACAATCACACACACACACCCCGAGACTGGTGTGGTACGTCCAGGAACAGTTTTGATTTAGCTGCTTTTATACACACTGGCTCAAAGCACAGCTAACCACTGCAAAGCAGAAGTTAAACAACCCAGTCAAAAGATCCCGCTTTTTAAACTGAAAAGCAGATTGCTGGATACATTCCTTTAAAAACTTGCAACCAGGTTGCCATTTTTAAAACCCAAGAGAAAATCTGCATATACATGATGACACCAACATAGCCTGAAATCAGTGGGTTTTGCAAGCAGGAAAGAAGTAGAGAGCTGCTCCTGAAATTTACTGAGGAACCACTTCTGATGGACAAGAAGTGCATGGAAGAAAGAAAGCATGACAGCCTAAGCATGCAAAAGTGTTTCAATGCACCTCTTCAGATCATGGGTGACCCTTCCAGGTCTCAGTTGGTATTCTACAACTGCAATCTAAGTAGAGGCTCTCTGGAATTTCCCCCCCCCCCCTTACACTCATTTCAAGGAATCACATTCTGAATCTGCGCTCCAGTTTATCATGCACTAACTTTGACTGAAGTTTTTCAGCATTTTCTCTAGCTATTTTTAAAAAAAGAAAAGCAGCAAGCTTCCTGCAAGAAGGTGTTTGTTGCCTGAAGGGTAGCTGGTGACACAAACATGCACACAAAACAGCAATGACTTTATGGAGGTGCTAACAAAAAGAGGAAGGAGGGAAGGGTTCCATTACCCACCAAAAGGGGTTACTAGGTTTATGTGAGCTGTCAGGTTGGTGGCCGAAGTGTCCCAGGCAGTGATGGCTGCCAACTGTTGTCCTGAGTTGACAGTGTTAAAAAGAAAGAGGAATTAAGCCATTGGACAAGAGAAATACTCATTCAGTTGTGAAGTAAATATAAAAGCAAATTATTTCAGAGGGGGTTGAATAAAGCGATCCATCAATGGAAGCTGCTGACAGCCGCTGATTTCCACAGCTTTCCACCACCCCCACCAGTCCCTTCCAGCGGCAGGAAAGTTGAATTCTGGAGATTGTGGGACCTGCATGAAGTAATAGCCAAGAAGATCTGTGGATAGCAATAAAAAAGCAAGCAAAATCACCCTTCCTGGCTCTTCTGTCAGCAGAGCACTGACAGAAGAGCAAAAGGGAATAATTCTGCCCTCTTCCTGCAGCCTACAGATCTGTGTGCCTACTACACCATGTACCTTTTCCACGGCTGGAAAGGACTGCTGTAGGAAGCAAGGGAAATCTGTGATCCTTGCTAAGGTGGGTAACTGGTTCCAACCTAATGGAGGAATATAGTTTTACAAAGATGGCTACAAAAGTCTGCTTCTTCAGTAACATTTTTGTAAAGTTAAACTAACACAATTGTCAAGATATGCTCAAAAGTGTCTGGGCAATACCTGGTAAAATCCCAGAAACCAAGGGAATGTTAAGTAATGATAAGAACACAAAACCCAATATTAAAATATAACACAGATGATGCAATTAAGCAAAATGCAAGGGGAATTACATTACATCAGCCTAATTTGTATAGATTAGGCAAATCGCATAATCCTCATTTTTCTGGGAGCAAAACTCAGGGGTTTTTTTTCAGTGCAGAGTACACACAGCTCTGGGCTGAGGGAGAGTGTCCATGTAAGGCCTCCCAAAACAAAAGCCCAACTTTTTCTTTCTGCAGCATTTAAAAATGGGGCATTTGATACAAAAGCCTGTGTCATCCTTCAACCAAGGAATAAAGATTGTATTCAACTAAAAAAAAAACCAATGGACCAATAAGCCTTTGAAAGCTGGACCAATAAGCCTTTGAAGGTCCTAGAACTAATGAGTTCACATGCTACCAACCGAGACCAGTATGACCCAGTGGACATGGACCACAGAGACCTGGGCTGAAATCTATACCAAGTACTGAACTCAGTAAGTGGCCTCGAAAAAATTCCTGAGTGCTCGTCCTAGACTACTGTGCAGAATCAACATAATAAAATAGGTTGATTCTATTTACACTATCCTGGGCACCTGGGAGGAAAGGCAAGATAAAAATGTGATAAGGGAATAAATATTTTTACAGCCCTGCCTATTTCCAGCAGCAAACTCCACACACAGGTAGAAGCGAAGCCAACAGAGTACTAGAAGGATACTATCCAGAGAAACAAAGCCAGAGGAGTTGGCTTAGATGTCCTTCTGATCCCATTCCACTCCATGCATCTATTCAGTAAAACACTCCATATGATCCTGTCAAGAGCGTAGGACTCTGAGGTCCTAAGCAGTACTGCTGTTAAAGGACTGAGGTACTAAGATATCCAGCAACATGCTACACAAGCAGCTTTCAAAATGCATTCTGGGGAATGTTGTGGTTCCTTGCAACCTTACTGGCGGTTCCTCAATGAGAAGACTGATGATTGCAGATAAGTTTCCCTGCAGTTTCAGGAGACTGCTGGAATTGCTCCAGAGGGCAACATTTGTTCAAACAGGGCACCAACAAGGGGCAAAAAACCAGGCCAACATCTGAGGTTATCTTACTGCATACCCTACAAACTTGTTCAGAATATTTATATGGCACTGCAGAAGGTACAGAGAGGTCAGTTAGCACACATCAGTGCAAAAAACAGTTCTGTGGATTAGAATATTTTAAAAAGACAGTGCCCTGTAACAAAGGGAGAGGGAAAAGCAAACCTGCAAAAAACCCTACTTTGACTTTCCTTACCTATAGGCAATCGATTTTTTTTGTTGGCCGGAGTGGTTGCTGGCGAGAGTTGTGGGGTGTTGTAAGGGGTCATTTCCAGGCTGCTGCTCTTTCCTGGCTTGCTCTGGGGCAGATTTGATAGGAGGTTTTCCAGAGCTGCCCGATCCTCCTTCAGCTGGTCACCGGACATGACATTCCTCATAAAGCTGACCTGAAAATGCAGGGACCATCAGAACAGGCAGGAAGTATTACCCACATGTGCTGGTTCCCCCACACACAAAAAAGGGGGTGGGGAAGGGACATTCAGCAAATATTTGCAGAATCCCACCAAAAAGTCCAGTGATTTACCAGGCCAGTAAGTTGGCTATAGGTCACATAAACCACAGTCCTGCTCAGCCCTTCCAGAAGATTAACAGAGGACATGGGAGGTGTTTCCACTGCACGTCCACTGATGACAACATCCAGAAATGCAGCTACACAACCCTGCAAAGAGAGGAGAAAAATCCAAGCTTCAGTGAGCCATTTTCAACATTCTGTTAATAGTGATTACCTCTTTTGATATTTACTATTTTTCTTTTCTCCCTTCCCAAAGAAATCCACAGCAACTGACAAAGCCAATAAAAAGCTAAACAATGAACTATCCTCTGCCCCAAAGTTAAGCATGTGAATAAAACCATTAAACACAGTATTAGAGTAAAAACAAGGGCGAAGATACCAAAACCTTTAAAAGCACAGCATAAGAAAACAGAGAGTAAGCACTGATAAGAGAAGCAACATAAAACTGACAAGACATAAAACTCCACAAGGGAAAAGAAACACAACAGGACAAGAGGCATCACTCTTGTGCTTTTTTAAAGGTGCCACTGCAAACATTTAGGGCACAATTAACTGGTTAGAATAACTAAGAGAAATTTTAATAGACCAAAAACTATCTTCCCTACGATTTTTTTAAAAAAAAACTAAATATAATTTTTTAAAATCGATGTTTCCCCCCATTTTTTCTTTTGTATACGCAAATCTCTGCAAATGTAGCAGATTTAGAGACTAACATTTGTATAGCTGACTAAAATTCTTTTAGTTGTGTGCTACTCCCACTTTTCAACTCTGAAAAGCTACATGGGTTAAAACCGAGTAAGCACCTTTTTCCACCCTGAGATCCTGGAGTGCTGCCAGAGAGTAGGCAATCCCATTCTGGATGGACAAACAGGCATGGCCTATGTTATTTTAGTAGGCCCAAAGCTCAGAGAAAGAGCACAGCAAAAGACTTTTGGGGAGTGCCAGGGTATTCTTTGTATCCTGGAAAAGACTTCTGCAGCACTATCTCTGGGTTTAATGTTACACAGGATAAGAATATATCACACATAGAGAGATACAGTTTGTACAATCCTGGCTCTTACTTTGTCGAATTTACACAAGTTACTCTTCATACGAGGATCTCCTTCTTCAGAACCAGTCATCGCCAGCTGCTGAAGAAGTCTCCCAACCTAGGACAAGAAGCCAGTTAGACACAGATGGTAAAAAAAACCAACCTTCCCTCAGATGAAACCAAGTGAAAAACCAACTCATATTCCACTTGCCAAGATTTGAAACACTGCATACATCTGCCTTTGAATTAAAATATTTTATATGGAGACATTCACAGCAAAGCGCCTGAACAAGGCTTCTATACATCTAAGAAATCTTTGAAGACCTCTCTCTCAGCTCAAAGAGTGCCTTGTTTCACAGATCTCATGTCTCTGCTTGTACTAAAAACTACATGGAATGCATGCAAAGCCTTTTTCTGTAATAATCAAACTAGTCTTAACATTGCTTTGCCAGTGGGTTGATTTTCATACACAATGAAAATGTGACAAGGACTATGCATGGACCATGGTGCATATACCTCTGTGGACTGTTTTATTATTATATCAGTCCTTAGGTCAATCATACAGAAGGAAAATACAAACATACAACATTTCCAAGATTTTAAAATACGTGAATAAAACATTTTTTAAAAAGTTTAAAATTTCATCTGTTATCTTCTTACCATAACTACCTATTATCTAACTATCAGGCAATTTCCATACCTGAGTATCACCATACAAAAACTGGCTACTTGTAATCTTGGGGGTGTCTATCAGATAGAAGGAACTCAAGTTTAGCTTTCTGAAGGCCCAATTTTTTTCAATGCCACGTTATAATACAGGCATATGAAAAACATGTGTTCTGTAGTCGCAATCTCCCTTAACAGGCAAGTACAGAGCCTTACTGTGCGAGGAACAGTCTTAGAATTCCCTTCAAGTACACCAGAAGGGAGGGCAGAGCACCTTGTCAGAGTGAAGGCTCTCCTATACTCTTATTTCCAACTATGTCAAATAGTTTGCCGGTTCAACTGTGTTTTTAATGCTTGCCCTCATCACAGTATTTTGTAAGCTAGAGAGAAAGGATTGGTATTCTATATCCTCAGTTCTCTGCTTAACTAATTTTGTTGCCTGGACTATTCCACAGGATAAGATAACTCCCTGGGGAGAAAGACCAATTCTCAGCAGATAATTCTACACATAATTATACCAGTTTGATTGGGAATTGTCTCACTGTATCAGAGGGAGTAAAACCTTGTGGGTTAAGATGTCCCTTTGGCCTTATATAAATAGACTGAACACAAACCCAGGCTTCAACTTTTAGACAACCTGTCTCCAGTCTTCCCCTGGCATTTGACACACATCTAGAGAACTATAAATGGTTTTTAAGAACTTAGATTGAAATCTTTCTTTAGGTGCAAAAATATGTGCTGGGTGGCCCCATAAAGGAGCCATATAACAACTAAGGAAGCATTTTAGCTTTATATAGTTTGAGAGCTGCAGGAACATATGATCCCTCTTGAGAATTATGAAGTTTTGCCATACTGTTTTGCAGATCTTTCTCCTTGGTCTGTAGCATATTTACTATGTTGAACCTGTGTGGTCACTGCATAAGCAGAGAATACAAAATGCCTGAGATCTTGGCTTTCATGGAAAAGAGATGGGAGAATCGAAATGGCCATCTAGCTGAACCATCTATCCACATCAGCTAACCCCAACTTCAAATCCTGCTATGTAAGCAAGGAAGTAACTGCAACGTACCACTTCACACAGCACAAACATTGCAAAAAAACCCCAAACACCTCAATACAAACTGGGAACTCTGCAAGTGAGGGAGCCCTCAGGAGGAAGCCTGAAGTCTTCTGAGGCTCATCCTGGAACCGAACAAATGTCACCTGAAGGCAGTTTGTCAGTAAAATTCTGCATCTGAAGAAGTGAGCAGTGACTCATGAAAGCTCATACCCTGCCACAAATTTTGTTAGTCTTTAATGTGCTAATGGACCCTTCCTCTTTTCTAGTGAAATCCTAAACAGAGTTACTACAGTCAAATCCCACTGATTTAGTTGGGCTTAATTTTTTTTTTAAAGGTAGTCCTCTGTGCAAGCACTAGTCGTTTCCAACTCTGGGGTGATGTTGCTTTCACAAGATTTTCACAGCAGACTTTTTACAAGGTGGTTTGCCGTTGCCTCCCCCAGTCATCTACACTTTCCCCCCAGCAAGCTGGGTACTCATTTGACAGATCTCGGAAGGATGGAAGGCTGAGTCAACCTCAAGCCAGTTACCTGAACCCAGCTCCCACCAGGATCAAACTCAGGTTGTGAGAAGAGCTTAGGACTACAGTACTGCAGTTTTACTCTGCACCACAGGGCTCTAGTTGGGCTTAGCCTGGAGTAATTATTTAAAGGACTGCACTTGGTCTGTTCTTGGAAGAAGAGGAACACGGGTGCAAAACATGAGAAGTCCATATCTGCAGCTCTTTAGCAGCTTCCCCTCCTGCCTGACAGTTCCATTGACAGAGATGGGACAGACAAATTAGCAGGGCAACAAATAGGTAACTGACTGGGGGATGAATTCCACCCAAAGAGGTTCTGCCACAGAAGCCGCAAAGCCTCTCAGGAATCACAAGTTAACATATAAATGCATTTCAGTACACTCAGTTCCAGCACCATAGTATTACAGCTGTCATCTTCACAAAGAGCAGATGCTAGTCTTTTAAATGCAGGCTTAAGTCTCCTGTACAGTTTCCCAAAGTTTCCCTTTTACTGTAAAATGACCACGTGAGCAAATTGCTCAGAGTTACAAAGAGGAGAAATATCAGGCACCACAAGTTAATCCTGACAATTTAAAAAAATGCTGAAACAGCACCCATAGAAAGAAGAAACTAGGATGCTGCCCTTCTTTTTAAGAGAAAAACACATGAGGGCAGTTTAAAAAACAAGGGCCTTACTTTCAGAATTACCATGGCTGGAAAATGTTTGAGTGCTTGGGCTCCTAAAACAACCAGATGGCAGATAGCTACTGTATGTTATTTGGGGGCCTGGCAGATAGCTCCAAGAATTCTGAAAACACTTCTCTGGCCCTGAGCATGGGTTTCTTTCTGCGGGAAGAGCAGAGCTGCTTTATGAACAACAAACCCTCAACAATTATTAACCCTGCGAGGGGGGAGGAAATCTATAAGTTCACCTCCTTTACCAAATATCTGTGCCATCTGGGGAACACTGGAAAAAAAAATAAGAACCAGCCCTCTTCTAGAAAAGATTCTGGTTCCATTGGAGGTCATCCTTGCTTACCATGTCTGATATTTGATGGATATGTTGCTGGTTTTGATAAGAATGCAGCTGTGGCTTTACCAGGGTAATGAAACAGAGAGTAATTTCTGACCCGCAGTGATAAAGAGTTGGGAAAATCCCAGGCTCCTCAAAATCTGATTCTAGTACCAAGGAACTGAGGTACCATTTGAAATATTTTATTCCTCTAGCCCTGAAGTGCAAAGCAAATTTAACAGCCCATAAATTTAGGGGGTTTGGGGTTTTTTTTCACAAGTTCACCTCCACCCATAGACTGTTACCTTCCATAAAGCATCTTGACTGGCAGGTCTGTCAAGTTTGGCCAGAAGGAACTGGCAATTATTTTAAATGAGTAATGGCAAAGCAGAAAGGATTTAGCTGTCTCCAGAAAGAAGCAGCTTTTAATTAATGTAGATTGCTACAATGTGCTATAAATGGGGTTGCCCTTGAGAAATGTTTGGAAATTTCAATTGGCATAGAACACTGCAGACAGAACATTGACTTGAGTGGGTCACAGGGACTTTATCACTCCAGCCAGACCCCACCTACATTAAGTCCCAAACTGTTTCCAGGCACAATTCAAGGTGCAGGTGTGGACCTTTAAAGCCCTGTATGGCTTGGGTCCCAGTTCCTGAAGAACTGCCTATTCCCTTACAAAAACCCACCCTACTGCTACAATTATCTTCCCTGCTCTGGCTGCCCCCCACCTTCTGAGAGGAAACAGGTAGCAACCCAGGAGAGGGCCTTTTCAGTCGCGGTACCAAAAATCTGAAACTCTCTCTCCATGGAGACTTGACTGTCTCCTTTTGATGCTATCCTCCAACCAGCAGCTGAAGATTTTTGTGTTTTATCTGGTATTTCCTTGGTGATCCCTCCTTCCTGTCCCATGTTTTAGCTGTTTTATAGAGGTATTTTAGATTAGGTTTTTATTGTATTAGCAATTTTAATGGTATTAGCAATTTTAATGTTTTAATGGTATTAGCAATTTTAATGGTATTTAATGGTATTAGCAATTTTAATGTTTTAATAGTTTCCAAGGTGTATTTTTTAAATGCTTATTTTTATCTCCTAGCCAGCTTGGTAGCCCTGATGAGGGCAGAAAAAAAGGGTGTAAGTTTCAGCAAATGCATAAATATTACGCTAAGCCAGAACTAGGGGAGTGCACTCAGATCTACCAAAGCTGAAAATATAACTGCAAAAATACTTTATCAGTATCTTCCAGGTATATTTCTGCTTCCAGCTTCCCAAATGTATCCAAGTTTTCTCGGGAAAGTGGGAAAAAATACTGGATATATCTGGGGATTACTGGTATATCTGTAAACAGCGAAGAGGTGGGAACAATCCGTAAATAGTAGAAGTGGTCAGACTTCTACTGCTGCCCCTTTAAAGTTTACAGGGCCTACAGAAGACAGCCCAAGAATCAGCTGTGCTGGGGGGAGGGGGGAGAGCAGACTGTTCCTGCTGGCTTGGCGCTGGCTTCTCATGCAGCCTAGTTTAAACCAGGCTGCAGGACAAGCCGGCCCCAGAAGCTACTGTGCCACAGGGAACAATCTGCTTGCTGAGGCCAGCTTCTCCTGCAGCGTGGTTTAAATCAAAATTCAGGATTTCAAAAAAATCTGGGGTTTTTCAGAAATACAAAAAAAAAAAAATTGGGTACAATAGCCCTGAACCAAAAAAATACCAGGGGAGGTGCGGGGAGGACTGCACACTCCTAGTCAGAACTATGAGCAATAACATCCAGAAAGAAGAGGTACAGAAGACATGTAGCATTGTGCAAACACAGCCCTTGGGCAAATCCAGCATTTGCAACAACCCTTACTACTACATCTGTCACCTGGACTACCTTCATGGCAGAATAACCAAAAATCCACCATCTAGAAACATCATTCATTCCTTAAAACGTAGAATACACATTCTACAGTCAATTTTTAAAATTCTTTAAATAGCCACTGATTTGTATGCAGACTGTGGGGGGGAAAAAGAATGCATATATTTTAAACACAAACATACAAATTAATTCCTATGGTGTCACAACTCCATTGTCAGCCTTCTTGCTGCTACTGTTCACTCCTCTGTTGGAGCGTATGTATGTTGTGTTTTTTAAAGAAAATATTTTACCTGCATCAGGTTAAATCTTGCCACTTCATTGATTGGAGCATCAGAAATAATCCCGTACTGTTCTGGGTTGACCACTGCAGGACAAATGAAGCATGCCAGGAGAAGGTCTGTGCACATGGCTCTGACTTCCCCAATATCCAGCCTGTCCACACATGACAGCGTTTTGTACATCTGGGATACAATCCATCGCAAGCTGTGTGGGAAGCAGTAGGTGTTCTGCTTGAGGTAACCAATGAACTTGTTCACCAAGGCCACCAGCTTGGCTTCGTTTGACTCTACCATCTCCTGAACTTTCTGCCTGAATTTGTCACTGCCCTTCTCTCCAAAGAGTTTCTCCTGCTGGGTGGGAGAAAAGCGCTCGATCAGTTTGTTGGGGTCGGTTTCTAGGTGGTCTTCATCCTCAACTAGGAGCTGCATGATGGGCTCGTGCAAGGTGGCAGTGAGAAAAAGCTTGGCCGAAAAGAGCCCTTCAGAAAAGAGTTTGAATAAAATGCTGAAGGCGCAAGTGCCGCGCCTCAGGAGCCGACGGGGATTATCACTCTCCTTGAGTTCAAACTCGATCAAATAACGCAACACCTGGAGGAGGTAGCTTTCATCTTCTGGCATGATGCAATTGCCGTAGATGGAGGTAAACACAGTGTAAATGACGCTCTGAGTGTTCTCCTGGTTGAGTTTCTCTCCGGCAACCAGGCAAGAAGCAATAAGACGAGGATTCTCGCGTAGCCTGTTGAGGAATTCTCCATAGGGTGTTTCTTGGTGCCCCAGTTGCTTGTACCCATCCACAAACTGTGTGTCTTCCAGGATTTTGGCATGCTGGCAGCATTCAGCGGGGGAAGCTTCAGCACTTTAAAAAAAATGAAACCATTGAGAAATGCAACATCGGAGACCTGGGAGTCTTAAAGATTCTCACATGAAACTAAAAGCAGAACTGTTGAATCAGACCAAAGGTCTATCTTGTCCAGCATCCTGTTTCCAACAGCGGAGAACCAGATGCTTCCACAAGCTCCCAGCAACGTGTTCTAAGGAACACATAAGTTTAAAAAGTTTAATTTAGCTATAAAGACAGTGCTTACTGGAAGACAACAGATTTGTCTAACACCCTTTAAAGCCCATCTAAGCTAGCAGCCATCACTAGATTTTGCAGCAGTGAATTCTAAAAGTTAATTACGCTTTGTGCATGTTACCTTTGGTGTATGAGCCCCCAATTTAGTCCTTTTCTAAACTTAACACATGCCTTCCAACTTCTTCCTTATGTGCAACCAGAATAACCCCTAGCATAAGAGAAGCATCTTCTCAGCACTTGTCCACAGGGCTGGCATTACAAATACCATTACACTGTTCACCTATTTGGATTCTACTGGGCTTTTTATTAAAACATGGGGTTGGAATACAATGATCTGTGAACACAAGAAGCATGGATTTTTCCTTTGTTTCTCTCCCTGAAAGTAGTTCTTTCCAGCCCCAGGAAAGCTGATTCAGTGTTGTGGGACCCCACGGACCAACAAAATAAGCTGCACTAAAGATGGAAGGGAATTATTTCACCTCCTTCCCCAATGCAGCTCCCTACATGTATGGTTATTAATGTGTGCAGGTTCTACTACCCTAGGGGGGGGGAATAAGGGGAAATCTGCACTTCTCAGCACCTTCACTGGTAGTTACCTGAGTCCAGTTTTGGTTAACACAAGATTTTTCCGTGACTTTCATAATGGGAGAGTATGAGCTTTCGTAAGTCACTGGCTCACTTCTTCAGATATAGCTAGAATATGAGTCCATAGGTCCTTATATCTTGGTAAATTGAGTGATGCCAAATGACAATAGCAGACGATAGTAATTAGATACTAAACCTAAGTCTCAATTCAGTCCAGGAAGATGCATTGTCTTGAGCGTCATTATCAGTTGCAATTCAGCAGTCTTTCTTTCTAATCTTCCTTTGAAATTCCTCTGGAAGAGAACTGCTCCTCTTAGGTCAGAAACTGAATGTCCTGGAAGGAAAAAATGTCCCCGCACTGTTTTTTTTTTAATGCTGTGGTTTCTAATAGCACGCTTTTGTCCGTTTATTCTTTGCATTCTCCTGCAGTGAATCCCCCTGGACTGAACTGAGACCTAGATCGCCTGTCTCATTACCAATGCTAGTCTCAACCTCTACTTCCTCTTTGCATATCACACCTAATCCAATCAAGCTTGCCACTGTCATTCACCTGCTATTGCAGGTGAATCACCTTTGAATCTGAATCACCTTTATAAAGTTTGTACCTCTGGTACCTTGTGTTACATTTTATGGCATGCATGACCCGACTCGACAAAACGTCAGATCTGATCCTCCTAACAAATTAGTTTGACGCCTCTGCGAATGCTGCTGCTTTTACCAGGAATTTTTAAAAATTGCCTTGATATATATATATTCTTAAGACTGAGAGGATTTTTTTAAAGTAAATAAGTTATCTGGTACAATTTTGGCAGTGCTTCATAGTACAAAGATCTTCATAATTCCTCTTCTTTGCTCACCCCTTTACCAGTAGAAGAGAAAAAAAGTCAAGCAGAAGATACTGACCTCTCCTACCAATCTGCCCATTGGGTGCTGCATTTCTCTGGTGCCAGGAGCTCAAAGGAAGAGCCTTTTGCATCAGTGAAAAGCTCTTGGTACCTGAGGAACACATCACCATTAGCTGAGCAGAATGGTCAGATACAACCCCCTTAACTCAGTTTGCGGAATCTAACGAGAACAGGGAAAACCGAGAGATTTGGATTTTTGGTTTCTGATACACCTGCTATCACCTTGTTATGATCAGCCGGTCCAAGTTAATCCTCTGCTGCTTGGAAATCCAGGCCGTGCGGTACAGCTTTTCTGCAGTTTTCAGAACTTCAGCATTCAGTCTCTGGATGAGCTGCTTTTCAGAGTTTACATAGAGCCGTTCCTGCTTGAGGTGATGAGCCAAAGCATGAATGTCCAGTTTCACCATCTTGGGGGGGGGGGGCGGAGGGCAGCAGAACTGTAGATTACTCACTGCAAAAAGGGGGGGAGGAAACAGTAGATCAGCTTCAACTAAGTGCCTGGATGTGCTCACATCACAGGCTCCATTCTTTTTTCTTTTTAAAATTTAATTTCAACCATAAAACATACAAAACACACACGCTAACTGTCAATCATCAAACAATAACAATAAATACTATAACCAAAAGAAAAAGAAATACCAAAACAAAATAAAACATTGGATTATGGGAGTAAATACAGATAAACTTACATTCATATAGAAATCTACATTCACACATTTGGATAAATTAATAAAAGAAAGTATTGGTACTTTGGAGGCACCTTACAATGAGTGCTATTAGATTGTTCTGTATATTCAAAAAAAAAGAAACCATCTTTCAACGAATTCATTTTTACAAAGAGGTACTTCCTCACAGGCTCCATTCTAAAGATGTGCCACAGACAAAAGCTTCTGCTGCACGGTAACATATTTGCTTTGACTCCTGCTGGTTGCAATATCTAGACCAAGCTGGGCTTTGAAAAACAAAAATCATGTTTTTCTAAAAAAAATTACACACATTTACATACAGCCCCCCACACAAAACAGCCTCTTTTCACAAGGTCTCATAAAGGCTCTGTTTCGAAACAGTGGCAGCGTGCACTTCTGCTGTTTTCTTAACTTGATGTTTCACAAAGGAGCAATTTAGTCAGAGAAGAACTATTCAGCATTTTTATGATAATGCATCCTCCTCAGAATAGATGTTCACACAACATTGCGTGGGATGATTTTATTCACTCAGAAGAAGAAAAAAAAAAAGAATACTTTTCAATGCCATCTCACGCAAACACAGCCAATCGTTTGCAAATGGAAGGGGTGAAAGTGCCACGCACTCTAACAGCAGGGAGCATCTGAAGCTGCCTTCTATTTCGTCAGACTGCTCATCTATCTAACTCAGAACTGTCCACTTTGACTGGCTTCTCCATAGCAGAAGGTCTTTTTTCAGACTTGCTACCCTGAGTCTTTTAACAAGAAATGTATTCAAGTCATTTTAACCCACCTTCCTTCCTCCTGTAATGGACTCATGGATGCCAGGGATCACACTGGAGACCATCTGCAAGATGTGTGCTGTTCCATGGAGCCATAGCACCTCCCTATACTTTCTTCTGCAAAAACTGCCTTCCAGCACAGCATAGCTTCTACTGACTGTTAAAGGGGAACTGTGTCTCCATTCCAAAATGACTCCCTTTAAGTAGGCCTACAAACAAGTCCTTACAAGAGATTTTATATAGCCATGCTGGGTGGTGCACTGTTGACATAGTGTGTCACAGGAGGGCTTTGGAACAGAAGCGTTATTGAGGAAATCACTTTGAGTCAGTCTGTTTAGGTTGCAATATACTGCTGTAGCAGCACCACCACCAGCAGCTCCCCCCTAACTTGCTAGTTTGCACTTTTCAGTTAGGCAAACCGACAGATTCTCCAAAACCTTATGCATCTCAAAATGAAGTTCACATCACAAAGGGCCCTTATGTACAATAAGGGAATAAACACACTCCTGTCAACAGAAGTTTAAGTTTCTAGTTGTGAATATTCAAACAGTAAAGAATATAAGAATGCATTGACCAGATCAGGGGCTGGCTCCCAACAATTTCCTCTGCTTCTCCTTGATGGCTCCTGACCCCACCCCTTTTGGTATTCCACAGGGTCCTCATCCCTTAGAAGTAGCATTTCTCAGAGATCAATGGGCTGTGGTTGGAAGACAGGAAAGTTTCATTCTGCCGCTAGAAAATTTAGTCTGAATCTAACTCTAGACACCCATCTAGGTCTGCCACTCTGTTTCATAGGGTGGTCCAGCAGATGCCTCCAGCAACCTAAAAGAAGTATCATGAAGGCAACAGCTGACCCCTACTATTGCCTCCAGCAGCTGGTATTCATTGATACAGTGCCTCTGAACTTGAAGAGTCCATCTAACTACTCTGGTTATCAGCTACTCACTGATGAACCCTCCATGAATTTAACAAAAAAAACCCCCTTTAAATCCTTCAAAGGCAGTGGACACCACTACCTCTTGCAGCAGAAAATACCAGACATCTCAGTCGTTGTGCTTTCTAACTTATGGTGCCTTCACAGGGTTTTAAAGGCAACAGAAGTTCAGAAGTGGTTTACCATTGCCTGCCTCTGCATCAAAACCTACTGTTCCATCTAAATACTAGCCAGTGCTGCTTATCTGATGAGACTGGGCTAGCCTGAACAATCCAGGGCAAGTCAGAGAAATCGCACACTTTGGATAAAATCCACACAACCTGTCCCATGCCACAATCAGGATTATTTTAAAGAGAGACTTAAGATAGCTGGTCAATCAGGCACCTAAATATTTTGTGCCGATGTCTAAGAACGCTGAAGTTGTTTGGTACCCTGAAAAGTTGATGCTGAATCAGAGTGAGATCTCAGTGGTCAGGGCTGGCTTGTCATGATGAAAACCTTAATTAACAAGGGAAAACCCATCAGGAAGTTCTCCTGAGTGAAGCCAAATGTGTTCTTATTGATTTCCAAAGAGCCTCTTCTCCAGGGCAAGCATCACTGAAAGTAGCAAGAGTACTTCGTATGTAATTATTTCTGTGCCTCCAAAAGAGGCCGTCTGTGTCTCCACACTGTCACTCCCCACTTGAGACATCTACTTAGCCTTGTCAAAGGACCCTCTCCTGAAAATGTGTCAGAATCTTAAGCATATTTCCAGCTCTGGCCTTTGTGAAACTTTTACCCATTCCTTTGGCTTTGGCATCTTTTCCCAGCCCCACGGAAGCCTAGAACATCCCTAACTAGAAATCAGAGATCAAAGCTGCTTGCAGCATTTCTGCAGAAAGAACCTCAACCCCAACGACTAAGATGTGCTCTGTTTCAGAAGTGCTTAAAACTGTGTGAATAAAAGTGATACTTGGATATAGCAAAATGGGAAGCGCAAGGGAAATATTGTCGAGAGATGACTGTGCACTTCAGATTCACTTTCACAGGAGTCTATGCGGATGTTGAGAACACAACCCATTCTGGAAGATCATATTGCTAAATGTAATCATTACAACCCTGATATGGAAGTTCCCTCCCTTGTCAGGTTTCCACAGTGAACATTACAAATCGTTTTCATGCTGCAGTTGCAGGGTGCTCGGAAAATGACTGGCTCCTTCTGAAGAAATGAGCAGTCACTCACAAAACCCCCGCCACAAACTTTGTTATGGGAGGCCTGTAGCCAGAAAATGCTAGGGGGACAGGGGGTAAAAGTTTAGGTGGGGGGGGCTCTGGGGCCCAAAATAATGTCAAATGACATCACATTTTTACAAAATGTAAAAAAGAGCCACCGAGGCAGTCGTGCAGTTCCATTTCCCTGACCCAGACAGGAGCTTCACTCCCTGCCTCCCTTGCTTGTGTCAATTTTGGTCCTGGACTGACATGGTGAAGCTGAGGCCCCATGCCATCGAGGAACAGGAAGGGGACATGGCACTCTCCAAGTAAGTGTGCTGGTTGGCCAGGTAGAAAGCTGGGGCCACTGGGTTACAGCTGCCTGGGAGAGGTGGGTTTTGCGGGCGCCTTGCAGCCCTCAGGCGGGTCTCCCAGGAAAGGCCCCCTCCTCTGCCTGGCTCTTGAACACCCGCACTGCTTCCTCCTCCACTTCTCAGCCCTGTAGCGGCAACAGCAGGGGCATCCTTGGGGCTGCTGGCAGTGGTGGGGAGGGCGCTCCATGTGGGCCCCAGCAGATGCCACCCGAGCCCTGTGACAGTCACCTGCTGCTCCTCCCCGCCACGCTGCTGACCACCCCCTCTACCTCCTAGGTCTGCTGCAGCAGCAGCCCATGCAAGGGCTCCACGCCGGCCAGGAATCTCGCTGACTGACAGAGAGACCACACAGATTGGAGGGGGCGGGGTTGAAGAAAGAGGTCCAGCTCCCCTGGCCCCCCTGTGGCTACGGGCCTGGCTAGTGGACTCTTGCTCTTTCAGAACAAGTGGTATGAAATGACACAAAAACTTGCCTTCTACCAGACCTGGCAACTGATCCACCTAGCCCAGCACAGCCTATTTTGACTGGCTTTTTAGGGCCTCCAGCACACAAAAAGGCTTTTCACCTGCTAACTGAGATGCCAGGATTAAAATTCTTTGCAGGACAAGCATAAACTCTAGTGAGCTACAGTTCTTCTCCTCAAGGCTGTTCTCAGTGAGAAAGCCTGGATGAGCTTCCAAGAACTCTTCAGATCCCTGGAACAGTTTGAACCTACTACATAATACAAGCAGAGCCAAGTGTCCTTGTGGTTTCTGAAAAACCACCCCATGAACTAATGTTGCATGAATTTATAAGATGCTGCTTGAGGCTTTGCCCGCTCCTAACCTCTCATATGCACCTAGATGTGCGACATTTATGAGTATTCCGTTTTTTTCAAAAACCTGCATTCCAACAATGCCACACCCCAGCCTTGAAAAAAGCAGTTTGAGACTGGAAATGCATATAGCCTGAGATTCAAAAGCCCATGAGATCCCAATTGGGTTGTGGAAAGCAACTCAGAACACACGCAGGAAGCTTTTGCTTTTCACAACTAACAACAAAATGGGATACCCAGCCAATGTCTACTGGCACTTCTGAAGTTGCTTTAGGAAAGCCTCACTCAAGTTTTCTTGGCCAGGGTATTATATTCCAAGATGCATTACACCACTGGGTTTCAAGCTCCCTTCTCTTATTCTGCATCTGATTTGTCTGCAGAGGAAAACCTGCATTTACAGAGAATACTGGGAATATTCTAGGGTGCCTGCGCTGGTGAGGACGGGCTATGGGGCCTCACTCCGGCCATGTATGAATTAAGTTAACCCCAGACACAGAACACACCCAGCTCCCCCCACTCTGGCTGGTAAGGACCTGAAGGACTATCACATACAAAGCTTTGTTCTCTGTTGCTCCTATGGGGAACACTAGGACCAATTTCACACTCACCCTACGCCACTCTCACGTTCGTCTTCTCAGCACAGCGTTCTTCTGATTTCCCACTATCTGCCCTGGGGCTGTAGCAAGGATTGGCGTTTATGCACAGCAACAGAAACTGGGTTTTAGCGGTTTCTGTTTGCTGCACGAAAACACTGAGAAGATGAACGTGAGAGTGGCGTAAGGTGAGTGCAAAATCCGTATAGAAGATCTCACTGGTTTAAGTAACAGAAGTGTAGATTTCAACTGAATATATGATGAGAAGTTTCCCAAAAGGTCTGAGAGCCAGTTTGGTTTAGTGGTTGAGTGTGCGGACTCTTATCTAGGAGAACTGGGTTTGATTCCCCACTCCTCCACTTGCAGCTGCTGGAATGGCCTTGGGTCAGCCATAGCTATCGCAGAGCTGTCCTTGAAAGGGCAGCTTCTGTGAGAGCTCTCTCAGCCCCACCTACCTCACAGGGTGTCTGTTGTGGGAGGGGAAGGTAAAGGAGATCGTAGGCCGCTCTGAGATTCAGAATATAGGGTGGGGTATAAATCCAATATCATCATCATCATCTTCTTACCAGTTACCTTGAGTAGTGGAAGAATGCTAGAGATTTTCAAGCAGAGGCTAAGAAGGCATGTATTAGGGATGCTCTACATTTGGATTTCCTGCAGGGAACAAGGCCCCTTTCAACTCATGACTACAGGAGAGGAATGGTAGTGGCAGGCACATCACTGTATTATGCAAGCAAGACAGTGCTTAAGACAAGATGTTCTCACTACTAGGCTAGCACATACGCTAAATGCTGGAATCCTGGACACAACTCCAGCAGGGCAGTTGGAACTACTTTGCAAAGGCATTACAAGAGCATGGCCATATGGAAAAATTATCTGATCTTATATATTTTAAATGTATGTACCCCATCCTGTCAACTATTCACTTCCCAAAGTAACTACAGAAATAGATTGTACAGGTGAGTGTAGGAGGAGCCCTCTGAGTAGATTAATCAGGAATACAGAACCTCTCTTGCATGATCATGCCGGAGAAAACCACTCTGGTGCATCTTTTTCACACATATGTTTTCACAGGATTGTTTTAAAAGCCACTCAGCAAGAGCTACAAGAGTCTCCACATATCTTCTCCCACATAGATTGTATTTGTTTCTGAGGTGGATATGCTGCTTCCCAGAAGGAATTCCAGGAAGCAAATAGGAGTAACTTCCAGCATTTGTTTATAAATTTACTGCATGACAAAATGCTGGCACTACAGAGATGTTACACTAGTTATAGAACCACAGAGTTGGAAGAGACCTCCAGAGTCATCTAGAGCAGCCCCCTGCACAATGCAGAAAATACAAGTATCTCCTCACTACACACACATGCAGTAACCCGACTCCAGAAGATGCTCCCCCTCCAAAAAAAAAAAAACCCTCTCCAGGATCCCTGGCAAAACTGGCCTGGAGAAATATTGCTACTTGACCCCAAAGTGGTGAACAGCATTTCCCTGGGCATGTAAGAAGAGGCCACGAGAACTAAGCACTGTTACAACCCCTCCTGCCCAAGATGTGTTCAAGTTCACAGAATCAGCATTGCTGTCAGATGGACATCTAGCTTCTGTTTAAAAACCTCCAAAGAAGGAGAGCCCACCACCTCCAAAGGAAGCCTGTTCCACTGAGGAACTGCTCCATCAGGAAGTTATTTCTAAGTTGTTCAAAGACACATAAATGAGCAAACACATAAATGTTGCTTATGGGAGTTCCTTTATGGGAACACATTCAGCCTGTACTGAAAGCACTGCACTGGCTACCGATAATGTACCGGATTCGCTTCAAGGTGCTGGTTATTACTTTTAAAGCCCTATATGGCCAGGGTCCTGCATACCTTAGGGACCGCCTTTCCCTGCCCATGCCCCAGCAAGCACTTCGGTCCGGGTCTCAAAACCGGTTGACAGTTCCCAGCATCAGAGAAGCGAAGCTCAAAACAACGAGAGCCAGGGCCTTTTCTGTTGCTGCCCCTAGCTGGTGTAATGAGTTGCCAGAGGAGGTTAGGACCCTGCGAGAGCTCTTACAGTTCCACAGGGCCTGCAAAATGGCACTCTTCCACCAGGCATTTACATGAATGGTAACATCTGCAGCAATGGGACTGGCCCATAAGAACACCACCAATGGCCTACTCCACTACGCTACAGCGATCCTGAGACCTCTGAGTATAGGTAACCACCAGAATTAAATCACTGCCTGAAATTATGATAGTAGCACATGCGATTGTTTTAAATTGTTTTTATGTTTTTATTGTTGTTTATTGAATTGGTCACACTGATGTGCTTGTGTCGACCCTTGGTTTGTGAGCCACCCTGAGCCTGCCTTTGGTGGGGAGGGCAGGATATAAATTAAATTAATAAATAAAAGCACTAAGGACTTCTTATGGACATGGGTTCCACACAGACATATAAGCTACATAATGTCTGCAGCCCTCTGACACATTAATTTCCATAAATACTCCCAATACTTCTGACATTACATTCAAGCATTTTCATCTTAAACATGTGAACATATGATCAGATTGAAAAACAGAGGAAGCCATATGTATTCATCTCATCCTACAGGTCAGAGGGAGCTATAAGCTTACAACAGAAGCAGAATTCATTGCATAATGGATGCTATCATACCAGTGTACAAAAGAAGTGTATAATCAGGAGAGTGCTTTACTAAAACACAACCACCCATCTTCCCGGACAGCAACTGAAATATTAAGAACACATACAATACACAGCTGACGATACCTCAGCAGACTCAAACGTATTCATTTGGACAGCTCAGTATAAAATATGGAAATTTTCATCACAACACATCAAAAGAAGAGAGAGGGCTCAGAGCATTTAGACATTAAAGAGTTCAACAAGCCCAAATTACCCTATTCAACTTCTTTAAAAGATTAAAAAAGCAGAATAGAGTAATTTGGGCTTGTTGAATTTATTAACCCGCCCTGCGGCACAGCAGCTATAAAAGTGAAGTCCACTGTATGCTTAACCAACACAAACAAACCCCATTTTGCAGAGGGGGGGGGGGAGAGAACTGGTTTTTGCAACATTTATTTACTTCCTTTACACCCTTCCTTTTTCCTCACTCAGTACCAACAGTAGCGTACATCATTCTCCTCTCCTCCACTTTATCCTCACAACAACCCTGTAAGGTAGATTAGCCTGGAAGTGTACATGACTGGCCCAATGTCACCTAGCAAACCTCCATGGCAGAGGGCGGATTCAGACTTTGATCTGACAGATCATAGTCCAACACTCTACCCACTACACAGGACTGGCTCTCTGTCACTGCAATGGGTGGGGGTACATGCAGACAGCATGCTTATAAATTGCTACTTCTCTTATTTCTCCATGGTCCCTTTCAAAGTAGGCAAAAAGGTCTCTGACCACAAGATTACAGTTTATAACAGTGGGGAAAAACAAATTCCAACAGGATGCCCATGTTAAGCAATTGCAGAAAACACAAAAAAGGAGCCTTGAGGCGCCTTAAAGGTTAACAGGTTTGTTGATATGTAAGTTTAAACCTGTTAAGTCTTTAAGGTACAACAGATTACCCTTAGTTTTGGGAGAGGTCAAAAGGAGAAAAGGAGAAAGAAAAGTCAGTACTGAGAGATGAATGTATGTGGGTAAAAGTAGCTGCATATTCATAAAGCCTTGGCTTGGATTCAGGGTGAAGAAGGCAAGCCAAAAGTCAGGGGTAAAAGTATGTTTTGAAGAGAGACTTGAAGAAGTCATACCTTGTGCTACCTTATATATGGCAGGGGTCCCTGACTGATGTCAAAACTGTTTGGCAGAGAGGGCCAGGAGTAGAAAGATGGAGCTTATTATTTTATGTTTTATTTAGCAGATTTTTATTCCATCCTCCCTGCAAATGGGATCAGGGTGGAATTTCAACAAAAATGTAATACAATAATTACATAATTAATCCATTTTTTAAAAAATCTTTTTTTAAAAAGCAGGTTACATAGTAAACTAGATTATGCTCAATGTATCTGCCTTCCCATGTGCAGTGCTTTGCTTTTGCTCATAGGAGCGACTGACCTTCCTTACTTGATACAGGAGAAAGTAAAATGGTGTAATCAGGGACCACAACATTGGGGTAGGAGCTGAATTTGATCCCTCTCCTTGATGATGTCAGTAACAGAGAATCAAATTTGCATCTATCATCTTAATCTGTTGTGTTCCTTGGTCGCTCCAAAGCAGGAAAGAAAACTGGTTGCTTGTGATAGATTAGGTTACATTCAGTTCGACTAATAGACAGATACATTCAACACATGCAATAGGAGAGCCTGCTTTTAGTCTTTAGTCAATGTCCTAGCTCAGGGGTGGCCAATGGTAGCTCTCCAGATGTTTTTTGCCTACAACTCCCATCAGCCCCAGTCAGCATGGCCAATGGCTGGGGCTGATGGGAGTTGTAGGCAAAAAACATCTGGAGAGCTACCATTGGCCACCCCTGTCCTAGCTGACCACATCCAGCATTTCAGAATTGAGACCAACTCTATAAGGATTCCCACCCATCTTAGAAATCCTCAGTGAAATTATCTTTTTTTCTTGAATGCTTCCTGTAGCAGCCAACACAGGACTCAACTACCAAACCAAAAGTAGGCAGGTCAAACACAAGTTGGGAGTGAGGCAAAACAATGGTGGAACCATTGAGAACACTTCTCACTTCCTAACACCTACAGGAACAACAACAAAAGGAGGAAGCTGTTTTTGGCAGCACCTAGCCCCAAATCACTCAGTCCTCCAAGTTAAAAAAGAAAAAGGCACAGACAGCTGGCTTATTAATTCCATTCTATCCAAACTGTAGGACACCAAACCTATACACAGCCACTCACCTGGCTGCCTGTGGCAAGTAAAGAACTGAGGACTAGCCTCCTGACCTAGACAGCCCAGGCAAGCTTGATCTCATCAGATCTCAGAAGCCAAGCAGGGCCAACCCTGGAAAGTACTGAGAAGGGAGACCTCCAAGAAACACCAGGCTGGAACACAAAGGCAGGCAATACAAGCCGCCTCTCCGAAAAACATCCAAGCCCTACTTGGGGTTGCCAGAAGTTGGCCATGACTTCCAGGCATGCAAGCACATACACACAAAAATACTTTATAAAAATAAAAAAGAGCAGAAGTATCAATCAGGAAAGGAGAGCTTTTGTAAATTGGAAAGGAGCTAGTCCTTTTTCTTTTAACTTGTGAATAGGAAATGTCAGCACTGGTGGGACAAGAAAAGGTGACTGCAGGCAAGTAAGAGCTGAAAACTTATTTGCAAGGTTGAACTACACTTGAATAGAAAATTAATAAATGCTAGAACAGCTGACTAGTGGCTTGACTATGTAGGCTGGCTACCAGGGCTAGAAAAAAAGGAATCACAAGAACCTTCTGTTAGAGGCACTTGGCATCACAGGCCACCTCAAAACATGACAGCAGTTCCTATAAATCCGTGGGGGGGTTTCCTTTACAGCCCACTTGGCTGCTTACCTGCTGGCCATGTTTAATATTTGCATACCTGGCTATGCATGAATGTTCATTGTCAGAGTGCGTAGGAGGTTCATGCGAGAAGAGGCCTTAGCAGGGATAGTAAGATGCTAATGTCAACTATAAGGAGCTGGGGGAAAAGCCAGGGCACCCAAAAGTTTGATGCCGCTACTTGGGGAACTGGTGATCTTCATTGTACAGGGCTGAAATCAAAAGGCTTGATTCAAGGTCTTAAATTAACCAGAGGCTGGTACCCAGGAATATGAAATACTTTCACCTTTTTAGCTCAACAATTACAAGTTGAGGATGCTGCACATTTCCCCAAGACTAAGAGTGAAAGCAGAAAGCTTATTTTAGAAGAGGATGTGAAGACTAGCTGAATTGTGCCCATGAGTTAGGCATGTTTTAAATCCACGCTGAATTCAAATGTAGATTTTAAGGGCTTTTCTGTTTAACAATCAACAGGACTCAGAGGTGCTTTAGCTGGATTATATCTATGCAGCCCTCTCAATACTCCTTCCTGAAACATTCCAAAGGATGCAACCCTCATTTCCTCCCAGCGACACATACAAGTTCATCATGTGCACGGCTCCAAGTTCTAAGCAGGAAGGAGGAGAAAGAGATATGAAAACCGTAACAAATAAAACACACAGTTACCAGAGCAGTTCCCAACTGATTTCCTTCATATTTTTCTCCCAAGTTTTGGTGACACACAGTGAAGCAAGGCTCTCCAGTCTGCCACGATAAATGCCAAAGAAAGGTGAGGCACATACCAGAGAGTTTTATTTATTTATTTCATTAAATTTATTAATCGCCCTTCCCCGCGAGTAGGCCTCTGGGCAGTTTACAGCCGTGTATACACAATAAATAATTTGCACTAAAATTTACATTAAAACACAATTCCAAGAAAAAGTCCCTATTTACAAGTTGGCAAAAAAGTTACAATTTATGAGCACCCTGGGTTTTTCAGGTGGTGAGGGAGAGGAAGAGTGCCAGACTGTATACTGTTGCATCACTGTCCTCAACCAAATGTCAGGTAGAACATCACTGCCTTAAATGCCCTACAAAATGGTAGTAAATCAAATCAAATTACCTTTAATGGCATAACAGTATTAAAAGATACATTGCAACATGCACTTCCAGTGATTAAAATTCATCCAAAAAAGTACAATTCATATAAAAAGCCTATATCTAAGAACTGCTTCTGCTAAAAATTTAGCTACCGTATTAGTAGTTTCTGTAAACGTATCATTGAGCAGATATCAAACTGTGCTATATTGGCTTCTAAATAGAACAGAGTATAAGGGTAGAAGTTTGTTACGAGACTCTGTGTGTAATTGGCAATCGAGTATATTATGAGCAAAATGGTAGCAGGTCCCACAGGCAGAGAATTCCACCAGGACCTTGTTGAGGATAGTCAGATCTCTCTTGGGCCAGGGACCACCAGTAAGTTCTTGTTCCCTGACTGCAGTGCTCTTCCCAGGGACGTACTAGGAAAGGGTCCCAAAAATATGTTCATGTTTACAAATGAACAAATGTAGTGCATGGCTTCACAACAGGCATGCTTCCGATCATCAACTAGCCTTGAAAAATATATCCACACGCGGAAGTTTTCACAGACCAGGATCATTTTACTTAGCCCCCCCCCCCCACACACAAATACACAATGTCTGTAAATCTTTGCTCACTTGGAGTCAGTTTTATCTTATCTCAGGTGAACAGAATTACTCATTTGCCCATGGGGGTGGATGACAGTAACTTTGCTAGATGGCTGCTGTTCCAAAACACATTAACCATTAGCATTAACACACTTTGAAATCCAGTGTAGAGCAGTGGTTAAAGTAGTAGACTACAGAGTGGCAAGATCACAGTTGAAATCCCTACCTAATCATGAAGCTCAGTGGGCGACCCCAGACCAGTCACTTTTTTTGAAGCCTGACCTACCTCACAGGGTTGAATGAGGATAAAGCTGAGATGAGAAGATGTGCAGTGCCAGAGCTCCTTGGAAGGAAGGCAGCACAAAACCCAATCTCATGTACATATAAATTCCTTCTGTATGGTGTGACAGCTCTTTCTCTCAACTAAGAGAGCATATCCCCTATTATGATGACAGATGGTATAGCAGAAGGTAACATAAGTAACATAACTACCTTACAAAAAAGAGAGGAATACGAAGGAGCCCGACCTAAACTACAAGCTTTAAGTACTGCCTAGATGGAGTTACAGCTATCCCATACATTCCCTTGTAGGATCCCTCAAAGATCTCACCCTGCCTTCTAACAACACTTGCATACCCCGAATACATCTTTCATTTCATTTTAACTGCTTAAAGTGCATCTGGAGAAAGAGACATCATGGATAAGGGAGATATTCACAAAACTCTACATGAATTGGGGTTTAGCCCCCAAAGCTATTCCTAGTTTTGAAAATATATTAAACAAAAAGTATTGAATGTTTTGCTATAAGTCAGCAATGACTTGACGGCGTTTTACACACAAGCTTCCATGAACTTCATCCAACAGAAGTATTTATCTCACTATAGATGGTGAGTTTGCAGAGCAAGGCAAGGAAGATTGTGTTATCGCTCTCTGTTACAGTCTGTAAATGGTCTTATCTAAGCTATGCCTAAACTCTGTATGCAAGAGTCACAGGAACCTCTCAGTCTTCATTCATTTTACTTCATTTCTATCCACATCCTACCACATTATTGAAGATGCTCAAAGCCGCTTACAGACAATTAAGAAACGTAAACCATTTAAAAATGCTAGTATAATCTCACTAAAATAATTTTTTTAAAAGCCTGGATAAATAAATCTTTAATTGGTGCTTTGAGCATCTCACATTCGGTGTTAGCTGGAGCGGAAGGCATATCATACTGAAGCACAGCTACAGAAAAAGCTCTGTCCCACATGGTCACTCAAAATCCTTCAGCAAAGGCACTGTATAATGTCCTTCCTCACTGAGAGCAGTTTCACACAAGTATTATGCATAAGCACAAAAGCATCCCTGTCTTTCTTCACATGTTCCTGCCACTTTAAAAACAAGCTTCAGGGCAAAATACCCAGTGATCCCTGGTTCACTTCTGTGTAACGTACAAAGTGACCTTCAGGAATAGCAACCAGCTTTCCCCACCCCCCTACATCTGGGCAGAAGCCAATCCTACATATTTGCAGCCCATATTCATTGTTGTTCCTCCCAACCCAAAAATTTACCTGGCTTTCTTGGGGCTTATAAGCTCCTTGGGGAAGGAGCATGTTTTTCCTGCCCATCCTGAATGCAGTTAGCCCAGAACAATGTCACTGGCAGCAGTTTCCTATTGCATTTGGTCTTTTTCATCACCTACTATTTCCTTGTCCCTGACCTAGATAGCCCAGGCCAGCCTGATCTCTTCAAATCTTGGAAGCTAGGCAAGGTCAGTCTTAGTCAGTAATTGGATTGGAGACTACCAAGGAAGCCCAGGGTTGCTCTGCAGAGGCAAGCAATGGGAAATCACCTTGAATACCTCTTGTCTTGAAAACCCTACAGGGTTGCCATAAGTCGGCAAAGCAATACACCAAAAAAACCTGTCTCCTTTACTGGATAGAGCTGGGGACCTTCAGTATTTGCCTCCCTATTTAAACTTAAGAAGCTGCCTTATACCAAGTTAGAGCACTGGTTCATCTAGCCCATTGGGGCCCTGATTGGGAGCAGCACTCCATGACCGTAAGCAGTGAAAGTTCTTTTAACTGAAGACTTTTGCAGTGCTATGTACACCAAAGTAGTAACAGAAGCCATGGCACCATGGTAGGGCACCTACTTTTCATGCAGAAGGTTCCAGGTTCAATCCTTGACATTTCTACCTAAAGAAGGTAGCGGGACAGGGGGAAATCTTTCACTCATACAGTATTAGTGTATACCACCTCAATCATATGTACATACAAAATCAGAGACAGAAAGAAGAAAAAGAGGTTTCCTAAAGTCACCCTCCAAACATTTTGTCACATACTAGTGCAGCCAAGAAATAGAACTGAGAAATTATTCAGAAAGAAGACATTTGATTTTTAAAACAGCTAGTGTCATCAGAGGCAGCTGGAGCTCTGAAGCCAATATAGTCCTCTTATACTTTTGTTTTCTTACACTTTGAAGCAAGAGTAAAAAGTCTCCATCACTCACAATAGTTGGCCTGCTTATCATCCACAGGGATCCTACAGCCAGTTTAAATTCCAGAGGCAAAGGGGTGTCTTTGCAATGCACAGTTCATTCCTCGGCAAACTGGTAGGACAGGGTCGTGAAGGAACCTGTGCTCCTCCACCCCCGATACTGGGTGTGCAAGCCCCTAAGTGACAGGGATTCCACACATGTCCAAGGACACAGAGATGTCCATCAATCCACCCCATCTAAACTAGGAATCCCTGCAATATATAAATCCTCCCTTTACATACAATCTATCTTCAGGACAACATAAAATATGTGAAGAGCTCAGAGTACTCCAAACCACTATATAAGCACTGCTGTAGCCATCCTCCTTACAAATGAGGGAGTGAAAAGGCTTCACGGCATCAAAGGGCATGGCTTTGAGCCAGGGTTATGATGAAAATAAAAAGCCCTGCTGGATCAGATTGAGAGCCCAGCTACGCTACCAGTAGATTTTCAATCCGCAGGACATGAAGGCATCAGAACTGCTCTGCCTCTTTTTTCTTCACAGCACCTGGTATTCAGATGTATACTGCCTCTAAACATGGATGTTCCACTGGGCTAACCTTGCTAATTGCCTTTAACGGGGCTATCTCCTCTGTGAACATATTCAATTTTTTTCTTTTGAAAGCCATCTAAGTCAGCAGCTGCAACCAAGACCACATGCTGTGGCAGTGAATTCCTTACATTAATTACACACTGTGAGAAGTACTTCCTTTTGTCTGGGCTGAGCCTAATGCCTATCGATTTTAGAACACTGCTGTATACTGAGCCAGCAATCTGGCTTGTCATGCCCAAATTATTGGCAGCGGCTCTCTATGGTCTTCCCCAGTCTGCTACACAAGATTTCCTTTTAAGCCAGAGCCATCTTCCTCCCAAACTATATCCCTGAGTGCCACCTTTCACATTAGAAATTATAACACATGGTGGAAAATCAGCCTCTTCAAAACAAGGGAAAGGCTTCCAAGCCTAGCACATCCCTTTACTCTTCACCCCACAAAACCTAAAAAAAAGAATAGTGATATAATTAAAGGGAAACTCCCTTTCATTTTGAGTGGAGGAAAGCCAAAGCAAACATTGGAGGGGGAGGGTAAAGATAAATAACAAAGGAATTATTGTGGCCTTCGGGTGACAGAGGGATGGGGAAAGGAATAACTCTTCTTTTATAAGAAAGAGAACAAAATGCGAGTAAAAATAGAAGGGAGGTGTGAAAAAAGCCAAATCTGCCAAGGGAACGTGAAATAGCCTGATTTTAGGCTGAAAGGGAGAAAAAACCTTAGCAGCATGCAAAAACACTGTCAGAGCAAGGGGTGGGGGTGAACTGTCAATACAAATCATGTTGTAAGGAGGTGGAATAACCTAACTTTAGAAAAAGGTGCGGAGAGAAAGGTCAAATGCCTAATAAACAATTATTCTGTAAAAATATACCAAAGCACAATATGTATTGGGGAGGAGGGGGCGGGTGTCACAAATCCAAATGACATTGAGGGGTGAAAGAGGAATAGACTGAAGACGTCGGAGGTGAGGCGGAAAAGGGCAAGAAAATTCCTTTCTTAAGGGGGGGGGGGATAAAATTCAATGCAAAATTTATGGGAGGGGGCTGACGAACAAGGGGGTGGAGTGCCCTGTCCTTCCGCAGAAAGAGGGAGGAGAAAGACTAGGCTAGGCTAGGCCCAGCCCCCTACCCAGGGCGGACTCTGCCCCCTACCCACCATACCTTCACCATGCCTGTACACCCCTACCGCGGAACCCGGGGGAAGGTCGCACTGGCCAGGACTCCGCTCCCCCGAAGACCCGACCTGTGAGGGTGAGCTCGCCGCCCTCGACGACACCACTGCCGCCGCCTTGTCCTCGCTCCGGACCCACCGCCCCGCGCGAGCTCTTCTCGTAGGGCCGGCCGCCCGCCTGCCTCCGCTTCTCTGAGCCCGAGAAGCAACACCGCGCATGCGGAAAGGGGAAATGGCATGCCGGGGCGACTGGGAAATGTAGTTTTGAGCGGGAAGAGAGGTGATAAGGGGGAAAGACTGTGGAGAATGCGGTGGACACCGAAGGTGACAGACCCTGGGAGGGCGGGGAGAGAAGGAGGATTGGAATCTACCATGGGGTCGCAGGAAAGGGCTATTTTCTTCACGCTTCCCATGAAGAGGGGGTGGGAGAATTCTTACCTAAAAACTTAAAATTCTCTAGATATAGAGATTTCGACAACCTAGTTCTCTTCTATGATAGTTTTGTATTAGAAAGGGTGTTTTTAAAAAATTAGGAATGGTGTTAATTTAAACAGGAATCCTGAGGAAGAAATGGAATGTACCACTTTACGCTATTGGCGAGGGGACATTGTCCCCTGTTAAAAACTAGCACTCTTCTTGCAAAATAAACACATATATAAATATATAAAATAAATAGATATATAATTTATTTTACAGGAAACTTCCGTTGTTGGGAGTGGGGGTTGTTTAAAGGATATTCAGGCAAAGAATCTATTTCTTTCATGCCCATCAATGTTTAAAAAAAACTATTCAAGCTGCAAGTGAAAATCAAGCATCTTTGGAGGAAAAGGTTTGACTTGGTCATCTCCCTTTCAGTTACTTATCTGTTTACAAGAAGGGGTTTATGGTTTGTTGGACTTTAACCAGAGGAACGTTCAAATAAGGGACCCTGTGGCTGAAAGTCTTGCTTTGGACTGCAGCTGGGAGATACTTAATAAAAAGTTTCCTATGAATGGAGGTTTGAACCTGAGTCTTCCAGATACTGAAGAAGTCAGTAGTGACTGATTCACGAAAGCTCATACCCTACCACAAATTTCGTTTGTCTTTAAGGTGCTCCTGGCCTCTTACTCTTTTCTCTGACTCTTTCAGAGTAAATGATATGAAATTACACATAAAACTATCTTCTACCAAACCTGTCTACTGATCCATCTAGCCTGGATATGGGTCTGACACTCTTAATCACTACAGTACACTGGTATCATAGCTAAACTTTTGAAGGAACTTGGTCTTTTAGTCGAGCTGTTCACCACAGCTGTAGCAGAGTTTTACTTCAAAGACCTGAAGATCTTCCTTTGCTTTGCTTCCCCAGCTCAGGGTTTATAAGGCCTACTTTGACTGAGATGTAATCGATCTGCCTTGCAAATTATCTCATTGGCTCTGATAAGTTCTGCCTTTAGAAAGCATACCTTCATTACTAATTCTGTTAGTAAACTGGTAACTAGTAGAGAGAAAGGCAGAGCTGGAAGCAGATTTCAAATATTCTGAATAGAGATGGACAGGCAAGGAACCACAGTGGAAGTATGAAGTTGCCCTACCGTGTCATTTGTGCATTTAGCCCAGGATTGTTTACTCAGACTCTCCCAGGGCCTCAGGCAGAGAAAAATCTTGTCCCAACAACTGAAGATTCTTTAAGGCCAAGGGCTGAACCTGTTCTAGGTATAAAGCATGTGTTATGAGCATGACCCAGAAGTACAGCTCCCTCCAAACCAGCATAGAATCATAGACTTGAAAGGGATCTCTAGGGTCATCTAGTCCAACCCCCTGCACAATGCAGGAAATTTACAATTACCTCCCTCACACCCCAGTGACCCCTGATCCATGCCCAAAAAATGGCAAAAAAGAAAAACCCTCCAAGATCCCCAGCCAAATTAGCCTGCAGAAAAATTGCTTCCTGACCCCAAAGTGGCAATTGACATATCCCTAGGGGTATAAAAAAGGGCCATGAGAACTAAGCACTGATGCAACCCTTGCTGCCCTTCTCATTATCTGCCTAAGTTTACAGACTCAGCATTGCTGTAAGATGGCCATATAGCCTCTGTTTAAAAACCTCCAAGGAAGGAGAACCCACCACCTCCCAAGGAAGCCACTGAGGAACTGCTCTGTCAGGAACTTCTTCCTAATGTTTAGCCAGAAACTCTTTTCATTTAATTTTAACCTGCTGGTTCTGGTCCGACCTTCTGGGGCAACAGAAAAGAACTCCGCACCATCCTCTATATGACAGCCCTTCAAGTACTTGAAGATGGTTATTGTATCACCTCTCAATCATCTCTCTAGGCCAGGGGTCCTCAAACTTTTAAAATAGGGGGCCAGTTCACTGTCCCTCGGACTGTTGGAGGGCCTGACTGCCGTTACTGTACAAGGCTGCAGGCCGTCAGTTCTCCATCTTCTGCATCTCTCTCCCTTCCCCACACCACACACCCCGGCCTGGGAACTCACCTCACCTCAGTATCACCTCACACTCTGTCTCCGCTGCCTCAGCCCAGTGCCGGAAGTGTGCGTTGCTAATGCGAGTTTAGGTCGAACGTCACTTCCGGTCTGATTTTGCCATAACCCGGCGGGCCGCATAAACGTCCTCAGCGGGCCGCATCTGGCCCGCGGGCCGTAGTTTGAGGACCCCTGCTCTAGGCTAACATACTCAGCTCCTTCAACCTTTCCTCATAGGACTTGGTCTCCAGATTCCTCACCATCTTCATCACCCTTCTCTGGAAATATTCCAATTTGTCCATATCCTTCTTAAAGTATGGTGCCTCAAACTGAACACAATACTCTAGGTGAGGTTGAACCAGAGTAGAGTAAAGCGATACTGTAATTTCACGTAATCTTGCCACTATACTTGACACAATCCAAAATTGTATGTCTGGAAGAACTTTGCCAGTGTTCCTTGACAGATAATAGGGCTGAGATGGTATTTGGGGAAGAAATGGGGGGAGAGGGAGAATAAGAGGAAGATGCTGTCATAACTAGAAGCTCCAGAATTTGATGTGGTTTGATGCAGTAGGACTCCGATTATTTTGTGAGTGTTTCCAAACTGCCTTAAGATAAGGCTGTCGTCAACAAAGGTTATCTTATAAATTATGAGAAATATCTGAATCAAATCTTCAAACAGAAGCTGTAAGACTGCCAAGAGGACAACACCCATTATAATGAAACTACAACGGTTCCTTCTATATACGGTAATTTGTGTGAGCTACAAGTTAATAGGCCAAGACTCAAGTTCATTCTTTTGCATTGCAACATTTGCTCCATTCTGTTTTCTGAGGTTGGCCTTGCAAAGAGGTGAAAGACCAGGGCTAGATTCCTACCTAGCAACTATTGGGTAAAGTAGTGAACTGTCCATGATTGAATTAATTTAATTCTTCTCTGTTTGTAAAGTTAAGGCTAGCTCTGGGTTATCTTTTAGAATAGTTCATATAGTCACAGAGAGGTTAATAAGATATGGAAGTCCAGAATACAAAGAATAAGGGTGGGATCAACTTACCCTCAAATAAAATAAACTGAGAAGCAATCTTTGAAACTTTGACACCCTTGCTGTAAAGGTTGTATATAAGAGAGAGTGATGGGGGGGGGGCTGGAAATACACACTAAAACCGGCCATGAGTTTCCTTGTTAAGAATTCTAACCTATTTATTGCTGCTAAAACATAGACACACAAATCAAGCCTTATACAGAATCAGACCATCATTCCATCAAGGATAGTACTGTCCGGCTGTGGCTCTCCAGGGTTTCAGGCTGAGGACCTTCACATCACCTACTACCTGATCCTGGGAACTGAACCTGAAACCTTCTGCATACAAAGCAGAGGATCTTCTACTAAGTCACAACCCCTTCTCAGCTGCAGAAAGTGTGAGTAGTACCTTCTATTCTCTATCCCCTTTCCTCTTCTAAATTAGTGGGTCAGAGCTTATAATGTGCCAGGTTTTTCCTCCTCCAAACTGCAGAATGCTCCCCCCACCCCCCAGTGGAATCCCAGCACTTTCTTTATATAGTACTTTTCTCTGCAGCCTGTCGGGGCACACTTTCTCCCTGACTCCTGGCTATTTTTGGAGACATTGGACTGGGAGGAGGGGCTAGAACATTGGAAGCCAATTGGCATCTGAGCGGAAAAAGAATATGACACATCTGCCCACCTACTGCTGAGCGAAGGATTCCTATAAGCTCCAATGATGGGCTGTTGGTATGGTACTAATCATATGTCTGTGTGAACAGTCATTCTTGTGTTACGTATTCATGTCCCTGCTTTAATCAGGCAGCTGGTTTTAAATCATGCCTTGAAAACTCTTTTTACAGGCAAAGCAGAAGGCAAGTTATTTTGAAGTGGCTCCAGAGTCATAGTGTTTGTTTGCATCCTCATTAGGGCATTTCAATTAATTCTTTGTCAGTAACATGCCTGTCAGTATGACAGCTATAGTAAGTATGCCTAGAAGGAGGACTGAATGGTTGAAAAAACCTGGGTGGGATGCAATATGTTTCTTGGGCTGCAATGATTCATTGCACAGCAGTTATTCTCACAGTAGTATACATTTGCAATGGCAACGGGCACTCACATGGATGCTTTCTCGCACACTTCCCTTGCCACAGATGCTTGTGGCCACTATTCCCCCCTCTCCTCCTGAGAGTCTTCAACAAAGAATTGTAGAAAGATGGGATTTTCTGCATGCAGAGTATGTGTTTTACCTCTCATTAAACTCTGGATGTGCCTCAGATATAACTGAACTACACTGTATATTCCAGAGGTGTCAAACTTATTTGTTATAAGCGCCAGATGTGACTTTGACAGAACAGGCCATGTGTGCCATAAAATGTAATGCTGGGTACCAGGCATATAAACTTTATTAAGGACACAGGCAAACCCAATTAGCAATATTAATTTTACTCAAAATACAAACATGCTTAAAACATCAACACTCTTACAGTACAACAAGTTTTGATTGTTGGTCTTAAAGGTGCCACTGGATTCAAAATTTGTTCTACTGCTTCAGACTAACATGGCCAGAATAATAAAATCATAGAGTTGGAAGGGACCTCCAGGGTCATCTAGTCCAACCCCCACACAATGCATGAAGTTCACAAATACCTCCCACATACATCCCCAGTCACCCCTGCTGCATGCCCAGAAGATGGCAAAAATCTCCAGGATCCCTTGCCAAAGTGGCCTGGAGGAAAATTGCTAACTGACCCCAAAGTGGCAATCAGTATTTCCCTTGATGTGTAAGAAAGGGCCACAAGAAATAAGCACTGATCCAGCCCTTCCCTCCCTCCTTCTCATGATCTGCCGAAATCACAGAATCAGCATTGCTGTCAGATGGCCATCTAGCCTCTGTTTAAAAACCTCCTGGGCAGGGGAAGCCTGTTCCACTGAGGAACTTCTCTGTGAGGAAGCTCTTCCTAATGTTTAGCCAGAAACTCTTTTCATTTAATTTCAACCTGTTGGTTTTGGTCCAACATTCTGGGGCAACAGAAAACAATTCTGTACCATCCTCTATATGACGGCCCTTCAAGTACATGAAGACGGTGATCATATCACCTCTCGGTCATCTCCTCTCCAGGCTAAACATACCCAGCTCCTTCAACCTTTCCTCATAGGACTCGGTCTTCAGACCCCTCACCAGCTTCGTTGCCCTTCTCTGGGCACACTCCAGCTTGTCTATATCCTTCTTAAATTGAGGTACCCAAAACTGAACACAAAGACACACATGTACCCCATGGTGTGAGGTTCAAGCACAGGGACTAACAACTGGGAGATCCAGGCTCACAAGTCCCACCCTGTCATGGAAGTTGCCGGGTGACTTAGGGTAAGTCACTCTCTCAGCCTAATGTACACTGCATTGTGAAGACAAAAATATGGATGGGGAGAACAGAGATGTGAGAACAAAAATGTAGAATAATACTTGTATATTGTTTTGGGTTCCCATTTGGGGAGAAAAGCAAGGCACAGATGCCTAGAAAATAAAAGATGCAACCAAATATCATTAAGATGGCCCAAGACTCCTGCTTTATCATCCAATTACACCCCTGGTCTTGTGTGCTACCCACCCCCAAACACAAACACTCTGCAGTTTCCCTCACCACAACAGCTATATTTCTTCTCCCCTCCTATGACTTTCCAAAAATGGTTCCCACCATGCACCTTATTACACACACTTCATCCCTTCCCTACCCCCCTCCAGTCCCTTATGCCCTCCCCCACAGATACACTCTGGCATTCCCATTCATACACTTTCGCGATGCCCATTTACATCAGCAGCTCCCTGCCCAACTTCACATGTAAGGATTTTCTCCTCTCCTCCTTCCTTCCTTCCCTCCTCTCAAAGGGTGAGAGAGGCAGGCAGAGGAAAAGAAGGTGGCAGTGAAAATGACAAAAGAGGTGGCTTCTGCTACTGAAGCAAAGGGGGAAGCCCAGGGCACATGTGCAATTATGGGAAGGCAGGACTGCCATGCCTCTGACAGGTTGAGGAGAGGGGAACAGTGGCCATACATGCGCAGCCTGCCCCAACCAAGAGAGGGAGGAAGGAAGGGATAGATCCTTCAGCCAACTGACTTGATGCAGGTCTTCTTGCTGTTCTTGCTTTTGCTGCCACCATTAGGCTTGCCAGTCCCCCGGTCCGGGCAGGGGATCCTTTGATTTTGCAGGCTCTTCTCCACCATTGGCTAGCTGGCTAGTGGGGGGAAGCCTGTTTAAGTTTATTTTTGTGGTTATTTGCTTTCAGGGCCACCACAATCCGAGCCAAATTTACCCACTAACCTTTGGAGGTGCGTACTACCAATTTGTGAAAACTGACTTGGGGAACCCCTTTCTGCAGTGGTGTGGCTTGGTTTTCTCTAGAGTATTCCCAATAGGCAGAGGATTTATCCATTCTGGTGGCAACCTACCTTCCTGGTGCTTCTGGGGGAAATACCAGACTTTGGACCTGTGTTGGGCTATCAATTGGCAAGTCTGCTGACCCACCTCGGCCAGACAGGTGGCAGACTTCGTCACACTAACAGAGACCTGATCTTTTGAGCAAGGCTACAGATTCTAGAGATCTAGAATGGAAATCTAAAGAAAGAGATCCCAAGGGAACCAAGATCTGAGCTCTCACTCACACCAAACTTCCATTACCCTGCAGAGAAAACTGAGTCTGCAGCGTGGAACTTTGTGTTGTGATTCCAGGAGATCTCCAGGCCTCACCCTTGAGAACTGGCCTCATTTAATTTTAGTCCAAATCATTGCTTTTCTGTTTCTTTATTTTGTTAAGGGGAGAGAGGTCTTTGTTACCTTACAAAGTCAGGTTTCTCTATTCTAAGAGGCATTCAAATTTAAAAGTTAGATTTTTCTTGGGGGGGGGGGTAGGGACAAAGGAGCCTTGCCTACCCATGTGGAACTACCATTCTCTGACGTTCCCCAGAATTCTGGCTTTTAAGTTCCCCATGGCACCAAACGTTTAGACAAGACACTTCTAGGGAAAACAGAAAACAGGAGCTGCCAGTAAGGGGTCTGGCAGCCAGGGAGCCCTGGGGGTTTTCACTCCCTCTCTCTTGTGACCCAGTGAGGTCACCCCACTGGGAACTGCACAAGAGAAAATCCCTCTCGCTTAGAGGCTTCGTCTCCTCTCCTTCACACACACCACAGAAATCCTTCCAGATCCTAGCTTCTGTGCTTCCGCTCCAAAGCGGAGCCTAATAGACAGAGCTTAAGGGGTGATCAGACCCTTCTTCTCTCCTAAGGAATGGTAATCAGAATTCCCAGACAATTCATACTCACAATCCTGAAGATCTTCCTATTCCCTGGACACATCGGTTCAACCAGGCACAGGATCTTGGTTTGGTAAACTGGACACCTTCTCCCACCGGGGCAGAGAGAGACGGACTCGATCAAAAATGTGATCGTGGCACCTAGTCCGGTCTTCCCACCACGAGGGTGGATGGCACACAGCTATACAACCAGCCAAGGGAAAGGAAATATCCTAACCCCATTATTCCCATTGGTCAATGCACCAAAATAAAGCAGAGAAATAACGAGGTCCGCACAGACTTACTGGTTTGAAGCAAGATCTGCTTTATGGTACCATAAGCAGAACGCAGCCAGGCATGGGCCCCCAAAATGTCTGAGTTAAAATCATTCTACATACAGCCAGTTTTATTCACACCGAAAACAAGCAGGCAGGCACATAAGTTTATCTGATTCAGCATTCCCCACCCCCTTGCAATTCCTTCTAGTACTTTTCCATTCCTTCTGTCTCCATGCTTTATCAGCTCCAACAAGAAGCTTCTCAATGAGGCCCCTTTGTGTTATCCTAATACACATCTGTGAACACCCCCCCACTGAAGGCTATCTGTGCTTCTAAGGAACATTGCATCAGACACCCTCTTTTTGAAGGCAGAAGCATGCTTTCATTCATTATTATAGGGGTATTCATTAATTATTCAGGGGTCCCACTTCACTAGTTCTGTCCCCCAGGCCATATGTTTGACACCTCTGGCATATTTCTTACACAGGCAAGGTTGTTCTGCCTTGCCACCATTGCTGGAGAAAGTCCCTTTGTAGTGGGTTTTGTTGCTGAAAACAATAATGCAAAGTTGGCTGTAAGTGGACACTTCATGAATTTTTTTAACAAAAAAATATTTTATTGCGATAAACTGATGAATACATTCCTGCCACCTCCCACCTTTTGTCTTATTACTGCAACTCATTAACGACATAGTTGAAGAAGTCCTCTGATAGAACTGAGTCACCACTCCCTCTACAGGCACAAAAAAACCATAGCAACAATAGGAGCAGGTCTAAGTAAGGGCCTTGAATAGAAGTCAGGCCTTGCATCAGAACAAAAAATAAACAAACAGAGTAGGGAAGTTAATAAACAAATGAAAAAAACCAAATAACTCCCCAAACAATTAGTAAAAAAATGATATTGTAATAATAAGGGAAAAGAACATAACAAATCACAAAATCTAAGAATCATAAGAGGTCACACAATGATCCAACAGAAAGTCCAGAAGGAATTCAAATCAGGCAACAACAACATCAAGCCCCTGATTTGAATTTACTGTTGAATTGTGATACACTGAGGTGATTGTGCTCCATCTGTAACTTTATTTTATTAGTGGATACTGGCCACTTACCTGATTCCATAATTGGATGTTATTTTCATCTCTTGACAAAGGAATATATCCAAAATGGTTATCAAGCCACCATTGGGATTTTCAAGAGATTTTTGGCTTAGATGCATTTTAGAATCAGCTTTTGACATCGTTACATGCATTGCATCCTACTGATTAAAACTTGCTATACGACTACAAGTTTTGTTTTAAGTCATCTTTATGTGGGTTCTATTCCCAGAAGGTTTTTTTTTACCTTGTTTGCAGTAAACTGTATTGTGATTTATTGAATTCTTTCTGGACTCAGTTTCTATAGGCTGGGGCAAGGAGCATTACTCTTTTGCCGTTTTCCAGATAAGAAATTCTCCTGGCCTGTTGTACTTTAATTCACAGGAGGGAGAAAATAAAGGTGCCCATATCATTCTTCTCTTTTCATCCCTTTTTGAACATAAAGCAGCCCTAATTCTGCCTGTCTACAGATATTTCTAGTTAAAGAAATGGCAACAAGGAAGAGTTAAAGCTACCCTTCCCTCATACCATAGTCAGCTCCATTCCCCCAGTACACTACTGCTTTTTACATGTTCAGGATCTCATCACTGATTCCACGTGTCAGAAGTAATTTGGCTTTAAGGTAAAGCATCTTTTCTATCAGGGGGCAAGAAATTCCTTTCCAGTAACATCTTTCTTGGAAGGTGGCATGGTATAGCCTGATCTCATCAGATCTCAGAAACTAAGCAGGGTCAATACTTGGAAGGGAGACCACCAAGGAAAGCTGCAGAAGAAGGAAATGGCAAACCAGTGTTGCTTCTCACTTGCCTTGAAAGCCCCTTGCTGGGGTCACAGTTAGTGCAACTTCATGGCACTTTACACATATACACACAACATCTTTCTTGGAAACCTTGGAGAGCCAGTGTAATGGTTAAGCTCTTATCTGGGAGACTCTTGTTTGGAAGAACCAAGGTTGATTCTCCACTCCTTAATGTGCAGCAGTTGGAGTGACCTTGGGTCAGTCATCTTAACTCTCTCAGAGCTGTCCTCTCATGAGCAGTTCTTGAAAGAGCTCTCTCAGCCCCACTTACCACAGGTTGTCTGTTGTGGGGAGGGGTAGGGAAAGGAGATTGTAAGCCACTCTAAGACTCTTTTGGGTAGTGAAAGGTGGAGTATAAATCCAATCTCTTATTCTTAAAGTGGAAGATGGGAAGTATTTTTTCAGTTAAAATTATACAAAATGGAGTGATGGTATCGTACTTATATAATGGAAAAAGTATTTTTTTCAGCCCATTTTTTATCAGTACTCCATACTGGTCTACTTTCACCCTGTCCCCTAAAACTGCAAATGATGAATTAAGGACAATTTTTTAAAAACACTGCACTCTTTCTGAGTCCAGAAAATATAAGCTTTCTCAATAAGGGCCAAACTGGAAACTATATAGATGTGCATGAGGAAAAGCTGAAGAAACTGGGATTTTTCAGCCTAGAAGAAAGAGGAAGACATATATCATGTCACATAATAGAGGTTTATGCAGTTATGCATGGGATGGAAAAAGTATACAGAGATTTTCTTCTTGTCCCATAATATTGTTAGCGGAAGGCACACCTAATAAAGATGATGGTCAAAAGACTCAGAACAGGCAAAAATAAAGATTTTTTTTACTCAAGGAGTAATTCCAGGTTCAGTGCCGGTGGACATAGTGATGGCCACAAGTGTAGATGGCTTTAAAAGGAAGTTAGACAGATTCAAGAAGGACAAGTCTATCGATAGCTACTAGCCATGGTGAGTAAAGAACCTCTATACACAATGGAAGTAAACCTCTGAGTATCAGTGCTAGGAGGCAGCATTGGGAGGTCCTTGACTTCTATGCCCTGTTTGTTAGACCTCCAGGGCAATTGCTTGGCCAATATGTAGAATGGCTAGATTCAAGTCCAGTAGCAGTTTCAGGATCAACAAGATTTTTGGGGTATGAGCTTTTGAGAGTCACAGCTCCCTTCATCAGAAACAGGATGCTAGACTAGTTGGAACACAGGGCTGCTCTTATACTCGTGATTTAAGAACATAAGAAGAGCCCTGTTGGATCAGTCCAGCTAGTCCAGCATGCTGTCTTACACAGTGGCCAGCCAGTTCCTCTGGAGGACCAACAATAGGGCACAACAGCTGAGGCCTTCCCCTGATGTTGGCTCCTGGCTCTGGGGTTCAGACGTTTAGTGCCTCTGAATGTGGAAGTTCCCCTCAGTCACTATGACTAATAGCCACTGATAGACCCTGTCCTCCATGTAGCCATCCCTTTAAAGCTGTTTATTCCTGTGATCATCACAATATCCTCTGGCAGTGAATTCCACATTTTAATCACTCTCTGTGTCAAGGCAGACAGCTAAAAACCTTTTGTATGAAGGCAGAGAGATCCTTTCTTGCTTAGAGGTGCACTCCATGACATCTAGAAGCAGCATCCTGCGCTGAAAAAATGGGAGAAAATTCTCAATATTGGGACTTTGTTGAGACTGATGAGACAGAGGTAGCACCTTAATAATGAGGAGCATTTTTCTCACTGGGAGTCACTAGCTTTAACTTGATTCTCCCTACTTCTGTTAAACCACAAGAAACTGGACTGGGAAAGTAAAGGCAGGCAGCTAAAAACCTTTTGAACTGAATGCAGACAGATCCTTCTTTCATAAAAGGATCTCTCTGGTAGCTTTAAGTAACAAATTGTGACTACTGGAAGGCCTAACTATATAGCTTACTTTTCCTGCATTGATGCTTGAGGTCCAACAGGTCCAATGAGCATGGTATAGTGCCATACAGTCCACCCTTCAAAGCAGCCATTGTCTTCAGGGGAGCTGACCACTGCCAGGTAGAGATCAGTTGCAAAAACAGGAGATCTCAAGGCCCTACCTGGAAGCTGGCAACCCTAGTGGGAACTCTGTTATGACCTGTTCAGATGGGACTGTGGAGCTGGTGTCCTTCCACCAGCCCCCACAGTGATTGCATTACATGTAATGTGCAGTTTAGGCCTCAGATGAGGTCGGGTACATCATGCTTAATTTCCAGTTATGCATAGGCCTAATCAGGGCTTTTTTTGAACAGGAACGCACAGGAACACAGTTCTGGCTGGCTTGGCATCAGGAGTTGTGGCCTAATATGCAAATGAGTTCCTGCTGGGCTTTTTCTACAAAAAGCCCTGTATGAAACAATGGTGATGTTACGGGATGTGGCCTAATATGCAAATGAGTTCTTGTTGGGCTTTTTCTACAAAAAAAGCCGTGTGAAACAATGGTGATGTCAGGGTGTGGCTTAATATGCAAATGAATTCCTGCTGGGCTTTTTCTACAAAAAAAAGCCCTGGGCTTAATACTGATAGGGACTAAAGCATACAGGCAGAAGAAGTTTATAGCTTCCCTCCCATACCATTTTCCTGACCTAAATTACCCTGGACAAACACAACTTACCTTGCTGGGCCGATCTGATCACGTCTGTTCACAGGACCAAGACAGACTCATGGGGACATAGAGTTGCCAGTTTCAGGAGATTTGAGAGTGTAGTCTGAGGATGGTGGGATTTGGGGTGAAGAAGACCTCAGCAGGGTATAATGTCACAGAGTTCACCCTTCAAAGCTGCCATTTCTGAAATTGGGATATTCATTTGAATTCCAGGAGACTTTGGAACCTGTCAACCCTTTTTAAGGACATAAGTTCTTTGTAACATTATTGGGCCCCGAGTGAGTTGCTGTGTTGATCGGTGGATGAGAGAGAGAAAAAGAGCGGGAAAAAACTATGTGGAAGCATAATTTAGCTAAGAATTAAGGAAACATTGGTGTCACATATACGTAAGAGTAGGGCTTTTTTTGCAGAAAAAGCCCAGCAGGGGGTTCATTTACATATTAAGACACACCCCTGACATAACTGTTGTTTCACACAGGGCTTTTTTGTAGAAAAAGCCCAACAGGAATATATGCATATTAGGCCACACCCTCAGACACCAAGCCAGTTGGAACTGCGTTCCTGTGTATTCGTACTTTTAAAAAGCCCTGCATAAGAGACACTGAGATAATATGGAATGTTTGATAGCCTCTAATGCTGCTTCTGATTGGCTCCAGTAAATTTTACAGGATCTGAACATTGCAAGCATAAAAGTTCTTATGTGTGATCTACTGAAGGCAGGTGTTCATCTTAAACCTATGCATAACACAGTTTGCTGTGATATAGATCTGGAAAATATAGGTCTTTAGTGTGGTGAGCTCATGGACCTGAAGAGTGTATAGGAAGTCCATGGGATGCCTCTCAGAGACTTGCTGCATATGCTTACCTAGTCTGAACACAACACGACTGCATGGTGAACACCAAAGTAGTTCATATTCTCACAGCCAAGATGCACAGAACAAATGTAAAGAACCTATTCAGCACTACTGGTGTTCATCTGAAGTCATTAGATAGGTGGAGCATACACCTGAGATGCTTAGAATCTCTCTTGGTCAACCTTGTACTGCTCCTGTAATTGGGAGATCCTGGACCAATCTACTGGATTCATAAACAACTTCACTGAGTGGTTGACTGGCCAATAGGTAAGGAGTAGCTGTATCTCCATGATGTCTTTGGTGGAATTTTCAAACAGGCAGTTTTCAGAAGCTGAACTTGATCCTTCTGAAGATAAGGCTGGAAGAACCACAAGCCTAAGACATACTGAAGATATGCAGTAGCCTGAGAACAAAAACTGACATGTGTTGAAACACGCTCAAATTAAAAAACACACACAAACATTTGAATCTCTTTGTTAATTTGACTACTGACTCAAAATTGAACAAGATGTGAATTTTAAAAAGGTAAAGGAAAGGTCCCCTGTGAAAGCACCAGTCATTTTCGACTCTGGGGTGACTTTGCTTTCACAACATTTTCACGGCAGACTTTTTACGGGGTGGTTGGCCATTGCCTTCCCCAGTCATCTACACTTTCCCCCAGCAAGCTGGGTACTCATTTTACCGACCTCAGAAGGATGGAAGGCTGAGTCAACCTTGAGCCGGCTACCTGAACCAGCTTTTGCTGGGATAAAACTCAGGTCATGAGCAGAGGGCTCCGACTCCATTATTGCAGCTTTATCACTCTGCGCCACGGGGCTCTTAAGATGTGAATTAGAAGTGTACATATCTAGCTTAGAGTTAAGTGCATATTTTGTGTAGAACAGCATGTTATGAAAAGCCAGTTTGATTCTTTGTTGGCCAAGCATTTTGCAGACAAAATTACTGCTGGGTGTGCTGCTGCTACCATACCGTTTGTACTTGCTCAGTGTTAGTTGGATGTTCCATTATTTCTGAAACAAATAGATGTGCTTTCCTGATATTTCCCCTGGGCTGCTTGAAGGAGTCAATGCAAATTGCACTGGTGTACAGGGCTGCTACTTCTGGGTAGAAATAGTTCAGTAGACTGAGGAGGGAATATTTGTCCTGTAAATTAGTGTTGGTTTTGGCTTCCCCCAAAGAATCTTGGGAATTGTAGTTTGATTAACGTAATAAGAATCTCTATTAGAGATCTGTAGCCTTTTCTGCATCAGAACTATAATTCCCAGGGTCCCCTGGGAAGAGAGAATAACTATTAAACCAGTTTGTAGGATAGATGTGCCCTAGAGTGTCCTTTCCAAAAGCAGCATAAACTACACTTCTGTCTCATGGATAATTGCCAACAGTTGCTTGCATGGTGGGCTGTGTATTTCATTAAATGAAATTTAGCATCTTTGAACATGCTTTGCTACAGCTGATCATTTGGATGGTTGATTACACAGGCAGTGCAGATATTCCTTGAAGGCAGATAAACCAGTTAAGGGAATTTATTCTATAATAACTCTGGAACTGCTACCCATCCTTTGTCTGATATAACTCTGTGGTGTTCTATGTCAGAAAATGTGTTGCAATATTGAGGAACTGTGACTCAGTGATTCTGCTAGAAGCCCTCTGCAATTGGGTGAGCTCGTCCATTCACCTCTCTTTGGGGAGGTTCTGTGAGACCTTTAGACCTATCTCATGAACTCTGTGTACAAAAATGTGGTTCATGCTAGCAAATATGTTAAGAGGTATGTTATCCTCTTGCTGTCTTTAGAGAACATTCATGGGATGTTATGATGATGATGATGATGATGATGATGATGATGATGATGATGATGATGATGATAATAATAATAATAATAATAATAATAATAATAATAATAATAATAATAATAATAATAAAATTTATTTATATCCCGCCCTCCCCGCCTAGGCAGGCTCAGGGCGGCTAACAACATGTCCATACAATAATTATACAAACTTTTAAAATCAACATTAGTCTTAAAGCCATTCTAGTTTAAAATTGACAATAAATTAACAGTAAACATTTCTGGTGCTATTCTGTCAGTTGGCATGATGGCGAAAGTCACTGAGGCGAATCCATCAATCATTCAATCAGCAATCCGCAAAGGCCATCCTGAAAAGGATGGTCTTGCAGGCCCTGCGGAATTGGTCAAGGCTCCACAGGGCCCACACCTCTTCCAGGAGCTGGTTCCAAAGGTGTGGAGCTACAATGGAGAAGGCCCGTGTGCGGGTGTTCTGCAGTTTTGCCTCCTTTGGCCCGGGGATAGCCAGCTTGTTCTTCCCCGCTGACCTCAGTGCTCTCTGGGGCTCGTATGGGGAAAGACGGTCCCTCAGGTAGGCAGGTCCTCGACCATATAGGGCTTTAAAGGTAATAACCAGCACTTTGTAACAAACCTGGTATGTAACTGGCAGCCAGTGCAGTCCGCGCAGCCCCGGCTGTACGTGCTCCCACTTCGGGAGCCCTAATAACAGCCTAGCCGCCGCGTTCTGCACCAGTTGCAGCTTCCGGGTTTGGCACAGAGGCAGCCCCATGTAGAGGGCATTGCAGTAATCCAATCTTGAGGTGACCGTCGCATGAATCACTGTTGCAAGGTCCCGACGCTCCAGGAAAGGGGCCAACTGCCTTGCCCGCTTCAGATGAAAAAATGCCAACTTGTCAGTGGCTGCTATCTGGGCCTCCATTGATAATGAAGGCTCCAGCAGAACTCCCAAGCTCTTGACTTGGTGCGCCGCTTTCAGCGGCACGCCGTCAAAAACCGGGAGAGGTATTTCCCTCCCCAGAGCACCGTGGCCCACGCAAAGGACCTCTGTCTTCGTCGGGTTCAACTTCAACCCACTCAGCCTAAGCCAAGTTGCCATGGCCTGTAATGCCTGGTCCAGATTCCCTTCCGTGTTGTGTGCTGTATGGTCAAAAATCTCAGAATTAGTAGCTTAACCAAAGTTTGGTGCTCAACATGCAGTTAAATAGTACATAGGATAATTTTAATGTGTATGAGTTATTCCTTGACAGGCCTCAGAGTCAGTGCGAGCTCACAGGAGTACAGCTCCTGAACCTTTCTGAGAGTTCCTCCTCCTCCTTCTAAGAGTTCCACCTCCTTGTCCATTGAATAGTAGATGCCGTTGCATAACAATCCCTGGATGAGCTCCGCCTCCTGTTTTTCTACAAAGTGACCCCTGTTCCTTGATATGCTTTAACTTTAATGTTCTCTGAAAGGATGAATAGATGATTGTGGCAAAGTGAGCTTTTTAATCTTTTGCCATATGTGAGTATGCAACCATAATCGTCCCCCCCCCCTTTTTAATGGGAAAAGGATGACTTCCCACATGTAGGGGGTCCTTTCAACATTGCTGTACTCTGTGTGTGTGTCAGTGTTTGAAATGAGAGCAGTTGGTGTAGCAGCTAGACTGTTGGACTAGAATGTAGGAGACCCAGGTACAAATTAGGTTTGCCAAGTTCCCCTGGCCACTGACAGCAGGTGGGGGTAGGGTTGCCAGCTCCAGGTAGGGAAATTCCTGGAGATTTGGGGGTGGAGCCTGGGGAGAACAGAGACCTCAGTGAGGTACGATACCACAGAGTCTGCCTTCCACAGCATACATTTTCTGCAGGGAAAATGTTCTCTGTCATTTGGAGATGAGCTGTAATTCTGGGAGATCCCCCAGTCCCATCTGGAAGCTGGCTTCCCTAGTATGACTCCACACCGGCATGGAGGTTCTTTGAGTGACTTTGGGCCAGTCACTTTTTAGCCTAGTGTACCCCACAGGGTGGTGGTTGTAAGGATGAAATGTATGAGGGGAGAATGTTCTTATGCTTGGGTCCCCATCTGGGAGAAAAGTAGGAGTAGAAATGTCTGAATAAATAAAGATCCTTTTCTTTCCAAGGCATGCTCTGTGATCAGTAAACATCTAACCATAGGACTACATGTACATTGAGTATACTCCATTTTCTGGGCCATTTACTTCATTGGAAGGTAATGCTTGAATGTCCTTTTTGTTCTGCTATTTGAATCACTATGGAGACCATTTGCTCCTTTCCTCTTCCTGGTTGAGAGCTCCATCCCTGTCCCCATCTTTCCCCATTAATGGCTCAGTTCAAATTCATGTTAGGTGATGTTGTGAACATTTGTTTCAGAACCCTACTAACCTAGGGTCCAAAAGCCAACATTCAAAGAGAAGTTCTGATTTTCAGGAGTGCCTTTCAGTTTTTTTGGTTTGTTTTAGAAATTTTAGAATAGAATTTGTAACACACACTGATGTACTAACCTATGGTGTTGAAGTACAGGTTTTGAAAAATATTGTTGCACAACTAGGTTTTTTTTGTGCTGTGAAAAACAATGACATAGACAAAGGATGTAGAGAGGAAGAAGGTGAGGAAAGATTAAAAGGAACATTCAGTTCCTTGGCCTCTCAGAATCTTTAACAGGACCGGAACCACCACTGGAATTTATGTTCAATTAATGGAGAGTATGAAGTGTATTTTTGTGTACATGTCAAAACTGGAGGGGGGTTACTATTCTAATACAAACATGGAACCATAGAGTGCCAATTAAGATTGGCAGCTCCAGTTTTAGAAATTCCTAGAGATCTGAGAATACTGTTTGGTGAGGGCAGGAAACTCAGTGGGTATGTGCTGCCACAGTCTGCCCTACAAAGCTGCCACTTGCTCCTGGGGACTAATCTCTATAGTCTAGCCATTAGTCATAATTTCAGGAGGCCTCCAGGCTTCACTGAGAGGTTGGCAACTTTAGTAACAATCAGGGCTTTTTTTGTAGCAGAAACTCCTTTGCCACACACCCCTGATGTTGCCAATCCTCCATGAGTTTACAAGGCTCTTAATGCAGGGCCTATTGTAAAATCCAGGAGAATCAGCTAAGGTGTTGTGTGCAAAGGTGCAATATGCAAAGGAGTTCCTGCTACAAAAAAAAAAAAGCCCTGGTAACAATCAGTGTTCCCTCTAAGCTGCAGAGTCTTGTGAACAAAAATTCTACTTTGTGAGCTGCTGGTATTAAAGTTGTGAGTTACTGGCTTTACAGTTGAGAGCTACTGCATAAATTAGTGTGTTCTGGGGTCATCCTTCCTGAGCTAAGACAAAAATATGTGAGCTGGAGGCTAAAAATCTGTGAGCTAGCTCACGCTAACTCAGCTTAGAGGGAACACTGGTAACAATTACTCAAGACTGATTAATCTGCCAGTGTTCAATCTGTTTGTTTTAAGCAGCGATATGGAGTGTCATAAAATATTAATGCAAAATCACTGTTTTTATCTATGTGCTGTATCTTTTTTCGTTGCCTAATTAATCTACCATAAGAGGGTGTGATCTCATGTACACCAAGATATCCTGAGTGTGCAAGAGCACCTCATCACCCTACCAAAGGAATGGTGTTGGTGACAAAGGCACTAGAAGTGACTTTTAAAGATTATTTTGTTTGTAATTACAGTCATCAAGATGTCAATTCTTAGATCTGAATTAACATGTTATGCCATGCAAGCAGATACTCATGTTTAAATGTTTAAAATGTTTTGTTCATGTTTCTGTTTATAAATTAATGTCTTATTTGGGGCAGATAAATCCAAGCGGGCAGCTGTGTTGGTCTGAAGCAGCTGAACAAAGCAGGAGTCAAGTAGCACCTTTAAGACCAACCAATTTTTATTTAGAATGTAAGTTTTCGTGTGCTCTTAAGCACACTTCATCAGATGAGGAATCCAGCATTAATTGGGGCAGCTACTTCAATTAGAAAAGCAGCTTAGATTTTTCTGATCAAGGAAATGGCCATTGGGGTGTCCCCTCCACTTTAAGGGCTGTAACACTACTCATTTTAGGAGACAATTCACACAACCAGCAAAGTTTGCATTGGCTCTGTGGTTTTGTACATCAAATCACTTCCCTGTAAGAAATAGCAGGTGAAATCCATGGAGAGATAGCCATGAGGGGTGTTAATTTAAAAAGGAGTTTTTATTTTGTTTGAGTTGTGATGGTTAGTTAAGGGGTAGACAGTTATTATGGCTTTTACTGTTGCATATTATGTGTTGGTTTGTTGTTGTTGTAAATTTTGTGACATTAACCAAAACTAGCAACAGTTTAAATGGAAGAGTGGTATGAAAATAACATAACGTATAGTAGGCTAATATTTAGATATGCTTTAAGAGTTCCATACCCAATGTTGCTTTTCTGGGCAGCTGCACGTTAAAGGGTGCAATGTGTGAAGCAGCCCTCCGTTTGTCTTTATGGGAGCATCAAGGGCCCTTAGCAGCAACCCCTTCTTCTTATAGACCCCGGCAGTTGCTAAGGGCCCAGTAACCATAGAAACTTCCAGAAAGGGCCAGCCCTCTCTAGCATTTATTTTTTAAACATGACGTCCCCACCGCGGCCAATGGGCTTCCTCCGCTTGGCCATTGCCGCGTCCTCTGATTGGTTCGCGCTACTGGCCAAGGCGGTCCAATGAGACTCTCGGCGGCTTAGGCCATTACTGGGTGGGGGAAAGGAAAGAGGAGGGCGACGGCGCGGCGCGCGACGGGGTACGTCACAGCTGCAGTGGTCCAATAGGTATCGGACAGCATGGTGGGAAGTGGCCAATAAGGAGGCTCCAGCGAAGAAAAAGTGACCAATAGAAGGAGTCCACGCAAGGCTGAGAAAAGGTATATAAAGTGGAGCACGGGTGGGCCTGCATCTTCGATTGAAACGATTGAAAAGCTAGGGGAGTTGGGGAAAGGACTGACTGTTAACTCGTGTGCTGGAAGGGAGCCAGTTTTGTGAATTGGGATTACGGGCCTAAGAAGGTAAGGCTGCATCCATTTTCGGGGGTGGGGGTGCGCGCTCTGTTCTGGGTCCATGTGTGTGGGCGGTTGAATAGCTCTTGTAGAGCGGCTTTTGGAGTCGCAGCATCCAAGGGGATCATAGCTGCCCCCCCCCCCCCATTCAGTTGGTACCTTCAGTGTGCCTTCTCCCCACCGCCCCATGTATTATGTTCCAGAGATCCTTGGAGGAAATAGATTGGGGGATTTTAGAGGGAGAGCAACGGTCATATATTTAAGTAAATGGCACGAGGGTAGAGAACATGGTTTTAAAACTTTTCCTTTCCCCTGGTTCGTGTTGGGGGAGATTTGTAGCCGCTTACGCGATTCTGAGCTGGGTTCACAATCCCCCCCCCCCTTTCTGTGTTCTTTGTCTTAACGTTTCATTCCCCCCCCCCCCAACACCGGAAAATTAAAATTATATAAGTAGTTAAACTGCAGTAATAATTTATGCTGAACACTCATTCTTTGGTTTAAAATTATGTCGGAATTTAACCCCCCCCCCTTGTTTTTGTTGCTTCTGGCAATGTTCGTTTCTATGATGGACAGTGCCTTGGGTGGATTTTTTGCGCTTTTGGCTCTCGTTCCCTTTTTAATGCTTCTGTTGTAAGGAGTTGGTTAGAGGAACATTAATATTCAGCAGCTTTGCGAAGCAATTAGCTACAGGAGTAGTTTGTATTTGTATTTTCTCCTCTTCTCCATTGGGGTTGAGTATGGTCTTCCTGTTAAAATGTGTCGTTGTCCTATGTTGCTTATACTATATTACCACATTCCAAGTGTTTCATGGTTTAATCTTAGATTGTTGCCTTCTTCTCTAGTTTTGAGAAATGACTTTAAGGTTTCATTTTGTCTCCCCACCTACCCCAGTTGTGCTTTTGTTACAGCATGTTAATTTTTGTTGTTAAAGTTGGGTGTAGAATCAGCATGAATTATTTATTCCAAAAATGAAATGGAAGGAACAGGATTCCGCAGTAGGCTGGTTCTGTACTGCTGGGATTCTTGATATTTGGCATTTTATGTGGTATGTTTAGTTATGCAAGTCTTGCTTTTGTAGATCCAGCCTTCATTAAACAGGCTTTTAAACCAAGGACTGGGTAGAAGTTAGAAAAAGTTGGGCCTGTGCTTATGCTGACCAGTAGTTTCTAGAGAACAGAGCATTCATTGGTGGTGGGATGTCTTGGAACTCAAGCTAGTGGACTCTGAGAAGTTACTTACATTTCCCCTTAAAGTTTGCTACTGTTTCTGTGAACTATAGATTACCTAGTTCTGGAAGTGGTATGGGGGGAGCTGATAGGGTGCTCCCTTCTGGCTCCCCTGTCTTGACTAGCAGTTAAAAATGCTTACTCCAAAAAGACTTGCTTTCCATTTTCTTGTTGGTGCCATGTGACTCTGGTTGGTCTTGTTCTTGCATATGCACCTCTCTTAACCTTTACCTAGATTAGTGGGACTCCAAGATTACTACAATTTTGTAGGTTGGTGGTAGTACTTGGCTATCCTGTGCAGCTGTCCTGGTATGTGGTCTTTTTCTTCTTGGTGCTACAGCTGATATTTGGCTTTCTTCTTTACAGGGTTTTCAGCTGCTGAAGAAATACACAAAGACTTTTCAGGTGCTGTGAAAAAAACACGAAGACAACATGAAGTACATACTTGTCTGTTTGCTGCTTATTGGCAGTGTATTTGCAGACGAAGATGACAAAAAGGAAGATGTGGGGACTGTGGTTGGCATTGATCTGGGAACAACATACTCATGGTATGTGTAATGAGGGAGCAGAATTAGTTGATTACCTATTTTCTGGTGCTTACCTCTAATAGTTCAGTCTAGTGTGCGAGGCAAAATAGAGTAAAATCTGATGTAATATGTTATATTATGGGTTCTGCAAATATAATAGTCTAGAATAGAACAGTTGTAAAAATCATGTGTTTTGGTGGAGGAGTGGCATTCTGATTATAAGGGTATTCTCTTAAATTGTACTTCCAGTTAAATTCCCCCGCCTTTTTAGATTTGTCTGGGGGAGAGAAACCGATACACATTTTGAGACACCATCTTGGCACCAGTACAGCATTGCAGTTAGAAATACTAGCAGTATAGAGAAATGCCAGTATTGAAGCATATGTTCCAAATAGGTACAATCAGGGCTTTTGTTGTAGAAAAAGACCAGCAGGAACTCATATGCATATTAGGCCACACCTTTTGATGTCATCATTGTTTCACATTGGGCTTTTTTTGTAGAAAAGGCCCAGCAGGGACTCATTTGCATATTAGGCCATACCCGCTGATGCCAAGCCAGCCAGAACTGCATCCCTGCTAAAAAAAAAAGCCCTGGGTACAATGGTGTTGTAGCTACCTTGCGCCATGGTCAGTGTTAGTGAGCAGTATTCCTTGGCAGCTTTGCTACCTTGATGTGTACATTGATCACAATACATGTGTTCTTAACAGTGTTGGAGTCTTCAAGAATGGGCGTGTAGAGATAATTGCCAACGACCAGGGCAACAGAATAACTCCATCCTATGTGGCCTTCACACCTGAAGGAGAACGTCTTATAGGTGATGCAGCAAAGAATCAGTTGACCTCCAATCCTGAGAACACAGTGTTTGATGCCAAGCGTCTGATTGGCCGAACATGGAACGATCCTTCTGTACAGCAAGATATCAAATACCTGCCTTTCAAGGTGTGCATTTTATATTTATTTCTGCTAAAGCTCCAGTTTGAAACCTGCAGTATATTTTTGGTGTAGGTTCCTTCTCTGCTGCAAACTTGCCAAGAACTAGAAATGAATTTGAGCCTGAATAAAGGTTTACAGCTAGAAAAATTACTGCCTGTAGAGTGTCACCTTTCTAACCTATTACAGTTTGTGATTCACTAATCCAAACCATGACTCTTCTCTCTCACACATGCACACACCCCTATGTGGGGCTTAACAGAGCTACAAAAGGGGATGCCAAGCACCCTGTAGGCCATAGACTGTGATTAGTGAGCCTTTATTTCTTACAGAGTTGTAAACTGAAGGACTAGACTGCCCAGAATTTTTAAATGACCACATTTTATAAAGTTAGCTGTAGTGCCGTATTTCTTTGGGAGGGCATTGACATGTAATGTTTTTGATAGAATGGGAGAATCTGAACAGTGTTTACATTTTTCTGATATAGTGGTTCCTTGGGATAATGAACACATCTTAACTTGTAGTTGAGGGGCTGAGATTCTAGATGAGGGGGAAGCATGCCATAAATTTAGGATGGCATCTAAATTTCTATCTATTTCAACAGGTCCTTGAAAAGAAGTCGAAGCCTCATATTCAGGTTGATATTGGAGGAGGGCAAACAAAGACCTTTGCTCCAGAAGAAATTTCAGCTATGGTTTTGACCAAGATGAAGGAGACTGCTGAAGCCTATTTGGGAAAGAAGGTAAAATGAAATGTGTGTTTTGAGGAAAACAACACCCCCCCCCCCCCCGAAAACAACAGTGGTTCTCGGGGGTCTTGGGCCAGATGTCTTGAGAGCTCCAGGATCCCTTCAAACTCTTTTAAATCTGAGAAGGGTATTAATGCCTCCTGAACTTGTGGGCCTTTCAGAGGTAACTTGGCTGCTCAACCTGGCATGGGCTATCCCTTCTAAACTTCCTCAGGAGAGCATTTGAAAGAAGTCCTTGGTGGGTGCTTTCAGTGGGGTTCCCAAAACAGAAATGAGGCACAGTAGATGCTACGGTGGCAGAAATGGGAGCTTACATTCATGTCTTTTTTTAAATATCAGGTTACTCATGCTGTTGTCACTGTGCCAGCATACTTCAATGATGCCCAGCGCCAAGCTACAAAAGATGCTGGTACCATTGCTGGACTGAATGTCATGAGAATAATTAATGAGCCGTAAGTATGCTTAATAGTTGGTCTTCTGCAGATGTTTGGGCACCAGTGGGGTGTGGGGAGAAGGCTGTGAAGTGGTCCTGACACACTTGCATATTCTTGCAGGACTGCTGCTGCAATTGCTTATGGACTGGACAAGAGGGAGGGCGAGAAGAACATCCTAGTGTTTGACCTGGGTGGTGGAACCTTTGATGTCTCCCTTCTGACAATTGATAATGGAGTCTTTGAAGTCGTGGCTACCAATGGGGACACTCACCTGGGTGGTGAGGACTTTGACCAGCGCGTGATGGAACACTTCATTAAGCTGTACAAAAAGAAAACTGGGAAGGACGTTCGGAAGGATAACCGGGCTGTTCAGAAGCTACGACGAGAAGTGGAGAAAGCAAAGCGTGCGCTCTCTTCTCAACATCAGGCCAGGATTGAGATTGAATCTTTCTTTGAAGGTGAAGACTTCTCAGAGACCTTGACCAGGGCCAAGTTTGAAGAATTGAACATGGTAGGTATCTTAAATAGAGGTGATTAAGAGCCCCTTCTGCTAAAATTAAGCTGCTGCTTTGGACAGATGATGGGCACCATGTATGAGATTTTCTATCCAATTTGGAGGAGCCAGGTTTGCAGCCGTGACTAACATTCTCATCTGATTCCAAAGTAGTTTATAACAAATGCAAAACAAAATCTTGCAGTTCAGAATAAAATGGCTGACATGTTGGAATTTAAAAGTTTTGTGTTCTTAAGGCCAATCTAAGTGGGCTTTATTTGAAGTGCCTTCCACAAATGAAATGGAACAGCCAAAGACCCATCAAGCCTAGGGTGATAAATGAAGCAACAGTGAGGATTTGTGTAGTTGACCCTTTGTATTTGAGCAGAAACAGATCTGAATGCATCCATTTTGCAGCTTGTAGTAAAAAATGAAGTGTGCTTTTTCTTAATGAAATTTGTTTCTTGTAGGATCTCTTCCGTTCTACCATGAAGCCTGTCCAGAAAGTCCTAGAGGATGCAGACCTTAAAAAGTCTGACATTGATGAAATTGTTCTTGTTGGTGGCTCTACTCGAATCCCCAAGATACAGCAGCTTGTGAAGGAATTTTTCAATGGGAAGGAACCCTCTCGAGGCATCAATCCAGATGAAGCTGTAGCTTATGGTGCTGCTGTCCAAGCTGGTGTGCTCTCAGGGGATCAAGACACTGGTAGGTTGAGCAGCCTTAATAATGACACACTACAATAACATGTGGGCACTTGGCAGCTACAGCTATTGTCTTGAGTATGGGCATACACCAGAGGAAGCTGCTTGGTTTTTCACTAAAGCCGAGATGTGGGGCCCAGTATTCCAGTATTTACAAGTGCATGTATAGCATGGATATTTATCTAGCTGTTGCATTGAAATGGGATAATTACAGAGCAGAAATACGATGTTGCTTTACATTACGTAGATAATGATGTGTTAATTGCCTTGTATTTTGACATAGGCGATCTGGTGCTGCTTGATGTCTGCCCTCTAACTCTTGGCATTGAGACAGTTGGTGGAGTCATGACCAAGCTTATCCCAAGGAACACGGTTGTACCTACCAAGAAATCGCAGATCTTCTCCACTGCTTCAGATAACCAGCCAACTGTGACAATCAAGGTCTTTGAAGGTAAATAGCCTGCATTCTTAGCTGTTGACTTGGAAACTTCTGCTACTGCCTTGTATTGGGCTGCTTTGAGGAATAGAATGGACTTAAAGTAATAGGGCATGTCCAGTGTTGGAGCCTAAAGTTTCAAGGCATACAATTGCTTCTCATAATTGTTGAGTTCAGGGATTATGATTAGCCATTGTGCATGTTTGCATATAAGCGAGTGACGTTGGTTGCTGAATAAGGAGCAATTTGTAGTTGTGTGGGTTTTCAGATGATATAACTTGAACAACTCATGTAAACCATGGCTCTTCTTGTAGGGGAACGTCCTCTCACAAAGGATAACCATCTCTTGGGAACCTTTGACCTGACTGGCATCCCTCCTGCACCTCGGGGTGTTCCCCAGATTGAGGTCACCTTTGAAATAGATGTGAATGGAATCCTGCGCGTTACAGCTGAGGACAAAGGCACAGGCAACAAAAATAAGATCACCATCACCAATGATCAGAACCGTCTAACTCCAGAAGAAATTGAGAGGATGGTCAACGATGCAGAGAAATTTGCAGAGGAGGACAAAAAGCTGAAGGAGCGGATTGATGCCAGGAATGAGCTGGAAAGCTATGCCTACTCACTGAAAAATCAGATTGGGGATAAGGAGAAACTAGGAGGCAAGCTGTCATCGGAAGACAAAGACACGATAGAAAAGGCTGTGGAAGAGAAGATCGAATGGCTTGAGAGTCACCAAGATGCTGAGATTGAAGACTTCAAAGCACAAAAGAAGGAACTAGAAGAACTGGTACAGCCCATTGTGGGCAAGCTATATGGTGGTGCAGCCCCTCCTCCCGGTGAGGATGAAACAGGAGGAGAGAAAGATGAATTGTAGGCCTCAGTCTTCTGAATGTCATCACTGTAAATATTGGACTTGGAACTTTTGTTAAACTATTGAACTCTGGAATGTGATCAGAATCTTCACTTACGTGGAGTTGGAAATGCTAGCCCAAAGTGGCTGTTTACTGCTTTTCATTAGCAGCTGATAAGGGGGGGTTGGGGGGGGATAACCAACCAGGGTTTAGAAGTGTTCACCTTAAAACCATTCTATTTAACAAAGTGGGTCATGTGTGTTCTGTGACAAACTTTTCTACCCTCAAGTGACAACAATAAATTTGTTACTGACACTGGATCTGGGCCTAATCTATCATTCCTATGGGTAACTGAATTAACATGGGTCATGCTTCTGTGGCCACCTCTGTAACAAGCAGGCTCCACAATTGTGTGTGTGACTGGTCCACCACTTGATAGCACTACTCAACTCATGATGAGCCGGGGCATGCTACTCAAAAGCCCACAAGAGCTTTCATGCAGCTTCTGTGCCCTCAAAAGAGTGATCATAACGGAACTGGTGTGCTCTTCGTCTTTTTAATTGAATTCAGTCACTGATTAGTGGCTTTAAGGAACAGCAGAGTTTCACTACTATAATCTAGTACAACAAACAATGAGAGAAGGTCCCAGCTTCAATCTGGTGTACTGAGAGGGAAGGAAGGCTAACTTAGTTGGAGTTTTCCAGGAGTAGGTTTGTTGGTTTTTTTGCACACCAGTTTTTGTAGTGCCATCAGCAGTTGTCATAGTTTTGTAATTTTAAATTCTTTGCCAGAATGGGCCACTTGGTTTTGCCGTTACTGCTGCCACTGAAGAAAGTTAACGAATGTCATAGCTTCAGCAGCCTTGGCTTACTGTCCAATGCTGAATAAGTTTTACTGGGTGATTGAGGGCTGCCGAGGCTAATGAGATGAGGCCTTACATTGGTCAACAAGTTTAGCACTGCACATGCTGTGTGGAACTAACCATTTCTCCCATTTTGGTGATGTGTATTTTAAATGGCTAGTCCGGGAGAAATTACTTTAAAGAGCCAAGACCAAAATAAAATGAATTTTTCTCATTCAGTGGTACCTGCCTAACAGGCAGAATCTGTATGCTTGACTGGGATGTTAAGCCGGTCTTAAGAATTAAATAGGTATCAGCTCTCTCAGCCATGCCTTCAACTTAAATACACATTTTATCAAATGCAACAGGGACATTTTGCTCTTGAGCACAAGGCATGACCTTGTCATGTGATCCCAAAATGATCAGGGGGATATTGAGGCTTACTATAATGTGGTCAGATTTAAGATTAGACCACCTGTAGTTTTCTTTTACTGGAGGAAGGCACTGGAACAGGTACTAAACACCATCTGTCATCTCTGATGCATAAACATCCCACCTCTACCAAGAAAGCAAAAGATGTGTTCATCGATTTTTCACACAGCTATGTGTATGAATATAACCATGTAAGACTCTAGGTTGACTCAGCCTTCTGAGGTTGGTAAAATGAGTACCCAGCTTGTTGGGGGGGGGGGAGTGCAGATGACTGGGGAAGGCAATGGCAAACCACCCTGTAAAAAGTCTGTGAAAGCAATGTCACCCCAGAGTCGGAAACAACTGGTGCTTGCACAGGGGGATTACCTTTACCTTTAAGATACGTCCAGGGGGGAGGGAAGAGGTAATGCAAATATCCCAAGGTAGCTCTTTAGCACACTAAAAGCAGAAGTCCAGCATTTCCCTCCCCTTAGAAGAAGAGGATGTCTTCTAAAGGGGTTATTCCTCTCACCTGTTGTGTCTCCCATAATGTAATCCTTTATGGTTGTCCTGACAACTGTTCTCTTTTCTGACTTAAGCTTGGCAAGCAAGATCCTCTGGTGGTGGTCTTTCACATTTCCCCCCTCTAGGCATCAATTGCCAAACATACTGCCCTAATTGTGGCCAGCCCCAGGTAGAAAAAAGGCTGCAAGCTACATCCAGCTACAGATCTGAACATTATCTATTTATACACATTTAAATTACCAGATACAGTAAAATAAACCAGCTCATTTGCATAAGTTCTTTCCCAACCATTTCAAGAACTGGAAACCTGAACCTCAAGAAACATACAAGAATGCACATATTCACAGTAGTTTGCCATAAGATTTTGGGTTTTGGATTGTCAGTGAAAAGGCTCCCCAGGGGTTAAGGGGCCAACCTTTGCTTTTGCTAAGAGCTGTGCTGTTTTCCGCACCATCTGGTTTTTCTTACTGAAGCAAACTTACAACACAGTCCTTGTAGAGCTCCCCCCTCATATCCATTCCCCCAAATACAAGACACAGGTGCTTCTTGGAGCAGTTTTCCTTCCCAGTGGCTTCTTTCTGGCCAGTGATCTCTTCTCCAGCTGCTGCTCCACAATCTTTGTCCTTGGAAGGAGCTTCCCAGGGAATGATGCACATGGAATGGTCCAGGCGCCCCAGGGGCAAAGGACTCTTGAACTTTAGACGTGTCCAGTGACCTTTTTCTGAAATGTTAAAAAGCCAAATACTCATTAAGGGAATAATTTGCAGATGAGCAAAGCACAGGGAGGTGGGTGAGCAGCTGTGTTAATACTTAGTCACTTTGGCTTCTGTGGATGGGATGCCATGAGCACAGGCCTTTTGTGCTTTTTCATCTTGCACAATGTTTTTCAGAGCCTCAGACATGGGTGAGGGAGAGCAGCTGTGTTAGTCACAGGTTCAAATCCTAAAAATCACCATTGAGTGAAGGATTTTCTATCAGAGATGCCCAGCCTTCTCATCTCCCCACTGCTGCAGCTCCAAATGCTACTCCTGGTGGACCCCCAGAAAGACCACAGCAGACAGTAATCACCCCCTCTCATCTGCAGAAATGTCAGATAGGGTCCAACCCAATACATAACCCTCATCTTTTGCTGAAATAGGGTCATTTATTAGTGCTGAACTGGCTCCCCCAAGCAAAGTAACCTGGTCATTTGCAACCGCTTAAGACTCCTTCCCAGTCTTCCTTGCCAGAACCCACCTATGTGATACTTGTACATTGAGTCCAGTGCACCTGTTGGATCCATTCCACCAAAAATGTACAAATGACCCTGAAAAACAGCTGCTGAATGAGCTGCCCGCTCTCCTGGGACAGATCCGGTGGGCATCAACATCTCCCATTTCATATCTCCTGCACATAGAAGATAAAACCAATAGTCAGTCTGTATCCCACACAGAACTGGTTTGAAATTCACACACAGGTTTTTAACTGAACCACAGACAATGTGGGTGAAAATTAATTAAACACATTTCTTAAAAAGCATCCTGAGAATCTCTGCTTCATACAGACTCAAACCAGATCTGAGAAAGATCTTATGTGGCACAACTGCACCATTACTCCACTTGCATTGCAGAATTTGGATCAGTTTCAGAATCCCACCAATAACCTGTCTATAGTATAGTTTGTGGTCTAACATGGAGAAACCTAAATCTGCTCTCTTTAAACCCTTTCTTTAAAATCAGCACCCCTCACTTACTTGTATCAATGCAGTACAGATCACTGTAAAAAGTATCACCAGCCAAACCACCATGAATGAAGAGCCTGGTTCCAAGTGCCACAACTGCGTGGCCATGCCGAGGGGCAGGAGGACTCCCTTGTACCTCTGCCTGCTGCCATGTCAACGTGGCTATGCAAGAGAAAACCAAGTGCATTAGGATGCAGGGAGATTACTTTCCTTTGACCTACAGTGCAATACTTTGGATTAGGACCTGCCAATATACCACAAAGTCATGAGTAATCTTTCATGTCATCCAGAACTTTTCATCAAGTGTTTGTCAATATCAGCTAGTTGTTAGTACAAAACAAGAGAGAGGGGGAGGAGCTATAGCAGGACATGATGGGAAAGTCCTAACTCTGCACCTTGTTGAGATTTTTAAATGGAAATTGTTACAGACAGATTTGACAATGCAAATCAGATTTCAATTTCAGCAAAGCGTACCTGATGATGGCAGAAAGGTGGGGCTTTACACTTTGTAAAGAGATTTTTTAAAATACCAGGAAGGGGGAGTTTAGGTGTAATTTGAATCTCTCAGCCACAAAATTGGAGCATGAGAATCCCTTGCAAGACAAAATACAGAAAAACAATTTTTTTTTTTAATATTATCAAACTGGGTTTGTTGTGATCTAAAGCTAAACTGGTGGTCTTTGGTCTGAGCTACATTTGCACCATTTCACAAGACTAAGGGCAAGTTGTATTGCAACTCTGTTATCACAGGCTGGAAAACTGGGCTAAAACAAAATGAATCTTAACAGGGATAAATGCAAAGTCTTGCATTTGGGTAGGAAAAATCCAGAGCATAATTATAGGATGGGGGAAGACTTGTTTTGGCAGTAGTATGTGTGAAAAGGATCTAGGGGTCTTAGTGCGCTATACACTGAACATGAGTCAGCAGTGTGATGCGGTGGCTAAAAAGGCAAATGTGATTTTGGGCTGTGTCCAGATCGCACAAAGTGATGATATCACTTTGCTCTGGTTAGACGTCACCTAGTGTATTGTGTCCAGTTTTGGGCACCACAGTTTGAGGATACAGACAAGCTGGAACATGTCCAGAGAAGGGCAACAAAGATGGTGAGGGGTCTGGAGACCAAGCCGTTAAGAGGAACCATCTTCAAATACTTAAGGGCTGTCATTATAGAGGATGGTGCTGAGTTGTTTCCTATTGCCCCAGAAAGTCGTACCAGTACCGATGGGCTGAAATTAAATCAGAAGAGTCTAAACATTAGGAAGAACTTCCTGACAGAGCAGTTCCTCAGCGGAACAGGCTTCCTCAGGAGGGTGGTTTTTAAACAGAGGCTAGATGAACATCTGACAGCAATGCTGATCCTGTGAACTTGGAGGTTATTTGGGAATTTCCTGCAGTAGATCTGCAGAGGAATTGTGAATGGTACATTCTGCATGCAATGCCCAGGTTCAGTCTCAGGGTTGCTAACCTCCAGGTGGCACCTGGAGATCTCCAGCTATTACAGTTGATCACCAGACAACCAAGATCTGTTACCCAAGAGAGAATGGCTGCTTTCGAGGATGGATTCTATGGCATTATATCTGGCTGAGGTCTCTCCTCCATAAACCCTGGCCTCCCCAGGCTCCACCTCCAAAATCACCATGTATTTCCCAACCAGATCTAGTGGCAACCCTTCTCAAGAACTAGGTGCTGGGTGAGGACTGGAAAGTTGCTGCCAGTCAGAATAGGCAATACTAAGCTAGGCCAATGGTTTGACTTGGAAGAAGGCAGCATCATCATTTAGGGACCTGATTCTAATTTTTGATGCCAGGAGTTCTGGGTTTAAATACCTAATAAGATCACATGTAGGGGAAAGCATTCTAAAATATTTAGAAAGAGGCCACAATAAAATATTTGGAAAGGGGCTTACAGGAGCACATTTTTCATATGAAGATGGTCCAAGGTTCATTCCCTGCGATTTCCAATTCAAGGAGTGGGGTGGCTCCAGATTGGTGTAGTGCTTAAGTATGTGGAATCTTATCTGGGAGAACCGGGTTTGATTCCCCACTCCTCCACTTGAAGCTGCTGGAATGGCCTTGGATGAGCCATAGCACTAGCAGGAGTTGTCCTTGAAAGGGCAGCTGCTATGAGAGTCCTCCCAGCCCCACCCACCTCACAGGGTGTCTGTTGTGGGGGAGGAAGATAAAGGAGATTGTGAGCTGCTCTGAGACTCAGATTCCGAGTGGAGGGCAGGATATAAATCCAATATCTTCTTCATCTTCTTCTTCAAGTAGCAATTCCCATCAATACCATTTTCCAGTGCAGACCCCCTCCCCCCCAATTTCATTCCTCAGCATCCTCTGTCACCTCAGGAGTAGCATTTTGTGAAGATCAAGGAGCTGCAGCTTCTTCTGTTGATAGAAACTTTAAACTGGACCCAACCCAGTTTCTCTGCCTGGGGCCCTGCTTCCAGTCACAGGTTAAATCACACCACACACACAAACACAAAGCAGGCAGCTTCATATATTCCATCTGTATAACAAACAGGCACATATATCAAGTCTTCATCATTTTTTTAAAAGATTGTTTACATTCAATTATTTCCTTGGATAACAGCCCTAAAGATAACAGCTTGATATTCCAGAACTTCATCTGTGAAATACGCCAGTGATACAGTGGTTCAGGAGCCTCTGATGCACAGCGCTACCAGTGGCTCTTCTCAGCACCACCCCCCAACATGGGTTCAGGCCCTGGTGAACAGACTTGCAGTTTACCCATTCCTCCGGTGGTGGCTGTTTCAAAACGGGAACTAGGTGCTAATCAGAATCCCCATCAGGCAAGGGCCTTGCCCACTTTCCTGAAACATGGAGCAGGTGGCACATGTGGCTCCCTTGAGCATCACCCTTTCAAAGTCAGCATAAACAGCTCAAACTGAGGCCACAAATAAACAGGTACCCCATTAAAGACCTTTCAGTATACTAAAAATATGCTCCCAACAGCCAGGCCCAGTTAACAACTGAGATCACTGTTTTGCCACAGAGCCCTGGCTCCTTTTAAAAAAAATGTCATGCGAGTTATTTATGCTTCTTATTGCAAGATTTGGTTTTTAAAAAGAAGATTTGGCCAACTATTAGACCAATCAAATAATAAATAAGCTGTTATTTTTTTTTTTAAAAAAGCATTTATTCCAACTGGTTTGACACTTCCTACAAAACAAAATAATTCACTGTGAAATTAAAATTAATTTTTAAAATAAGGGTGGGTTTAAATAAAGGGCGGGAAGGTACCTGCTGGATATTAGGAAAAACTTTTATGACAGTGAGAGTCGTTCACTAGTGGAATCAACTACCTAGGGAGATGGTGAGCTCCCCCTCACTGGCAGTCTAAGTAGTGGCTGGACAAACACTTGTCAGGGACGCTCTAGGCCAGGGGTGGCCAAACTGCGGCTTGGGAGCCACATGTAGCTTTTTCACACATACTGTGAGGCTCCCAAAGGAGGAACTTAGTGTGGATTTACTCTCAAGTAAGCATGCTTAGCATTGTGACCTCAAACAGCCTCTGAGCACTGACCCATAGGTAGGTGACTATTTCCGCCATGTGTGAAGCAGGAAAAATGAGGGGGAAATATGCAGGCTTGCAAGCTCTTCTCTTCCACCACAGAGGTCGCCCTGAGACCTAGAGTGGGGAAACAGCAAAAGAGCCAAGGGAGCCACTGGAAGGAGGGAGGGAATTAAAGAGGGTGGCACAGGGTTCCCCCTTAATTTCATAGCTCTTATAGAAGCTGTGTTTACTAACTTTGGTGTCAAGGCAAAGGGAGATGCATAATGATGCAAACAGAGGTCAGTGATTTATACGGTACATGTGTGTTTTCTTCTCCCACTGGTGACATTTATTCTTTGTAGCTCTTATGTTAAGCTCTTATGTTATATTTAGCCACTCCTGCTCTAGGCTGATCCTGCATTGGGCAAGGGTTTGGTCTAGAGATGGCCTATTCTGTGATTCTATGAAACAATACAGGTAATTTTCCCATACATTTTAATGTAAGGTGTCCTTGGCAGAGAGGCCTTTGCCTGGGCTAAGAAACAAGCAGCCCTCCTCCTGTCCCTTGCTAACAAATGTCCTCAGAATGAATGGAAAGAGGGAAGCGGCTACCTACACTTGACCTCAAGGGCATTTGACCTCAAGGGATATCTGATCACAGTCCAAACTATTAATATGAGACTAGTATGTCCAGTGCTTATTTTGTACAAAGAAGTGCTGGTATTCACACACAAGGTTGCATTGATTTCCACCAAATCCTTCCACTGGTATTGGAGGGCAGGCCAAAAGGTGCTCATATTGGTGAGTACTGCCAGAAACAAACAAACAAAAAGCCCTGAATGTGACAATCCTACTCTAGGTCAGGGAGACTTTAATCGGTGTAGATGAAAAAGACTATACTCTTTCTTAGAAAGTAAATGGTAAATCACCTGCGTCAAATACATGAAGTTGCTGGTCTTGGACAGGATATGCCCCTTTATCACCTCCACCAAATACGTACAACCGGTCCCCAATTGCTGCAGAGGATGTGTGGTATGTCCTTGGGGATGGTGGAGTGCCAGTTACTTCAGGACTCTCCCAAGTTCCACTTTCTAGTAAGGAAAACATAAAGGCTCACAAACCATCAGATTCATACCAAAGAACCAATCTAGACATTGAAGCTATCTGGAGAAGCCATCCTTCTTGGAGGATATATTTGGAGAACTGAGCTGTAGCTAACAAAAGCTCATATTGAAACAAACAGCTACCTCTTTTCTTCCTTCCGGTCCTATCACTGGAAGTCTAACAGGAAGTAATGTGTAACAAGGCCTTTTTGATTGGTAGCACCAGGATTGCTGATACCCTCACCCATGAAGCATGGATGACATCTTTCACTGCAGCTTTTACTAGGTCCATTAAAATTTACCTCTTCTGCAAAGTTTTTAGTTTGATTGAGGCTGGCTGTACTAGAGAGTTGAAATCTTTGTTTAGAGACCAACAATACTAATTACTCTTATTGATTTCCCAAGTGCTAATGTACTGCTTTGTGAATTTTAACTCTGTGTTTTTATTGAATTTGTTTTTTTTATTGTTTGTATGTTGACTTTTATATTGCTATGAGCCACATTGTACTAAAAACAGAAAGAGAAGTATTTTTTATAAAGAAATATTTTCAGGCTACTTGCTTTCAGCTGCTAGGACATTGTATGTGCAGTTGTGGAAGCAAGAAAAAATACCAGAAAAATGGGATTGGATTGTAAAAGTTATGTCATGGAGTGAAATGGACAAATTAACAAGAATTTTAAGATACTATGACTTAAGAGTTTTTAAGATGGAGTGGAAAAAGTTTAGAAGATATGTAGAAAAAGAGTGGAAAATAAAAGGACATTGGACAATTTTTGATAATGATTAAGTCTTAGAAGGAAGAAAAATATTAATCTTTGTTTTTATTAGTTAAGGGTACCTTTAAATATTAGTACTTAAAGTAAATAACACCGGCAGGGGTCAAGTAACGGGGGGAAGGGTGGGGGGGAAGGGTGGTTAGAAAATAATATATGGGATAGATAAAAAGAAGTTATTAATGATGCAAGAAATAGATATTGTTACCATATATTACCATATACTAAATAAAATTGTTTTAACAGAGAAGAAATATTTTCAGGCAATGCAACCATTAAATTGAAATTATAAATAAAAGAAATGCATACATTTTTGAAGTGTCATATGTCATGGAGAAAGGCAACCACAACTACCCTGATTTTACACAGTTTTGGAGATTTCTTAATTACCGTTCTTGTTCAAAAGTAATTCAAACGTGATCTTTTCTATTCAAGAAACCTCTTGAAGACTCCTCAAACCAGGTGAAAGTGCCTCTTTCATGGCACAGACCCATGAGATATGATCAGTAATACTGTATGGAGGGGTTTTTTTAAAAGATAATTTGAAGAAGTAACAAATATGAGGTAACAAACACTTACGTAGGTCCAAAACTTGCAAGCAATTCCTGTTCCCTGATTCATTGGCCCCTCCAAACACCCAGAGTTTTGTGGGCTGGCTTACAGGAATAAAGGCTGAATGCTCATATCGGGGCAAGAGGCCATCCCAATGAGGCGAGGTCCAACTGTGTGCATCTATGGGATATTAAAAAAAAACCACACTGGTAACTTGAGCATAGGGTGGCTTGCAGTGCAGTCCTAAGAATACTTCCTTGGCAGAAAGTCGTATTGAAGAGACCTGGATAGGATTTTGATTAAACCCGCTTGGGATTGCTGTCAGTTACGATCATGGAGCAAAGTCCCTTGCACTGAATACAATACACACATGCAAGTATTGTAATCATCTCCTCTAATCTAAATACAAAACAACATTCTGTATCCAGGTAACCTGAATCCTGAAAGCAGAAATACTAAATAATGCAACTAGCATAAATTATGTAAATAAATGGGATTTATCTTTATTTAGCACATTTTATCATGCAATCTTTATTTTTGTCTTTTATTTTAGCTTGCTTCCACTAGTCCACAGGAAAAGGCAAGAAACACTTTAGGCCCTGAGTGCTATAAATTAAGCAACTCCTGTAGCTATGGCAATCACTCCACATTAGTCCCACACTTTCAGGCATATTTTCAGAATCATGAGGACCAGAAACCTGCTTTTTAAGTGCAAACGCTTAAGATTCCCAGGAAGTTAATTTCAATACTTTATGTTGTACTTTTTTGGTGCTCCTTTAACATAAACTCAGCTGCAAAATAATACTCTGAACCCTTACCAAGATCGATGAAATACACATCAGAGAAACTGCCATTTGGGTTTGCTCCCCCTACAATGACAGCTTTGCTTTTACTACTGCCTGAGTCCAATGGAGGCAAGTACAAGCAATTGTGGCCCACTCGAGCACAGGGGCTCTCCCCAAGTGGGGCAAAGGTGTACCTGAAACAGAGAAAGAATCAAAGGGTTTGCCAAAAGTCTGTAGTTTTGTATGGAGCAAACAGAGAAAAACAATAACTTTGCCAGGGCATAAATTCCACTGAATCCAGTAGGGATGACTTCTGTGCAAACCTGTATAGTATTGTATTGTACAGACCAATGTTCCCTTTAAACTGCAGTCTAGTGAGAAAAAATTCTACTTTGTGAGCTACTGGCATTAAAGTTGTCAGCTACTGCATAAATTATTGTGTTCTGGGGTCTTCCTTCCCGATCTAAGACAAAAATGTGTGAGCTGGAGGCTAAAAATCTGTGAGCTAGCTCATGCTAACTCAGCTTAGAGGGAACACTGGTACAGACCTGTACTGAACTGGTGACAGCACAACTGCTATGAGGCCAGTCTGTGAATCAGGAAGTCTTTGGTCCAGATCTTTCTCTGCTATACACTTATTCAGTGGCCTTAGGCCAAGACTCAAGACTTTTAGCTTCAGCCCTTCCATCTGCAATATGGGAATAATACAATGCAACACAACACCATAGAAAAATAGAGTTGGGAAGAGACCTCCAGAGTCATCTAGCCCAAGTCCCTGTGCATTGATGGAAACTTACAAATACTCCCCCTGTATATCTCCTCCAGGATCCCTGGCAAAACTGGCCTAGAGAAAATTACTTCTTGACCACAAGGTGGCAATCAACATATCCCTGGGAGTGTAAAAAAGGCCATGAGAACTAAGCATTTATGCAACTCTTGCTACCCTTCTTCTCATTATCTGCCTAAGTTTACAGAATCAGCATTTCTGCAAATGGCCATCTAGCCTCTGTTTAAAAAACTCCAAAGAAAGAGAGCCCACCACCCTCGTGAGGAAGCTTGTTCCACTGAGGAACTGCTCTAAGTGTCAGGAAGTTCTTCCTAATGTTTAGCCAAAAATTCTTTTCATTTAATTTCAACCTGTTTGTTCTGGTCCAGCCTTTTGGAGCAACAGAAAACAACTCTGCACCATCCTCTGTACAATACCTCTTCAAGTACTTCAAGATGATGATCATATCACCTTTCGGTCATCTCCTCTCCAGGCTAAACATACCCAGCTCCGTCAGCCTTTCCTTGTAGGACTTGATCTCCAGACCCCTCACTATCTTCATTACCCTCCTCTGGACATTTCCAGCTTGTCTATATCCTTCTTAAACCGTGGTGCCCCAAACTGAACACAAACTCTAGCTGAGTTCTAGCCAGAGCAGAGTAAAGTGATATCATTCCGCATGATCTGGATACTATACTTCTGTTGAGGCAGCCTAAAATCATATTTCCCTTTCTAGCTACCACATCAGATCCCCCTGTCAATCTTCCTTAAATCTCTCCTGTGCTTTCTTTTTCATTTACAAGTCTTTCTCCTCCCTTCAACTGTGGTGGGTCATCTCTTCCAGCCCAAACACTCAGTTTCCAGGCACAGCTCCTGCAGATAAAACACTGTTCACCTCACACCAGTCATGTACTGATGAGTCTTGGCAATCAAAGGCCAACCTAATTACAACATTATTATGGGACAATTACATTTTAGGGAAGAGCTGTGCTTCCATGTTCCACACACACAGTCCCCAGTTCAGTCCCAGGTGTTTCCAATAAAATTATTTAATGTAGCAGAATGTGGGGAAACGCTTTCTCTGGAGCGCTAGCCAGAGAAAATAATACTTTATTAACCAATGGTCTGCTGCAACATCCTATTCAAGCATAACTACAAAATGTCCCTGTTTACATCTGTGAAAATACTGAGATAGGGCTAGCCCAGGGGTGGCCAAACTGCGGCTCGGTACTCTTTCAAACATATTCTGTAGATACAGGGGGGAGGGGGCAAAACTGTACACTGACTTAAGAACAGTTCTGAATAAAAGATGCACACAATAGTAAAAAAAAAAAACATATTCTGTGGCTCTCGAAGCCCCCACTGTCCTGCTTGGAGAAGGCATTTAAAGTTAAAGTTGCTTTCTTTTCACCCCTCTCTCTTCCTCCTCCCTCCATTTTCCTTCCTTTCTTCTTGTCTTGTGGCTCTCAAACATCTGACCTTCATGTCCTGCGGCTCTCAAACATCTGCTGTTTATTCTATGTGGCTCTTCCATTAAGCCAGTTTGGCTGCCCCTGGGCTAGCCCTTTTCGTCTGGGACGTGCAAACCACGTATATGGAGTCTGCACACACGCAGGATCGGCGAAACCTCTTCCGTGTCGGAACGCAGCCGCCTCTCACTAAAGATCAAGCGCTGACTTCTCTCTTTGCAGGTCAAAAGCTACATTCACACGTACAGAAGCCTCCCCTCCCTGCTTCACAAACGCACCAGGTCGCGCCTTCTGGCACGTCTCCAGGCTTCAGCTCCCGCAGCAACGCCCGCGATTCGGAGTCCGGCCCCATTGATTCAGGCCAAGGAAGAGGACCAAGAGGCGTGGTAGAAATTAGGTCCCCGCCTTCTCCCGGGCGGTTGCTAGGATATGCATGGCCCCGCCCTTAGAAGAGCAACGCTGCTGGCCTTCTTGTGACAGGATATTCTATATGTGCTGTGCTTTGGACTGGTTCAAAAAAGCTAGTCTTGAGCTGGAAAAGTAGAAAACGGTAACCACAGGGAAAGGAAGGGCGCAAGACGTCTGCGCCCGGAATCCATTTTTAATTAAAAGGAGGGGCATATAAGTAATACTGCAGGGTGCGTTCACACTGCACTAAATAATGCGTTTTGCAATAATTATTTGCAATAATGCGTTTTCCGCACAAATGAGAAGCTCTCCCGTTTCATTAAGCACTGCACATTGTTCAACGCCATTTAAAAAAATAAACTTAAAAGGGCCTTGCGACATTTCTTAAATCTAGTAGGCTTATCGTGGCAGGAACTTCCATGATCTGGAGTCTACTTCATCCAATGCACGGAGTGTCCTTTTCAATTAGCCCACTGAGATAAGGATAATCAATATCTGTATAAGCAGATAATCCACACACGCACATGCAGATGTTTTGATACATGCAGATATGTGGATACACAAGCTTTCTTGGGCTAAAGCCGATTTTGTCGGATGCCAGCATCAATCTGTCTCGTGGAAGCTTATGATCTTTCAGTTTTTGAAATGATACAAGACTTCGCTTCATTTGGTTATCACACAGACTTCGCTTCATTTGGTTATCACACACGTCTGCTGTGTGTCCATTCATTCTCTGTCATGGACAGCTGTCACAGAGGCCAGACGTCCTGCGCCCTTCTTTTCCCTGTGTGGTTACCGTTTTCCACTTTTCCAGATCAGGACTAGCTTTTTTGAGGCAATCCGAAGCACGGCACATACAGAATTTACTGTCACAAGATATGTTGTTGATTTACAGCTCAAGTGGCTTTTGGCTTTGGAAGGAGCCAAGAAAAATTAATGGAGGAGATAGATGTCAGTCAACAGCTGTTAGACACAATGGATAAGTGGAAACTCCTTGTACAGGAGTACTATACCTTTGAATTCTCCCCCCCCCCCAATAATTTTTATTGGTTGTTTTGTTATGTAGCAATACAAACTTATGTGCTATTTAACAATAGTAACAAATAAATATTTTTCCATGTCACTGATGTCAGACTTATTTTTACAAGTAAATAACTGCATATATTCACCATGAATGAAGAACTTCTATAAATAGGTGTTTCAGATATTTCTTATAGAAATTATAAAATTGGAAACCAGACAGTCACTATATCGGAATAGTAGTTAGAGTCCCTTAATGGTTTCGATTTGGCGTTAAGTTTTGCTAGGATATATAAATTCCAGAGTTTATTGTACCAGGTTTTTAAGGATGGAGTTTTGTCAATTTTCTATGTACTGGCTGTTGTTGATCTAGCTACATATAGTAATACTATACCTATGAATTCTTGTTGCATGGGGAGGAACAGGTAACAAAACAGGTTTTGGCCTCTTGCTCAGTTTCTGGACTTTCCCCGTGCCTGTGAGAAAATCAGGATGGACTACCTAGACATTTATTTTGACCCAGCCGGGCTCTCTTCTTCTGTTCGGACACTGGATAGGACGACTTTCTGAGAAATACCGTTATCCTCGGAATTAGGAAAGATGAGTTGACTACAAATCCCAGAAGGCCAAGGAACAAAACGTATGCGCTCTTTACGCAAAATACCGCAGTGCAGTCTGGGTATCGGAAGGAAAGAGCCTTTGTCTGGATAGGAGGAACGCTTTTCTATAGAATTCAAACGTTAACCGGAAGTGGGTGTTCTCACTTCCGGTACGGTCCGCATTCCCTCCCTCTGGGAGGGAACAGAGAAAGAAAGAAAAAGGGGGTGAGAGAATTTGTGTGATTCTTGAACTCCCTCCGCGCGCGCTTAGCCGGAAACTTCCGGGGGCGAATTTACCAGCCCGCAACCCGGAAGCGCTGGCCTTTGTTTCCGGGCCCTGGTCTCTCCTTCCCCCTCTCCTTTCTCTCGTTTTCTCCCTCCCTTCCTCCCTCCCTTTCTCCTTCACCTCTTCCCCCACTTCAAAGCAGCTCTTCCAAAATGGCGCCCCTGGACTTAGATAAGTACGTGGAGATCGCGCGTCTCTGCAAGTACCTGCCTGAGAACGACCTCAAGGTAAGATGGGCTGCCTTGGGGCCCTGCGGGGCGGGAGGAGCTGGGTCACTCCTTTCTTCTCTTGGTACTCTGTGAAGTTTTATTTTCTGTAAGCCGCCTGGAAAGAGGGGCGGCGCACGAAAGTTTTAGTGCAGTTAGGTAGGCGAATTGGGAATGCGGGTGCCCTGCAGTCTGCTGGGGCTTGGGTCTCCCTTCTGCTTCCGGTTTCGGAGATTTGGAACGGAGTTCGAAGGCCGTCTATTGAGGAAGTTGAGGTGGCACCGAAATGTCATAAACAGGTCATCCAGAGGAGAGTTTTGGGGTAGGGAGTCCCATGGAGCTCCTTTCTCAGTTGGTGTTGTGGTAACGGGTTTCTGGGAAGTTTTATAAACCTTGTCAAGCCCCTGAGATGACTGGGATGCACAGAAATCCTGTAACCAGCTAGGTTGTATTGGAGACTGATGGTTAAGAGTAGAATTTCCTGGAGGGTAATTTTCTTTTCAAGTGTATGCTTTAGTTATTGCACTATTTTTGTAAACTTTCTCAAGCGCAAGATTGTGTGTGTTAATTAGGTGAAAATGTCAGAGTCTGTTGACTAGACATGGAAGCAGATTAGAGTAAGACAGGACACTGCATTATCTTCCTATTTGACATAGGATTAAATCCAGATTAAATTTTCATCAGCAAATCCACTATAACTCACTCATTTCCATAGAATGAGACACAGAGGACCTTGAGGATGACATGAAGGAGGTGTTTAACAGGAAGGGGAGATTGGTGGAAGCTGCTACTTTAGTCTGGATCCAGTTTGGAGAAGAAGGGAGTATATGTTCTGATAAATGTAGCATTTTAATAGGGAAGAAAACCAAAATGGAGCTTCTTTCTTGGAAGATGAACCTAATGAATGGAGAACAGCAAGGCTTCATTTCTCTAGCAGGTGGATAAAAGAGCATGTTTAGTAAGGTACAGCTGTTTTTGGTCTCTGCATAACACACTACAGAGACAAGTCTAGTTAGTATCTGTCATCTCAATACTTTTATATATATCTGTTAAAAGTTTTAGGAGCTCTACTGTCTTCTTGTGCACAACATCTCTTTAGTTTGAATATATTAGTGCAATGACAGATGGGAGTATGTGGGTACATTTCCTACGAGCAGGTTTTTGTTTAGCAGACTGCATAGTAGCTGTCTCCAGGAAATGCTTTGCAGCTAATATTTTGCCATATGATTGTACTTCCAGCTCTTGGTGGCCAGGGCTTTTGTTTTTGAATGGTTGCTGAAAACAGCTTGTACTGGGTGATTTTTAAAATCTACTTTTGTCTTTCAGACTACTGTAGCTTGTAAGGCAGGGGTGTCAAACTCATTTGTTATGAGGGCTGGATCTGACACAAATGAGACCTTGAGGGGCCAGGCCATGTGTGTACCTATTTAAGATTAGGTAGCAGAGATATAAATTTTATAAAGAACACAAATATGTTTTTAAAAAAACTTAAAACATTAGCACTTGTTGGTCTTAAAGGTACTTTCTTTGTATTTCTCCCATGGGATCCAGGGAACTGGGCAAAGGAAGCTCTAGTTCTTTCCTTCCTTCCCCGGGGTCTGGGAGGGGACGGAGAGCCTCAGTCAATAGAAGGAAGAGAGGCTTGGCTCAGTAGCTCTGCTGTGCAATTGAGCAAGCCTTGCAAAGCAAGCTGTGATGCAGAAGGAAGCAAGAGAGAGGGAGAAGGAAGCAGATGACAGCCAGTTGCTCAGGGGCCTGATAGGAGCCCTCTGGGAGCCTGATTCGGCCCCTGAACTGCATGTTTGACACCCCTGCTAAGGTATTGCTTGTTAAACCACTTTATTTTTTTGCAATGATAGGCTAATTTGAGCCAGAGCTCAGTCTTTCAAATGTACTTGAGTCTGATAAAGTTCTTTGCCATGTACAATGTTTTATACCATATACTGGAACACTACATGATGATAGGAAAATACAATCTAATTGTGCTTTTTATTTTTAAAAAATGGTTCAAAATGACAACATTGTACCTTTTCTGTGAAGCCATTTGATACATGGTTAGGCCCTTGCTTGGTCAACTCTGTTATATTTTCTGTTGCTGTCAAAATTCAGAATTTCTTGGAAGTTATCAACAGACAAAATCTGGAGTAACTTTGGATGTTAGGTAGCTATGTTGGTCCAGGAAGGAAAAAGCCATCTAATACCTTGTAATGGGACCAATCAAAATACCACATTACGGTTTTGCAAGTGTTTATGTTCTTCTGAATTCTTCCTGGATGTTTAAAGGGGGGGGTGAGGAGTAAGATCTTACAGTCCCTGATCTTAGAGCCTCCTTGTTTGCCTCTTATGTAAGATGATCTCCCATCTTCAAAGGATGCAGGGTGAGGCTAGTATAAAATTGGATCCTTTGCCATTTTGAAGAAGCAGCAAAAGAGGGCAGCCATTCATTTAAAAACACAAACTCCAGTAGCTTATCAAATATCTCTCTTCTTTGAACACACAGAGAACAAAAGGCTTAAATAAGTTACCAGGAAATAAGAACACTATTGGCTTCATTGCTATCCTGGTGTGTAAATAATCATCAGGCTGACTGCAAGTAAGAATTGCTTTCTAGTGAGCAAGAGGAAAAATCAAGCACTGATTTCTACATTTTACCCACTAAAAGCAATGTACATGTCAAAGGATTGTACCATCCAAACCCGTTCTTGTTTGACAAGTTTTGATGTGGTTCAGATAGCCACACATTCTAGTACTTTGACAAGGTGCTTGAAAATACATTTTCAGATTTTCAGATATTGGATTAAACCCTTTTCTGATCCAGTCTGGTGTAGTGGTTAAGTGCGCGGACTCTTATCTGGGAGAACTGAGTTTGATTCCCCACTCCTCCACTTGCACCTGCTGGAATGGCGTTGGGTCAGCCATAGTTCTTGTAGGAGTTGTTCTTGAAAGGGCAGCTGCTGTAAGAGTATTCTAAGCCCCACGTACCTCACAGGGTGTCTGTTGTGGATGGGGGGGAAGGTAAGAGAGATTGTGACCACTCCGAGATTCAGACTATAGGGTGGGATATAAATCCAATATCATCATCATCTTCTTCTAAGGCAGTTTATAATTCAGTGTGGTGAGTGATGGGGGAAAAAATAGAATGGCTCCAGATTGTTCTGGTATAGCAGCTATTGACCCAAAAATATATATATTCTATTGTAAGGATGCAGCAAGCTGGTAGTTATTCATAGTTCAGTCAAATTCTCATACTGACCCAAGTAATTTTTCTCCCTGTAGCGCTTGTGTGACTATGTGTGTGACCTGCTCCTAGAAGAATCTAATGTGCAGCCTGTTTCTACGCCAGTGACCGTCTGTGGAGATATACATGGACAGGTGGAATTTCATACAGATTATTCTTTTGGCACTCTTCTCTCTAGCACCAGAGAGGGCAAATATAGAGGAGTTTTCAAGTATTCACTTATGGGAAAACAGTTACTGTATTTGAGATCTCTTGTGATCCCCCCCCCCCCCCCCAGTATTCTTGGTGCCATTGAAGAAAAGAGGGGTTTTGTTTGTATTTACGAATAATACTAGGCAGCCTGTGTACAGAGTGATAGTTTATGTGCAGTGTGCCTATAATCTTGCTGGTGCTTTTTCTGACTTTTCCAAACTTAGCTTTCAGTCCTGTCATGTCTCACCACCCCAGAAGTGTGCTTGGCAAACTGAGATGGTTATTTGAATAATTTTCTGAGGGAAAAGTCATGTAACTTCTCTGCTTCTACTCCTTGTTCAGAAGTTGGTAGTTTTTAGACTACAGTTAATTGAGTTCCTCAATGCTTATGTAGATTTTTCCCTGAAGGCCCTAACAGAAGATGGAATTCCATTCCAAGCAGGTGTGCACTGTGCCTAGAGAACTTTTTGGGTTAACGTCAGGGTTTTCTGTGGAAGAACTTACATGTAACCAGTGTTCCCTCTAAGGTGAGTTAGTGTGAGCCAGCTCACAGATTTTTGTCTTAGCTCAGGAAAAATGGCCCCAGAACAAGAATACTTTATGCAGTAGCTCACAACTTTAATGCCACTAACTCACAACTTTAATGCCAGTAGCTCCCAAAGTAGAATTTTTGCTCACAAGACTCTGCAGCTTAGAGGGAACATTGCATGTAACAACACGATTAATGGGCCCTTTTCTGGATGAGAACATGTGAAAGTTCCCTTGCTGTGATATAATTGTACAAGCTGAGGTAAAGCCCTAGTGTGGAGAGAGCAGTGTCAAGCTACATCAGCAATAGTAAAGATGTACTAGCTGGATGAACATAAGAGAAGCCATGTTGGATCAGGCCAATGGCCCATCCAGTCCAACACTCTGTGTCACACAGTGGCCAAAAAAACAATAGTGGGGTGGAATACAATCACAACAGGAGCAATATGAGACAGGGGCATCCCTGAGCAGGCAAAATGACCATTGCATATGCACCTCCCTTGCACACTATCACTCTGCAATCATAAAACATAGTTTACATTAAAAGAAGGGGGGAGATAAACTTACCAGGGTCTGCAGTCTAAAAAAAGCAGACTGTTGACTCAGAATAGATTTGTTTTATTCCATATTTTCAGTACATTGCATAACTAAGTTCCACAAATGTAATTTATTCAAACTTTCAATTTAAATCATGGAATTTAATCACTAAATCTTTAAAGTGTTCCATGGACTCTTTCTTACTCAGTGCTGTTACTTTTTTCAACAGCATGAAAATGGTGGTGGTGGTTATAGCATTTAATACAGCATCTTTAAATATGTTTGGAGTTTCCCGTAATTCTGAGATAAGGGGAAGTCTGTACCTTATTCCACCAGTGATCATATCAAACAGAATTTGGCAGAATCTTACCATGCATCTACACTTCTGCTACCCATGAAAATAATTAGTATTTTCTGCTTCATAATGTGAACACTTTTCCATTCATTGAAGCAAATGTTTTTGCTAGTTTTCTTGCGGCTGAATGCCACTGAGTTGTCGTTTTTACCACATTTTCATGCACTGTAAGAGAGAAAGTAGAGCCTTTTATAAATAGGAAATTCCACATGGAGATATCAGTATCATGTTTTAACATTGCAAGACCATTTATTCATGTATTTTTTAAACTGGCTTACTATGTCGGAGAATTAATAGCTGTTTGTTGCCTTTACTAACAAACTCTCAAAACTAACTTATTTTCCTCAAATGAGAATTCTTTCTCATTTGAACTATCTAAAAGCTTTTGAGTTGCAAATACTGAAACACTGTAACATTACCTCTATAGGTAACAAAAAAGTATCAAATAGAATCATTGCATGGTTGTGGATGAGATTATTATACCTTAAACATCTCTTTTAGCTCTTGGAAGAAACTTAAATCAAGTTTAAAATGTTTCCACCTAATTAGTTGGAATAGATGTATTTATTTGCTTGCCTGCTTTTTTTTCAGTTGCAGAATTCAGTTCTCCCACTCAGGTTGCTGGTGGGACCTGGATGTGGCTAACAATCCATTTTGTATTAATGTAGCATCAGCTAGTTACAGAGTCAGTAAAGGTGGTATTCTGAGCAGGTACAAGCTATGGATGCCTTTGTTCAGTCTGTATATAGTAAACAAATGCCTTTCAGAGTCCTTACTTATTAACAAAAGCAAAGGATCCCCTCTTGCTATCAAGTGAGAGTTCTGAGTAATTTAGATTGTCTCACTAAAAGCTGCAAACCTGCCCTTGTTAAAGTTCCCATTTTTCTTTTTTCTTTCAGTTTTATGATTTATGTGAATTGTTTAGAACTGGAGGCCAAGTTCCAGACACAAACTACATATTTATGGTATGTATACAAACTGAATGCTATACAGAAAAAGAGAGCGTGCGCTACTGTTAAAGAAACATAGTGTTAATCTGGGGTTTTGAACACCCAGCAGACTTTTGGTTTGTACTCGGTATGTCTTGCCTCCTTGCTTTCCTTATAGTCTGAAAAAAATATGATCTGGCCCATGGTGAGTTGTAAGAAATGAATCAAAAGCTATATGCTATCAATAGGACTTGAAAAACATCCAGGTGCCTAGAAATTTGAAGCTTGGTCCTGCACAAAATTGACAGGACTGGACAGATCTTTGCTGCATATTATGGGAGTTCCGTTATGGGTCTCAGTTCACAAATAGGAGGGGGCAGAGAACTGAAATGTGCTGTCACTGTGTGGGAGTGGCAATTAAAGGTGCAGAGAGAGATGATTAACTAATTAACCAATCTATTAAAAGTCTGCATTTTTCAGTAGAGTTGTCCTGATGGGCATAATCCTACAACTTTTTTGCTGATTTATTTTGTGAAAGAGTGAGGCATGAGAAGTGCATTTGGAAGTACAAATAGTGGCCTAATTCTGCCCATATGCTGTCTTAAGTCCCAAAAAGCGCAGTCTAACATGCTCTCAAGTAAATGTACCTAATATTGCTGACCAAGTCACTGTTATACATGTACATATGGAGGTATCTTGTACTGAATTAGGCCATTGTTCAGTTTAGTCCAGAATTGTCCACTCTGACTGGCTGTGGCTCTCCATCGTCTCAAGCAGAGTAAAGTTCATCCCAGAATTTACCTGAGATCCATTACTGAGAGATGCCAGAGATTAAGCCTGGACCTTTTGCATGCAAAATATATGCTCTGCCACTTGAATGAAACACTGTCTTGACTTCCAGGGTGACTTTGTAGACAGAGGCTACTACAGTCTTGAGACGTTCACATATCTTCTTGCCCTAAAAGCAAAATGGCCTGATCGTATCACACTCTTGCGTGGAAATCATGAAAGCAGACAGATAACACAAGTGTACGGGTTTTATGGTAAGGGGTTTTCTTTTTAAAAACATCTCCATTGTAGTCAGCACACAACCATAATGAACAAACTTGTCTCTCTGGAAATTGTAGTTTTTGGAAACTTGTCTCTCTGGAAATTGCAGTGAGAACATGGATTATGGGAAATGATTTTATCACAAGTGTAAACAAAGATAAAAATGTAACTTAGGAAACTGTAGGTAGAGAGCTGATGCTGTGGATTGTTAAAATCTAGCAACAGTAATACTAGGTGTGGGGTGCAAGGCACTGAGATTTGGCTAATGGGTAGTAAACTGGATTGGGCTTGAAAATGTTGTGTTCAGATCCCTAGTTTTTCATGACTATGCTGAATGACCCTGGGCACTGGAACGTTTATGTACCCATTCTGTCACTTTGTCAAAGGTTACCCATCCATGAACAGCGCGTAAGAGTAGCTAAAGATTGTCTGTAGCCTGTCCTGTATTTGCTTTAGACACCGTAGATTAAAATGGTGATCAGTGGTAATATGGTAGTGTAACAGGACTATCAACATTAAGTGACTTGTGGAGGTGTTCATAGACTGAGTTAGGTGAACATATGTGGCCAGGCTTTCATCCATTCTAGAAGCTGAGTGTGTCTTGTTATCTACTGAACCCACAACCTTACTAGTCCAGCTGGATTGTGAAACTAATACATCATGGTTTTTCATTCCTCCCTTTCTTTCATTCTAACAGATGAATGCCAAACAAAATATGGTAATGCTAATGCCTGGAGATATTGCACCAAAGTCTTCGACATGCTTACAGTAGCAGCGGTAAGGGATTTTATTTATTTATTTGATTTATATCCCATCCTCCCTGGCGAGGCAGGCTCAGGGCAGCTCACAAATTTGAGGTAACACAGTTACATTTTGTGTCCAAATAAAACAACAATTAAAACATTAAAACGATTTCTAAAAATATCTACTTATAATGGTATCAAGGTTTCAGACAGTGATCTGAATGGTGGTTAGCCATTCTAAGAGCTTCTAGGATTGCAATAACATAAAGAGGTAGACCATCGGTGATGTTTCTATGGGCCAAGCATGCCGCTGCAGATGTTATCATTATAAAAATGCCTGGCGGAAGAATGCCATTTTGCAGGCCCTGCGGAACTGTGAAAGCTCTCACAGGGCCCTGATCTCTTCCGGCAGCTCATTCCACCAGCTCATTTTTTTAATGCATCTTCTGAAAATAGAAAATGAGCGACTCTCTAATCCTTTTTCCTGTATGTCTGTTGAATTTCAAACTTGTGATGCTCATATTTCTCTCTTCATCTTTAAGTTAATAGACGAGCAGATACTTTGTGTACACGGGGGCCTGTCGCCAGACATCAAAACATTGGATCAGATCCGAACTATTGAGCGCAACCAAGAGATTCCACACAAAGGAGCATTTTGTGACCTTGTCTGGTCAGACCCAGAAGATGTTGACACCTGGGCTATTAGTCCTCGAGGAGCGGGTTGGCTATTTGGAGCAAAAGTTACCAATGAGGTAAAAAAGGTCCCAAACCCATCTTATAAAATAGTGAGCTCGGCAGCAGTTTCTCGTGTTCAATATTTTAGTATTGAAGCAGTCAGGAGGCTTGTCTAGACAGTATATTTGATGTGTTGTTTATAAAACTATGGTAAGAATGTTGATTGTTTTTTTTTTAATTGTGGGAGTTACCAGCATTCTTACCATCATTTCATAGACAACACATCAACTTGAGAGCAGCCCTAATGTTTCAGAATATCCCAGTCTTATCAGAACTTGGAAATTAAGCAGGGTTGGTACTTGAATGGGAGATCACAAAGTGCTGCTATGCAGAGGAAGGCAAAATCACCTTTGCTCATATCTTGCCTTGAAAACCTCACACATTGGAACCTCATGGGGTTGCCATGAGTCAATTGCAACTCTTAAATCCTCCTCTTAGAAGAATTGTTGAAATCTATTTTTCTAGCTTGTTATTGCCTCTGGGACAAATGAGTATTTTACAGGAAGAAATTCTTTTTTTTTTTTCCTTTTCTTGCAGTTTTCTCATTTGGTGCTCTGTGCTTTGTATGTAGCAGTTAAAATGAGGAGAGGAGATGGTGGGGTCCCAGTACTGCTGAATTTGCAAGCTCTAGTTGTACTTGTAACTGAATGTAAAACTTTGTCTGGAGATACATGTACTAATATCCATGACACTGCTGTTAGTGTGACACTGCTTCTAAAGCCTTGGGGTGCAGCAATAAAAACAGCAGTATTTCATTTTATATCCAGTATTTATGTACTTTCCTCCATGTTCCTTAAGCTGGTATTTAGCTTTCGGGACCACATTTTTAAACCTTAGGTTGCATCCTTAACACTAGGTAGAGAGCTATGCTTATGGAACAGAATTCCATTTCCCCCCCTGCTTTTACTTGCTGTGTTTACGAAGGTGAGGAACAAGGGAGCCCCACAAATGAGAGTTTTTAAAATATGTACAGTGCTCTTCTGGGGGATTGCGATAACTGCTGTCAATGAAAGGGGTTGTCTTTTTTATTGTATTCATTGTAAATGTTTTGTCTCCCACTCCTTTTAAATTTTAGTTTGTCCACATCAACAACTTAAAGCTCATCTGCAGAGCCCATCAGCTGGTGCATGAAGGCTATAAATTCATGTTTGATGAGAAGCTGGTAACGGTGTGGTCTGCTCCAAACTACTGCTATCGCTGTGGAAATATTGCTTCAATCATGGTCTTTAAAGATGCAAATACGAGGGAACCAAAGCTCTTCCGGGCAGTCCCAGACTCTGAACGTGTGATCCCACCAAGAACAACCACACCGTATTTCCTTTGAGACTTCACTCAGTTCCTTGTACTGTTTTCTCTGTGGCATACTTTTTATCGAGCACTTTGCTGCTGAAATGTTGCATCTTGCCTTTTTTTATTTTTAAATTATCTAAATGTGTTGTATATTGTGTCTGTAGCAATGCGTCTCTCGATCCTTTCTGCACACCTTTTGTACCCCACCTCCCTTCCCAAGACTTGTCTGTGAGTGCTTGTGAAATGTCTCTAGCACTTATCCTGCTGGTGGTTGTTCTTGCATATTCGTGGGAGTGTGCTTTTTTTAGGGAAAACTGCACTTTTCCTTGAAATAATAAAAATAGAGCAAGGCATCAGAACTAGTCTGATCTCCTTCATTTCATTTAGGAGGTTATTTTCAGGGAGGTTTTTCTTTCCTTTTCTTTTTCTTTGCAAGTTTTTAAGAAATTTCAGCAGCAAAGGCATACTCGCATTCACAATGGGACTCGCAATTGAAAGTGTAGCATACACATGTCGAAGATGTAAAAGTGAATTGTCCTAGTTTTGTTTTAAAGTGGGTATAAAATAAGTAGTCTGAAAGGCTGCCCCGACTATATTTTTGTTTTGTTTGCTTTGGGTTTTTTAGGATTCAAAACTAAAAATACAAAACTGGCTACAGGTATTTGAATTTGTATAGTAAAATAATTGCTCTGATTTTTTTCAGATACCTTGTATTTTTAATAAAGTCATATCCCGAATTCTGCCTCTATGTTAAACATTGGAAATAAAACCCTACATTGTTAATATGAATGTATATTCTCTTTCCTGTGTACACAGACATCGGCTGAAGATGTGATTAGGGTTTGTCTAAGTACAGCTGGGTCTCTTAAGAGTGCTGCTGTATTCTGAAAACTGATGTCACCAATGTATCAGTTCTTTGTTCAGCTACAACTTGAAGAATCCTAGCGGCTTTGGATGGATTTGCCCAGTTTTCTCCAATTGTGGTAGGGCTGTAGAAATATCAGAGGGATGGATTTGATGAAAATAGGACTGGGTTTTGACCTCCCTATAATTTTTATTTCCAGCAAAGAACACCTGAAGTACTTAATACCATAATTGCTGATTCTTGCCCTGACCTGGATAGCTCAAGCAAGCCCAATCTCATCAGATCTTAGAAATTAAACAGGGTCGAATCTGGCAAGTACTTGGATGGGAGACCTCCTTGAAATACCAGGAGTCAGGGGCAGGCTTTATAAAGCCACCTCTCTGAATATCCTCCAGGCCCCCAGTAGGGATAGGTCAACCAGAAGTCATTTATGACCTCTAGATGCAGACAAACACACACACAATACCAACCCCCCCCCCAAAAATTCCATAATTGCAGATTCTTTTATTAATTACCAAAAAAGCAAGTAATTTTTAAATAGAAAAAATAGCTTCAAAGTATTTGAATGCTCACTATTTTTGGTTGGTTACTTTTCCACCCCAGTGCCATTCTGCTGTGTAGTACCAGATGATGAGATAGGATTCTGTCATTTATGTTTGAAATCCTTTTGAAAGAATGAGGTCAAGACAATGAATCTTGTGTCTATTTACTGCAACCTGAAGAAGCAGCAGTACCAGTATCATTTATCTCACAAATGCCCCACCCTTGTATAGTCACCTGGTGTGTGAGTGTATATAAGAAATATCAGTGCTGGAGTGTGACAAGCATACTGTATAAAATGTCTCTTCTACCTAAGTGTTATCTGTCTATAATTCTGCCACATTATGTCTTGATCAGTTTTTTAAGTAGGCTGCAGGTATCATTATCCGGTACCAGGATATGATTATGCTGTGCTATGTTGTTTACAAAAAAATCACATAGATTAGGTAGGGTATCCCCATAGTGCTGTTTAAAAATAGAATTCAATTGTCTTTTTTTTTTTTGCTTTTGCTGAAAAGGTCCAATGTGTTTAGATTTCCAAGTCATCTATTAGCAGTCCTTTTTCTCAGGGCAGTAAATTCCACATATTTACCTCTCCAGGACACAAATATTCAAATAACATGATGCAAAAAGGCATTTTATTTAAAAAATATTGAATATATATTTACAAATACAGCCCGCAAAGTAAAGTTGCCTTAGTCTACACTAAAAACATTAAAATAAATATTTCCTGGATTTGGATACATTGTTGTGGCCTGAAACGTTTCTGATATGTGTGCAGGTAGATTCTTATTTTTACCTTTTTCATATAGGTGATAATAGAAAAGAAGGTTCCAATAGGCAATCTGTGATCTTTTTGGCTTTTTTTTAGCACTTTATGAACAGCATCAATGTTAATGTGTGAAAGAGAGTCTAAATAACATCCAAAGAAATAAAGAGTATTCACGGAGGGGAGGGGTGGGGAGAGGAGCCGCTTCTCCTGCTGGAAGAGCCCGTTTAAAACTGATGGAAGGAGGGCGCAGGAGGAGAATCCCTAAAAGTGGGTGGCCAGGCCGAAAGTGCTCCTCTTGGAGTCCCCCTCCCATGCTCTTTGCCCTTCAAAAGCCCCCCCCCACCCCCCAAGTTCCCCACCTACCTTCCTTCCCGGCTCCCGAGGCGCAGTTCCGCCCCTTCAGACTAGCTGTCAGGGGGACTCTGCGTCCGCCCAGCCACGACCATCCACCGCTTAACCCTTAAAACGTGAAGGAGCAGTGGGACGACCGAACTCGCGCTACTTACTGTGTTATATTCTTGAATTGCGTTTTGTGATTGCATTGGAAACCGCCTTGGGGAAATGAGTCTGGAGAGAGTCATACACACGTCCCATTAAACAAATAAAACATCTTTATTGAATCCCACACGGAAAAGGACTGCTCCCGGCACCTTCCTCAGAGACCACGTGGGAGGCGGCGAGACTAAGGCGGAGCAACGGGGGACCCAAGCGAGAGTTTCTGAGGCGAAGCTCCTCCCCTTTTTAGAGCCCCCCCTACCGCCGCACGCTACTTAGCGCCGCTTGGGGATTGGCTGGTGTGCCTGCTCGTCACGTTCTCTCTTTGCCGACCACAGTTTAGATTTCCGGTTCCGGTCGGTGCGTGGAGAGGGAGAGGTGGAGGAGGCGGCGGTAGCAGTAGCAGCAGAGGTGCCTGAGGGGCTGTCGTCTCCTCACGTTTCCTTCTCCCGCCCCGGCCTGTCATGGCGCGGAACTCGCTCTCCTCGCGCTTCCGCCGCCTGGACATCGACCAGTTTGACGAGAACCGCTTCGTCGAGGAGCCTGACGGGGCCGAGACCGGCACTGGGGCTGGAGCTTCGGAGACTGACGGAGGGCCCGGGCCGGAGGTGGAGGCGGCGCTGCGGCAATATCCTTTTATGGGGTGGGGGGGAGATGGGAAGATAAACCCGCGCCCTGCATCTCTGAACTCGTAAACATTCCCTACCCTTAGAAAATCCCTTTCTTTTATAGACAGGTATTCTCCCTCTTCTGATTACACCTTAATTTTTTTGGGGGGGGAGGTATTTTTGTCTGCCTTTGTCTCTGTGTTCTGGATGCCCTCTTCTCATCTGTGTCTTATTCTTTTCCCCATTCACGAAGAGTCATTCACTTCCGCACCTTCCCTCCTCGTGCATTTAGGAATTTTTTCTATGTGTTGGGATATTGGTTATCTTCCCCCCCCCACCGCCCCCCAAAAAATCTTAGGGTGCTGAGGGAGGTGGCTTAGTGGTAGAGCATCTGCTTGACAAGCAGAAGGTCCCAGGTTCAATCCCCGGCATCTGCAACTAAAAAGGGTCCAGGCAAATAGGTGTGAACAACCTCAGCTTGAGAGCCACTGCCAGGCTGAGTAGACAGTACCGACTTTGATGAACCAAGGGTCTGATTCAGTATAAGACAGCTTCATATGTACCACATGTCCTATTATTCTGGGTTGTAGGGGAGTGGTGACAATTTCAATGGAAATTTACACTCCCCCCCCCCCCCCCCCATAATGGCAAGGTATATGCCTTGCAAATTGAGAGAAGTTAGTAGGTTTCTTACCTTTATGTACCTTAACAAAACTCGTTTACACCCAGGGGTGTTGGTGGAAAAGTAATGACTTTTAAGAGATTTTCATGCCTGATTGCCTAGAGAGGACTTGCTCCAGTTGACTGGCTGTTTGCAAAGTGTGATCAAAGAGCTTGTTTTGGAAATGTAGGTAATCTACCGTAGCTGTCTTGCTTTCCTGCCTTGTCTGTAATATTTACTATAGTGAGAAACTTGTTCCTAAGATGTCCTTTTCTAATCCTGTTCATCCATGTGCAACAAAAACTAGACCTTGAGTTTTGGAGTTTCATATTGTGGAAAGTGGTGGACCTGGTGCTTGAAGACTATAAAAGCTAGGCTAAGACTACCTTCAGACAGTTGAGCTGTGTTTAATCACTGCAGCCTTTGGGAAGCTGCTCGTGGTGTCATGGTTACTGTTTGCAGCAGTGTGTGTGTGGTATATTCTTGCCCCCTGTACAATCCAGGATTGTCTAATAACAGGTGTGTCAACTTAGTACAACTTGTGTGTGTGTGAACTTGAAACCAGGTGTGTCAACTTAGTAGGCTGTGATAGGGCAGGAAGATAAGTGTGTAAAGACAAAATGGTGATATGGGTATGAGGTGAGCCCCACCCTGTAGCTGCCTATGGTGTGTCACCAGTGACAAGCCCATGTAGGGTTGTGATGCATATATCCATCATGCATGGAATTGAGTTGGGCAAGACAGGACAGGTTTTACTAGCTCCAGCAAGTGTCATGACTAGGGTGGGCTTGTCTTGGCTGGTCAGGGTCAGCAAATGCTGCTCTGCATGTTGTTAATTTTGAAAGAGGAGCCTATTTTTTTTTTAATAATGCGGAGCAGGAAGTAAATGAGAAAGCTGCTGTTTCCTTCATTTCCAGGAGCAAAAAAAGCCTCTGCTATATTAGTGACTGTTTAGGGTGTTGAAGTGTATGTAACACAGTGCAGCAGATAAATATATGTAGAAAGAATAAATAGGAGTCTTGTGGCTCCTTAAAAAACAGGTTTTTATAGTATAAATTGTGTTGGACTAGAACCCACTTTGCCAGAAAGGATTCTCTGTGGTTAGGACACCTGGGAAAACACTGAAGTGGTAGTGATGTGTATGATTTTGGATCAGGTCTGCATTCCTTAGTGAGCAAGACAAGACAACCTGGTTAGAATTTTTCCAGGATTTGCAAGATCTCCAGTGTTGGTAAACTGAATTAAAGAATTAAGTAGCAGCTCTACAGGGAGTGAATACTATGTCCCTTTGAGATGTCTTCTGAAAAAATGCCATAGGCAGACTAATAGTTTGTAATGAGATATTAGAACCCAGCTGATATAAAGATGCTCAAAATAACTGCTGTGAATCTCTTTGGGATGTAACCCAGATTGCTTCATTTGTTAAGAGACTGCGTGCAAGACGAGAACAAAATGTCTGTGGACAATTTTCTATTTGAACTCTGCAGCTTTTTAAAATGGGAAGATGGTAGCATCAGGCCCAGCTTTTCCTGCTGCTAGTATAGTGGGAATGTTTGTCTTATTTGTCCTCTGTTAATAAAAGGATAGCTGTTCCAGGTACAATAGCAAAGGGCTTCCCCATCTGGTGTGCAAAACCTGTGTTGTCACTTAATCACTGGAAAAAGGTTTCCTGATCTTTCCGCAGGGCTAAGCTCTTTGGGATGAAGTGATGAATCACTAGATATCAGAGATAGCTATGGACCTGCCCGTTTAAAACTTTGATGTGCCATAGGTGTGAATCAGAATCCCACACTTTTAATATTTTGCTCAACAGTTTTTATTTATTTAAATCATTTTTAGCTGCATTAGGGTTTGTAGAATCTTTCAGGCTCAAGTGCCGTGTTCTACTGGAGAAAGTTTTTCTTCCAGACGTTTCGTTCTCAGCTGCGGAGAACATCCTCAGTGGCATTGCAGCCGGAGCAGGCGCTCTGACTTTCTTGGCTGCTGTGCATTGAGTGAGGCCAACTTTAACAGAAAGGAAGAAGGCATTTCCATCCACCAATCTTGGTATCCAGCTCTGCAAAACACCCTACAGACTATAAATTGCAGATATTCACAGAACAACCAGTACATTCCACAGAACAATCAGCACAGTCAACAACCATCTTCCTTATCTTCACACCCCTTCCAACCCTCCCAGCAATTAACACAGAACAATGGTTACATTCAACAGCCAGTTTCCTTATCACTACCCTTCCAGGAAGCCCCACCAAACAATGGGCACATCCACAAACCTATTGCCCTTTCACCACACCCCCTCCAGCCTAGAAATAGCAGCTCTCCAGCAGCCCTGGCCTCACTCAATGCACAGCAGCCAAGAAAGTCAGAGCGCCTGCTCCGGCTGCAACGCCACTGAGGATGTTCTCCGCAGCCAAGAATGAAACATCTGGAAGGAAAACTTTCTCCAGTAGAACATGGCACTTGAGCCCGAAAGATTCTACACACCCTAATGATGTTACCAGCCGTGAAAACCTGAAATCTTTGATTTTTAGCCGCCTTTACAGCCTATGGAACTCAAGGCGGCTTATGTTGTAAATAAAATAATAATAAAACCCAGAATTTAAATCACAGATTAAGACTGCCATCAAACTAATCAGATACAGTTCTAAATAAAACCTTATTCCACTACTACAAAGACTGAAAGTGAGCCAGGTATACCTCCCTGGAGAGGTTGTTCCATAACCATGGGGCTGCCACTGGCCCTCTCTTGTGTACCTGCCAAATGAACTTCTCTAGTTGATGGGAGAGTCAAAAGAGCCATGTCCTGTTGTCAATTCCTAAGCAGGAACATGGAGAAGACAGTCCTTCAAATACCCCAGTCCCATTTAGGGCTTTAATGGACAAACCTGACACCTTGAATTGGGCTTGGGTGGATCAGTAGCCAGTGTAATTGTTGTAATAGCAGGGTCACATACTCCTGATAGGTAGCCCCAATCAGCAGTCCACTGCATTTTGTACTAGCTGTAGCTTTATGACACTTTTTGTGTATTTGGTGAGGTGACACAATTTGAGTTTGAAATGCCCTGGAAGATTATAAATTGGCACACACGGAAAAAGTAATGTATTTTTTATTAGAATCAACCAAAATACCCATGAAAGCCTGCTGAAATCTTCAGCAGGCTTGGATGCTCACTTAAAAAGGATGAAGGGGAGGAAAAGATACTTAAAAGTCATGATGTTTGAAAGACCTATTGTTGGTTGAAAACTGTTTGGAAGAAACAAGTATTTGTTCCAGTGGCTGTATTTTGAAGATAGCTAAGCCAGGGGCTTGGATCCAGGTTACTATTTTCAGAAGCACAAGGACTTTAGTGCACAAAGCATGATTCCACCCCTCACCCAACATAACAGCCCAAAATGCTTTAGTAGGGAAAGATCTCAGAATTGTTGGGTGTGCATCTGTTTCTTGTTCGTAAATCTGTAGGTATGAGAGGGTGGTGTACATGCTAGCCAGATGGCTTAAAGCAGGTGACATTTTTCCTTCTGTGTGTTGGGAGAGATTTATGTGTGGAAATGTGTATCAATGTTTCTCAGCACATTTATAATGAGGTATGTAAATTTAATATGGATTTAAAATCATAGAATCAGAGTTGGAAGGAGCCATACAGGCCATCTAGTCCAACCCCTGCTCAATGCAGGATCAGCGTAGAGCATCCCTGATAAGTGTTTGTCCAGCTGCTGCTTAAAGACTGTCAGAGAGGAGCAGCTCACCACCTCTCTACTTGTGGCTACAAAGAGTAGCAGCAGAGCACTGTTTATGTTCAGGCTTTTACCTATTTCAAATGAGTAAAGCTAACAATTAAAAAAGGTTAAAAGCATACATAGAAAATTAACAATAAATGCAGGCTATTGATTTTTACCACCACAGTCTAACTAGTGGGTTATGTGTGTGTGTGTTTTAAATGTACATGTTCCCTTGATGCTTTTTCCTTATGGCTTGGCTTTCTGGCAGCTACACAAGGGAAAAAAATCAAGATTTTAAAGGAAAAAAGATTAATATCTAATTTATTATAATAGTGGGAGAGTTATAAAATATCTGAAAGTCTGCAAATCCTGTCACACTTGCTTTGAGTGACAAAGGGTTTTCTGTGAAAAACTGCTTTAAAATGAGCGGATGAAATTAACTTTGAAGCAGCTTTGCTTGCACACAGGGATGCTTTGCAATTTTTAAATCACACATGTAATGCAGAGAACATCTTAAAAATAAGCAAAAGAATTTTATTTTTGGAAGTCTTGTTCATGTGTAAATGTCTCTTCCTTATTTGATAATTGCAGTTGTTAAGACATCATAGAGCTCACACCTAAGAAGCGTCCCCCTCCCCACAAGGAACTAAGGGGGAATGGAAGTCTTGTTGATAAAAGCTGGGTTTCTACATTTCATTTCCTGAACCGAATCCTATTTTGCTTTGTAATTCATACGTTAATGTCAGTATTTCCTAGGGGCTTAAGGGGATAAAATTATAAAAGACCATTGACTGCCAGTTAGTTCAAAGCCCAGATTGAGGGCCTGGTCTTGATCTGGTGGGTTCTGTCTACTCAGTGGCTGGCTCTTTAACTTGCTTTGCTGCACAGGCGACATGCTCCGAGCGTTCCACGTGGCTTTACGGAATTCACCCGTCAACAATAAGAATCCAGCAGCAAAGGTAAGCGGTGTCTTTGGCCATTTGGCCATCACTGTAATAAAATATAAAGGTCTGTAAATAAGATCTTATGGGTATGACACTATTAGTGCTTAAAATCTCTTGTAAAAGTATGGCATTTTTCCAGATGGGTAACAGGTGCCTTGCTCTTTTTGTTAAGTTTATTAGTTGCTAGGAAATAGCCATTATGAGTTTAGGCTGTATTTGTGCCCTCACTCTCCTTGCATCTCTCTCCAGGAGCGGGCCCAGGAAGTTGTGATGAAGGTCCTCACCTCTTTTAAAGGCAGCGAGATAGAGCAGGCAGTAAACTCCTTAGACCGAAATGGTATTGATTTGTTAATGAAGTACATTTATAAAGGATTTGAAAAGCCAACAGAAAATAGCAGTGCAATACTACTCCAGTGGCATGAAAAGGTATGTAATGTATGTCTTCCAGCCTGACTCCACAGTTCAGCAGGCCATATAGCTAATGACCTTTTGAATGATTGTCCACTTTTCTGTTAACATTCCACATAGAGTCCAGATCCTTCAACTGGATGAGGTAGTAGAGCAGGTTACTAAGGTTGAGAAGCCATAGCATGGTAACAGTTTGTACAGAAGTTCAGGGCACTTATAAGAAGGGAGCTAAGGATTTCTAAGAGCCCCATGGTGCAGAGTGGTAAAGCTGCAGTACTGCAGTCGGAGCCCTCTGCTCACAACCTGAGTTCGGTCCCAGTGGAAGCTGGTTCAGGTAGCTGGCTCAAGGTTGACTCAGCCTTCCATCCTTCCGAGGTCGGTCAAATGAGTACCCAGCTTGCTGGGGGGAAAGTGTAGATGACTGGGGAAGGCAATGGCAAACCACCCTTAGCCCTATAGTGTTAGCATGATGATGACTATATGGCTTCTGCTATGAATAACTTTCCAAAGCTTACTGGTGAAATTATGCTCAATATTGGATGTTCACAGATGCAGCTTTTCTTGCAGACATACCAGGGGGTGGCTACAAGCTCTGTTCTCATGACAACATGGAGAGTCTTTCTGCTCGCTCTCCTGTTTCCATTGGAAACATCAGCTTGTAACCAGTGTAGGTTGGCATTTGTGGTTTTGTGAAGTCAGACAAACTGCCTATTTGGTAGGAGGAAATACTGCTGAGTGTCTGTGTGTGTGCAGTTTACAGTCCTCCACCCACCCCAAATTTGCAGAGCAGCAAAGCATTTCCAAAAGTTTTGCAATATCTTTACTTGCATCATTCTGCAAGGGTAAAATGTCTACCTTGTGGTAAGACTTCTTACGGTTTACATGAGCGAATATTTCTGTCTGAAGACAGGAAGCTACAGCTGCTCAAGGTAGTTTCACCAGCAAGGCTGTAAAAATTGATATTGCATGTATTTTTGGCTCATACATACACATAAAATAGATGTTGACTACAATTGTCTGCTGCATGGAGATAACTTGAGTTCCGTTGGTAGATGAGATGTGCTTTCTCTCTCCTGCTGTCACACAGACTCTGCTTCAGCTGTCCTCAAGCCTTTTGGCTTGGGTTCAGAGCCTGTATTATAAATTGGTCCTTTTAGATGCTTTTAGGTAGTTTTATAAATTGGCCCTTAAATAAATTGGTCCTTTTAGATGCATATATGGAGTTGCTTTTGTCTTGAGCTGGGTTCAGTTATGCGTGGATTTTTTTCTCTCATTCACATACAGAGCCTGAAAGTTAAAATGACTGACTTTGAATTCCTAGAACAGCATAAAACTTAACAAATGTGGGTTTTTTTCCTCTTGGAAATGTTCATATTGTTTTGTATTTCTTTACTTCGTTTAGTAAGAAAGGCCCAGACTCTAGGTATTAGTCAACACAGCAGGTTGTTCTGCTTGTAATGTCCAAGAGAACTGATTTGTTTTCCTTCAGGTCCTCCTTCCCTCACTTGGGAACACACTAGGGATAGAAAACTTGGCTTCAGACAGTGGAGGCCTAAAGGACGTTAGGAGAGAGGTGGTGCTCCTGCTAAAGTCAAAAGAAAGAACTGGCAACAGATACTGAAAACTGCTCTGTGAAACCAGGGCCAGTAGTGTCCTTAAAGTCCTTTAGAGCAGGTGTCCTCAACCCCCAGGCCGTGGACCAGTACCGGTCTGTGGCCTGTATAATTACAATGTGAGTTGTATATATTACAATGTAATAATAAATTTATAATAAATTTTTAGTGATAATTTAGTAATAATAAATTTGTAGTAATAATTACAATAAGATGATGATATTGGATTTATATCCTGCCCTCCACTCTGAATCTCAGAGTAGCTCACAATCTCCTTTATCTTCCTCCCCCACAACAGACATCCTGTGAGGTGGGTGGGGCTAAGAGAGCTCTCCCCAGAAGCTGCCCTTTCAAGGAGATCTCTGCAAGAGCTATGGCTGACCCAAGGCCATTCCAGCAGCTGCAAGTGGAGGAGTGAGAAATCAAACTCAGTTCTCCCAGATAAGAGTCTACATACTTAACCACTACACCAAAATAAAGTGCACAATTGTATCATCCTGAAACCATGCCCCCCCCCCCCCCCCCCCGGCCAAACCTGGTCTGTGGAAAAATTGTCTTCCACAAAACTGGTTCCTAGTGCCAAAAAGGTTGGGGACCACTGCTTTAGAGCATTTGGAGATGTTTCATATGTTCTGAGAAATTTGCTTGTTTGGGACTGGCCCCTAAACTAATGAGTTTTTTTTCTCTTTCTCTCACCCCCTCAGGCATTAGCAGTAGGTGGACTAGGATCCATAGTAAGAGTTCTTACTGCACGAAAAACTGTTTAACAAACTCTGTTCCTTTGAATTGAGACACCGAGAACTCTCTTGGAGCCAGGAGGCGGCACTGGCTATGCTGATACTTTACCCTTCTAGGATCCGCAATCTACTGAAATACTTTGGGAGTCTCCTTCCTCTCTTGGAACAAGTACTTTTAACCATAGAAGTGGCGGGGGAGGTCCAGTATATTAATGTTTTCTGACTATCAGATTCAGGAGCCGGGAGGGGACTACTTGCAATTTGTGCCGCAAACAGAAATGGGGGTGGTATATACGCGTGTGCCTGTCTGCAGTATGGTGGCTGCTCTGGCCAAGTGTGTGTGTATGTATGTGCTTGGGTGAATAAGTGAGACTTAATTTAAACTTACAAATGTGTGTGGTGGGGGCAGGGGTGGAGCTGAGCTGTCAAGAGAAACAAGAGGTTGGTTTAAGAGTTGAAGGAAGATTTTCTTATGCAAGAGGGCTTTTTGTATATATGGATAAGAATAGCTGGACTAAATACAGTTTGTTTCATGTAAAGTGCCTGCTGCTCTATCTAGAAGTTCTTGGATGGTTAGAATAAATAATATTCCATGATGGATTTTTGAATGTCCTTGGGGGCTAGTTCATGGCTAATTCTCACATGCAAATATTTGTTCTAGCCCCATTTACCTGTTCTCAAGTTTTGGGGTGGGGCAGTGAAATGCCAGACTTGCTCTGGGCCCATATAACCCTTTTCAATTAATGAGCAAAAGAGAGAGACAGCAAGCAGCCTTTTCTTTTCCAATGTATGTCCCCTATAATTAGCTTACCTGAGCTTGGTCATACTCCAAGTTCCTCTATTGAAATTATAATATGTGCTACAAAATTATTTGGCTAAGAATGGATTTGAAATAAGATCCTGTATATCCACTAAGACTTTTAGCATTCACCTTATCTTCCTTTTTTACTTTAATCAATTGTGTGCATGTTTTACCCAGCCCAGTAGCCAGGGGATATTATTTTTTGCGTATACTCAGAAGCCCATGCTGAACTAAATTTAGTCTTGAAACTACTAGGAGATTCCTATATAATCTTCTCCAGGACAGTATGCTAAGTATATTATACTAACATAAACTTCCCACAAGGTAGCTTTAATATGACAGTGGACCTGTACTATTTAGGACACTAGGTTTTTTGGAAACAACACAAAGCTCATACGGCAGAACACAGGCTGGCACCTTTTAAACTCTATGTGGACAGCTCAGTTCTCCAATGTCTTTAACAGCTGGAATCTCCCCTCCATTTAACCTATACCACCATATTAATCTCTCTGTAATAATACTGAAAGCAAAGTATTTGCAGCTATGAAGCAATATATAAAATCCATCTGTATTTCAGGAAGGAATGGTACCACTCAAATTCCTTGAGGATGAAAGTCCAACTTGGTTCTCAGCTGGTGAGACAGGCAATTAGTATTTAGGTTAAATACACAACTTGGTAGCAGGTAACAAGGCAGATTCTAGTTTTAATCAAAAATGTATTGCACCACAAATTAGCTTTCTACAAGCCATTACATAATACAGTTCCTCTGCATACAGAATGGGTAGACAAAGTGTCCATAAAAAGGCTTTTTATATACACTCCATTATGTGTTCTTTGTACAAGAAAAAAGTGCATCAGTTACTATTTAATGAATATATACACAACCTCAGCTCTGCTAGTTGAAAAAAAAATCAACACCTGAGTGACAAGAGACATCTGAGGGTTTTTTCCTATCCTGTGCCTTAAAATTGGCTCTAAAAAGGGCTGGCTGAGCCACCTCTTGAAAATTTTACTGTGCATTCCTCATAGTAAGGAAGACCTCCATCAAACTAACAGGTTCAATTTCTTAAGCAGTTTGTAATTTTTTTTTTAAAGACCTGCTGCTTAGTGCTGCTGTTCTGCATGGTCAGTCTTCTGTAGAGCACATAATAGTATACTTCAGTTAAACTGTAGTTTCCAAGCTAGGTGTTGATTTTTAAGTTACTAAAGAAAGAACATTGACCTGAGAGAAGTTCTCCTCTCAAATGAACCATACTGAAGGCCCTGTATTTAGTGTTTCTTAAAAAGTCATTCACATTCAGAGCAGCAGCTCCAGTTGTTCATGTTGCTTCTACTGACAGCATGTGAATAAGTTCCAAGATATGTCTGAAGCAGCTTATGTCACCATGCCAGGAATGGTGCACCAGCCCCCATAAAGCAAACTTGCAGATGAAACAAACTCCTTTCTGCTTCAGCAGCAAGTGCCTTATGTTCTCACACTTTCCCATCTGTACATCCTACTACATTAATCTAAAAGGCAACTGAATAGTTATGTCATAAAGACCATTTAAAATTATTTTTCTTTAAGAAAAATAAAGGTGGCCAACTCTGCAAAAAGTTGTGTTATCCTGCTAGAAGTTCAAATATGCTCTTTCCAGCAGCCATGTTAATAAGCAAACAGTTCAGTCTGAGAAGGCAGAAGAGCCTTCTCAGCCTTGGAGCATTCTATACTGTCAGGAATGATGCAAGCACCATGCTCATTTAACAGATATGCATTTTGTGATGACAGGAATAAAAACACATCCCAAGCTAATAAGTACTGCTTCCATAAAAGTGGTATTCAGTTCCCCAAGGCCTCGAGAGCCAGCTACTTCATTGTCCACCTCAGCACTTCCAACCCCACCCACAGGGAGTCAGTTATAGCAAAGAACACTCCCTTTTACAGTACAGTTTTGTAAACAGTTTTTCAAAGCTCTTATACAAAATACTATGGTGAGCGTAATTAAGACACACCTTAATCAACAGGTGCAGTATCCATGTCCTAGAAAGAAAGAGCAACTGAAGGGCAGGTAGACAGTGCATTCTTTGGAGCCATTCATGACCATGGGGTCCTGGGACTTGAGATAGAGGGTCGGATGCTGCCCCTGGGAGACGGTTTTGACCCAAACCAGGACATCTGGCAGGGAAAAAGCCCAACATCATCACACTCGTGGCTCAAACAGTAGTCCTGAGCAATCATGCACCTATTCTAAAGCACAGCAATTCTTTCACTTTCAAGGCATCAAAAGGAAAACAACTTCCTAGTGGCCACTGGTCCCTCAAAGCAGAGACAGGCACCTGTGCCTCAAGTTACTCAATTCCAGCCCACTTCTCCAACAAGGAGAGGACTTCCATTCACTGAGGCTCAGGACCAAAACAGACATGATGGAGGATTAAGGTAAATTGTGCAATGAGATGTAATTTGGATCACGGCCATGTGGGAAAAGGAAATGTAACAGGGTTGAAGAGAGCAAGGGTGCAGAGCAAATGGCATAGTAGGTAGAGATCACAGCAATGAGGAAAGAAATCAATTTAAGCAAGGCATTTGGGGAGAACACACTCAAAAATTGCAGATGACCTTGGTGAGCAGGAAGGTTAAGGCCAGGTAGGCATATTTTAAGTAGTAGATGCTAAAAGGGCTAACATTTTGGAGCGTTTGAAAAGGCCTAAAGGCATACTAGTTTTTCCTAGACAACACCTGGCGGAAGCATTTAAGATCTGGACAAAAGTGCTCCATTGAACAGAAGGGGGAAGAAAAGGGTGGTGGGGGGAGATGCAGCCAGCGTACTTGCAGGACCTAGACTGCACAGTTCACAAGTTTAGTTCTAATGCCCTGTAAATGCAGGTGCCCACACAGCCAACAACCAACTTAAAGAGTTAATTCGTATGCAGGTAAGCATTGCTCAGTGTGTCAACTACACAATGGTGTACTGATGAACATTTGAATTGCTGGGATGGAGTTGCATGAAGAATAGAAGAAGACTGCAGATTTATACCCTGCCCTTCTCTGAATCAGAGACTCAAAGCAGCTTACAATCTCCTATATCTTTTCCCCCCAAAACAGACACCCTGTGAGGTGGGTGGGCTAAGAGGGCTCTCACAGTAGCTGCCCTTTCAAGGACAACTCCTGCAATAGCTATGGCTAACCCAAGGCCATTCCAGCAGGTGTAAGTGGAGGAGTGGGAAATCAAACTCAGTTCTCCCAGACAAGAGTCCGCACACTTAACCACTACACCAAACTGGCTCTCAGTAATGAAAGGTCTGCTGATCAGCTTTTGATGATAGCTTAGCATACACAAAGTTGTCCAGTGATGTAAGTGCACAATTGAACAGTTCTTGAGAGTTCAGAGCTAGCCTTACCTTGTATTCCAGAGTCTCCTTAAGCATGTTTTCTTCCTCTTGAGAGAAGTTTAGCAAAACAGACACGGCTTTGATGAGGTGGAATGCCTAAAACACAACAGCAGAGCCACAGTGGGTCATCACGCAGCTCCCTTCATTCAAAAAAGTATATCCTGCCTTCATGACAAGGCAACTTATAAAAGCAAAATATACCTAGAATGACCGGAAGCAGAGTTTAACGCTACTAGTGTCAGCAGAAATACTCCTGCAAAACCCCAACAAGGGTGCTGTCTTCTGTACTTCTGGCAGGCTATACCACAACACCAGGGCTGCCACAGAAAGCAATAGCAGAGGGAACCAGAAATGTCTATTGAATAAATCTGAATTGTCGCATGGGCTCACAGAGAGAGGGGCAGGCATTTAGAAGCCAGGCCTGGTAGCTAAAGAACAGTCACTAAATTTGCAGTAAGACAGGGGCCATGGCTCAGTGGTAGAACACATCCTTTGCAGGCAGGTAGGTCTCTAGCAAGATTCCCAGCACAGCTGGGAAGGATATGGAGAACCACTGCCAGCCAAATCAATACTGAGTTAATGGCCTAATTCTGTATGGCAGCTTTGTATGGCAAGACAGTCTATTTCTGTTATATTGGTTCCAAACAAACAAGGCTTCTTGTGGCCTATTCTGGCTTTGCTTGATCTGAATTCATCCCTTACTTTCATTTGTTTTACTTAAAAAATGACACTACATACATGATGAAAAGGAAGGAAGGAGAGAAATACTAAAAGCAGCATCAAACAATATTTTTTTTTACCTCTGATTCCCGGCAGGACATAAATTTTAGTACCACGTGCTTAAGATACTCAAAGTTTATCTCCCGGGAGTCATTCAGGTCTGAGTTGTTTGTCACAGTCAAGGCAGCGTTGGCCACTTCTGGGACCTCACTTTCTGGTCGAATTTTCTGAAAGGAACACAGTTCCAGATTATAAAAGGCCCAGTGAAAGTTCACCCTCTATCATAAACCGACAGACCAGACACTACTGCATACTTTTCTCCAATCTTTTCATGACAACAAGCTCTTTGCAAGAAGAGAAAGTGCCTCTCTTCTAGGAAAGAAACAAGAAAAGGAATGCAGTCTTCCCCACCCTGTGCTCTACACAAGTTAACCAGCTGTGCCTGCTCACAGACTGGAAGCCACAACTAAACATTAGCTTCAACTAGTTTGTAAGAGTCAGGTCCACTAAAGCTGTAGATTTGTAAATTGATTAGAATCTTTACTATAAAATCCTTTACACTATAATATGGAAAAGAACCAAAAAAATGTTTAATGGTATGATTATATTTTCTCCATTGTGAATGTATTTTGTTGGTGGTTAAATTAAATTTAGTCCCCAGGCAATTTCCATCTTGCACCAAGGAAAACCATGATTCTACAGCTTTTGTATAGTTTCTTATCCTGCATAATTCTAAAATGCTTGCTATTTTTCAGTCACTTACCCTCATTGTAGTAGTTATAGGAGGGTGGGTGGGTAAGATTGACACCTCCCCCAACTCTGACCTCTAGATTCTAGAATATTCAGCCTCTTTTCTGGCTCCTGAAATTTCAGCACAGACTACACACATATTTTGAAGAATACTTTTGCAGTCTTAAGGGCTAGAAATTCATGGCTTTTTTATTTTTTAAAAATACATTTTATCAAGAATCCAAGTATCTTCTTCCACTATCACTTTATGTGCCATCCCTGCTGAACTGTGGCATAAAGGAGGCCATGGGTTTGGAGAAGAATTTCTGATAAGGTGTTTTTGTTGGCCAGTTAAACCATTACTCTTTTGAAAGTGCAACAGCTCCATAAACATTCAAATGTTGCCCTAAGCACAGAGCTGAAGGAGTTCTGATTCAGGCTGGTGCACAGTTTGGAGTGAGCTTACCAGTTCTTTCTGCAATGTCTTCTTTAGTTCTGCCATCCTCTGCTGTAATTGCTTGATCATCTGGGGGCGGGGGGGAGGGCAGAATGACATGACACTTCAGCTTCCAAAAATAATCAAACCAGCTAACATGTAGTTCCTAGTATAAGCCAGCTAGCTCCTATGCAGGAAGGAGGTAACCATTTCACTATTATTACCTATCCACATAAAGCAGCTCGTTAACCTTGGAAATGTAACAGATCCTCTTTGGAAACAGGTAGTTGTTGTACAGATGATATTGCCATGCCAGCAAAATAATAAAACAGTGCAAGACAGTCAGTTGTGGCTAATCAGATGCACCTGAGGGTTTGTTTTCCTCAAGTGAGCAAAGCACTGGGTATTTCAGCCTATTCTGGATTGCTGTGTCTAGTAATTTCTCAGATCTTCTGCATGCAAAGGCATTTTGCCATTGAGTCACAGCTCCTCCTCTAATTAGCAAGTACTGGGAAATACCATTCTCTCCCTGACATCTTGGGAGACCCACAGCCAGTCACAAGTGAGCTACATGGACCAAAGGCCTGGCACAGTATGGTATACGGTTTATAAGCCTCTTGATCAATTGCACCCTTACTTTGTTCTTCTCTGCAATTAGCTGCTCCAGTTCTCTGTTCTCCACCTGCAGCTGGACTACGTCTGCAGCAGCCACTTCTCCATTTGGCTCCATTTCTCCATCCTCAGTGGGGTGTAATTGTTTTTGCAAGGCTTTGGATGCCAATTCCAACCCAGCAGTCTATTCGGAGACAAAAGCAGACAAGAAAAGCGCTGCACACCAATTAAAAACACAGCAAGGTTTCTTCTTACTATATATGCAGGGTGGAGGTGAAGAGATAGAGGCGCTGATACCAAAGGGATGGCTGTTCCAGATTACATGTTAGCCTTAGCTACATGGATACAGGTCATATGGTTCAAGGAAAGCAAGGGCATATGTAAACTAAATCAGTTTTGTGCCAGTTCTGCAAATTTGAACACTTATTTTACGTAAGATCTCCTATTTCTCACCACATAATAGGGCAAGGATGTGTACAAGGCACAGTAGCTTAATTGCCTGGGCAATGGAAATCTTTCTTCACCATCACCCCCAGATTCACTAAGTGCCCAGTCACTTTCAGCCATCTCCCTCTACCATAAGGGCTAAAAATGTTCTTTTAAAAAATGAAAGCTGAAATTCTCAGAAATTGAATTTTGTGCCCAGTACTGCATTGCACAGATTTTCCAAACTCTCATGTAATCATGACATACAAAGCCCAGAATTTAAACTGTGAGGGCTGCCTCACAGACCAATGCCAAGTCTAGCCCATATTGTCTAACGTACATAAGGACTCATGGGAGTAGGCCACGGGTACAACTATTTCAGCATGCTCTTTCTGATAATGACCAGCAACATGCCTCCAAGGTGCCCAAAAGTAGGGCCTGAAGGCCATAGCCCTCCCCTGGTTTTGCCCCCCTCCTATGTTAGCTAGGTATAGCACTAGGTATACTGTCTCTGAAGCTGGAGGTTTCATTTAGCTGCTGCTCTCCAGATACAGTAAGAGGCAGGAAGACTCTAGGCAAAAGCACTAAGAAAAAGTTCACTGAAATGCTCTGGCACATTATGAGCGCTCCCTGCCACAGGCTGAAGGCACATCTGCTCACCTGGCTCTTGCTGGCCAGCCGACACTTCTGTTGCTCTTGTAGTTGCTCCCGCAAAGTGCTCACCTGCTCCCCCATCACAGTTTCCCTTTCTGCAGCCTGTTGCTGGCACAACTCAATGTCAGTCTGCAAATGCTGCATCTGCAGCCGAAGCTCCTCGTAGCCTGGGGCAGAGGAAAACAGCAACAAGTGGATTCAGAGAAAACTTCCAGCAGAGCTGCTTTCTAGGTCAATACATCCAGAGATGTGGGAATGCAGATGCTGTTCATCCCCACATCCAGGGTATAAAGCACTCCCAAGCAAGTCAGAGGAAATGTTTCTTTATGAATAGCTCCTTTGTCGTGGATCAGTTGGGGCAGCATAGAGAGGAACGCCAAGAGTGTGTGTGTCCAGGTGGTTCCATTTAAGAGTACTAGGAACTTCACGCATTGACTCCTTTTGCAGGCAGTATTTAAGAAGCTGAATGCTGGTCTGCAATTTCCCTTCATCCTGGACTGGTTATGGTTAATTGGAAGAAAATCACTTTACACATGCTTACGCATACTTTTCTAGCACACATGCCAAGGCCAGATGCTGAAACAAGAGTCCAGGATTAAGTCTGAAGTGCCCCACCTCTGCCTGAAGTGAACATTGATTTATGGATTATAATCCAGATGACACAAACAATTTACAGCCAATCACCACCACCAGAAAGTGAGCAAATACCAGAGGTTAGGTGCCAGAGATAGGCAGGTGTCAAGAGATCTGAGGAATGAACTGGAAAATGGGCAGATGTTGAGTTGGGTAGACATCACAGGAGAAGAGGGGAGGGGACAAGTTATCATGGCATCACTACCCTGCAAGCAGTAGTCAGGATTTGCTGGGCCTCACCTCGCTTTAAGCAATTCAGCTCTTCCTCTTTTTTCAGGAGCGTGTCACTTTTATCCATAATCAGCCAGTCCTTCTCCTTCAGCGACAAGGACAGGTCTGCAACCTAAACACCAAAATGGGGGCCAGGGAGTTAAAATTTGGCTCTTGGTTTTTACTTGAGAAATTTTCCACTCCTGACTATGGGCAATTTCACACATGGATTTCTGTTTTTAATCACCTGATGTGAAAGCCACCATCACAAATCGGGTGCCAAAGACAGAGATCTTGTTATCTCCTTTGCACACAAGGCTTTTCAAACAAAGACTGTTCAGTCATGAATGGCAAAATACTGGGATATGTACAGTACCCACATAAATCAGCCTCTTTTCCCTCACCTTTTCTGCCTTCAAATTCTGCTCAAATACTCACTTTTTAAAAAAGCTTGCCTTGAATAACCCTGAGCAGCACCTCCACATAATTCTCTAATGTACCCTTCACACATTATCAGTTCCGTTATTTTTCATTCCAGTGTTGGCTAGGAAATCTCCAGGCAATTCTGTGTGGCACCCAAGCCCTCCTTGTACTACAGAAACATGGAATAATAAGGTCCCAAAGCTAACATCCTCACAGAGCCTTGCAGGGCTACTGCCTCTGGCTTCTCCTTGCTGGGTAGAGACTGCAGAACAGCCTACACCATTGGGTGAAAGCTTCAAGACAGTCTTTCTCATGAATAGCAGGAGGTAGGTGCAAAACCACCATTGCTATGAGAAAGAACAAAGGGGCACCAGTCATGTCCTCCTATCCCTAGTACTGCTAAAAAGGCTATTGCAAACAGTGGCTGGATGATGGAGCAAGACAAAGCTATCCAATTGGGCAATCAGTTACTTTACCAGGTGATCTCCAAAACAGGTTTGTTTTGGAGAGAGAACGTCACAATTATCAGTTCTAAGCAGGCAGATTCCTTTGAAGTGATTAGAGTCTGACCAAAATGTCTACCAAGGTGTTTTCAACACAAAGACAAGCAATGTATACAGTAGGTTTTCCTGATAGTTTTTAAATCATCAATTTTATAGTGTTAATAATTATATACCATTATATGCATCAAGTCCTACATTTTTCTCAGCTTTCCTTTTAATAAAAGAAGTCAATTTCTAGCCCATTTTGTTGTAGAGATATGCTTTTTCCTATACATCTCTGCAAGCAAAGAGTCTAGAGCAGGGGTAGCCAACGATAGCTCTCCAAATGTTTTTTGCCTACAACTCCCATCAGACACTGACCACGCTGGCTGGGGCTGATGGGAGTTGTAGGCAAAAAACAACTGGAGAGCTACCGTTGGCCACCCCTGGTCTAGAGGCTTGCTTTTTAAAAATTATGAAAGCTGGGAATTCAGAGAAGCTGATGCATATTTTGGTATAATGACACATTGAAAAAAACCCCACATCCCAAAAGCGTGGAATTTGGAGCAAAGAACCCATGCAGACACACCTCAAATCCAAGGAAGGCAATGGCTAGCTTAGGGTCACACTGCAAACTACTTTGCACAGCAGATGTTCTAGATTCCCTCAGGTTTGGTCTCTGGGGAAAGGGACGCAAGGCCGATTAACTCACAGTGGGGTACTAGCAATATAGACTTACCTGCTGCTGTAAGTCCTCCTTGTGTTTCCGTGTCTCTTCCAGGGCCTTGGCAATTTCAACACTAACTGTTTCCCTACTGCTTAATTCTGCCTACAAAGGAACAAGAATCTGGATGTTACTGATGAAGGAAAGTTAAGAATGGCATCAAGCTGATAGCAATGGGGAAGAAACCTCTCTCCAGTCAGTTCACCTCTCCCGTTCTAGCTAGCTTTATTTGGGTTAAATTTCTATCAAATGCTTCTATAGCACAAACATATGAACTTCATAGGACTGTCATCCCATATAATGACTTGTCAACAGGAACTCTGGGGAATGAAGAAAGCAAGCAAAAGCAGAAAGTCTTCCATAACAGAGGTTTCCTTTATTTTTATTTATTTCTTATATTTATATATCCCACCCTTCCTGCAAAGCAGGCTCAAGAAGGGTTCTCTACTATCTGAAGTTTAACATTAAAACAATATGAAAATTTACAATATAAAAACAGCTAAAATACACAACTTGTAAAACGCTGCCTCAACAGTGAAGACCAAGTCAGGCCTAGAGGTCCATCAGATCTCCAAGGTCGCTGGGGTGGGTGGCGGGGAGGCCCAATAGAAAGTGATGTCTGCTGCCTCAACTGTTTTACAGGCCCTGCAGAACGGCAGGTCCCACAGGACCCTGATCTCCAATGGAAGTTCATTCCATCAGGTGGGGGCCAGGGCTGAAAAAGCCCTGACCCTAATCAAGGCAAGTTGGATGTTTCTGGGGCCAAGGACCACCAAGAGAGGTTGAGTTGCCAATCTTAGAGCCCTACGGGGCTCACATTGAGAAAAGTGGTCTCAAAAATATGCGGCCCCTGGCCATATAGGGCTTTGAAGGAAGTACCAGCACCTTGAAACTGATCTGGTACTCAACAGGCAGCCAGTGCATTTTGCACAGGATAGATCCACCTCTGCATAAACGAAATCAACATACATGCTGCTGCATTCTGCATCAGCCGGAGTTTCCGGAGCAGAGTCAAGGGCAGCCCCATGTAAAGGGGATTACAATAATCCAACCTGGAAGTGACCATTGCATGGGGCACTGTAGCCAGGTTATGGGAGTTGAGATACAGGAACAACTGCCTGATCCACCTCAGATAGAAAAAGGTAGACCTGACAGCGGCAGTGACCTGGACCTCCATAATCAAAGAGGCACCCAGAAGCACCCCAGTCTCTTCACCCCCCGATGCTGGCACTTTAAACTTTGTGCTTAAAGCAATTCCATTTCTGAAGTTAAGCAAGTCTGGGCGAAGCCAGTACTTGGGTGGCAGACTGCCTTGAGAACACGTCATATATGATCATACACACAGCCAAGACTACTGGTGCCATTTAACCCAGTTTTTGATAGCAGCTCTCCAGGATCCCAAGAAGATAATATACTTTCCCCAGTGCTGCAGACACATATTCTTCCATTTTTGGTCTCTCTGGTTAAAGGACCTCAGCAGCTTTCGGGAATGACCTTTCTCTACTGGAAGTCTTGCAAATCCACTGCCGGTCAAAGAACTATCATTCTCTTCCCTGCCCCCCCCCCTCCAGTCACCCTTCATTTTCACAAATCATATTGTCTGGTATGGGATAGAGAAGTAAACATTTACAGTATAAAAATGAAGTCTCAAGTTCCCCGTTAGTTCAGCTGGCCCTGAAATTAGCTTGCTGGCTCTATGACTTGGTAATCTGCTTTGATATTTGGGCCCTGTCTTCCCTGCTGCACTGCCAAAACATCAACTGTGTGGGCTTGGCTCAGCCCCAAGGCCATGCTGCCCACCCACCCACGAGACCCCAGCTTCCATCTGGCTGAACACAGAGTTCCAGCCCATCCACCCTCCTCACCCCATACCTTTAGCCTTTCCAATTCTGACTCTTGCCTTCTTGAAGAGCTTTCACATTCCCTGTGGCTGTCTCGGAGTTCTTCGTTTTCTTTCTCTAGTTGGCTCTAATGAAGTGGGAAAAAGCAATGGACTACTTCATCAAGATTAATATTGCTATTTATACAGCACCTTCTATGGGCATGGCGCTTCACAAACCGCAAGGCAACACATCACTGTCCCAAGGAACTTAAAATCAAAAATTTGACACTGGGGAGGGAGCAGCTGGTGGGGATGAGGACATTCACCGGAACAGCTAAATAGCTCTAGAAGTATTTCACTTAGGTTCAAAGATGCCTGCACCCACCCACCCAGCCATCTACTCAGTAGGATATCAGCAACTGGCATTTAAATTGCACTTGTCCAGCTTGAAGAAAGGCCTTAGGCAAGTTCTTAACCTCAGTTCCTCCACATGGAATGTATGCACAGTGAAATAAACTCTCCTGAAATAGATACTTCACAACGTTGTTGTGTGGAAGCATGACATTGTGAAAGGGGCTGCCTTCTTGGACTGTTAATGGTGTATAAATCATACAGTTTCTGGGAAGAACTGAAGTCAACGTGCCTCTCTGCCCAAGTAAAGCTGCTCTTGCTCTAAGGTCCTGTGTGAAGTTTCTTGCGTATCCTAATCAATAACTTCCATCACAAACGCTGATTTCTATGTGCCAGAGTTCTGTTGCTCACATCTTCACTCAAAGCAGTTAAAATGCTCTTGGACATTCCATATCATCACTGTAATTCAGACCAATGAGTACAGAGGGAAGCAGCAACAGAGGTGAAGGACCAGAGTCCATTTTAGTCATTACCTAACTAAAATTACTGCGGAAATGGGTCCACTAATGTCAGATGCACATGCAGCTCCCACAGTGGGGCAAATGCCCCTCCCCCATTTTGGCTAAGAAAAATGACTGGGGGGCAAGGGGTGGGGGAGAGGCTGAAGCTACTTCCTCCTGCAGTGCCATGTGCCAAAGCCGAATTGGGCCCTAGCGCCCGATTGTCTGACCTAAAAGACCAGAATTGGACTTGGGGGAACCCCAATCTGACTCCTGTTAGACAAGACATCTAGTTTGGGCCTCCAAATGCTCAAGTTTCTCACCATTATGGCTGTGAAGATTTGATTGAAAGTGTGTGGATGATTCCAGAAGCCACAGAATAGGTGAAGATTCAGTACTTGGGAACACAGTTTTTGTAACCTTGCCACTCCTATGACTAGCAAAGTCAGGATCCATTATGCAAAACAGCTCAATTTGCATAATTTCACCAATTCACAGATTCTCATTTGCATGCAGTACTCACAATCTTGTGCTGGGCACCCATCATTTCAGCTTCTCGTTCTGCTTCAAGGGTAGCAACCTGCTCCTCAAGCCTTCTGACCTGCTCAGCACACTGATGCTTCACAGCAGAGATGGCTTCCTCTGATTTGACGCTTTCCAGCTCCAGGTCTGCTTGCTGCCAAGGGAGAAGGAGAGGCAGGCAATTCCACCAATCTTACAGGTGCCAGAAAGAAGAAGTGTGCACATGTGTTTATACATTTATTTATTTAAGATGTTTATATGATGCCTCTTCAGCCTCCTGGTAAATCTAACACGCTGTTTAAAACAAAAACAGCTTGCATGGCCTTCCTTACTCAACTGGCAAGTTTTATTCTGACACATCTTTCAGGTTTATTTTATGGATTTACAAACTATTTTAGCCTGAAGCCATATAGTAAGAAAATGTGCTGCTTGGGTATCCATGGTAGAAGAAGGGTAAAAGTGCAATGAATAACCCCTGGGCCTGCCATGGCCAGGGAGGAAGGGAAGAAATTTTATGTTAAAAGCTCTCAGTATCTACTTTCCTCCTCCCACTCACCAGCTTTTGGATCTGCTGCTCTCTTTCCCTGGCATCATCTTTACTTTTTGCCGCTGCCTCGTTGGCAAGCTGGAGGGCTTGTTCCAGACCTTTCAGCTGCAAGATGAACACACACATTCATTTCTGGTCCAAAATTCTTAACTGTCTTCCAGTACAGCCCCCCCCCCCCCCAATTTATGACAAAAGGAGAAAAGAAATACACAAGCTCACATTGCCTCTACCTGGTACAAACTGCTCTCCTGGATGTTCCGCATGGATTCTTCTTTCTCACTCAGCTGCACCTGCCCTTCTGTTACTTTGCAATTCAGTTGGTGGATCTAGAATGGAACATGCTTTGGCTCAAGTCGCGGTTTGAACTTCCAAGACTGGCCATGGACTAGAAGATTTGCATTTACTGTCCTCTCAGCACTTCTACAAACATAAGTTCATACCCAGCATCTGGGAGTAGAGTAACAGCTGCAACTCTGATGTGTCAGTTCAGGCACCAGACCAATCTATAGTTAATAATTTAAAAGACACAGCCAAATCTTCTTCCCAAGAAGCTGTTTTTTTTAATCCCTAATGCATGGGGCTGGCAGTGAGAGATGCTCTGCACACGCTCAGAGGAAATACTCTCTCACTAATTCCAGGTCTGAGATGTGGCACTGAAAGCGGATGCCAAGGCTAACCACTTTTCAAATTAAGCCTTGTATTTGCCAAGTCAAGAACGGTCCTTCAGGATCAATGAATGCGGTAGCTCTTTCACACAAAGACCTTGTCCAGCATGCATACCTGAGTCTCCAAGAGGCTCACACTCTCTGCGTGACTCGTCCGTGCTACTGAAAGCTGCTGCAGGGCACTCTCTAGCCGCTGTTCCAGAATGCTTTTCTAGAGAAAACACAAACAGCCATTAGCGCAAGCTGCACTACAAAGCAACTGACACGCCCTGTCAGTACGCAACCACAGAGCCTCTATGGAGGCAGGCATCCAGTCTGGAAGCATGCCCACTGAATCCAGGTACTCTTGCAGAGCAAGAACTTGTGTGGGCGAGCAAACTCCACTGGCCTCAGAAGGTGTTAGGGATAAGATGTTAGGGATAAAAATTTCTGTGTCCTTAATGCACTGCTTTGACATCCTTTCCAAATGCACTTATTACCTCCTGGAGTAGCTCCCGTACATGCTCATCACCAGAGAGGTTGCCTTCCAATCGCTTTTCCAGAGTGGTCAGTTTCCCTTGCAAGTGTCCCATGAGCTGTTTTTTCTCCTCCACTTCGGCAGTCATCTGTTGGAACACCCAAGGTACACATCATTGCTGTGCAAACAATTGCTTTGTGAAAAGGAAAAAAGAAGTTTTCAACCAAAATAGGCAAGAATATGGGAACAGCCCTCTCTGGCAACAGGGATGAGAGGGACAGCTCTTTAGCATAACTTCTGAGAGCTGCTGTAGAAATTGTACCAGAAAACAAGAACCAGCATAATGCCATTAGGTCATCTTGTTCATGAAAACTATGTGGAAAGTACTCCTGTATCATGCATCAGGAACAGATCTACGTCCACCAGCTCCAGCTTTGGTGGCTCTGGAAATCTGACAACACAGCCTTCCGTGTTGCACAAGTACATTGGTCTTCCCTCTGGCAGAGTCCAAGGACCTGATGTTGTCTTTGGCTGTTTACAGTGCTCATGCATGGGAAGTTCCAGGACATACCTTTTGCTTGTGCTGTTCATATGCCAGTTTCAGAGCTTCGTGTTCTGCCTGCAGTGTTTCCAATGTCTTTTCATAACTGGAGGCAGCAACCTGAGCCTAGAATATCAGAGAGAAAAACTTTCAAAATCTAACCTTTGCAAATAGAGCCACCACTCAACTGCTTTGAAGCTCATTTATCCAACCAATATTGAGTAAGATGACTGGCTGTGTGGGGGGAGACACGTTTCTCATCTTGGGATGACAATCCACCCCCCATTCTTCCAGCCACTCCTCATCACTAACTGTTCTCAGATCATTCATGAATCGCTGATTCTTTGCACAACTGAACTCCACTAAGAGGTTAACAAGCCAGCTATTATGCTGTGTCACACATTCCTTGGAAACAAACCTAGGCATGCTACTAAGTGTGTACTCATTGGGGCACAGTAGCTTGTGGCAGCATTCTCTGACAGCAGGGAAGGATGAATACTGAAGGGAGAAACACATGCATTTCCCAGCTTACATTTTGAAGATCTACTGACATCTGCTGGATGTATGCTTGAAGTTCATGGCCCCGCTGCTCCAGGTTGGTAATCTTATTCTCTGCACTCTCCTCTGCATCTAAGAGCTCATCCCTTCGCAAAAAGGAAAAAAAGTTCACCCACCGGCCAAAGATGAGCCAATGTAAAGAAGAGTTAACTGGTTCTTTCCTAGCTCTTCTCCAAAAGTATCCAAAAGCTCTGAGGCCAATTAGGAACAGAAACATTCTTAAAGCCTTTGCACGTTCAATTAGTCAACAGCTGCAAGTGATGAGATCACAGATGCTCATAACATGCACATATAGCTGTCCATCGGTTTGCAGGGATTTGCCATTAATATTTATATATACCCCCCTCTTCTCCCTGATAGAGACCCAAAGAGAAGATGAATGGCAACGACTGGTGGGGTTGGATAGTGTGGTAACTGATACTAGTCAGGTTGGTGTGGGGGTGGAATTTAGTCCAGACAGATCAGAGCTAGACAGGAGCAATGAGTGGCTACCCCAACTACACCTGCGGTCTAAACTAGCTCATCAGTCAGCGAGGTCTTGAAAGCTTGAGACAATGATGTGGTCATTCGGGACTTAGATCCCTCAACATTTCTTCAAACAGAGTGAAGACAACAATCCACCAATGCTAATTCACTCTAGGTCATCCCAAGAGATCTAACAGCATTAACCCAAAGGAATTCCCCCACATCTGCCCAATCATCCCCAGATAGTCAAGCCCCTCCCACCACACAACACGCTCACACCAAGAACCAAGCAGAAAAACCAGATGCAAGATTGACCCCACCTTTCTGCCTCCAGGTCCGCATGCTGCTGTCGTAGCTCCTGCAACTCAGCAGTCAGACGGGTGGACAAAGAGGTGGAGGCACGTAGCTCCTCTCGGACATGGGAGAGTTCTTTCCTAGAGGCTTCGAGTTCTCTCTCAATTTGACTGAGGGACTCTTCTTTCTTCAAAAGCTGGATGTTAAAAAAAAGGTTGAGCACACACATCAAGCAGTTCAAGGGAGGCACTTCTGCAATACCGCAACTTTTTACACCATCGTGACAGTTACAGATAAACACTGCCACCCCAGAATTACCATATGGGAGGTAAAGAGAAGGCAAGGACAGAGTGAGGAATGAGGGCCAGCAGTGGCAGCAGGAGAGAATGGGCGAAGTACAGCAGCATCAGATGCAAGGAGAGACTGGAGCCTAGCAGACAGGCTCATCAAACCCTGGACGTATGAAACTGCTTTTTAATGACTCAGTTACTGGGTGCATCTATCCCAGTGCTGTCCATCCTGACTAGCAGTTACGTCACCAAAATATCAGGCAAATAAAGGCCTTTTCCCTACACCTGCCACCTGACAGCCTTTCACTAGGTTAAGCTACAAGCCTGCCATCTTCTTGAAACAGGATGAGAACAGGTAATCTTCTGTTCTGGAGGAAAAAGGCAGGACCAAGCAAGCACTTGGCTGACTAAGATAACGTTACAGAGTTGCCGGTCCCGCCCCAACTGCCTCACCATGTGTTTGACTTTAGCCAGTTCCTGCTGCTGAAAGCCTTCCAGCTCATCGTAATCATCTCGCTTCTGGAAGAGATTCAAGCTTTGTTCTCGCATCTCTTGTAACTGTTCTGTAAGGATCTTCCTTTCCTGTTAAGTGGCCGATAGGCATACACAACAGGGTTAGGAAACAAAAATGGCAACTCCAAAAGCCAACCAGAGTCTAAGTGGAAGCTGCTGGACGTTCCCACCCCCAACCCCCTCAAGGCCATTTTCAAGGCCCTAGGGCCCCCTGGGATTTCAGGAGTGGCTGCATGCCCCTGAACGACTCAGCCTCTGGCAAATGACCTGGAAATGAGGACTTTCCATCAATGTTCCTTTGCAGAGAAAGCACACCCACTGTGTGCTCCAGACACTGCTTCTTGGAAAACAGCAACTGAACCACGTGCAGAGAAGAAAGCAAAAGGCAGAGAGACCAAGCAGCTCAAAGTATGCAGTAAGGCTTCAAGCTTTGAGCCCCTAAGTGGCTGGAAGGATGGATCCTCGAGAAGGTAATTATCACCATTTTTTGCCCAGGCCTACTCAAACATCTGAGGTTAGCGCTAAACAAACCAACTTACCTTTTCAAGATGAGACAGCTTCTCCTTGCATTCCTGGAAATGGAAAAAAGGACAAGTAGACATTGTCTTGCCTGCTCCAGATGTCTACAGGAAACAATGAAGGGGCCAAGGAGGGGCTGCCTCACTACAAATACCAAAGAACACTCGGAATAAACCAGGGAGAGCTGAGCAGTAAGTGACACAGCCCATGAGAAAAGTGGCTCAGAGCTCAAACCATCTGCTCTGCACAGTTCAAAGCACATCAGCTGCAGGTGCTGTTGTTACATCACAGTAGGGGAGGGCTCGTTCCTTAAAGAGACAGTCCCTTGAAGGAAGGAAAATCATCTGAGGGACTAGATCCAGTACAGGAGAGAAAGAAATGAGGGGGCAAGAAGGAACTATCGCCCCCAGGCATGATAAGTCAGCATTCTAAAACTGATCAGATAATACATTTATGAAGCTGCCTTGTACACATTAAGACCACTGGTACATCTAGCAATGTCTTGTATTATCTGGCAGTGACTCAGGGGTGTTGAAGTCATTTGTTACAAGGGTCAGATCTGACACAAATCGAACTTTGTGGGGCAGAGCCATGCATGTCATAAAATGTAATGCAAAGTAGCAGAGATGTAAACTTTATAAAGGACACAGAATTACAGATACACACAATTAAATATATTGTTGTTAACTTAAAATACAAACATGCTTAAAACTGTTGTGATATTTTTTAAAATGGAAAGGTGGGAGAATAGTGGGATTTGGCAATGCAATTTTTAAAATAAAACATCAAGAAAAAGCACAAGAATCATGGCAGAAACTAAAAATATAAACTATAAGTATAAAATGCTATGAACCTGGAGAAACATGAAATGGCTGGGCACTACAAGCTTCTCCCCCCACCTCACCCCCATCTACTTAGACTGGCAATGACTCTCCAGTGTAATATCCCCCTTCGGTGTGGGTACCCAAGTCAGAGTGCTCACAAGGCACCAGTTCATTCAGCAGAGACAAGCTAGATAAAAGCATCAACCCTTGATTTGCAAGGAGCTTCAACTGGCCATACTGCCTTAGCTCCACTCCATTAAAATACATTGCACCACAAAGTTGCAAGGAAAACATGGGATGAATTTTCCATTAAGGACTCTGGGTGCAGAGACCTTAATAGAAAATCCATACTGTGTTTTTCTTGAAACTTTGCAAACCCAGAAGACAGCAAAGACAAAGCAGAAGGAGCTTTGAACACAGTAAGTAGCCTTGGAGCTTCAAGGGTTGAGGACAGGATGTGGAGGAGTGGGGAGAAAATTGCCACAGACCTGATTGAAACCCTAGGTGGGCCAGGAATTTGACAACCCTGCTCTACAGGGTTTCAGGCAGAGAAGGGTACTTCTCAGCACCTGCTACCCCGGAGCATTTAACTAGAGATGCTGGAATCAAATCTAGGATCTTCTGCATGCACTGTTTTACCACTAAGCAACCAAAGCAGGTGCTCTAACTTCTTACTAGCCACCTTCTGAGCACTGTAGATTCCCCATAACATGTGGGCTTCTCAGACTGAGACTAAAGTCCAGTGGCAGCTCAAAGACTAACAACATTTATTTAGGGTTGCCAGGTCCAACTCAAGAAATATCTGGGGACTTTGAGGGTGGAGCCAGGAGCAAGGGTGTGACAAGTATGATTGAACTCCAAAGGGAGTTCTGACAATCATATCTGAAGGGACCATGCACCTTTTAAATGCCTTCCCTCCATTTGGAAATAATGAAGGATAGGGGCACCTTCTTTTGGGGCTCATAGAATTGGACTTCCTGGTCCAATCTTTTTGAAACTGGAGGGGGCGGGGTGTTTTAAAGAGAGGAATCAGATGCTATGCTGAAAATTTGGTGCCTCTACCCAGGGCCAGCTCACCCACTAGGCAAACTAGGAAGTTGCCTAGGGCGCTGAGAGGTAGGGGCGCTGAACTGGGCTCCCCCCGCCTCTGGTGCCAAAGACAACCAGCTAGTTTGCCTCCTCCTGCCTGCCGCTGCACTCCACTCGCCCCCCGTGCTCCTCTTGTCGCTGCCACTGCTGTGCTCCGCTTGCCCCCCTCCCCCCGCTCACCACGACTACAGCCCTATTGGCTTATCGCAGCCTGTGCGTTTGGTTAAACGCGCAAGCGGTGAGTGCGGGGGTGGGGTGAGCAGAGTGAAGCGTGGCGGCGAAAGCAGAGCATGGCTGCGCCGGGCCCAAGGAGGCTAGTGACGGCGGGGGGGGAAGCGGAGTGCAGCGGTGGCAGGCAGGAGGAGGCTGGTGGTGGCCGCAGCAGCAACGATAACAGGGGAGGAGCGTGGTGGCCGCGGCGGGGGGGGGCAAGCAGAGTGCACCCAGGGGTGCTGGTGGGGGGCACCTGCCTAGGGCGCTATTTGCTCTCAAGCTGGTGCTGCCTCTACCTCAAAAACCAGCCCCCCCAAAGTCCCAGATACCACAGATCAATAGTCCATTATCCACTATGGGAACTGGTCTCCATAGGGTATAACTGACAGCCTAGCAGACATTCCCCCCCCCCACCACAACCCTACGTTTATTTCAATACGAACTCATTTCCTCAGACTGTCCCATAAAGACTCAAGTAACAAAGAAGCCATAACCTTCCCAAACAAAACATAAAAAAAATAATTAGTAGGCAGACCTCTCTCAGTCTTGCAATGGCCAAAGAAATCCATGGAAAAATGGGGAAAAAATGCAATGTATTTTAAGCTTTTCCCAGTACACCTAGGGAAAATCCCCAGTCAAAAGTTAGGGCAGACACACCAAAAACCCAGAATTCCACTTAAGTCATTCAATGGAGCGGAACTCAAATATTATTGCTGAAAGAAGCAAACTGCTCAGCCACTTGCAACTGCAACAAATAATTGTAACAAGGAACTTGGAAATGACAGACTGATGGAAATGTATTAATGGTTTGGGAAGCAATGATAGCACATGGAAAATTCAGCGAATGGCTTTGGAATAGGCTGGAAACCAGAATGACTCCGTGCAAAAAACATGGCTGGACAGAATTTTACTATCTAAATAAAAGAATACTATAGCAGCTTGTTGTTACATATACAGTTGTGGAGGATTGTTTTCAATAAAAGTAGCCATGGGTATCTGGAAGGATAAATTTCTTCCTTTTAAAAAACAAATATTTAGCACCATGGGATAGCATGGTATCCAGAAGAATGTGTACCTCTTCTAGCGATTCTCTACAAACCCAGAGCATGCCAAGGATTTCACAGGAACTGTTACCTGGTCCTTCTTCTCAAGTGCTAACGTCATTCCTTCTGCCATCTTGGCCCTGCTGGCCTGGTGAGCCTCATTCTGTTCCTGAAGCTTCCTCAGAGAGGCTGTGAATGACATACGATGCACAAGTCCAAGTAACATCTGTGCATTGCCTAAAGAAAACTTTGTAGTTCTTCATTTACCTTTCTTTCTACTTGTCTCACAGAAACTCAGCACGGCAGGTAAAGGAGAATGATTCTGAGCCCACTCCATCAAGAAAACAGAGAAGTTTTATTTTGTAGAACCATTCCACTATGCAGTTTTTCAAGTGGTAAAGTGTGTATTCCAAAAAATAGGGTCATATAGACTTTGCATTTTAAAAACTTGGCATAAGTAAAAAGCTGAATGCTGTAAGGTAGCACAGCGTGCATCACCTTGCAGTTGTCTCTCAATTAATGGGTACATTTGCAATTTTGTTTGTAGAAACTAGGGCATATATAACTTTAAAATTCCATCAAGATTTCAAGTATAGTAATTTTGTATGCTAAATAAGGTATAAATGATGCATTTTATGTCATTACGGCAGCTAAAATTAGTTTAGGTTCAGTAGGTCAGTAAGTATTGCACATATTTCAGCTTTTCCCAAAATATCCAGTGTTGTTTTCTGGGGAGGGACCATGTTTCTCCCCCATGGCTTCAAAATTCCAGAAATAAGGGCGTACATTTGGGTCTATCCAAGCTGAAAATATGCCCAATACCTTATTGGTATTTTTCAGGTATATTTCAGCCTCCCAAATGTATCCAGGTTTTCTTGGGAAAACTGGGGAGGAAATCCTGAAAAAATCCCAGATATATTCAGGAATTACTGGTAGATTTGAAAACAGCAGGATTGCTCCCACCTCTCAGCTGTTTGCTGGGCTTCTGCAGCCACTTTAACTTTCAAGAAGCTGCAGAAGACAGCTCCCACCGACTCGGCTTGTGGCTGGCTGGCAGACTGCTCCCTCTGGGCACAGCTTCTGGTGTGCAATCCCCCCCCCCCATTTTTTCCTTGGGTCTATTAAACCCCAAAAATCCGGGATTTCAAAAAAAAAACCTGGCGCACTTGGGATCCTGGATTTTTCAGAAAACAGGAAATTTTTTGGTTCAATATACCCAAATTGAGGGGGGGGGGAATGGGGGCGGGCGGGTTTGCACACCCCTATCCAGAAATTTCATATCTCTAATGCTGTGTCTCTTATGCATTGATTATGCAAACAAATCAGGACACTATAAATGCTGGCTAAAATTTAGCTGTCAAAACGCTAGAAACACCATGCAAGTAATCTAAATAAATGTTCAGCAAACAATTCCAAGTTGTGGTCTCTAATTTTTAAAACTATTATAATACAGTGTTAAAAATTAGAGACCACACCTTGGAATTGTTTGTTGAGTAATTATTTAAATTACTCACATGGTGTTCCTATACATTGTGGTTTCCTGTTTTTGTTTGGCTAAAATTTAGCAACATGTGCTTCTCAGACATGTACAAATGTACATCTCTGCTCGGATGGTTGGCTTCTTTGCTCCTTATAAATTATGTAGAAATAACGCTGGCATTAGATGTTTTCAACTGCTAAATCAAAAAAATAAGCCAACTCCCTCAGCTCCCAGAAAGGCAACTCTATTTTCATGACATTATGTAACTGGAAATTGAAAAAGTGTTACTCTGGCTGGAATCCACGGCCTCAAGCAACAGTTTTATGTTGCTTCATGGTAAGAGCAGCCCATTTAGGTTCCAGGCTTGAATCAGGAATGTCATAAACTGAGTCTGTAGTCTAGCATAGAGTTTCCCGGACGTGCAGAAACTCCAGCCAGGCACAGGAAAACAAGCTCTGGCAGCATGAAGCCTTGGGACTGGTCAGTCCTGGTTTACAGCCTTCTGTTGTTGCCTGATCAATAAAACAGGAACAAAGTTCTGCCTGCTCCCCTTCAGGCTCAGCTGCAAGCCTCCAGTGACCTCTGGCTAGCTCTGGGTATTGCCACCTTGGTTCTAACCTAATCTGGGGCAGAAATACAGTGTGGAAGTTCTCTCTATTAGAGGAAGAGAATGATTACTAACAGCACTATGGTCTTCATAAGAATAACAAAAAAGCCCATTGAACTGAACTGAGATTCCATCTAGGTCCTTACAGTAGCCAAAAAGATGCCTCCATGATGCCTGCAAGCAGGTAATGAAGACAACTGCCTTCCTCTACTGTTGTCTTTTCCACAGCAACTGGTATTCAGACCTGCCCTGCCTCTGAACACAGATTTGAATTTGTGGTAGTTCCCTTTTTAAAGACATATAGTCTCGTGTCCATCGCTTCATCATGTGGCTGCAAGTTCCATAAACTAATTATGCAGACAGTGATCAAGTAAGAAACCCCCCTTCTTTCTTCTGTATGCTTTCAGAGACCCTCAAGCCCCTTTTAAAGGGAAAGATAAGAACGATACGTACAATCCTGGTGCTTCTCTAACGCAATTTCAAGCTTCTCCTTAATCTTCTGCAAGTTTCGAACCTGCTCGGCATAATCTTGAGCGGAAGAGGAGGTGGTGGCACCAGCCGGATGTGGACAGACAACAAAAAAAGGGAGACGGGAAAGGGGAAAGTGAGTGAAAATGGACAATGATTTTCTTATTCTGAAAATCATTTTTGTTAAGGCAAGGTAGCCAGCCTTCCCTTGACAACACACATAACCACTACTGCTCACCAACTATGGAGGAGATATAGACAGACAGACTCAAATTTTTGCTGCCACAAGGATGCATGAAGACCACATTTGACATGAGGACAGGGATGGATACCATGCCAGCCAATACCTTTTATGGCCAAGCTAAGCATTATGTATAACATGAATCAGGACACAGGTGCCCACTGCCCAGAGCCCTGCAGTAGCAAGGATTGAGCGATCCAGAAATCTAATGTCTAATGTAGGAAGGAAGGAAGGAAGGAAGGAAGGAAGGAAGGAAGGAAGGAAGGAAGGAAGGAAGGAAGGAAGGAAGGAAGGAAGGAAGGAAGGAAGGAAGGAAGGAAGGAAGGAAGGAAGGAAGGAAGGAAGGAAGGAAGGAAGGAAGGAAGGAAGGAAGGAAGGAAAGCTGACTTGCTGGTATAAGCAAGAACTTAGTAGCTTACTTTGAAACAGGCTTCATTCTACTCCAAAGTACTGTGGGGCATGAGGTTTTTCTAGTTTCCTTCTTGTACTGCTTTTGCCAGTGGAAAGGGCATGTAGAGCCAGAGAAAGGGGCAAACAGCTTCTGCCGCAGTGTTTTCCACAGGCAAAAATAGGATGAATGGGAACTAGAAGCCCCTCTTCCCCCCTTGCAGTGTTCCACAGCCAAATGGAGAACTTTCAAAATAAGTTACCCAGTTCTTATGAGCAACAACAGATTGGGCACCCACTTCCCAGCTCCTGTCACACACAACGTCCAGTTTGCCTCTCAGACTGAGACTTACACCCTTTAAAAAGTCTCTCAAAGCAATTCCAGGTAATTGTTTCAGGCATAAAGTTAAGCTTTAATTGCAGCTGCCTCTAGAGCCCTCTGTAGATTCTCCTGCAGAACATCTCCCTACCCCTGAGAGCATAACCACTGAGCAGGCTAGAGAAAAGGGTCCCAGCAAATATCAAACAATACAATGATACCACACTACTCCCTTATGCATTACTCCTCAGGGTTTGGGGGGGGGGGGTTACCCCAAGAGGCCATCAAATCCCCATGACTAATAGGCAGAACAATGTTTTCCCCAATTTTTCCAGTAGTCTGTGACAATTTCATGAATGTGTACAAGATGGTATGTACCTGTATCTAATGTAATGTGTGAATGGGCCTCTATTATACCCAAGTATCTTTGTATATACCACAACCCTGATGTCAGTGGACTAACCTCCTTTAAAATACTCCAAAAAACTTACAATGATAAGGCAGCAACAACATATTCTCAGAGGTGAGGAAGCTTTACAATACTGATAATCCACTCAATAACAGAATCAGCTGTGGTAGGTTAAAGGAATATGATCAAATAAGAAGTTTAAAACTATGAAGCTGCCTTAAAACAATTTAGATTTTTGATCCCTCTAGCACAGTACTGTCTGGTAGTGAATGTTCAGGGATTTAGGCAAAGAACAGGTAATCTGCTCATCTTGAAATACTTTTTCAATGCTTTTGGTAAACAGTGGTCCAAACACTGGGTAATTTTCACTCTGTCCAACTGAAGTCAGGCTTCTTTTCACAGAAGGAAAATCTGGCCAGAGACAGACAAGGAGGTATCTCCCAGTTCTTTTCCAGAGCCAGCTGAAGGTTCTAGTCCATCTGCTCTATAAGATCCTGCCTCCTAGTAGATGGCCTGGGCCACAGGATGGTAACATGCAGGGAGAAAGGTCTATTACCCAGTTCTAATAACTGGAGATGTCAGTCATTGAGCACTTGGGTGCAAAGCATGCACTCTACCAATAAGCTATGGCCTCTAGCCCTTTTGAAGTTTGCTTGAGTCGCCTTTTACATCAGAGAAGTTTATGGTTTCTGAATGCAGCACCTTTGCCCCCAGTTTCAGCTCTGTGTTCACAATGGGAAACATACCAGATAGCTTCACTTCCAGCTTCCGTATTTGTTCATTCCTTCGGAACAGCTGAGATGAGAGGTCTTCTCTGGAACTACTTCCATCTGAAGGCTTGGCAGGTTAGAGAGAAACAAGCAGAAACACTCATTTATAGTGAAGGAGAAGTAATCCAACATACTAGAACATTTAATGGCATAAGGAAGATGGAAGGACCCTCTTCAAATCCTGAAACAGATTCTAAAGAAGAGAAGGCTACATCTCCCCACTTGATAACCTAACAATAGGAAACAGGGCTATTAAAAGGAAGGATGTCTTCCTGTAATTTTTACATCATGTGAAATGTTTCCTTGTGGCTAAAAGATACTGGCATACCAAGCTGCTCCTCAGTCCTCTCTCATGATTAGATTACACACTTTGGTCAGATACACTTTGTTGGACTCAGCATGGATCTTGATTAATCCACACATGAGATATTCTCCCCGGCAGCAATAACTATTCAGAAACACCATCACTAAGGGCTCGTCACTACAAAAGAGCTCATAGGCCAGAGGTAGCGGCACATCACTCGTTCTCTAGGAGAGTTACAGAACTGATTTTCTTTTACAAGTTGAGTTCACAGGAAATGTTCAAGGTTGTATTTTTGTCCTACTTTTTCTGTATATATTTATATCAGACATGTTTAGACCAGGCAAAGACTCATAGCAGAGGAAAACTGGGTACAACAAATCTATCAAAAATGATTAGCTACATTTTCTGATTTTTATTTTAAAATCTGCAGTTTACAGAACATGACTAAATAAATTGCTGGCTTTGAAAATGCAGACTAGGAGAGCCCTGCTGGATCAGAGGAAAAATTCATCAAGTACAACTTCCTGTTTCCAGTTGCCCCAAAGTCCCACAGTGGGGGTAGAGAGATCAGTGTCTTCTGCTGCCAAAGGTATACCCAGCCAAAGGTATACTGCCTCTCAGCATGCAAGTCACATCTAGTCATTATAGTTAACAGCCACTGATGGACCTGTAGGTGGCAAGTGCTACAAGTCAGTTGATTTATGGTAACCTTTCCCCCGCCAAGGCAAGAGATGTTCAGAGGTTGTTTGCCATTGCCTGCCTCACAATATCAGCTCTGGATTTCCTTGGTGGTCACCCGTCAAAGTACTAATCAGGGCCTACCCTGATGGATCTATCCTCCATCAATATAATTCCTCTAAGATTCCTACGTAATAGCCATTACTGCCTACCATGGCAGTGAATTACAGAAGTTAATGTTGTATAAAGAATACTGTTAATTGTCCACCTTGAGTCTATTGCCCATCATCTTCACTGGTTGCCCTCAAGTTCCAGTATTTTGGGGGGGAGGGAGATAGAGAGATAGAGATCTATTTACTTACAAAGTCATCCCCCGAATCTGCTCCCACAGATGTGATTGACTCCTTGCTGAATGATCGGGGGATGCGGCCCGCCCCTCCTGGCCGTGGTGCAGTAGCTGCTTCCTCAGCAATCTTCTTCTTCAGTTTTGCAAACATCCTTGTGTCAAGCCCTCAAAGTCAAGATTGTTCCAAATCAGAAGGCCAGCTAATACAGAAAGGGACTGGAGAAATCTCTCTTTATGTCTGACCTCACTTCCATCTGGTGAATTTCATTCCCTCAAGGGACTTCTAGCCCTGCAGTGCTTGAAAATCAATGAGACACATATAAAGACCAAGTCTAACAAAGCAATTACATGAACACACACAGTAGCCTATTCCCAGTGTTTTATATTTAGAATAGCCTCTGTCAAACTTTTTCAACTCCTTCTAAATTTGCCAAACATTCATGTCTCTTCTGTTCACCCATCCCCAAACTCAATAAACTAACTGATAACTGAGCATGTGGCAATTCCTTTGTGTTATGACAGAGATCCCACAATGCAGTGCAGAAGAGTCTGTGTAATGGGGGAAGGGCTACTAAAGGTCTTCATAAGAAAATTACCTCCTTCTCTTTGCCCTTCTTACTGCTGCTGTCTTCCCTGCCTAGCTGCTCTGTAGGATGGGAGCACCTCAGCTCCTTCCTCCAACTGCAGCTCCATCCTGTGACACAGAAATCCCCCCACTTCTATTGGTCTAGTAGCATCAGCCAGTCACTAGTGAAGTTCCATCATTCACAGGTATCCCGTAGGTCTTGAGACCCTCCTAGTAGGTGCATGGGAACTCAGAAGGAGTTTGAGAATTTCAGCTTTAACAGGTACTTTGTTTAGGAAATCAAGACCACCTGACACCATGCCAGGTTACTTGAGCTTGTAACGCTTCTGAAAGACAAACAATGGGCCATCATCCAACAAAGGGATATTCACAGTTGTAAGGCAACTCTTTGGGCAGTTCCTCCAACACCTTTACCAGGCTAACTATATGGTCAATATCAAGGCAGGGAAAAAGTAAAACGAGCTAGGATTTTAATCTGATTGTAGGTGAATAGTGACGAAGCCAAAGAACTCCAAAATATGCTAGTGCCAAGCTGCAGTGGTAGTGTAACTCCAGGACAGAACTGGGCTACATTGGGTCATGTTACAGGTAGGACATGGCTCAGTCAGTAATTTAAGCCCCCCCAGTCCTTGTCAAGCCCCCTAGTACAGTGTTATTCCAGTGACAACTCTGACACAGCTTTAAAGATTCCCATAAAATACATGCAGAGGGGAAAAAAACCTGCCTCTCACCATACCCCCTCAAGCACTAGCACAGTTTAAGGCACCAACTAATGCAATCAATCACAACCCTCCCAAGTACTACATAAGACCCAGTCAGGACAGCTCAGATGGCAGTGTGGAGCTCTTTCTCAGGCCTCAGGTTGTGCATATTTTCAGAACACAAGTGAAGGGAATGTGGTAATAGGAACCTATTGAAGGGCCCCTTTGTGCAGAGTACCCTCTATCATCATCAACAGCCAAGGCAGGGAACTGCCACTACTGTAGTACATATCTAACACTGCTCTGCACCAGCTCCTTAGCTACTCCACCTCTGGACCCAAACAAAGTCAGTGTGGTGTAGTGGTTAGAGTGCCAGTCTAGATTCTGGAAAGCCCAGCTTTGAATCTCTAGTATGCAGTGGAAGCTAACTAGGCAACCATGGAATAGTCATACACACTTACCTACCTTACAGGTTGCTGCAAGGATAAAATGGTGAGAGAAAAGGGAAGAAAGCTGCTTTGGGTCCCCATCAATGTAAGCCACCTTGGCCCAGGCTTGTGCACTCTCATGTGATCTTGGAAGCTAAGCCTGATCGGCCCTGGATGAGTTAGTACTTGGATGGGAGTCCACCAAGAAGGTCCAGGATTGCTTTGCAGAGGCAAACATGGCAAACCACTTCTCAATGTCTCTTTATCTTAAAAACCCATAAGTCAGCTGTGACTTGATGGCACTTTCCACCACCATATGTTCAACCAAAATGTGCACAGGCATAGCATTACAAGGGAGAAGTGAAGGCTCCTTAATTTTCACATCCTCATGGGAAGGGATGCAGCACAAGGGTTGCTGAGATGAAGAGGAACAGGCAGCAGCAATGAACCTGGACTGTAGCAGGGGGATGAATGGAAGTCTTTAAACAGCTGGCTGAATTGTGATTACTGTATTGCTTTTTTACCAGAAAAAAAAATGTTATGCCACAAGACAACTTGGGTTTGTATGATAATGGCAAGAAGTTGAACCTGAATTGCTGATACTCATTGTCTCAAGAAGAAGGCTGGGACCTTATGTATGCAAAGCATGTGCTTTGTCGCTAAACAACAGCACAAAACTGATGCTGGCTTTTCAGGAAAAGAAACTGGATCCAATACCTAGTAATTTGAAATACATTTCTAGGCCCTAAGCCAGACAAGTGTCCCTGTTTGGACACCTTCCTTGAAAGCACAAGACATTTAATTTGTACAGGAGACCAGAGTAGAAAAGCATTTCTAAGAAGATGTTAAGAAATACTCCAATTAGTTTGTACATCTGGTCCAAAGAGTGGCTGTTCCTCCACACAATATTAAAACACACACATACAACCCTACCAGCAAAATTAATGTGAGACCCAGCCCTCCAACGGCTTTGTTTTTTAATTTAAAATAGTTTTTTTTGCCTCCTTGTGCTCATATTGCTAAGGAGACAGATAATAGATGCCTCTGTTGAAAGCATTAAGAGAGACTGACAAGCTTTGGTCTGCATGATTCATGCCTGACATTTCTAACTCTGTCAGGGTGGTATAATGATTAAAATACCAGGCTAGAACTAAGGAAATCCAAGTTCAACTCAATACTTAGCCATAAGGTTCACTATTTGCTCTCCCTCAATGTAATCAACCTAACAGGGTTGCTGTGATAATTCACTGCTGGAGGGAGAATCATGTGCATTGCCCTGAACTCCATGGAGGAAGAATAAAAATTGAAAAATACTGTGAACACTAGAGAAGCCATTCTAAGGTGAGGCCCTGCTCAGCCGCATCAGGGGAAACTACCATCACCCTACTCAGCCTTTCCATATACTTGACACCATCACCCTGAGCAACCATAAATTATTAACTGGGTCTCTTCACAACCTCGCCGATTGCTCTGCCACACTGATCCTCAGAAGATCTTATTGACATTATCAGACCAATTGCTGTACTAGGTAGGAAGACCACAGCCCTCTCACCTGCGTAATTCTGCCCTCCCAAGACTCCCTTTCCTACAAGCCCCCTTGTATTTGAATACCTGGAAATCAATCACCAGTCTGGAAATCATCATCTAGAAATATGCATGCTGGTGAAAGGAAGATCACTGAGCAGATACACGGATACAATATTATTTACATGTTCTTGTAGAGAAACTCCAATTAAGCCCTCACTACAATAATGAAAGTTTCTTGCCACACTAGCTTTCTCCAATTCATTTGGGATAACAGCAAATTACCACATTCAGTGCTAGCATTCCCTTTCTACATCATCAAAAGCAAATGCCAGAAAAGTAGCTATATTCTATTAAGCAGTGCATCATGCATTATGTTTTTTTCCACTACATAAAATGCATGCAGTTTATAGACAGATAAGACAAGGTGAAACATGGGACAGTTGCATATATACATGCACAGTCTATACAGAGGGTAACATGGCTTTCTATTGTGCATGTGACTTCCATACAACGATTCTTGCCTGCACTATCTTCAGGAGACATGATTCATTTAAAGTGGTCTACTAAGGAAGCCTTATGGGTCTAATAAACTTCCTGCACATTCCCAAGGATCCTAGAAAGTGTTCTAGGGTGCATGCTCAGTTCACATGGGTGCCTCAACACAGTCCCATATGACCTCAAACCCCTCCCCAGAAGACAGTATGTTGTAGGGAAAACCTGTGGTGATGGGCAAGCTGTCTTTCTGGAGAAAATAACTGGCATAACTATTCTTCGCAAAGAGGACTCTCAGAAACCACCATGAGGGCTTTTGAGAATGCAGTGAATTAGCTTGTATTTCATGTTGCTACCAACTTCTGAATAGTGTTTTCCGATTATGTCTACTATTTAGAAAACTGCTGTTACATTTGCACAGCACTTGCCTGAGGCAATGCAGAAAGTGAAGCTTTAAGACAAAGCCCTAGCATTAAAAACCCAGCCAGTTCAGACTGGGAGTGGACTCCATTGATGACACTGGGCCATCCTGCAGACTATGCAGACAAACACAGATAATTTAAAATAAAATGAAGCAGTCAGCTTCCTTGCACTACAACTGCGAGTTCAGGTGTCATAGAATCACAGAGTTAGAAGGTACCTTCCAGGGTCATCTAGTCCAACCCCCTGCACAATGCAGGGAATTCACAAATACCTCCCACACACATACATCCTCAGTGACCCCAGCTCCATGCCCAGAAGATGGCAAATGCCTCCAGGGTCCCAGGCCAATCTGGCCTGGAAAAAAACTGCTGACTGACCCCGAAGTGTCAATCAGCATTTCCCTGGGTGTGTGAGAAGAGACCACAAGAACCAAGCACTGATGCAACCCTTCTGATACAGCCCTCCTCATGATCTGCCTAATTCACAGAATCTGCATTGCTGTCAGATGGTCATCTGGCCTCTGTTTAAAAACTTCCAAAGAAGGAGAGCCCACCAGCTCCCAAGGAAGCCTGTTCCACTGAGGAACCGTTCTGTCAGGAAGTTCTTCCTAACGTTTAGTCAAAAAATCTTGGGATTTAATTTCAATCCGTTGGTTCTGGTCCAACCTTCTGGGGCAACAGAAATCAATTCTGCATCATCCTCTATATGATAGGGGAGGCACGGTGGCTCAGTAATAGAGCATCTGCTTGGTAAGCAGAAGGTCCCAGCTTCAATCCCTGGCATCTCCAACTAAAAAGAGTCCAGGCAACCAGGTGTGAAAAACCTCAGCTTGAGACCCTGGAGAGGCGCTGCCAGTCTGAGTAGACAACAGTGACTTCGATGGATCGAGGGTCTGATTCAGTATAAGACAGCTTCATATGTTCATATGTCATCAACAGCTCTTCAAGTACTTGCCAATCATCTGTTTAGGCTTGGTCTTCAGCCACTTAAAGTGAATTCTGTGCTTGCATGACAGAAATAAAACTGCCTTTGAAGACTCCCCCCTCCCCTTTCAAACAGAACTTCAGGACTCTCACATGCAAGCCCTTAACAAGCACAAAAGCTGTCACTGGCACTTAAGAACATAAGAGAAGTCATGTTAGATCAAGCCCATGGCCGATCCAGTCCAATACTCTGTGTCACACAGTGGCCAAGACCCCAAGTGCCATGAGGAGGTCCACCAGTGGGGCTAGAAGCCCCTCCCCAAGAATACAGAGCATTACTGCCCCCGACAGAGTTCCAACAATACGCTGTGACTAACAACCACTGATGGACCTCTGCTCCATATGCTTATCCAATCCCTCTTGAAGCTTTCTATGCTTGTAGCCGCCACCACCTCCTGTGGCAGTGAATTCCACACGTTAATCACCCTTTGGGCGAAGAAGTCCTTCCTTTTATCCGTTTTAACCTGTCTGCTCAGCAATTTCATTGAATGTCCACGAGTTCTCGTATTGTGAGAAACGGAGAAAAGTACTTCTTTCTCTACTTTCTCCATCCCATGCATAATCTTGTAAATTTCTATCATGTCACCCCGCAGTCGACGTTTCTCCAAGCTAAAGAGCCCCAAGCGCCTTAACCTTTCTTCATAGAGTTTACCTGACTCTCAGAAAGGACCTTGGTCACTGATCGCCTCCACCCACTCCTCCTCCTCCGTGGTCACCATAACGCCAGGACAACCGCCTCCTTGTCAAAGTAATTAGTCGCACCAAGCAAACCCTCTCCCGATCACCCTATTTACCAAAACAAAGTTTCCACCAAAGTACATCCTTCTCAGTCGCCGTGAACAATCGAGTCCAGCCCCCAGTCCCCTCCCCTCCCCACCACGGCTCCTGCTACCGGAAAGTGTAACAAAGCGGCGGTCCACCTTCCCTTCCCAAGCACGCCAGCCAAGAGCAAAACCACAGTACTCCCCTCTCACAACTTACCGGCTGTTCCTCACCGAAACGATGCTACCACCGGACCCGGAAACACTGTCTCTACAGGCTGGCGGAACTGACGAAATAGAGATCGATGACGTAAGCACTAACCAGAGAGACAAAAGGATATGGGGGCGGGACGGAGCAGGAGTCCCGCCCCTCGCGTGACAGGCAAGGCGGTCGGTAAAGGCGGGCGGTTGTTTTGCCGGCGTGGCGCTCCTGCGTCGCTCGCTTCAGCCGGCCGTCGCTTTCCTCGGAGGTCCTTCGGGCGTGGTGAGAGTTGAAGACAGGCTGCGCTCTCTCCCAAGGGATTGTGGCGAGAGATCTTTCCCACTGCACGAATAAGGGGAGGCGGAATTAAAGTCACCCCATTTTTGTTTTTAACCGGACCATATTCGAACAACCAAGAAGACGACGACTGCATATTTATACCCCGCCCTTCTCCCGGTATCAGGGACTCAGAGCGGTTTACAATCTCCTAGATCTTCTCCCCCCGCCCACAACAGATACCCTGTGAGGTGGGTGGGGCTGAGAGGACTCTCACAGCAGCTGCCCTTTCATGGACAACTCCTTAGCTATGGCTGACCTCAGGCCATTCCAGCAGCTGTAAGTGGAGTGGGGAACCAAACTTGTGAAGACGAAGGAAGATGGCGATCTGTCTTATAACGCTTAGTCTAATCGCCCCATCCCCCGGTGTGTGTTTTTTTAAAAAATAAAAAAATAAGATACATGGTTTTTTGTTTTTAAACTCGGGCTTTCCTAACCTCAGCGCAGAACAGGGCTTCTAGTGAGCTCCAACCGCCTTGCCCCTCATAATGCCTCCTACCCAAAGATGTGTTCCCCACGTGTCTTTAATTATCTCTTCACAGATCCACTTGCAAGAAATTTTAAGTAACAAGTTCTGGAAATTATTAGAGATGTGTGGTAGCACTATTCTTTTCAGGCGACCCAAACTTCATAGCAGTTTACATTTCAAGATCAACAGAAAAAACAGGTTTACACTGCAGCGGGGGAAATCACGGGTTTGCCCTGTGCAAAATGCTGGTGCAGAGCACCTGGTGTGAAATCACCAGTTTGCTCCGCCCAGAAACAGAAGCCTGCCCGGGAGAAAGGTGAGTGCGGAATCAGCCCTATATAGAACATGAGGAGCCATGTTGGATCACGACAATGGCCTATCTAGTCCAACACTCTGTGTCACATAGTGGCCCAAAAACCAGGTGCCATCAGGAGGTCCATCAGTGGGGCCGGAACACTAGAAGCTCTCCCACTGTCATCCCCCCCTTCCCGCCAAGCACCAAGAATACACCAAGCATCACTGCCCAAGTTTCATCAATACACTGTGGCTAATCCCCTCTTGAAGCTGTCTATAAGAACATAAAAGAAAGGAGACTGCAATGAACCAAACAGAATGCTTCTTAACATACTACCAAGTCAGGTATTCAGCAATATTGTTAAAGAACATGCTAGTTTCATTTCTACCACACAAACTTCACCCATAGGAGGCTAGGCCCACCCAAATATGCTACATGCACTAGAGGCACTTTGGAGGGGGGGGGGGGGGAACGGAATTAGACCTCGGATTCAGTGGGAGCTCACAGGAGCACAGCTCCTGAACCTTTCTAAGAGTTCCTCCTCCTGAGAGTTCCACCTCCTTGTCCCTTGAATAGTAGGTGCAGCTGCATAACAATTCCTGGATGAGCTCTATTTTTCTACAAAACGACCCCTGGAATCAGTCATCTGTAATTATGGACCCCCTGAAAAGCTGCCATTGGCTTTTCAGAGATGCTACACCTAGGGTAGGATCTTTGGGTTAAGACATGCTGTTTTTCCTAACAGGAACTATCACACCACCCTTACGTTGCAGTTTGGTTTTATAAGTACTAGAGACTTTCATTTTGTATTTACAGATATATCATTGAACCTGTAATATGAATTTTGAGAACAAGTAGAAGATCAAGTTCACAGCCACATTAGTTACAAAGAAGCATTCCAGCAAAACACAAAAATGATCATTTTGCTTTCAATTCTGCACCCTGATCCTCATCCAAAATGAGAGCCAGTATAGCATAATGGCTAGTGCTGGGCTTAGCCTGGGGAGAAACAGGTTCAAACTCCAAATAGGCTATTCATTCCCATAGCCTAGCCAACTTCACAGGCTTGTCAGGATCAAATGGAGAAAGGAGAACATGCATGTCACCCTAAGCTCTTTGAGTAAGAATAAAGATGTAAAATTACTGAGATGACCGGCTATTTAACAACCTTTAATGACCAAGGATAGGTTTTGAACAGGACAGCATAGCCTATGACATTGGTCAATAATGTGCTCTCGTCATCTGAGAAACATCACTGTAGTCACTGCTGCAAATAAGCTAGGATTTGCAGTTCTTCATAAGATTAATTTACATACTATTACCTGACCAAGTTTGCAATCTAACTCAATGGCCACAATTTAAAAGCTTTCAAATGTTAGGCCTTAGACCTTGGGCACTTCTTAACTACATTTTAAAGATGCGTGATTGCTGCCAACCTGCATATTTCACACACACACACAAGTGATGTTTGGTGTTTACAGAGTGATGTGATCATTCCATTTTTCTGCCAAGTGTTCATACTTCACATACCTTAGAAAAACAAAGATAACAGGAAACTTAGACTCTTAGGTGCTTAACTATTTATGCAAGTTTATCTAAACAGCGAAGCAGGAATTTAATAAGTTTTATAAACAAATACACTTAATTTGCTGTATGAAGTTAGGGGCTAGGGAAGAAATGTTCGCCTTTTAATGAAAGTCTTTATTTTAAGATACAGAGATAATTGCCATTGTAAAATTCACTTCAAATGATTAAGTTGCCACTAACTTTAAAAAAAAACACCCTAAAGGAGTAATGTGAAATGAAGTAGGACAGTGACAGGGAAAATTTTACTCATTGTTCAGCCAGGTTTTAAGCCTGTCTCCAAGTCACCTGAAGCAAACCCAAATCTGCATAGACACTACAGATAATCCTAAAATTGGGCTTCGGGACTTCAGGTCATGAACAAGGGCATCACTGCAAACCATGCTATTCTGGAATAAAAGATGAGTCTGAACACTTTAAGGCAATCTTGGGGTTAATAAAAGCTTCATGAGCCCTTTAGCCCCTAATATACTATTAGAAGGCAGATCAGAGGACAGACTACAAGAAAGAAGAAAAATCCTTAACATTAGCAGGAGAAAAGATCAAAGACCCCTTCATTTGTTTATAGCCCAGCTAATCCTGAAAACTCAAGAAACACACAATTAAGCAAATATCTTTATTGTATACTGGTAATACATAGAATTTTGAGTGGGTCTTGTACAAAATTCATGTACAGTAATTCACAACTGATGAATGTACTCACATTCCAAGCAAACATTAACCAAAGTGAAAGTCTTCAGTACACTGACAGCAAAACCCCAGCAATGTCATCCTTGTTACTTAATACAACACAAATCAGTATTTTTACAGTGTTTTGTTCCCTTGATGCTATGTCAGCTCTGTAGAGAATCACAGTGTTAACTTTGAAATTTATTTAGTGGAATCAAGCCTTCCAAACAGCAATGAATAGAAGGTAGTGGGCAGAAGCTTTGGATTTACAAAAAGATGGCCACAGGCCCTACTTTTACCATCTTGCTGAGATAGCTTTTCACTGAACCCTTGGAAATACATCTGCATGAACCACAGCATGAATCAATATCAGCCAACAAACTTGGAGAAATATATGATGGAGTGAATTAAGGTAACATTCATGGTTGAGCTTATGGCTTCGGTAATTCAGATGCAATAAAGACAAAGTATGTACAGTATAACAAGAGACAGACATCAGATTTCCACATCAACTGGGGACTATAGTGTATAAGCAATAACTCTTGGCAAGGAAAAAAAGTATAATTTACAACCTTGTAAACAAGAATAGTCCCTGATCTCAGCATAAGAGAAGCATCGCATCACACTGTTCAGATCAGGAATTGCTGTAAAAATCTCAAGTCATAATGTAGATAAACTGGCACCAAGACGTGGATATGTAACAAAGGTAACAGTGGCTTTGTGAACCATTACAGAGGTTTGTTACCCTACAGCATTATCACATGCACTATGGACTAGCAGCACTTAGAACAGGTTTGGTACATGTAAAACGCTTGTGCTTCAATCTCTTCGTGAAAGAGATCCTAAGATACAGCTGTATATTCCCTACAACTGGCATCACAGTTCAACAACATTTCAATTACAGACAAGCATTTGCCACAGATTAAAATTCTTTTTACTACTAACGAGGCAAGTTTTTACAATTTCCAAATAAGATGGTTGTAAAAAAACAAGTCATGTTACTTTCTAATACAAGCTTATTTTAAAAAAAAAAATCACACAAGTGTGTCAACATTGTGCCATTCTAGGTGCAGACACGGACTGATTTTAGTTTGTTAAGAGTTGGTTAGAATTTCAGTGGGAACTCAGTCCTAACAAAGCATTACAGAGACTGAAAATTTTATTCTGATGCACTCATAGCTTCTCCTGCCAGCTGCCTGCAGTCTGATAAAATGCTTACTGATTTGAATTCATTTTAATTGTGCAGCAGAAATCAATTCTGTTTGAAGCTACTGAATTTATATTTTCTTCTGCATTATCCTAACGTGCTCATATGACTAAAAGGGCTAGGAGAATCACTACAGCCAAGAATATACTACTTTGATATAGCCAAACAAAGCATCTGCAGAGCTAGAGACATACAAGATCTATATAAGCAAACAAAATATGCATAAACATGCAAAATGGCACTGAAAGTACAGGCTTAAAGATCCACAACTGAACTGGTAAACTGGCCCCAGTGATATCAGAATTCAAAGCTACCAATAAAAGTTAGGCTAGAATCCAACAAGCAACTTCAGTACTTGTTCAAGATAGTTCCTTTAATTTCATCATGCGATGTCAAGCAGTTACCTACTTGTCCCTATCCCTCCCAGTTCTCAAAAGAAGGTAATGCTGAAATAATTAGGTTTTTTAAAACAAAAAACTCTGCCAATTTACAGTTATACTAAAAAAGCAGTACATTTTAAATAATCTATTTCTCACTTCACTCCCTAGAGAAAGGTACTCAAGCTATCTGCTTCCCAAACACTTCCCCTACTCCAGTTTTTTCCTAACGCTTTCACTTGCCAACCCAACAGGGCAAAAAGTTGTTTGTTGTGCTTTTTGACTGAAAAGGCATAGAACAAGTTATGTGCAGGAAACTGGGTCTGCTGCCTAGCTTAGCATGGCTCCAGTAACTTAATAAAAGCCTGAAGAAACTTGAAATGTAAACACAGAGAGCTTTTCATTGAAGCAAGCTGCCCAACTGTTTCATTTGGATTTCCAAGTGTGCTTGAGACTTTAGCTTTGCAAATACAAAACATTCCAAATTACAATCTAGGCATGATTCCATACCAACTGGATTTCTGAAACGGCCATCTTAAGTGTTGGTTTGGTTGACCTTGCAAGAACATAAAACAGGAAGAGACCAAGTAGCTTCTTTATGGCTAACAAGAGTCCATCAGAATGTCCACATTAATGCAGCCAGCTCAGCAAAGCAGAAAGGCAAGTGGAAGTCAGCTATATTATTCCTAAAGGTTTCTCATGAGCATCAGATGAGTCTAGGTACAAGGCAAGTGAAAAGTAATTTCTACCATACGTCTTGGCAAACTAATCCCATGACCAGTATTTCAGTATCCTGGTCTCCAATATCCAGCAAAAGATGAAGACCAAATAAAACCAATTAAATGTTAAATGCTGCAAGTTGGCATAACACCCTATGAGATCTATCAATCCCCAAATGGCAGTAATTTGATAGAGTGATACACAGTGGTCCCAACATGAAGCTGGCTTATACTGAACTAGACCATTAGTCCATCAAGGTCAAGTAGTGGCTACTCAGACTTGCAGGGGCTCTCCAGAGACACAGGCAAATATTGTTCATATCATGTCCTACCAGATCCATTTAGTTGGAGATGCCAGCAATTGAACTTGGCAGCTTCATGAAAAGCAGATATTCTACCTCTGAGACACAGTCTTTTCCCTAACATGCTGGGTAGAGCAGATTTGGGTGAGTAATGATTTGTCCTTTACTACAGAGGTTCCAACAACAGCAACTGTCAATATCTGTATCACATGTGTCTTCACAAAACACCACAAGAATTAATATAGTTGCTGCCACTAATCCAACTACGGTGTAGAATTTTATTATGAGTGGATTTAAGTGCATAACACTCACTAATTCATTTTTAAGGAAAGAGCATACTTCAGAGGTACCTGCAAAGATTTAGACAGGATTCTGAAGCTGACTGAATAAACAAATCAAAATCCAAAATAGCAAGAATCTTTATGCAGTCCCTTATCCTCCCCTTGAATTTTAGGCAATTTCACAGAATTAAGTCAAATACATGTTTCAAGAAAAACATTTTCACAAGGCTAATGAATATCAAAGTTTTTTTTTTTTTTTTAGATTTACCTGAATTTAGGAACATTCTTAACAATGTCATTTGACTCTGAATACAGCATTTTTTCTTGGTTTCCAAAACAGTTTCTCAGCAGCCATCATTTAACATCAAAAACAGTTTGATCCCTGATGACTAATCCAGCAAGACAAAATTTTACTTGGAAACTTAAGTAGAATACAATAAGAACCTAGTTATATAGTTTTAGGGGCTACAAAGAGCTAATATTTTGTTATTAAGCCAGCTTTAATACAGTGACAAAGCAATACAGTAACAAAGCAAGAAATTATGTGATCTCAGAAATGGCCCAAGTTAGAAGGCAGCGATGTTTCCCCCTTTGCATCGACTTAAACCTGCCAAGTACACAGTAACGTCATTTACTGCTATTCTACATTCCTGTATCAAAACTTGCCAATAATTTGGGTGAGGTAAGATTTTGGTATGAATCTACATAGCAAAAAGATTCAAGTCCAATAGCATTTTAGAGACCAACAAGATTGGGGGGAGGGGTATAAGCTTTTGAGAGCCAAAGCTCTTGGTGCTACAGGCATAGGTCATAAGAGAAAATAAACTGCTTACATCTCCATTGATCCAACTTCAGCAATATGCACCAGCTGGAAGGAAGCTTTTGTGAGCTTAAGCTAAGGCTTAGTTCAACAGAATGCATTATGTTCCCCAAAAGGGGAGCATTCAGATACAAAGGACAGTTCCTTTACATATCCCCACCATGTCTTTTTTTAAAACAAAAACAAAACAGGTTGTCAAAATGTGATTGAAGATTATATTTAAAAATCAGTTAAGAACAGAAGAAGAGCCCTGCTGGATAAGACTAATGGTCCATTTAATCCAGCATCTTGTCTCACACAGTGGCCACTCATTTCCTCTGGACAACCAACAACAGGGAATAGAGGCTGAGGCCTTTCCCTAATGCCTCCTGGCTCTAAGATTCAGAGGCTTAGTGCCTGTGATTGTGGAGGGTCCCATAAGTCACCATGGCTAGTAACCATTGATAGACATCCTCCATTAATTCTGAAGAATTTGCCACAGCAGCCAAACCCACTCCTTGGTAATGAATGATTAAACATGAGCATAAAAACGCTTTCCTTGAGTCATTCTGATCGGCAATGGCTCTGCAGGATCCATGGTAGAGGTTTTGCACATAACCTGCTACCTGATCATTTTGACTGGAAATACTGGGGTACTGAATTTAGGATGCTGTACCACTGAGTTACAGCCCCCCCGCCCCCACATTTACTCCTCAGTTCCAACAATGCCCCTTGCTGCCAATAGCAGAGTTACAGAAACACCCAGCATAATATATGAAATCACATTTGTGACGCTGATACAGTGGAGGATATCTTTTGCTATTTGATTGTCCATAATGAGGTCAGAAATAATTTCTGCCCTCACCTTTCATTTAATTTTAATTTGTTCAACTTTTTGTAGACCTCACTATTTCCTGCATATAATGACAGACCTGATATAGCAAAAGGAAAACTTCATTTGCATTATCAGCAAAGAGAGGACAGACAACATTGCATGGATGCTCATGGGGTAGGTTATTTGTCTTTTATACAGGTTTTGTAATCACTTGTGTTTTGTACTTGTTCGGTTGACCTGCATACCTGCTTTCATTATGACCTAAATCTATGGTCCAGACAAATATTTGACAAATGGAATACAAAATGGACATGCTAACAGAAGTCTTTCCAAGATCATGCACACATGCTATTCCAATATAATGGAATAAGATGGTCAGGAGTCAACTTTGCATTCTTAGTGTATTCACCACAGATAGCCAGAGGAATCTCCTTGTTTAAACTGGGAGCTTAAGAAAAGATAGCCTTCAAAAGTGTCAACTGCAACAAACTGCAAAAATAAACACAGGTGTTCTGTATTCCTAGGCAGTTTCCCCTATGACTAATGTGGAGTTTAAAGCTTACTCAGAGATATCAGTGTGGGGAGGGAGACTGAATTGGCACCAACATGTTACAGGGAAGCAAACAAGCTTTTTTATCACAGGCATAGCATCTGGTTGGTGAGCATGAGGTCACATTAGTTCAATTAATGCAACATTGGTCACAAAATTTAATCCACAAATCACTAGTATCTGGATAGTGATATAGTTTAATAAACTCAATGGCCAAATGCCATCTCTGAATCATGGACTCATGCAATCACAGTCTGAGCAACAGTATCCTGAATGATCCTACCCCAAATGGAATGAATTCTACTCTGCACCCTCTGTGTACATCTTTTTATTTTGTATACACTTGATTCTCAGACTATGCTATATATAAATATCTACAAATATACAGATTTATAGGCAGCACCCCTCCCCCCACCCCAACTGGCAGACAGAGTGCATACTGTACATTTAACACACACCACTTATCTACATTGTCATTTTAAAAAAGAAAACAGAAGTCCCCACCATATTTCAGGTACAAGGAGACCATGAGACCAAAGCACCACAGGAGAAAATGCACCAGTGCTTGTTACCAAACCTAGCCCACTTCAGGCTACTTTGCTATTAAACTACTCTGAAGTGCCAATTGAAAGTGAAGGCATTCTCAAGTCAAGCTATTAGGGTAGTAAAAGCTCTGCAAACTCTGTTCCCATTGCTTACGTCCCCATTGCACTTTATGCCCGACCTAAGGCACCTTTTATCATCACTCTTAAGCACTACCTTTCCCAGCTCTGCAGTGGACCTCAATCCCCCTTGTTCCCAAATTGCTGACCATTTCCTCTTATCTTGCGTAGTGGTTCAGATAGGTTTGCATGGCAGTCTGCTCAAAAATACCAAGCAAAGGCGTATTTACTTTAAGAGAATGCCCAGTTGGGGGTGGGGGAGACAAACAAACCTTGTTTCCACAGCTTCAGTTCAACCTCAGCTTTTTTGGGGGGGGGGGCACATTTCATATCGATCTCAGAGAAATCCTATCATATTATAAAATGCACTCACTAAAGTTAAAGGAGTGCTTGAATTGTGTGCTCACTCTGTTGGTTAAACCTGAATATACTGGACAATGGCCAACTGGAATCCAGGTCTGACAGCAATGTGATAATTAACACAAGAGGCTCACAGCAATCCATCCAGGACCATAGGAGCAACTGGAACAAGGAAATAAGAGGCCTCCACCATCAGTTGCCAGAACATCCCCACACCTTGTTTCTCTTATCTTGAAACTGTTTATATGCTAGGCTACAAAGCATGAACATCTTCCTTGGTATCAGTATTTTCACTGTACAAAGCACTTAACTGAAAACAGACTGAAAAGAAAAGAACATGCATAACATAACTTTGATGCCCTTAAGATGGTTGTGCTTTACTGTAGTTTTTGGGACAGGCCTCCTCATCTACAGCAATTGGTCACGTTGCAGCTCATCTTAAAGCTGGGCGCAGAGGACAATTTGAGAGCAGCACCCTTCCTCAGCATCCCTTTCCTCCCTCCACAAGCACTTCCATCCTCTCTGCTGTACTCCTAACATAGGGCTGATTTCCTGGCTGCTACCATTTGGCTTCTCAGCAGCTGCAGGGCCCCAGCAAATGCCCTCCTTCAATAGCTATGAGATTCCTGTAGCCCAAATAAGCACTTAAGGGCTCTGCTAGTAAAAGTACCATGCACCCCATGCTATTGTCTCATCCAAACTCTCGCAAGAAGATTTCACACTTCTCATAATGAGGGAGAAGTGAGCCTTTCTCACATCTGTAACAAGGATTAATTTTGAGCCGCCACAGAGGCCAGGCAGTGATTTATTTATTTTTTTTGCCACACTACAACATGAATTTGTGTTATTAGTCATGAAACAAGGATGAACAGCTCTCTTGGATCTAGAGGAATGCCATGAAAGATTCTCTCACAGTCAAAGTGTGGCAGTGGAAATTCAAAGCAGCTCCTTGCCATGTGTCCTTGTGCAGGGAAAGGCTGGTATTTTCCATTCCTAGGCATGACTCTGGCCAAAGCTGGGGAATGGTACTCGTTTTGTGTGGTGGAGGAAGGCAGTTCTTCCTTGAGCAATTCAGAATCCAAACTGACTGGTCCTAACCATCCTCCTGAGGCAGAAGGATCATGGCTCTGCAAGAGGCACAGAGGGTGGTCCAGTAAAGAGCTGGGGGGCAATTTCTTGACCTGGTGATATGCCCTAAACCAGTTATTTCAGGCCCAAAAGGGATGTCCTGCATTCTTAGCCAGCAAGTGACTTAGCTTTATATCAGAATATGGAATCTGCTGGGAACACTACATTTTCTGGGATCACTCCAGCATCCCTTTAGATATGATGCTCCCTCTTGAGTTGATTGAGTGTATTGTCTTGAAAGACTTGTTTATTGCTATCGCTGCTTTGCAGGGTGTGGTTCCACCATTCACATTTTTAATCCAGAATCTTTGGGGACAAAAGATCATTTTCTTCTTGGACTTTTTTTTTTGCTTCCAATTGTTTTTTAAAAATTGTACAAAAATAAAGAATTTCCACACACATGGCCTAAAAGTGATAGCATTTAAATACTTAGCATCATTTGTGATATGGTTAGTTTCAACCATTAAAATCAAAATTTAAAACCAGGGGATATCTTTAGTCTTAAAATTTTAAAAGATGCAGAAGGGTTTAGTATACAAAATTGACCCATACAGAATGGAACAGCTGTGCCTACAGCCATTTTATTTTTTAAAAAAATAATCATAAATTTAAAAATAAAAATCAAGTAAATTCCTTTTGTGGATCTTCACATTAGAAAACTGCACCATTTCAAAAGCCTGTGACCAGGAACACCCCTCTGCAGTAAGAAAGCTGGAACACATTTCCACTTTAATAATCATCAAGGGTGGTTTCCAGGAACACGTTTCGGACATCCAGCATGGAAGCCAACTCCAAAATGTGCTTTTGGAGATGTGGATTCTCCACAGTTTCGTCCCTTGGCAGCTGGGGATAGGATTCTGGATAATTTCTAGTTTCTTGCTATGGAAAGAAGGGAGAACAGAAGACAGAACAGCGTTTTAATAAGCCAGTATAGCCATCAAACAGAAGGGAAACACATTTCATTACACAGAGCTGACTGCTGCTCCACATAGGCTTTGAAACTGTTCTCCACAACTCATATGCATCTGCCAAGTCAAGAATAAGAAACTGAGAAGGAAAAGGCCAGGGAATGGATACAAGGTCACATCAAGATGTGGTGATGTCTTTGGTGCTCTTGAAAATGAAGATTTTCTGTTATGCCTTCCACACAGTGGGAAAAATGAACCAAACATCCATTTGTTTCAACTATAGGTTAAGGAACATACAGATGTATATGTAAAGTGCCATCAAGTCACAGCTGACTTATGACAACCCCATACAAATACATACACAGAAATCTAGAAGCATCCCTCCATCTTGCCACATTCTGAAACACTTTACAGTTGTTTGTTTAAAATGCTTAAAGTATCAATTAACATCCAGTGAAATATTCCAGACACACATGTTTATAGACTGGAAATCAAAGAGTTACTTTAAGCACAAGTAAGGAGCTGGAATGCACAGTAGGATTTTTAAAGTTTTGTTTTGATCAGCAAGACCCCAAGTCATATCACAATGCCTTTGCAGTTTCAAGAGAAGTCTGCTGTTGGGGAGTGGTAGTTTCAACAACTCAAAACCCATTTTAATATCAAAACAAGCTGATGGTTAAATCCTAGCTATTTCTTTCCCCAGTTTTGGCAAAAGGTTCCTTCAGCTCTGGACTTGGTAAATTTTCTCACTAGTTAACTTTAGCAACATTAAAAGGTAAAGGTGCAAGCACCAGCCATTTCCAACTCTGGGGTGACGTTGCTTTCACAATGTTTTCACAGCAGACTTTTTACGGGGTGGTTTGCCATTGCCTTCCCCAGTCATCTACACTGTCCCCCAGCAAGCTGGGTACTCATTTTACTGACCTCGGAAGGATGGAAGGCTGAGTCAACCTGAGCCAGCTACCTGAAACCAGATTCCGCTGGGATTGAACTCAGGTCGTGAGCAGAGAGTTCAGACTGCAGTACTGCAGCTTTACCACTCTGCGCCACGGAGCTCTTTTAGCAACATTACACACCCTGATATTTGAACCAGTAATTATTCTGTAGTATATATACAATGATCAACAACAGTAGCTGCAAATGGTTTCAGTGCTTTTGGCAGAGACCATATGTTATTGGAGTTAGATGAAGTGACTGTAGAAGTATCTGCCACCAGGAAGAAAGAGCAATCAGGCAAATGCTTTAACCTCTGAGCAAACCCTAGCTGGAGCTAAGCAGAAGCACAACCCATACAAGAATACCTTCTTCCACTGATGGAGAACTGAAGTTTATAAGCACAGAAGAAAGCCTTTTGTGTATTTGTGTATGCACAACAGTCTATCAATGAACCATGCTGAACGAAAAAGACGACAGAGTTTCCTGGCATACCCGGAAGATTTTGTGCATCCTCAGGGTGGCTGAGCAGAAGATGAATCTTGTTAGAAGTAAGCGAAGGAATTCATCTCCAAAAAATTGGAGAAAGGCTTGATCTGCAGAGGAGAAAAAAGATGGCACGTATAGAAAGCTGAATTCAGAAAGGCTCTTTATAAATTTCTGAAAGAAAGACATGGGACTGCAGTGCTTCCTGTCTCCCCAACCTGAGACACTGCACTTAAAAACAGCTGTTAACTATTTTCAGCTGCAAAACTCCTTCCATCGAAGCATACCTATGGAACGGGAATGAGTCAGCAACTGTGCAATATCCCGATTGATTTTTCGAAGGTACTCATGACACTTGTCCCACAGTCCTCTGCGCATGCTTGATAATCCAGAGACAAATAGGAATGCCATTAATGGGTTGTTCAGAAAGAAGGTGAAGAGGCTACCTCGTTGGGATTGATCTAGAAGTCAACAGAAGAATGACAACATGACATGCTTGGCATACAAAACAGGAGAGACTGTCACTCATAGTAGAAGCCCTGCAGCTGTCACTGAAATGTGGAGAAATGCCATTTAAAAATCTCCCACCACTAGATAAAAGTAATATTTCATAAAAAAGGCTAAACAGACTCTCCCCACCCCGATTTGCATGAAACTCATCTTTCTTCTATTTTGTGTGCAACAAGTCTCTTTGGTACAGTTAACCATGGAACTTGCTACAGTGGGCAATTTTTATTTCTTTAGCAGCATAACCTATTGTATCATGAATGCTCAAGCTGGGTAAGAAATGTAAATTCCCTAAAAAAGACAAAAAAAGATTCCATCCATTTTGCTGAAATTCCATACCACTTCCATTATCTTACATTGAAACCCAGAGTCCTGATCAATTAGTTAGGTCAGGAGTGGCCAACAATAGCTCTCCAGATGTTTTTTTGCCTACAACTCTCATCAGCCCCAGCCAGCATGGCCAATGGCTGGGGCTTATGGGAGTTGTAGGCAAAAATCATCTGGAGAGCTACTGTTGGCCACCCCTGAGTTAGGTTACTAGGAGGACAGCCACAGAAAATGTATAATATTAGCATGTTAGCATCAAATGGTACAGGCACCATTGCCCCAGTGAGGAAGGAAGCACAATACCTTCATGGAATAGATCCCAATCCCACTCTCAAACACAAAAATTCTCTTAACCACCATTAGCACCCCAGTTATTCTCTACAATGAAAGCTGTTCCTTCAACTTCCACTAGCTCTTAGCTGCATTCATATATCTGAGACTAAGCAGAACAAGGGAAAGGAAAGGTCACTGGATTTAAGGCTATAATCAGTAGGCACATCACCCTTTCTCATCCTGCTGGAGACATTCACAGCTGTTGTTTTTAAAGGTAAGTTCTATTATTTTCAGTAATTCTCTGGAAAAGTTTAGTATTTTCACAGGGACAACACTTTTTTTTTCATCTGAAAGCCTTTCAGCACATAATAGAACTTACCTCAAAAGCCAAAAGAGTGAAGGTCTCCAGCTTCTCATGCATTCACTGCTGACCATCACCTTCCTGTGTCACAAATTATGTCACCAGACTGGACTTCATGCTGGGAAAGGGGCAGCTCTCTCAGAGAGAGACACACCAGAACCATTTACAGTTTATAGGGACTGGAAAAACGGGTTGGAAAGTTAATAGATATAGAGAGCTTTCACTGAGCAAATATTTAGCTCCCTAATCAGATGATCACTAGTCACTGCAGAGAGTCCCATTAAAGTCAGGCCAGACATCTTACAACAGCTTCCATTATGAGGCAGCACATCATTTCTTTAGCTATCCAAACCTAAAAGCCCCTGGAAGCATGCCACTCCAATTCCCTTTGAGATGCATGACCCTTGCACTTTCACAGTAAAGATGCTTCTGAAGGTAGATGCCCTGGAAAGTAGAATATATATACACACACACACACACTCTTCCTTCAGACGCACCTGCTACCATTTGTCTCACACTGTGCAATGTATCTTATGGAAAGTCTGTAGCCATGAAGAAGCCTCCTACAGAAATGACATGTTCCGGCTTTCTTTTTCTCCACCCAAAACTATTTTTGCTTTGGTTTTCTCTCTCAGTGGAAATGTGTGTGTGTCATGGTGGACTATTCTCTTGCCTCACCACCCCTGATTTTTCTTAAAAGCTTTTAACATTGTCCAAATTAACCACTTCAGCCATAGGCCAACATGCACACATTTGTTGAATGAGTATATCTGATCGGCTACCATCCAGCAGCAGTGCTATGGGGCCTGGTCTGAGGCTGATGACCTCGAGCTCTTTCTTGTACTCCTAGTAATTTCAGAAAGCGTAACTGGCAGTGCAGCCCTTGAATATTCTACCAATGTATATTCTACAAGAATTAGTCTGCTGCAGCCAGAATAACCAAGAATCTAGTGGTATCTCAAGGACTAAGGAATTTGTTGATGCACAAGCTTTTTGAGAGCTAATGCCCATTTCATCAGATGCACTAATTTCTGCAATTCTGGTGCTGCAACAGAGAGTGATGACAGCCCAACTACAGTTTGCTCAAACTTAGGCACTCCTGCCAGTGGGATATGACAAAGACTGTGCCAGAGTAGCTTCCTCAAATGCTCAGGGCACATTTGCTATTTATTTATGGTATTTTTGTATTTAAGTGTGTGTGCCCCTGGAAATCATTGCAACTTCTGGTGACTGACTTCTACTGGGGGCCCTTGGAGAACATTCAGAGGTGTGGCTGAATAAAGCCTGCCCCTGTTCTCCCAACTGCTGATATTTCAAGGAAGTCTCCCATCCAAGTATTTGCCAGAGTCAAGGCTGCTTAGTTTCCAAGATATGATAAGATTGGGCTTGCCTGGGCTATCCAGAGCAAGGCAAGGGTGCACGTTTTAGTTTCAGTGGTAAATTTCAGTTACAACAAGCATGTTCATGAGCTGTTTACCGCAAACTACCAGAAGACACAGGGTACTCTGCTCATCATGGCTCAGAGACCCAAGCAAAAAAAAAAAAGTGCTTTTGCAGGCTTTTATCTGCAAAGCTAACACCACTATTAATTTGCACTGTTAAATACAGGATTTTAGCAAGTGACTGAGATCCTGCTATGGAGGACAAACACCTTCCCTACCTTGCAACGCCTTTGGATATGTTGTAGGCGAAAGTAGGCACACCAATGGTTGTCCAAATAAGTTTGTGAAATTCTGGAAGAGAGCAGATTGAAGACATACAGATTTTCAGCAATCTGAGAACAACGGTGAAGATAAGGAAGTGTGAACCTGATCTAGAAGGGTGGTTTTAAGAGCTCCATATAAATTGCTTTATAAAAGGGGCAGGCTGTAAGCAGGGATGACCATGATCCAGGAAAACACAGTTCACAATTAAAATGTGGATCCTCAGCCAAGGAACCCACTAACTAAGCCCCTCTGCTCAGCATGAACTGAGAAATGGGGTGGCTCAGAGCTCTGAGTCCACCTAACACCCCAAGCCCCAGCAGGAGAAAGGAATTACAGTCAGGAGGGAAATGTGCTCTGCTAGTCTGCTTTTAACAAGTTCTCTGACTTTCTGTGTAACTGTGAACAGCTGACAGAGGAGAGGGTATGGAGCTGAGAGTATATATAGCATTCTAATCCCCTAGAGCAGAACGGGAACTCTGTTATTGGCAGCCAGCAATGCTGGTTAAGCTTTGGAGAGCTCCTATCAATGTTTCCAAGACCTATGTTTCCTATCAATGTTTCCAAGAAAATTCCACTCTCCTTCCTACATCGCCTTGGAGTTTTATAGTTTAACTGAGTGAAAACAGCCTGATTAGAAATGTATCAATTCACAAACTGCCAAGGGCTACACAAAAGTAGTTTTAACTGTCATGACTGCCAGATGCCTTTCCACAAACACTGCTTTGCGAACCATGAACAGGCCAACATTTGTGGCAAACTTTAGTTTTTGAGCTGGTGCACGCCCATCCCTAGCTGTAAGTATAAAGATAAGCAAACATTAAGAATGTGTCTTAGTTATTTAGAAGACATACTGCCGAATACTTCTCAAATGGCAAGTGCATATGTAGTCAGTACTGGGTCCTTTCCCAGATTAGAGCTCCCCAGGCAGTTTTATCACTAACAAGGTGCTAAATTTCTGGCATGACTGTCTACATACTCTCTTCCTCTAGCCTTTTGGAAAAGCAGACTCGAGAGCATATCCACAAATCAAGAGATAGATAGGAAATGAAAGACAAATGAAACAAGGTAACATTAGCAATGATGCAGACATGCCCTTATGGTAAATTCTACAATTTAAAAAAACCCACAAACTTTTACAGCAACTTTTAAAATCTGTTATGTTGCCCACTTTTTTGAAGAAGCTGTCATTTTCTAAGCACCTCAGCTTTGACATTAATTAGTGTTTTGATGGTACTAGGATATGGAGAGACAGAGGAGACACAATCATGACAGTTAAAACTACTTTCAGATTTCATTAAACAAGCAGATATACATTTGATTGAACACCTTTGCTAAGATATAAGAACGTAAGAGAAGTCATGTTGGATCAGGCCAATGGCCCATCCAGTCCAAGACTTGTCACACAGTGGCCAAAAAAATCAGGTGCCATCAGGAGGTTCATCAGTTGGGCCAGAACACTAGAAGCCCTCCCATTGTTGCCTCTCCCAAGCACCAAGAATACAGAGCATCACTGCCCAGACAGAGTTCCAACAATAGGCTGTAGCTAATAGCCACTGATGGACCTCTGCTCCATATGTTTATCTAATCCTCTCTTGAAACTGGCTATGCTTGTAGCCGCCACCACCCCCTGTGGCAGCGAATTCCACATGTTAATCACCCTTTGGGTGAAGAAGCACTTCCTTTTATCCGGTCTAACCTGACTGCTCAGCAATTTCATTGAATGTCCAAGAGTTCTTGTATTTTGAGAAAGGGAGAAAAGTACTTCTTTCTCTACCTTCTCTATCCCATGCATAATCTTGTAAACCTCTATTGTGTTACCCCTCAGTCAACATTTCTCCAAGCTAAAGAGCCCCAAGGATTTTATCCTTTCTTCATAGGGAAAGTGTTCCAACCCTTTAATCATTCTAGCTGCCCTTTTCTGGACTTCTTTCCAATGCTATAATATCTTTTTTGATGTGCAGTGACCAGAATTGTACACAGTACTTCCAATGAGGCCACACCATCAATTTTTACAGGGGCATTATGATACTGGCTGATTTGTTTCCAATTCCCTTCCTAATAATTCCCAGCATAGCATTGGCCTTTTTTATTGCAGTCGCACACTGTCTCAACATTTTCATTACCTACCATGACCCCAAGATCTCTCTCCACCAGGTCATACCACATCAACTTGTATTTATAGTTAGGATTTTTGGTCCCAATGTGCATTACTTTGCACTTGGACACGTTGAACTTCATATGCCCTGTTGACGCCCACTCACCCATCCTCAACAGATCCCTTTGGAGTACCTCACAATCCTCTCTGGTTTTCACCACCCTGAACAATTTAGTGTCATCCATAAACGTAGCCACTTCATTGCTTACTCCCAACTCCAAATCATTAATGAACAAGTTAAAAAGCATTGGACCCAGATCTGAGCCCTGCGGCATATAAAGAGAACCAAGCATCTGTTTTCTGTGTCTGACAGTATAACAGGTAAGCACCACCAACAAATTCATGGAAGAATTTTCCCGCTGGTCTCTCACTTTCTCCTCCAGCTTCTTATTCTTGCATTTCTGTCCCCTGCCCTCCTGTGTCCTACTCTTCCCTGTACCTTTTGTTCCCCTCTTGCTGCATCTTCCTTTCCTCTTCCCACAACTCAAGTCCCTGCTTTTCTTCCTCTCAGCTTTATGTCTTCATCCAGCACCACCACTTCCTCTTGCTCCTTGAACCAGCTATCCAGAGGCTGCCAGCCCTTCCAGCCTAAAAACTATCAAGCACTTGGTCCACTGCCTCCCCAACTGGTCTCTTCTGAACCTTCTGCCAGTAGCAGCTGCTGCCTTTCATCACAATCTCTGCTACCAGACCCTTTTTCTTCCCTGGCCCTGGAGTTCACTATAGAAGTCCCAAGAAAGCAGCTGAGTTTTTTTTGTAATAACACCTTTGATGGACTTTAAATTCCTGTATGCTTTAACAAATATTCAGATTTTTTCCCTGAAATTTCCCCCTAGTTTTATCTGGGCCCATTTTGCACATTTTTGACCCACACCCTCAGGGTCCAGGTGACAACATTAGAAGTTTATATAGTGTGCAATTCACATTATAGACAGTAAAGAATAAAGTTCAGCTTTCAGCATGTTGTAGCCTGGCAGGAAATTATCATCAATATTTTTAATTCTTTAACATATCTGGATACTTAAATCCAGAAACTGGAGACCAGGACAGACAAGACAAATTTTTCTACAAAATTTGAGAAAAGTCCCAGGGTTTGCTGAAAAATATGAAATCCAAAACACACAAATATACAAGAGGGAGAGTTTTTTAAAAACCCAAAATAATAAAAACAGCACCTGTAGTTTTAACAAATGCCTTCAGTGGCTATTGCTAAACAATCACAATAGTATTATCAGCAGAAGCCTTGGTTGCAATTAGTAAAAGGCAGGGGGAGGGGCCTTTCCAGGGCTGTTTTGGCCTTTGAGGGAGGATTCGTCAGGACCACGACCAGCAGGGAACAGAGGGAGACTTGATATCACACAACTTGCATGACTCACCCAGGACTGGCTGCTTGCTACTGTTCAACAGCAGCAACCCCCACAAAAGCCAGTCTCCACAGTGGTTGAAATTTGACTAGGGTCTGGAAGACCCAGGCTTGAATCACTGCTCTGTCATGGGAGCTCACTGAGTAACCTAGGTCAGTTACATATTCTCTGCCTAACTTGGTTCACAGGCTTGTTGTGAGGACAAAATGGAGGAGGGAATGATATGAGCTGTTTTGGGTCTCTATCATGGATAAAGGGGTTACAGATTAAATAAGTATAACTGAAGATGAGGGACAGACAAGAAGTAGGTTGGTGGGTGGGTGTGAAGGAGAGAAGAAAGCAGGGAAAGGCGAAGGTATGGCAGTTATGCCAGGAGGAAGGAAAGAGGAAATCATTGGGGGAAAGGGATACAGGGGAGAGGTATCCCCAGCAAGTCCTTGGAGGTTACCTGATGTGCAACAGTGCCCTGTCCTAGAGTTAGCACTTTACAACTTGGCCACAGTTTTCCCAGGACAAGGCTGCCAGCAGGAGGGAAGGAGAAAAATCAGAAGATGGGAGGACACATAAAGGTAGGTTGGCTGGTGGGTAGGAAGGAGAGAACAGGAAAAAGGGAGAGCCTTTCAGGTAAGGGAAAGAGGAAACAGTGGGAAGGGGGAAATGAGATGCCCTCTGAAAGTCCTCGCAGGTCTCTTGCTCATTCCCTTTAACAGCCAGGGTAGTAGAGTGCTTTTCAGTAGTGCGCCACAACAGGGACATCTACAGAATATGTTTTCTGTGTACTTGGGGGATACCTCAGATGCAAAAATATTACTTTGTAAACTCTCTTCCCTTTTAAGAAGTCCAAACAGCAGCTTGATGGAGAAGTGAGTGTGCTCATTGCTTTCTAGAAGGCAGCTGAATGTCAGTTGAGAGGAGAGGGAGAAAAGCTAGGAGATGGGAAAATTAGAATCTGAGTGGGTGGTATCCTTGAGGGAAGATTTGGGTTGATAGGGGAATTGCCCATTCATTCATCCCTCTATGATTTCTTGTGCACATCCTCCCATTTTCCCATCCAGAAGAGGTTACCACCTCCTAAGATGATCCTCATAGCAGAAAAGGTAATTGAAGCAGTCCTAGGTCAGCATGGAAAAGCATATAAACTACTTAGTTTCTATCCAAAATTCAAACTCTTCCAAAGGTTTCAATTCCACTAAAATTCATTTAGTTAATTCCTACTTAGCTTGTTAAATGGCTAATGGGGATACCTTGGCATGCCACTCACTATACCAGGGTTGGGGCTCTTCAAAGGTACTGCCATTATCCATGGATTAACACTGTACTGCATTACACATCACATGAGAGTCAGGGAGAGGGTCAGAATAAGACTTAACTCAAAATCTGGAAGTGGGTACAAAAACCCAAGTGATTTTTAACAATGGGCACCAGGTCTTTACACTTGAGAAAAATCTGAGCCCATGCTAGACTGTTCCTCCACAAAATAATGCAAGAACCACAGGGGACAGCAAATGGAGCACTAGAATGCCACATCCAGAAAATGTGAATTCCAAGACCTTAGACTTATTTCTTTTGTAAGCACAGAGGCTCTCCTGAGGCACCTTACTTGGTAGGGGCCTTACCTTGTAGGCAACACTGTTAGATGAGTCCACTATGATAAACATGGGTTTCCTGGTGAAAGGATAGAGATCTCCAGGGTGCAGACTAGAGAAAAACAAGAAATATTCAGAGGTACACTGCAAATCCAGAAAAAGATGCAAGCATTTTACACATGTTCTACTTTCCCTTAGTTATGCATATGATTCTTCCCAAAGAGGAAAACCAGCAAGAATGTTATACAACAAAAAAACCAGCAAGAAAACCTGCAAGAATGTTATGCAACACTCCATTTCCTGTTAGGCAAACAGTAAACAAACCAAACAAATAAACAGGATTGCTCTATTCTCCTTTGCAATGAATTAAGATTCCTGTCCCTGGTTTTAAGACTCATGAGTGACCAGAAATACAATTCCTGGGCTTAGTGCTTTTAAACCACAATCACCCTGGAGTGAACACTAGACTTGTTGTATGTCCCACAGAAATGAAATAGTTTATCCAGGATGCATCCACCCAAACTTGCTGGCTAAAAAGCCTGGTCCATCATAACGTTCTCCAGGGATCTCTCCTCCCACTGCCCCCAAGGTACTTGAAGTATACACAAACCCACACAGACCCCTGCTCACATGTTTGCAATTTAAGCATGTTATGGGTGTGAATTCAGACAGTCTTGCATGGGTGTGAATTTGGCATGCATGGGTGTGAATTTGGACAATCTTTCTAGCTATCATACAGCTCCTGTTAAATCCTGTTGGAAATTTGACATACATTTCTTTGTGCATAGAAATACCTTTTGGACAGATCCCAGTCTCAAACAGAAAAATACAGGGGGCAGGTAAAATGTACATGAACACCAACAGTTTAAGGCAGATCATAAGAGATGGCCTCACAGCAGTTTTTTTTTAAAGTATGCTTAACATATGAGAGAATATTTTATTAAGTGCAGAAGGCTGCCGGAAACCTCCTCTTCTAGGAGCCAGCTACTCACCAATGCATCTCTTTGTATGACTGGTTCCGCTTGTGGATGCCATCCCCATTTATAACATCCCGGTTGCTGTTTGTCAGGACACCCCCAAAATCATAGGGACCTACAAATAATGACACAGGAGCCAAGATGAGCAGCAGCAACACAGTGAGGCCAACAATGAAACAAACACGGCATGTGAGAAACAGTGCCAGCTGGGAGAAAAGCATAATTTGTAAAAGTTGGCCAATTGTAGTTGGACAACTGGCTTGTCAACGTAAGCTAAAACAACTTCTACATTTCAACTTAGTAATGCAATGAATCCCCTCTGTTCTGTAATGCTGGATTTTGGAAAACAGAAAACAAGGTAAGGTTACTGCATCTCTTTATAATCTCTACCATAACCTTGATTAAACACAAGATAACATTGCCAGGTTGAGGTTGCTGACCATCCTGCTTTAGGTTATATAGCATCAAAAAGGTACCTAAAGCTATTAGAGGCTGCTTTAATGAGAGCCGTGTTTATTTCATATAGGAAAGACTGATACATCCAGTATTTAAAACCACCACTACCAAAATAGTCAAGAGCTAGAATTCATCCTTCTAACACATCAACAGGAACCTTTCCAGAGTTAGCAGTCACAGCCACCACCACGGCAAAAGCAATACAGAGCTGCTGGAGGTGTGCACTTTGGAAAGCTCCAAAATGAAGAACTAACTTGTGGATAGACCTGCTCTTGGTAACAGCCATGTATTCAGTCTTACAGGCCCAGCTTAACAACTGCCTAAGGGGATTTGCTTTCCAAAACAAGTAGATGCAGTTTTCACAGTGGCTTTACACTTAGCCACTGGTTCCCAATGGAGATGTACAGATCACATTGTTTCTTTGCTAGAGAGCTACTTAGCTGGCTTTACAGTCCAATCCTATGCAGGTTTACAAAGAAGTCAAGTCCCACTAAATTCCATAAGACTTGCTCCCAAATAAGTGTCCACAAGATTGCACCTTCAGGGTTAATTCTCACAATCAACTGGCGATGAAAGGAGCTAGTTACTTTATGAACATACCTTTATAAATAGATAATTCACTAGCCATTTCAACCCAGTATTAGGACTAATGACAGAATCATAGGGTCAAGTTTACACAAAAGGCATCCCTCATCCTCAGGGATCCCACTAGTGACTAGTGGATAATCAAGAGGCAAAGTTATCCATGATGACTGATTAAGTGATGGCTGATTAAGTGAAAGCTGACAGCAGCAGTCACATGTTTATGTTAAGAGCCAATTATAATTGGATATCAACTCACTCAAATTCACTCAGACCAAAGCCTGATAATAAGAATAATCCTCAAGTCTTGCAAATGTAACATAAAGATGGGCCAAGAGGTGCAGTTAAGCCAAGCTTCAAGATGAATTTCTTGAACTCAAAGCTTGGCAGCATATCTCAATCTCCATTTTAAAAATGTTTTCCCTTGATACTTGCAGAGTTTTGACTTCAAAACTCAGCTGTTCTGTTACTCAAAGATCTTTGCCGCTGTAAAAGCGGGAGATCTCCAGGCCCCACTTGGAGGCTGGCAACTCTAGCAGGTGTGATGCATGAGAATCATGCAAGAGAGACCAGGGAGTTACAACCAATGGAAGAAAAGCAAGAAGCTGTGATTGGAGGCCCATTCTGATAGCACAAAGTTCTATATAGTTCCTCTGCTGGCTTCCAAAATATTCCCAGATGAGGAATGCTTTTAAAAATTCTTGAGGTGATATTTTTGGTACACCCAGATCGTGCACAGGAATCCAGCAGGTTAACTTCACTTTTTAAAAAATAAAGTAGAAACACAAGAAACTTCCATCAATATACCCTCTGCTTCGAACTGGAAATGCTTTAATACCTTTCAGTTTTGATTCAAGGTAATTTGTGCCATCAACATTTAAAGCTCCTAGGTTAAAAGGGCAAGTGCAATCAGCACTTCTGTTGCTTTTTTACAGATGAAGTACTACACTGAATGGACTTCTGTCATAATTCAAAGCAATTTGCATGATTTCCCATATAATCAAAGAGAACAGTGACTGTTGCGTTATGCTGCATCTTCAGGTATCTTTTCCAAATCCAAGACAACTAGAAGACTGAGACTCACTTGGATGGTGATTTTCTATGTTCCTGGTTGGGTGCAACACTCAACAGGGAGAACAGGAAGCATACCAAGGAAAGAAGTTCCTCTTTCCCACCAAGTCACTACCACCAAATACAGCACAGAAGGTCAGTCAAATTGACTGCTTTACCTGAACTGGCCCCATACTGGGTGTCAAGAGTCACTCCATCTTGTTCCTCTTGCCATGTGTATTCAATTGTACAATGCTAGGCTGTGCTTCAATGCTATGCTGCGCTTACTATGCCTTTGATATAACTGTAACTTGTTGCTAATCTGGAGGGAGGATGGCATATCTGGGAATTGGCTAGTTGCTAGGTAACCAAGGGCAAGAGCTGGAGGAGATGCGAACCATGAACTGATAGCGAGCACCCGCAGTGATGACAGCTTTGCAAAAAAACCCACTTTTGCTTGGCACACTTTGGCTTGAATTATAATGGTCAGGGCAAAGGTTTATAAGTTGGGGGAAATGACAGAGAGGTCAGTTCCGACAACGCGTGTGTATGCCCATGAAGCTGGAATAAAGATCTTGAACTTCAACAGTCTTTTCCTTGACTCTGGGTCTGACATTTTGTCAGAACTCCCTTTTCAACCTGGCCTAGCCTAACCCCAGACTCACAATGGCTGGAGAACAGGACCAGGCTATGGGGACTACTAAACCGAACGGTGAGGAAGAACCCAAGCCTGAAGGTCTGTGGGTCACTCCGGTTACCGTGACGGTGCGGAGGAAAGACTGGGGCTCCATGGATTTCCAGGAGAGTATTATCAGAGATCTGAGAGAGGACCCCCAGCAGCACCACCGACTTTCGGGATTGCAAAGCTCCTACCACCCGTGGGGGTTCCAGGGTGACGAAAGTCGAGGGGAGGACCCCTGGTCTGGCGGGCCGGGGGACGCGACTGTGGAGTGGATGCAAGAAGCTTTAGCCACTCAAAGCACCCAACTCTGGGAAGAAATGCAAGCCATGCATGCCTTCATGATCCAAGAGATGCAGGACCTTGTCTGGCAAATGTGAGTGATGGGAGAACGGATCACAGCTGCACCCCCCCTTGCAACCAGCCCCTGAAGGGGGGGAAAGACCGCTGATTCCAGCTGTGGAGGAAGGCCCTGCAGAAGGCAAACAACCCGTGGGTGGCGACCAGGTGCCACAACGTCAACCTGAGCCGGAGAAACCAGTGGCGGTGCCCGGGGGGCCCCTGAGTAAGTGAAGCGAGATTTGATGGGGATCCATCAGAGCTAGCCTACTTCATTGTGACGAGGGAACCTCAGCATCTGGGCCCTTAATTTCCCGATGGAGCAGTCGTGAGTAGTGTACACTGGCAGCTGCTTCCGAGGCCTGGCGGTCCAGTGGTATGTCACCCTACTTGAGAAGCGATCCCCTGCACTGAGCTAGGCCACGGACCTCCTGAGGGCTCTACACTGCCACTTTGAAAACCCTCTATAGGAGACCAATGCAATAGCGGCACTACGACCTGAAGCAGGGCGCTGGATCAGTCCGAGAGTACCTCAGCGAGTTCAGGGAGGTGAACTCCAAAGTCCAGTGATGGGACAACAGGGCCAGGATCAAGCAATTCAAGAGGGGCCTCAACTCTCACATATATGGAGAAGCCCTGAAACTGGGGGAGCCATGAGACCTGGTCGGGAGGACCCAGCTAGCTTCCGAAATAGAAGATCGCAACAAGATGATTGCTCTCCATAAGAAACAACAAGCGCCCCCCACCACCACCACCAAGAAGCACGGGAGAAGACACCCCGACCCAATCTACCCAAGTGTGCCCCTGAACAGCTGTCACATGAGGAGCGTGACCAGAGAGCCAAAGCGAAGTTGTGCTTCAAGTGCCGGGGGGGGGGGGGCTGGGAATCACATCGCCAGCGAATGCCCCAGCAAGCCAAGGAGCTGCGGATCTCCACACCTCTCAAGGTGAAGGCTAAGGAGAAAACCGCCAGCAGCAGAGCCCCAACGGCCAAGTCGGTAGTCCTGCAGTTCCCCGAGCCAGTCCCCAAGGAGTCCAAGGAGGAGGACAGAGAGGCCCAGTTGCTGGGAAATGACCCAGACCTGCTGTGAGGAATGCGCAACAGCAGGTCAGAGCCACGGCCGTGCCACTATGGGTGAGATTGTCCAGGACTTTGTATTATGTATCTAAAACACTAGTAAACCCTGTTACGAAACGATTTTCTTGCATCAGGGCCCTAATGGACTCAGGATGCTTCAAAGATTTACTATCCTCGAGCTTTGTGGAAGCGCTAGGATTAAAGACGGTGCCTCTGCAAGAATCCTATATATTTGAACAAATGGACGGGAACCCAATGAAGGGGGAGCCGTGTAGAACGGGGACTCAAGTGTGCGCCTTAGGGGTGGGGGAGCGTTGGGAACCTCACATGTTCATTATAGCCCCGGCCGCCAAGTTCCAAGCCGTCCTCAGCCTGGAGTGGCTAGCCAATCACGACCTGCTGGTCCAGTGGAGCGGGAGCGCCATTTACTTCTTGGATCTGGTGTGCGAGAGTCACTGGTGGAATAAAAAATGGGGCCCACGCCCCCTCCCCAGCTTGAGAAACTTTGCATCACCAAAGTTGAACTGCCCAGTCTGCCTCCCAAGTATAGAGACTTGCAAAAGGTGTTTGATGCCCAAGAAGCGGATGAGCTCCCCCCCCCCACCCCACAGATCCACTGACTGTGCTTTGAACTGGTGGAGGGAGAGCCACTTCCCAAAGCCAAGCTATATTCAATGAGTCAGGGGGAGAGGGAGGAGCTGCAGAGATTCCTGAACTCAACCTGCGTAGGGGGTTCATAAGACCCGCCAAGTCCCCCCATGCCACTCTGATGGTATTTAAAAAGAAAAAAGACAGCAGTTTACGGCTTTGTACTGACTTTCGCGGCTTGAACGCGATCTCCATGAGTAATGCGTACCCCTCCCCCTCATACGGGATCTCTTAGGGGAGGTGTCCCAAAAGAAAATCTTTACTAAACTTGACCTCAGAGATGCATACTTCCGGGTGCGCATCAATGACGGGGACGAGTGGAAAACAGCCTTCAACACATCCCTGGGCCAATACGAGTACTAGGTCATGCCGTTCGGTCTTAAGGGAGCGCCAGGGGTATTCATGAACTTAATCAATGAAGTATTGCATAAATACCTATATAAGGGAGTGGTCTGTTACCTGGATGATGTTTTGATATACTCACAAGACCTGCCCTCGCACATCGAGTTGGTAAGGGAGGTACTACAAACACCGTACAAGCACAAGTTATTTGCCAAACTGTCCAAGTGTGAGTTCCACAAGACAGAGCTTGACTTTTCGGGATACTGGATTTCCACAGGGGGCCTGGGAATGGATCCTACTAAAGTACAAGCCGTGGCTGAGTGGGAGCCCCCTTGAACCCGTAAACAACTCCAGAGTTTTCTTGGGTTCGCAAATTTTAATAGGGGGTTCATCAATAACTTTACTGAGATCACCCTACCCCTCACAGAACTGTTGAAAACCAAGGGGAAGGGACTGCAAGCCACTAAGGGCAGCTCTAGCCTCCTGTGGACAGGGGAGTGCCAAAAGGCTTTTGATGAACTTAAGCCGCGGTTCACCTCTGAGCCCTGCCTAATACACCCTGATGAAAACAAAAGGTTTGTGGTCCAATGTGATGCGAGTGACGTCGCCCGCGCAGCTGTGTTACTCCAGGAGGGGCCAGATGGCCAATTGCACCCCTGCGCATACTTGTCCCAAAAGTTCAGCCTGGCGGAACGCAACTGGTCAGTGTGGGACAAGGAAGCCTCCGCCATCAAACTGGCCCTAGAAAAGTGGAGGCACTACCTAGAAGGGGTGTGGGAACCATTCGAGTTCTGGACAGATCATAAAAACCTGGCCGCCCTCATTGCCACCCGCAATCTCAACAATAAGCAAGTAAGGTGGGCGGGGCTATTTCAGCGGTTCAATTTTAAGCTGGGGCACATCCCCGGGAAACTGAACTTTTTGGCAGATGCGATAGCAAGAGGGAGGAGGTTATTGACTCACTGTTCACGCCCTCCCAACTAAGCACACTGGTAACCACGTGTGCACAGAACTGGAAGGAAAAGGAGCCTCCTGACGGGCTCCTAGCTGAACTGAAACAAGCTTTCCTCGACAGTCCCCCGGAGGAGGATTTACAGTTAACAAAAGCAGAGGATAGGTTTTGGCGTCGAGGAGAGAAACTCTACATGCCCCCCTCGTTATGTAGACGAGTGATCTAGAGGGCGCACGACTCCAAACTGGGAGGGCATTTTGGGTTTGTAAAGATAGTCCATTTGATTCAGCAACAATTCTGGTGGCCAGGATTGCGTAAGGATGTGGGAGAATATACAACAGGGTGCCCCATCGGGGCATTTGCAACCGCTTCCCCCTGCCTCGCGCCCCTGGGAATGCATTTTCATGGACTTCATAACCGACTTACCCCCCTCGATTGGGAAGACAGTGATCTGGGTGGTAGTGGACACTTTTTCTAAACAGGCTCATTTCGTGCTGTGTAAGCAACTCCCCTCGGCCAAGCAGCTGGCTCAATTATTTATCCAGCACGTCTTTGGACTACACGCCTTCCCTGCTAAGGTAATCTCCGACCGCGGCCCACAATTCGTTGCTAAATTTTGGTCGCACCTCTGTGAACTAGAGGGAACGGAACAAGGGCTCGGCTCAGCCTACCATCCACAGATGGACGGACAGATGGAACACACCAATGTGGTGCTTGAACAGTTCTTACGTTGCTATACATCCTTCCAATTGGGTGACTCTACTACACTTTGCAGAGTATGCTTACAACAACAGCGTACATAGCGCCACTAAAGTGAGCCCCTTCCAAGCGGTGTATGGATATGAAAGCAAACCACTCCCTGAACTTGCCTCCCCCCTCGTCAGCCCCCGCAAATGGTGGCAAAGGATAGCGGGAGGCTGGGAAATTATTACTAAGCAACTGCAGAGGACACAAGAAGCCTACAAAACTCAATATGACAAAAAGCACTCTGAACTGTGCGACTTAGCCGTGGGAGATAAGGTGTACATTTTGACCAAACACTTGCCTAATGCGCAAAACTGCAAAAAATTGGGGATGAAATATTTGGGACCTTTCCCAATCAAAAGGATTATAAATAAGGTAACTGCTGAACTGGAACTGCCAAAAAACTGTTAACATGTCCACCCTTGTTTCCATGCTAGCTACTTGAAGAAGGACGCTGGACCCTCACGTTGGCACCCCCAAACAGAACCACCACCCCCGACTCTGTTTCATGGTCAGATTCATCATGAAATCCTTGATGCCAAGATCAAACATGGTAAATTGTTCTATCTCATCAAATGGACTCATTTCCCACTAAGTCAGGCCGAGTGGGTCAGTTCCAGAAATACCAACTGCAAGACTTTAATTAAAGACTTTTACAACAAACATCCTAATAAACCCTGGGGAAAGGGGTTTGGGGGGGGGCAGAATGTCAAGAGTCACTCCATCTTGTTCCTCTTATCATGTATATTTTACTGTACAATACTTTGTTCAACTGCTTCGGACCAACACGGCTGCCCGCTTTGATATAACTGTAACTTGTTGCTTATCTGGAGAGAGGATGGCATATCTGGGAATTGGCTAGTTGCTAGACAACCAAGGGCAAGAGCTGGAGGAGATGCGAACCATGAACTGATAGCAAGCACCTGCAGTGATGAGAGCTTTGCAAAAAACCCCCACAAAACCTCCGCTTTTGCTTGGCGCACTTTGGCTTGAATTATAATGGTCAGGGCAACGGTTTATAAATTGGGGGAACTGACAGAGGGGTCAGTTCCGACAACGCGTGTGTATGCCCATGAAGCTAGAATAAAGATCTTGAACTTCAACTGTCTTTTCCTTGACTCTGGGTCTGACACTGGGTCCTGTTAGATATATGGCTTGCAGGGATCAGCATGGGCTGAAGCACTTCTGTCACTTGGAATGGGGGCAACTGGGATTGCTGGAGCAGTGAAACTGATCCCTTAAACTAAGCTGTCTAGAGGGCCTTTAAAGGCACACAGACATCACCTGGAACCAAGAGAGGCAAAGGAAATCTAGGAGGCTCTCCAAAAGACAGTGATGGAACATTCATTCTGCAGTACATTAAGAAAAAAAGAAGACATGCAGGAAATGTACACAATAACATAAGCCATAGGAGGGTTACAGATCTGCCTCCAAAGCACACAGAAGATTCCAACACCAATCAACTTTTTAAAAAACCTGTAACAAGACATTTACAGGTTTCTTTTCAGTGAAAGTATCTGGAAAGGTTTATGAATCATGCAAAGAAGATGGAACAAGCATGCATTTTATAAAGGAATGCAAGTATTAAGTGGATGGAGTGAATCTCATCTGACTTTTGTTTGGGAAGATTTCTTCATGTAATGCAAACATGATTATCTTGGGAACCAAATCATTGCAGTTTGTTTGATCTGGACAGTCAGTGTATTTTTAGTTTACTTTTTAAAGATGGCAGTTGCATCCCAGTATTTGGCCAAGTTAGACAGGTCGGAAGGAAAGTGGGGTGGAGGGAAGTTACCAAAGTCATGACAAGGGCTTGAATTGTCATGGTAACAGGCAGAGAAGGAGTAACATCTATCTTTTTAATGCCCTTTTCAAGCGCAGCCACCCTCTGGCCATGCTTGGATGTTACTAACACTGCTTAACTGTTTTGTGTTCAGACTGTACTCAATAAGGGCCAAGTGAACCCCAGAAGCATTTACAGTTTTCTGACACTTCAGCACAGACACTCACCAGGGTGGTGATTATTTTCACACAGCGGAAGAGCTAGTTAGTGCCAACCCAACCCTGATATAATGTTATATCGGAGCCTGGAGATCTGTAACATAACTCAAATTTGCAAAAATATCCCTCTTGCTGTTTTACAGAAGAAAGGGGGAAAGAACATGAACTTGGGCCATGTGCTTTAAAGCACTGTAGATACAAATGAGTGGGTGAGCAAGAGTATAGGATGGATACACTACACACATTCTCTTTTGCTGTGCAAAGAGGACTGCCAGCTTGGTAAGTGCCTGGAATTGGGTTTGACAAGTCGGATGCCCAAAAAAACCTGATATAGAATCTGAAGGTAGATTGAGAAGCAAGACCCCAGAACACACAGCATTAATATTGCTATGTCAGCAAAGGAAAGCTGGACCACTCCAAGAGAGGAGTTTTTCCTTTGGGAGGAGACTTTCTGTTGGTCTGTGGATCATAAAGAGAATTCAAGCCCTGCTCATGACAGGGAGCATTCCTTTATTTGTACCTTCACTATCCGAACGACCTGAAGGGAACACGCCAGTGGCTGATAGGTAGATTAGCAGGACGCTGTTTGCAGGCAGTTCCTGAAATGTTGATGAGAAAAGAGCTGGTGTTAATTCTGAATGCATGACAGAGGCACATCTTACACATCAATGACACATCATTACCAACTGCATTTTAGAAGATACTGGGTTCCCTTGAGTCTACCCAGGGGAACGGGGGATTTTATACGCTTTCCAACAGCCCAACAAACAAATAACGAGGTCACCAAAGCACTGACACAGTAACAGGCAACAGAAACTGACTGGGAATGAGTACAGTGGCACAGTTGAATTTCAATTCATGAAAGTTTTGTGTTAGCAGATTCTTCTACTGAAGAGACCCTTTCCCAACAAACCTTAAATGATGCAGCTAGGAAAGTATACAGCTGACTGAAAGTTGGCTTGTATAGCAAGTATTTGTGGGGATTCTCCCTTCTTGCTGGCTTTTCAGTTGTCTCCTGTTTAAAAGAAACGTATGTTCCCAAATCAGCCTTTGTATTTCACTTTTAAAAAGGACATTATTTATTGCAGCATGCTACAAGTCTATTTTTAATCAGCCTACATGGAATTTTTTAGTGCATGTAGTAACCATGGTCCCCCTACCCCAAAATTAAATAATTGTCAGTTGCCAGCCTGTTGAGTGAGAGGGGAAAGGTACAACTATAAATCTGACTTGCCTGCAATCCAGGCTTGTTCATTTGTGAAGCTAAATTCATTGGCTCCCTCTCCAGAGCTTGCAGCATCCGGAACATGTCGATTGTCAACTCACTGAATTTCACCTGTAAAAGAACTGCTCATAACTTAGCCATTCACAGTATACTGAGGTTCTTTGGGGAGGGGGAGACAGAAGTATTAAAACTATTTCTTTAAAACAGAATGTTAATTTTCAACAAAGTCTAAAAATCCCAATATATGAATGAAAAAAAAAGATCTTTAAAAATCAAATCATGTGGAGCCCCAACCGTAACATCTCCCCTCAAAACTCCCCAACAAACAGCATAAGCATGGCACAAGGAAATGTCTTGGCAAAATGCCTAAAATCATATAGCAAGACAGCATGTTGTAGTTCAAAAGGCAAAAAATTCTACTGTTTCATTGCCGCTACTAAGGTGGCTGGCTGATTGCTAGCCACTTGCCAGCTGGCTCTCCCACTACTGAGGCACCCTCAAGGCCTTATCTGAAACTATCTTAGCAGCCAGAGATCTTATTAATTTACCACTTCCTAGACACGTGTCCAAGGAAGGCGGTTGTGGGCAGATTGCCATATTACATCTGACAATTCCAGCGTGCCTCAGAATGTTCCTCCTGCATCTAGAAGTATCAATAACCATTGGTAATTTTGTAAAAAAGATACTGCTGAGGAGATCCTGCAGAATCCTAGCTGGCAAATCTGAGAAGTGAATGTACTCATTTCTTCAGGGAATTTTGACATGCAAATTACTTGGGTAAACCAGAGTATAATCCAAGAATCTTTGAACTAAAAGATTCTTCTGCCTGCCAAGAATCTAAAGAGAGTCTAAAAGATGACCTTCCACAGACTGGAAGCCCCAGAGAGTAGGAGTCACCACCAAGAAATCGCTGCCCTTGACCCTCGTGGCCTCCCCAAACATTGGAACATTTGAGAAACATAGGCTGACAACAGACAGCTATCTCACAGCAGCATCGTCACCCTGGAAGTAAGCCAGCAGGAAAAGGAGTGGCCAGGAGCCTCCAGGCGGGCCACAACCCACCCCTGGAATAAGAATGGGCTGCATGCACTCTGGAGGAGCTTCCAGAGTGCTTATGTGCCTCTCGGCCACTTTGTGGGCACTTCCTGGCCATCCAGACAGCCAGGGAAGCGCCTCGGAGCCATCTCAGAATTTAGACACCACTTTGTAAGTGGTGCCTTTCTGAGGCGGCTTCAATCCAGCCCCAGACGGGGTGCATGCAGGATGGGGATGGCAGGAAGATGTGTGAGGCGCTTTTTGATCTGCCTGCCTCCCATCCCCGGGACAGATCAAACCGCCCATCTGTTATCACCCATACTGTCTCCCAAACACGTCCTTTTTGTGACATTTTTAATGCTTTCACACAGGTTCCCACCTGATTGTTGCAGTTCCCAATAATAAGTGCATCTGCAAGAGCCAGCTGCCCCACAATCATGCCCTGCTCCAGCAGAGGTGCTCCCATTTCAGTGAGACGGTTTGAGAGGATCACAAGGGTGTTATCATCATTCAGGACCATCACTGGGTCTGCCTAGATGAACAAGGAGGCAAGGAAGGATAAACTGTGCTGCCAATGAAAGAGCCCTAGAAATTATGTCCAGTACAAAGATATGAACTGAAATTGTACTGTGATTGGTGTGTGTGTGTGCTTTTCAGGTCCTCTTATTATAAACTGAACTAAACTAAGCTGGATAAAGGGCAGATTAACACTAAGAGCATGATCAATGCGACTGTCACCCTTACTCACTGTTCTATTTTCCCAGTTAATCTATACTCAGCCTGTTCATTTTGTGAAGATTTCCTTCATCATGGGCACAAACAGCATTGGGACTGCTGACAGTGAGTCTCTGATTTTCCTAAGCAGTCCTGGAAGTTCCAAGGCCTGTAGAAGTAGATGTGAACCAAAGAATCTCTCTGCCTATTCACTAACTTTCTTATTACATTCCAAACTGCCTGAGGTGCAAACCCGCCATTTAGAGAAATAAAATTATACATGCCAAACCAGCTTTTTAAAAACACATGCTTGTATTGTTCAATCAGACTTTTTATTTATTTGTGAGGCTGACTATTCTAGTCTTTGGATAACTGGAACAGAACACTACGGAAGAAGGAAAGGATGTGAGGACAAGCAAACAAGGTGTGACGGAGGAATATAAGTCACTCATCAATTCTCCAGAGCTTTTTGAATTCTCCAAAGTTGATAACAGCTGAACACCTGGACATTTCTTTTAATAGAAAGCTCAATTTCTCAGCCCCCAGAACAAGCAACAGTGACTATCATGTGTGTTTAAAAAGTTGTAAAAACTGTCGCATACTAGAGAATGGTGGTCACCACTCTGACTGGTTAGATAAGAGGAGCGAGGGCAAATGGCTTTACAAAATTCCAGAAGAAGAACAGAAGACTGCTCCTGGCACTACCTCAATGAATGCTGCTACCTCTTGGAGAACCAAGTTCCACTCCACCTGGTCCTCTGTATTGAAGCGGTGAGTGTAGTCTTCAATCTCATCTGACAATTCCTGGAAAAGGAGATGCAATAAGTGGCTTTTAATAGCTATGCAGTGTTTTCATCTATTTTTAATTAGGGTGTGGGTGCATGTGTGTGTTTATTTAAGCATGAAAGGGCAACAGCCCCCTAGGCACAAGGAAAAGAAAGCTTTCTGTATACCCATCTCCTCAACCCTTAGCATATGACCTCCCAAAAGGTTTGTGCTTATTCACATATTTATGCCTGTTCTCCATCAGCAGTATTTCTCAAGCTTATGAGCATATAAAGCTACTTTCTACAATCAGACCCTTGGCCAATCTAGCCCAGAATTTCCATTATTACTGGAAGCAGTTCTCCAGTGCTTCAAATACAGGTTTTTCCCAATGCTTGCTGCCTTTGAACTTGGTCCCAGATGCTCTGCTACTGAACCACAGTCCATCCAATGCTGAGATGCATCTTTTCCACCACCAAATTTAAACTGGAACTCTGCTCTTACAGCTGAAAACTTCTTACTTATGCATATGTATATTACATACTACCAGGTTATTGTAACTGGAGCTGCCAGGGACTGAAGCCAAGACCTTCTGCATGCAAACAAATAAAGACCACTGAGCTAAAGTCCCCTCCTCCTTGAATGAGGCCAAGGTTCAAATCCTTGCTTATATAAAAAACTCACTGGATGGCCTTGGGGAAGTCATGTCCCAATCCTGAAAGGCTCGTTTCAAGGCTAAACATACTCCTCCAAGCTGTTTGGGAGGCAGGCAGATTAGAAACATAACAAGTGTTCCCTCTAAGCTGAGTTAGCATGAGCTAGCTCACAGATTTTTAGTCTCCAGCTCACACATTTTTGTCTTAGCTCAGGAAGGATGACCCCAGAGTACAATAATTTATGCAGTACCTCATAATTTTAAAGCCAGTAGCTCACAACTTTAATACCAGTAGCTCACAAAGTAGAATTTTTGCTCACAAGACTCTGCAGCTTAGAGGGAACATTGACCACAAACTCTTCCATCAGTATGGCATGACTGGTTTTTACCTTTACAAGATCCTTAACAACGTCCATTTTGTTGAGTAAAAGGCAAACCACAATGAACCGTGCATAATAACGCAATTTCTTAACCACGAGTTCAGGCCTGGAAAAGAGAAAAAAAAGAAAACAAAGAATTATTCAGCAGATGGAAGAAAAAGGGAAAGCTCTGAGCAAAGATGACGAATCCTGCATCTTACAACATATCCTGCAATCCTTCAGCACAGTGTCAGATATTTTCCACTGCTGAGGAAATGAAGATTGGGGCACAGCTAAGTCAAATATATGTTTACTTACCTTGGCCCATTTATGGAACATGCCAGAGATCTGGATAGATCTATATAAGCGTTAAAACTTTCCAGTCCCTGACCATCATTCAACACTGTATGGTTTGTGTTATGAGAAGATTTTGTTATGCTATGGCTCATAATAAACACAAAGAGTAACAGGAGCCTGGAAACCTCATCCCCCAACCACTGGTGTCTACATCTCCCTCCTCATTGGCTCCTACTTTTCCCTTTCTTCTCTGTACTCCCCCCATCTTTCCTCCCTCATTCCCACTCCTCCCTCTCTTGCTGCCCCCTTTTCCTTCACCCTGTCACGTCCTCTCTTTTAGACTTTTCTGAAAACCTAGGAAAGATACACAGCTAGGGTAAATGTTTTCTGAAAACCTAGGGTTTCAGAAACATTTACCCTAGCTGTGTATCTTTCCTTCCTCTTCTGTAGGTTTTTGAGCCATTAATAGATATTAGATATATAATACTTCATGTGTTAATGCTTTCAAGCGTTCAAACTCTTTACATATATGATCTTGTTTTAATCACAACCAGTGTCCCCTCTGAGTTAGTGTGAGCTAGCTCACAGTTTTTTTAGCCCCCAGCTCACACATCTTTCTCTTAGCTCTGGAAAAATGGCCCCAGAGCAAACTAATTTATGCAGTAGCTCACAACTTCAATGCCAGTAGCTCACAAGTTAGAATTTTTGCTCCACAGCTTAGAGGGAACACTGATCCATAACCACTTTGTAAGGCAGGACAGCATGGGCCTCTGCATGGGAAACAAGGAGTGAAGGAGCATTAGCTGTTCTGCTGGCAATAGTGTAGAGGAAGAGATGGTGCAGCTGCCGCCCACCAAAATTTGCTACCTGAGACCATTGCCTAGAGAGTTTCAAAACAACTTGTGATGTAGCACAATCATCAGGTCAGTCTTGGTGCTGCAGAGGCAAACTATGCAACTGCCTGTGATGCCAGAACACCAGGGCCGCCTGCCTTAGCTATGCAAGTTGACTTGGGAGAAGGAAAAGTCAAAGCTGCCTACACTTTAGAAGAAAACCCACAGAGGCACCTGTGTGATCTCTTGCATTCTGGAGGACAGATTAGGAGCCAGCTATCCAGACCACTAATGCTGTTGTAAAGCAATGGAAGCAAATGAACAAGGAACATTGCAACTGACAAAGAAATACAAGGGAAAGATCCTCATTTTGATAACTGAATATACCATTATGCAGTTTGGCAATGACTGGGGGCAATGAGTGCAATTTTGTTTGCTTCAAACAGCAAAAAAAACCCCAAGAAACATGCTATAGCCCTACTTGGATACTTGCTGCCACGACAGCCATGCTGTAGCCTGTCTTTATCAAGGGTCTTGCTGCATCCACTCTTCTAGCCATTCTCATGAAGCAGCACAGTAAAGAATCTCAATCAACTGACATAGGTGAGAGAAGATAAGCCACAGCAGGAGTCTCCAGCAGTGAAAACTCTAATGCCCCAGCTAGTTTTGTTTAGCAACACCATAGCCCCAATGTGACTTGGAACTTTGGTAGCTCTAGAGAGTTTCAAAACAACTTGTGATGTAGCACACATGGCTGGGGGGGAGAGGGTTATCTGCTGTTCACAGTCAAAAGCTCCACTGGGCGTTTCCAAGTTCTTAGCCATGTCTACAACTGCTCTTCGGACTTCAGCCACTGAACCCCACAGGACAAGATTCACAATGTCACAGATAACTCTTATTAAAAATTGCTACCCAACCCACAATTTCATGCATCTCGCTTTTTAGTTGCAAAACTCACAAGACTGAGGCATGGCCTGACCTGTCTTCTTTGTTGACTTGGGAGTAATAAGATCTCTGACGGATAGCAGAGTAGAAGGAGAAAGCTTCATTTAGGTAACTAGTTTCAGATGTACGAAGGCTGCAGAAGAAGAACAGAGACTCAGACTCCACTGGTCTGCAGGGCTGCACACCCAGATGAGGTCAGTAACCAGAAGTCATAATAATAATAATAATAATAATAATAATAATAATAATAATAATAATAATAATAATAATAATAATAATAATAATAATAATAATAATAATAATAATAATATTATTATTATTTATATCCCGCCCTCCCCACCAAGGCAGGCTCAGGGCGGCTCACAAACATGTAAAGTGCCATAACATACAGCAAATATTATAGAATAAAAATACAATAAAACACATTAATAAATAGATTAATTAAAACCACAGCAGATAAGGTGCTATAATACAAGACGATGTATATCAGATGGCTGGATAACATTTCAGGATTCAGTCTTGTAGGCCATTTGGAAAAGAATAGTTTTACATGCTCTGCGGAACTGATTATAGTCCCGCAGGGCTCGAACCTCGGCTGGTAGTTGATTCCACCAATGGGGAGCCGTTATTGAGAAGGCCTGCTCTCGAGTTGTTTTCAGTTTGGCCTCCCTTGGTCCAGGGATTTTTAAAAGATTTTGGGAGCTAGATCTCAGTGCTCTATGGCGGTCCCTAAGGTAGACAGGTCCTCGGCCATATAGGGCTTTAAAGGTAATAACCAGCACCTTGTAACGAACTCGGAACACAATTGGCAGCCAGTGCAGCTCCCGCAACCTAGGCTGCACGTGCTCCCACTGAGGTAGTCCCACTAACAGCCTGGCCGCTGCATTCTGCACTAGCTGCAGTTTCTGAGTTCGGTACAGGGGCAGCCCCATGTAGAGGGCATTACAGTAGTCCAGCCTCGAGGTGACCGTTGCATGGATCACTGTTGCTAGGTCGCCACGTTCCAGGAAAGGGGCCAGCTGCTTCGCCCTCCTAAGATGGAAAAAGGCGGCTTTAGCAGTGGCTGCTATCTGTGCCTCCATTGTCAAGGAAGGCTCCAGAAGCACTCCCAGGCTCTTGACCCTGCGCACTGGTATCAGCGACGCACCGTCAAAAGCCAGTAGGGAGATCTCCTCCCCTGGCCCACCGCGGCCCACGCAAAGGACCTCTGTCTCCGCTGGATTCAACTTCAGCCCACTCAACTTGATCCACCCTGCCACGGCTTGCATCACCCGGTCCAGGTTTTCAGGAGCGTCTCCAGTCCGGTCGCCCATCAATAGACAGAGCTGGGTGTCATCAGTGTACTGGTGACAACCCAGCCCATACCTCCGGGAAATCTGGGCAAGGGGGCGCATAAAGATTTTAAACAGCATCAGGGAGAGAACTGCCCCCTGAGGCACCCCGCAGTTGAGTAGGTGCCTCTGGGACAACTCTCCCCCAATTGCCACCCTTTGTCCCCGACCTTCAAGGAAGGAGGAGAGCCACTGTAAGGCTAGCCCCCGAATTCCTGCGTCGGCAAGGTGGTGGGTCAGCAGCCGATGATCGACCATATCGAACGCTGCCGACAGGTCCAACAACAGCAATACCGCCGAGCCACCACGATCCAGATGTCGCCGGAGGTCATCCATGAGAGCGACCAGCACTGTCTCCACCCCATGGCCCGGGCGGAAGCCGGACTGGTATGGATCTAAGGTGGAAGTGTCATCCAAGAAACCCTGTAACTGCAACGCCACAGCCCTCACCATGACTTCCAGGTGCAAACACACACAAAATGCAAAAATACAACAACAAAAAAAGCTCATATCCTGAAATCCTGTTGGTTTCTAAGGTGCTACTGGACTCAAATCTAGTTTTTGGTTAGCATTGTGGATCCTACAAGCTATGCATTGGTCCAGTCTCTCTCATTCTAAGGCTAAGTATACAGCTAAAGCATTCAACAGCTAAAACATCCTCACCTTGGCTCCCTGTATCTAAAGAATAGATTTTCCTCCATCCCAATACACAATGCAGAGGCTAACATTCTTAATATTTACAGTCATTAATGTAAGCAATGGCCTTAAAAAAGAATCCTGAATAGGTGGCCCTAAGGTATACTAAGGTATGAATAGGTGGCCCTAAGGTATGAATAGGAATACTAAGGATTTTGTATACTCTGCATACATTCATAGCCTCAATTCTAAGCCAACATGGCAACTGAATATAGACTTCATGACAAGATATGCTGTAATGCAAAGGAAACTGCTGCATGTCTGAATGTTTTGCATAGTTCCTGTTATTTATGAGATGCAATTAAAAGCAATGAAGCTTCATGCAGCAACTACTGCAAATCCTGCTTACCTGCTCTGGCTTTTCTGATCCCACTACTGCTCACTGCTAAAGTTTACCTCCAGTACTGCAAATTCTACTCATCTCTCATATTTAACTCAAAAACACTGTTCCTGCTTCCCCAGAAGCTGTGTTATCTCTTTGCTCTTTTGTGCATGAAAAGGACTGATCAATGGGCCTCAAAGGTTCGAGGGTTACTTACTAGTAGTGGTAATAAAGCTGCCCAATCTTTGAAGCAATCTCGCCAATTTGCCAGCGCTTCAAGCCATACCGATTGTCCAGAACTTGCCTATGGGGAGAAGAGAGAGAAATGACACTCTGCTATATTCTGTACATTCCACACAACATGCAACTGCTTTTACTTTCAGCATCCAACACAGTAATCCCACATTCACTGGAATTAAGTGGGTTAATTTAAGGAAGACAGGCTTCCTTAAGAGCAAGAGCAAGCTGTGAACTCCCAGCAAAAAGAGTACTGTGTTCAAATTACCTCCAATATCCAAGAGATTTATCTACACTACAAAAATTATACCAGGTTAACTCTCTCAGCTTCCCTCAAAGACCCCTGGGACTTGCAGGTTGACAACAAGGCCAAGAATATTCTTAGCTGCTTCTGTTGCATCATCATTCTTTTTTTTTTTCTTGTTTGTTCAACTGTTTTGAGTTTATGGAAAAGTGCTGTGGAAATGTTTTAAATAAATAAATGAAGCAATAAAACTACAGTTCCCTGAGTTCGGGGAATGGCTGGTAACCAGTTTATGTTTGTACTGTAGTTTCGTCTATCATAAGATATGCTTCCTAAGACAGTGCACCTATGCCTTTCATCTCACTGGGTCACAATTATGAATAATTTCAAAAATACTTTAGTTCTGCTCAAGAAGAAGATGACTGCAGATTTATACCCCGCCCTTCTCTCGGAATCAGAGATTCAGAGCGGCTTACAATTTCCTATATCTTCTCCCCCCACAACAGACACCCTGTGAGGTGGGTGGGGCTGAGAGGGCTCTCACAGCAGCTGCCCTTTCAAGGACAACTCCTACAAGAGCTATGGCTAACCCAAGGCCATGCCAGCAGCTGTAAGTGGAGGAGTGGGGAAACAAACCTAGTTCTCCCAGATAACAGTCCACACACTTAACCACTACACCAAACTGGCTCTCAAGAATTTCAAGGAGAGTGGCTTGGGTTCTCAGGCAGAGAGGTATCTTCTCTTGCTGCTCTGGGAAGTGGAATGCTGCAGACTCAATGCAGAGCTGGCTCTTTAGGTTGCTCTTACCGGTGCTGCTGCTGGAACTTCCAGAGTTTGGTGTAAACATCAAAGGTGCGTCCAAAGTAAGATTGCCACTGCTTCTGCCCATACTGAGGCAAGTCTCTGCAACAGAACAGAAGAGGAAGGAACCCAAATAATCAGCTCTAGAAAGAGAAAGGTGCCATCCAAGATAAGAGAGAAGAAGCCGAGTAAAAAAACAAAACAAAACAAAAACCCAACACCAGTTTGCACCTTGTAGTCCTGGTACTAGACTCATGCATTTCTCACAAATGCATCTTTCTTCTTGAAACTGCAAGGGCGTGTGTTATTAAAAATAAACTAAATAAAAATAAAATTAAATAAATAAATAAATAAATAAAAATACTAAAATGCTGATTTGGGTAAAGTAGAAAAGGTGTGTACAATAAGGCCAAATCTACAAGGGTAGTGTCTCTTATGGGGCTACATCTTTCACTATATTATGCTCTGGATGTAAATACTAGATGCCACTTTCTTCTACAGATGCAGGCAAGGACATCCCATAAATATCTATAAGTGACCCCTTACATACCAACAGGAATCATTTGCATGCTTTACTTACAGAAGGCACCAGATTCAGTCCACGGAATCCGCAGTTAAAATATCTCAGGTAGCAGGCAGTGGGAAACATTCTCTGCCTGAGATCCTGAAAGTCACTGCTATGTAACCAGTGCTGGCTTGGAAAGACTTGTAGTCTTACTAGGTATATTGTAGGTTCATGTGCTTTTGTGTAAATTCAATAACATTTTGTGTATGGGATTCACAACCTTTCCTAAAAAAACAAGCCACTAGAAAATGTGAGAGAAGTCTAAAGAAGGACAAGCAGCAATAGACCATGTGATTAAATGCAGATTGAAAAAAGAAAGAGGAGCTGGTGCAAAGAAATTATGTATTTGAGTGATGGGGAGAGGAAAGATTTATACCAAGGCCAGGGAAAGCCAGTGAATAAAGCCTATTCACATCTGGGTCGGTTGCAATGTCTTCCATTCTTCAGCTTAATTTGTTGGGGGAAGATGCTGGAATTTTGCCCACTCTCCCCCTCCCTTCATATACTACTATTTAACAGCTGAGAGCACTTGAACACTCCATCTCCAGTAGAGCAGCTACAAACATGAAATATGTTCAAGAGCAGAAGCTGTAGCATCCACTGACACCTTGGCAAGCTCCAATCCCTCCCCCCCCCCTTTTCCTTAAATGCTGTATTTGGCAGCTGAGTTCAAAAGCAAGAAAGAAAGAAGGGACAGGCAAGGCTCTCTGTACTGGAAGGAGGAAGAGGAGGAGAACTGCTGCCAACACACAGCCATAGGTTTGGCTCATTGCCACTCAAATGCCTGGAAGGGATAGGAGGAAATGCCCCCCCACTCCAACAAGCAGAGCGATGCAGGCTGTATTTCTTCTCATCTGCACAATGAAAGATCCAAACCCACACTAATTCTTAAGCTACTAAGAACTGCGGGTTTTGGCTCCAAGGATCTGGTGAGCACAGAAACACCCAAGGCGAACCTTGCATATCTGCTTTGCGACAATAAACCTTCCATCATAGCAACTCGCTACTCTCAAACAGCATGCATCCAGGAGGGCAGGGGAATGAACAGTATTTTCAATCCCAGGCTAGCCGGTTTCATGGATAGAGTACAGGAACAAAAACCTTCTGGGTTTTTGGGGAAAGCTGAAGTTGGCTTCTAGGAGTTTAAAAGCATTCCCCAGCTCTGGATATCAAATGCTGCATGACTGAGCAAAGGCTTTGCTCCAAATATCTCAAAACTGCAGTTCTGGAGAATGCTACAATGGACCACAGAAGGGGTTATCTCCCCCACTTTCCATTTCCTTCCCACATGGTTGAAATTTAGATCTCAAAACGCCTGTCTTTTTGTTTGTTATTCTCTATGAACTTTGATGGTGCTGCTCTTTTTCATAATACTAATTATGAAAAGAAGCAGAATGAGGAGTTCCAAGATTCATTTACAGCAGAAATACCGTATTTAGTATTATGATTGTATACCTTGGTTTCTTTGAGAAGCACTGACTCACATTCGGTGAGGTACAAACTGGGGAAGAGCAGACAAGTAGTAGAGAACGTTGCTGAAAGCTGGGACACCAAACAGTCAACACAAAAGAGTATCATTCCTTACAGTTGTTCCTTAGAGGCAGTTAGTAGGTGCTACTGATGAGAAATGTTGGCCGTCAAAGAGGTTAGCATTTAGCTGCTGTTCCTTATGGAATTAGATTACTTTGGCCCCTTGCTGGAATGAATTGAACACACCCTGTGAGAGGGGGTGTTTTTTCTTAAGAAAAGGATATTGCAGGGGAGGCTTACTGAGAGTAGATCATTTCCTTTCTTTTCCTTTTCTGGTGGGCTGTGCTTGTACTGATTAGAGTAAGCTTATTTGTCAAATAAAAGAAAGCTAATTGCTAATCTAATGACCAAGCCACATGAATTTTAGCGCACTTCATGTGGTTTCTCTAATTCCTGTCCCATCCTGTCTTTTGCTGTGTTTTAGCAATTGTTTTTATTGCTCTCTCTTTGATGTGGAATACTGCATAGGGTTCAACTGCGCCAGGCATGAGTTAATGGACACCCGGGGGAGGAAGGGGAAAGTACATCGTTTTACATACATACAGAGATGGAGGAATAGCAACACCTGTGAGGGGAAAAAAATAACTAGGCAACTTCAAGCTTTTCATTTTCTGGCTCTCTCTGGAACCCTTTGTGCTCTCACTGAACCTTCAGCTTCTCATGGTTAACGCCAGGTCAGTTCAAATAAGACAATGGATGCCATGATCGAGGAAGAAGGGCTCTGAGTTTATCATAATGGAGACCCAGCTAGATGAAGCAGAATTACCTGTTTTAGCCCAGGCCAGTACAGAAGAAACACACAGTCAGGAGAAAGAAGACCACCACCTTTTCTCAGGGTCCACTGTCCATTTGAATATGTATGTGCACTGCTGGGTGGCCAGCACAGTACAGGCAATGTGCTGTGGTTCCAACTTCCCCACTGCCTGAGAGCAACCCATGCTGAGCTGACAGATGTCTCAAAGGCTGTGCTGGGGGCCCTCTTATTATCCTGGAAGACATGCCGAGGCCCACTTACCGGGTGCATCCCAGGATTTCATGTGTAAGACATGCTTGGGCACAACACCCTGACACAAGCAAAGCATCAGAAGGGAATACAATATCATGTTTATTTAACTGCTCTGCAATTTCTCCTAAAGGTGACATTTAAAATGGATTGAGAATAACTGATTAAGCCAGAGTGAATGAAACCTGCTTGATTTGGCCTCTTACATTTCTCTTACTGGCCAGAGGTGGGGGGTATCTCAGGCCAGGATTGTGGGAATTTCAATACATTTTAACAATGAAGACAACAGAATTTATGGTTCGCATAAATTATGCACATGCTTGTTTTACAAAATTTATTCTAGCTTCGCTCACTGAAGCAAGCTCTGCCTGCTCATGAACTATAAATCATCTTCCGCCACCTCTTTGCTTTTTTACATTTTAACATTTTCGAAATCATTGTCCACATACTTCCAAGCATCTCTGTAAAACACAGGGCTAGAAACTTTATTTTAAAAACAAATTAAAGCCCAAGGTTTTCAGAAAATTGGATTTTGAAAGGATATTTATTTTGTGCATACATACAGCCTCATATTTGTTGCCTGCTGATGAAGCCTTAGGGCACGTATCTCCCCCCCCTCCCCCCCCGCCCAATCCTACCTAAACTTCACTGGATGACCACAGCTAATGCTACAGGCTGGAGGTGCCCTAACCAGCATTCACTGCACAAAACGGCGCAATCTAGTTGGAGACGGGGGCTGTGTTCTTCAGCATGCCAATTTTCGTACACACACAATTCCTATTCTTCAGGGTTTATAATAGGAAGATGCTATTAAGCCCAGCATGCAGCCGCAACAAAAGGCCTTTGCAAAAACGAAGGCAATTATTGGCCAAGAATCCGCAGTGCGACTCAGGCTCTTGGCTTCGTTATACTACAAGCAGAGCAATCTGTGTGTCCAAGCAGGCCCTGCAGGGAATCAGACCTGTGCAAATGATGGGATCGCCAAAAACCATCTCTTTCTTTGTAAGCCCTTACTGAAAGCTATTGAGCTCTGTCACACAACCTCTAGTCAGCTTTTATACAAATGCTGAGGTCCTGAAAACTCTACAAGTCATTGTTACAACAGTCCTGCAAGCATTAAGATAGACATAACATTCAAAGAGCAGTACAGTTGGTTTGAAAGAACCATCACCCTTTTGTCCAAAGCTCCTGAATAGCCATCTCTGCAAGTTTCCAGCATGCTCAGACTGAACAAAGGAAAAAACAAGACACAGAGGGTGCTACTGGCTAGTGTCTGTACTATCACCATATACCCTCCCATTAGAGTTGTTTACAGCTTTGCAAAATTTATAAGTGAATAAATATACATGCACTATTTTAAGGCAGAATGCCCACTTGAGATATGGGGAAAGTACACTGCTTCAAAATAGTTACAAAGCCAGGTTCACAATGTGGGTGAAGAGCCTCCTATGAATGATCTTCAAATCTTATCTATGGTTACCTTCCTTAAGTACAGAAATTAATTAAAATCACAGAATATCATGAAAACCATGAATTAAAATCTCAGAATACCAAGTCTTCTATCCAGTGGCAAATGTAGTCTGAATATTGAGATATTCACACATGCACAGTCATTAGATTTCTTATCTTCAGATCCTACAATGTGCTGAGCAAATAAAAACAGGTTTCCTACCTGTAACTGATGATCTTCGAGTGGTCATCTGTGCAGTCACACCGATGGGAGAAGGCGCCTGCGCCGATCACGATCGGTAAACCTCAAAGCTGCGGATTTCCGCGCCCCCGTCCCAGTGCGCATGCCCAGACGCCCCACTGCGCATGCCCACCGGGACGGGGAGCGGACATCCCGCCAGCTCCTTCTGACCGCTGCGTTAGCCCACAGATGGACCGACAGCAGAGGGGAAGGAGGGCGGGTAGTGTGACTGCACAGATGACCACTCGAAGATCATCAGTTACAGGTAGGAAACCTGTTTATCTTTTTCGTGGTCTCTGTGCATCACACCGATGGGAGACTAGCAAGCCAAGGTCCTACCTGGAGGAGGGAGCGACGGTCCATCAGGAAGAGACAGACTGCAACACAGCGCGGCCCACCGAAGAGTCCTGACGCCTCCTCAGGTCCAGCGCATAATGCGAAACGAAGGTATGCGCCGAGGCCCATGTGGCAGCCTTGCAGATGTCCGGAAGAGGGACCCCTCTCATGAAGGCCGTCAAGGCCGCCACAGCCCGCGTGGAATGGGCCCGGACTGGCCCTGGAAGCGGCGTCTTGCGGAGGAGGTAACAGAGTCGAATGGTCCCAGTAATCCATCCCGACAGCCGTTGAGACGAAATCCTCCGTCTCCGCGACGCGGATGCGTATGACACAAATAGTCGAGGGTCCCTCCGGGAGCCCTTCGTGAGATGGAGATAGAAGGACAGCGCCCGCTTGACATCCAGAGCGTGTAGCCGATGCTCAGAGTCCGACGCCGGGTTGGGAAAAAACACCGGCAAGCACAGATCAGCATTCAGATGAAATGGAGAGAGCACTTTCGGCAGAAAGGTTATATCAGGCCGAAGCACCACACCCTCCGGGGTGAAGCGCAAGTAAGGGTCATCACACCGGAGAGCCGCCAGCTCGCCCACCCTCCTGGCCGACGTGATCGGCACCAGAAAGGCCGTCTTCCAGGCTAAAAGATGAGGGGGACACGTGGCCATCGGCTCAAATGGCTTTGCCGTCAAGGATTTCAACACCAAAATTAGGTCCCAAGCCGGCGCCGGAACCTTGATAGTAGGGTACAGCCGGGTAATCCCCTTAAGGAACTTCTTTGTATCCGGATGAGCAAAGACGGAATATCCCTCCACCCGGGAATGCTCCGAGGAAACAGCCGCCAAGTAGACCCGGACGGAAGACACCGTCAGGTCCCCGTCCAGCAAGGACAAGATAAAATCAAAGATGACAGGCAAGCCTGCCCCGCGAGGCTCAACCCCAGCGTCCTCAGCAAACCGGACAAACCTCGCCCACTTATAGGCATAGGACTGCCTAGTAGAAGACTTTCTGCAGTTCAGTAGGACGAAGCGCGCCCGGTCCGATAACTGCGAGCGCTGAGGCGCCACGCCGTCAACTTCAAGTGCGGCACATCGTGGTGTAGGACCTGGCCCTGATGGGAAAGCAGAAGGTCCGGAGCCTGTGGGAAGTGATGAAGCTCCCCGTTGGCGAGGCGCAGAACTATCGGGAACCACTGCTGCCTCGGCCACCAAGGGGTGACCAGGATTCCCACCGGTCTGTCCCGCAGAATTTTGTGCACCACCCTGGTTATCAGAGGAATCGGGGGGAAAAGATAAACGCTGAGGTGGCTCCATGGAACCAGGAGTCCGTCCCCCAGAGACCCGGGGTCCGCTCCCCCCCTGCTGCAAAAAAGTTCGCACTTTTTGTTGTCTTGCGTTGCAAATACGTCCAATTGGGGAGTCCCCCAATGCCGGAACACTGGACTCAAGAACTCCCAGTTGAGCTCCCATTCGTGCAGGGAGGCCCCCCCTCGGCTGAGGAAGTCCGCCCGCACATTCAGCTCCCCGGGGAGATGGGTCGCGGCAATCGAAACCCCCAAGGTCTCGCATAACTCCCAGATGGTCACGGCAAGCAAACAGAGGCTGCGGGAGACCGTGCCCCCTTGTCTGTTCACATATGCCATGGCCGTTGTGTTGTCTGTTAGAATGGCCACCTAGTTGCCCCAAATCAATGACTGGAAGGACTGGAGAGCGTGGTATATGGCCAGCAATTCCAAGAAGTTGATGTGCCGGCGAAGATGATGGTCCGTCCAAGGGGCCCCCACGCAAAGACCCTGAGTGTGTGCCCCCCAACCCCAGAGGGATGCGTCCGTCGTAATCGTTACCGTCGGGGCCCGCCTCTGGAAGGGGACGCCCTCCGTCAGCCAACACTTCAGTCCCCAACAGTCCAGGGAGGCTACCACCTCCGGAGGGACGTGCAGTAGTCGAGAGAGGGGGTCGACATTGCACCGGAAAGCTCTCAGGAACCATAGTTGTAGCGGGCGCATGCGGAGTCTCGCTAGACCGATGACAGACGTAGTGGCCGCCGTAAGTCCCAACAGTCGCTGGACTTGCCGGGCTGACAAGGTAGGGTACTGGCGTACTGCGTGGACCATTCGCACAATGGCGTCCGCCCGATTCGGAGGGAGAAAAGCTCTGCAGACCGTAGTGTCCAGGATCGCCCCTATAAATTGCACCCTCTGAGAAGGGCAGAGGTGAGACTTTCCCCAATTGACCTGCAGGCCCAGGTTGGCCAAGAGAGTCACAGTGACGTCGATGTGCTGCAGGAGGAGCTCCCTGGAGTCCGCCACCAACAGCCAATCGTCGATGTACGGAAACACCGTTACCCCCTGCAGCCGCAGGTGGGCCGCCACGACCACCATAGTCTTGGTGAAGACTCTCGGGGCTGTACACAGGCCAAAGGGTAGGGCCCGATATTGGAAATGGTCCTCCCCTATGGCGAAGCGCAGGAACTGCTGGTGACTCGGAAGGATGGAAACGTGGAAATATGCATCCTTCAGATCCAACGTCGCCATCCAGTCGCCACAACTGAGAAGCGGCAGGATGTGCTGCAGGGACACCATGCGGAACCTGTCGCATTGAACGAAGAGATTTAGGGCCCGGAGGTCCATGATCGGCCGTAATCCCCCGTCCTTCTTCGGAACTGTAAAGTAACGGGAGTAAAAACCACGGCCCCGCTGGCCCAGAGGAACCACTTCGATAGCCCGTTTGCAGAGGAGAGATTGCACCTCTTCCTGGAGGGACGGGGAAGGTGGGGTATAAACAAAATGCGGGGTCCGGGGAAGACGAATGAACTCTATCCCGTACCCGTGTTGGATAACTGATAAGACCCAGAGGTCCGAAGTAATGCGGGACCATGCTGACAAAAAAGGGAAAAGACGGGTAGGATCCACAGCCGTGGATAGGCATGGGGCCGGGAGGCAGTCAAAGGCCCTGCTTCTGTTGTTTAGACCCCTTCTGTCTGGTCGACTGGGTCGAGGACGGTGAGTACTTGGGTTTAGCCTGATACTGCTGGCGAGGAAAAGCGGGCGACGGCTTCGTACGCCAGGACTGTTCCGGTGACTTGGAATACGGCTTCTTGGGCCACGGTTTCCATTGGCGCTTTTGAGGACGAGAGGTGGACACCCCCAAGTTTCTGGATGTCTTCATGCTCTTATCCAGCTCTTGGAGTACAGAGTCAGTGGTGGAGCTGAAGAGACCCGACCCGTCAAAGGGAAGGTCCTCAATAAAAGCCTGTGTGTCCGGCTGGAGCGCAGTGGACCGTAGCCAGGAATGGCGCCGCAGTGAGATGGCCGCCGTCAATGCCTTGGCACAGGTGTCCCCAGAATGTTTGGCCGCATTTAGTTGTTGCTTCGCCAACAGCATTCCTTCCTTCTGAAGCTTCTTCAGAGCACTCCTACTCTGATCCGGAAGGGTATGGAGAATTGTAGAGACCTGGTCCCATAAAGCGTACTGGTACCTGCCCATGCACGCCGAATAGTTGGCTATTTTTACGCCGAGGGAGCCCGTCGAATAAAGCCGTTGGCCCATTGAATCAAGCTTCCGGCCCTCCTTATCGGGGGTGTGTGTGTGGAGTGCGTCTTCTTAGCTTTGGACGAGGAAGACACAACCACAGAATTAGGCCTCGGATGGGTGTAAAGGAACTCTGCTGTGCTCTCTTGGATCCTATACATATGATCCAGACGTCGCGAAGACACTGGGGTAGAGGCCGGCTTGTCCCAAGAGGACTTTGCTATCTGCAGCATGACATTTGTGAGCGGAAGCGCCACCGCAGTTGACGTGTCCCTCTGGACAATGTCGAATATGCTGTCTGTGACTACCGGTTGCGGCTGTTCCGTGGTGAGGGACAATGACTGCGCCATTCGTCTGACCAAATCCCCGTAAGATTTTAAGTCCTCTGATGGGGAAATGGGGTGCTCGTCCGAAGTTTTGTCCGGCGGGGAAGGCACCTCAGGGGAGGAATCTTCCATCTCCTCCGGGGACGATTCCCGGTGCGATCGTGGAGATGCCGAATCCGAAGGGTTCCGCACCGGTGGCGACACCGGTGCCACCGGTTTGGTAACAAGCTCGGGAGCAGGCTTGGGGCGTTGTTCGACCTCGGGTGGTTTCGGTACCGAGACCGGTGCCGATGGGGCCGATGCCGACGCTGACCGCTTCGGGGTATGGTAGGACGTCCGAGAGCGATACGACGTTTCCGACCGCTGGTCCCACTCCAATTGTTTGGGGGGGAGCCATGGAAAAGGTGGTGGCATGGAATACGCTCCATACAGGTACTGCCATTGGCGCTGGTCCCAAGGCACATGAGTCACAGGTCGATCTGGGGAGTGAGCGTCATCACGGTGTGGAGAACGGATGCCGAAGGGTCGATCCCGACCGGTGTCCCATCGATCCCGCAGTGGGCTTCGGGGGCTTCGGGGTCCTTGGCCCTGGTGTGAGGCGGCCCGTCGGACTTTTGTCGAGTTTGAGAGGCTGCGCCGACTCGATCTCGGAGTCTGAGTCCGATATGACGAGCTGGGTGGACATTGACGAAATCGGGGGGGTTTTCCGATGCACCGGCGACGCGAAGAGCTTCAGCGGGGGAACGACCCGCGTCGGTGCCGGGGGCGATTCAGGAGAAATCTGTAGTGGAGGCTTAGAATGTTTGGCTTTATCGGCCTTCTTAGCCTTCTTAGCCTTTTCCGCGTGCTCTCCAGCGTCATCCTTGTGCCGTTTGGCAGGCACAGAGGGTTCCGCGGCGGAAGCCGAGCCCGAACGTTTTAGGGGGCGATCGGCATCGGTTGGAGCTCGATCGGCGTCGACAGTTTTCGATGTCGACGGTTCGATGGGCGCAGTGGCCTGCTCCTCCGCCATTTTCTTGGGGGTAAGCGCCTGCTCCATCAGCGCTGCAGCCAGTCTCGCAGCCCTATTCTTCCTAGTTTGTTTAGAAAAACGGGCACAATGTCCGCAAGACTCTGGCTTGTGGTGCTCCCCTAAACACCATAAACACAGCGAGTGTCCGTCGGGTGGTGCGATTTTGCTACCGCACTTAGAACACCAGCGGAAAAAACCCCACCGCCTTTCCATGCGAGGACAAAGGCGGGAAGGGAAACAAGCGGGAGGGGGGGGGGAAAGAACCACCCGGCGGGTGGAAGGAAAAACACACGCCCCACACTCCCGAAAAAAACAATCCTAACTATCTAACTAACTTACACTATAACTAACACTAACTACACTAATATATACAGCTATTAACAAATCGAACGAAGTTCACCGACCGTAGCCTATGGATCGACTGATCAGCGCGGCGGTCAGAAGAGAACTGGCGGGATGTCCGCTCCCCGTCCCGGTGGGCATGCGCAGTGGGGCGTCTGGGCATGCGCACTGGGACGGGGGCGCGGAAATCCGCAGCTTTGAAGTTTACCGATCGTGATCGGCGCAGGCGCCTTCTCCCATCGGTGTGATGCACAGAGACCACGAAGAAGATCTTCTAGTAAATAACTTTTAAGATTCAACGGTACAAGGATGAGAGAGACTCATACCACACCCTCTTCCTCTAGAAATAAGAAAGAGGTGGGGCCAGTACAGTTAGGGCCAACTAAATGATACCACATCCCATGTGGATATGGCACCATTTTAGAGTTTAACTTTTCAGAACACCACAGGGGCTTGATCCTTCTGGGAACCATGGCATGGGGGGCTGAGGGGCTCCTTATCTTCCCCTGGCGCTATTTTCAAGAGACAGAATGGCAGCCCTTTCAGCTCAGGAAAACAGGGGAGAGGAGGAACCTCTGATTCCCTCTTTCCATGGTCCCACAGAAGCATTAGGCCTCTGAAGCATTAAAAAAAAATGAAATGGTGCCACATCCCCACTTGGTAACATGGAATTGTCTAGTTTACCCCTTACACTGCTCTTCAAAGGCATCCTGAGAGGCTCCAAAGATCAAGATAACAATTGGGGCAAACTGTCATAACCCCCCTCAGCATGGAACACAGGGAAGGAGAAAGGCTTGTTCCTGATCTCATACTGGTCTCCAGAGGGAAACCAAATGCCTCTAAAGCACACCACTGCATCAGGCAGAACACCTCTGGGAGTAAACACAAATCTTGGCTAGCTGCTACAAATGAAGGGGAAAGTTGGAAGCCCCTGCTTTTACCACTTGACTTCTCAGTACTTTAGAGCACAAACATTTTAAGAACTAGGGTCAGTCTGACAAATTTATCAGGCACTCCAATATTACCTACAACTCTGTATCTCAGCTGAAGAATTTTTTAGAAATAGAATGAACTATATACCATTAAACTACTTCAATGTGCTGGGGGGCATTTTTGAAAAAACCCACCCAAGAAAGCTTGCAAAACAGCAGAAAGGCTTTCCCTTCCCTTGATCTTAATGTGCAGATTTTTGGAGTTGCTTTTTTTTAAACACATGGGGGCCAATCATTCACCTGTAGCATGACACAGCAGCACCTCTTCATGATTCTACTATGTTGTTCTGTTGAATTTGCAAGCCAACTTGTATGAAATGGACTGGCAAACTTTGTACCACTTCAGGCTGCATATTAAAGTGCCGAGAGAAAGCAGATAGCCTGGAGACCATGGATCCCTACATGTACAAATGCCATATAGGATAGTAACTACAGTCAGGGACGGAACTGAGAGAGATCAAGCAGAAAAGCTAACAGGATCCAGCCTGTTAGAAAAGGCTTAGTACACTCCATCCTTGATTTTAAATATTCGTATCCAAACTGCATCTAGTTTTTAAGTAGAAATGACAGCCTCCAAGTGGGACCTGGGGATCCCCTGGAATTACAGCTCATCTCCAGATGACAGAGGTCAGTTTCCCCAGAGAAAACGGATGCTTTGGAGGGTGGACTCTGTGGCATTGTACCCCACTGAGGTCCCTGTCCTCCCTTAACTCCATCTTCAGTTTTCCAGAAGTTTCCCAATCTGGATCCAGCAACCCTAACCCCACCCCCCCATCAGTGGCCACAAGGGACCCAGCAACCCTATTTTCAAGGCAGGCTTACAGCAACAGTAGTCCAATAAAAACAGAGGTTTAGTTGAGGAAGTCTATTATTAAGTGCTGCTTAAGCACACATAGTGCTTTAACACGGTGCTTGAAGAATAACAATGTTGGTACCACACAAGTGCTTCTTGCATTTGCTGTTCTACTGCATAAAGGGATTTGGGGTTTTTTTTGCATACTCTCATGCAGCTCATATTCGTTCCAATAGGGTTTTCTCATGAAAACTTCATAATAAATATCGATATACATTTAGCACATTTCAATCTTCTTGACCTGCAGGTCTCAATTCAACAAATAAACCTCATATGGAAACTCCAGCAAGAAATTGCTGAATCTAGATTTGTTAAAAGGTTTTATGCTAGCCTACCCCAGTTTGGAAAAGACTTTGGATTTCTTTCCTGTTAGGAGTTTTAACTATTTTAGCAAAATCTGTAAACAGGGATGCGATTCCCCAGCTGGGGGCAGGGGATCCCCCAGTTTCTTGGGCTCCTGCCCACCACTGGCCAGCTGACTGAAGAGAGGAAATCCCACCCCCAAATGCAACATGCTGACATCATGTGTAAGTTACATCATGTCGGCAACATTCTGTTTTTTGGGCAAAACTCTATGGTTTGAGGGTGATTTTATCAGTTTTGCCTAAAAAGCAGGGCATCGCCATGTAATGTTGCTGATATGATGACATCACTTCCATGTGACATGGGCATATTGCAGTGCCCTGACCCCACTCCTGGAAAGTCCCTTCCCTTCCCCTCCCCTGCCACCGCAATCATCAGACCTGGCAACCCTACCTGGAAAGCTCCACACATTATAGGTGTTAACTTCACCATCATCATATACCTTTATTGGCATATCTAGGTGTTAACTAGCTAAACAAAGGTAATGAATGGTGTCTTTCTTGATTAGATTTGAACTTTATATAATTACATTTCACCCTCAACCTCCTGCATTTCACAGTCCCTTAACCCTGCTTTTTTTTATCATGCCTCTATGAACAAGGATCCGTGCATTTGTACCTGAAGTAGCAAAGTCTAGGCCACAGAATCTTATGCTAAAATAAAATGTTGTTAGTCTTTAATGTGCCACAAGATTTCCTATTTATTGTCCCTCCAACTTGTCTCTTTTTCTAGGTTTCTCTTAAGAAGAACTAGTATGGGTGAAGTAGAAGAGTAGCAAAGACCATTATTAGGAGGAAAAGGATTTTATTGCTTTAAATACTTTATGGATTTAATTCATGCTATGTGACCTTAACAGACCGCAACTAAAACCTGAGGAACAAGAAAAATAGGAGGGGACTTTTTGCCCCTTGAAGGCATCCCTTCTCCCACAGATCAATGTGTATGCTTGCTGCCCAAATTCCAATCAATGTCCAAATTCAGCTACCTGAGTTGGCTGTTTCACCTGGCCTCATGATAGGGAATTAAGGAAGGAATCAGTATTTGGGACACAAAAAATTAAAGCTTCACTAGAGTCACCTTGGCAAAAGCAGGGAAGGAACAGAACACAGATTCAGTATGATAAGTAGTGTGTGTGTGGGGGGGAGATGTCTTCAATGCACACCTCCTAACTCCTGTCGACAGAGCAGCAACAGGGCTGATCAGTATCTTGCTTTTCATTAATTCAGTTCCAGCTTTCCAGTGCAGCTATAGCAACAGCAAGTGGGTATGCAGTATTTCTCTCCCCTCACCCACATGGCACTTTCTGAATGTTATCTCATCTATTACCCAGAAGCCTCTACACAGGAAGGTAGGAGGTTGCTTCCATTTTTCTTTTCTTTTTTTTTAAATACTGGAACAAGAACTGGCCCAAGGTTGCAGAAGCAGCTTATGGGAAAAGAATTTTGGCGCTGAGCTCTCTCATTAGCACACTTTTAATGTGACAATCTGGGAATATTCTGTCTTTCAAAAAAAAATCACACTTGCTAAATTATGAATAAAAATCAGTGACTGGCCAAGGACAACCAATCTTAATGTTCCATCCCCTTCCTTATATTACTCCTTTGACACACTGAGCATAAACAGAGAAATACATAAGCAAAGGCAATATAAAAGGAGCTGCCCAGCTGCTCAGGTAGCTGGGGAAGCTGTTATGGTCAATACTTTGTTGTAACTGAGCTATTTTGGGCCACTACCAACAGGAGGGGTCCAGCCTGATGCTGAGTTAACTGCACTTCTGGTTTCTAACCAGGACTTTTTTTCTGGGGGAATGCAGCAGAACGGAGTTCTGGAACCTCTTTGTGGAGACAAAATTCTCAAGAAATGTTTAAAAGTTCATGAGGGGCACCTGCATGTTTCTCCTTCATCTCCCCTTTTGAGAGTTCCAGCACCTCTTTTTCCAGAAAAAAAGCCCTGGTTCCAGCTGAATGCAGCTCTCTGAGTAAAGCCAGTGATGTTTTATAGAGTTTGCACTATAGAGATACAATGAGTAGAACATTTACCCTCATCCAAGTCATGGTCCAAGGGTGACCTGGAAAGCAGAAACAGCCCTTGAAAGGACCCCATCTGCCTGGATGAGAAGGAAGAAGGGTCTACCCCCCTCCCAGAGTTCCCCCCCCTTACAGTGGGAGAGAAAAGGTGCATGCTTTTCACAGCTTCTACTTGATTTACACCTGCCTATATTGTGCAGGGCTGCTGGCTGGTGGCTGCAGCAGCTCCCACCTACCTTGCATGGGAAGGCGACCACCGGCTTGTGGTTCCAACTCGTATTCACCTACTTCATGCTGTGCCATGCCAATTTGGGGCAGCCCCTCAGGACTTTCCCTAGTGGCCTTAATGGCTAATCTGCCCCCGTTAAGGTTCATCCAAATGGTAATGCAGAATTCACTACTAGATGTTCAGAGATGCAGGACACATCATTCTACTCTTCTCTTAGACGAAAATGCTAGGTAGGCAAAGCCTAGGTCAGCCCATCCTAATTTTTCATTGGGCAAACAATGCAAATGTCACTTTGCATGAAGAACTCCAAGTCTGATTCACTAGGGACAAGTGTTAGTTACAAAACAGAGCAAAAGGTTTGGGAAATGGAAGAGCAGAGGCTGGGATTCTCCTCACAACCAGACTGTTCCTATTTACTTCAGCTGGCCCTTCCCATTACAGCAGTGCCTTTCCATTCCACAAAGAAGCTAAAATGAGAAAACACTGTGGGGAGGATGAGTCCAGTAGATTGTAAAATAGTTCCCTAAGCAGGCAAAGAGCACAAGACCCATAAGTCTGAATAGTCAATCACAGACAGGGCTTCTAAACAAAGATCCTGAAACACTGGTGGAATCTTAGCGCTTACGACAAAAAAATTCTAACTAAAATGAAACTTCAAATAAACATATGAACATATGAAGCTGCCTTATACTGAATCAGACCCTCGATCCATCAAAGTCAGTATTGTCTTCTCAGACTGGCAGGACTCTCCAGGGTCTCAAGCTGAGGTTTTTCACACCTATTTGCCTGGACCGTTTTTTTGGAGATGCCAGGGATTGAACCTGGGACCTTCTGCTTCCCAAGCAGATGCTCTACCACTGAGCCACCGTCCCTCCCCATGCTCCTATGATTTTTTTGAACATCTCAGTGGCCATTTTCTTATTTGATTTGATTTATTGGCCGGCCTTCCCAAAGAATAGGGCTCAGGGCAGCTTACATCAGGGACACATACAATGAGTAGTAAAAATTAAAACAACATCAAAACACTAAAAAAATCACCAGTAGATCAATGTAATATCCAGATGATGAAAATAAATTTGTATCCATCAGCCCCCTGGATGGTGGGGATATAAAAGAATGAGGAGGGAAGTAGTGGTGGGGGTATGAGAATGCCAGACCGTCACTGTTCTCAACTAAACACCCGATGAACATCTGTGTCTTGCAAGCCCTACAGGAAGGTATCAGATCCCAAAGGGTGCAGATATTCTCAGGCAGAGAGTTCCACCAGGCAGGGGCCAGGGCTACGAAGGCCCTACGAAGGCTGCCCTAGCTAAGGACAGCCAATTTTCTCTTGGGCCGGGGACCACCAGACAGTTCTTATTACTAGAGCATAATGTTCTTCCAGGAGCATACTGAGAAAGGCAGTCCCGAAGATATGTGGGTCCCTCCCTGACCACTAAAAGCCTTAAAGTTCAAAACTAGAACCTTGAACTGGATCCAATGCTCCACTGAAGGCATGTGCAGCTCACACAGCACAGGCTGAGACACAATGGGGTTTCTCTGTTTATGAAAGCACCCGCCTCACTTTAGAGTCCTTTCCCCTTGTCCTTCAACATGAGGTACTTGTTGCAACCCCTTCCTCCCCCACAAGCCCTCCTGCTTGTTACTTTAATAAGCGGTACTTCCATTCTCAGGAGAAATTTTTTTAAAATTCTACACCAATGAAAGCTAAGTTCTTTGAGCTGTGTACAAGATAGGAATCAAGGACGTTTGCATAATCTGTTCTGCCCCGACACCCACAAAGAGATGCTTGAAAACACACAGGAAAAGCTTGCTGAAGTCCAAGAAGCCAAAGGATGGATGAAAATGACTTCTGGAGTTTGGGGAAACAGGACTCCTATGACCCCTGTGCAGCTATTTGCCCCTTCTGCCTGACTGATGCAATTAATTCTGTTAAACATTGCAGCATTTTGAGAAATATGTATATTTGCATAATTTATACACATCACAAAACCTGGAGTGCCTGGGTGCAGAATTTTCAGAAGCTGTTTTAAATATACACGCCTTCTTTAAAGCGTCTGAAGCCCACTGACCTTAAGCCATTGAAAAGCTGTTTGGATTTATCCAGCAGGTAACAGAAGTCTGTGACAGTTTTCCTCTCTCCCTGAGGGATGTCATCCTCCCCACCGCCCGTCGACATGGTTTCTTTCAGGGCAAACTCAGTCCTAGGAAAGGGGAAAAAAGGACAAAAATCTACATTAGCCATGGATGGCAGGAGGTTCAGAACAAATGCTGCAGCTGGGGCTCTGGCACGTACAGTGTCACAAGGATGAAGAACAGAGGGGGGGAGGAACCACACACGGTTTCCCCCACCCCAGAGACTTACTAAAATCCACACAAAGAAAGAGTAGTTGAGTGAGTGTGTACACATACACCAACATGTTTGGTTTTCTTTCCCTCCATCTATTACTGAATTGTATGATCAGAATGGCTAAGACTGCTCAATCTTTTTGTTGTTGTTTAAATCAGATTTGTGCACAGACCCAAGATACTTACTATGTCAGAGCTGTTAATCTCACGATTACCAATGCTATAGGTTTACCCAACAGAAGGGCTATATGGGGGGTGGGGAGAGAACATCACAGCTGCTTGCCACAGCAGTTAGAACCACATCCCATGCGGTAAACAGCAATCCACACCTTCTTCCCCTTAATTAAAACTGGAGGCAAATTTCACAAGATGGCTAAGAGTTAAAGGTGCAGAAAAGACCACTGATAAACCCCTTTTGCCCTGCAAGCAACAGAGTTGGTGAGGCACACAAACTGAGTAATGTGCATCTAAGAATGAATCCAAGTGATTCATGTAAACAAACCAAGTCACATACTAGCTTTCTTTATTGAAAATATTGCCAATAATGTAATGGATGAACAATTTCACCATTCTCCACAACGAGGCTGCCATTCAGCTGCACAATGATAGTTAAGACTAAGGCCCAGCTCACCCAAGGAGAATGGAGTAGGGAAAAGGTAGCACAGTCCTGTGGCAGCAGCATCCTGCACGTTTTTTAATATAAATAATGCCTTTGGCTGAAGCTTTCCCAGACCTCACCAGACCCATGGTCAAGCTCAGAGATCTTTTGTGCTGCCCCCAGAGTCAGACTCTTGCAATCCAGCATGAGCCAGTGGGCAGCACAATGAGTCATCAATAGGCATCTAGTAAATTCACATTCAAGGGTAAATGGTACAAGAGTTACAGAGTTCTAAGGGCAGTGATTAAACCAATGTAAACTCTGCTAAAATTGCTTTGGTAAGAAATGATGCTGCCGGCCATCTTACTGGTCTTTGTTTCTCTTTAATTACCTGTGAGGAGCCCGCAATCATTGCTCAAAACGAGGTGGTTGCCAACAAGTTGAGGAGTGCCAATCAGCAGGTAATGTGATTGCCAATTTTGTTTCAAGCGTTATGCGGAACACAGGCTCCTTTCCTGACCAGCAGTGCTATGACTAGAAGGTTTGATTTTGTTCATTTTATTTAAAAAATTTTTGTCCTTTTCCAACCCTTGATTTTATTCATTTTTGAAAAAATAAAATGGTTTTCTTCCTCCAACCCAGATTCTATCTCCCATGCCAAAACCATTATTTACTTTGCACAGGTTATATACAAATGAAGACAACTGCCCAGAGTTCCTTAACACACTTGTTTACATGCCAACATGTCCCAAATCAGCCTTGCCTACAAAACTGTATCTTGTCACACCGAATAGATTCTAATGCGCTGTGATGGATTCCTCCAGGCCACACAGTCCTACTGGCGGCACAGCTTTCCTGAAGCCCATGTTTCAGTGGGAACTTACTCCCCACTTCCAGAAAAAATAAAGGCAGACAGTATTGTCAGAAGGCCTGGAGAGAGCCAGCAGAGAGACTGTCATGCCTATGGGCATCATTCATTTTGAATTATTGGGGAAGGGGAGAGAGAGAGAATGAATAAGGAATGTAGGTATGACCTACAAAAGCTGCAGAGAAACCTTTAGCCTACAAGAGTACAACAGCAGAAAATGGTAACCGGGGACAATTTTTAGAGGAAAATGGACAAGTCTTTCTGAGGCCTGAAGAAAGGGCCTTGAATTCATGCATTACATTTATTGGTTTGCAATATTTGTAGTCCAGTTCCCAACTAGAACATTACCAACCAGAATAATGAAATGTAAAAATCTTTAAATATAAATGTGATATTAATAAGCAGTTTTTAAAAGCAAAAAATTCTCAGTGTCTGCATGCCTGGCAGAACAAAGAAGTCTTCATCTGCCTTTGAAAAGACAACAAGAAAAACACAAAAAATGACTTTTGGTGGAAGAGGGGAAGAATCACATTCCATACCTCTGAGGCCACTGTAGAAAAGACATTGCTTCTGATAAAGGACCACCCTAGGGGTCCCTAGAAGATGTAGCCACACTGACAGATCTTAAAATGGTGGGGGTCATATAGGAGAATACTAAGGGTCCAACAATACTAAGGGTCCAGACCAGATAGTGCTTCAACAGGTCAAACACACCAACTGGTCTTGGGCTCAGAAAAGAACTGGTAACCAATAGAGGTATTACATTTGTTCTGAAAAAATGTCCTTGCCAACTCCACCCAACCTGTGATAGATGGCATTTTCCATACCATCATGCAGCCCCACATTTCCATGCCTTCTTCTCCGAAGTTTAAAACTGTATTTTAAGTCTTTAAGGAGGGAGTTTTTTCAGGTAGGAAGGCAGCAGCAGTGGTCCCCCATCTTCTCTATAACAGGAGATAACAGCATAGGTATCTAGGCCCCCCACCAAGTCACTTGTCAGTCATATTCCTGCCAGAAGGCAGGAACATCAGAATAGGAATACCTTGTCCCCCACCTGTAGCTCAGCAGCTGGACTCTTCAGAATGGTATGCACTATGAGTTCTGTGGTGCAGAGTGTTAAAGCTGCAGTACTGCAGTCCTAAGCTCTGCTCACAACCTGAGTTCGATCCCAGGCAGAAGCTGGGTTTTCAGGTAGCCGGCTCGAGGTTGACTCAGCCTTCCATCCTTCCAAGGTCATTAAAATGAGTACCCAGCTTGCTGGGGGGAAAGTGTAGATGACTGGGGAAGGCAATGGCAAACCACCCCGTAAAAAGTCTGCCATGAAAATGTTGTGAAAGCAATGTCACCCCAGAGTTGGAAACAATTGGTGCTTGCACAGAGGACCTTTCCTTTCCTTTTCATGAACTATGAAAAGATTCACATGTTTCCATCCACGCTCACACACACTCTTCTGACTAAGAAATAAGCAAACAAAAAATGTTCATGGGTGGTGGGGAATTAAGCACCTTCCCTTAAACGATCTCCTGCAAAGTCTCCCATTAGTGTTACCTAGCGAACACCAAGTAAACCCACAGATCTGGCCACAGAACCTTTTATCTCTGTGTTTTAAAAGGGGGGGGGGAAGGGGGGTTGAAGACAGAATGAAGAACACCAAATCTGACTGTGATTGAATAAGCAAGTAAACAAGATGGCACAAACAAGCCACTGGAAGAAGGAACAGATGGAGGAATGGCAAAGCAGACAAAACAGTAAGAGTGGGGGGCAACGAAAATGAGCAAACTGAGAAAATGCCAGTTTCCTTGCCTCAGACAGAAAAGCAAAACTAAAAAAAAAAAGGCATACAAAGCAGGCTAAAAATATCCAGATGCAGAAGGGAAAATGGGGCACCCAGGAAGAGAAAGCAGAAGAGAATCAAACCCAAAAGGATAGTGAAAAAGTGTTCTGCAAGGAGAGAGCTTCAAAGCAGCAAACATACCCAGGACTGAATAGATGGCCCTGAACATAAAAATACCCAGGTTTTTGTGCAGAAAAAAGCTGAATTATATGACCCAAATCAAACTCATTTACATGTGCTTGTTCATTCCTTGTATTTCTGCTAGTTATGGGGAAAACTAATGAGGAAAAGAAAAATTAAGACCATACAAGGCTTAATCAAAAAGTTCACTGTCAGAATCAGCAAATGGAGGTCCCAGGGCCAAATCTAGCCATCCAAGTAGTGCTGACTGTCCTACCAGTTGCTTACACCAGAGGCAAAAGGAGCAAGAGGGCAAACTGGTAGCTGTGGCTACAGTTCTTGCTGGCAATGTACTAGAGGAGGGCTAACTCCCCACCCAGGTGTCCTTCCCATAAGATGTGTTACTGTTGCACAGCCACCCATGGATATCTAATCACACTGTTTTAATCATCAAATGGTAACCAGTTTTCCAAGTACATAATGCCCACCAGCAATAAAAACCCCTTATTATCAAAGTACACAATATCAGTTTTCAGAGTGGATTAGGGCTGCCAACCCCCAGGTGGAGGCAGGGGATCCCCCGGTTTGGAGGCCCTCCTCCCGCTTCAGGGTCATCAGAAAGCAGGGGGAGGGAAAGGAAATGTCTGCTGGGAACCCCATTATTCCCTATGAGATTTATTCCCATAAAGAATAATGGAGAATTGATCCGCGGATATCTGGGGTTCTGGGAGAGCTGTTTTTTTAGGTAGAGGCACCAGATTTTCAGTATAGCATCTAGTGCCTCTCCCCAAAGTACCCTCCAAGTTTCAAAAAGATTGGACCAGGGGGTCCAATTCTATGAGCCCCCAAAGAAGGTGCCCCTATCCTTCATGATTTCCTATGGAAGGAAGGCATTTCAAAGGTGCGCGGTCCCTTTCAATGTGATGGCCAGAACAACCTTTGGAGTTCAATTGTGCTTGTTTCAACCTTGCTCCTGGCTCCACCCCCAAAGTCTCCTGGCTCCACCCCCAAAGTCCCCAGATATTTCTTGAATTGGACTTGGCAACCCTAGAGTGGATACTAATTTCCTTCAGTTATTACCAACTTCCTCCAGTTAGTACTAAGCCATAGTGAACACTGTGAATCACATTTCAAATTTTAAGATACTACCCTGTAAAGCAGACAGACGGCAGCTGATCTCAGGCCACCTAGGGCCTCAGTGACAGAGTGTACACTTTGCATGGGGAGGATCACCATTCAATTTCAGAAACCTCCCATAAAGGATATTAACAAGCAGGACTCCTGGAGACCATTCTATGTCCAAGATACTGGTGAGCCAAAGTGGACTGTGCTGAGCTCAGAATAAGGCAGGTTCATAGGAAGCATTGGCCTGGGCAACCCCATCTGACTCTTCAGGGCCCTCAAGTTCCTACGCAAAGTCCTACCACAAGAGCTTAACATTCAGTTAACAAATCAAAAACACTGATGATGATTCATGTTTCTACACTGAACTTCCACAAAGTGTCTAAAGGTGCAAACCTACACTCAAACGAAGCTTGAAAAATCTGATATAAGCAGATAAGCAGTTTTAAACCCCCTTTGGAGAGAGTATACATTCAAGCAATTCTAAAGAATCTGGCCTGTGAGGAAGGCTCCCTGTTGAGAAAGGTGCACATAGAGCAGGCTGATGAGGATGCAGCTGCATCACCTTTCGTAAAAGGAAAACACAACAGCTAACATTGAAGCATATGATTTTCTTAAATGCTTAACTTGATGGTTAAAAATGTAACATGCTTTAAAATACGCCCTTGTTCAGCAACTGACAGGGAGAGCAGTCAACACTGCCATGGGAAGGGTCATAGTTCAGAGAAGCATCTACTTTGCATGCCTGCAAAGGTCCCTGGAGTCAATGCCAGGTATCACTGAGGCAATAAGTGCTGTGTCAGACTCCTTTTCTCCCGGAGACGTTGGAAGCAGCTACCAGCCAATTTAAGAAATACTGAGTGAGATGGAACAGCGATATCTCTGCATAAGACAGCTTTACATGTTCGTAAGAAAAAGTCAGTGTGGTTTGGTGACTACTTCGTATTAATCAGAAATCATAGAATCAACGTGTGGCCTTGTGCATCATAATTGCATCATGTTATATATATATATATATACTGTTTCCCACAGTGTGAAATTATTCAGTTTAGACAACTGATCTATAACTGCTACCACTTTTTCTTATGACTTTTTCTTACTAAGGAATTCACCTTCTTTCCTCTTCTGAGTTGCTGCCTCTGTCTCCTTTGCCTATTAACTCCAATTTCTTCCACCTTCTTGCCTACAAGTGTGCATATTCCTCTCCTTCTCCACTCCCCACCTCTCCAGCACAGCAAAGGCCACAATACATAGGTAGAAAGATATGGAAATCACCACCAACTCACAGCTCATTGTCAAAAGAAAGTGCACTCTCTGGGAGAAGCAAGCAGCCATCGGTCAGTGACTTTACATGTTTTGCATGCCCAAAGTTTCAAGTTCAACTCCACTCATTATACCTCTACTTCAGCTCTTGCAAGCCGCTGCTAGTATGGAGTCTGAGAACACTGGACTTGATGGACCAGAAGTCTGACTCAGTGTTCAGCAGATCTTGATACCTGCATCTTCTACAAAAACCATGAGCTTAGGCAGGGGTCGTTTTGTAAAAAAATAGGTGGTGGAGCTCATCCAGGGATTGTTATGCAGCTGCACCTACTATTCAATGAACAAGGTAGGTAGGTGGGGAGGAGGAGGGGGAACCCTCAGAAAGGTTCAGGAGCTCTGCTCCTGTGAGCTCCTGCTGAATTCAAGGCCTGGCTTTTCTTTCAAGAGACTCAACTCTGTCTGCAAGATGAAAGAATGGCATAGCTAAATGCTTCACAACAACAACACACGCCTTACACAATAGAAAGGGAATATGTCAGGGAAAATACAAGGATCAACTTTTCTCCCAGTCATACTCTTTTGTTTTAATAAAGTGTGGTGAATTTAAGAAATTAACAAGCTTTCTCCAAAGTGAGAAGGACACAGAGAAGGAAAAGCAGCTAAACCGCTCTCAAAGAATTCCTATGAATTGGTATATCCCTTGCAAAAGAGCTCTGAATAATCCTTCATCACAAAATCTGTTCCCAAGACAATATGCTGAAAAGCAACCAGACAAGCATACTCAATAACTCTGCTGTCATCAGATTGCACTCCAAGGATCCCAGGGGCTGGGTGGGGGAGCAGAAATGGTAGAACAAGAAAGGAATAAGGGAAGAACAAACCCCAAATGCAACAACAAGCAGATGCACTGGGCATTTCAGAGGCAGAAGGGAAAGTATCTTTTTGCAAAGAGCTGTATGATTATATCAAAACACAGGCTTTGAAGAGTGAAAGGATCCACTCCCCTCCCAGCTTCAGTCTCCAGCCCCACTCCACCATCTGCAGTATGTCCCCCATGAAGATCAGTTTACTCCGACGGGTAGCTGTCTTACTTGCTACCTGGCTGCATAATCCCTATTAATAAGCACTTTGTGTTCGACAGTTCCGTGGCTCACATATGCCAATTCTTTACCCAAGAGGTACTTGAGGCATCAAATGAGGCAGTCAAAATTTCAGGCAGCAGCTCTGGATAATTTAACAATTAGAAACAATCCAGTTGTCTTGTATGAACCCTAACATTTGATCTTTCACCTTAACCATCTTCTTCTGCTTTACTGTTTGCTGCTCTCAAAATTCCACCCATTTCCCCCTCTTGATTCCTTATCATTTGAACTCTCTCCAGAAACACCCTCACAACACATGTATGCATTCCACAATACCAGAACCAAATACTGAAAAGGTCCTTGCTGCATTCGACTTCACTTCCTGCACTGAGGCCAAACCTGAGAAGCTCCCTCCGTTATTGTCTCAATAATCAGAAGGGACTCATGTAGTCTTCGGTCAAGAGCTAATTTTTAAAGAGAAGCCACATTTTCTACTGAGCAAGGGGCCAACATGTTAGCAGCACTTAGCTCAGCACAGCAACCCTTACAAGCAGAGATTCAGGCAAGGGGCTTTTTAATTCCCCTTCTCCAGTCTGAAGACCAATAGAGGTTTTGGCAGAGCCCTTCCTTCTAGACACGTCAGCTGAGATGTATAATAAGGGAAGAGCTCTGCCAAAGCCTCCCTTACTGTTCACACTGCAAGAGAAAGTGACTGAAGAATCCTTTGCCTGCAACTTGGAGAAAGCGGCTGAGTTGAGTGAGGAGGGAGGGTGATCTTTGGGATCAGGGATCATGCTGTGAGCCAGGATTCCCCCCCCACACACACACACACAGAATTTAAATTTATGACTGTTAACCAACTTCTTGAAGCAGTTCACAAACAAAATGTATAATACAAAAATGGCTTTTACCAAACTAAAGCCATCAGTGATATCTGCAGCAAATAAAAGCAATATGAAGCAGCAGTTGCAAGTAGATTAATAAACTACAAACAGTAGTTTGAGACACCAATTTTTTTTAAAAAAGCAAGAAAACATTCATTTCTGCCAAATGTCTGGGAACTTAAAAATGCCCTATCTAGCACTTAAAGCTCAAAAGGAGGGAGAAGGCCCAGCCAACAAGGTGTTCAGGAAGCAAGGCAGCACCATTGAAAAGGGAGCCATTTGTTGATGCTCCCCCTTCCAGAAAATGGGAGCATGTGGAGAAGGACCTCTGGCACCTCTTAATATGCAAGCAGGTTCATACAGGAGAAGGTGGTCACTAAGACCCCCCCCAGTCCCAGGCAGGTTAGGCCTTTATGGGTAAGAATCAGCATTCTGAATTGTTCACAGAACCAAACTAATAGCCCCTGAGTTTCTTTACAAACTGGCATGCCTTGCCTTATTGATGTGAGCTGAATTTTGCACCTGTTACTGACCAATCATCAGAATCAGCTGCCTGTAAAGAGCACTGCAGTAATCTTGTCTGGATGTGATCATGACAAATATGCCTGTGACCATATTTCACTTTTACTGGAAAGGACACAACCGGTGAACCAACCATCACTGGTTAAAGATGCTACTCACATGATGTTATGAGATGTTACCTCTTGAGATACTAATGCCCTCCATTTAAACCCACAACTAAGAAGCCAGAATGACACCCAGATTTATGGCATTTCACACCTATGACATGTCTGCTTTTTGTCACCATCCACTGCTGTTACAGTCCAGTTAACAATACCAAACAAAAAAAGACCCCAATTTGTGATTCTTTTAATGTGCTAAAAACGTTCCCATGACTCTACATACCAACTCACTGCCCACTTTATATTTAAAGATGGCTTGCCATTCCAGTTTAGTCTTATGAAGTCTGCTTAAGAGCATACGAAAGCTTACATTCTGAATAAAACTTAGTTGGTCTTAACGGTGCCACTTGTGTACTGCTTTGTTCTATTGCTTCAGACCAACACGGCTGCCCACTTGGATCTATGCTACTCACTATTATTGATCCCTTCAGAATATTCAGGTGTGAATTTAATAATATCCACAAGCTGTGAACCTGTTCCTTCAGGGGAACTGCAACCTCATCCAAAACAGGCCAACTCCTCATTACCTGGATATGTATAAGTAAAAGGTGGAGGTGGGGGGGAGATGCATACATTATCCTTTTACACGGGACAGAAAGAGTCTTCACCAATGTGGACATTTAATTACCCTTTCTCAACTGGGCTGTACAGAACAAAGACAACCATGTGGATCCGTTAATCATGCTCCATCCACCAAATGGCATGAAGAGTTTGGCAGGCATGCCTGCTCAGAGTTGGTGTCACAATGCTCCCTTTAAGCTGTGGAGTTTTGTGAGCAAAAATCCTACTTTGTGAGCTACTGGCATTAAAGTTGTGAGCTACTCCATAGATTAGTTTGCTCTGGAGTCATTTTTCCTGAACTAAGACAAAAATGTGTGAGCTGGAGGCTAAAAAACTGAGCTAGCTCACACCAACTCAGCTTAGCGGAACACTGGCACAAGTGATAAGGGTCTCATCTGACCACATTGATGACAGGAAACTTATTGCTGGATGCTTAAAAATAGAAGACAATATCAAAAGGAAGCCCTGCTGACTGGGAAAAGAGAAGAACCAAACTGCTATCTTCCCTTTCCTGCTCACCTTCCAGCCAGAAATCTATTTGGAGTATCATCAAAAAAATGCAGCACAATTGTCTGCAGGGGGAAAGCTTCCATTCAGACCCACTGGGCTTCTCAGGCAACACTGGAAACACTAAACAATTGGTACTAGGTTTAGTTACACCAACGGTTCTCATCTACAACAAGCTTCTGGCAAATAATTCCTTGCTGGCAGCTGCAGTTTAAAGGTTTGTTGTTCAGTCGCACAGTTGAGTCCAACTCTTTGCGACCCCATGAACAAAGTCATGCCAGGCCCTCCTGTCTTCCGCCATCCTCCAAAGTCTGCTCAAATTCATGTTAGATACATCAGTAACGCTGTCCAGCCATCTCATTGTTTGCCGTCCCCTTCTTTTGCCTTCTGCCTTTCCCAGCATCAGGATCTTCTCCAGTGAGTGCTTCAGCATCTGACCTTCCAGGGAACAGTCTGGGTTGATTTCCCTTAGGACTGACTGATTTGATCTTCTTGCAGTCCAAGGGACTCTCAAGAGTCTTCTCCAGCACCACATCTGGTACACGATGAGAAATAAGACACCAAAAAAAAAGGAAGAGGATCTAAATACACCACACTCTACAAATCAACACTACAGGATAACTATTGTAAACCGTATTATAACAGCCTGTGCTACGAAGACTGAAGAGGTGATATGCATAAATGTACAACAGTGTTCCATTGTGGCTCTCCATGTTGAAATCTTCCATTCAGCATTCACAAGCCTGGAGTGCCCATGCAAAGTCAAAGATCTAGCTTTGTTTCTGCCTTTCCAGTCTTCTCCAGGAGGAATCAAGCAGAGATGGACTCCTATGCAGGATAAGGACTCTTCAGGTTGGGCCTTTCCCTGGAGAAGGGACAGAATGTGACCTTTTGTAGGCTCACCAGGATAAAGCTCTTCTTCCTCCAGGTCCTGTTTTCTCCCAAAGCTTACAACAGGCTGGAGAGGGGAATCTTGATTTGCCTAGCACATTCATTTCTTGGCAACCACAAGATCTGCCATGCCCACTCTCTTTCTCACCAAAGTTTCTCCTTGCTCACACATTTTTGTCTTAGCTCAGGAAAAATTTCCCCTTGCTTCCACCTAACCTGAATGACAAGACAGAAAAATGAGATATTTGAAGCACATTTCACACTCCGCCTCTTCAAGGAACGAATGCTGCAAGTCCAGATGGAGCAGGTGGTGTAGAGATAGGATTTTAATTTTTTGAGCATTTTCTTTTTTAAGTAGGCCCCCAAATGCCCGAGAGCTGAACCCAAAAATTGGGGTGCGGGGAGGGGAACTGGTCCAGAATGAAGAAACAGCCTCAAAACTGCCTCACAAGATCTAGCCAAGATCTACATCTACATCAGCATTACCAGTCTGAAGCAGCAAGTCCAGTACAGCTGAAAACCACCCTGCACTCTGACCCCAGCATCTGGCAGTCAAAAAATGCTACACAGCTATATATGGAGGCCTCATTAGTCATTCAAAAAGAAACATACCCTCTGGGAATCTGTATCACCCCCTTGCCTTTTTTTATATGCCAAGTTAAGGGTTGCAAAATTCACAGATGGATTTCCAGTGTGTTTTCCCCCCTTTTGAAATAGCAGTCACAGGAGGCTTGATTCAAGTGGCCGTTGCAGCAGCATTGGGGTATGCGGCAAAGTAAGTCTTTCCTCCAGCACCATGTTCTCAACCACAGACACTCCCACCAGGCAGACTTTTGACCTGCTGCAGAAAACAGACAAGGAAGCTATAGGCAACAGCTGGGGGAGGGGATTAGAGGTTGGGGAAACAAAGCAGGGGAAAGAAGAAATCCTCCCCCCACACACACACACTGCTGTCCCCATCTGAACTGAGGCCTTCCATGGCTGCTGTTGACAGAAGAGTGACATACTGAACATTCCAAGCGTGGATCTTCTACCATGCAATTTGGCTTAAGCTTCAACTACTGGCGTTCATGACATTTTATGAAGGTGAATTTTATAGACTGGTTTTGTGTTCTAAGGAACTACTTTTCCTCTTCAGCAGTTCTGAACCTGCAGTCAACCCAACCCACTGAGCTGGGGGTGGGGGGATTGTCTCTTCTCTCTACCATTCATAAATGAAAATAAGAGTATCCCCCCCCCCCCAAAAAAAACCCTAAAAAGCTCCAAATGGTTCTCAAATCCTTTGGTAATTTTAGTTGTCCTTTTTCTCCACCCAGAGACTACAAACAGCTGAAGGGAAAGCCAAAGAATATAACCCACTACTAGAATTAGATGCCTACAGTCTGCCAAGGTTCAGTGGTGCTTCCTTTTGGCCTCTGGTTCAGTGTGTCAGAATGGCACATTTCTTTGTTTTAGTTTTAAGCAAACCACTTGGCCGGACAAGTGTGATATTCAGTATGCCACTCACTGAACTCAGTGCTTTTAAAATGCCAGTTTAATGAGATGCCAAATTATTTCCCCGAATATCAGCCAAGCCCTGGACAGCAATAAACTTCTCATGACCCAGGGAACTGATCAATGTGACCCAGTGAAGCTTCTTTGGCTAAAATTAGAAGATGAAGAAAAAATCTTATTCTCTTTCAGGCTCCAGTAGTTTCAATTACTTCTGCTTCCGGCGCTGTCCCTTAATAACCTGCCAGCAACCTTGCAGGACAGAACAGCAGCTGCAAAATTTCTGAAGGAGGACAAACAGGAGAGATCTGGAGAAAGATGCTTACAAGTGAGGCAGTCTGGATCCAATAAAGCAATGGGGAAGGTCCCACAGCAAGGTCTAGAAACACTTTACAAGCATAAGATCCCCTGCATCTAAGGATCATATTAAAGGGCCATATTAGGATCATATTAAAGGGAGACAAGTGTCATCAAGTCACAGCTAATTTATGGCAACCCCACAGTTTTCAAGACAAGAGACTAATAAAGGTGTTTCACCATTACCTTCCTCTGCACAGTGACCCTGGAATTCCTTGGCAGTCTCCCATCCTAGGCAGGGCTGACCCTGCTTAGCTTCTGAGATCTGATAAGATTGGGCTAGCCTGGGCCATATGGGTAAGGGCCCCCTCAGTCATTCATATATGAAATTCAGATGTTTTGTTTTCCCCCAGTGCATATCATTTTACCTTTACTTACACTGAACCTTATTTACTATGTTGTTGCCCATTCACTCATTTTCGTGAGACCACCTTCACAATCCACTTTGGTCTTTAGTCAAAAGGACATCAAGTAGCAGGACACCTGCTTGAGAATGCCAAGAGCCTTTGCCTGAAGTAGAGAATTCTGGGCTAGAGGAACACATAGCCCAACTCAGCAGTTGGTTTTCAGGAAGACTGCAGACAGACACCTTTTCCAGCAGGCATTTGGCTGAATTAGGATTAGCAGAGGTGACTGTACCACTGACTGTGCTTTTATTCGGGGGTTATGAATAATGTTTGAGCGTTTTAATTGCTTTAAATTTTTAATTGTTATATAATTTCTTGACAAGCTATGCTTCAACTACTAGATTTTGCCGCTGAACGACAGAGTTAAACCAGCAAAAATAATTTATGTAGTGTTTTCAGCAAAGAGCCCAGCATATCATAGAAATTCTGACAACAACCTTGTACGGTAGATCAGTATTACCACCATGGTAGGTACATGGGCAACTGAGATTGAGAGAGCAGCCATAGGCATGCCAACTTCTCAGCAAATTTGTAACGAAGATGGATTCAATTTGGCTCATTTCCTTAGCTGTTACACTACACTGACTCCCTATAAATTGAGTAAATAAAAGCTTTTAGCCTGAATATGCAAGTGCTCACATGACTAACATACCAAGATCAGCCATGTTCTTTCCACAAAAAGTACAGACTTTCAGATGTTCATGGTTTTCAAAAAATCAGACTTTTTTGCACTGAATGTGTGGGTACTTCTAATCTGCTTTTCTCCACTTACTCAAAGCAGCTTAGAATGTCAAAACAAAGAATCATCAAGTACCACAAATATTGAAACCCAGGTTACTTAACAATAGATGTACTTGCCAACAACAGACTACGGTAACTCGCAAGTTAAGGGAGGCTGGCTTTGGGACCGACAGTCTATTCCAGGGATAGCTCTTTCACACATATTGTGTGGCTCCCGGAGGTCAAGTAGAAGCCTAATGCAGGCTTATTCTCAAGTAAGAGTGTTTAGCATTGGGACCTCAGTCAGCCTCTGAACATTAACTCATACGTAGGTGACTACTTCCACTGTGTGTGATGTGAGGAAGGAGGGGGAAACAGTCAGCCTTGCAAGCTCTTCTCTTCCATCACAGAGGTCGCTGGAAACATAGAGTAGGGAAAGAGCACAAGAGCCAAGGGAGCCACTGGAAGGAGAGAATTAAAGAGGGCAGAGCAGGGTTCCCTCTTAGTTTCATAGCTCTTGTAAGAGCTGTATTTACTAACCCTGGTGTCAAAGCAAAGAGAGATACATAATGATGCAAACAGTGGTCAGTGATTTATATGGGACATGTGTGTTTCCTTCTCTCACGGGTGCAAAAAAAAATTCCTTAACCTTTTCTTAAGCTGCTCTTATGGGGACTGTTATTTCCAGCTTTTCTTTTTTAAAAAGTGTTCTTGTAGCATAGTTGTGTTGTAGAGTGAATACATAGGTATTTTATATTTCTGTACAAAGTATTAAAATTTTTGATAAAGATGTGTGAGTAACATTTGTTCATGTCTTGAGGTGCTCAAAATCTGACATTTATTCTATGTGACTCTTACATTAAGCAAGTTTGGCCACTATCCCTAGACACTTCCTTCCAGGAGGCAGCTTGGAGATGGGGGGAGAAGAGGTGGAAAGAGTCTCTGCTCAGGCATTTCCTCATGTCCAAGTACACAAGGTATGAAAATGATATCCATGTAACATATTCTCATACACAATAATCGCTATGGAGAGATCACAAAGCAGATATGCAACCAACATGTATGTACTTCGGCAGTCCAAGCAGCAACATTTGGGGGCTTGGGTGTTACAGCTATAGGGTTACAAGAAGGCCAGCAGCCTTAGAAGTATTCTATAGAACACAGGCTGGGCAGACAAGAAATAGCTAATTGAATAACCTTTCCAAGGTACCACACTTCTTCTGTAACCTTTCATCTTCAATAACATAGTTTTGTTAAGAAGCACTTACCTGGCTCTCCTGTGGCAAGGTAGAGCCATCTCCAAGCAACCCAAGTTTCTGAGCTCTTGTAAATTAAAAGATAATTTAGTTTCTTTGCCTCCCTTTCAGGCCATATGTATGCCTCAACAGTTACATAGGTTTGTTGAGCCAAGGCAAGAACATAACAGATTGCATGAACCAGATTCTTGTAATTTATTTGCAAGGCTGAATTAATAACACTTATCATTTTACATAGCCTTTTAGAGCAGAGGTGGCCAACGGTAACTCTCCAGATGTTTTTGCCTACAACTCCCATCAGCTCCAGCCATCAGCCATGTTGGCTGGGGTTGATGGGAGTTGTAGGCAAAAAACACCTGGAGAGCTACCATTGGCCACCCCTGTTTTAGAGCATTCAAAGTGCTTCACTATAAAGCAGCCTTATACCACCGGTCCAGCTTACTCAGCACTGTCTACAATAAGTAGCTATGGCAAGATCTTCTGCCTGCAAAGCATGTGTTCTTCCACTAAGTTATGATCCCTTTTCAAATTAATGTCTTCATCCTGACAACCACTCTAAAAGATTGGTCAGTATTTAACCTTACATAGCAGAGTGAGTCATGTCCTGCAACCCAACTGCAGGATTTGTTGTTGCAGAATTCCTCAAGGCATTCGTCAGTAGACCCAGCATGCTTATTTCCCTCAGTCTTCAGCAATTAAAGCCTTCTCTCCCTTGCTGCATTCTCTTCTGACCATCAAGGATCACTAGTTATAAGCCAGAGGCTTTGGTGTCCATCACATCATTATTTAAATCTATTACTATTACAGTTAATAATTATGTAATCATAATATTTAATAATCATTTAATATTATTACATTTGCATTATTAATATTATTACACTGCATGTTGCCAGTAGTTGATTGCTGATGTGGGGATACATGGGACAGCAAGATTTGTCTCATCTCTCCACAGACAGAGGGTGGTGCTTGGGGAAGAGGGTCTCACTGTGATACCCTTTGATATGTGGTGTCCCTCAAGGGGCAATCCTCTCCCCAATGTTATTCAGCATCTATATGCACCCCCTCGCCTAGCTGGTCCAAGAGTTTTGGGCTGGCTGTCATCAGTATGCTGATGAAACCCAGCTGTAACTGTTGATCGATGGACAGCTGAATGTTACCCCAGATACTTTAGCTAAGGGCTTGGAGGCTGCGGTTGGCTGGTTAAAGCAGAGCTGGCTGAAATTAAATCCACTGAGTATGGAGGTCCTGTATCTGAGCCAGGGGGAAATTGTGGACAGGGATCCAACTCTTGGCTCTTGATAATGTGCCATTGACTTCAACGTCAACAGTCAAGAATCTTGGTGTGATCCTGGACCTCTCTTTCAATGGTGGGCCAGATCAAATGTTGCTAGACTGCCATTTTTCTATCTGTGCCAGGTCAAGCAACTGGTTCCTTTCCTCTCTTCCACTGACTTAGCTACAGTGATCCATGCAATGGTCATCTCCAAGCTGGACTACTGTAATTTGTTCTATGCAGGACTATCCCTGAGGCTGACCCGGAAACTCCAGCTAGTCCAGAATGTGGCAACACATGTTCTTACTGGAACACCTTCAAGAGCACACATTCAACTAGTGCACCGCCAGCTGCACTGGCTTCAAGTGGAGTACAGGATCAAGTCCAAGGTGCTGGTTTCAACCTTTAAGCCCTCTGTGGTCTGTGACTGACAAATCTATTGTCTCCCCTGGTATGTCCCCCCAAAGAGCACTGCACTCAATGGATCTAAATCTTCTAGAGATTCCTAGTCTGAAAGACATCCATTTAGCCTTTTCGGCTCTGGCACCAGCCTGGTGGAATGCCCTCCCAAGTATGATCCAGGCCCTGCAGGACCTGCAAAATGGAAGTGTTCTGCCAGGCCTAGGGTTGAAGTGGTGGCGACTCCATCTGTATTGGCCTCCCCTTGCTTTGCTGCTTTACTTTTAGGTTGTCCATCTTTTATACGTTGTGGGTCCATGGATATTAGGATGATGATATATAAATCCAATATCTTCTTTATATATCATCATCCTAATATCCATGGACCCACAAAGTATAACCTCTTCTGAGAGAAGACACACCAGGCTGTTGTCAAACTATTGGTTGCCTTCTGACTGATGAATTTTAAACTGTTGTTATAAATAGGGTTTAAATATGTAATGTTTACTTTATTTATTGTTTTAATGTTGTTGCTGGTGTCTGTTGTTACCTGCTCTGAGCCCTAGTATGCAGAGGAGAGGCCATAAACCGAATATAATAGTTATCAGGGTCATTTTGTAGAAAAAAAGGTGGTGGAGCTCATGCAGGGATTGTTATGCAGCTGCACATACTATTCAATGGACAAGGAGGTGGAACTCAGAAGGAAGAAGTGGAACTCTCAGAAAGGTTCAGGAGCTGTGCTCCTGTGAGCTCCCACTGAAAATGAGACCCGATAGTTATACTGTACACTGCTATGAAAACATAACTTATAATCAGTTAAAAACAAAGCCAACAAAAAAGGCAAACAGGAAACCCCTGCCCCAAGTACTAAAACAGTAAGCATACGCCTCCTTCTCAAAACTCTGGTTTCCAACAAGAGGCAAGCAGTTAAGCCTAAGGAGGAACACTTCCTAAGACAAGGTGTTCTACAGTTATAATGGTGCTGAAACAACTTCTAAAAAGGCCCTCACTAGTGAAGTTCAATTTTGCAACCACATAAGAGAAGATGGTAGCTGGACAGGTTGTTGTCAAATACCAAAGCATAGATGGAAAGGTTTCTAATGTGGGAGAAAAAATACTCCCTGAGATACTCCAGTTCTGACCCTGCCCTTTTACATCTTCACAAGTCAAAACCAGCACTCAAACTGGGCCTGCAAACATACTGGTGGGCAATACCATTTGTTGATTAAGCCTCATTTGTACATGTATATTGCAAGCCACACTGCGTCACTTTAAAAAAAAAGCAGCAAAGTTGGGGTGCTAAGGCAAAGTTTTTTCATGAAAAATTGAGAGAGCTCTGTACAGTCAGACTAACTAGAATTATTGCCATCCAGCACTTTTTGCTCCTTCAGCTTCTTTCTACTGCAGACTTTTGGAGTAGACTGAAGAGAAGGGAGGGGGCCTCCAACATACTACTTCCATCATATAGAGGTGTGGGTGAGAAGCCGCAACTTCCCAGCACGCTTCTGGGGTGCTGGATGCAGGCCATTCAGCAACATTTGCTGCTACTGCTGCTCTTCACAGCCAGGCTTTCCACACTGTACAGAAAAGGGACAAAGCAAGGGCAGGGACAGTCTCTCTCTGTTGCTGCCTTTTAAAGTGCTAACATATCCACCCCTCTGTTCTCCCACAGCACCATCTAATAGCTCTGTCATCAATGGAGAGATAGTAATGGAAAAATGACAGACTGAACAATCACAACGCTTCAAACAACAAGGCTGGCAAGCTTGGGGCGGGGGTGGGGGGAATAGGGGTACAAAATTCCAGGAGCCTGGGTCACCAAGGGGAGGCAGGAAGCCAAGCTGAATGACAAGAACAATGTGACTATTCTAGCTCAAGCATCCTCTGTGTGTGTTCTTCTGAGGGAAAGCCCAAATTTAGTACAGGGGAAGGAATCTTTGTCTGAGGACTATGGTGGCTATCAGAAATCCTGGAGATGAAAGCAGTGTTGTATTGGATATCAAGGAGGTGCATGCAAGGTAACAGAAACAAAAAAAACTCCAACCCCTTTTGTTATTTTTAGCATTTAATAGCAGCCAATGACTGGTGGCACAATGCAAACAGCAGGCCCAATTAAGATGGCAAGAACAAGTCCCAGCCTAGCCTCAGCCAAGGCTTTCCTTTATGCATATTTAAGTAAAAAGAAATAAGTAGTGATTAATTCTATTCAGCTTAGAAAGCTGTTCCTTCTGCTTGTCCTTCATTTTGACACACACTGTAGCTTTCGAGCAGGCATTTACAAAAGGTTTGAGGAAGGGAGACAAAAGACAAGGATCTTGGTTGTACCCAAACTAGTTGTGGTCACGTTGCCATTTGATTTGCAAAATGCCAGAACAATCAGTTCTCTGAAGAAGCTGTCCCTCTTTCAAGACTTCTATATTAAAAATGAAGGTAGAAGGCAGATAGTGGAACCCATTCAAGGATTCAGCAAATATTTAAAGGCTGTCTTTTTCTATGCAGATACTCCAATTCATTACATGATCACCATTATGCCACAAACAACAAGCACTGAATGTCTTCATCTAACAAACTACCAGGAGGCATGATATGCCTTGCACCCAAGGGCATGTAAGGAGGCATTTAAGGACAGCCTCTTAAGCAATACAACAGTTTGAGGAGGGAGCAATTCTAAGTTCTGAGCTGAGGAAGAAATACTAGTCCTTTCTCTGCTACCCATTTTTCTAGTCTCACTTCCGCCACAAACTACATTCACTTCCTATTCTACCCAAGGTTCCTGATGCTTATTTTTCCTGTGGCACCCAAATTTTTTTTTTTCTATTTTAGCATAAAATAGTGGGGGGAGGGACGGTGGCTCAGTGGCACAGCATCTGCTTGGGAAGCAGAAGGTCCCAGCTTCAATCCCTGGCATCTCCACTAAAAAAGGGTCCAGGCAAATAGGCATGATAAACCTCAGCTTGAGACCCTGGAGAGCTGCTGCCAGTCTGAGTAGACAATACTGACTTTGATGGACTGAGGGTCTGATTCAGTATAAGGCAGCTTCATATGTTCATAAAGTTTCATGAACTATAGCACATTTCATCAAGTGCCTCTGACCAAAAATGGCTCTAGTTAAAAAAAGTTTGCTAAAATAGTAACACATCTTTAATGACCCTCAGAGTCCTATACAGAAGCATATGTGCATCTCTGCCAGTAAATATTTTATTTGTTACATTTATATCCCACCTTCCTTCACTTGTACAACTCATGATAGTGTAAATAGAGGGATTCCCAAAAGGTCTCCCAACCAGGCACTAACCCAATCCAGATTTCTTTGTTTCCAGATTGCTTCCTGTCATCAAGATGGTGGTTGTGGAAAGTGCCACCAAGTCTCTGTCAAACTTATGATGATCCCCTTGGGTTTTTAGGCAAGAGACTTAAGGGTGGTTTGTCATTGCCTACTTCTGTATACCAACCCTGGAGTTCTTCTGTGGTTTCCTATCCAAATACTAATCAGGGACGATGCTGCTTAGCTTCCAAGATCAGGCTATCCTGGGCCATCCAGATCAGGTCACCAAGATACAGATCCTAAAATACGGACTATAAAGACAGGTTCAAGTTTGATTTGTAATGCAACGTCATTATGGTAGATGGATAGCCTGAAAGACCAAATTGTTTAAGCAGGCTTTTGCTGTTTAATTGAAAAAGGGCTGCCACTGGACATCTTATAGAATGCTGGTGATCACTGTTGAGAATTCAATACCGCTTATATTGTACTGAAGCAGCACCATAGAATGGTTTTAAAACTGAAATAAGTAAATTATGGTTTTATATGTTTTATTGGACTGATTGTATTGTATAACGTTGTGAGCTGCCCTGAGTCCGCTTGCGGAGAGGGCGGGATATAAATTGAATGTAATAAATAAATAAATTATCCTAACAGTGCCTAAGTCCACCTGCTATTTCCCCCCCATGCAAATGAATGGCCACCAGCAAGTTCAGGAGTAAATCAATGCACTATGTAATGAGTGAAAAACTTTCTCACTAAGGACATTTTGTAGATTCTGCTGACTAGGATACCACAGCAAGTCATACTTTCTAGAGACTCTTTGTTACATAGAAGTCTTCTTCAGCAGATAACACCACCTGAATACCACCTGTCATAGAAAAGGACAATTTGCAAGTAGTTGCCATATTTCTTGCAATTTTTCCATAGGCACAAAGCAAATCCCTTATGCAACAGTTCCTAATGTTCCAGGAGGGAAACTGAAGGTTTCCAGTGGCAATAGCATACAGTTATCAAGCTCATCTGAAATACTGTTTAACCCACAGAGGGTATGTGACATTGGCATACAACTGACCGGCATCTGAATACTTCTAAGGAAGACTATGGGATAGCACATCAATGAATTGTTGTTTATTTTTATTGTGTAAATTATTAATGTATTTTAATTCTTAATTTTATTGTTAGAATTTTTGTGTTGTGAGCCGCCCTGAGCCCGCTTCGGTGGGGTAGGGCGGAATATAAATCGAATGAAATAAAATAAATAAAATGTTCACTGGGCAATGTTCACTTAGGGTACCCTAAGATATTTAGAATGTTTAACAGGGATTTCTCATTACCCTCATATGAAACTATTTCATACTGTGCAAGACTACTGGTTAAGTAGTTCAGTACTGACTATGCTTGACAGGCAACAGTTCTCCAGATATTCAGTCAGAGGGGTCTTCCCCAACAACTGCTACCCAAAATCCTTTTAATTAGAGATACTATGGACTGAATGTGAGACATGCTGTGTGCAAAACTGGGTTCTGCCACTGAGCCATGGCCCTTCCATTTAACAAACTACAATTCCCAGGGAAAAGTAGACAGTAACAAGTATTGTAATGCTGTGTAGATGTTGCCTTTATGTAAAGTGCAAATTTACAGATTTCACAGATAGATATCAGCTTTTAAAAGGTAGTATCTAAAAGACTGAAATCAGCAAGTATCTGGAAAGGTCTTAGAGCAGCAAGTAGTTCATAACTTAGCCTCCCAAATACCTTCACAGACTGAATTAGCTACTTCTACCAACTGCCTGCCAATACCCAGACTTTCCTTAATTTCCTCTACCACTGCACAGCTTTGCAGTTAACAAAGAGGTGGTTCTTCCAAAGCTGGAGGCCCAGGGAGGAGCAAGTGATCAGATACAAACACACTCTAAGGCTTAGAATGCAAACTGACACCATGCCAACCAGAATTAACTGGCAGCACAGATATGAACTAAACTATATCTTAACCCTTGTCAGCTCATTTGGAAAGATGTTGCTTTTTCAAGGAAGGTACATGAACCTCAATGCACTTATCTGCTACAAAGTGACCAAAGGTGTCTGCATTTACTGCAGTTGCCAGTGTTTCACTCCTGGCATGCCTGAGACAGACAGTTGGCCGGAAGGATATAGTTACAGACTCCATTCCTTCTGTTCCATGTGTGTGTTACATGATCTGCTTTCAAATAATTTCTAAAGTCATGAATTGCTCCAGCTTACAGCAATAAGATTTGGCCTGAACACACAGCACTAAAGAACAAAATCGTTGTGGAAAACTGGCTCAAGGGACCCTGATAGACTTCTTAAGACCACAAAGTTTAGACAAGGTGAAGAGGGAGAATATCAAAAGAAAGGGTAGTTTCAGGTGCATAGCCATGCTGGTCTGAAGCAGTAGAATAACATTTGAGTCCAGTGGCACCTTTAAGATGAGCAAAGTTTTATAAGCTTTCGTGTGCATGCACATTTCTTTGGATACCTTGAATAACACAACACTTTGTTGGTCTTAAAAGTGCCACTAAAAGCAAGGATGACCTCCCACTTCCTGGTGAGAGAATGATGCCCTGTCTAAGCAAGAAAGGTTTTCGATTCCCCTGCTTTTTGTTTTGTAATGCATCTTCAGGATACACCTACACCAGGAATGTCTCTCAGGACATGTCCAGATGAAGACTCACAGGTCATATCCAGATGAAGACACAAGAATTTATTTATTTTATTTACCTTAAATTTATATCCCACCCTCTCCGCAAGCGGACTCAGGGTGGCTAACAGTCAATTTAGATATTTGCATTTACAATTTAAAAATCAATAAAATACAATTACAATTAAAACATTCTAAAAACATTCTATGGCGCTGTCTTTAATACAGGTGGATTCTTTTCCTGATGGTGATCATATAGTAATCACAGCTCTTTAGAGATGTGGGGTGGCAGTCTTCTCCCAGGTCAGATGTTACAATACCTGTTGGAACAGTTCTGTCTTATAGACCTTGCAGAAAGATCCCACAGGGCCCTTATAGCCTCCGGGAGGGCATTCCACATTCCTGGTGCTGCCACCGAGAAGGCCCTAGCCCTCGGTGTCTGAGGAATGGTGTCTGAGGAAGTGTGTGTGAACACCAAAGTTCACACCCTGAATAAAACTTTGTTGGCCTTAAAGGGTGCCGCTGGACTCAAAAAAATTTCTACTCCTTCAGACCAACACAGCTACTCCACCTGGATCCACCTGTAAGCAGTTAGACTTTGCTGACAATTCTACACTAGACAAAGGACAAGCAGAAGAACAAGACTCAACAGCATGAATTAAGCTAAGCATTAAGCTAATCATACAAGGTTTCAGAGACCATTTGCTAGAGAGAGAATCTAGAAGTATTAAGCCCCTTTCAGACAGCCTCTGTAATCAGTTTTGATAGCTAGTTGCTAATGGATTTTTGCATCATTTCAGACATAACCATTTAGCAGCTGGTTGCTAATGGATTTTATTTACCTAAAGTTCTATGTTGCTCTAAGTTGAGCATTATAGCACTTTAGTACTACTGTGGATCCAAAAGTTCGAGGAAGATCCTGCAGTGAAAAGGGGTGGGGGGAAGTACTGTGCTGTTTGAAATGGCCATATAGCTTCAGAGATGGAAATACGTTGTACAAAACCACCATCTCTATATATCACTTAAGTCAGAACTGGGCCAACAATTGATAACATTTGGTTTAGAGCGGTAATATGAAGGAGGCCTTAAACCGAAAGTCCCTTTCCCAGTGCAGTAAAGGGGGACTTTAAATTTAATACCTCTATGCTGGAGCTGTTTTTCCTCATGGACAATATTGGTGTATCCTGTACTGCAGATCTCCATTTCAGCTCCTTTTGTCCCCTCTGATGAACCATTATGCCTTTCTCCATCCGAGCTCTGCCAACAGCCTCCATCAAATTCCTACGCAGTATCAGACTATAACTTAATCAATAGCAACATCACTGATGCATATAAAAGATTAACAAAATCTGAACCAGGTTGTCATACTTGGGGTCTGGAAGAAAGGCCAGTGATTCTGGAGATTTATTGCATTCCTTTTGACTGCATTCCTTTCGGCTTGTTCACTTGAGCCATCTGGACACTCTTCTACAGTGTAGTGGTAAAGAGAACTGGACTAGTATCTGGAAGACCCACCTTGGAATCCCCACTTGTGCCATGCAAACTCACTGGGTGACCTTGGGCCTATTACATACACTTAGCCTAACCTATCTCATAGGGATGTTGCAAGGATAATAAGGAGGCATTATGTAAACTGCTTTGCCCCCCTCCCCTTGGAGAGAAAGGCAGGATATAAATGAATTACAAAAATAATACTGTTCAAGAAAGCAAATTTTTGCAGCACGGTGTGCTCTACATTTTAAGCATGCCAAGATCTAGATTGCAAGTGTTAATCAATATGATCTGATGTAAAGGCAACACTGCCTTGCAGCAGGGGTGAGTCTAGATAACCTTAATAGTCCCTTCCAGTTAAATCATTGCACTTGGCAGAACAAAGGACACACAACAAGCAGGCATGCCACCTTATCTTTTTACTACAACAAGATCCTGGGGCAAACTTATGTCACTAGCAGGCAGCACTACCCAGCCTCTGCTAGGATCAGCGCGGCATGGCTCTTCCCCACTTAACATCTTCTTTCCCCCCCAAGAGTTACTGCCACCATGACATTCTCTGGGAGACTCTGTTGTTATAATTACTGCGATCCAACATCCTAATAATTATTTTGCTCCAGTCACCCACGTGGAAAATTGTATGTGTACAGGAGGACGTATTTTAAAATTAACTTCTCTCTCACAACACAGCTAAAGTGAGGAGAACTAGTATAGAGGAGGAAGATCTGTGCCTCTAGATCCACCTCTATTCATACAGGCAGCTTTCTCCACAAGTACAATCCTACTTTTTGGAAGGCTAGCTGAACAACCCCAAGCAAAAATCACATAGTAATGTTAATCAGGTAAAAGATTAAAAAAGATTTTTAAAAGATTAAAAAATTTAAAAAATCAGGTGATACACAGCTTCAGTGCATCAATTTCTATATTTGCAACAACCCTGAGAAGTGCTACCACAATAATGAAAATCCCTGCTTCATTCATATATATATATATATATATATATATAAATAAAAAAAAACAGCCCAATTTACACTAACATTTTACCATGCAAGTACAAGTTTATATACTGTCAAGGAGAAACTGGCTGCTCCCATGAAGGGGAAAAGCCTATTGTCAAGGTCATGCTTGTTCACTCAGAACATCTAGATGACAGCTCAGCTCCATTTAAGGAGAAGACCACCTACACACATCCCATTGTAGCCATGACCAACTATGACCCACCCACACTGTCCCAACCTAAAGGTATCAGCAACTTGTGTGGCATGCTAGCAGTTAGACAACTAGGCCATTAGTCAAGTCCATGTATTCTCAGCAGGCGGAAGCAAGAGAATATAAACAAAGCCTTCTTATGCTGCATGCTATACCATCCAAGAGGACAATATAGCAACTGTATTAAGCTAAAGGGAAACCTAGAAAAAGACACACACACCCATTCCTGTTCTCTTTCAGCCTTGTGTTGTTGTCTCTAACAATTAATCAGATATTTGTTGGGCCTTGACCCTTAGGGATCCCATTCACTGCAGTTCATGACCTCTTGTACAGCCCATACACAAAGGTCAAAGGTTGCAAACAATGCCACCTGAGTTTCCACACTGACCTGATCTGTACTTTCTTCCGCCACAGAAAGCTTGCACTTGATTCAATTGCTATGCAATTAGAATGTAATGCTTTAAAATAGTATCCAGAAAGACAATTTTAACTTTCTACTCTTATAGATGGAAATACAGGTTTTCCTCCTCTGCCAAGAATCATATCAAGCTACCAAATTTCACTTGAAGTGGAATTCCAAGGAAGGATTCAGACATTCCTGTTTCCAAGTAGTACACAACGAATTCAAGGGCAACAAAAGAGCTTTACTAATACAGGAGAAACTGGATGTGGGGGGGCAGCACACTTCTACAAGGAGGGAAATCCTACAGGCCAAGCCTAATTCAAATCATGCACTAGATGGTTTTAGGTAAGACTATTCTAGATAAGGGTGGCCATACTGCAGCTTGGAACCCACATGTGGCTGTTTCACACATGTTGTGTGGCATATTGGAAAAGGTATTTCACTTGTCCAAGCCAAGCCAGCGGCTTGGAGAATGCATTTAAAGTTAAAGTTGCTTTCTTTCTCCCTTCCCCTCCCCCATCTATTTGCCTGCCTTCCTCCAGCTCTCAAACATTTGCAAGGCCAGCACATGGGAGTAGGTCATGTAGGTGGCTGCCTAGGATGCCGCAGGGCCTATGGGCACTGTTAGGTGTCCCCTCCCAACACTTCAGCTGGCCCGCAGCATTTTTCCCCTGCTCAAGACTCAGACAGAGGAAAGAGGCAACTTGGCCTTGCTCCCAGGCTGCCTTTCCTTGTAGAGGAGGCACCCTGAGAGCGAGGCAGAAGCCCCACACCGCCTCTTTCCCCCACCCACGACTTTCTCACACCACGGGAAAGTCAAGGAGGAGGGCTTTGCACAGTGAGCTCTTCAAGAGGAGCCTACTGCGCAAATAGGACCATCTAGCCCTGCTCAGCTTCCCCGCACCACGGGGAAGTCGAGCAGAGGTGTGGGCATTTGCATGGAGGGCTCCTCAAGAGGAGCCCTCCATGCAAATAGGACCATCTGGCCCCACTCGGCTTCCCCACACCGCAGGGAGGTCAAGCGGGGTGTGGGTGTTTGCACAGAGAGCTCCTCAAAAGCGCCGCAGCGAGGTCGAGTGTGGGGTGGGTTGCCCTCCATGCAAATGAGCCCACATTTTGGGTGCAAGGGGAGCCTTGCCAGGAGCAGTAAGTAAGTAAGTAAAATTTTATTTATATCCCGCCCTCCCCCGCCAAGCAGGCTCAGGGCGGCTAACAACAGCAAAATAACAATACATTTAACAAAACATTAAATTAACCCCAAACCGATTAATACATTAGTTAAAACAGTTACTGAGTCTAAAAACATTAAGTTAAATCTGGCAGTACCGTTATTGATCGACGCTATGCCTGTCAATTTATGTAATGATGGCGGATCTCCAGATTGGACCATTTTGATGTTTCTTTGTGGGCTTGGTCAGCCGTTCATGAATGCCTGTTTGAAAAGGGTGGTCTTGCAGGCCCTGCGGAACTGATCAAGGTTCCGCAGGGCCCGCACCTCCTCTGGGAGTTGATTCCACAAGCATGGGGCCGCGGTAGAGAAGGCCCGTGCATAGGTAGTCCGAAGTTTAACTTCTTTTGGCCCAGGGGTGGTCAATCTGTTTTTACCTACTGACCTCAGTGCTCTCTGGGGCTCATACGGGGAGAGACGGTCCCTCAGGCAGAGGGTGGAGCCTTGTTGGGGGGGGGGGGCTCAGCTCCGGCCCTGAACATCTGATGTTCATGCCTTGTAATTCTCAAACATCTGACGCTTGTTCTATATTGTTTCTACATTAAACAAATTTGGCCACCCCTATTCTAGATTCTACCCCCAGCACCGGTGCAAGACATAATACTGCTTCTGTCACAGGGCTGTGGCTAAGAGGGCCAGTATGGAATAATAGTTACAGTGCTGGGCTTGGTTCTAGGAGATCAAAATTATAAATTTCACAAATGAAGCACTACAGGAACACTGACTGTTTTTATTTAAAATGTTATACTCTGCTCTCTCAAATATTTCCAAGGGGCCTTACAACTTATTATTTGGCACATGAAGCGCTTTGAGTAACAGAGGCACTGTTATTATTACTATTAATATTATTACTATTAATAGTAGTATTGCTATTATTACTACTAGTTTTACCAACAGCCTGTCTGGAAGGGGGTGGGAAGAAGCACAGGTCAGTGACAGAACACATACTTTGCAATGCAGAAGGACACAGGTACAGACCCTGGCAACTCCTGTTCAAAGGTTAGCAGGACTAAAAAACGAAGTCTCTGCCCAAGATCTCAGAGAACTTCAATGATCCAAGGCAGATAATGCTTGGTTGGATGGGCCAGCACTGTGCCAGTTTCATATGTCGCAGCAGCTGTCATTCCAAGGACACCTGGTATCGTTATAGCAAGGCCATAACAATACAGCATCTCCCATTACACAAGATCTCTGCTCCAGAAGCTAAGGCACTCTGTGCTGGCTTGTCCTCATATTACAGACGGAGAAGCCAGCCAGCTCCATTTTATGCACATCAAGTGGCAAGTTGCCAGTTTCGCTAGTGGCAGAGCCAAGCCCTGCCCCCTAACCTCGAACAGTCAGGAAATGCATGCCTAGAGCAGCCAAGTTCCTGGACAGCATCATTGCTTGCTTCTTCAGAAGGCAGCTCACTGAAGAAATCCTTTTGGAAGATATATAACTGAATCCATCTCCTAATGCAAACACACTTCCTGTCCTAATAACCACGACTAAGAGAACAAGCAATGTTATACCTGTACAAAGAGAGCCCTCATGGTTTGAGCAAGGAAGCTGCCAAAAGATACGCATATATTAGCCTGAAGGGTTCAAACCAGGAGTAAAATGTTCGACCTAGAAGGTAGTAATGCGGCTTCTGGCAAAGGAACTCAGACTATAGAACCAGTGTGGCATAGTGGTTAGAGTGCTGAACTTGGAGCAGGGGAACTCACACTCGAATCCCTAGTCACCATCCATCAGTCTAGCCTACTTCACAGGGCAGTTGCAAGGATAAAAATGGAAGAGCAGAGAGAAAACCATGTATGCCTCCCAAGCTCATTGGAGGAAGAATGGGGAGAAAATGTGCTTAAAAAAATTTAAAATCTTCCCCTTCCAATACAAGCTGCCACAGAATGTGCCACTTGTGATCACTCAGCATGGTGCAAACAGAGTGCTTTATTCTCCAATGACCAGAATGCAAACAAATGCTCTCCAACAGCAGCCTGGAGCAACACAAGACTTCATCAGAAATGTGAAAAAATCTGAACAACAAGAACATGCACATTACGTGCTACTCTTAAAGTAAGTTGTGTGCCCATCTGAATGGGACATTGCTCCAAGCTTTTATTTTCTTTTTTGAATATTTATACGTTGGTCCAATAAAATAACGTTCCAATATACTTTATCTTTAGGAGAACACTAAAAAATTATTGGAGGATCTCTCTACCAGTGTGTAAACTGGAGCTTCCATGTGAAAATGGCAATACACCCCTGAACATACAATGATAAAGATGGACAAAATATGCCTTCATGCCTCATTGGACTTCTAGCTGGAAGCATCTGGCTAGCCACTGTTGAGGACAAAACCCTGGACTACAGCTATCTTTGGATTGGTCCAGTAAGGTCATTCTTATTCATGTAATGGATCAAGCAGATTTTCACAGTTTCTACTGTCACCACCATCCTGTCACAGGCAACAAGATTAAAACATCCAAGATCTGCCGCACTGCTAAGACACCGTGTCTCTAGATTACATTAACTGTCCGCCCAACATCCTCAAGAAGCCAGAATGATACATGTCGTTGACTTATCCTGCAGCCAAGCTCAGCTGATCTCTCTTAACAGGCATAAATTGCTAAGTGATATTTATTTTGGCCATGAGCTAATACACTTTACATGTACAAAACTCTGCTTGAACATCTCTGCAGTGCTCATACATATATGTTTGTAGTATCAAAAAAGAACATGCTAACTATTTTTACTTCAGATTTACACCCTGCCTTTCTCCTCAGTAGGGACCAAAGTGGCTTACATCATCCATCAAGATTCCGTTCCGGAGCCCTGACTTGGGATAGCCCAGCCAAATCCGATCTCATCAGATCTCAGAAACTAACCAGGGCCAACACTGGGAAGTACTTGGAAAGGAGACCTCTCTGGAATACGAGGAGAGGGTGGCAAAGGCAGGCTGTATCAAGACACATATCTGAATGTCCTCCATGCCCCAATAGTGGTTGCCAGAAATCATCATGGCTTCCAGGCATGCGCACACACACAAAGATTCCATGACAGAGTGGAAATTAAAATTCAGTTCTCCCAGATCCTAATCCAGCAGTCTAACCACTATACCACACTTGCTTTCTTAGAGAAAGAAGTGCAGAATGCAGATTAAGGAACAATGCAGCATTCCCCAAGTTTTAAAAATAACCCAAGGCCACATGTGATTCTTACACTCCAGGAAGAGATGCACTGGCTTCCTCCTTTTCCCTCAGTCACAAGTTAAGGCAATGGCAGAAGAAGAGCTCTAAGGGTCATATGAATGTAAGAAGCTGTCTTATACAGAATCAAGTTATTGGTTCATCTAACCCAGTGTTTTCTCCTCTGTCTGGCAGCAGTTCTCTAGGATCTAAAGCACTTAACTATCTTCAGCACCTGTTAGTTGAGACCAAAGACTGAAACTGGGTTCTTCTGTATGCAATTCTTGTGCTTTACAGAAGAGACTGAGTAGATGTCGATGGTCTGGAAAGTTCTGAGCCACTGCTGTACTTTGGCCAGAGCCGGCCAAACTACTTTCATTCATTTATTAGTCAGAGACAACCTGGCCGGGGGGGTGGGAATCCCCTGAATTTCTGTATACAAAGGGACCTGGGAAGAATTTTCACTTGCCACATGCATCCATAACAGCTCTTTGAGTTAGGCTGACTGATGGGCACAACATAATTTAGTGAGCTTTGGAGGAGTTTGGTGATTTGGATGTAACCTCCCTGGTCCAACTCCAGTATTCTGAGCACTACCCCTCACTGACTTAGTGCTGATTTCACCTGTGTCGCATTAAAAGCCAAGGTCTTCCACACGGCCATCAGTCAGGTAGTCAATTCATTTCAGCAAGCAAATTTTTGGGGTACTATTAAAAGGGCAGAAAATTAGCTTTTTGTTTATTATTGTATTGCTACTGTCATTGTAGATGAAGAGAAATGAAGAAAAGATTTTGATTTTCCTGCTTTCAACATTATGCCTTCATTTCCCCCTTGTTTCTTCCAAGACATTTTCTACAAGCCAAAGGAACAGTCAGTCCATATGAAGGTTTCACTACTTATTTTATTTTTAAAGCTTATTCATTGCTTTTTGTATTTAAAAAGTTGATATGCAATAACTTAAACAATAAAACAAATTTCCACTTAAAAGACAGAAACGGAACAAAAACAACTCAAACTGGAAGACCCCGGGTGTGCTGCAGGCTCAAACTCACCAGCCCCCTTTCTTCCAGTCCCCTCCTCCATAGTTTGCCATGGCATCTCAACTGGGTCACTACAGTTAATTAACTCCACACCATGATTTGCAAACACATTTCACATCATAGTTTAAATAACTGCGCTAACAAAGGCTTACCTTACTGCTAACTATACATAAACCAACCCAGAAATGATAAGAAGAAACTGGTGCATGACAGAGAGGAGGAGGGAACATACAAGCCCACGACACAGTCCCAATATTTCAAGCTGCAGATCATCCAGACTGAGCTTCTTTCAATTTATAATGTCTGAGGAAACAAAATTTTTACTATAGTAGTGAAGCCTTCCTTACATGCCACTGGGCAGCCTGTGGTATGGCCAATTAAAAGCTCCTCTCAAGACCCCAGCAAGATGTTGCCGCACAAGTAAGGAATCAAAGGTAATACCTCCTCAGAAGATCATCAAAAGATATCCTACAGATTCACCAGGCCTTCTAGCTCCTTGTCCAAATGATTTTTAACCCTCCAGGTTTTAGTTTATTGAAGGACAGCCTCTCCCCTCACCCACCCCCTACATGCCCTGATGATGGATCGCCACAACAGGACTCTCTTTCCTTGCAACTTCTGCCAGGCACTGATCCTGTTTCTTGTGGTTCTGGCCAAGTTGTGCAGGAAGGAATTGGACCCTGATGACTGAGTAACTTGATATTTTAGTTCAAATACCATTTAGTTTGCAACAATTTACCCAAGGCAGCAAAAGAAAAAAATTGTAGAGAGGGAGATAATCGTAGGTTTTGAATCTCTGTTCAAAACACAGCTTCCCTCACCGCTATACAGCCCTGTAGGCAGGTGAATTGCAGATTTTCAGCCATTTGTGCCACGGTCAAGGCTGTCTGGATGTTCTAAGTGTTATACAATTGGGTTCACTTCAGGTCACCAAATGTCTAAGAAGCTGTAGCTTTGCCTGTGTTGTGGCTAAGATCTCAAAGCATCTCTATCACAGTGCACTCTGTTAACATCAGCAGTAGGCCAGTAAGTCAGCAGTTAGAGGCAACAAGGCCAAATGAAATCCTCTTCAGTCTACCAACTGCCCCTCCAGCTGCCAACCCAGAGGCAAAACAGAACAGGGCTGGTGGCTGTGGCCCTGGGATTTGCTTAACAGATCCTTCCTTGCCCCCCTCCACAAAAGTAAATGCAAATATCTCTTGTGTAGACTTATAAATACACACTTGCTCTGGGACATAGGATAAGCAAGCAAGACTTCCAGGTGATGAGGAAAGGGAAGCTATATTGATCCACTTTAGGAGAAAAGTGGAGACTGGCCCACCACCCTCTCACTTAGTTTTGTAACATTAATTGATGACCACGGAGGGGCCTAGGAAAAGTCTATTCCAACCTTCGTCTCTGTTTAAATTTGTTCTTTCATCACTTAAAGCAATTGCTTGCAATTGGTCATTTTCTCTATTTACAGCAGAGCACCATCACTTAACAGTAGGCACACAAGAAATACTACAGTGGAAGCAAACAACTTATGGGCTGTGCACTTTATGCAAGCCACACCTTACTGAGGTCACTTCATCACACTTGCAATAGGGAGCATCGCTGATTTAAGACAGGAAGAGAGAGTGGACCTAGCAGCAAAGAATGGAAAATCCCAAGTGCCACTTTTCTTCAGACTCCAGAATCCCTAAAAGATCTTGTTTGCTGACTGTTTGAGAGAATAATTCTGCTTTGCCAACAGCTCCCTCAGTTCTGGAGAGGACAGCTGCCAGAGAAACTACCAGTAACACAGTGAAGTATAAACATATCTCTTCAGCTTCCCTGGGGGGGAAAAAAGCAAGCTCAGACCATGTATGTCGCATTTTTTTTTTTTACAATAAATATTCTTACCCTTATTGCACCTAAGGCAGAGAGATGGACAACTTCTTCATTCTTGGGAGTTAACTTTATTCTCCAGGCCAGAAGTATATTTTGTTGCGCGCAGCTTGAGTTGCACAAGTGATCAGAGTTACAGAGCACATGTACTCAGGCAAAGCCAGGGCATGACCTACAACACCTGGAAGGAGATGCAACATTAAAGTGTGGAATCTCCCAACTTTTGCAAACATTGTCTCTTTTTTAGGAGTGAAAAATGGGACAATATTTTACTACATCATGATTTATGTTCTGTTTAAGCTGCAATGGGCCAGGCTGCTTTGCAAACCAGATCAAACTCAGTCCACCATTGGTACCTGGCAGGACAGATCAACAGACTTTGTTTTGCAATATCTGGCACTACCAAGAATCTGTTACGCATCAGATCATTTGGATTCATCCCATTCTTTAGCCCTAGTCATCAAGCCTCATTCAACAAAACCAAGGTCCTGGGGTGGATAACAATATCTCAAAGAAACAAAGATATATACACATGAGGTCAACTACTATACAAAATTCTAAACCCCCTTTTCTTATTAGTTCAGGCTGCCAAAAGCCAATACAAATAAGAACATCTGTGTGGTGCAGTAACCAAAGTGTTGAACTTAGATATGGAAAAAAGCAGGTCCTAACTGTTGATCAGCAGGGCTGATAAAATCAGGGGTTTTTTACAAGTATCTTAAATTATTTTAGCTTTCAATTACAATGTCACTGAAATAAGCTGGTTTAAAACAAAATCTTGATTTGATATTTCACTATGGCTGGACAAAGTTAAAGGATTTTTTTAACGTGAAGAAAACACCCCGCTTCTGAAATTAAATGTCCGCATTGTGTATCCCTGATGTATGATGGGTGGCAACACAAGGCAGAGCCTTTTCAGTGGTGGCACCAAAGCTGTGGAATGTTCACAAGGCTCCTTTACTGTCAGTGTTCAGGAACCAAGTAAAGAAGGCCATCTTAACTGGCTGTTTATGGGACTGGCCAAACCACAATGGGGCCAAACTGACTGTGCTACCGGTGTGACCATGTAAATAGTGGCATTTACTGACTGGACTGGCTTCTTCTTTTGACATTTTAGATCTATTTGTTTTAGCATTTGAAATTTACACAACTGTACAGATGCTTGGGAAAGGGTAAATCAATGTTCAATACATACATACAGTATTAATTACTGATCACAAATGTCATTTGTTATAGTCATTCTGGGCTTCATTGGACTACATGGCTAGTAGATCACAGGTGATAGGATAGGTAATCTTTATACATGAGTTAAATTGCGCTCCTATGTTATGCTCTCCAGCTACCTAGGTTCCAAAATGTGTTCTCGCATTATGAACCTTTGGTAGAGTCAAACATCAACATTTACATTTTACCTCACAGTGAAAAACAATTTTGCCTTCTAAATATCTGCTCTTGATTATAGAAAGCTGCAGATGCTTACTGCTGAATCCTATCCATGCTTGTTTAGAAACCAGTCCCACTGAACAAACTTCCCAACTGCAGCATTCATATTAGTCCTTCAAGTAAGTGTTCTTGTACAGTAGCCTTACACTTGCTTATAGAAAACAAAACAAATATCTCCTCTCTTCAGCAAACAGTTCTGCAATATAAAAGCAGCCTGTGGGGCTGTATGACCAAAGGAAGAGAAATGTGTGGATTGGTGGTGGCTACAGTACCAAATTTGTTGGAAGACCGGTTTGCATATCCCACCCCTCTAAGTGGTCATCTAGATGCTGACAGTGTGTGTGGTGTGTGTGTGTGTGTGTATGTATTCGCCTTCATTGCCTTGTGCAAGTCAAAAGGAAGTCCTCCAATGAACTATGAGATTGTGGTACTCAAGTGCTAAACCTTTATAGGCAGAAACCAACATCTCAAATTGCACCTGCAGAGCTACAAGAGACACCAGAGCACTGGCATAGTATACTCCCACAAACCCCCCTAACGGACAATAATCGGGATAATTTTGCCCAAAGGGAATTTTCAATCTGACATTCTGACAGTTCTGGAAAGATGCCAGCAATGTTACACAGCAAACACTTCACAGAAAGAGAGAAGAGATGGAAAGACCTGAGCCACTTGCAGAATTTACCAAGCCATCAAGGCAAAGGTGGGCAGCAGCCAGGAACCCATGTGATGGATTTGCTTAACAATGAAGCTTTCAAAAGCCACTTTTCTGCATGCATCTTACTCCCCAGCAGCTCTGTAGCACTCTCTCACCCCCTCCGCCAAGAGATTCCATACACTGTAGGTAGGGTGGGAAAATAAGACTTTCAGAGCCCCCTTTGATTAGCATAGCACTCTAAGAACAGACACGAAAAAAGAAAGTGTTTCCAACAAGCAGCAGACACCAGATGAAGAGAAAATGCTTGCACAAGCTCACTCTCTCAAGCCTTTTCAGCCAGTACACAGCACGACAGCCTGCACCCCCTCCCCCCATTCAAAATGGCACAAACCGCTCCCCCACCCCCCATCATCACACGCAATATTCTCAACAGCTGCCCACGAACACCTTGCTTATTTGAGTTTCCCTTTGCAATCCAGCCCCGGTGAATGGGCAGATCTGTGAGCACAGCCAGTTTACCATGGCAGAGAGCACTCACACAGGAAGCGTCTATTCACACGCGCAAGGAGCTGATGTCATTTCGGCAACTGGGGAGGAAGGTTAGGTATGTCTTCCAGCGGTAGGCAAAAAACAAAAACAAAAAGAGAGCGACAGACACCCTGCAACACTCAGCCTCCAACACACTACAAACTGCTTATGTATATATTAAAAAGGTGGGTGATTTGTGACCTGCTCTGAAGCAAATAAACCTGTGGAATAATCCTCACTACGCACGGGAGCGATCCTCCAGCTCAAAAATTGAACCTCAGACTAAGGAAAAGGAAGCCAACAGGAAGTGCAGCTGCAGAGCACTGGGGGGGGGGGAGAGAATACGACCGCAGTGTGCATTTTGAGATGAGGTTCCTGTGCCTGAACAAACAGAGAGAACATGTGTACAAAGCTCTAAGCAACAGATTCCCTCAAGATTCCCTTTTAACTAGCATCAGGCCAAGAAAGTATGCTGCTCTCTTCAGTGATTTCTTCTGAAGAAATGGAAGGAGGAAGTCTCCATCTTTCTGGAGGCAGCACTAGACATATAATTCCTCTGTTTGCAGCTTACACTCCATTCTCCAGGTTCCTCTATCCTCTTGCAACCAACCACTGAGAAACCTAACTCCTGCCTCCAATCTACCCTTGCCTTCTCCAGGGTAACAGGAACAAAACAAAACCTTTTCCTCCGCCACCTTGAGGCCCAGATGTCATTTCTGTATGACCCTGCCCCCCCCCCAAATCTTCCTAAATCTAGGAGATCATAACATAGTCATGAAACTGCTGCTGCAGCAATGGGGAGGAGGGAGATATGCAAAACAAGATAGGAGAAGAAGGACCATTTTAGAAAGCCCACTGAATTCACATGGGGAAAAGGACTGGAAAAGACCCATCCTCTTACCTGTTTCTTCGTCTGCGAGGTGGCTTCTCCGCCAGGCCTGTGGTTCTGGAGAAGGGGCGGGGAAAGAGAGAAGGCAATGACCGAGGGCTGCAGGGACAAGTAAGGATGACAATCCCATTCCACCCAAGACAACACAACACTGGGAACCTCTACAAATTTCTGGCATTTGACTGTATGTTTACTTCCAAAGATCTCCTAAGAAGCAGTAACCACAGCAAAGGTCTCAGATGATTCCAGCGTCAAGAAATCAAGCCAGTATGGAAGCAAGTATATACTGGATGCCCTTCATTTGCAATCATATTAGCTCTACACATTATACAAACAAAGGATAAATTACCTGCACACAGAATCCACCCTTCTTCCATATTAGGAGAAGCCTCCCTTATGCCTTTGGACGGTGGCCTTATTTGATATATGTTATTTGGCCACACCTTCCTATGACATCTCTATCTCCCATGACCCCATTTGAAATGTGTTCTCACAACACTGTCCACTTTTGCAGTGACCTCCCACTCCAGACTCAGAAACCACTCTTCCCCCAAAAGCATACTTTGAATCCCACTGAACAGAACTAAATTAAGAGGGACTATATCATCACAAAGTAATAGCAGTGTTTCGTCTGTTTCAAGAACAATAAGTCTTTTGCACTTTAAAGACTAAGCACTTTATTCCAACGTAAGCTTTCAAGAACTATGTGAACCCTGCTTCTTCAGATGCTATGAATTGATCCTTGCTATGCAGCCAATTTATGTAGAAGAGAGTAAGGAAAAGGATACTAAGATACAGTGTGAAGTGTAATTATGTAAAATTTAAATCTAAAAATGGAAAGCATTCACTAATTACACTAAGCCACTTAACACCTATAACGGGCGGGGAATTACAAATTTTGTTAAGGTAGCCACTGTTGTAGTGAGATAAAAATTCCAAGTGCTAATTCAACCTAGCAGGTAGCATCTGCTGGTGAATCCCAATTTAACAGTTGCATGCTGAGGCCTCCCTTCAAACTTCTGCTGATGGATGGTGACTTAGGTCAGAAACCAAGGACCCCAAATAGATTAAACAGCCAAACTGGGATTTATTAGGAGTTTCCACACTCTTTCCCTGGAAGTACTGAACAAGGACTTAAAGGTTTTTACCTTGACAAAATCTCTAACATTATGCATGTTATCCAGTTTAACACAAGTAATAATCTATTTCTCCTATTTCACCTGACATGTTACACTTAATCCGGTATTTCTGGCATCTTATGCCTCCTTGATCCCAACATATTTTCCTCAAACCTCTACATAAAATGACTGCATAGCAAAGATCCACTCATAATTTCCGAAGAAGCTGTTGTCCACAAAAACATATGATAGAATGAAATTCTGTTAGATTTAAAAGATTCCTATTTGTTTTTTAAACATTCTGCCAATTGTAACTATAAAATGAACCAAGCTCTTTGACCCTATAAACCACTGCCCTTATCTACTCCCCATGACATTTTCTTTATAACTTGCACACCATGGTACCTCAGCATCCCCTTCCACAACACATCATCACCAGCTCCTCACCCAAGGATTGTCACATTCTATAGCCAACACACCTGACACCAAAACTTTCAGTGCCAATAAACCCCATGCCTCACATTCTCCTCTAGAGATACAACCTCCCCACATCACCCTCCAAACCTGAAACACGTACTATGTTTCACCAGTTCATCTTACAAATCCTACCCAACCCACACCTAAAAGATCACACACAGTACACTCTCACACCATGATCCCACAGGTCAGCCTACATCACTTCCAACAACTGAACCCCTTACCCCAAACCAGTCACCTGTTCTTAATTCTCTCCTTTAACTGCCCCAACAGCAAACCATGTTTCCCTGAATTCAGACATGTCTAGGTTTTTGCCTGTTCCCCAGGAAAAAAAATCATTTAAATCCACACACCACAAACAGGTCTACTGTTATGACATGGGCAATGGAACAGTTCCCAAGCCCAGTATCATTATAACCCAACTGCAGACCCCCTTGAGTCTGTGGGGGGGGGGGGGAGGAGGTTGGAGCAATCTCCAAATCTGAGTACTCCAAAATCCCCTGTAAATCCAGCGCCCTTATGGTTCAAAAGGAAACAGCCCCAACCAACCTACAATTACTCATATTTGTGCCTTATTGCCCTGGCACTTGCCCATTATATCCCAACTAACAAACTTCAAACTGTACACTCCTCAGGACAGAGGCCTGTTTTTTCACTCATACCATTCTATAAAGTGTAATGTACTTTACTATTCATCCTCCTGCAGTTCTTACATTCTGACAAAGCTTCAACTCTCAAGGCAATCTCCAGCCTCACACAGGCACCTAATTCCCATGCTCCTCCATACTCTTAACTTCAGCTCCTCCATACTCTTACAACATCTTCATTCAAACTCCCCCATTCATCCACAAACCCCACTCTCCCATATCCCAGCCAGTGTTCCCTTTAACCTGAGTTAGTGTGAGCTAGCTCGGTTTTTAGCCTCCGTCTCAGACATTTTTGTCTTAGCTCAGAAAAATGGTCCCAGAACAAACTAATTTATGCAATAACTCATAACTTTAATGCCAGTAGCTCACAAAGTAGAATTTTTGCTCACAAGACTCCATAGCTTAGAAGGGAATATTGATCCCAGCTTCTCAATATTTCAGCAGACACATTCCCACAGGACAACCCACAAGCTATCACTCACTGCCTCCCTATTCCCTTTTCCCATACCTCAAACCCCTAACAATACCACTAGCCCCAACTCCATCATTCTGCAAACCACCAAAATTATCTATCCTAGCCCTGACCTGAATAGCCCAGGCAAGCCCGATCTCATCTGATCACTGAAGCTAAGCAGGGCTGACTATGATATGTACTTGGATGAGAGACCTCCAAGGAATACCAGGGCCAGGACACAGAGGCAGAGCAATAGAAAGCCACCTGTGTGAAACATCCAAGCCCCACTAGGGATCACCATTAGTCAGCCATGACTTCCAGGCACACACAATACCAACAAAAATTATCTATCCTCTACAAACCTTGCATGCTAAATCCTCATAGCAACCCAGCACCCTAGAGTCTGCCCCCTCCCCAAATACCTTCTGTTCCTCCACTCGATTCATTCCTACCCTCAACTTCTCACAATGCCATTACACTCCCCCCAGTCCCAAATCACTTTCATACTAAGCACACAAACCCCCAATGCAACCTCCAACGTTCCCCATCGCCCTTAGCCCCACTCCCCTATATTTCTAATTTGCTACCACAAGTCCAGTCACAATACCACTGGCCATTACCTCCACTGCCTCCTGCCCTAACCCTTTCACAGTCATAACCACCTCTGTTCTTACATCCAATTCCCTCCTACCCTGAAACCGTGGCCCGTCGTATGCCAATAGCCCCAAACACTTCCATTCTTCAGCATACAATCCAGCAATGCAACACCACCCCAACAACCCACTCCTCCGCCGCAACCAAGCCATCATACCACTGCCCCCAGCTCCTTTACACCTTTCAGTCTCCCACATCCTTTCATACAAATCTCCCAAAACAACCCAGCTCTGCTCCCCCATAACCCCTCACGAAGAGCACTGCCAAAACACCTACCTTAGTCTTACCTTAGCCCTGCATCCCCAATTCTCTCCTACCCCAAAATCCCTCATAGTCTATCCCCAATTCCCCCAGGGCCCCCCGGATCGAGTCCCCAAGACAACCCCCACCCCATTCCTCCACCCCCACCCCACTTCCCCACCCAAGCCCCGCAAGGCACCCCTCAACCCCACTCCCCCTGCCCCTCAAACCCTAACCCACCATAGACTTCCACCCCAACTCTCTCCTACCCCCCGTCCTTCGCAGCCCCCCATCACCCCACAGCTCCATAGAAAAGCAAAGCCATTCCGCTGCCCCCTTACCTGGAGACCGGGCCAGTGCGAGGCAGGCGCTGCCGAGCAGCCCCTCTCACCATCCGCGCTCCCAGGCGAAGCCGTTCCTGAGGGAGCTGCTGGCGATGCTGCTGCTACCGCCGCTCACTCGAGGTTGCCCAGAGGGAGGGGAGAGCGACGCCTCAGCCTAACCTGGGCAAGGCATCGCTCAGCCAACCCCTTTGCCACTTCGGCACTTCGATTGGTTTAGCTCCTCCAAGGGGAAGACAAAACTGCCTCTCCATTGGTTATGCTTACTGTCTGTTTGTCTCCCCTCTTCTGTATCCCAGTCAGTTTTTTCCAGAGGCGAAGCGGGGGCGAGCGCCACCTTCAGGGCAGAGTGTAGCTTTGCAGGGGAGCTGCAGCCTACCTGCATCGAAATGAGGGGCTTGTTTGCGGAGGGGGGCTGTCTTCACAGGGGTCTTGGATTGATTGATTGACTGACTGACTATCTGGTCCTTGAGCTGCGTTTGCGTGGCTGTAAGCCGATCTCTTTTTCCTCTGCAATTATTATTATTGCTAAATGTAATTATTTTATCCTTATTATCATTAAATGTGTAATTAATGTAATTGTTGATCCATTTGTTCACTGAAATCATAGCCCGACTTTCCGTTGGACATACAAACAGGCATGATCTCAAAAATAAAAACTGCACCCACCAAGCAGTGTTTATTGTCAGCGCAACAACTGGCACTCAAGATTTTCAATTGCTGACTATAAAGCACAATGGAATTTCAGTCAGGACTCAGGAGCAACTTATAGCTCATAAGTAATCTATTTTTTCATTTCCAGGTGTTGGGGACAAACAGCGGGTTGCTGCAGTCTCTCCGCCCTTGCCTGTAAATTTCCCAGAGAGATCTGGCTGCCCCACCCTTGATGGTGGGCCCCATTTTACCCTGATCCAAGTGAGAGAGGTGCCCTTGATCTTAATTATTAACTACTTATTGAGCACCTATAGAATACTGTGACTCTTAACCAGGGTTATGTCCCTCTCCAATGGAGAAATTTACAAGAGGTGGCTGTTTAGAACTTTGAGGGGAAATGGGCAGCCATTCAAGATTTTCAGCTGTCCCTTCTCCTCAGAATGGCTTAAGAACGTAAGAGGTGCTTTGCTGCATCAGACCAGTGGTCCCTCTAGTCCAGCATCCTGTTTCATACAGAGACCAGCCAGTTGTCCTGGAAGTCCAACAAACAAGACAATATAAACCAAGACCTGCTGTTACCTACTAGACTGGTATTCAGAGGCTGATTATCTCTGGATGTCGCAGCTTTATTTAGTCATCAAGGCTAGTAGCCATGGATAGACCCCCTTTGTGCATCTGTCTAATCCCCTTTTGGACAGCTTGAGGAGCGGAGTTGCTTTATACTGCTCACCTCATTTTTTAAAATTCATATTTATAGTCTGCCTTTCTCTCTGGGACTCAAGGGTGGATTACACAGAACAGGTCTGTACAATCAACATTGAAGATAAAATCCCAGACCCTAGAAGATAAAATCCCAGGCCCTTAAAAACATGGCACACATCAAATAGGAATCAAACCCAATATTCAGAGTTGGCTGATGACCATCAGATACAAGAATCTCATTGAATTTAAGTTAAAGATCTGTTATCATACACTTGTGTCCCGATTATGCTCAAATAAATAAAATTGCCTTGTCTGGAATGCTGTTTTTAAGTCTGTAATGCCCGCTCCCTTTTCAGTTTGCTGAGCAGCTCCACCCACCCTCTATGTTAAAATGTATATAGATGAGGTGGAACTGAAAATCCTTCATTGGTATTTGGGAATATAGCATCCAAGGGGCTAAGATGAATTCACAACACATAAACTGTTTTATTCCACCACCATGGGGAAATGATTGTCAGACCATCAGGGAGGTTTCAGGTTTAAGCATGGCAGGTGAAAGGCAACAGGAATGAGGGTCACTTTGTATAACTATATACAATAGATAGTTTATTGGGGAAATATAGCTGTTTTGTTCTACACACATGTGTTTGTAATGTTGAGAGAGATCACTTTGTGTGGCATAAGCTTAGCTGAAACAAAATTGCTAAAGTCTGTGGAGGCAGGAATATGTGCATAGGTTCCAGTTTTCTGTCTTTAACACTTGATAGGAATCACCTCTCTTTCTTAGGGGCTATTTCCCACAGGGAAGGACTACTGGTTCCCCTTCCCTATTTCAGATCATTTATTCTTCTCTCTACCCACCCACCCCACTTTCCTTCCTAAAAGAGATGCTGGCTCCTCCAAGGTGCTTCAGCCAACTCACAGAAATGGCTTTCTCTATCTGTTTGTGTCCTGTTCAGCATCAGAGCTGTCAATTTTTTTTTATTTCCTGTCTCCCCTTTATCTGGGCTGGAAGCTTACCTTATCTAACAAACTGCAAGCAAAGCAGTGTCGTATTTTATATGTTAACATAAATAGAGATATGGGTGTTTCTTGAAGGAAAATGTCAAGCTGATTTTTTAATTTTGTATTTGTTGAATTTCTAGATCAGTGATTCTTAACCTTTAATTATGATCATATGCTTCCCCCCTGCCACGCACAAATAAAAAGTTAGGACACAGCTAATTGCAGATGCATTATATCCATCTGAAGACACTGGTCGACAGGGGGGTTAAGGAAGAATTCTACTATTTATCTGAGGGAGTTCTGTTGAGAATGTCATTCTCTTTGGGGTTTTGTTGTGAGGAAGTGGAATAACTGCTGCCTTGTCACCACCACATCCCTGTGTCTCCGCTTCTGCTCTCCTTATACATCTGAAAATAAAACAAATAATATTGAAAACACAATAAGTGTTCTTTCTACCTCCAAAAGGAACCAACTCAGGCAAATGGAACATCTCACTGCTCAGGGGGACAGAGAGAGAGAGAGATAACAATTAACAATATATTACCTTCATTGGAATTTCTTTACCATTCCTTTTCTGGGTTTTTGAGAAAGTAGAAATCGAGTAACACCTTTAAGACCAACAAAGTTTTATTCAGAATGTAAGCTTTCGTATGCTACTTGACTCCTTCTTTGTTCTATTACTTCAGACCAACACGGCTGCCCACCTGGATCTATGGGCTGTTGAGAGATGCCTATGGCCAGAGATTCTTTCTAGGCTCCTTTCCTGCACACCACATCTGGGTTCACCTCACATTCAGGATCACAAACAAGATGTTTGATCAAAAGAAGTATGCTGACATAATCTTCCATCAGTATCTTGCCTGATTCCCTGTGTCCCCAAGTAGGGTTGCCAGGTCCCTATTGGGGGTATAGGGCCAGCTCCACAGTGGAAAACTCCTGGAGATTTGTCTGGAGAGGACTGGAATCTCAGTGGAGTACAATGCCATAGAGTCCATCCATCAAAGCGTCTATCCCCAGGCCAATTTGGAAGCGGGCAGTTAATAAGGTTGCCAATTCTGTGTTGGAAAATACCCGGAGACTTTGGGGGTGGATCCAAGAGAGGGTTGGGCTTGGGGAGGGGAGGGGAGGTGCCTCAGCATAGTACAATGCCATAGAGACCAGCCTTCAAAGCAGCCATTTTCTCCGGAGGAGTTGATCTCTGTCAGCTGGAGATCAGTTGTAAAAATGGGAGATCTTCAGGCCCCACCTGGAAGCTGGCAACCCTAGGTGGGATGTGGACACACTGGGTGCCCCGCTTAATGCAATTCCTCTGCACAGAATGAATTTGAGATCTTCTGGGAGCAATCCTCAACCAGTTTACTCAGAAGTAAGTCACGTTTTATTCCATGGGGGCTTACTTCCAGGAAAATGTTTTTAGGATTGCAGCCTGTGTCACACAAAAGGAGGGAACATTTATTTTGATCCACTCACATATTTTTATCCTGTTCTCTGCTTTAGTCTTTTGTTCATAAACCAAAAAGCCCCACACCCTTTTGTTTTCCCTTATTGGGAACTATAAGTATACACCATAATCCCCCCCTCTTTTCTTGATGTTTTCCTGCCTTGCACTATCCTTTTTGAAATGGAGTGACTTGACAGATCTATATAAGGACATCTGGTTGCTTTATTTTCAGTCCCCTTCATAATTATCCTAGCATGAAATTCATCTTTTCGCTGTTGCCGCATGCTGACATTTTTATTGAACTATCCACAAGAGACCTTTCCTAGTCAGTCATTGTTGGTTCACGTCTCATCAATGTAAATATATGAAATTCAGATTCTTTTTGTTTTTCCACAGTATGCATCACTTCACACTTACATACACTGAACCTTATTTGCCATGTTGTTGTTCACTTGGTCAGTTTCGAGCGATCACCTTCACCATCTACTTTGATCATCATTTAAAAGAGTATCAGGTAGCAGGACAACTGCTTGAGAATGCAAAGAGCCATTGGCTGAAGTAGAGAATATTGGGCTAGAGCAGGAGTAGCCAAACTGTGGCTCTTCCACACATATTGTGTGGTGTGGCTCTCGAAGCCTCCACCACCCCATTGGCCAGCTTGGAGAAGGCATTTCTCACTTTAAATCACTTCTCCAAGCCAAGCCAGCTGGCAGCTTGGAGAATGCATTTAAAGCTAAAGTTGCTTTCTTCCCACATCTCTTTCTCTCCTTCTATTTGCCTGCCTGCCTTCCTCCCATCTTGTGGCTCTCATACATCTGGCTCTCATGTTTTACGGCTCTCAAACATCTAACGTTTATTCTATATGGCTCTTATGTTAAGCAAGTTTGACCACTCCTGGGCTAGAGGAACACAGGGCCCGATTCAGTAGAAGGACCAGATCTACATGTTTTTTGAGGGGGGCGATTAAAAAAATGACATCCCCTTACAGACCATTCTATCTTATGGTCCCATAGAATACAATGGACTCCATATCCAATTTGGTGGCTCCCCTCCGTCGGCGCCCAGGGCAAGCACCCCCTCTGTCCCCCCCTAGATCTGGCTCTGATGGATTCCCCCTCCCAATCTCAGACAATTGGATTTTCCACAAGATAACAGGATTGCACTCACTGTAACTGTTGTCCATCGAGTTGTCCTTATGCAAGTACACATGGGTTCTGCACAGCCAGAGGCCAGCCACCAGAAATTTTCTCTCAGAGCAGAGCCTGAGGGCAACAAGGAGTGAGGCTCTCTTTGCACCCTTCCCTTGCACTGCTTCCATTGGAGACTAGTTTGTTCTCCTGAAGGCTGCACCCTCTGAAGGCTGCAGAGACCTTGTTCGGAAGGAATTTGGCTGGAACCATTGGCTTTGTTTTGATTTGGGGTTTTTGTAGAATGCTTGAGAGTTTCAGTTACTTGCATTGTATTTTATTCTGCATTCAATTGAATAGCCATCTTCTTTTGAACAGGTTTATCAGGTGGCAACTAAAAAATAAAAGGCCAGGCAAACCACTCTGGGAAAGTCGCTCCACAGCGAAATGGCAACCACAGAAAAACACTTGTCCCCGGTTGCCACCCACCAGAAAATGGGACTATATGGGGCACGGCCTGAAGGCTTCAGATGCCACTGTCAGCTAGCCAGCAAAACAAGCTTATGTGCAAGGCGGCTGCTTAGAATTCCCCCCTTCCTAAATAACCTTATGCAATCCACACATTTCACAAATCTTAACAGGATTGCCAGTTCCAGGTTGGGAAATTCCTGGAGATTTAGGGGTGGATCCTAAAGAGGGGAGAGGAAGGGACCTCAGTGGGATATAATGCCATAGAGTCCACCTTCAAAGCAGCTATTTTCTCTAGGGGAAATAATCTCTGTAGTCTGGAGCAGTGTTCCCTCTAAACTGAGTTAGCGTGACCTAATTTTAGAAGATGTTGGATTTATACCCTTTCAAGGACAGCTCTGTGAGAGCTATGGCTAATTCATTCCAGCAGCTGCAAGTGGCAAAGTGGGGAATCAAAGCCAGTTCTCCCAGATAAGAGTCCACACACTTAACCACTACACCAAACTGGCTTTTACTTCCAAGCTGACCTACTAACATAGCTGAGTGAAGTTTCAAGTGCAGTACACTGATCCAGCAAAAAGTTTAAGAATCAGGGCTTTTGTTCTGGAAAAAGAGGTGCTGGAACTTTCAAAGGAGAAATGAAGGAGAAACACACAAGTGTCCCGCATTAACTTTTAAAATTGTTATAATTTTTTTTTTTTAGAATTTGATTTCCACAAAGAGGTTCTGGAACTCTGTTCTGCCATGTTCCACCAGAAAAAATAACCCTGATAAGAATATATATTTTTAAAAGCCACCAATTATCAATATAACCCTATTTCCAAGATGCAGTCTAGCATGCATTTAATTTGCATTTCGTTTATTTAATCATTGCTTTATTGCCCCGTGGCGCAGAGTGGTAAAGCTACAGTCCTAAGCTTTGCTCATGACCTGAGTTCAATCCCAGCGGAAGCTGGGTTCAGGTAGCTGGCTCCAGGTTGACTCAGCCTTCCATCCTTCCGAGGTTGGTAAAATGAGTTCCCAGCTTGGTGGACGGAACGTGTAGATGACTGGGGAAGGCAACTGCAAACCACCCCGTAAAAAAGTCTGCTGTGAAAATGTTGTGATGTGATGTCACCCAAGAGTCGAAAACGACTGGTGCTTGCACAGAGGACTATCTTTACCTTTTATCACTGTTACTGAATAATTCAATTATTGTATTGCTCAGCACTCAATTTTCTGTTGAAGAATTATTCAGATACAGCTAGAATGTGTGTCTGAAGAAGTGAGCACTGACTTATGAAGCTCCTACTCTGCCACAAATTTTGTAAGTCTTTAATGTGCTACTTCTAGACCAGAGGTTCCCAATCTTATTTAGCCTAATGCCCCCTTTTCAGGAAAAAAGTAACACAATGCCCCCTTGGAAATCTACCTTCAAGAAGTGGACTAAAAGATGCAGTAACATATTTGCACACAGAGTAAACAAAGATGTTGTAAAGAAGACACTTTGAAGCTTGAAATTCTAAAAGTATTTTATAAAACCAACCATAGTAACATTCCCATACACAGAGAATTTTTGAAATGTCTTTATAATTATTATCCACCCTCCACAAATGGGGCGCTCTTCAGAGGCTTCCTTGGAAGCCTCCGACAAGTGCAGGTAATGTTTGCCCTGTGAATAGCGGCGGCGTGGCAGCACCACCTGGGTTCTTGGCTTGCCTGTGGCGCAATTGTGCCACAAGGGAAGGGGGAGTAAGGGGGTGCCCAGCAGTGTCCCCTGGCAGGATGGCACCCTAGGTGGTTGCCTACCCACCTACTCCCATGCACTGGCCCTGCAGAAGACACTGACGATTCCCCACCCATCTTTCCCCGCTCTCAAGCTCTTCTTCTCAGCGGGGCTTCCCTCCAATTTCACACTATCTGCCCTGGGGCTGCAGCTAGCTTTGGCTTTTTTGCGCTGCAAACAGAAACCTCTAAAACTGTTTGTTTGTGGTGCAAAAAAGCGGCTAGCTGCTAGAGGACTGTAAGAAGCTTGATGCTCTGCAGAAAACCTTGTGAGGAACAAGCTGCAGATTGCAACTATTCAGATAAGTTTGTGCAATTGCCTCAGAGTTTCCACTGTCCTGACTTGAACTGTATTGCTGAGAGAAAAACTGCAAGCAACCTTGAGAAGCTGCTAGCTATAGCAAGTATTGGCTAGGATAGACTAGCAAGGTTTTTTTGGTTCTGTCTTTCTTGTTTGTTTGTACACCTCTATTTTTTATTCTGTCTTGTAAGTAAACTGCATCCTTCTTATATGTTAATTGGAAGGAGGTCCTCATTACTAGTCTAATTGGGTGAATTTGCACTAAGTAGCAGACAAAAAGGAACCTTCTATTTTTGTTAATTGGAATTTTTCTCTAAATTAGAAATTCTGGACCCCTCCCAGAGATGTGATGTTTTGACACCTCTCACCCTCTTCTCTTCTTCCTTTATGCTTCCACTGCCCCCCAGTTGCAGCCAACTGGATCGCTCCAGCGCCTCCCAGGGGGCAATATCGCCCACTTTGGAAAACACTGTTCAAGACTCTTGCGCTTTTCTATTGCTACAGACTACTACAGCTATCGTCTTCAGCTCCAAGCACCACCCCCCTGATATGGACTAAACCATTATGCCACTGGGGGAGGAGGCTCCACGTTTCTCCCCCCCCCGCCCTGAGCTGTCTTTGGTTGCTCCCACCCTCTGGCTTCCTCTTCCTTCCCGGCTTCCGTCCTTTCCTTTTGCTCTGCGGTACCGACTTTTCGCCGCTGCCATGGTGAGTGTGAGGCCCGTGCAAGCGCTGCAATCCGGTTCCATCGGCCGCGGGAAGGGGTTTTCGTGTTATGAGCGTAGATGGGTTCGGGTGTGGGAGGCTCGGAGAACTGAGGCCGTGCTCAATGAGGGGTTGTGGCGAGAGGATCACTGAGAAGTGGGTGGCGGGGTAGAGTAGGCCGCACCGGGGAAGGTTTGGGAGAGAAACAGCCCGGTTTTGGCTGGGGGAAGGGGCGCCTGGGAAAGGCTCCAAGCTACAATATTGGGTTGCTGGTTTCGACTTTGGGCCTTGAATGGGCCGGGCTGGAATTATTTGTAAAGGAAAGGCTATAAGAAGTACTGTCTGAAAGCATTTTAATATCTGTAGTGGCAAAGCTGGGTGTGCTTTTAGAATCTCACGTGACACAGAGAACAGCCAACTTTGTTTCTCTACCGGTTGGAGTGAGGCACCTCTGCATCTCCCTAACCTATTTGAGCTCTTGGTGACCTCGATGTTTCTGTGTGAATGGATCCTCGTAGATTAACTGCCCTTGGTGAAATTTGTATGCACTGTCAACATATATTGGCATTTCATCATCTGCTGGTCAAATATATCGGCCCCCAGGTGTTGTTTATGTGGTTTTAATTGAATTTTATAACCTTAACTGTATTTTTAATTGTTTAAAATATATTAATGTTATTATGCTTGCTGCCTTGTACTTGATTTGAGTGGAAAGGCAGCATAAAAATGTTTTAAATAAATATTTGCATCCTGTATTTAGCAAAGAAACTTATGCTCTCTGTGTGTCATTCAGATAAAAACTAGCAACAGAATACACTGAATGTTCATTCATTAGATAAAAAGCAATTAAAAGTACCAATTGTTATTCTGATGTTGCTGTGTTGCTTTCAAAGTAGCAAGAAGAAAATGGTTCTCTGCTCTAAAGAGCTTAGTCTAAAATGCGATGCAGAGGGAGGGACAATGCAGGGAAGGTATGTGAAAGTCCATGAGCGAGAAAAAGTACCTTCTCAAGAGTATTTTTCTTTTAAAAGAGACAAAAGTGAAATAGTTCCATCTTAAGCAAACTTATACTCTTATAAGCCTATTGGTTTTTAAAATGAACAACAGATGAAGCTGCCTTATACTGAAGCTGACCAGGAGGTCCATCAAGGGCAATAGGCTGGCAGAGGTTCTTCAAAATCCCAGGTGGAGATCTTGTTTCATCACCTGCTATCTGAGCCTTTTAACTAGAGATGACAGGATTTGAACATGGAACCTTCTACAGGCCAAGCAGTAGTTTTGTCACTGAGCCTTGGCCCTCTGTGTAAAATTGCACAGTAAGATGTGCGCAGCTGATATACAATTATGTGAACTAGGCTTACGTGTGCATGGTATGTGTTTGTCCCCACTTGTTTGTATTGTATTTTTTTTAAGTTTGTGTATTCCTGAAAGAATGTCTTCTGGAAATCTGCCATTAATGAGGGCTTGATTAGGAGTGTGTTCGGGTTGAGCCAGGCTTTCGCTGGGAATGGGAGGAGACAACAGAAGGGGAGTCAAAAGGTGGTGATGGCACTGTTGCCAGTACAGATTGAATGATGCCAGTTGATAGTGGGTATGTCTGTTAACAGTGATCATTAAATGGCGCCTCTGTGCATAAGGATAGTACATCTGGGAGCTGAGATTTTGGGAAGGTTATCTATAGATATATTTTTGTGCCAGTGAACCTCACAGGAACCATCTTGTTATTGCTGGACAAAGAGTGGCTAGAATGAATCTTTAGAGTCACTCAGTGCTAGTTGTTGTGAGGTTATAGCTTGAGGACAGTGTGACAATACAAGAAAGTACCTGTACTCTAAACAGAATGTGAAATTATCTTATTACCATATTTTATGTTCCTTCCACGTGCATTCTGCCTCACTGTAGTTTTTATTTCATGTTTCTCTACCCGTTGGAGTGAGGGGCTGGGAGAAAAAACACTTAAAAATATACAGTGCAGTTTATTTCTAGCCTTTGGTAGTACTGCCTAGTCCCAAACCCATGAAGTTCCACCTCATCGCATTTTCTAGATGAGATGATCAGAGATGGCCCCTGTCTTCTTTGGTGTTCTCCTTCCCAAGGAATAGCCCTGCTTAGCTTCTGAGCTCTGACAAGTTCAGGACTAGCCTGGGCTGTTAGGGCTGCTACCAAGGCTTTAAAATGAGGTGTTAAATTGAGAAGGTGCTACAAGGCTGTATCCAGAAGGCAGAGTACAATTTTTTGACCTGTATTTTGCCTCCTGATTCTGAATGTACTTTTGTTCCTAGGCGAAGATCAAGGCCCGTGATTTGCGAGGGAAGAAGAAGGAAGAGCTGTTGAAGCAGTTGGATGATCTCAAGGTAGAATTGTCCCAGCTACGTGTGGCCAAGGTGACCGGAGGAGCAGCCTCTAAACTCTCCAAGATGTGAGTCTCTTTAGTTGCTCTCGGGACTTGAATGTCTGGTGTTGACATTTGGCAATGCTGGACTTCAATGGTCTCATGCAGCATCAGCAATCCTTGCATTTTGCTAAGGAGGTGGGATTAGCCTGCTCTGGTACTGTGGTATTGCAGCACTCCCCATCCATTACAGTTATTAATTAGTTGAGCATAACCAACAAATGTATTTCTTCCTGATAAGGTTGGGATTTGGCATGTCACCCTGTACTTCCTGACCTCTTGACCATGCTTCCCCCCCCAAAAAAACGCATAAAAATTAATTTACAGTTAAGAATCAGTTATGATGTCTGAAGAAGTCTTTAAGATGCCACATTTAATTTTGTTGCGGCAAACTACCCCTTGGGAATGATTGCAGTAGGATAAAGATCATTGGCACAGGGTGTAATGGACAGAGTGCATTAGAATTCTTGTTATGGTTATTTCCACAGCAAAAGGGGTGTAGTTATACTTGCCTATCTACAGATTATTTTTGCAGCCTTAGCTGAGTTATTGACTTGCCCAAATGCAAACCAGTGAATCTGGCTAAGCTGGGCCTTCCAGGTCAGAAGCCAGTGCCCAATTGTCCTTTGACAGTAGAATGTCCAGTGTGCCAAGAAACCACCAGGTTTGCAGTTCTGCCACTGTTATTCTCCTATCTCTCTTTGCCCTTTATAGCCGGGTTGTACGCAAATCCATTGCCAGAGTGCTGACAGTCATTAACCAGACCCAGAAGGAAAACCTCAGGAAGTTCTATAAAGTAAGTCTGAATCAACATTTTTGCCTCCTGCCCATCTCTTGCAATTGATTTGAGTGAAAGGGCAGAGCAAGAGCATGTTGTTAGCATCCTTGTAGCAACATGTAAAAATGTAACATTCTTGAAGTTAAGCAAGCACAGAGCTGATCCAGTGATCTTTATTTAGAAAAAAAAATCCCAGAGCACCTTGAGTAGCAGGGAGCTTTAAAAAAATCTGCAAGGCTAACACCCAACACTGCTCACAACCCCATGGATGCAGTGTGAATCTGCTCTTGCTAAAGTATTCCCCTGCTGGGTGGCTTTCGCTGGACCAGCTGGTCTGAGCAGTTATCCTGCAGGTACATAGCTGGGCAGCATCTGTCTTTGTAAGGAGTGGCAGCTGGCACAGAGTTGGAAGAGAGACTGTATGGAGACTTGGGACTGGGGAAGATGTTGAGCTGGCTTGGGCTATGTCTCCCGCTTGGCTTAGGGCAAGGCTGATATTCGTCAAAGAGGCCATAAAGCAATATTGGCTAGATCATGTAGCAGAATCTCGTTTTGCATATACTGTAGGTCCTTGCCTTCATTGCACTCGCAGTCTAGAGTTTGACAATGAGAGGAGATACAGGAAAGGAAGAAGCAATGAGCAAAAAAGTAATAGATTGGATTGATGGGGAATGTCTGTTATGCACAGGTGTTGTGCTTACTTTGACAACTAAAACATAAAAACCATGCCAGTCTTTTCTATCCTGAAAACAGGGAAAGAAGTACAAGCCTCTAGACTTGCGGCCCAAGAAGACACGTGCCATGCGGCGCAGGTTGAACAAGCACGAAGAGGGTCTGAAGACCAAAAAACAACAGCGGAAAGAACGCCTGTACCCCCCTCGGAAATATGCTGTGAAAGCATGAGCTTCCAGTGTGCAGCTGCCCTGGTGGCTTCCCTTTTCCCATTAAAGGAGTTTTGTCTTTCAAAGTTGTGGCTTTTTGGGGGGGGGGGGGAGTGCGGCTAGGAACACCTACTGGAGATCAGAGTGGCTTTACCTCTGGGAGAATCATAGAGTTGGAAGGGACCTCCAGGGTCATTAGTCCAACCCCCTGCACAATGCAGGAAACTCAAAAATACCCCCCCTAAATTCACAGGATCTTCATTGCTGCCAGATAGCCATCTAGCATCTGTTTAAAAACCTCCAAGGAAGGGGAGCCCACCACCTCCTGAGGAAGCCTGTTTCACTGAGGAACTACTCTAATGGTCAGGAAGTTCTTCCTAATGTTGAGCTGGAAACTCTTTTGCTTTAATTTCAACCTATTCTGGTTCTACCTTCTGGGTCCACAGAAAACAATTCCACACCATCCTCTAGATGACAGCCCTGTTATGTTTTTGTGAAGAATTCTGCAGCCTATATAGCATATTTGGATGTAGAGGCATTAAAATATTGGCCTCCCAGTTTTTGTTTAGTTTTTATTTTAAACTTTATGAGTTCACAGTACAGTTCAAGAGAGTTTAATTTAGTAGATTAAACTTGTGTAAGCTCAATTTGGATCATTACTATGAAGGGAATTGTGGTTAAGCCTCTTCCCCACCACTGTTTTTCTGATCTAAAACTGCTCTTGGGAGTTGCTATTTGCCCCATTTGGAAAGTTTATCCCACAGACATACTTAGTATGGCAGCCCTGATGTGAATTGGGCCCCTACACGTCTGGCAAGTTTTTGTTCAGATTTTGTACCCACTTCGCTCCATTGGGAACCCAAAATAGCTCACAACATTGTTTTCTTTTCATGTATTTTATCTTCACAACAATCCTGAGAGGTTGGTTAGGCCAAGAGTGAGTGACTGGCCCATGGTCACCGAGGGAGTTCCCATGGTCAAATGAAGATTTGAACTGGGGTCTTGCAGATCCTATTCTAACATTCTACCCACTGCACTATGCTGGTTCCAGAGCAGCTTTTAAAAAAACTGGGAACAAACATGGAACTCTCAATTTATCATGTGGCTAGACCATTCCCTGGAAATGGTGTGGCAGGGACCTCAACTGATTTTTTCCCATTCTGCTAAGCAGAGATTACAACTTGTTATTTCCTACCTCCAAGCCCAACATTTGTGCCTGTTATGGGGATAGATTCACACACCTGTCGAAGATCTGGGTAAATAATCTCTACTGATGAGCATAAGTATTTTTATTGTATGCTGGGGCAAATAACCCTAGATTTGCAGATGTTTCCTGGCCAGTATAGCCTCGGGAGGGAGGGGTATCTGCAGGGCTCTTGTTGGTTGGTGGGAAGATAAGGGAATATGAAGTTGTTTTGTAGTCCTTCAGTTTTGGCTCTACTTGGGCTTGCCAATTCCAGCTTGGGAAAATTCCTGTAGATTTGGCCAGGCCTTTGGAGGATGGGGAGAGAGCTCAACAGCAATGTGATGCCATAGTCTGTTCTCCAAAGTTGCTATTTCATCCAAGGGAATGATTTATGTACTCAAGCTGTAAATTTCCGCCTGGAGGTTGGTAATCCTTTCTATACTTTACCAGCAACAAGTCTAAAGCAGCAGTGATTTCACACTCATCTTCTGGAGACCCCTTTCACGAGTTGACAATTGATCCTGGGACATAAGAACATAGTGACAAAAAAAACACAGTGACAAAAAAAAAACCAGGCGCCATCAGGTCCATCAGTGGGACCAGGACGCTAGAAGCCCTCTCACTGTGCCCCCCTCCCCCCAAGCACCGAGAATACAGAGTGTCACTGTCCCAGACAGTGGCTAATACCTGTTTCATATGAAGTATGTTTCTACTGAGCTTTGGGCTCTTCCAGTAAGTGGGAGATTTTTAATACAGGCATGTTTTGGGTGGAGGTGGAAAACGGCATGCAACATTTGGAAAATCGTGTATCTAGCATATGGTAGGAGTAGAGGTTAACATTTCTGGAAATTTTGAAGCCATGAAAAATATGGTTTTGAGGGGAACTGAAATATATGTAGTACTTATCAATTTCTGCTTTGGTGAAATGATCATTTAGCATGTAAAATTGTATTGTTTGGCATACTTATAGAATTTACATGACAAAAAAAATAGTACTTGAAGACCTGCAGACTCTAGCACTCTGTGCTATCCTTGCATACATATCTTAGTTTTTGCCATCTGGAGGTTGGAAATTTCTATCTAATGTCCTTTTAATATTTCTATCTGATGGCCTTTTAATATTTATTTTAAAAATTAATATAGAAACATTTTCTGGTAAAAGCTATTTGAATAAAGTCTCTTACAGTTACAATTTTAGTTTTAGACATTTTGGGAGTAATGAAAAGAAACATGGAACATTCTTCTGGGCCCATTAGGGGATGGTGGAATATAAATTTGATTAATAGAATAATAATTTTTAATTTATATCCCGCCCTCCCCGCTGAAGCAGGCTCAGGGCAGCTTACATGACATAAATGCATTATTACAGTACAGCAGTAAAATTCATAGCAATTAAAAATACAATTACATTTAAAACAGCATTTAAACTAATAATTTAAAACCACAGTATGATATGGTGCTGCATTCTTGGTATATGTATATAAACATAGTTTTCATGGCGATGATACAATGGTTCCACCTTAAAAGGCCAGGTGGAAGAGGTCTTGCAGGCCCGGTGGAACTGATTAAGGCTTTGCAGGGCCCGCACCTCTTCTGGTAGCTGGTTCCACCAGTGGTGTGCTGTAATTGAGAAGACCTGCTCCCTTGTCGCTTTTAGTTTGGCCTCCTTTGGCCTAGGGATTTTCAGCAGATTTTGTGAGCTAGATCTCAGTACTCTCTGGGGAACATATGGGGAGAGACGGTCCCTAAGGTAGGCAGGTCCTCCGCCATATAGGGCTTTAAAGATAATAATCAGCACCTTGTAATGAACTCGGTACACAATTGGCAGCCAGTGCAGTTCCCGCAGCCTAGGCTGTATATGTTCCCACCTAGGGAGTCCCATTAACAGCCTGGCTGCCGCGTTCTGCACTAGCTGCAGTTTCTGGATTTGGCACAGGGGCAGCCCCATGCAGAGGGAATTACAGTAGTCTAACCTCGAGGTGACCGTTGCATAGATCACTGTTGCCAGATCATCACGCTCCAGGAAGGAAGCCAACTGCCTCGCCCGCCTAAGATGAAAAAAGGCAGATTTAGCAGTGGCTGCTATCTGGGCTTCCATTGTCAAAGAAGACTCCAGTAGCACCCCCAGGCTCTTGACCCTGCACACTGCTTTCAGTGGCACACCATCAAAAGCTGGTAGGGGGATTTCCCCTCCCAGACCGCCATGGCCCAGGCAAAGGACCTCTGTCTTCACTGGATTCAACTTCAACCCACTCAACCTAAGCCAACCTGCCACTGCTTGCAACGCCAGGTCCAGATTTTCAGGGACATCGTCAGTCCGGCTGTCCAATAGATAGAGCTGGGTGTCATCAGCGTACTGGTGGCAACCCAGCCCATATCTCCAGGCAATCTGGGCAAGGGGGCACATATAGATGTTAAACAACATCAGGGAGAGGACTGACCCCTGAGGCACCCCACAATTAAGTAGGTGTCTCTGGGATAATTCTCCCCCAATCGCCACCCTTTGTCCCTGACCGTCAAGGAAAGAGGAAAGCCACTGCAAGGCCAGCCCCTGAATCCCTGTGTTGGCGAGGCGGTGGGTCAGTAACTGGTGGTCGACCGTATCGAACGCAGCCAATAGGTCTAACAACAGTACCGCCGAACCACCCCGATCCAAATAATACATAGCATGTTTAGATAACAAAATTTTACAAAAATTAAATCTTCCATAGTGTATATAGGGACGGCTTTTTTTGAGCAGGAATGCAGTAGTTCCGGCTGGCCTGGTGTCAGGGTGTGTGGCCTAATATGCAAATGAATTCCTGGTGAGCTTTTTCTACATGGGCCTACACAAGATAGTAAATGCTTTTATTTATTACTGTACACAAGAGGGGTTATCAGTTAATTATGAACAATTGAAAGTTATGGTCTTCTCAATTAAGCCTTGCCCTAACCTGAAATCATAGGGCATTTTCGCACTCATGTTCAGCCGGTGCGACCCCCCTCTTCACCGCGCAGGATCTGCGCGGATTTCGCACTAAATGCTGCGGAGCAGCCGGAAGAGCCGGAAACTCCCGTCGCAAAAGCCGCGCAAATGGAAACTGCTTTTTGGCGGTTTACGTTTGAGCGGCTTTTGCGCCGGGAGTTTCCGGTGCAAAAGGCTGCTCCGCGGCATTTAGTGCGAAATCCGTGCAGATCCTGCGCGGTGAAGAGGGGGTCGCGCCGGCTGAAGGTGAGTGCGAAAACGCCCATAGACTGTCAAGGGAGGGTAGATAGAACAAGTGTAACATTTTAAATACGTGGGTGTAGTCTTCAGTTATAGCCTCCATTGGAAACATCATATTAGGTCAGTAACTGAAATTGCCAAAACAAACTCTAGCACTCTCCTCAGGTTTTATTATTCAAAAGGTGGTCGATATGTCCCAAAGGCTATTACAGCCTTTAAGGCAAAAGTAATCCCCCAATTTCTATATGGGGCAGTTGGATAAATGAAGTCTCTGGATCTTTAGACCAGATCCTTACTAAGTTTCTGTGTCAAATTGCAGGGACTCCCAGTTGTGTTGCAGGAACTGCTTTCGGGGAGGAGGAGTTTGCATGATATTCTTTTGAATCTAGAGCTTGGAAGACTGCTTTCAAACTGATTGAAAGCTTTCTACTCAATACCTAATGCTCGCGGGAGTCGTCTTTATCTTTTAATCATAATAGTATATGGAGATATGTGAACAAGAGGCTGGAACTGATAGGTCTTTCCCCCCTAGTGCTTAATAATATAACTTAATAATATATACTAAATCTGGCTAGACAGAGGGTGACAAATATAGACCGAATCAGCACTTCAACTCAGGCAAGCCGGGTGTGCTCCAATTTTGCACTTGGGATTGTGCCTTCCAAGAAACTTCCTCCCTGTATGAGTTTTCTTACAATCCCTAGACATAGATATGTTTTTATGCTTTAATTGGCTAGCCAGACAAGTCAAAGAACCTTAGCACCCTGGGGGTATGGCTTTCACCACCTTTGGATCCCCAATAAGCTTCATGGCCTCCTTCCAAGGAACTCAGAACATAGCTCTTCCCTCTTCCTGCTTTAGCCTCACAACATACCCAGGAGGTACGTTTGGCTGAGAAATAGCAACTGGCCCAAGGTCACCAAGTGAGGAGTGCCGAAATTAGATTGGAAACCAGGTTGCCTAAGCCCTAGTCCAACAGTACCCAGTACATCTCACTTTCAGTTCTGGTTTTGCTAGTTGTTAGCAGATGATCCGTCTTAAATGGTGTCAGCAACAGTTCTGGCTTCTTTATCAGACATTGTCTACTTGCTTTGGGGTATTTCTTCATAGCTGTAAGAATTAGAAGCTTGTTCTGTTATACATAAAAGCTCAGCTACTTACACTCAGTGATGGATTAAACCCTGTGGAGGCCCCTAGGCAGTCAAAATCTTGGGGGTCCCCTCACAAATTATCTCAGAGTTGGAGCGCCTGCTTTGCCACCTGTAGCCCCGCTGCAGCCTGCAGGCACCTTCTCAAAAGCCCCTTTGACAAAGCTGTGGGGGAGAAGTAGAGAGAGGCAAACTTGGCAACAATGCCAGCAGCAGCCACACCAGGCAAGTGGGGCAAAGAGCTGCACATGCAGCCTGGGAGGGCTGCAAGCAGGAAGGAAACTAGGGGGGAAAGCCAGCCTGGGGCCCCTAAAGGCCTGGGGGCCCATAGTCCAGTGCCTACTTTGCCTAATTGTTAATCCAGCCCTGCTTACACTGTTGAATGTAGTGCTTCTGTGCAATCAGCGAATGCAGCTCTGATATGGAAAAAGCTTGCTGTTGAGCCTCCCTAAGAGTTAATTCCAAAGAGGGCTGGTTTTTAGAGTGGTTACAGAAATAAGCACATTCTTGCATGAGCACACCTCCGTGTTAATTGCAGCAATCGATTTCCTGCTTTTCTCTGAACTAACTCCTGTACTACAAGCTTCCAGCTGTGCTTTTAGCAGGGTCTGGCAGCTGGGTAAATTGGCAAAGGGCATTTGATCAACAGAGAGTGAAGCAAAGAATACAGGGGATAAAATAAAGAGAAGTGCTTGGGCAGGATGTGTGTGTGTGACTGGACAGACTAAATTCATGGTACAGGTGATGGAGCTGTCTGTGCACTGATAACAAACTACTGTTCTAGACAGGTAACAATGCCCTCCTTTCCTGCAGAGAGAAGTGCTGGGGTGTTAGCCTGGGAAGCATATCTTTTCTTCTTTGCAAGGCATCCCTTATCAGAGGAGGTGAGAGCCTCCTGTCTGTAGCTTTGTTTAAACTGGGGCGGCAGCATCTTTGCTTTTTCCCAGGTGACAAATCCTCTTCTACACGTCCACCCCTTCCTTATTTTGCCTTTCTTTCAAAGAATTCAGGGCAGCATACATTGGCTTGCCTTCTTTTCTCCTCACTCCTCTTTAAAATCTGTGCAACAACCATATAGTTAAGTAGGTTAAGAGGCCAGAGAATAACCCTCCTAAGGCCATTCTGTAAACTTTGCAGCTGAACTGGGAATTGACCTGTTGAAGCTCAGCATTTTAACCATGATACTCTATTGGTTCAAAGGTACAGCAGAAGCCCTGCATTCCTTGCATGTGGCTACCCCAGACTCCCAGAGATGGGGCTCATTACATTTACTTACTGGTGAAGAAATGGCACTCTGCATGTGCTGCACAGCACTCTTCTGACACAATTGCTTCACGTATTATAGAGCTCAGTACCTGCATTTTATAACCTTTCTGGGGCTGAAATCTGCACTCCATGCTACGCACACACACAAATATCTGGGGCTAGACCATGCTGTGTTTCAGCCAAGCACTTCAGCTATTGCATATGGTGGTAGGAAATTCATTCAGTTTCTTCTAACCCCTCCCCTTCTAGCAAATGAGATTACCTGTATTTTGCGCAAAAGATTTCCCTTCCCCACCCTGACTGCTTCCTTGTCTACGCCCTCTGCCTTTAACATTAGCTTGGCTTGCAGAAATTCCACAAATTAAGCCTCATATACTAACCTTCTGGAAGTCAGATTGTAGCTGAAAGCGCAAGAGTAAGGCCAGCCTGCAACTCTAGTTGTCTGGCATCTCTGCAGTCCTTAGCTGTCCATAAAAGGGAGGATTGTTTTCCTTTCTAATCTACACTGATGTTGTTCTTTAAAGCTATGCAGTCTCAGACCAAAGTGGTTTGTTAGTTCCTCCTTCCTGGTTCCTCTTGGAAATGAGTGTCTGAAACTTACAAACTGTTTCTGGACACATGGTTCCTTCCTGGTTCACTGAAAACTTTGCTTAAAAAGTGGTTTTTTTGAGAAGTGGGATAGAAATGAAACTTAAAGATCAAACAACCAACATCAGCATTTCCTAAACTTCTGACAGCTGAGATGTGTTCCTTTTTCCTGCATTAAAAAATTAAAAGAACAGAAGGCAAAAGAGTATACCTTATCGGCACCCACGGAGTTTTTGCAAAAGTGACTTTGCTACCAGACTGGAAGGAGAACAGCACATAGCAGTGACATGCAGAAAAACAATGAGCAGCCACCTCTGAAGGTAAGTCATTTTATTTTCCTTTTGCACTGGGAACAAGTGAGTGAATTATCCAAACACACCTGATGCAGAATGAGTAACCCACATTGAAGGCCAACTGGAAGGGGGAAAGGGGCAGGACAAGCTCAGCTGATTGTGTATATACAAAATGGGCAGCCTTCTCTTTAGATGAGTTATTTAGGCTTTAATTATTTTTCCCCCAATGGCAATATGCGACCCAGTTTGTTTGGGCCATGAAGACTGCATGAGTTCAGTTTAGTCAGGGGTTAGTGAAAACTGGTGGGTTCAAATCCACCAAGCAGTTTTGTTCTGGCATTTTGGAAGCTCTGACACCAACTCCAGATGGGTATGAGAACAGAGTGCTGACACAAAATAACTATATAATCTTAGATATTCTTTAATATTTTTTTCAAAGCATTAAAAATAAGTTATACAGCTGGCCCATGATTCAGTATAAGCCCTGAAAGTAAGAACTGCCAGGACAACTTTACAAGGACATCTTACTTTGGAGGAAACAGTGCTGGATACTTAAGGGGTTTTTAACTATCTCCTAACTTACCTATGTACAGGTTGAGTGGGTAGGAAATGAACCCGCAAGCAGCACCACCCCAGAGCAAACAGCACCACCTCTAAGGCCCCAGGTTCATTTCTCTCAGCTTTCGTAAAACAGAACTGCTAGTTTAGCTCACTGAAGTTTATAAAAAGAGTCCTGCTGGACAAGACCATCTTGACCTGCAATAAACCAAATGACCAGCAATAAACCAGATGCCCTTGGGAAGCCTAAAAGCAGGCCACAGAAGCCAAAGTATTCTCTTGTTAATGACCCTAAGTAGTATTCAGTTATACACTGCCTCTGAATGTGGTGACTCCCCTTAGCCTGGTTAACAGCTTTTGACAGACCTTCCCTCCATGAGCTTGTCTGTTCCTCTTTAAAGCTAGTAACGATCCTGTGGCAGTGAATTCCACAAGTAAATTGTTTATCATGTGAAGAAATACTTCCTTTTGTTGGTCTTGATTCTACTGCCCATCAGCTTTATTGGGTGAACCTGAGTTCTAGCTTTGTGAGAGGAAGAAAAAGTTGTTTCCCTGTCCACTTTTTCTAGGCTGTGCATAATTTTATAAAGCTCTATCATGGTCTCACTTAGTTTATTTTTTGCTGGACTGAAAAGTTTTGCTCTTCATGAGGAGGAGGATCTACTTCTTTGATATAGTCTTGAATTTTCTCTGCACCTTTCCCAACGCTAGGTGGATACACATTTTTTCCCCTCACACCAAACCTCAAACTCAGATCATGCCATGCTGCTTACAGGTCTTTGTCAGATATTATGAACTGTAGCAATTGAGGGAAGAACTGGAGAAATTATTCCCCAAGTTCATAGAAGATTCCAGCTTAGGCTATCTACCCATGATCTCATGGAAAACAAAATGGCTGCTGAACTGCTTGCTGAAGGTCTTTCCTTCCAAGCTCAGCTAGGGCACAACATTGAAAGAGAAGAAGAAGCTCAGTCAAGCCTCCACTATGGAAAAGTCCTCCTTGATGAACTCTTGGGGTTGGGGCTACCACAAGCTCTGAAAAAGGAACAGACCAAAAGGGTAACACTTCAGAACTGGGAAGTCCAAAAGCCCAAAGTGCTACAAATTCCCATAACCCCAGCTTGGAACAACTTGCAGCCACCTCTGTTAACTCAACAGGATGATATTGAGGCTTACTTGGACACCTTTGAGCATGTGGCCGAGGCCTGTCAATGGCCTCGAGAAGAGTGGGTGACCCGGCTTGCACCAGCTCTCAATGGAAACATCCAACGGATCACCTCTGCCCTGGGTGCCTGTGATGTAAAGGACTATGAAACACTGAAAGAGGCCATCTTGAAAACATACAATATAACTGCAGAGACATGGCATCAGCGCTTCAGGCAGTTCTGCTACCCAGAGGCCAAAAGTCCACTGGAGGTTTGCGCTCAACTCCGAGAACTTTGCTTCCAATGGCTGAGGCCAGAGAGACGCACAAAAGAGCAGATAATAGAGCTTCTGATTCTGGAACAGTTTCTGACTGTTTTGCCAAAGGAAACCCAGAGATGGCTCAGGAGTCAAGGCCCTGAAACCTGTACTCAAGCAGTAGCTCTGTTGGAGGATTTGCTGCTGAACCATCAAGAGGCCAGAAGATGGGAACAACAGGTAAGAACAGAGCAATGTCTTTAAGGAATGTGGGGGAGCAGCAGATATTTTTCTTGTTTGTAGAGATCATTGTTTGTGCTATAGAACCAAAGTGACAGATGGGAAATTAACTGTGTCCATACCCTTGCAAGTAAGAAAGGCACACAGAATCCTTGTCCAAACAACTGTAGTCCTTGATCAGACTTTGAGAGGTGCTTGTGAAATTCAGTTTGCATTCCTGAACTCAAGTTGGGGGGGGGGGGGGAGCAGGAGTTGGCTTTAGTATTATCTGTGCTGTTTTTGGCAGTGATATGCTGAAGTGTGGATCCAGTGTCCCAAACAGCCCCAAGCATTCCCTTCTCAGCATCATATCCTTATTGTTTAGGGCTGCAGCACATTCATCTCCATGAGATGCTGTTTCTGGGAAACAGGTGGCCATTTCAGAAAGCTCAGCAGGCTGCAATGGAAGGGGGAAAGAAGAAAAGTTCTCTTCTGTTCCATCATGCAAATGGCCTTTTTTTAAACAAAGTGAACTTTGGATCCCACCTTCTCTCTTTATTGGCCTATCAGAATCCAAGGCGCAAATGTTCTCCAGAAGCTTTGTCCAGATGTTAGAGCTAGTTTGGTGTAGTGGTCAAGTGGCTGAACTGTTATCTGGGAGAACAGGGTTTGATTCCCCACTCCTCCACATGCAGCCACTGGGGTGACCTTGGGTCAGTCATAACTCTCTCAGAGCTTGAGCAGAACAGTTATCTGGAGAGCTCTCTCAGCCCCACCTACCTCACAGAGCCCTATGGGGAATGGGTGGAATAGAAATATACTAAAATAAATAAATAAAAATAAACAGAGTATCTGTTGTGGGGAGAGGGGGGGAAGGAGATTGTAAGCCGCTCTGGGGCTCCAAGTGAAGAACAGGGTATAACTCCAAACTCCTCCTCCTCCTCTAGCTTGCTAGGCATGCCAGAGGATATTTCTATGTACAACAGAAGCCCCAATTTGTGATAGGCTTAATATATAAATAGTTTGGGGAGATGTAATCCAGACTACAATGCTTAAGGATCAGGGCTGGTTTCATGGACTGGCATTGCTGGGCAGCTGCCAAGGGCTTTACAAATACACTTCACAGCAACACCAGTTGTGCCTTGCCCTATTAGTCTGGGTGGTGGCATTGGTTCTGCCAGAGGGGAGATGATGGCTTCTCTTCTTCCTCTTTTCTTCCCTTGCCAGATAAGTCATCAGTTGCTGGTTTATGTGCCTGAATAAGCCATGGTATCAGCCATCACTACCTAGAGGGACAAGGCAGCAAAGGAGGAATGGCAACTGTCATTATGCCTCGAGGACACCTAGTAGCACACAAGATGCCAGCCCTGCCCTACAGAGCATACAATCTAGCTAGAGACAGTGGGGAGTAGGGAGAAATGTTATGTTAGAAGTCAAGGTGAACACATGCAAGACCATGGCTCTGTTTCAGTTGTGGCTGCTAGGTTTAAGGCATGTCCTCCCCATCCCCAGAATGCCCACTTCACTCAGACTTAACACCTTGTTTGTTCTAGGAGTGGGCCACAAATTCACATGAGAAAGAGCCATATGCATCAGAACCTGGGCTGAGCACTGCCTGCCAGGAAAGTGGACAAGAGAGGGAGGCCGATAACAACTTGCAAAGTAAGTGATTGGAGGTTTTGTTTGTTGTAATTTCTCAGAAGCAACTTCATATTAGAATCCTTCTCTCCCCAGTGCTTGAAATTCTAGGAATGTCAGGCTCCTATCATCTGTACCTCCAATCAGTGGGAGAGACTGACCTTCAACTTCCCTCAAGATGAAGAATTGGCAGAAACATGTCTAGCTGAAACAAACATGCACTCCACAAGTATATCCAGGGGTGGAATTCTAGTAGAAGCTCCTTTGCATATTAGACCACACACCCATGATGTAGCCAATCCTCCAAGAACTTACAAGGCTCTTTTTTTGTAAGCTCTTGGAGGATTGGCTACATCAGGGGTGTGTGGCCTAATATGCAAAGGAGCTCCTGCTAGAATTCCACCCGAGAATATCCCTGTAATTCTTAATATTAATTTTTTTTCTGGCATTTTTGAATGTTTTCCCAACTATTTGACATCAGAGCTTGGCATTCTTGATATCTGACTTTTTGATACTATTCAATAACTGACACACATTGACATTTAGTACTTAATATCTGACAGATGACTTGTCATGGTATTTAGCATTTGACAATATGTCATTGCCGAGCACTTAAAACAGTTCATGTTTGATGCCGCCTAAAATCAAAACAATCAAAAGATCTGAAGGTTTTAGAAGTCCTCCCACCCACCAGTGTAAAACATTGCCTTTTCCTCCCCTGGTGACCACTGAATTTCTAAGTGCCCTTTCTCAGAAAAGTGAAGTGGACATAGTTTGTTTTCTTCCCACAGATGTTGGAATGATCCCCAGTGAAAAAGGGCTTCAGCCTCCCTTGAGGGATGATACAGAGGAACTACAGAGGAGCTTCCCAGCAAAACACATGGCTGGCCTTGTGCCAAATTGTAGCCAGGGGAGAACGTGGGCAAGCCAGGTCCAAACCACAGACGATCTAATCAGATTTCCATCAACGATGGATAAAAACATGTCTGCTGTTTATCACGATACAGGGCACCACAAGATCCAGAATATTGGTGTGGGCACAGGAGGAAAATCAAATACAACTAGGCGGCATGCCAAGAGCTTTTCCAGGCAGATAGAGCTTCACAGAGACAAGAGAATGCACGCTGGCGAGAAACCTTATCAGTGCCCTAAGTGCAGGAGACAATTCAGCGAAAGCACAGCCCTGCACCAACATCTTAAAAGCCACGCTGCTGAGAAACGATACCAGTGTGCTGAGTGTGAGATGCGCTTCCGGCAGAGCTCGGACCTCATCAAGCATCAGAGAATCCACACAGGGGAGAAACCATACCAGTGTCAGGAGTGTGGGAAGAGGTTCAGCCTGTGTTCAGCTCTGTACAGGCACTGCCGGGGGCACTCTGGGGTGAAACCGTTTCAGTGCAAGGAGTGTGGGAAAAGCTTCACACGGAACTCTAGTCTAGCACAACACCACCGACTTCACAAGCAGTAGAATCCGGAGTTCAGCAACTTGAGAATCAGTTCAGAGTTCAGCAACTTGAGAATCAGGTTCAACTTTTTAAAAAAAGTTTCTAGCCCTCAAGTCTGTGAAATAATACCTGAAGGGTATGCTTAATGAAAAGTGGCCTTCTTGGCTCTTCATAATTAGTGTAAGCAGCGATTAACACATTTGCATCAAGTATGCAGCTTTTATTGATTAATTTCCTCCAACACACAGGACCCAAGATAGTTCACCAACCATGGATTAAAACAGTTTTCAAAACACATAGAAAGAAAATACAACAGCATTAAAAATAGTAATCCATCAATAATTCATATTGACCATCAAGAGAAGTGACAGATTAAAATGGAACCAAAGCAACTGCATTTAGATTTCGTTTTATCTGCCCTGTGCCAGGAGGATCCTTCAGGCTGGCCCCAGGGGCATTTTTTAAATCATCAATTGAATAATTAAAACAATCTGTGTATCAAGTTCCCTGAATTCCCAGTTTCCATTTTTAAAAAGCCTCTAGTCCCTTTTCCTCTTATAATCTCCACAAAGGGCTAGAGACATTTATAGTTTAAATGAAAGCTGCAAATTCAGTGTATCTGTTAGCATAGACTGTTATAATGTTAAAACAGTGGCAGAAACTGGGACAGAAAAATGCAAGGAAACCTGCCATGTGGAAGCCTATTGCTGCTGTGCAAGAAGCCTCTCTTCATCCTCACCTGTCTTTGATCAGCTTATGAATATTTTTATTTTGTCTGTAGCCCACTGAAGGCAAATCAGGCAACAAAGCAATAAAAGATACATTCCTGTTCTGTAAGACCCACATGAATGTTGCATTAACATGAGTTTTATGCTTACTAAGCTCATGATGTTTGGTTATTTTTATGGCACGAATGCTATCCCAGCCACCCACACACCCTTGATCGATGGATGCTGCTGGCACACAGGGCAATGCTGCCAGTTTTACAAGTGAAGAACACTGTATGCTTCCTGGTATCACTTAATGAGGGGAAGAAGCCTGTGCTAGGCCCCCTCCCCTCCAAACTTGATACCTAAGGACCTGAGGCTCAGATGGTGGCCTGCAGGGATGGACTGGCCAGGGTGTCAGCTTCCCCGATGGCAAGTGGGCCCCTGATGAAGTGGGCCCCCTTAAACATCAGACAAGATGTTTAAAATGTTAATGTCCTTTTAGTAGCTTGAAATTATAATAGACATTCCAATATTATTACTGTAATGTAACTAAAATTGACATTGTATTTAGGGTTGCCATCCTCCAGGTGGGACCTGGGGATCTCCCACTTTTACGACTGATCTCCAGCTGGCAGAGATCAGCTCCCCTGGGAAAATGCAATCCGTATTTACATTTAATACCTACTGTATACTGCTAGTAAAATGTACAATATATGTACACTGTAATTACATACGCACACATTTATTTTGCAAAAATTTTAATTGTACCTTTTCCCCACTTCTATAATTTTTGAAAATTTTATTTATTTCTTATAAAAATTAAATGATAGCCTTATAGTTGTAGGTGGGCCCCCTTTGTCTCCTGGCAACCAATATTTTTAGACCCAGTCCACCACTGGCAGCCTGCCCCTAAATCCAGCCCTGATTTCTTAGATTCCTCTGCTTTCCAGAGAACAGTCTGCTGATACTTTCAGCACAGAAGAGCACATAGGGTTTGGAAGCCTGGCTATTGCACTGTGCATGGCTAAGAGACTCAGCTACAAATTTTATCCCTGGTTCAAAACTCATATGCAAATTGCTGCTTCTTTAAAAGTTCAACTGGACAGCCAAGCACTTCTTATGCTGTGGCTGCTCTGGTGCTATAGCTCATCCTATCCCACAGATGCCTTTGCCCAGTGGGCTGAACAAGCTGAATGTGCAGAGCAGAGATTAACCAAGGACGTTTAAGGCTAAGAATGTGGGTTTCCCAGGTCCCTGATTAAGGAAGAAGGCAGAGAAGCAAAGGAGGACAACAGAGCATCTGTATCTTTTGGTAAAGCAGTTTCACAGGTGCACCTTCTGCCAGTAGTAGCTGAAATTCCCTCATCTGTAGAGTGTTAAAGCCAGGGCTATTTTTGCAGCAGAAACTCCTTTGCATATCAGGCCACACACCCCTGATGTAGCCAATCCTCCCAGAGCTTACAGCAGGGGTGGCCAACGGCAGCTCTCCAGATGTTTTTTGCCTACAACTCCCATCAGCCCCAGCCAGCATGGCCAATGGCTGGGGCTGATGGGAGTTGTAGGCAAAAAACATCTGGAGAGCTATCATTGGCCACCCTTGGCTTACAGGGCTCTTAGTACAGCGCCTACAGTAAGTTCCAAGATGATTGGCTACATCAGGGGTGTGTGGCCTAATATGCAAAGGAGTTCATGCTACAAAAATAGCCCTGGAAGGCTGACCGTACAGCCCTGTTCATACTTTACCATAAACATACATTCTACATGTTTGTGCATAGATCTGTTTATAAGAGCCAAGGTGCATTCATTTTACAAATGGACTGTAGACGGATACCTGGATATATGTGGGCTTTACAGCTGTACATGCACTTAAAAATTACTCTATTTATATAAAGAAAATCATGTGTACAGTCAGAGGGCTACACACACACATACTCACTATAACTTGTGAACAGGACATAGATGGGACCCCAGATCAAAGTTTCCAATTTAGGGTTTTTTGTTTGTTTCTGGTAGAGCTCCTGAGCCTAATATGGAGAAACTGGTGTGGAGAGGAGATAACACAAAAAGCCCTTCTGGCTATATTTCTGTAGTGCCCTCAGCTATTAAATGTACAATTCAGACAGTAGAAAAAGACTGCAGCTGTGCTAGAGTCTGTGATAATGCCAGGGGAAAGCAGGGTTTCAGAGCCTGCCTCCTCACAGGAAGGCCCAGCCACATCCCTGGAGAGAAGAGAGGTTTCTCTCAATTCCTAGGGAAGAACAGGGATGCTCATTCTTCTTGCCAAAATGTGGTCTGGCAAGTTACACCTGGCAGGCAGAAATCCTTGCTTGTTTGAGTTCCACTTCCTTTTCCTGCAGAGCCTATAATAACATGGGGTTGGATCCAACCGGCTTTTCCACTCCTAAAAAAGGGAGGGGGCTCTCTTACCAAAAAAGCTATCCTGAAGATCATGGGACTTGCAGTAACAAAAGCCATGTGAGATGGGAACTGTAGCAAAGAAGGGATTGGGTGGGATTTAAACAGCTGGCTGCATTGCATCCAACCCATATTAATGGCAGGACTATGGCCAGGAGGAGCCAGTGAGTATATACACTCCTGCCTAAAGCATCAAGAATAATAATAAAAAATATATACTTCTTAGGTTGTGATCTGATAGCGTCCTCTCCCATTATGCTCCACTGTGTCACCTCTGTTCCTCTGAACGGAGACTGCTGATCCTCCTCCTCTTGTAGACAGTTAAGATGTGTCTTAGTAACTGTTCAGGCCTTTTTGGTTGTGGCCTCTACCTGGATCAATTGCTCAGAGGAAGTTATAGAAGCCTTCAAACTCCTGTCGTTTATACAGGCTGGGCTTTTTTTGTAGAAAAAAACCAGCAGGGACTTATTTGTATATTAGGCCACACCCCCTGACATCACCATTGTTTTGCATAGGGCTTTTTTTGCAGAAAAAGCCCAGTAGAAACTTATTTGCATGTTACGCCACACCCTCTGACACCAAGCCATCTGGAACTGCGTTCCTGTCCAAAAAAAGCCATGCAGGCTTTGTTTTGTTTTTTAAAAAACTTTTTAGAAGAGCCCTTTTGTAAAACAGTATGATTTTGCTGTTGTTTTATTAATATGTATTGGCTTTTAGTATGTTAATGGTGATCTGACATAAGCCCTCTTGAGAAAGGTAAATTATAAATGCTGTAATGTAAAAAAAGCCCCACGAGCAAAGCAGTAAACTGCAGTACTGTAGTCCAAGCTCTGCTCGCAAATGTGGTGATGTGACATCACCCCATGGGTCAATAACGACTTGGTGCTTGCACAGGGGACTACCTTTAACTAAATACAAAGAATTAATTTTTTGTTCGAATAAAGTCATCTACTTAGTAGGTGCATCAGATAAATATGTTGCAAAGACGAAGTTTGCGCTGACTGATCACTAACAAATGCTACCTTGTTATTAGGCTGATTACATTACTTTCCATTTTCGTATATATATAAACTTTATTTTTCTGATAACTTATTACTGAGGGAGTTATCCACCCCCACCCCCCTATTTTTTCATCATCAGTTCGTTTCATGGTGGTGTTTGTTTCTTTTGTGAGTTAAACCTTTGTGTTTTGTTTTGATCGGTTGTTTCAAATCCATGTATTTGCAGATGTTAAAAATCCCCTTATGCCTTTAAGCAGCTGGGTCCTAAACTTTTGTGTATGCATGGGACAATTTCCCTCCTTGAAACATCCCCAAGGCTAAATTGGCCCTCAGGGGCAGAAGGGCCCTTAGAATGAATGAGGAAATTCCTGGGGGGCGGGGTCTGGCAGGGAAGGACCAGCAGCGCTAGCAGGAGGTGGGCAGCCTAGCCAAGGAACTTAAATACTTTGTATGTGCGTGTTCGCGCGCGGTGTTATTGCTTTAAGATCCCCGACCTGGATGGTCCAACTCCAGATGATCTCGGAAGCTAACCAGGGCCTGCCTTAGTTAGTAGTTGGATGGGAGAGACTATTGAGGAAGCCCAGCGTTGCTTTGGAGAGGCGGCGACAGCAAACCACCTCTGAACGTCTCCTGCAGCCGCTGCCTTGGAAACTTTACGGGGTCGCCGTAAGTCGCCCGCTACTTGACGGCACCGCCCACCGCCACTGCTGTAACAACTCACAGCTCGTCCTTAACACCGCCCCCCCCTCCGACCTCAGTACGTGAGCCAGTGCCAGAATAGCAAGCGCGCTACAGAGACACCCCCCCCCTCCCAACAGCAGGCAGCTACCTGTGAAAAAGGGGAGGGAGGACGGGGAGCTCTTCCTCTCAACCCATCTTGCCCGAGCTGCTCTGCCCGTGCCCGGGAGAGAGCAAGAAGCCAGGGAGAAAAGTCAGGAGCGCAGCAATTTCGCCAGCAGCTTGTGAAGACACCGCCTCTCAGTGCTACCGTCTGGCTCAGGGGGCGTTCTGCGGTGGGACGACGCCTGGGCGGTCTCGAAGGCCCTGGCTCTGGCTGCTGCTCTCTCGCAAGGACGAGGCATAACACAGCAGGCTCCTGCAGCTGCCGGCCGAATTCAAGGACACGGCCTGGGCTGAGTGGAAGAAAGACCGCCTCGCCCAGCTCACCTGCTCCTCCTCGATCTCTTCTTGCATTCCGCAACCGCTCAGCTGCGTCTGCCCAGCTTCTTCCTCTGGCCGAAGGCCTCCTGCTCCTACCTAGGCATGTGCAATCGCGCCGGCTTTCTTCCAGCCGGCCACCAGCCTTCTGATTCTGGGTACTGCTGGCTTAGGTTGCTCCCCCATTCTCACTGGTCTTTTGCTCTGCCGGCCCTTGGATGAACGCGTGGGTCACAGGAGAAAGGGTGCCAGCCGCTGGGTGGGGGTGGGGGATCCCTTCTGTCCCTTCAACTGAGGTTTCATATGCAGCCAGAAACCCAATAACTGCTGCTGCTCAAGCCGATATTAAAGGGACAGCTAGAGGGGCCAGTTTAAAAGTGAAAAAAACCAATAGTGCATTTCTTTTGCAAGACTTTACAGTGTCCAACTGAGCTCAGTTGGGCTTTCTCCCTAGTGTCTTTAGTATTTTACTACTCAAAGCATGCCTAAGCAGGTCTACTTGAACAAAAGTCTCATGTTATTCAATGGGGCTTACTCCCCATTCCTGGCAGTTCCCCTCCCCCTTGTGTAAGGCTGGACTAGAGGATGTCTGTTTCAATGTAGCTGAAGAAGTGTGCACTACACCAAAGTTTATACTCAGGATTAAACTGTTAGTCTTAAGAGTACCACAGGACTCATACTTTGTTCTGTTGCTTCAGACCTACACAGCTACCTGCCTGAATCCCAGGAAGCTATTAGGATTGCAATTTCAGTGATTGTGATATTTGGCCAAGTCAACAATGACAAACAACAATTTACAACAATGACGAACATTTTCAACCATGACATATTTCAACCATTACAAACATTTACACCTGTGGCAGAAATAACTGTCAGTATTTAATTCAGAAACAGGATGGTACCTTTTCCTGAACATTTGGAATAGGGTTCTAGAGGTACAGCAGCTTCCTCTAAGATGGTTAGTAAAGTCCATAGGTAGGTTATTGGATCTCAGTGGGTAATTTTTATCTGTTCCCCTAATACTATTTGGAGGGCTTTTTCCCGTTGTTTTGCTATTCTTAGGGCCAGACTATACATGATGGTGCCCAACCTGTAGACACCATAACCATTTTAAATGGATTTTAAAATGCTGCACACTCCACAGCACAGTGGGCTGAGGTACTCTTTTCCTCCCCCCACACCTGTTCAGAAGTAGAGGAGTAGGTTTTTTAAATACTCAATTTCCCTCTACCTTTAAGGAGTCTCAAAGTGGCTTACAATCACCTTTCCCTCCTTTCTCCACAACAGTCACCTTGTGAGGTAGGCAGGGCTGAGAGAGAGCTGTGACTACCTCAGGGTCAGCCAGCATGGTTCAGGTGGAGGAGTGGGGAAGCAAACCCTGTTCTCCAGATTAGAGTCTGCTGCTCTTAATTACTGCACCACACTGGCTGTGAAGTAACGGTGCAGCCATTTTGGCACTTGAAGAGGCATGGGATGGGACAAGAGAGCCTGTCATGCTATGGGCCCGATACCTTTTTAGGCTTGCATTGAAACAAATGTTTTTGTCCTGCGAAAAATTGGTTGAAGATATTCAGCGCAATTCTATACAGGTTTAGTCACAAGTAAGTCCCACTGTTTTCAACAGCAGTTATTCCAAAGTAAGTGCACAGATCATGCTGATAAACAGTAGCTTTGTCCATTATAAACTATAGCAAGTGATGACAGCAAGGAAACCATACTCGTTGCTGCAGAAACAACCAAGAGCCTTGAGGTGTGGTGTCGTGGTCAAAGTGTTGGATTAGAAACTGGCAGACCCAGGTTCAAATTCCCACCCTTGCCATGGAAATTTACTGGGTGTCCTTGGATAGCCACTGTGAAAGAATGGTTAGGATGCTGTTCTGGAATCTTGGGGGCCTATGGGGCCAATCTCCATGCAGCCATGAAGTGTAATGGGTGACTTTGAGCAAGTTACATATGCATGCACTCTTTTCTCTCCTCCCACAATGTACTTCACAAGCTTATGAGAAAGATATGTGAGAACAATATAGCTCCTGTGAGATCCTATCTTGGATATCACATTTTATCATTCTGTGCCTTTTGATCTCATTGGAAGCGTGCTCCCCACCCTGGGCTATTTTAGCTTCCTATTCTGCCCTTGCCGAGTGAAAAACCATTTGCTGGATACTGTGGGCAGGGACAAGAACAAACTACTCTTTTACAGGTCCCTACATATGAGGAGCTGCTTCTGTTTGTTCTTCTGTGCGATTCATGTGCAAATTAAACAGGTGATGCTTCTGTCTGTATTTCCACACTGCAAGATGCTCAGTTGATATCTGCCTCATAAGCTGCTATTACAAACTTTGTCTTGGGGATGACAGGAATATCCATACTTTTCAAGGGACCACTTACTTAAAGAAAAATACATTTGGTCATTTGGATGCAACAGATGTTTACATAGTTAATTGATAGTTGTGCACAGTTGTCCTTATAGGCACGTATTTGAATTTGCAAGAATATTTTTTTCCTGGTCTTTAGAATAGATATGCAAAGGAAATAATATGCCTGTTCTTTGTTGAACATGTCTGAGGAAATTTGCATGCCCCTAACTACAGAGTTCATTCCACTGAAGGCCTGGAGGAAGTTGGAGAGGCTGTGAAAGTTGAAGAGGAAGGAAGACAGAGGAAGCCATGGGGCTGTGTTCACTTGATACAGGGGACCCTTGCACTGGTGAGTCTTCGGAAACTACATGTGGTGGCTTGGGGAGGTATAGATACAGTACCCAGTTAATAAGCTGGCAACATTGCAGTTGCTCTGACTTTAGTCTGGCTGCTGTTTCAACAATCAAAAGTAAAACTTAGATGCTGTTTCTCTCTGGTTCTTAAATTTCAAGATGGAAGCAAAAGGCTGTATGCCAAGATCAAGGTGAGTGGCAGTCATCGGATTGTTTCTTGAGGGGGTGGCGGTTTGCTACACATTACATCTTCTACTGTTTGGTTGCCTGGATAGCATTAGTACCTTTCTTCTGCTGTTGCCGATAGAATATCTATGTTTAACAGCAATATAACAGGCAGAACAACTGATACAGCTTTAATTGGTCATGCTTCATCTATGGAATTTCTGCCTACCATATTGTTAGATCTGGGCTTTACTTTTTAAAACCTTGGCATATCTCCTCTTCAGCCTTTTCTTCTCAGCCATCCCAGCTGACTACCTTTTCTTCCCCTCTATCAATTTCTGTCTCTGGCAGCAATTAATGCAGTTGCCAACTTTCCAGTCTCTCACTATTGTTTTCACTGTGGTTTGATCCACAGCTATCAGCCGGTAAAAGCTTTCTGCAGCACAGAGATAAACATTATCACTTTCTCGTTCCTGACTATCTAGCTGTTGTTAGCTGGGCTGGCTGGAAAAAGATGGTGATGCTTTTGGCAGCTTTGCTCCTTCTCAAGACGGTAAGAATTTGAAAACAGGATACCTATGTACAGAGTAATGCCCATGATTGAAACCATCTTGGATGTGCTCAGTGCTCATTCATTGGAGATGGACCAGAAGCCTAGCGTGAGCTGCTGCTTTTTTCCCTGCAGCAATTTGGAAGTGATAACATCTAATGTTATGCCATAACAATTTGGAGGTGATAACGTCTAATGTTATGCCATAACAATTTGGAGGTGATAACATCTAATGTTATGCCATAAAAAGATTCACCTCCTAATTTCTTGGAATCAAACCTCTGTTCTAAATTCAGCTCAGGCTGCAAAGCTGACTCAGGCCCCTATCACCATCCATTCCCATGAGGCGGAGGCTCAGGTCCCAGGGAGGCAAATGATGGGAAGGCAGGCTGTGAGGGCTATGGCGCAGACCCATCTGTGCTTCCCAGTTCTAAATGGCTTTTAAATTGCTGCAGAGAAAATAGCTATTAAAGGGTCAGCCACAAGAGCTGTTTCAGATGTTGGCAACTTAACTGGGAATCATTCAGAGTGTTAGCCTAGGTTGGGGAAGACCAGGATTAAATCCTCCATACAGCCATTAACCTCACTGGGTAACTCCAAGCCACTCATACACTTCCAGTGTAAACTACGGTACTGGCTCCCGGGATATTGTGATGACAAAATGAAGCAGGGGAGCATCATGTGCATTACTTGGAGTTCCTTACAGGAAGGGTGGAATAACAATGTGACTTGACAGATATTTGGCCAGTATGGTCACAACTCAGGGGCCCTCATATTTATGGCAAAAATGTATTGAATCCAAAATGTGTTGATAACTTTATAATAGTGTTATTTGATGGCATCTTTGGGATAGCTGTTTTAAGAAGGTGAATCCTAACAACCTCAGACAAACGAAAACCTGTCTGAATTATCTACTCCAAAAACTGTACCTCTAAATTTCAGAAAGTCTTTTAATGTTGCCCTCTCTGGATGGGGAAATACCTGGACATTTGGGGCTGGAGCCTAAGGAAAGTAGGGTTTACAGAGGGAAGGGATTTCAGCAAGGTACAACACCATAGAGTAAACCCTTCAAAGCAGCCATTTTCTTTTGGGGAACTGATCTGTGTCATCTGGAGATCAACTGTAGTAGATCAGCCTCACCTGGAGGTTGGCAACCATATTCCTTGGTTAAAGGCACTGTGGCCTTGCCAGTGGGGGAAGGAAGGGGGAAGTTGGCAGATGCTATAGACCTTGAGGTTTTAGGGCTGGTGGTTGAGACCACAGCTTTTGTGAACTTTCCAGCCTTGATTTGGGCCGAGTTGTAGAACAGGGAAGCACGGATGGGTCTATGCCATAGTCCTCACAATGTACCTTCCCATCATTTGCCTTGTTGCCAATCCCCAGGTGGGTAAATAGAAAACCTCATGGCTGAAAATTACTGACACAATACAAAAATATTGACACAATACAAAAACGTACAAAAATATTTCTCTGTTCACAGTGTACTGCATAACATGATACTTAGTCAGTTTCAATACATGACTTGCCAAAGTCCTGCTCAAAATGAAGACCAGAAAAAGTAACGTTGCAAAAGACAGTAAAATCCACTGCACATTTCATAAATAATTTCATAAATAATATTTTTTCATTCTCATTCTCATTTCATTTTATTTGATTTATATCCCGCCCTACCCCACCAAAGTGGGCTCAGGGCCATCGCTCTTCGCTTAATTGCTAGTGGAAGGCAGAACCCCAACGATTCCAATAACGGGGTTGCAGGCTGGAACCGGCCGTTTCACAGAGTAGCTTTGTCGGATATTCAGACTGGGGTATACAGACTGTATTTTCTATATATAGAGAAAACTGTATGTGAAAATGCATTCAAAAAGATCAACACCGCATACAAGAACAAACCTTACCATTTGCATTTTGAGTTTAAACATGACACGTCAGTGCTGGCTCCGCCCGGATGTCCAGACAAAACGATAGGAGGCCCCCCCATTCTAAAACTGTCAATTGCATGCAGCTGCAGCATAGCACACCCCAAATTTAAAGATACACGCAGGCAATTGTTCTTACAAAAATACAGTGCAGAAACAACAATAGCATCAACCACATCACACAAAGCATTACAAAAAGCATCACGACATTTTCATGGCAGACTTTTTACAGGGTGGTTTGCCATTGCCTTCCCCAGTCATCTACACTTTCCCCCCAGCAAGCTGGATACTAATTTTACCGACCTCGGAAGGATGGAAGGCTGAGTCAACCTCGAGCTGGCTACCTGAACCCAGCTTCCACCGGGATCGAACTCAAGTTGTGAGCAGAGAGCAGTACTGCAGCTTTACCACTCTGTGCCATGGGGCTCCTTCCTGTATCTCTGCTACCTAATCTTAAATAGGTACACACTTGGCCCAGCACGACAAGGTCTCATTTATGCCAGATCTGGCCCTCATAACAAGTTTGACACCCCTGCTTTAGAGGAAGCATGGGAGATCTACCTTTGCACCAAGTGTTGCCAATTTGTTTATGGTTGCATTAGAAAATATCTCTATTTACTGCAGGAATTATATTATATATACATATATATTGCAATACCAACATGTACTTTTTATGGTTCTGGATGTTCCAGGAATATCTGACCATTACATGGTTGAATAGTATACACAACAACGTCAAGTGTTCTGGACAGGACAGTAGCGAGAGCGTCAATTTCCTGGACGTTACTGTACACAAGGACAGCAATACTTGCTTGGCGATCAAACCTTTTAGGAAACTCACAGATAGGAACTCCTATCTGGCATACAAATCTTTCCACCCCAAACATTTAAAACAGAATTAGGGCTGAAGATTTTGTTGGTGAGTGTGCAGGATTGGCACAGGACCTCCAGGCAAGAGGGTATCCTTCTATCTGGAGGGCCGAATCAGTAGATAGAACTTCTCTGCTTCAAGTGGATAGAGATAAGGATAGGAGATGTGACAGACCAACATGTGCCTTCGACTATACTCCTTATCTGAACCCATCCGTAGGATCATCAATAGACATCTTTAAATTTGGGGTGTGCTATGCCGCAGCTGCGTGTAATTGACAGTTTTAGAATGGGAGACTTCCAGTTGTTTAGCCTGGACATCCGGGAGGAACCAGCACACTGTAAATGGTAAGGTTTGTTCTTGTATGAGGTGTTGATCTTCTTGAATGCATTTTTACATACAGTTTTCTCTCTATATAGAAAACAGTCTGTATACCCCAGTTTGAATATCCGATGAAGCTACTCTGTGAAACGGCCGGTTCCAGCTTGCAGCCCTGTTATTGAAATTGTTGGGGTTCTGCCTTCACTTCCACTAGCAATTATGCAGAAGGGCAATGGCCTTTATTATGAATTTATGAAATGTGCAGTGGATTTTACCGTCTTTTGCAACATTACCTTTTTTGGTCTTTGCTTAGAGCGGGACTTTGGCAAGTCATGTATTGAAACTAAGTATGGTGTTATGCAGCACATTGTGAACAGAGCTATATTTTTTTGTACAATATTGTTGATTTCTGTATAAACATGTTTATCTGTATATTTTTTGCATTTCATTGTGTCAGTAATTTTCAGCTGTGAGGTTTTCTATTTCCATGTTTGCCTTGTCACTCCACGGCTTCCTCTGGTTTGAATCTCCAGGTGGGGTCAGGGTATCCCCTGGTTTGGAGGCCCTCCCCCTGCTTCATGGTCATCAGAAAGTGGGAGGAGGGGAGGGAAATGTCTGGTGGCCACTCCATTATTCCCCATGGACACCGATTCCCATAGGGTATAACGGAGAAATGATCCATGGGTATCTGGGGCTTTGGGGGGGGGCAATTTTTTGGGATAGAGGCACCAAATTTTCAGCATAGCATCCAATGCCTCTTCTCAAAGCACCCCCAGGTTTCAAAAAGACTGGACCAGAAGGTCCAATTCTATGAGTCCCAAGAAAGTTGTCCCTATCTTTCATTATTTCCAATGGAGGGAAGGCATTTAAAAGGTCCCTTTAAATGTGATGGCCAGAACTTCCTTTGGAGTTTAATTATGCTTGTCACAACCTTGCTCCTGGCTCCACCCCCAAAGTCCCCAGATATTTATTGAATTGGACCTGGCAACCGTAGCTTGCCTCCCTGTGACCTGAGCCTCTGCCTCATGGGAATGGGTGGCAATAAGGGCCTGAGTCAGCTTTGCAGCCTGAGCTGAATTTCCTTTGCAGTCTGACCACAGCCAGCGGGCTGCATGCCTAAATGGGTGTGTGTTGTGTGACCTTCTTGCAACACCGGAGGCTGTGAGCCAGCCAGCAGCCAAACACAGCTGCAGAGCAAGACCGAGATAAGGCCTCATGAGGGTGTAAGAAGGAAGCACGCCAGTGCGGGGGCCACTCCCAACTTTGCCATTTTCCCTCTCTCCCGTACAGGCAGTTAAAAAAACCCTTTGCGCAAGAGACGAAAGAGGCCCCCCCCACAACCTCCCCCCCTTACAAATACTGCCCTTTGGCCTCCAGATGGGGTTGGCCTGTTCATTCGGAGGAGGGAAGAAAGTTCCCTGATGCTGAGACACTGAAGACCTGATGCTCGGTAATGGACTCTCTCTGTCTGCACTGTAGGGTGGGGCTCATGCGTGGGAAGTCCAGCCTCTTGCAGAAGAGTGTTGGTAGGGCAGTTAGTTTGCCAGATGACTGGGGGGCGGGGAAGAAAAAAAGAAAGCCTAATAGCATCCTTTTCTGCAAAAAATCATTAGGATTGAGGCTTTCACCACATAACATTATTACTTGCTAAATAGGGTCGGTAGCTCTGGGCTGGGAAATACCTGGAGATTGGGGGTGGGGGGGTGGAGCCTGAGGAGGATGAGGTTTGAGGAGAGGAGGGACTTCAGTAGGGTATAATACCATAGAATGCACCTTTAAAAGTGGCCATTTTCTCCAGGTTAACTGATTTCTGTTGCCTGGAGATCAGTTGTAATAGTGGGAGATATCCAGCCACCACCTGGAAGTTGGCAACCCTATGAAATTTATGCAGGTCAAGAAGATAGGAAACTCAAGCAGGGGCTGGTTAAAAAAATTAGTAGCCCTATAAGAGGGGCTAGTTTTTTGTAACCTCCTGGCAAGATTTGGGTGCCTTTAGCTGCTGTATTACATGGAAATGTTTTTAAGAAAGAATTTTTTTTTCTTGGTTTAGAGATTTAAAAAGATGTTTCTGCATGTCAACCAAAAGGGCATCAGGAATCTTTGCCAGATAAGCATTGGTAGCCAGGTTTAGGTAGCGTTTTGATTTGAGTTGTCACATTTTTTGCTGGCAGGAAGAAAAGTCCACTTCTTTATGGAATACAGTTGCCAGTTGACAGAAAAAAATAACACTGGACTTTTACTGTCTTTAAAGCAGCTTGATCTGCAAAACTCAATATGTGAAGAATTTTTTTTGTTGTGAAAGGGACGGTGGCTCAGTGGTAGAGCATCTGCTTGGGAAGTAGAAGGTCCCAGGTTCAATCCCTGGCATCTCCAAAAAAGGGTCCAGGCAAATAGGTGTGAAAAACCTCAGCTTGAGACCCTTGAGAGCCGCTGCCAGTCTGAGAAGACAATACTGACTTTGATGGACCAAAGGTCTGATTCAGTATAAGGCAGCTTCATATGTTTATATGTTCATTAAAGGTGCAGGAGCCAAGGTTGGTAACATCTCATAGTTGCCATTTCTCCCCTGGCAAGGGTGCTGTGCTTTTGCTACTTGGGAAGCAAGAAAATAATAGAAGGAGATGTTTCAGTGTAAAGATGCAGAGTGTAGGGACTGGGAAAGGGAGGCTTATATGTACATACTGAAAATTGCTGTCCTATCCTACCAGGCAGTTGCATCTCTCTCTCTCCTCTCTCTGAAAATGTGAGGGCTTTGCCTCTTAATTAGCATATAAACCATTTAAATTTTTGGAAACCCATGACAGAATATTCACGTTTGCCTTCTAAAAGAGAAATGCATGTTTTGTTTGAATTGCAAGGGAAATATGCATGTCAAATTTAGGATTGCCAGCTTGTAAACTAGCTGGCCGTTTAATATCAGCTTGATCTCATCAGGTAATGTTCTTTAGCTTCATGTCATGAAAAGCTTCAATGGGCCATTTCTACTTATTACAACTCTATTAAAGGGACAAGGCATTTCCCCCCTTGCCCTTTGGCAACCTTAGTTGAATTTATCTTTCCAAAATTCTCTAGTCACTCTTCTGCTTTTGTTTTTATGAGCTTGTTTTCCATGTAGGGGGCCTTCTAGGTGAGATTGTCAGCTTTTTAAATTAGCCCTGCTTTTGTTCCTTTAATAGCAGCCTGACATGGAGAAATGCAGCAAGTGAAGATTTTTGCATGCCAGGGGAAAATGTCACCTGTGGTGCCATTGTTAAAAGCATGAGAGTGGGACTAATTTATATATATTTTAAAAGTTGGCAACTCTGTTCCTGGGCAGAAGAGTGTTTTTGGGCATCAGTCAAGGTGATTCAGCACACATTGTCCACAGACTTGTGGGCCATCTCCCTATTTCAGGGTTATCAGAAAGCAGGGGGGTAGGAAATGCCTGCTGGGCACTCCATTATACTCAAAGATTTAAATGGTCCCCATAGGTTATAATGGAGAATCAATCTGTGGATATCGGGGGGGGGGGCTGTTTTTTGAGGCAGAGGCACCAAATTTTCAGCATAGTATCTGGTGCCTCTCCCAAGAAAACCCTCCAGATTTCAAAAAGATTGGACCAGAGGGTCCAATTCTATGAGCCCCAAAAGAAGGTGCCCCTATCCTGCATTAGTTCCAGATGGAGGGAAGGCATTTCAAAGGCATGCAAGCCCTTTAAATGTGATGGCCAGAACTCGCTTCAGAGTTCAGTCATGGTTGTCACAACCTTGCTCCTGGCTCCACCCTCAAAGTTTCCAGATAGTTCCTGAGTTGGACCTGGCAACCTGATGCTCATATCATATGGCGATCCAGTAGCGTTCTGTAAGAGTCAGCCTTGTGTTTAGGACTGTTCAGTGTGGGGTGGCGGGGGGGTGAAGAATAAAGTGGATGAGGAGATAGATGGAGCATTTATCATAATGTAATGGTGACAGGTGTCACAAATAAAGGAGGAATTGCAAACACTCTGGAGGTCAAGAAAAGAAATTGTCCCTTGAAACTGGAAATGACAAATGGAATTAATCATAACAGACATGTGGAAACAGGCCTCAAGTGTGCCCCTTTCAATGGCACATAAAACATTACATCAGCATTCTATGCTGTTGTTCATATATACATGTTATTTGCTCTGTGATATCCCATCCTTGGAGATGAAATGGATGTGTTTCTTAGAGGAAACTGAAACTACCTTTGTGCCTCAATGTGCTATGGAGCTTTACTAGCAAGGGGCAGAGGAATTACGGGGCAGGAAACTGCTACCTTCAGCTCTTGGGGGGCAAAGCATTTCTATTCAGGAATGAGGTCTGACTGGTTTGGCTTGCTCCTGGGCCAGAGGAATTTCAGCAGTAATAGCTACACAACTGTTCCTGGCAATAGATTGAAATGCTCTGACTGGTATACCAGTAAGTGTGTAATGTTTACATGCACAAATATTACCTATTTATTTTATCTGATTGATAACCTGCTGCATCCAAGGGGTCAGAGCAAGTTAAAGCCATAAAGCCCCAAGTATAATAATAAAATACACCTTCACCTCATTCCACTCATGGTCACCAAAAACCTACATGAATTAAAAGGAGAAGGGAAAAAAAATACTTTGCCCTCCTAAAAGTTGCACCATCTTGGGCCTCAGTAAATTATCACTGCAGAAAACTCCTGCCCCCCCCCTTAAAGTTGGAAGTGAGCCTAGAGCAAGGACTTGTGTTAAGTTGCAAGTGCAACCTCTGCTGAGATGGTGTAATTCTGAGGTTGCATAACAGCAGTTTTTAAGAAGCTGACACATGCAGCAAGATAGGGAACCATCTTATCTTCCTTATTCCCCCACGCTTGTAATAAGAAATATACTGCCTTTGAATGTGGAGGTTCCATTTTTTTATCTATCGTTGCTAGTAGTGATGCTATAGACCTATCCTCCATGAATTTGTCTTTTAAAGCTGTATGATCTAGAAGCTTGCTGTTGCTTCTTGTGGCATTGAGTTCCACAGTTAAGTATGTGTTGAGGAGCTTCCATGTATTTGCCTTGACCAGCTCCCAATAATTTTAAGTAGATGACCCTGGATTCTAGTAATTTAAAAAAAAATATTTTTCCTGCTAGTCCCCTGTGCACACTGTTCACCAGTTCCAATATTTATTTGTATAAGTTTATTAAAACCTTGATATTAGGAGTCTTCAACAGCTAGCTTGTGAGTTTGCCAGCTGCTAAAGGGTAGCTCAGCCCTGTAACCCCTAGAAGCTCAGAAACCTGCGAAAGAGACCTGTCTGTCTTTGTGAAGGGATTAGAACCACCAGTTCATATAAAAATGTAAAAGCCCGGTATCACACAAGTTTGTGACTTCTCCTTGCTGCTGCAGCTTAGACATACAGGCAGTTCCATTGAATTGTTTGTGCGTGTGTGTATGTGGCATCCAGTTTGTGGTTTGGTTTCCTGTAAATAGAATAGATAATCCCACAGACTAATTTGCTTCCTCAAACAAAACAGAATGACTGTACCAGACATCTCCATTGCTTCTCTGCCATGTGGCACATAGCAGGAAGTGGGGAAGAATAAAGTAGGGTCCAGTTTTCATAACCCAGAAAGAAGCTTGTAGAGTCAGATCAGGATCCACATAGTCTAGCATCTAGTTTCCAAAAGTGGACAGCCAGATGCCTCCTTAGCAGCAAGGTTCTAATTGCTGTTGTATTGCTTGCCCATAGCATCTTGTATTCAGAAATGTATTTAGCCATTGATGCTCACTGCTGTTGCATAGCTTGATCCCTTTTATTAAAGGTGCTGACAGATGGTGATTGTTACGACATCTTGCGGTGGTGAATTCCAGAACATTAATTATTTATTGCATTTTTAATTCCCACCCTTCCTCCAAGGAACTCAAGGGTGGTGTACTTGGGTAGGTTTGAGTTTTATAAAATGGCTGGACCAAGATTACCCAATGAAGTTTTATAACTAAGGGCATTTTCGCACTGACCTTAATCGGCAGCAACGTCCCTCTTCACCGCACAGGATCTGCGCGGATTTCGCACCAATTGCTGCAGAGCACCCGGAAGAGCCACAAAGTCCCGCGGCTTTTGTGGCGCAAATGGAAACCGCCAAAAACCAGTTTCCATTTGTGCCGCAAAAGCCGCGGGACTTTGCAGCTCTTCCGGGTGCTCCGCAGCAATTGGTGCGAAATCCGCGCAGATCCTGCACGATGAAGAGGGACGTCGCTGCCGATTAAGGTCAGTGTGAACGCCCTCTGTGAAGATTTTGATCTCGGATCTCCCCAGTTATAGAGCCAAATGCAGAAAGACACACTGAGAATCTGTAATATGATCTCAAGAGTTGCAAAAAGCTGCTGCTCTTGGCAATATTGACCAGGGCTGCTTGTTAGAGTATAGCAGGGGTGGCCAACGGTAGCTCTCCAGATGTTTTTTGCCTACAACTCCCATCAGCCCAGCCATTGGCCTGGAGTATAGGGTTGCCCCCCCCTCCGGCCACCGGGGGGGGGGGGGTAGAGTTGCCAGATCCAGGTTGGGAAACTTCCGGAGATTGGGGGATGGAGGAGCCTGAGGAGGACAGGCACCTCAGTGAATATAATGCCACAAGAGTCTGCCCTCCAAAGTATCTCTCCAGGGAAACTGATCTCTGTAGCCTGGAGATGAGCTGTAATTCCAGGGGATCCTAAGTACCATCTGGAGGGTGATATCTCTATTGGGGTGTGGGAACTAATTCTTTGCTCCTGATCTGTTTTCCTGACTGAGTTATTTCCTCCTTCCCTGGTGCTACAGCCCTGATCTATATTCCTGCCACACACATACAGCCACCCTTGCGATCCCTAGCATTGTGTGTGTAGTTTGGCCCTAAATCTTGCTATCTGACTGTTACTGTAAGCTGGCTTTGATTGATTGTGTGACTTGTCAGCTAACTTTGTATTGTATAAGGAGCTAATGTCTTTGGGTGGCTCTAAAGTTCTGATATTATGAGACATGGAGGGGGAAAATGTTTCTATCAATGCCATTCCTCTCAGTCTCTACCATCTTTCTCTTTAATGATTTTTTTTTAGTGAATTGAAAAGCTCCACATCTTTTAGCATTTTACAGATCATTTGCTACACTAACCATCAGATTACAGTGCCCTGAAAAAGGTCTGGTAACAAGATTGCGCAAAGGCTAAATAAAATAAAATGTGATTATATCATCATTGCTACTGTGAGAAAATATTCAAAGACATGTAATAAAATGATTAATAATTTGGTATTGGTGAATCATTGAAAACGGCAATAAAAATTATAATACCAATTTGTGGGTTATACTTGGATGAATTATTTATTTCCATATCTGGAATCAATTAAATCCTGTATAACACAACAGATTTTGCTGCTGAACAAATGTATGCCTTAACTTTCCTTAACTTCTACCCTATCCTCTCTGTGCTGTACGTTGGGTTCATTTTCTGGGACCCAGTGAAGTTCCGCTTTAGCAGCACCTGCAACCTTTTATGTTGACTGTGAAAATAAAACTATATTAAAATAAACAGGGAGTGTAATTTTTGTGAAGAAGAGCTTTTCTGCTAACTCCAATCTGGAATCTACATCCAAAGTGTGAAGGCACTTGACTGTGCCTCCAGGTGGCGCTGCTGGCAAATAAGTGGCAGTGTCTGGCTAAAATAATAGCATCCCCACCCTCCCCCCAAAAAACCGTATTCAGGGAGTAGGCTTGGTTCCAAGAACTTCTATTTTCAGAATAAATAAAATACAAGCTTTTCAAAAAGGACTTTAAAATATATAAGTATGGCAATGATGACGGTCTGAGTCTTCCTTAGTCAGTTATAATAATAATAATAGATTTTATTTGTATCCCGCCCTCCCCGCCTAGGCGGCTCAGGGCGGCTAACAGCATTTTATACATTTACATTAATAGATAAAAACTTTAAATTTAACAATTAAAAATTAAACATATAAAAACCAGTTAATAGATTTAAAATACATAATTTAAGTTAATTTAAATTTATCTGGCAGTAGTAGTGGTTAGTTCTGTGACGCTGATTCTGCCAGTTTAAATAGTTCGATAGTAATGTAGATGGCGGATCCTTTATTCACAGCAATTCAGCAGTCGATGTTGATATATGCTTGTTTGAAAAGGACGGTCTTGCAGGCCCTGCGGAACTGGTCAAGGTTCCGCAGGGCCCGCACTTCCTCCGGAAGCTGATTCCACAGTGCAGTTCTTGAGTATAACAAAGCAGGAGTCAAGTATCACCTTTAAGACCAACAAAGTTTTATTCAGAATGTAAGTACCAGAAAACATTTTTTTTTTTTTTTGGTAGGGGATCTTTCCTACCCAAAGGAACTTTGGACTCAGCTGGACATGACACTATCCATAGGGATTCTGATGCCATTTTAATGCTGGGATTCTGGGGAGGAGACCCTGGGGGGGGTCTAGGGTTGCCAGCCTCCAGGTGGGGCCTGGAGATCTCTCAGAGTCACAACTGATCTCCAGACTACACAGAGCAGTTCCCCTGGAGAAAACAGCTGCTTTGGAGGGCAGATTTTATGGTATTGTTGTTTGAAAGATGGACTCTAGGGCATTATAACATATCGACATCCCTCCCCTCCACAACCCTATCCCTACTGTGGCACCACTGCCAAAATGCCAAGAAAATTTCCATGCCAGAGCTGGCAATTCTAACAAGAGCCCAATGGTGAAGGCTAAACTGATGGTACCCCAGCTGGGTGGAGGCCCAGGCATTCTTCTCCTTGCTAAGGAGGCTTGAAGGAGTGGAGATGGGAGACCCAGCAGCAGTGAAAGTGAGGGGTGGTGCTTGCTGGGCAATGAGGGAGTGACCAGGGTCAGAGACTGGGGCTTCTCCATTGCCTGCAAGCACTGTATTAGGCTGCATTAGAGTCAGAACAAGTTTTATATAAGCTGTAATAATTTCCCATACAAAGTTGATGAACATGTCAAATGACCAACACAAAACTATATGCATTTGTTCCTCAAGGGCTTTCCTCAGTGGTCAGTAATACATACTTTTCTGAAAACAAACACACATGCACACACATCCGGAACTACTATACATCAATCCTGACCAGGTGTTGTTATCTCATATGGGCATAGAGTAGGAGTCTCTGAGTGTGTGTGGGGAGGGGGAGGTTTTTGTGAATTTCCTGCATTGAGCAGGAGGTTGGACTAGATGATCCTGGAGGTCCCTTCCAACTCTATGATTCATACATTGTGTAGTACAGTGTAAACTTATAAAGCAGGCAATGGATCTCTTCACATGGTAGCTACACTCAAGTTGATGTAATAATCTGAGTGGGTGTGTGCCATCAACCAGCAACTGAAATCAAATTAAGACATAAGCATGCCACACGTCATTAAATAAGGGTGGTTGATGCATTTTATACCCATGATAATCAGCTAATGCTCTACTTCTTGGTACTTTTCAAGAAACTCTTTAGCATAAAAATGAATCCAGCCTTGATGCTTAGAAGCCAGCTTGCTCAAGACCACCCAGTGAGCTTCACAACTCTGCAGGTGTTTTCTCCCTCATGTTCCAACCTCTACACCATAATAAGTTTTGTGCTATTTTCATACTTCCGTGTGTTTTTCCCTCCCTTCTGCAGAGAAAACAGGATCGAGAGGTGCTCAGGAAGAGGTCAAGATGGATGGCCAGAAGCCCAACAGTGGAGCTGCCACTCTCAAATACCCCCAGAAGATCTCTCTCCTCTCTTCCCCAGTGCGAGCGATCATCCGCCTACGGAGGACGGCCCACATGTTGAAAAAGGGCCTCTCCCCAACAGAAAGGAAGACCCTCCAGGTAGATCCCCAATCAAAGCTCCTTCAGCGGCAGATCTCCTTGGGTAAAGCCAAACTGGGTAGTGCATCTGCTTCCATTTTGAGCCAAGCAAGTTTTGAGAAAGCAAAGTATTTTACTTTTGACACTGCTGAGCAGCCACCACTAACAAGATCCAGCAAACGGAAGAAGCGGAGTAGGAACCCCCGGGTGTTGTATCCAGGCAGCACCAGGAGGTACCTGCCGACAGAGCAAAAGAGCAAAGCCAAGCGTTGTCTTCTCTTGCTTGTTGGCATCGTTTGCTTCCAGATATTGAATGCAATTGAGAACTTGGACGATAATGTCCTGAAGTATGACTTGGATGGACTGGAGAAAACAATGCACCGGGAAGTCTTTGGGCAGACTGTGGCCATCGAGAGCATTATGGCCTTGCTGAAAGACTACCTGGCAACACACATACACAACAAGCCTTTGGTGATTTCCTTCAATGGGCCCAGTGGGGTTGGAAAGAGCCATGTTGGCTGGTTGCTAGCCAAACACTTTCGGTCAGTCGTGGGTCACAATTTTGTGCTTCATTACTTTACGATGCACCACTGCCCAGACAATACTTCATCTCTGACCTGCCAGCTGGATCTATCCAAGAAGATCAGTGACATGGTCACCCAAGCTGAAATAGAAGAGAAGATTCCTTTGTTTATTCTAGACGAGGTGGAACTCATGTCTCCGGCTCAGCTGGAGACCCTCAACAGATTCTTCCAGACAAACCAAACCAATGAGTTTCTGAATGCCATGTATATCCTAATAAGCAAGGTGGGGGGTAAAGAGGTAACGAATTTCCTCCTGCAGAATGTTTCCACTGATCTTCCACTGCCGCAAAACAAGGTGGAAGAGCTGCTGACCTCCCTCCGTTCCGTACTCAGTCATGTCCATCCTCTTTGGGGCTTTGTGGAGATCGTTCCGTTTGTGTTGCTTGAGAAAGGCCACATCCAGAGCTGCTTCTATGAAGAAATGATGAGCGAAGGCATTTACCCTGACCCAAGCCACATAGAGAGTTTAGCCAGTCACCTCAACTATTATGTGGAAGGAGGGCAAAAATATGCTGTGATGGGTTGCAAACAGGTAGTGGCTACAGTCAATCTGCTGTAAGAGCTGATAGAAATTCCAGGCCAGAGGGCATCTCTGATCCTGGGAGGGATGTCCTGAACTTGCTGATGGTTGGGTTTTGTTCTCAAATGAACAAGGATGAGAAATTGTTCAGTAAAAAAAGTCAGTAGAAATTTATGCCAGTTGACTGCTCCTCAGAGATCCTTTGCTTCCACTTGTTCTTCCTCTCCCCGTAGATAGTTCCAGTCCATTTATCTACTTTATCAAGCTAGAACTGTGCAGGAAGTGGGCTGTGTGGAGCATCTCTTTGGCATGCAGAAGGGTCCCAGGTTCAGTCCCCGGTATCTCCAATTAAAAGATCTCACAGTAGATGATGTGAAAGACCTTTGCCTGGGACCCTGGAGAGCCAAGGCCAATCTGAGTAGACAGTACTAACTTTGATGGACCAAGGGTCTGATCCAGTATAAGGCAGTTTCATATGTTCATGTGTACAAAACAGTGTCTGCTTCCTAGTAATAATATGATTTCTTTAGTGTCCCAACATGGGCATCCCCTTCATTCTACCAAATGTTTGCTGAACACTGAATCTTTTGTCAGATTTAGCCTGTATTTGGACTGGTAGCCTTCAGACCTCTGCACTGATGCTCCACTGTGGTGAGCCACTCAAGGATGGAGAACGAAAGGGAAAGAGGCAGTCCTCTTTAGGCTCTATCTATTGACAGCTCATTGGCTCTCCTTGGTCTAGTTAGGTCATAAGAGCTTCCAGATCAGGCTTATTTTATTATTTTATGCTGACAAGCATCTGGGCACATATTGAGCAATGAGAATCAAGTTTTTGTGCAGTTGAATATTTGGGTCTGAATAAGGATTTAAGTTATTTATTAAGGAATCTATGAGGGGATAAATAAGAAAAACGAATGCCATATTTCTCTGCAATTTTCCCCCCTGTAATTTTTCTCTTCCCTTTCATTAGAAAAGGTAAAAGAGTATTGTGCTCTTAGATGGGGGGAAGTGAGCTGTGTGTGTGTGTTGTATATTCTACAGTCTATTTGTCCAATTGAGAAAACATCTTAAATAAACTTTGTTCTGGTTTTGCCCAGATAGTGTCTTATCCCTGCTTATTTTCTGGTCTCTCTCCTCAGCCCACCCCCAGCCTCTCTGTGCATCTGAATGCTGTTGAAAAGAGTAGCTCTTACAAGTATCAGATTAACATGTAATTACTGGTATGTGTTCCCCATTTACACTGAGATATTCCAAGAATGGTGCTGCCAGGGTTGGTTCCCTTTGGTGGAGACAGCATTGGACATTTATGGAAGGTTGTAATACCTTCTGTATAAACAATATACAGGTAAAGTGGGACAAACAGGGCAGGAAATTCACACCCTGCAGATCCCCAAGAGAGAGATCGTGATCCTATAGCTATTGATACCAGAGGTGCAGAACTTCTTTGAGGACTAAAATGTTCCACTGGGAATACTACCAGGGTTGTTAGCTTTGGATGAGAGAATGCTCAAGATTTATGGAATCTATGCAACATTTACTATATACAAGTGTAGCACAAGTGGAGGAAAAGAGGCACTCCTGCAGGGCATCAGATCTACTATCCCATTATCATATCCCAAAGACCCTGCACTCCAGTGTACTTCATTATCAGCCAAACTGCAGCTCTTCTGCTGTTTATGCCAGATGATCCCAACTTCTGTGAGGAAATACCCACAGGCATTCGTCATAGGCCGAGATATACCACTTTCAGCTGTGGGACAATTCACACAATTATTTTTTTTAGGACCAACCAAAGGACACTGAACAAAGGCAGCAATTCCATGGTTTTCAACAAGGTATATAAAGTTTCAGAGGGTAGCCATGTTGGGCTGCAGTAGAACAGCTAGATTCCACCTTAGAGATCCACAAGATTTATGGGATCTAAGCTTTTGAGATTTAAAGTTCCCTTCATCAGGTATCAGATGAAGGGAACTTTGACTCTTAAAAGCTTATATGCTGAAAATATTGTTGGTCTATGAGGTGCTTCTGGACTTGAATCTAGCCGTTCTATTAAAGGACATTCATGTACTTTCCGTTTCCAAAATATGACAAATCCCATTTTCTTAAGAACTCTATCAAATATTTAAAATTAAAAATACCTCTTGTGAAGAAGTCAATTGGAGCATTTTTTTAAAAAAAATCCTGACAAATCCTGACTTCTTTTCCCTAGCTGTGCTACTCCTCACCCAAGGCTGCAGTTCTACAAACACTTACCTTGAATAAACCCCTTTGAACAAAATGGGACTTTACTTCAGAGTAAATATGACTAGGCTTGCACCGCAAATGACTTGCAAATATAAATGTTATAAATATTGTACATATTGTTTATTCACATTACGTTTAGCTGTCTTTCATCTTTTGGAGGCAGAAGATTGTGTTCCTGTGTATGGGGTCCTTGTAGAACTCAGGTTTCTCAGGCTTTAGGTACTTCAGGTTCCCATTAAATGTTTTTGCCTCAGGTTTGGTGTTAAGCTTCCTGTTGAATAAGCTGCTTCTGGCTCTTTCATGCAGGTATGGCAATTTCTCACTCTCTTTTTAATCAGGTTCTTGTATCACATGTCTGTCTGAACCTTCCTCTAGGGAGCTCAGGGCAACATACATAGATTTCCCCTCCTCCATTTTATCTTCACAACATTCCTATGAGGTAGGTCAGGCTGAGAAAAAGTTAACAGTCCAATAGCACCCTGTGAGAAGAAGAGGAGTTGGTTTTTATACCATTTTTCTGCCCTAAGGAGTCTCAAAGTGGCTTACAATCACCTTCCCATCCTCTCCCCATAACAGACACCCTGTGAGGTAGGTGGGGCTGAGAGAGTTCCGAGAGAATTGTGACTGGCCCAAGGTCACCCAGCAGATTTCATGCAGAGGAGGAAGGATGGAAATCAGACCCGGTTCTCCCGATTAGAGGTCACCACTCAACCACCACACTGTGCTGGCTCTTAAAGTACATATTACAAGAGTCAAGTCTGGGTTCCATACAGCCATATGGCCATAAAGTAGCTGGGGAGAATGTCTGTTCAAAAGAAATCCCGACTGAGCTGGAAATCACAATGTTGGGGAGGCCTCTTACCTTCCCCTCTGTACTTTTCTCCAAACTGAAATGGCTTTGGGGTGAGTTGTTTTCCCCCTTCTTGCTTCTCCACATTCAGTATTCTGCGCATGTGGATCAACCAAAAAAAAGGGGGGGGGAATAACTCCTTTCAGTGTAATTTCAGGTAGAGAAAAGGCACAGGGGAAGGCAAGAGCTCCCCTCGCCCCACCTTGTGCTGTCTCTGAGTACAGTCAGGCTCCTGGGGACTTTAGAAATGCATTTCCCCTCAGCTGTTGTGTAACTTTGGAAAAAGCAAGTTGAAAAAGTAATGTATAACTTGGCCTTAGAGTGTGGGACTGTTGCAGCACACTGGTGTATTACATGTACCCCATTTTTCCCTATAAATCTGCTTTCAACACTTCTTTATTATCTTTATCCAGCTGCCTCTTCTCGTACCTTGATGCCTTTTATTAAGGTATCTTTTCCTTTGTTGAGTGGACTGGCTGTGGAAGGAGTGAATGGGATATGCAAGTCATATTAATTGTTATTTATTTCTATTTTAAAGGCAACCAAGAAAAAAATCTTAATAAAAGAGGTAGTTTTGATTTTCTTTGGTTTGTTTGCTTTGTAAATTTTTGTAAAATAAAGGTTTCCTTTTAGTTCAAACACAAGAGAGAGAGCATAAATGTGACATTAGATACATTGATAATAGCGTAAGGAAAAATTAATGTATATTGAGATTTTAAAAATCAAAAGAGTGGGAGGGAGATGAAAACAGAAGCAGAAAAGGTATAAAAGAAATAAAAACTCTTGTTATGACATTAACAGCACAAAATGTAGTAACTGACAACATTTCCAGCTTAGGGTATCTCCATTTTGATTATCTTTCATTAACCTCTCACCATACTTAGCCAGGATAACCTGCCCAAACCCACTGGACTATGTTTTATGGGCCACCAAAAAGGTACAAACCTTGCCCCTTCCTGGGCTATCCAAAAAACAATCAAGAATTGTAAGGCTGGCTCAAGATTTTGGGGGAACCTTTGGCAAGACAATATCCAGTGGCCCTCTTTGCTTAGGGGGGTCATGTGGCATAGGGCTAGCATGTACAAAACGAAGAATCCACAGTTGTAAAGAGTCAATACAATGAAGAAATTCCAACTATGTAGCACTGTAATAACATGTTTATATCACCACCATGTACAATATTTGTGTCATTCACATCATAATAACCACAGGGAACAATAACTAACAATCAACATGGAGAGTATCTGTTGAACGTGTACATCCAAAGGGTTATTACATCAACTTCCCAGGAGAAGCTATAACAACAGAAATGTTTGAACTGTTGTTGACTTAATTTTTGACTGGTGCTACATAATACTAATTCTAGTTAATGTAATAATGTTCCAGGTCTGAAGAAGGTTGGAAACACTGGCCAGATCTAGGAGACCCATAACTGTCAAATTTAGGGAGAGACTTCACTGCAGCTTTTTCCACTATTGGATCTTGCAACATATGGTTGAGAGAAAATATAGTAGAGAAATAATCAATAAAGCAATATATTGAGCACAACATTTAAAGAAAAATCAGGTGTATGATACTCAGATTATACATTCGTTCAACTGTAACTCATGAGCAGGACTGACCCTCCTTTCCTTGAATGAGAGAGCCCGGCATGACTCCTTCACACTCCTTTAAATCCCATCAGTGCAACAGAGCTAAAGGTAACTTGAAAGGGACACAGACGACAACTCCCTGCAATGCACCTCCCACAAGAAATGCCCCCAGAAGCCCCTGAGTCATCTCCCAGGAAGAGAAGGAGCAGTTGGTGAAGTCTGTAGCATCCTTCTGCATAGCAACAAGTCTGGACAAGGCAATGTGTCTGGGACAGTGGCCAGCAATACTGACCAAAGATGCCAGCCCTGGGGTTCTTGCTCTTTGACCACTGAAAGCTCATCTCTGGCTCCATGCCTGCTTCAAGTAGTTGTACAGATATATGTTCAGCTTAGCTCTTGCACCCAGGAAATAAAGGGTGTTTCTTTCATATGGAAGTAGCCCGCAACTTTGCCTGCCACTGACAAATTAATTTTTTTAAAGGGTCTATTTTACATACACCACCTTATGCAATATTTTTGGAAACTAGGGCAGGTGAGTTGACTCATATATAATTTATTTTTGATGCCATGCAGCATTTTCTGCACAGCCGGCGGTGGCAGATTAATAACAACATTGGTCTAAAAATAGAAAACCACAATCAGGCGCTTAAAATGAAACTTGCATGGGCCTGGCATTTGTCTGGTCAGGCACAAGAGCGTTTCCTCCAAGAGGGTGTCCATCTTTTGAAATTAACTGCAATCATTATCAAACAAATGAGTCATGAGGGTCACGAGAAGCAAAAGGAGCTGATTCACCCATCTGTTTTGCAAAGCATTTTTGACTAGGATGGGCTGTCAGTTAGCCTATCAATTAGTTTTCAGAAGACAGGATTGGTTACAGGTAGAAGTGTGTTGGGGACATCACGAGACCCAGCAGAGTACATTTCCAGGATGTTAGGACAGCTGGTGAGTTGCCTAGGCAGTGTCAGGAGCTATACAGGACCAGGGAGAACCCTATTAGCCCCTTGTGCCACCTGATCCTTGCCTGGTTGGGAACTGCATTACCACTCCTTGGCCATCTGAAGTGGAAGTGCCGCAGCAAACCAGGGAGGGCCTGCCAGAGCCCCTGCTTCAAGACTCTGACAATTTTACACTGTATATTTGTGCTGCACTTACAGCCGCTGAACTCTCTTCATTTACAACAGGGGAAGGGGAAGAACTCTGTACACCATCCTGAGCTCCTTAGAGAATGAGATAAGAATGTATAGCTAGAAGAGTGCAAGGAAAGTCCTTGGAACTGGCTGGCAGTCTCTCTGCCCTGATCAGAATGGCCCACGCTAACCCGATCTCAGAAGATCTTGTAAACTAAGCAGGATTAATTTTAGCTTATCTAGCTTGTACTTGGCTAGTACTTGGTTAGGAGCCCACCGAGGAAGTCCAAGGTCACAATGCAGAGGAAGGCAATGGCCAATCATCTCTGAACATCTCTTGCTTTGAAAATGTCTTCATAAATCAACTTCAATTTGGCAGCACTTACTACCATCACCAGTATCTGGATTGGCCAGGTCTGGTATGGGTTTGGCCTTTTTCCTTTCTCTGGAACAAGACCTTCTCGCTGCTGCATTCCAGCTTCCATCCCCAACAACCAACTGGACAGACCTGGGGTTGCAGAACTCCAGATCTGGCCCCAACAAATGAGAACTCTCTGGCCTGGTGGCTGAGATGGGGTGGGCCAGCCTCCCTAGACCTCACAACAGCTCTGTCCCTAGGTGAGCGGATTCTCTTTTGGCTGCCCCAGCACTCAAGTACTGCCCAGTACAGTCATACTGTGGCAGGAGGAAGAGATTTGGTGTCGGTGTACCAAACCGGAAGGCAGAGGTCTGGTATGAGGTGTACCAAACCTTTCCAGTTCAGAGGAAAACTGAACTGCCTTATATCAGGCAACACAGTTGGTTTATGTGGCCTTCAGCTGTCTAATGGAGTTCTAGTCTCCAAGGTCTCTGGCAAAAGCCTTTCCTAGCCATGGTCTCAGGGATTACCTACATGGCATCCCCCCCCCCCCCCTCTGCCGTGTTGGGTCCTCCGTGAGCCTGCATGATCCATGAGCTCTAGCAGATTCCCTACTGGGAACTCAATTGCCAGTAACTCCATTTTTATTAGGACAGCAGCACATAAGGAGACAGGGCACCAGCCTTCTCTCTTGTAATATGTATCCTGACCTTAAGTGGCCCCAGTGGGGCTGTTTGGCCTGTGGGGATGCCATGAGTATTGAGGGGGTACACAAAGATTTCCCCAACAGGAGAATTAGCACTCGCCCCCCAGCATGGACAGAGAGGCACAAACACTCCAAAGTCCTTATCTGCATCGGGCACTGCAAATATGCCTGGGAATTGTACTCCTAGAAGGGAACCTGCAAGCACACATGCATCCCACAGACCCAGCCCAGGGAAGAGCTGGGGGGGAAAGCCCCATCAAACTCACAGCTTTGGCCATCTCAGCAGGCCTGTAGCTAACCCAGGGCCCATGAGGCATGGCACCCTGACAGGGGTTTTTGGGGGCCCACACCCCCATCCCACGGCCATGCCCCTCCTGTGTGATTTAAATTGTATGGGAGGGCTTGCAGGAGCAGCCACTGCCCCCCTCACACCTTTTAAAGGGTCTGCCAATCAACTGATCAGCAAGCTCTTTAAATCATGCAGGAGGGAGACAGATGGCCCCCAACCTCTCCAGCTTTCTGCATTCACCCCCATGGGCCCCTCCCCAGTGGCCCCCTCCCCCTGTGGCCCCTAGCTATGAAGCTGCATCCCATGCAACACTCATGCCTTGTTGCATCTACAGAAAAATCAAGCAAGGGGGCCACCTCAGGAGGATGTGAAGCCTGGTCTGCATGCCAACCTGTATGTACAATATTTCTAAGCAATCCAGAGAAGAGTCTGCTCCTCCCAAAGAGTGCGAGGGTGTGTGTGAGTAAGGTCAGGCATTCTGCTGGGGAATTACCCTGCCTTCCCCCCCCTACTTTGGTAATGAAAGGCTCACTGGCATCAGAAGAAAGGAGGGGAGCTGAATGGCTCCGAGGTGTTCTGTTAAAATTAAGTATCACCTGAGCAATCTCACTGGAGCTTCTTAGCAGGAGGGTGGTGTGCCTTGAATTGCCCTGGGCTTCAACAGATTGTGCAGGCAGAACAAATTCCCTTCCTCCTCCCTCCCGCAAGCCTGACAAAAGTGTTGTTAACACACATCATTGGTAATGGCGACATCTGGATCCCTCACATCTGCTCGCCCGCACCCTTGTCTTGGCCCAGGAACTGAAAGATCGTTGTTTTCCCTTATCTATTTCAAAGCTGCAAATCTGGCCCCCCCATCCCTAAGGTTCAGAGCACTGTGGCAACGTTTAAAACAATCAGCTAAAAGAAAACCCCCAACTGAATAAAACATCATTCATATTTATTGCTATAGAGCAGAAACCAACACCTGGAATTGTGATAGGAATGTAACAGGGAGTTAATGCAAATGCCAGAGCACAGGGAAACAATTAGAGTTGCCACCTCTTTCCTTGGCAGGTCTCCTGTGCCCTTAACACAATGTAGATCAAACTTCTGGTAGTGGGAAAACACTTTTAGCTGAATAAATATTATTGGGATGCTTCTCTCTTACGTCCCAATGGACAGCTTGTTCCAGGGGAGATAAGTCTGCTGCATCTTTGCATCAGCTGCAACTGGATCATTCAACCCTGCCTGATGCAGAGGCATAGAAAAAGAAAATAATCCGTGAACATACAGTATAATTCTACTCAATCAAACTACTTACAAATATTTCTTAAATGCCACAAACCCATAAAGTGACCAATTGGGAATGCAATAATGCAGAAATCCCAAAGTACAAAAAGTTCATACAAAGTCCAAAAAGGAAGGAGTGACTGTAGAGTCACTGTAGAAGGAATATCCTCCTTCTCAAATGCTTAGCTGCGAAGATCCAGTTCGGTTCCAGTTCCAAAAGGGCAAACTGGTTTTCTTTCAGAAGACCTCTCACTATCACTTCTCGGCCTTATGGCTAAGATCAAGTGTAGTGTCTGTTCTTACCAGCTTTATATCTGATATGTCCTCTATTTGCGGACTGCATATTAAGCAGGTTTTTGGAATTTGGAGATGGAATAGGGGTTTGTTCCATCTACTCCATGCATCGATCTGGTATTGCAGTATTTCCAGAAATGGTGCACAAAATTAAAAAGAAGAAGAAGAAGACCTCTCACTTTTTGGGTTGATTCAGAGGCATGGCAGAATAGGGCTGATGCAGAGCCATGGCCTATCTACCCTCAGTTCAAGGTTACACTGGAGCAGTAACTCATGCAGAGATATAACAGGTGGGTATTTTGGGATTGTGGGAGCCTTTAATTTATTGCAATTGTCTTGTGCCATTCAGTAAGTTCCAAAGAACAAAGGAATTGCAGTTGTTGATTATGTCTTTTGCCTGCAAAAGGTCCCATGTTCAATGACTAGTGACTCCAGTTAAAGGACAGCAGATTTTGGGAAGGCTCTTTCTCTGTTTGATATGCTGTTAGATCCCCACAGATGAATGATCTGAATGAACTGATCAACTGACAGTTTAGCAGTTGACAGCTGGGCATCACTGTGTGCTCCTCTGAGACTGGGATGGTCTTACTCTGGTTGCTTCCACATAGGCATAGGAAAAGCTGCTTCTGCTATGGAGGCAGTAGGGTGAAGGTGTGTAGGGATGGAGTCTGCACATCCCATCACCACACCTAGTCCTAAAACCCCAGCATAACCAACCTATAGCAAAGCCTGTTAATGGAAGCAGCCCATATGGAGGTAGTTGCTAGTCAGCCCTTAAAGGTGTTCTGGGCCCAGTGAGATTCTGCACATCAGAGACAGCCACTGGGAATGGGCTGCCCTTAGTGACTGGCTGTCCCAGACGTCAAGTCATTTGGGCCAGCAATACACTACTCCCCTGTTGCACCCTTTGGGTTGATTTATACCCTTGCCAGCTACCTGAAAACCCAGCTTCCGCCAGGGATTGAACTCAGGTCGTGAGCAGAGCTTAGGACTGCAGTACTGCAGCTTTAACACTCTGCGCCACGGGGCTCTCTCAGTTCCTCTCAAATGGTATTCATGACTCCCATAGCTTGCTGCTCTCCAAACAAAGTCAAAGACCTAACACAATTGTTTAGTGCCTCTCAGTTCTGTTTTATATGCAGGCAAAGATCAGTGGAGCTGTCAGAAAATGCCAGCCAAGCCTGGGTCCACAGTGGATGCCCCTCATGTAGTGGTAAGCCACGTAGGGGAAAATACAGTTACAGGCTAGCTGCCATTTGTATGCTCCTAATTGATAGATTAATTCTCCCCAACAATGGTGTTACATAAGAGTGATTTTAAAAAAGGCTTTACCACATTCTTGGGATACTTGACATGGGGTGGTAGACAGGGTGCATTGTCTCTTCTGTTTAATTTTGCTTCCTGTTCCTGGAATGAAGGACCTTCCTTGAACCAGATACCTGAAGCATGTTATAGGGGTTGTCCTGGCTTGACTGTTAACAGGAAGAGTTTGCAGTGATTCTGTACTACAATCCAGTTTACACCAGTCTAGGTCAATACTCCCATACTGGAGACTTCAAAAGGAAGAAGTTGCCATGCCAACACCACTACAAAGCTGCAGCATTTTAGAGATAGTTGAGAGGCCAACAGTTAGGTTCTGTCCTATGGAGAGTTCACTAAGGATAAAAGCAGACATAATGATATCCTTTCAGCTGCCCAGAGGCCACTGCCATATTAAGGTCATTTTAAGAAGAGGAGGAGGAGGAAGAAGGAGGAGATGATGATATTGGATTTATACCCTGCCCTTCACTCTGAATCTCAGAGACTCAGAGTGGGCTCACAATCTCCTTTATCTTCTTCCCCCACAACAGTCACCCTATGAGGTGGGTGGGGCTGAGAGAGCTCTTACAGAAGCTGCCCTTTCAAGGACAAGCTTTGCGATAGCTGTGGCTAACCCAAGGCCATTCCAGTAGCTGCAAGTGGAGGAGTTCTCCCAGATATGAGTCTGCACACTTAACCACTACACCATACTGAGTTGGTTTTTATACCCCACTTTTCTCTACCTGAAGGAGTCTCAAAGCAGCTTACAATCGCCTTCCCTTTCTCTCCCCACAACTCACACCTTGTGAGGTAGGTGAGAATGAGAGAGTTCTGAGAGAACTGTGACTGGCTCAAACCACCTAGCAGGCTTCACATGGAGGAGGAAGAGGGAATCAAACCCAGCTCTGCAGAATAGAGTCCTGTTGCTCTTAACCACTGCTGGCTTTTAAAATGCTGCAAGTACCCAATCCTGATCAGACCCTCAGTGCAGATCTCTTATGCCCCCCATGAACCTTTTCAAGTGCTAAAACAGATGTGGGGGGACAGTGCAGCCATTTCAGCAGTTGATAAGGTGTGGGGTGGTGGTGGATAAAAACACTTCAGCCAACCATACTGTGGGCCCAATCAGAATCAGGCTTCTGCAGCATTTTAAAATGATTTTCAAAAGATGGTGGTGTCCTTGTGGTGGCCATGAGGATGCTAGCATGTCTGGTATGGCCATAAGCCACATGAAATCACTGGGTTTAGACTACAGAAACTCTGCTTTGGGTTGCATTACGAATTGATTAGGTTGGCCAGGAATATCTGCATGCAGTGACTGATTATTTGAGAACACAGAAAAGTGTGATGTGAAGTCTTGGGTGCCAGCTTTTTTTAAATCTCAGTTTATTTGGGTTTTTAAAAAGAGTACTAGCCCTGATGGTAGTGAGATGTGCTTGAAAGTGCACAGGCAATGCCTGGTGAAATTTCAGGAAACAAAGAAGTAGGGGTATGCAGAAAAAATGGCATTTTGGAGATCCAGATTTCAGGGAGGGCACAATTATCAGTATTCAGGTTATTCAGGCCCCAAATACTGGTTTGGTACACAGATGTGGGCTTTTGGGGGGAAGATCCTTATCCTGATATTATTTGAATCCATTATTCCCCATGGGAAATCTTTCAGCAAGGTTGGAGTGGATGTTTTTCAAGCAAATTGCAGTGAAGCTGGTGCTGCCTGTCCACTAAAGAACCCTCAGGTTTCAAGTAGATTGGATAAAGAGTTCCAATTCCATGATGCCCCCAGCCATCTTCCATTGATTTGTGCGGGCAGATATTCCATATTTTCTCCAGGGCAAACAATAGCCAAATATGCAGCACCAAGCAAACCAAACACTAACCAAAAGCTGCCCAATGCAAACAGAATCAAAAAGCCCAGCAGAACCAGAGAATCATAGCAGAACCACAGGCCAATGTGGCCAGTTTAACACAACTAATGTCAAACTAGAGAATCTAAGCCAATGTTTTAAGACATGGAAATATAAAATGAGGGAATCTAATGCAGTGTAAAACTTGAGAATCCACATCAAACTAACTTAGGCAAGGGACAGTGTTGGAAGACCAAACCAAGACCAAGATCTGGCAAGAAGACACTGACACACACACCCTGTATAATTTAAGGAAAACAGTCCTGTGAGCCTTAAAATGATGCCTGGATAGTCCCAACTATTTCCAGAATTTTTCAGGACCCTTTTAGTGGTATTCTGAAACATTCCAAATACCATCTGGATAATCCAGATTGATAATATATAATAACCTATAATGTATTTGGGAGGTATATCTTTGGACTGGAAATATTCAAATGCATATCACTACAGAGAAATGTATAGAAAAGATTACTCATGGTGGGAGCGGGGGGAGAATACAGCTTTATTATTTCACTATGCAAAATAGTAAACATGAGTGGATAAGGTATGCAAAACAAGACAAACTGTACACATTTACATAATTTGAAAATTATGGTTCTTATAATTACTCTGCCATTAAACTTTATGGGTTACCTTAGACTTTAGCTCAGCAGCCACATACAGCTCTTTCACACATATTATGCAGCTCTTGAAGCCCCCACTGCCCTGTTGGCTGGCTCTCTTTAAATCACTTCTCCAAGCCAAGCCAGATAGCAGCTTGGAGAATGCATTTAAAGTTAAGGTTGCTTTCTTTTCACCTCCCCAACCCTATCTATTTCCTTCCTTCCTTCCTTCCTTCCTTCCTTCCTTCCTTCCGAGCAGGAGAAAACCATGTATGCTGCCCCGCATTCCTTGGAGGAAAGAAGCATGGAGGAAATTATTATGCATCACAGAATTTAAGGTTTCTTAAGATTTCTTAAGCACATGCTGCACACAACCATGAAAACATTTGTCTGCTTGGACATAGAGCATGTTTTTTTTTTTCCTTAGAAGACGCACAAAGCATATCTTAGCCTCCTGATTAATGATACTGGATATATTTTGCAATGCTGGCTAATTGCAAGAGTTTGGGGAAGTTACTGGGTTGATGTATTTACTGCTGAAATTTTAATTCTATTGGTTATTCTATGGATTTTATTGGTTTTTGTATTTAATAAAGGATCATGAGGACCCAATTACAAGTGATACTGAAGTGATTAAATTAGCTGGGAAGAAAACAGCCAGAGGGAAGAGCTAATGCAGATCAAGAATACCAGGGAAGGCCCTGACCTAGATAGCCCATGCAAGCCCAATCTCATCAGATCTTGGAAGCTAAGCAGGGCTGGCTTCAGCAAGTACTTGGATTGGAGACGTCAAAAGGAAGGAGGCGGGGGGAGGCAGGTGGGGAGGCTTTATTCAGTCACCTCCCCAAATATCCTCCAGGCCCCCGGTAGGGGTCAGTCACCAGAGGTTTCCATGACTTCCAGGTGCACACACACTCATGCACACACATGCACATATAAACATTACAACACCCCCCCCCCCCCCAAAAAAAATAAGAGCACAAGGAAAGGGTGTGTTAACTCCTCCATCCACCCCAGCACCATTTTCTTGAATGGAAAAAGTCCTTCAAGTATGTTGACTGGTGCAGTGGTCAGGAATGGCCTTGCGCATGCAGAGGATTATGCTGTATCGCTGAGCTGCAGTTTTTGCACCAAGGCCAGCCACTATAACAACATGTGGAGCAAGTGATGGGAAAGCCCTTTTCTTCATGTCACTTTGGAGAGTCACAGCCAGTCAAAGTAAGCCATGCTGAGCTAGATGTATTACCCAAGGGTCTGCTTTGGTTCTGCTGCTCCATATATTCAACTGACAACAATATTGTGAGGTAGGCTAGAGTGAGAAAGTGAGTTGCCCAAGATTCCATGCCAGCTGGAATTTGAACTCACATCTTTCTGGTTCAATTTATTCAGCAATTTATCTACCATGTTATTTCATGATCCCCAAACAGCAGCTGATGAAGACAAAATGTTGCCCGCCCTTACAGAGGCCATCCCAAAACTGGTTGCCCAGCACCCTAGCTAACTTTGTTGCTTGGCACACATCACCTGTACACAAAACTTGGCAAAAATTTCAAGGCTGCAAGGCTAATACTTGGAAAAATGTGACACCCCTCATCTCCAGAATTTCAGAGCCCTGCCCCAGGTTTGAGCGTTTTGCTAGGAGCAGCATCGGAAGCCCCTGGCCTTGGTCGCCATCCCCACCCGTGGGTGTGAACAGGTGAATGTTTTGGGCCAGATGCCGTGCAGAGTCACCTGTGAGTCAGAAAAGCTCCTCCCAGGCCACTAGGCAAATAAAGTATATATAGCCCAGGAAAAAGACAATCAGATAAGAGTACCTCTGAAAGGCTAAAAAAAATCACAGTGAGAGCCCTGCTCCACATCTCTAAATGTTATGCCTTAACAAGCCACAGATTAAGGTTTTGGATAGGATTTATTAATATCGTCTTTTTCAACGAAGACAAGTTGCTGTTGGATTTCCACAGTCTCTGGAATTTTGTATATCTTGGCTTGTAAAATGATGCCTTATGATACGGGCGCACTGGATTCCAGAAGACCTTCAGTGATCGGAACTTTTGAGAGCCATCTGATACTACAAAGTTCAGCAAAATCTCCAAGATACCCAGCTCGGAAGGGCAGAAAGCCTAGCAGAGTGCTGTACCCTCCACTGGTGAGAAAACATATCCCCCGGGAGGAGGGTGACCTTATCAAACGCTGGCTTCTCTTTTTTGTTGGCATACTCTTTTTGCAAATCTTGATGGAGGAGCCTATCCCAGAGATGCAGGACAGCGGCGGCAGCCAAGGCGATGCTGAGGACCAACTGTGTGAGGCTTCCACAGACACCCAGAGTCTCAGGACTCTGTCAGGAAATGGAACTGCTCTGAGAGAAATGAGCCCAACTGTCTTCCCAACAGGCCTCGAGAGAGAACTTACTTTACACGAAAGCCGCCAATTCAGCAAATGTGTGGAAATGCCTGCAGCCTCCACAAGCCAAGTGGGTTCCGGATAACCCATGACTTCCAGAGCCATTTTTGCAGTGATCTAAGGAAGAAGAAAAGGCATCGCTGCTCAAAAGACTTCCACCCTGATATCTGCAGATAAAGTTCGTCAAGGACCTAAAGGGACTTTTCATATTGGTTTGATGAGCTGGAGCAGATTCATTCAGAACTTCAGCAGAAGATCTCAGAGGTCTCAAGACAATGTCCAAGGTTTCATTGCCTCTTGGCCCAGGAGGTGGGGACAAAACACCCATTTGTGTCTAGGGCATTGTATGAGGACTTGGACTTGTGACCTTCTCTTGAGCCACATAAGGTCTCTCTTGGCAGGCTCATTCCAGTTCTCTCTGTCTTGGGGCCCCATAGGCTATGGACATCTCCTGCCTCCAGCAAAGTACTCTGGTGGCCTAGAGGTTAGTGTGATGTGCTGGCGTTCGGCCATCTCTATATTTTGTCTGTAGGATTGTTTTTACTTCTTGCTTCACAATGTTCTTTTTAAAAAATCAAGCAGCTTCTCTGATTAATTATATGGCCTCCTGAGCAACTTGAAAAGGCACTGTTTTTCCTTCTTTTACCTCCCCTATTTTTTGTCAGTTTGTTCCTTTCTTTAGAGTGCAAACTTGCAGGCTTTAACTACACTTTATAGGTTGTACAGCATGTAAATCTTTAGGTGCTTAATAAATATTTTTGAACCCTCTTGTTTCCCCCCACACACAGAATTTCAAGAGGCCCAATTGTTATGGAAATAGCTCAACGTTTCTTTTTAATGACAATCACTAATTGCACTTAACTAACAATGTGTCCTAATATAACGATTTAAGGACTGATTACCTACTCTTCTTAGGTGTATACCTCAATAAGTTTTAAGCATGTACTTGGCATATGAACAAGACGGATAGGCGGACTTGTGTTTACACACACACATATCACACTTACGTATTCATCTGGAAGTCAACACTATCTGCAGTTCCTTTTGTGTATATATTCAGAGAGGTCAGCCTAGGTTTGCTATTGCATAATATGCAAAAGGCACTCACAGGATCAGATAAGGTGAGACAAAAGGGTTCAGGGAATCCCAGGTTTTAAAAAAACTGATTGTAAGACAAAACATTTTCTGTATTTTTGTGTGCCTGAATTTGGAAGTCATGGCAACCTCTGGAGACTGACCCCTGCTGGGAGCCTGGAGGATATTCAGAGAGGACCTAAATAAAGCCTGCCTCTGTCCTCCCAACTGCTGGTATTTCAAGGAGGTCTTCCATCCAAGTACTTGCCATAGTTGACCCAGCTTAGCTTCTGAGATCTGATGAGATTGGGCTTTCCTGGGCTATCCAGGGCAGGGCATAACAAAAAAAAAATTGACAGGTAATAAGAAGGGCGTTTGCTTAATCTCTATTTTCATATGAAGGGTTACTACACAAGTGTTCCCACCATTACATATTACTCAAAACCAGGGCTTTTTTTGAGCAGAAACACAGTTCTGGCTGGCTTGACATCAGTAGGTGTGCAAATGAGTTCCTGCTGGGTTTTTTCTACAAAAAAGCCCTGCTTGGGACTATACCATCCAGAAAGTGGGTTCAGTAGCCCTTACATTGCACCAAAATAAAGGATGTGAACCACTCTGGACACCTGAAACCAATATGCAAATACTATGTAGTATCTGCCATCGGAGGCTAAACAGGTGGCAACTTGAGAAAGAGACTTCTCAGTTCTGGTATGCAATTCCTTCCCCAGGGAAATATGTATGTCTCCCTCTATTGTTGACTTCTGCCAGCTGCGAAGACTATTTGGTTCTATATAGCAAACCCCCAAGAACTGTAATTAGCCTCGTCCCTGATTTTTGGTGTTATGTATGTTTATATGTGTCAAGAAAATAGACCTCTAGTCAATTTCTTGTTCTTTCATTAGACATAAAATTAAACTTTGGTTTAGGGGAACAGAACAGGTCAAAGGGAGACGTGGGGTTTTGTCATGAGAAAAATTGAGAAGCCTGACTTGGACAAGGAGTAACAAATGGCCACCTGGAAGGTTTGTACCACCAACACATCTCACTTCTTTTGATGCTTGATCTACACTACAGAGAGAAGCACCTTTCGTGAAACTGCTCTGCTGAACCGTCTTGTTACCACAGGTCCATGTAGACATAGCATCACTGATCTGATTTTCGATTGGACAGAAGGGTCCTCTGCCCTCTCATATCTTTGACCTTAAAACAGCTGGTTTTATGATTCCTTATGTAGCTGCTCTCAGCTAACAGGAGACATGATGAGCTGACCCCTGAAGGTATCATGTGCTGCCTGGTGACTTGCTTGTTGGACAAAGAGACTTGAAAGACTGATTTACTTCCACTGAGAAGGGTAATTTTGAATTAATGTGTTATTTCTAGTTAGAGCCTTAAACAGTAGTTTTTAAATTTTATTTCTTGTTGCTTAGTTCCTCTGAAAATATTCTGCACCCTTTAACAAATACCTTTTGATTATACTGGGTGTTCTGTGCTTCGAGTGTTGCAATCTAAATTCAGTATGTTAGACTTCAAGCATCCACCTACTGGTAATTAGTTCATAGAAACTAATTCTGCAAGTGTCCAACTAAATCTTAGAAAGATCAGGAGTCTACCCACTGACTTCTGATTGTAGGGATGCTCTAAGGGGCTGATAGCAAGGCTAACTTCCCTGGTTTGTGAGGACTCACACTTCAGGTTGGTTGTGAAATTCTGAGCTCTGCCCCTCATACCAAGGGTTCCCTGGGTTGGGAATTCTTGACAATATATTTTCATTGAATTATTGTACATATGCTTTATTTTATATGTCTTTAATGTTGGAATGTTTTGATGTCTGCCAACTTGGGGCCTCTCTTTGGGTGGAAAGGCAGCATAGAAATTTATCAATCAATAAATAAAATAGTGCACATACTTAATGTGTGTAATATTCATTTATTCTGCTGTGGCCTGTTCTCTTCTTAAAAACAACTAAAATATTTATTAGGCTAAAGATATGCTAGAACATAATTATTCTACAGCCTCTCGTCAGCCTCATCAGCATGTGAAGGAATACCATGTGAACCATGTGATGCCTTAGCGTTCACACATTTACATTAATGAGTTGTAGGGATAAGATGCATCCATGACTCACTAAGATATAGAATTTTAGGGACTCAGCAAAATGTAGAAAGTGGATATAGAGAGTTTCGCCCCCTCTACCATAGTTCCTTCCCAGAGATGTTGAGAGATTCTGAACAGACAAAAAAAGTCCTTCTTCAAACAATGCACCATTAATTCATAAAACCCATCTCTACAAAGTGTAATGACAACTACTTGTGTAAGCTTTTTTTAAAAAATCACAGATAGCTTCAAAAAATTCATAATCTATCAGTGAGTGTTAGCCATGATGGCTGAATGAAACCTCCATGGTTAGCAGCAGAAGAGCCTCATCCATCCACCCATCCACAAAGTGTGGCCACTCCAGTGCTGATTAAAACATTTGCACAACAGAGTCATTCAGGGCTAGGGAGGTTTCTGCAAACCCAGGAAAACACAAGGTACATAGACAAATACATTTTAAAAATTACTTTGGGGTCACTTCCTTCCCTTCAAATTTTAAAATATATTACAAAGGGAGAAAAAACATTGACACCTCAAAATTGGTTGCTATAGTAATTCAATTATTTCCTCCCAACAAACAGCGCTATCAGCAGAAAGAGGTCAGGGGTAGTGTTGCCAGCCTCCAGGTGGAGCTTGGAGATGTTCCAGATTTACATCTTCAGACTCCAAAGATAAATCCTCCTGGATAAAATGGATGCTCCCTGGTATGTTGTTCCAGCATCCTTTGCAATCTGAAGGCATTCTACAACCAATGCAAGCATCTTCTTTGACCTGGGAAGGTTTTGTTTGCATTTAAACCTGTAAGCAGCATTAGGAAAACATATACTACCACTGCCTCCAATGGGAGGGAGGGAGACTGCTACCCCAACCTCAGTGCTAGTTCACACTTGAGCAAACACTTGCCAAGTCCCAATAATGTCAGGACCAGACAGTCCGCCCTCCCTGCTACCTCTTCCCATGGGTGTGTGGGCAAAAATTTTGGCATGCACAGTCTCGTCCTCCAGGTGTTTCCTCTAAATAGCTCTTTTGGTCTCATAATTATTCTAATTTGAAGCCTAGAGACAGCTTTTGTCCACCATAATATTGCACGAAAATACCTCAGGCCTGTTGGCTGAATAATGGCATCCCTTCGCTTGCTCACTCACGAGAACACTGAAGTGACTGCACAGAAGAAAAGAGAGAGAGCACTGCATTCAGGTGGCTTAATTTGGCCTAACCCCATTAAAGGTGTTCACCTTTCATACAATTGGAGTTGCCAGTTGTATGACAGAAAATAAATTAACTAGCCTGCACCTGTGTCTTTTAGGATCAAAAGTTACTTTGCATTGCAAGGAAGACTGTTGAACGCGAGTTCATTCACAAGTTCTGAACAATGGAACCTCCTTTGGGCTATACAGGGACACAGGATTCTTATCTCAAGCATTTCACCCTTGCACTTATCAAGCTGATAATAATAGGCATTGTACTGCTTCATCCTTTACAAGCATTCTTTACAACATCCAGCCCACCTCTTGACTGAGATATTGTTGGATATGCTAAGCAGAGTAAACTTGATACACACCCAGTGGAAATAAAGCAGGCACAGACAGATGTGAGATTTAAAAAAAGTAAAGACAGTCCCCTGTGCAAGCACCAGTCATTTCCGACTCTGGGGTGACGTTGCATCATGACGTCTTCATGGCAGACTTTTTATGGGGTAGTTGCCATTGCCTTCCCCAGTCATCTACACTTTCACCCCAGGAAGCTGGGTACTCATTTTACCGACCTCAGAAGGATGGACCCAGCTTCCGTCAGTTACTTGAACCCAGCTTCCGTCAGGATCAAACTCAGGCCATGAGCAGAGAGCTTGGACTGCAGTACTGCAGCTTTACCACTCCTTACATGTGTGATAGCTACTAATAAAAGGTTTACTAAATAAGAAAATTAGGAAGGGTTACATGGAAGAAAATAATAAATAATAAACAAACATGCTAACTGATCTTTCCTAGTTCTAACTCCATCTTGTCTTCTTCATCGTCTGGTCTGTCAGTGTGACAGAACAAAGGAGAGAAAAGTTTACTCCCCAAAACTCTACCTCCAGTGCGTGTGACAAACTGTATGTAGCCTCAATGCATTGATCACCCAATAGGCATTCCCAGACTCTTCTAATCAAGAATAATACCTCCTATTCTCTGGTAGAAAAAACATGCCTAACAGGGTTCTAAATTAACCAGCTAACATTAGTATACACAAAAAATTTAACTCTTTCATGACTGAAGTATGACATTTGCAAAACCCAACAGATATTTAGACTCACCTCAGAGCTTTGATTCTGGAACGCTCATACCCTGAAAATCTAGTTGTTCTGTAAGGTGCTATTGGACTTGAATCTATCCCACCATGTTTCATTTAGCCCTGGAGCCTCCCAACCACGACAGCCCCAGGGCTAATGACAGCATTGGTGCAGAGCTGGTGAGGTTTGATAGTCAGAGTGCTGACCTAAGATGTGGGAGGTCTGAATTCAGGGCCCTACTCTGCCAAGACATTCACCTCAATGTGACCTTGGGCCAGTCATTCCATTTTAGCCTAGCCCACCCCACAGAGTTGTTAAGGAATTTAACCTAGGGTGGGAGAGTGCTCAAGGTTCATAACGCAGCACAGCTTAACTGGGTAGTCTGTGTAGACAAGAAACAAAGTTATACACAGACCCTCTTTATTTTTGTTAAACTAATGAGTCTTATTTAAGGAACTCCATTCTAGGCAGGATAGAGAAAGGATTATAATCTAGTCTAATCTACAGGGTGGTGAGAACCAGAAAGGATTGTGAGGCACTCCAAAGGGATCTGTTGAGGCTGGGTGAGTGGGCGTCAAAGTGGCAGATGAGATTCAATGTGGCCAAGTGCAAAGTAATGCACATTGGGGCCAAAAATCCCAGCTACAAATACAAGTTGATAGGTTGTGAACTGGCAGAGACTGACCAAGAGAGAACTTGGGGTCGTGGTAGATAACTCACTGAAAATGTCAAGACAGTGTGCAATTGCAATAAAAAAGGCCAACGCCATGCTGGGAATTATTAGGAAGGGAACTGAAAACAAATCAGCCAGTATCATAATGCCCCTGTATAAATTGATGGTGCGGTCTCATTTGGAATACTGTGTACAATTCTGGTCACCACACCTCAAAAAGGATATTATAGCATTGGAAAAAGTCCAGAAAAGTGCAACTAGAATGATTAAAGGTTTGGAACACTTTCCCTATGAAGAAAGGTTAAAACACTTAAGGCTCTTTAGCTTGGAGAAACGTTGACTGTGGGGTGACATGATAGAGGTTTACAAGATTATGCATGGGATGGAGAAAGAAGTCCTTTTCTTCCTTTCTCACAATACAAGAACTCCTGGGCATTCAATGAAATTGCTGAGCAGTCAGGTTAAAACGGATAAAAGGAAGTACTTCTTCACCCAAAGGGTGATTAACATGTGAATTCATTGCCACAGGAAATGGCGGCGGCTACAAGCATATCAGCTTCAAGAGGGGATTCGATAAAAATATGGAGCAGAGGGCCACTGTGTGACACAGAGTGTTGGACTGGATGGGCAATTGGCCTGATCCAACATGGCTTCTCTTATGTTCTTATAATCTTGTCTGACAGCTAGGATGGATGTCCTGCTCTCACAGTGCCAAGATGGAGAAAACTAACACAAACCAATTTCGCACTCACTCTTATGCCGCTCTCACACCCGTCTTCTCAGTGCAGTGTCCGCCCAATTTCCCACCATTTGCGCAGGGCTGCAGCAAACATTGTGGGGTTTGCGCAGCAAATGGAAACTAGTTTTTAGCAGTTTCTGTTTGCTGCATGAAAACCGCTATGTTTGCTGCAGCCCTGGAGCAAATAGTGGGAAATCGGGAGAACGCTGCACTGAGAAGACGGACGTGAGAGTGGGGTAAGGTGATTGCGAAATCGGTCACAGTGTGGAGAGAAAGTGTTAGACTGGAAGGAAATTTCCCTAAGAGTCCCAATCTACATATCAAAGGGATAGTACTAGAGAGTAAAAGGAAGGACAGTCAGTGTCCTGTTCTCTCTGTTTCTCTGACTCTCTTACAGACTCCCCTCTGAAGTCTAAAGCTAAGAGACAGCACGAAGTCCTTCACTTCCTACAATTGTGAGAATACAAGGGGGGAAAAGGAGGACAATGTATGCTGCCCTGAGCTCCCAGGAGGAAGATAACAATGTGATACATAGGCTCATAGCATGGAGAAAAGCCTCTGAGGGTCAGCCAAAGGCACAGCTGCAGTCACTGGTTGAAAAGGTCATTGGCAGTGGAAGCAGGAATGTTGCTAAGGTTGCCAATCTACAACCCAGAGATTCTCCCAGTGCCTTTAACTTTGCCACTAAACTGCAAACTAGGCTACCGTGGCTTCTCTTCAGTCCCCTGCCAGTAACTTGTGCGGCATACCTGGAGTTTGGCTTGATACACGGAGGAGAGGAATTGGAGGATAGCCACAGTCCAACTTCTCGATTCTGCAGTTAATTAAAGGTACAGGATGACTTTTCAAAATTGTAATCTGGTGTTCTTAAATGCTTCATCCTATTTCTGTTCCCCAGCAAGAATCTGAACGGAACATGTGTGTGTGTGTGTGTGTGTGTGTGGGAGGGGGGCGTGTTTTGCAGAGATGTCTATAAGATCTCCCCCCATCGTAGCTAGGTTTATCAACTTTTAACACTGTGCTCTCCGGAACTTTACAAAATGCAGCCTATCACATAGAAACGTCTCAAATGAAGCTTTTCCTGGCATAGTGATAAGGATTTAGGAAAGCTTCTATTTAATGTCAGGATACAGTTAAAGGCAATAGCCCTCTCCCCCTTTTGAGAGTCAGTTTGTTGTAGTGGTTATCTGAGAGAACCAGGTTTGATTCCCCACTCCTTCACATGCAGCTGGCTGGGTGACCTTGGGTTAGTCACAGTTCTTGAAAGAGCTCTTTCAGCCTCACCCCACCTCACAAGATGTCTGTTGTGAGGACAGGAAGGGAAGGAGATTGTAAGCCGCTCTGAGACTTCTAGTGAAGGGTGAGGCATAAACCCAATCTCTTATTTTCTCTTTTTCATTTTTTAAACATTTGCAGTTTTAAGTGCCAATCATAATTTGTGGTGTGTACACAATACACGTCAAATTTTTTAAAAAGCTATACCAGTGGCCAAAAGATACTTGAACCAATGAGTCTTTATGGATGATTGCTACTAGGGTGTCACACAGGTTTGGGAGTGAGAGAAACCTCAGATTGTTTATAAAGGCGGTGGACCATCAAGGGGCTGAAGAAGAAAAAAGTATTTACAAAAACACTGTCTATATACAAAGTGTTATCACCAGGGCTTTTTTGTAGAAAAAACTCAGCAGGAACTCATTTGCATATTAAGCCACACCCCTGACATCACCATTGTTTCACACAGGCTTTTGTGTGGAGAAAGTCCAGCAGAAGCTCATTTGCATATTAAGCCACATCCCCTGACGCCAAGCCAGCCGGAACTGTGTTCCTGTGCGTTCCCGCTCAAAAAAAGCCTTGGTTATTACAAATGTGTGTGGATCTCTCAGTAACTGCAAAAACTTTATAGTTGGAGCCTGTTTTTCAAGATTCTCCTCTCCTGCAAGACGAAGTACTTGCTTTGTCTCAAAGGAGAAAGGCAAGCTTTGTGTTCTGTAAACTTCTTGCACTCCACCTCTCTGGGTTTGCTTTGGAGCCCAGGCCTTAAGCATTGTTGGGTGTGGGGTTTCATGCTGTACAAGCTGTTCCCAGAAAGGCCAAGGCTGCTTGGCTCTCCCTCCCTGTTAATCCCATCTGCCTAGGGATGATACCCCACCCTACACTGTTGACTTTCCAGAATCCATCTTGGGAAAAAAGAAAAATCTGACATCGTGCCTCTCTTTCATCTCCATTTCCCTGACCTCGTCTCTTTCCTTCTTTTGGCTGCTTGCTTCCTCTTTCTAGGATAAGATCCTGCATTACGGTTAGTTGCATTCCCAAGAAACGGCATTGTTTCCTCCTGAACGTAGTTCAGGGACAATACCTGCAGAAGGTTGCCAGGGTCAGTCCCTGGCAAGTATCTCAGGAAGGGCTCCAACTGGGATGGGGCCTGTGGATACACTCCACCATCTGCAGCATTAAATTGCTCCTTTTAAGGATGTATATTTTAAGAATCCAAGCTTTAAATTTGTGATTATAACAATTACTAAAGCACTGTGCATATCCAATATATGTGTATAAACATATACTCAATATAAGGCTGCATCATATGCTGGTATATAACTGATAGGTGCTCATTTATGTATCTATTTGTCAATTTAAGGGTTGTGGATCAGAGGTAGAGCACATGTTTTACATGGAGAACGTCTCAGGCACAACTTCAGTTTGCAGGCCTGAGACTTTGGAGAGTTGTATTCAAATCAGCCTCTTGTTAGATTCTGCCATATGGTTTTTCTGTTAAGGCATCAAAAACTGCTTCTCAGATTTGGCCACATAGAAGCATTTTTTGCTAATTAGAGCTGTGCTTGTCTGATCCTGCACTGAGCAGGGGGTAGGACCAGATGGCCTGTATGGCTCCTTCCAATTCTGTGGTTCTGTGATTCTGTATTGTTAAATGGAGGCATTTTTATTAGAGGTATTTTTTCACGCCACACCAGTCAGAGGAGACTAGCTGGACCAATTATCTGACTGAGTATAAAGCAGCTTCATATAGTCTCTCCTACTAACAGCAATAGGATTGCCATCTGAGCACTGTGGCAACCAGTGGGAGGCTTAGGGCATCAGGGAAATGGAAAATGTTGTTGCTGTGATGGCACATTGTTACTTCCAGCATAGACTCAGAAAAGACATTGTCAAACTGGGATGAAACTCTAATATTCTGCTGAAACTCAATAGCGACCACAGAGTTTCAGTGGAATCCTATAGCGTCACCCCAAAGCAATGTCATCACTTCCTGATTTGCTCTAGAATGATGTGCTATCACAGTGATGGTCTTTCTCGGTGGCCCATCCAGTCTTCATAAATCTTTCCCCATCATTGCTTACTTACTGAAATGAAAAGTCTAATTTTGCGATGGTTTTATTGTGCGTGTAAAGTGTCATCAAGTTGCAGCCAACTTATGGCAGTCTCACAGGATTTTCTAGGCAAGTGATTAAGAAGAGGTGGTTTGCCATTGCCTTCCTCTACAAAGTCTTCCTTCTTGGTCTCCCGTACAAATACTGACCCTGTTTAGCCTCCAAGACATGACGAGATCGGGCTATACTATACCATTCTATTTCTCATGGTTATATTTGATGCTATTTTGCTGTAAGACGCAATGATTTGGATGGCCCAGGCTAGTCTAATCTTGTCAGACTTTGGAAACAAAATAAGATTGGCCCTGGACAGAACTTGGATGGGAGACTACCAAGAAAGTCCAGGGTTGCTAAGCAGAGGCAGACAATGGCAAACCACCTCTGTTTGTCTCTTGCCTGTAAAACCTACAGGCTCTCCATGAGTCAGCCGTGACTCAGTGGCAATTTTCACTACCATTGCTAAAGTTGTGCTATTGTTTCAAATAATTATCACTTTTGTAATGTTTATGGAAATTGCCTGAGAGCGCAGAATAAAAATATTTTAAATAAATAGTTTCATGCCTTCTTCAAACAAACATTCTTTTAAACTTTTTGCTTAGTGAAGATCTAAACTATCCCTCATTATCTCGCTCATAACTGCAGCCAAAAATATAATAGCCCTGAATTGGAAATCTAAGCTCAATTTGTCCATAGATAATTGGATCCTCAAAATCTGGGACTTCATCACGATGGAGAAAATCACAGTCGATATTGACACCATAGACCCGATAAAGGCAGCTAACGATTTCTATGCAAAGTGGTATCCAATTCTGGATAAGATAGAGGTTGACACCACTCTTTCTTCTTCACTTAACCAACGGGTTATCCACAAGAGTATTCTTTTCTCGTGATCACTCTACAGCTGTATAACTTCATTTTATATAACGGTATGTATGTGGAATGAAAATCAAGGCATTACTGTATCAATGTTATTCTCTGTTTACAAACATTATATCTAAAATAAAAATTGTTTTATAAAAAAAATAGTGAAGTATCTTCGTTTACTCCATCTGGGAGCTTGCTATCAGATTTAGTTTATGTCTTCCTTTCTGACTACCTTTTTATCTACTCTAACATTTCACAGGTGCCAACTAAGATGTACTTACAACTGACCCATTCTCCTAACAAGGATCTCTCTCCACCCCTTCCTTCTCTACTGTTGTGCCTGACTTAAACATGATGCTGTCTGAGGCATAAGAACTCTACCTGTGTGATTGCACTCACACAGTGTCTCATTTTAAACTGGGCCACAACTGATGCAAAGCATCTATGTGCATATTTAAACTTAAACTTTACACAACATCAAAGGATTTTCACCTGCTGTGTGGCCTATTCATTTAATCTGCAGCACTGTCCACTAGTTTAGAAACCAAGCACCTATTTTTCCTTTTGACTGAAGATAGCTACATACAGATGTTGCAGCAACCTTTGATTTGTTCATGTCAGCTTATTCTTGTGCTGGCATACCTGAACATTTCCTGGTTTGGGAAAACATGAATCAAACTCCTATCAGCTGTGAGGTCCACGCTCATGCACAAGGACAAAACAGTTTTGTTTCTTCTCCAGAAGTTGGACTTCTAAACTGACAGGTTTGGAATCCCTGTTTGTAGGGAGAAAAACCCCTGCAGATTTACTCCAACACCTGTATTTTGATGTAAGAGAAACTGAATATGATTGAAGGATCCCTAAACAAGAACTATGAAGCATGCTTCATGTGCAAGGGAAGAAGGGAGGGAGGCATGACAACAAACAGTATTAGTGCCTGTTACAAGCATCAGAGGCTTGTGTTGCAACTTTTAAATGTTGCTGATATGTTCAAGGAAAACTGGTATTGTACAAGAGTGAAGGAGTGGACAAGGCATCTGAAGAAGTGAGCAGCGACTCATGAAAGCTCATACCCTTCCACAAATGTTGTTAGTTTTTAGGTGCTACTGGACTCTTCCTCTTTTTCTACTGCTACAGACAGACTAACATGTCTAAGCATCTTGCTCTATCTTGTACAATACTGTTAAAGATGTTGAAGGCTTGGTATTTAGGGTTGTTTCTGTTCTACTTGGCTTAAAATGATGTGATCCATCCTTGCTGGAAGGATAGGATGAAAATCAAATAAATACATGAAATGGCACATCCCGTTTTAATAAGAAACTGATAATGCTTTTCAATGACTGTTGGTATCTCCTCAATAGGCCTTTGTTTTGGGATGGGAAATTATTTTGCTTGTGTCCATCAGTGCTGAAGAGGCAAGCAGAAGGGGACAGGAGGGCATCTGTGTGAGAAGAAAGGAAGATCAGTTTTAGATTCTGAAAGAGGAGCAAACAGCCACTACTGGAAGTTGGCTGAGCACCATGGGAGGCACAGGATGACCCTCTTTAGGGATCTGAGGTTAAATAGCAGATGTGCTGCCTGGTAGCATGCCTCTGAGCCTCTCAACACGTGCTCCACTGGTACATTTGTAATTAAAGCAAATGTTACAAAAAAGTCCTGTCCCGAATGGTCTTTTATGTTAGATTCACTGGTATAGTAAGCCAGTAATTTCTGTCTCATTTAGCAGAGTGTACTAAAAAGGCTACATGCACCAGCAGCTTCTTTGTTCCGTAGATGCTAGCAAAGCGACAAAGTTACAGAAAGCCACTTGTCAGTTTCAAAACTAGTAAAGAGTTCTGTATTTAGTGAACTCCATTCTAGATAGGATAGATGAAAGATAGAAACAGAATCTAATTAAACTAACTGTGATGTATACAGATGCAGAGATGCATGTACTAATCGTCATCAGATGCATGTACTAATCGTAATCAATTTGTCTCCTGCTCTGAAGCCACATGGTTTTAATTGTTTTAATTAATTTCATGATTTATTGATCTTAGTTGTATTTGACTTTGTTGTAATCCGCCCTGAGCCCATTCACTGGGTAGGGTGAAATAGAAACTCACAAAATAAAATAAAATTAATAAATGGCCTGCATTCATGGTGCCAAAGTTGGACAACAATATGCTTCTTTTTTCTCTGTGTGTGAGAAAATGGAAGGCAGGAAGCAATTCCCTGAGAGTATCAGTTTACACACCAAAGGGATACAGGCAGAAGAGTAAACAGGAAGGATGCTCACAGTTTTTGCCTGTCTATCTATCTGACTTTCTTGCAACCCCTTAAGAGGTTGAGGCTAAGAGAGTGTCTAATCCTTCTCTTCAAACATTTTCTTCAAAAGAAACCTACCTGGGTAAGTACCACCTTGATAACTTCTTACCTCTGGGAGAAATGGGATGTGCATAACCCATACATCTTCAGCAGTTCAAAATGTACCTAAGCAGCTGCAAAGATGCAACATGTTCCCAGTGCATACCTTAGTGCTAAAAAGTCACTGTGAGTTCCCTGTATGTAGCTGCCAAACATTTTTTTTCTTTTAAATAGCTTGCGTGTGAGGCTGCAGTTTAGATCAGGAGGACCACAGTGCAGTGGGAAGAGGGTTTAAATTCCTGATCTGAAACTGCCCCACAGGGCAAACAGCAGCTCTGCAAGCAGCATTGCCAGCTTTCAGGTAGGCCTGGAGATCACACAGACCTACCTGGATTTCAATTAAAATCCAGACCGCAGAGATCAATTTCCCCAGAGAAAATGGCTGGTTTGGTTGATGAACTGTATGGCATTGTACTCCACTGTGCTCCCTGCATTCTGCAAACCCTATCTTCCCCCAATGTCACCTCAAATCTCTAGGAATTTCCCATCCTGCAGTTGGCAACCCTATCTGCAAGGCTGTTAGAGGCCAGGGCAATGGCATTGGTCAGGAACTGTCCCCTGCTCCAATCCAAACCAGAGTCCTGCACAGTGGCTATTTAACTATGAAATAAATTGCTTAGTAGCTCAGTACACAGATTTCTCCTCTGTGACTAATCTAGTTTGGTCCTTAGCATTCACCCATACAGACATAGAGCGATTTGTAAAGCGCATTCCTCCCAACTGCTGGGGAGGAACTAAATCCTAAAGCATGACATCCCTCAAGCATCTCCTAAACACAGAAATAGTGATTTGCCAGGAATGGGAACAAAAAATAGGGTCTCCCATTTCCTGTTCTCCTTTGTGTCCAGGAGGCAAGAAAAAAGGACCAGGGATACACTCTGGGGAGCTTGCATGCACTGAAAATTGGTTACTCCCATTCCCACCCCCCTCTTAGTTTATATAAGAACTGGCTCATTAAAGCTTGCTGCTGGCCAGTTTGTTCATTCAAAAAAGAAAAGGTCAGTTGATGTAATCAGAATGCCTGTTCTCTCACAGGCCTTTGGGATTCCTGTCCCGAAGTCACACTCCCAAAGAGTGAAACTTGCAAATTGTGTGGCATAAACTGTGTATTCACAGTAATTCCATTTACCGTGGATAAACTAGCCTGGACTAAGCGGCCTGAGGAGGGGGATCTGGTGCATTGCAAGGAGGAGCATACAAGGAAAGAAGCTTCATTGTTTCACACTTGATCTAGCTGCAAATCTGGGTTTACAATTCAGTGTATGCTCAACAGAGCTAACTCCAGCCTTCTGAGAGGTGTTTGCAAAGAGGTATTTATTGCATTCAGAGATTTTTTTAAAAAAAATAACATAGGCTGCTCCATACAAAGACAATTCTTTGTGTAGCTCTCATAGCAGCTACAAATGCTTCTATGGCATGTATACAGTAGTTTTCTCTGTACTTTCCTTGCCTAAGTCCCCTGCCACTACTATTTCTCCACTTTCACTAAGGGCTTTTAAAAAAATGGGAATTGCTAGAATGCTATAGCATTATGAAACTATATTGTTATGATTTAATAAATCTTATCGTCCATGTTTTAAAAGGTAAGCTTCTAGCCCTTTTGTTGCAGTGATATAATTTTGAACTATTAAATCATAACAATAGAATGTTATAATGTTATAATACTGCAGCCATCTCTCAGTTACTGATTTTTTTTTAAAAAAGCCCTCTGGTATGTCAGTGTGGCCACAGGGTCTGAACTAAGGAAAACAATGCCAATATGTTCAGGACCTGCAAAAATGTGTGCCTTTCCATCCATGTGATGCCCAATGGCACTTTGATTGCAATCTCTAAAAAAATCATAACAAAAAAATTGGGTTAACAAAAAAAATCATAACAAAAAAAGACTCAAGCAGTGTCGTATAAAATAACAGCAGAGACGAACAGAGGATGATGTTGAGTGAGTGCTCCTGAAAACAAAGCTGCAGTATGGCATCCAAGATGGAACAAAATATCACAAGAACATAAGAGAAGCCATGTTGGATCAGACCAAAAGCCCATCCAGTCCAACACTCTGTGTCACACAGTAGCCAAAAAACCCAAGTGCCATCAGGAGGTCCACCAGTGGGGCTAGAAGCCCTTCCACTGTGCCCCTCATGTGGATATCCATGGCTCCATGGTCTTAAAACACTATGACACTTCTCTAATTTTTTTAACATAGCATAAGGAGAGCCCTTCTGGAACAGACACAGGGTAAGTTTATTCCAACATCTTGTTTCATGCAGTGATCCACCAGTTTCCCTGGAGGTAGAGTTGCCAACTCCAGGTTGGGAAATTCCCAGAGATATGGGGGTCTATCCTGGGGAGGGCAGGGTTTGGGAAGGGGAGGGACCTCAGCAGGGTATAATGCCATAGTCCATCCTCCAAAGCAGCCATTTTCTCTAGGGAAATTGATCTGTGTCATCTGGAGATCAGTTCTAACTCCTGAAGAACGCCAGGCTGCACCTGGAGGATGGTAACCCTAGCTACCAGTGTGGTCAGTACTATTATATGAATGAGAAAGTTCTTGATTCAAAATTTTACTTTACCTTGAATTTACTAGGTGGTATCTGGTAAACTACTATGGCCTGAGGTGATCTGTGTTTGGAGTCTGGACCACATAACTTTAACTTGCAAGTGGGTCTGAAATGACTGAATTCTGCTCCATGCAACAGATTCCTTCCCCATAGAAAATCAGCAGAGAAGAGTCCAGACAAGAACCTTACATGTTATTTTCTATGTGCAAGGAGATATATTTGTATGGAGGAACATTCAACCATGTGAGTCCCCAACTTTACTCTGAAGTATATTGCAGACACAACATTACAGTTTAAAGAGGTAGGGATGCCAGCCTACAGAAGGGACTTGGGGAGCTCCTGGAATTACAGCTCATCTCCAGACTATAGAGGTCAGTTCCCCTAGAGAAAGTGGCTGCTTTGGAGAGTGGCCTCTATGGCATTGTACCCTGCTGAGGTCCCTGATCTTCCCAGGCTTTATCCCAAATCTCCAGGAGTTTCCCAGTCTGAATCTGGTAACCCTACCCCCCCATCCCCTAATGGTGGTGGAGGGGGAATCTGGCAACCCTATAAGAGAACTAGGCCATTGTTCAGCCTCATCCCAGCATTGAAACTTGTGTGTGAGCAGGAGAAGAGAAGGAACAGGGTTGCTGTGAGAATTGCTGAGATACTGTGAAGTATTTCTGGAAGAGGTTAAACACTCCTAGGATGTTTACTCTCAACCAAAATGAGCTGCTGCTCCCTGGTGAACGTTTGAGTCAATGTCAAGTTCAGGTTTGCTATTGAGATGTGGAGGTAATAGCCTCATGTTGTAGTAGAATTAGGGCTGCCAGTCTCCAGGTTGGGCCTGGAGATCTCACAGTACTGACCCCCCCCCCCCCCGACAACAAAGATATTTCCCCCTGGAGAAAATGGCTGTTTTGGAGGGTGGACTGACTCTATGGCATCATATCCCTGCTGAGCTCCTTTCTTTCTTCAAAAGCCACTTTCCATAGGCTCTGCTCCATTCCAGAATCTCCAGATATTTCCCAATCCAGAGTGGAGTTCTAATTCACTGGCATTGACTGCAGAGAGAGGGAGAAAACCTGACTGAACATACAGCACTCACTTGCAGATGGGCTCATAAGTGACAGTAAGCTGGCCCACCCCTTAAGAAAGGTTTGAATGTTACACACACTGTACAAGTATCCTTGTCTGTCTCTAACTGTGGTAGTTCTTAATGTGTTTAATGCACATGTTGAGGAGTGCATGGGCAAGCCGCTCTGTGCTTCTACTTACCAATGTACAAGTCATCCTTGATTTTGTTGGGTTATAATTTGTTCTGTAGTGAGTGAAATTCAGTTCTGGTCTACTTGAAGTAGCAGCACAATGGAGAGCAAACCGAGCCGGCTTCTCGGCCTGTGGGAACTGTGCAGAAGCTGAGGTGATGGGGGTGGGATGGGGAACAAGGCCGCCTGGATTTGGCTCCCTGGCCCCTGTTTTCTGAAGCAGCCTTTGTGTTGCGGTTTGCCTCGTTTGCATGCAATGCCTGGCCCCTGTCCAGCCAGGCCTGGCCCAAGCGCTAGAGAAGCCGCTCCTTGCCAGAGGGGCTGGAGCAAGGGCTGGAGGGAGGGGACGGAGAAAGGAAGGAGGAGGGAAGGCGAAGGAGACAGCAGTTCTGCCTCAAAAAATCTGCTCTTTTCCATGGTCTCCGTCAGGGGTTGCCATAGGAACGGGAGTGACAAAAGCAAGGGAGTCTCCAGGGCCTATGTGGAGGGACGGAGCAGAGGAGGAGTTTTAGAAAGTTTGAGCAGAACTGCTGCTGCTGCTGGAAAAGTTGCTTGTGAGGGGAAGAGATGTTGGGAAGCCGAGCGCAGCTGGATCCATGGCGGTAGAGAGACTGGGATCGCCATGGTGGAGGTGGCGGAGAGGCTAGGCTGGGCAGGTAGGGCCTTTCTTTCCAATGGGCTCCCTCTGCCCACTTTTCTTCTGGTCCTCGATGTGTGTGTGCGTGTGTGTGTGCGTGCACGCGCGTGCGTCCTGGTGTGCGTGCAAGCCTGTCCGAGCGCTTTATTTATTTCTTTTCCTAAAGACAATGTTGGCAGCTCGCCGGAGAGCCCTCGAGCTACAGGGCCTGGCCTGACTTCTCGCGCCTTCTTGTCACGGCGTGCAGGAGGGGACACAGTGCGGTGCCCTGGCGACAGGAAGCAGGCGTGGGCCGGAGGGAGGCCTGAAGGGGCTTAAGGCCGCTTTTCCCTCCCCTGTGGTCTAAGTAGAAGCAGGGGACATCAACTTGGTTTGCTCGGAAGCGAAGGGGTCTGACTTTCTCAAGTACAAAAATATTGTTCTAAGTTTGCAGGAAATGCAAGCCGTCCCCTTAAAGGAGAGCGGGGAAATGCGCCAGTATTCTTTCAGCAAAAGCTACAGTATTCCCCTGTGCCAAGAGTGCATAACAAATGGGTAATAAATATATAATGCTTGTGCAGACAAAAAAGGATGGTGCACTCTCTTGCTTTCTTTAAACATGACTCAGGAAGCTGGCTAGGAAGGGCCTGTTGCACGGCAGACACCATCATACACCGCTAAACAATGGGTGCAATTATGGGAGAACATGAGAAGTAAGATGTATTTCCCTCCTTCCTCAAGTTTTGGAAAGGCTGGCATGAACATTGTTCTCTGCCTATCTTTTGGGAAATATTGCTACCCTGAAACAGATGGTGGGGATAATGATGGGGCTGTTACTTTCTGAATCCTTCTGGGAACTGTGACCTTTTGCATCAGTATTGGTACTTGAAACAGAAAACCAAGCTGGCATCCCTCATAGCAATAAAAATAACCAGTTGGAGTGACAGTTCCACACCCTTAATGGTGCGGAGGTGTCAGCAAAAAAGGCATCTCAGTGGGAAAAGGTGAACTATAAATGAAGTAAATAAATTCCAAAATCTGCAGACTGCCTCTGCTTGCCTTACAGTAGGGCTGGACTTAGGATCATATGGATTAGGAGGCGGTGCCTACCCATCTTCTTGCTTAAATGTATGCCCTGCATATAATTGTGCTATAACAGTTTTCTCACCCTTAGTTTTTATGTATGTTGTTACTGTGTCTTTCTATATGAACACTAGATCCCACAAATTTTGCCAATCTTTATCCTATTAAACAATCTTGAACCATCCAGGTAGATGGGGCCAACAAGTTAGCTGGGCATGGTAACTGAGCAGTGCAGAGCCAGAGCTGTTTACCAAAGTTGATGAAATTACTTGCCGGCCAATTACGCAATAGACCTTTAATCCTGGTTCAACCCTGTGCCCTTACTGACATTCTACACTTGAATTGTGGAATCATAGAAACCAACTCTGTGCATTTATGATTCTATGATTCCAGTGTAGAAAATCAGTTTGGGGACAGAGCTGAACCAGGATTAAAGCTCCAGTGCGGAATCTGTTCTGATCCCCAACATTCCTCATTTCTGGTGTTTGCATGGTAGCTGCTTTCCGCTGGGACCCTTCCAGCAGTCAAATATGGAGCATGATGCAGGCGCTAAATATTGGGCTGCTTGAGGAAAGGAAAAGTTTGGGTATTTTGTATCTGAGAGAGATGTTTCCAGCTTCAGGTTCAACTCCATGGAGCTGGATCCTACTTCAGGCCCAGCTTGGCACGAGGTTATGTGAGAGAAAGCGTGCAATTATACATGAATGTGCAAGAAAGTTATTACTGTTATTGTTTTATGCTTTCCATCCTCCAATGAGCTTGGAATGGAAAACATTTCTTCATGGTGCTTTTAAACTCACAACGACTCTGTAAAGTAGAGTAGGCCATGAGAGTGAGAGATTACCGGGGTGGGGTGGGGGCTAGGGAAGAGAAAGTAAAGATCCCCTCATCTGAAGAAGTGTGCTTTTAGCACACAAAAGCTTACGTTCTGAATAAAATTTTGTTGGTCTTAAAGGTGCATCTTGACTCCTGCTTTGTTAAGAACATAAGAGAAGCCATGTTAGATCAGGCCAATGGCCCATCCAGTCCAACATTCTGTGTCACACAGCGGCCAAATATATATATATATATATATATATATATATATATATATATATATATATATATATATACACACACACACACACACACACACACACACACACACACACACTGTTTGTTTTAATAGCCACTGATGGACCTCTGCTCCATATTTTTATCTAACCCCTTCTTGAAGGTGGCTATGCTTGTGGACGCCACCACCTCCTGTGGCAGTGAATTCCACATGTTAATCACCCTTTGGGTGAAGAAGTACTTCCTTTTATCCGTTTTAACCTGTCTGCTCAGCAATTTCATCGAATGCCCACGAGTTCTTGTATTGTGAGAAAGGGAGAAAAGTACTTCTTTCTGTACTTTCTCCATCCCATGCATTATCTTGTAAACTTCTATCATGTCACCCCTCAGTCGACGTTTCTCCAAGCTAAAGAGCCCTAAGCGTTTCAACCTTTCTTCATAGGGAAGGTGTTCCAGCCCTTTAATCATTCTAGTTGCCCTTTTCTGAACTTTCTCCAATGCTATAATATCCTTTTTGAGGTGTGGCGACCAGAACTGCACACAGTACTCCAAATGAGACCGCACCATCGATTTATACAGAGGCATTATGATACTGGCTGATTTGTTTTCAATTCCCTTCCTAATAATTCCCAGCATGGTGTTGGCCTTTTTTATTGCAAACGCACACTGTCTTGACATTTTCAGTGAATTATCTACCATGACCCCAAGATCTCTCTCTTCGGCAGTCTCTGCCAGTTCACACCCCATCAACTTGTATTTGTAGCTGGGATTCTTGGCCCCAATGTGCATTACTTTGCACTTGGCCACATTGAACTGCATCTGCCACGTTGACGCCCACTCACCCAGCCTCAACAGATCCCTTTGGAGTTCCTCACAATCCTCTCTGGTTCTCACCACCCTGAACAATTTAGTGTCATCCGCAAATTTGGCCACTTCACTGCTCACTCCCAACTCTAAATCATTTATGAACAAGTTAAAGAGGATGGAACCCAGTACCGAGCCCTGCGGCACCCCACTGCTTACCGTCCTCCACTGCGAAGACTGCCCATTTATACTCACTCTCTGCTTCCTATTACTCAGCCAGTTTTTGATCCACAAGAGGACCTGTCCTTTTACTCCATGACTCTCAAGCTTTCTGTTCAACTGCTTCAGACCAACACAGCTGCCCACTTGGATCTATCAACATAAGGGACAGTTAGTGGATGCATGAAATGCAGATCCACCTATTTTTTGCTTTTTTGGGGGGGGGGGGCGTAAGTATTATTGTGTCTCACTACTTGGATGTGTAGTGTATTGGGGAAGCCACGCGTTAACAGTGAATGTTGACCAGGGCTTTATTTGTAGCAGGAACTCCTTTGCATATTAGGCCACGCCCCCTGATGTAGTCAGTCCTCCTGGAGCTTACAGTGGGCCCTGTACTAAGAGCCTTGTAAGCTCTTGGAGGATTGGCTATATCAGGGGTGTATGGCCTAATATGCAAAGGAGTTCCTGCTATAAAAAAGCCCTGATGTTGACAGAGGCTCAGAACTGCATGACTGTCCCAGCAGACTGCAACAAATGTGAAAGAGGGGAAGAAGGCAGGAGCTGATCGGGAAGATCTCATCAGATAACAAAAGGCTTTGGAGATGGGAGCAGAAGGCTGACAGATGTTGCAGGGCCTCAGCAATGCATTTCTTCCTTTCTGTGAACTCATCTTAGAGGAGGGTGGCAGCAGGAATCCTGTGCATTTGCCTGGCATCAAAAGGGTGGGTCGTGGGTGCTTTCCATCCAAGCTTGAAGCCAGCTCTGTTGGTTCCTTCCTTCCCTCTCATCCCACCACCTCCTTTTCAGCATAGATGGCTCTCCAGGCCAAGGAGAAGTTTCTGTTCCTCCAATGACTGCAACAGGATTTTTTAAAAAGTATGGATGCTGCCAGCTGAAAACAATTAGCAACTGGATCCGCCCCCCCCCGCCTGCCCCCCCAGGAGAGTTTAACACTTTCCTGTCTCTCTGTCAAATCACAGCGGAGGGTTTTGGTCTCTTTTGCTGTCACTTTGCTCTCTGTGTTTGAGCAGAGGGGAGACGTTTGGACTGGAGAGTCATATACAGTTGATGATAGTGCAGAGGGTTTACATCACCATTGCAGTAAGATATATGCATTTGGGAAGGAGAGGGAGAAACTTGCCAGCTAGAGTTTTGCCAATATATGCTGATTTTTAAAATCAGCATAGGCTGGAATCAAGTAGATCCACATTGCCTAAAGAGATATTCTGATGGTCTCCCCATCTGTATATGCTCCGACCATTCCTTTTTACCACAGGTGGTCCCTATTTTGGGGGCGATGCTAAAGAGAATGACAGAAAATAGCCGTACGAATGCACTCATTTTCAGCAGGATGTTTGGGAGAGCATAGAGCAAGATCTGTTTGTTTCTATGGTCATTCAGAAGGAACACAGTGCATTCCACTAATTTTTGTGTGTGTTATGTGCCATTAAGTTGCTTCCAATTTATGGCAATTGTTTGAATTAATGACCTCCAAAATGCCCTATCATTAACAGCCTTGCTCAGATTTTGCAGATTGCAAACAGGGCTTCCTTTATTAAGTCCCCCCATCTCATGTTGGGTCTTCCTCTGTTCCTACTGGTTTCAACTTTTCTTTGCATTATTGTCTTTTCCAGTGAGTCTTGCCTTCTCATGATGTGACCAAAGTACAGTAGCCTTCATTTAGTCATTTCAGCTTCTAGGGAGAATTCAGGCAAGATTTGATCCAGAGCCCACTTATTTGATTTTTTGGCAGTCCATGGTATCCATAGAACTCTCACTCAACACCACATCTCAAATGAATCAATTTTCTTCCTGACAGCTGTCTTTGCTGTCCAACTTTTGCATCCTTACAAGAACCATCTTGGTTTTGGTCTCCAGCAACACTCCCTTAAATATTGTTAGTCATATAAGTGTTACTTTTTTTTCACTTGTACCTAATGTACAAACCATTGTCCCAATTGTTGTCTTAGGTGACTTGTTAAGATATTGTTGGTATTGATTAACCACCTCCTGGCCAAGCTGCTGTTATAATGTAGCCCGTCCTGAGCCTGTTCTACGGGAAGGGTGGGCCAAAAATTGAAATAAATAATAAAAAATGTCCTGGGTATACTGATTTGAGATCTTTTGCTGACTTCTCCAGTTTGACCTAAATTTTGTGAGTTAAGTTGAACAATTTCTGGACAGCCAATTATTTTAACCTTCTAAAGCCACACAGACCCACCTAACCTGGAAATCTTTCCAAACCAGTAATCTTTTTCTCTGTCTCTTTCAGATATTTGAATGGCAGCAACTGATCTTCAGGGAGCACCGCCCGACTGACCCCCGGGCTGCAGGGAAACTCTTCCTATGTCTCCAAGGATGCTTTGTTTGCCAGTTCTACTGCTAGTTGGCCTTTCCTGTTGCTCCAGCTCAGAAGTGAACCCTGGTAGGAAGCTACTTGTGCTTCAGGACCCAAGGGCTTTTCTTGTTTATCTGCTGGTCCTTGTAACTACCTGATCCCAACTGCTGTGTTGTTTTTCATTATGTGCCTACTCAAAGGGGACAAGAAAGGCTATGTCTTGAAAACAAAGATGGGTGCTTACAAGCAGTGGATATCCTTTTCACTGGGCATGTGCAGGGCTATGAGGAAAGATGGCATTGGTATACAGAGAGATCTAAGTAGAGGCTTGGATAGAGGGCTGATTGGAGAAGCCCAGCAGGCCTGGTGTAGCCTGCAGACTACCTTTGGAGATACAGAAGTGCTTGTTATTGATATAAATGTAAGAGTGCTGGGTGCTGGGAAGACATAACTGTGCTCCATTGCTGGAGATTTTCTTTGTGCGATTCTCTGTGTAACGTTTTTATTTGACTTAACTCTGGGATGTACTGTAGGGCAAGGGGGTTTCATGGCACAAAATCTTGGAGAGGGAAGACTCCCCATCCAATCACTAAGTTAATAATGAATATTACCAGCAATCAGTTACTTAAATGAATAGCTGCAGTATAAAAAAACATAATTAGCAGACTATTTGACTTGTTTCTGGGCTGCTGTTTCAGGCAAGAATGTTTCATCACGCAAAAATCATGTGGGAGAACATAACCACAAAACTGAGTTAAACATAGATACTGTGGGCAATTAGAAATGGGCAGCCCCAAGACTCTTAAGACCCCAGTGCCAGAAGCATGCCCACACTAGTTGGTATCCTATGGCCATTCCACAGACAGGAAATAAATGAAAGAAATGCCGCTTGGCAGGGCTCTAACCACATTTATTTATTGCAATGTTTATACCTCACTTTTCCTCTTGGTTCAAGACAACTCACACTTGTGCTGGAGTCTATAACAACCCTGCCAACATCCCTCATGAAGTGGTGTGCCCCCCTCCAATGATTAGCAGCCGCCAATGCAGTCAACGATTGCCCACCAATGCATCTATAGCCCACTGATGTCACACTGTCACCACACAAACACACACAGACAGGACCAGGAAGGAGAAGAGCAAGCAGTGCCTGTACTCCATAAGCAGAAGGGAACCTGGAGTTAACATATTCCAGGGATTTCTGCAGACGTGGGCTCAAGTTTGTAAGAAGAGAACATGGGGAGGAAACTGCCAATCCAGCCACAGATTTCTTACTCTCCCATATCTCATTTAATGCAGGCAATGAGAGCCACCCAAAACCCAGCAGAAACTCAGTTGCATATTAGGCCACAACCCCTGATGCCAAGCCAGCTGGAACTGTGTTCCTGTTCAAAAAAAGCCTTGCCCAGCAGCCTTGCCATTCACACCATCCATATGGAACAAGACAGGGAAGAATGCAGAGACAGGCATGGGATGCTGGAATGGCACATGCCTATTCCCCCCAGCTATTTTCCCACAAGAAAAGTACAGTGAGGCCAATCCACTTCTTTATTTACAAGCTAAATGTGTGTATTTGTATGGAAGGAGAGGGGAATAGAAAATTCAGGAAGTGCTGGTCCCAGAATTAACATCAAACCAGTTCTGAGAACAGAAAAGATGAAAACTGTACCTGGGGAATACATAATAGGATGTGTTTGTGTGTTTCTCATCAGTGTTTGGTGTAATTGACCAGCTATCTGTATGCTGATGTAAATATTGTGTTGTCCCTCCTTTCCTTAGCAATATGCCGCTATCCTTTGGGGATGCATGAAGGGACAATCCGAGATGAGGATATTACAGCTTCCAGCCAGTGGTATGACTCTACAGGACCACAGTATGCACGGTAAGCAGGGACTTAGATCTAAAAAGAAGTAGTATTTAGGTTGGATTCTGTACTAATTTCTGCTGATGGAAAGGGTTTCCTTCCTTCAGGAAAACAAGACTTTGCTTCCCTCATCCAGCTAAAATGCTCCCCAAAATGCTGCTTCTGAGGAGCAGGATGGTCTTCAGTGAAGTCAGAGTTCTGAAGCTGAGGGGCAGAGGCAGGGACTGGGGAAAAATGAACCCCTTCATTCCATTATCTGTCACTGCTTCCAGCCCCCTTCCCTAGACCTAGAAATGCTGCTTCTGGATGGAGTTAAAATGGAGCCAGTGGCTGCCTCTCTCCAGTTTAATGTAGTGGCTAAGAGCAGTGGACTCTAATCTGGAGCATGGGATTTGATTCTCCACTCCTCCACATAAAGTCAGCTGGGTGACTTTGGGTCAGTCACAGCTGTCTCAGAGCTCTCTCAATCCCACCTGTCTCACAAGGTGTCTGTTGTGGGGAGAGGAAGGGAAGGAGATTGTAAGGTGCTTTGAGATGCTTTGGGGTGATAAAGGGTGAGGTATAAAACCAACTTTTCTTTCTCCTCCTCCACCTCTTCTTCTTCCTCTTCCTTCTCCATCTCCAGCATTTGAAGTACTGACTTGCCTCATCTCAGAATAAGGGACTGCCTGAACTGTTTCAGTCTGTGACATCACAGTTTCCATTTGAAGAACAAGATCTTCATTTTGATGTGATCCTGAAACACATTCCACTTTGCTATTCCCGGGAACTTGGCAGGTGGTTTAGGAAGGATAACTGGAGAAAGTTATTACGGATTCAAGGAAAATATTCATTAAGCAAGTGAAAGCTTCTGAACCTGTGGGGGAATTGCAAGCATTTTTGATAGTTCTGGAGATGTCACTAATCCGCCGGTCATTTTTCTGAAGCCCCACACACAAAAAAAAATGGTGGCTCCCCATAGCAAGAAAGTCTGACTATAATCCTAGTTAGGAACAGGTGATACTGAACAGGACAAAGCAGTTTTGTGATTAAGTATAAGGAAAATGCATATGTTCACTATATAGTTTTTATAAAGTTCTACATTCATTGAACTTTTGTGTTTTCTTCTCTGCTTCCTTCTGCATCTGATCTTTGGGATGCCTTTTTAGCTTCCTCTCACTCTCTCCTTTTGTATCACGCTCAGGTTGCTGAGGGAGGAAGGTGATGGGGCCTGGTGTCCTGCTGGCCTCCTGCAGCCGGAGGACGTGCAGTTTCTCCAGATAGATCTGCATAAACTCTACTTCATCACACTAGTGGGAACGCAGGGGCGGCATGCACGAGCCACTGGGAAGGAATTTGCTCGTGCTTATCGGGTCGACTACAGCCGCAATGGGGAGCGCTGGCTATCTTGGAAGGACCGTCAGAACAGGCAGGTGGGTGAGAAATGAATGGATATATTTGAAGAAGAAGGCATTGCAACCAAGGCTACAAAAGTTAATTGTTTGCACGACAGTTTTAGCAGCTTGTGTATCTGCAGTGTACTAATTCAAGTAGTTTCTGGCATATCAGCCGCCTGAAAGTAGAAAGGAATGAACTTTTCTAGTCCTTTCTCCATTACCTTCTTTGCCAGCTCATCTGGAGGTGATCATCCAACTTGCTGTAGGCGAAAGCAAGTGGTTATTTTCAAGTCTGCATTGCATCTTCTGTAATAACAGGAGAGAGGCTAAGGTTAGAGCCATCACTTGTGCTTCTGAAGGATTTAATCAGACCTGTTTGTTTGATTAGCAGAGATGACAGTGAGCAGGGACAGAGTAGCAGCATAAGGCTTTTCAGTGGTATCTGAGTACCACACTAAAGTGTACTTTTTTAAATGTTTCAAAAGAATGTTGAATAAGAGATGCTGCTGCACCTTGGTTCACAATAGGTGTTCTGTCACCTGACCTGGGAAGAAAGCACTCTTCCTTGATCTCTAAGCAGGCTGCAGTTACTGTATCTGTTTCTTTAAAGGAAAGGTACAACTGTCTGATATTTGTTGTTTTCTTCTGGAAATTGAAAAAAATAGAGGCGAGGACAAGATTTACCTAGGTGCCCTAAAGTAATCTCTTGATAGGTCCACCTTTCAAATGTTGGTCCTTGTAGAACTGATTGTTGTCTGAAGTCTTTGGGATCAGGTAACAACAAAGCTGTTGGGGTCCTGGTGGAATGTCCTAAAACACACACTGCTGTACTGGTCAACTAAATTCAAGTTCAGTAGCATCTTACAGACCAACACAATTTTTGAGGTATAAGTCTTCAAGAGTCAAAGTTCCAGTCATCAGATTACGGTACCAGCTGTACAGGTCTTACATCTCTATTATCAGCTAACCAAATTTTGACGGGGAAATCTAGCAGGGTCTTCTCTGTTTTAGGTGATTCAAGGTAACACTGACACTTATGATGTTGTCCTGAAAGATTTGCGCCCACCTGTCATTGCCCGCTACATCCGAGTGATCCCAGTGACTGAGCAGCCCATGACAGTCTGCATGCGAGTGGAACTCTATGGCTGCGTTTGGTTTGGTAAGAGCTCATGGGGCAGCTGAAAACAGGCTCCTTTCCTCTCTTTGGTACATAGCAGCTTGCTGGAGGAAGGAGCTGATGGCCAGAGGGTGGTATTGCAGCTGATAGTGCAGCAGTGGGGTCCTCAGTCTGTACAAGTTTAGTTTGGGTAAAGGTCTATGTGCTGTCAACTTATTCAGTCTTCTTAACTGGCTTGAAAGCTGGCTTGCTTCCTACCTTTACTGCCCATCTGTGTGGTACCAGCTTGCATTTAAACCAGCAGTTCTGTCTCTTGACATGGGCCTGGAGTCCATGGGTAGTGCAGGGACAGAAGAGAAGGAAAGAAGAATCTGGCCCCGTCCTTGGCTATTTCTTGCTCACCAAAGTGGTTCATATTGGGAGAAGAACTGGGATCTTCTTGCTGACACCCAAATCCCCTTTTCCAGATGGCCTGGAGTCCTACAGCATGCCAGAGGGAGGCATGATCACAGCTCCTGGTCACCCCATTGTTTACCTGAATGATTCAACCTACGATGGTTATCAAGAACGCAAGTAAGAGGAGGCTGGGGAGGAGGGGAAAAGAGACATCTCAGCTGACTCATTAGGTCAAAAATGGTACTTAGATGTTGCCAGTTCCACTTGGATATTTAGATTACACACAGAGAGATATTGCAGACTCCAGTTTGGAAGTGCTCTCACCATGTCTATGTCCTTACCAGTATTTAGGTCGGGAAAATTTTTTTTGCAAAGCAGATGGATTAACATTTTTGATGTTAATCAGACACCTTTGCTCTGCCAATCCTCAGAGTAGTTTTGCTACTGTTTTAGTTTTAGGGTTTTTTTTGTTTTTGTTTTATTAAAAGGATGAATGTATAAGCTAATGCAGCATTTGAAAAAAAATTCTTAAGAAGTGGGCTGTCCAACTGAAATATGATATGTTGGCACCTACACTTGCCTTGCAAATTGCAAAGCTGGACAAAAATGAAGTTTGTACTGTTGGTGATGTTTTGTCGTGGTATGTAACTGTTAAATGTCTCTCCCTAGTCTTTTGCATGGTGGTTTGGGTCAGCTGACGGATGGTGTTTTGGGCCTGGATGATTTTACAAAGAGTCACCAGTACCGTGTGTGGCCAGGCTATGACTATGTTGGCTGGAGGAACGACAGTTTTAGTGGTGGTGCTGTGGAGATGGAGTTCCAGTTTGACCGACAGAGGAACTTCACCTCCATGAAGGTAAAGCCTTTGAAACCCTGCAGCCCTTAGTGGGTTTATTAAGCAGTCATGTCAGCTGCTTTTTTGCCCCCTCTAGGCATTTGAGGCAGCTCACAATAAATAGGAAACTAGCAGTGTAATCCTAAACAGAGGCAACACCCATTGAAACTGATGGGCGTTGGAGGCAATAATTCTGTTTAGGATAGCATTGTAATAGTTTAATCTGAAAAACACTTTCCCGGGAGTAAGGGCCATTGAATAGACCTGAGTAGATCTGCTCAGAGTTGCTCTCAAAAACATCTACAGAGCAACGTGTGTGTGTGTGTGCATAAATTTTCTGTAGTTGTAATTTTTCAGAGTTGACTTTGTGATATTTGCTTTAATCTAGATTACTATTTTGTAGTAGGTGATTGCGTATAGATATAAATGTAGCTCACTAAAAAAGCAAGCTAAAGCAGGTCTTCTTAGAAGTAAATCTCATATTATTCCGTGGATGTACTCTCAAAAAATTATCTTTAGGATCGCAGCCTTATGTACTAATCAACTAAAATATTTCTTATGTACAGTACAGTCTTTTGTAATTTATTAACATCAATATATGTCTACACAACATTTTATATAGGTATAGCGATTAAACAATAATATTTGGGGTCATTCTGATTGGCCTTGTTAAAAATGTATGCAATGAATTTTCATTCTTGTTTTGGGTTTGGTGTGGGCCAGCATGGCTGTTTACAACTTCTTTTTAAATGGTGTTTATGACATTCAGCAGAGCAGCACAAAAATTATGAAACCAGTGATTTACACACATAGACATATCTTACAAATAAATTCATTGCCAATGACTTGAATAAACAAGACAGGCTCCATTCATTGCCTAAAGGATGCCAAGGATGAGGAAAGGCAAAAATCCCTTGGGAGGCAGTTGCACAAAATATATATATGCTTTGCATATAAATTCCCCAGGCTGTATCCCTTGCATCTCCAGATCTCACAGTAGCACATGTTGGTGATGACTCTCCAGGACCCTGGAGAACTGCTCCCAATCAGAATAGGCAACATTGGGTAAGATGGATCATGGTCTGGCTCAGTTTAAGATGGCTGTATTCAGGTCTGGGGAGTGGACTGTGGTTGGGGCAAGGCAACTGCTTTGCATGCTGAGCATTCCAGATTCAGTCTCTAGAATCTCCAGCTGAAGAATCTGAGATAGGAGGTATCGGGAAAGACATGGAGCAAGACCAGACTTTGAAAGTATGCCAATATCTGAGTTATCTATCCCAGTTTTGTTTTCATTCCTCACAGGGGAGAAAATGGACCCATGAATCTTTATTTTTCACGTTCTCTTTTCATGTGCAGTATTTTTCTGATAACATTGGAAAGTGCATTAAAATATTTCTGTACTCATGGCATATATGTAAGTAGTGTAAAAGAAACTAGATTCATTAATGACTTCAGTGAAAATTAAGTGAAACAAATACAGCGGCTGTGTATCAGATGAAAAACAAGTGGGGCTTGATTGTATCCTTCTGCACTGTATCCTTCTGCACTCTCTTTCCCCTTTCAGATCCACTGCAATAACATGTTTTCCAAGGGAGTGAAGATCTTCCAGAGGGTGGAGTGCTTTTTCAAGCCACGGCTGATTGCTGAGTGGGAGCCTGAACCTGTGGGTGTGGACACTGTCCTGGATGATAAAAATCCCAGTGCACGGTTTGTGACTGTCCCCCTCAACCAACGTGTGGGCAAAGCCATCCTCTGCCACTTCTACTTTGCAGACAGCTGGATGATGATCAGTGAAATCTCCTTCCAATCAGGTGAGCAGAAAGAGGCAAATGCTCAGAGCAGGGATGCAAGCAAGGATGTGAGGGGGACCTTCCTCTGTGCTGGTGATTTTGCTGTGGCTTTTGCATTGGCAGGGATCAAATGGTCTGGTTACACCTGGTGTTGAGAGATGGCAGAATGAAAAGTCCCCAGTAGTTTGATTAGGCAAGGGCAGAGCAGAACTGCGGCCAGCAACCTCTTCTGTGGAGGATGGTTAAATGAAAAAGAACCTGTAATTAAATTTAATTATCAAAGCATTCTAACAGTTCACTTGCAGCACATAGTGTAGAAACTGCTGGCCTGAATCATCACAAAACTGCTCTATTGGCACTGGCAGGAACTATGTAATATGGAACCCAGGCCATACTTATTAAAGTGGAAACAGAACTGGGTAATAGGATATTTTTAGCATGCCATCTGATCACTGTTTTTATGGTTTAATCAATTCTTTTAAAAATTGTAATTATTATTGTTATGACTCCTTTGTTGTAACCCACCCTGAGTCCGCTTGTGGGGAGGGCAGGAGAGAAATTAAATTAATAATAAATAATAATAAATGATTGGCAGCTATAGACCTTCCCATTGGCAATCATTTGGAGACAGAGGTACTGTCTTTGGTCTGGTCATTTGCGAGGTCATCCCAGCTATGATTGGGTGACCCTGTCTGGCCAGCCTTGTCCTGGCTCCACTCAGTGCGGAATGTCCAGGCCACAAATGATGGGCTAACATTACCCTTTTGTTTCTCTAGCAGACATGGATGTTGTCAGCCCCACTGTGGTCACTGTGGCTTTAAGCACAACAATGGAAGCGTTCTCTTCGGAGGAGCCCAATGTGACAGAGGGGACTTGGGGTAAGAATGAGTCTCAGTGCCACAGCCAAATCAGCGTAAGCATGCATGACAAAGGAATGGAGCATCATTCCTTTGCAGACAGGCAAAATCATTTGTGGCTTCTCCATTTAGGAAAAAAAAAAGGCAAAGCGTAGGGGGAGGGATGCATTCCAGAGGGGGTAACTGTGTCCGCTTACTGCATTAAAAATGAAGAGTCGTCTTGTGGTAACCATAATGACTAACAGAAATATTGTGGTGGAATACCACAGTAATTCTGTTAGCCTTTAAGGTGCCACAGAACTCCTCTTTGTTGGGTGGTGGAGATACGATTGAGCTTGGTTTTACCTAAAGTGCTATCTGGTGGAAATCTCAAGTGCTCCCTCACCCAAAGGAATTTTAACAGTGCAATTTTGAGCACCTTTCTAAGTATGTTGAATTCTTAGAAGTGGCCTTAGAAGGATAGAATTCTGCTCTAGGACTGTTCTGTAAATCCTGTAGCTCTGTCTCTGAAAGATCTTGCTGCTTGGCTGTAAGATGTACATCACAATATTTTTGCTTGTCCTTTCAGAGACCACCACATTGTTCACCATGAGCCCCTGGCCTGCACTCAAAACTGAGGAATCGAGCACCTCCAGCTTGGTTGGCTGTCTTGTGGCCATCATCTTGGTTCTCCTTATTATCATCATTGCCATCCTGTGGAGGCAGTACGCCCAGAAGCGGCTGGAGACGGTAACGTGCGTCCCGCAGCATGCTGACTTGCTTAGGAAACCTCTGGCTCCACCATCCCAAGCTCCGTCTTCCCTCTTCCAACAAGGAGAGGGATTGGCCCCATTAATGGGTACTTTGGCATTCCTGGGAGCCTGTTCCTCAGGTGTAATATCTGTATGTCTCCTCCAAGGTGGTGCAGGTTTGTTTGGCAGGTTAGGAGAAAGAGCCCAGAGGGAAAGGTTAGAGGCTTTCTAGGTCCTGCACCACTGCCCTGGCTTGATCTGGGCACCCACCTAAAAGCAGATTTGGGTAAACATTTTTTTAAAAAAACTCCAAACACTGGAGATCTGATCATTGATATGACAGTTGGAAATTTCATAGTTCTTGTTTCTCTGGTATATGGATGTATTGGTGAGGGAGATCTGCATTGATGGAGTTTATGCTTTTTGCACGAATGTTTACAGTGTCTGATTCTGTAGTTCTGTGGCAGAAACTTCACATGCGTAATCTGATCCATAAAAGCCCAGTTTGGACTGGAGACCACTCTGCTGGGGAAGGGAAGGTTATCTTTCTAACACTCTCCATGCCCCTGGCCTTTCTCTAATCAGAAATGCTCCCTCTCAGCAGGCCCTGTGTTGAAAAATGACAGGTTCCCATAATATGCCAACTCATGGTTTATTTCCCCCCAACATGGTTTAGACAAATCCAAGGTGATATCTGCTTTGATCAGGGAAATAGCATGAAGTAGAATTAAACTCTCCCTTTCCTACCACTATCACTGGACTGGAACCCTCCCTGGCTGCTTTTTAAAGCTTCTTTATGTAGAAAATGTATATGGTGCTTCTCCAGTAACCTATGCAGTGTGACTCACAAAGGAAATGTCATAAAAACAATTAAAATAAACTGTTAGAAACTCTGCCAGAGTATTAAAGCAGTATAAAACAGCCATCTGAAATGATACTTCTGAAATAGTCCTCAGGCTACAATAGGGTTGCCAACTCCAGGTAGGGAAATATCTGGAGATTTTGAGGGTGGAGCCTGAGGAGGGTGGGATTTAGAGAGGGGAGGGGTTTCAATGGGGTATAATGCCATAGAGCGCACCTTCCAAAGCAGCCATTTTCTCCAGGTGAACTGATCATTGTTGCCTGGAGATCAGTTGTAAGCCCTTGAGGTCCCCAGTCACTACTCGGAGGTTGGCAGCTCTAAGCTACAAGCAGATTGCACAAACAATTTTTAAAAATCAAGTCCTTTAGCTAAAGCCTGAGTAAAAAGAAATTTTATGCCTGGTGTCTAGAAGAGTAGGGTAGGCACCAGGTAAGCCTCAGCCACTGAAAAAATGTCCTGTCACAGAACTCTAGCATAATGTGTGGTTTGTTTCTCTCTCTAAAAAAACAACTACAGTCAAAAGGAGACTTCAGTTCAGGGAGTCTTAAATCCACCACCTTTGGGGCCTACAAGCTGGCAAAGGAGTCCTTTCCACAGCCTCACTTCTTCCTTGTGCCACCTACTGTGCTCTGCCCAGGCCGTCCTCAACATTCTTCTCCCCTAGGCTCCTCGGCGAATCCTGGAAGAAGATGCCACTGTCCGACTGTCCTTCTATAGCTCCAGGATCATCAGCGGTCAGACACAGATCCACCAGACCAACCCCACCTATGAAAGAGTCTTCCCATTGGACCTGGAGTATCACCAGCCCACCACCCTGCTCCAAAAACTGCCTGAGCTCTCCCAGAGTGCTGAAGACTCAGGTAGGAAGTGGTTAATGATATAGTTCAGGGAACATGGACAGATACAGGTGAACTCTTATCTCATAAGGATGCCTTACAAGGGACCTGGGGATCCTCAGGAATTACATCTCATCTCAAACTTCAAGGAACAGTTCCCCTGGAGAAAATGGATGCTTTGGAGAGTTGACTATAAGACTATGTACCCCACTGAGGTCTCTGCCCTCCCCAGGCTCTATTTCCAAATCTCCAGGAGTTTCCCAGGCTGGATCTGACAACCCTATCTCTCCCCATCCCCTGCTGGTGGCCAGGGAGACCTTACAACCCTAGTGTTAGGCAAGTAAAAAACCCTGCCTTGTGTAGTAGATTTTGGATGCCTCTTAAAAACTAAATAAATTTAGCATAAATATTTTACTACTGTGGTAGATGCCGTTTGGATTTTTCCTCACACACTGTAATAACTTTGTCTGCTTTCTGCTCAAATAATTACAATTACATGTTAAGAAACCTTGAATTCTGCCATGTGCATAGATTGTGCAAATTTGCATAAGTTCTCAGTTTCCATCATTCTGCACTTTTATTGTTTTGAACAATTTGTTCAGCCTTGTTTGCCATTGGGGAACCCTGTGCAGAATGCTGAAGCCCTGTCATCAACAACCTACAATCTGGCCTGCCTTTCTGGCTTCTGAGATTTTCACCTAGCAGGGGTTTCTTTGTTTCCAACAGCCATAAGGATTAGAAGCTTGCTTTTTTCTAAATAATGAAAGGTGGAGTTCTTAGGAAGCTGGATTTTGTGTACTGTCCCACATTTGCAACTTTTTATGTGTTCTAGTTAAATTGCAGCATACATGTATCCTTGCATGTACGGTTATTATTTTTAAAAATGCATTTTGGATTATCTTTATGAGTTGCTTCAAACAGCATAGCATCCCTTCAGTGACATTATTCACATGTAAAGTAGTTATGGTTGGAATCTGTTTATCTATCTTGTAGGTAAATGATTCCTGGTCATGACATCTTGATGCTGACCTGAGTTGCACCTGAGGGTTGTCCAACTCAAGTCTTCCTTTTGGCTCTTTCAGCCTGCAGTGGTGATTACGCTGAGCCAGATCTTACCAAGTGCACACCTCACCAAGGCTTCCAGAATAATGTCCCACACTACGCTGAAACGGATATCGTCAGCCTGCAGGGTGTAACGGGCAACAACACATATGCTGTGCCGGCCCTCACCGTTGACTCCTTGACCAAGAAGGACATCTCTGTGGCTGAGTTCCCAAGGCAGCAACTACGGCTGAAGGAGAAGCTGGGGGAAGGGCAGTTCGGGGAGGTAGGTATCCTCCTTTCCCTAAAATGGTCTGGCCCAGGCCAAAAAAGAGCTGGCATAAATCATGACAGGCCAATAGGCTAATAAAGAGCGTGCTTCCTGCCACCTGACAACCGACCTACTGGACTGGTGCTACTTTGCAATCATATCTGATGGTGTGAAGACACGATGTCATATTGAAAGAGAAGTTACAATAGGATCTTCACCCCTACAGAAGGAATCCAGTTCCCTCCAAGAGCCTAACTACCAGGCCCATAGCCAGGGGGAGCCTCTGGGGACAATGCTCCCCCATGGATGCGTGCCGCCCCACAGGAAAAAGATTTAAAAAGAAAAGTATTTTAACAATTAAAATGTTTTAAAAATGCAATTTTTAAAAAATAATTCAAAATTTGATTTTTTTAAAAAATTAAAAATATAAGATGCAAATGAGGTTTCCAAAACGACTCTGGGCACAGTTAGGAAAGCTTCAGTCTCATTTTCTTTTTTTTCTGGGCAGGAAATAAATAGGTTCTTAAAAATGCAAAATAAAATACAATACAATTGCAAAATGCAAAAAAGAGAGTCAGAGATCCCACCCATCCCGCTCAACTCATATAGATGAGGAAGTCAATAGAGTCACAAGGGCTGTAGGTGGGGGAGCCATTCTGTTGCCAGCTTCCAATACTTTTATTTTTCTCCCCCCCCCCCCCAATTCCCCTGCCCCACAAGATTTCTCAGTGCCACACTACCCAAAATGTTTTGGCTACACTTCTGCTATCTACACATTTCACTGTACCTGGATCTACCCTGGATCATGTCAGGCAGATAAGTGCCGAGAGTTCCATGTTGAAACTTAATTCTAAGGCACATGAAGACCGGATTCAGATCAGGACCCTGGCACCTGAAGAGAGAGGGCTTGAGACATCCCTTCTGTGCCATTTTCCCAACCTGAAACAGCCTCAGAAGATTGTTATTTGCCTTACTGGGGAAACTAATGTGTAGCTTCTTAGTACCTACCTCCCCGAATTGCTTCCTCAACAGGGCACATAGTGGCACCTTGGGGTCAGTCCAGGTCAGAGCAAGGGTGTGGGCAAGACAACGGAATAAGATTTCCTGTTGGAAGGTGGTGCTCCAGGGCCCTGAATTATTCTTTGTCTCCTGCTCCCTGACTAGCAGACCCAGAATAAACTAAGCAAAAGAAGTGAAAATGTGCCAGTAGAAGCTGGCTTTGGAATTCAGCTTTCCTTGTTGCAGAAATTATTTACTGATGAAGCCTTGCCTATTAAGGAACTAGAAAAATGTTTGATTTTGTGTTCCTGTTGGGATCCCCTACTCACAGGCCCTTGCAGCTGGGTCTGCCTCTTCAGTTATTCATGAGCCAGGCCAATTGTGAGTGACCTCATTCTGCTTCCAACCCACCAGTATATGTGTGGGTTCCCTAGAGTGTTTGAGAAGCCTTTTCCCCTCTGGATCTGTGTGACCTTGCTCCATGGCCTCTCTTCTGCAGGTCCATCTGTGTGAAGCGGATGGTCTTCTAGAATTCCTGGGTCGGGGCTCTGCAGAGGCCTCCAGCAGGGCAGTCTTAGTAGCTGTAAAGATGCTCAGAGCCAACGTCACCAAGACAGCCAGGTGAGCTCAGTCCAAAGAAGGTCTGCCATTGGCTGAATGAAGGTCTAAGCAGTATTAGGGGAGGGACGGTGGCTCAGTGGTAGAGCATCTGCTTGGTAAGCAGAAGGTCCCAGGTTCAATCCCTGGCATCTCCAAAAAAGGGTCCAGGCAAATAGGTGTGAAAAACCTCAGCTTGAGACCCTGGAGAGCCGCTGCCAGTCTGAGTAGACAATACTGACTTTGATGGACCCAGGGGGGTCTGATTCAGTATAAGACAGCTTCATATGTTCATTAACCCATTAAGTGATATTTGATTAAGACAACTCTGCCTTTAAAATCAGACAAGAGTGAGACTGCAGTGAGACCAGTCTCAATTAAGGATGTTTATGTGCTTTTATACATGGGAAAAACTGTATATAAATCCATTACAGCAATTAAGTGTGTGGAATTCAGTGACTTTGGAGCCTTTGTGTGCAAATGCTGATAATGTGACGAGGATGTCTGTTTTGAATATGTCTAAAAGCTCAACTATATCTCAATGAATGTTGTTAGTCTCCTGTCATCAATTAAATTTTGTACATCCAGATTCTATTTTCAGATATTCACAAAAATTCATCTGGGATTAATGAACCAACTAGCAAACCAACTAGGAACTACCCAAATTCTCTCAGTAAGACATGGTTGCCATTTTGCATAAATAGGGCAATGTGTTTTTTTCCCCCTTCAAACTCTGGTACATGTGAATGCCTGCCCACAGCAAACCTGGATTTAGAACATAAGAGAAGCCATGTTGGATCAGGCAAGTGGCCCATCCAGTCCAACACTCTGTCACTCAGTGGCCAACCCCCCCCCCCAAAAAAAAACAACCAGGTGCCATCAGGAGGTCCATCAGTGGGGCCAGGATTCTAGAAGCCCTCCCTTGTGCCCCCCACGCACCAAGAATACAGAGCATCACTTGCCCCAGCCAGAGAGTTCCATCAATACACTGTGGCTAATAGCCACTGATCTGCTCCATGAGATTTCTGATCTCAAGTACTATAGCTGGAAATATGTTTGTTCCCTTATTCACACAGGACAAGATTGCTCCCATAGAGATTGTGTAGTGTGCATTCTGCTGATGTATTACTTAAGAGCACCAAAAACATAGTGCCTTGAAAGGGCTAGAGATATATTAGGCTGCTTCCAGACCTCCATCTGATGGCTTTATCAGTGGCAGGTAGAAGCCACAGGGAAGGAGTCTTCAGCTGTGCTAGACAGAAGACGTGATGGAAGGGAAAAAGTTGTAAGCCATATTGGTCCATGCAAAACCCAGAACAACTCCATATAAACTCCATATAATGCCTTTTATTGTGGCCAGCCAAAATGACCCAATATTGTGCAAGCTTTCAAGCCCATCAGAATTCTAGATGTTACAAAAATTAAAAAATGAAGGAGGGAAAAAGCAGATTTTTTAGGTGAAGATCTGTCTTGCCAGCCTTTGATGTTAGATGCCAGTAGGCTCATAGACACTAGTTTAAGTGCCACAGGGGTTAGATTACAGCATTTATATTTTGAGAAGAAGAAACAAACAATAGCGGGTAATTTCTTTTGAAAAAATAAGAGTCCAACAAAAACCAAGAATCACATGAAAACTTCTGCAAGAAGCACCTGTCTGACCTGACTGTTGGTATGTGGATTGCTTTATAGCACAGTTATGTGAATTTCCTTGTGCATTCTTTTACTTTTCAAGGAATGATTTTCTAAAGGAAATCAAGATCATGTCCCGGCTAAAGGACCCAAACATCATCCGCCTCCTGGGGGTGTGCGTACGGGATGATCCATTGTGTATGATCACCGAATACATGGAGAACGGGGATCTTCACCAGTTCCTGTTGCAGCGGCAGAGCAGAAGCACTTTTACGCTCTCCAATAACATTCCCTGTGTCAGGTGACCAAAAGGAAAAGGATGGGGTGTAGTCAGAGGGGGGAGGAATTTAAATCCCCAGTGTATTTTTTTCCAGATTTTTCTGTAAACCTAGGGGGTCACCCAAATCAGAAAAACCTCTCTGAGAATTTAGGTATCCACAGACAGAGGACACACTTTGGAATTAGATATATCGATAGCTAGGAATGGAACCTCCATGGTCAAAGGCATCCTATCTTTGCAGTCTGCCCAGTTCAGATCACGACTGTGGTATACACAGAGAAAGGTATTCAGCCTCCTCCTCACACCAGCTCCTATTTTGCAACTTTACACTGGAGAGGGGGGTGAGGGGAGTGGCTTTGACTGGATCCCAAAGGATCTCACCTTTGACTGCCTGCATCTTGTTGCCTTTTTCAGCTGCCTCCATCTCCTGCTCATGGCTACCCAAATTGCCTCTGGCATGAAATATTTGGCTTCTCTCAACTTTGTGCACCGAGACTTGGCTACACGCAACTGCCTGGTTGGGAACAACTACACCATCAAGATTGCCGATTTTGGCATGAGCAGGAATCTGTACAGTGGTGATTACTACCGGATCCAGGGCAGGGCTGTATTGCCAATCCGCTGGATGGCTTGGGAGAGTATCCTGCTGGTAAGAGGGTGGGACAGTGGGCAGAAAACCTCCTTTTTGCTTGTTTAGGGCCAAAGTGACAATTAGATGCAACATTGAGCAAGGCACTGTACAAAACTTTCAGAAGAGTACTATCTTGTTTAGATAGGTTAAAGTCCATGGTGGATGGCAAGGAAGGTATGCCTCTTTTGCAGCAGGATCTTGTGCACATCTTCATTTCTATCTGTTTGTTTATATTTGTATAAGGTGAAAAAACAAAAATCTTCACAGTCATGATTATTTTGCATAAAATGGCTGACCATAGGAGCTTCAATCACATGGTTCCTAAGTCTGCTCCTGTGTTTCAGAATACATACTCTAAGGGCTCGAGTAGTGCTGCCAACATACCGTAGGCCACACCCACAGATGATCAAATACACAACACAGCGGGTAGCACATGTAGAGTAATGATTTAGAACAGATGGTCTAGTCTTTTCAGCAAAACAATACTCTTTGACATTCAAAGATAAATGACAAATTGCACACCTTTTACAAGCAAAGTGCCCTTTAAGAAAGAGAGGGGAGGAGTGAAAGACTGACAGAATCCTTTCTATATCGAAAACTTACATTGATACCACTTAAACATGGCTGTAGTTCAGTGCTAGAGCACATATTTTGCATGCATAAGGTTTCAGATTCAGTCCCCAGTTCTCCCAATGAAAGGATGTGAAATAGCAGGTATTGGGAAGGATCTCTCTCTCTGCTTCAGGCCCTGAACAGTCAGGGCCAAAGTAAATAATACAGAGCCAGATAGACCAGTAGTCCACATTAATATAAGCCAACTTCATATGGGAGGGGCTGTGGCTCAGTGGTAGAGCATTTGCTTGGCACGCAGAAGGTCCCAGGTTCAGTTGCTGGCATCTCAGTTAAAAGGATCTGGTAAGAGGTAATGTGAAAGACCTTTGCCTGAGACCCTGGAGAGATGCTACCAGTCTGCATACACAGTACTCACACTGAGGGACCAATAGTCTGATTAAGTATGAGGCTGCTTCATAAGTTCATATGTCATGGATTCCCACAAAGAATTCTGGGAATCATAGTTTACAGGGAGTCCTGAGAATTTCCCTTTACAGACCTCTAGTCACCACCTTCTCCTGAAGTACACTTCTGAGGATTTTCTAGGGAAAGGGGATGACAGTTTAAACTAGTCAATCTCGCTGGTTTAGATGTGTTCAGTTAGATGTGAGGATCTACTAGGGGAAAGTGGTGCCCAGTAGAGTGAGCTGTTTGTTTTCACTTTCTTTACTAAGGTAGGATGAGAGGACTCCTGGCAGAACAGCCAAGCTAGATTGAATCTTTGAATGCCTTTGGACCTCACAGTCTTCCTCTCTCTCCACACAGGGCAAATTCACCACAGCCAGTGATGTCTGGGCCTTTGGTGTGACGCTATGGGAGATGTTCACACTGTGTAAAGAGCAGCCCTACAGCTGGCTCTCAGATGAGCAGGTCATCGAGAACACAGGGGAGTTCTTCCGAGACCAAGGCCGGCAGGTATGGGAAACATGCCCAGCAAAGTGGTTCCAACCAGAGCTGCAACAATGCAGACAGCTTGTTATTACAACATGAGAATTTCTCAACAAATTTAAAAGAACCATCAAATATACCCTGTGTACATGGGTTGTACATGCAGTCATTGTAACTTGTGAACAGGGCTAGTTACAGATTATACTGAATTTACAAAAGAATATGAAAACCTACAAAATGTGCAAGCAGCTTATTTGAAAAATCGATTCATACTTAACAGTCCTAGTTACAAATTTATAAACAATGCTTAAACTTTTCAAAAGTATCTGGCTTGATGTTGAATTTTTAAAAATTCTGTTTTTATAAATAGCATTCTAACAGTGTATCCTGCCTCTGAATGTGGAGGTTAATTTCTTAGTTACTATGACTAATACCTTCAAGAACTGGTCTAATCTCATTTTCAAAGCTGTTTGCGCTAGCACTCAAATGTTGAATTTGAATTACAGAATCTTTGGACAGGGGCAAAATCAAGCACGTAGTAACTGTTGTCTTGTTGCATATAGGATTTCCATCAGCTGAGCACATCTTCCTTTATCCATGACCTGCCTCAATAACCCAACTGTATTGTTTATCTTTCCACTTGCTGCGTTACAGAGTTGAGACCAAACTGGAAGCCAGAAAGTCACATCCCTCACTGCCCTTCCCAGGGCCTTTAGGTCTACTCTATTCTCTGTCCCACATCCTTTAAAGCCCTCCCTAAAAGCTGGATCCTCCTCTGTGTCCCAGACCCCACCCTGCCTACCTAGCCCCGCACTGTAGGCTGAGGAGGATGCCATCTCTGCCCACTGCATGCCTGGTCAGACTCTTCTCACTGGCACCGGGCTGAACTAGATGAAACTTGCTTCTCCTAGGGGTGTTTTGACTTATCAGGGCTGCCAACTCTTTAGCCATGGTGCTGGCTTCTTCCTTAGCCATCCCTGGATCTTCTCTACCACACTCACCCCCCTTTCAAGGAAAGCAGACCAGGTACATAATTCTTATCGCCCTTTTATGTGCACATACCAATCCTGAAAGATAGGCTGATCCCAGAGAGAGTGGCAGGTCCTAGATCATCCAGAGAGTTTTCATGCTCGAGTGGGGATTTGAACTTGGGTCTTCCAGATCCTAGCCCAGCATTTTCACTGCTATGTCACCTTGTTTGTCTAGCTGAGCCTCCCTCTGCTCACCTTTGTTTACTAACCCCTGACTCTGCTTCTCCAATCCACAGGCTTATCTCTCTCAGCCGCCTCTATGTCCAAATCCTGTGTTCTCCTTGATGATGAAGTGCTGGAGTCGAGATATCAAGGACCGCCCAGCGTTTGAGGCCATCCACCTCTTTCTCGTGGAGCAAATGGATGGGAGCATTTGATCCATGGAGGAGCCCAAAGGATGTGGTAGAGACAGCGATAATGTCAGAGTGGCCTCTGTGTGGCCCATCCTTCCCTGTGTCTCAAGTGGACTCTTTTTTCACAGTCCATGAGACCGGGTGGATTGCAGATAGACAGCTGAGGTCATGACCTCCTGGGATTCATCTGTAACACAGGTCGAGATGCCATTTCATGATGTGAGACACCACAGAGGTTGTGCAGTGGCCACCATGACAGAAGAGTCACACTTGTGGAACTTTGTTTCCTTGGTCAGAATTCACTTTGGGTGAGTTCTCCTTGAAGGAGGCATCCATGGCAGCTGCTGCCTCCCTCAGCCACCTGTGGTTGACTCCACAAGGCCAAGAAAACGCCATCTCATGGAATAATTTTGCATTCCATCTGGAAATACTGTGAGAGGGTCTGTACCCCTTTTCTTCTTATTCATCATTAGGCAACTGAAAAACGCCCCCTATGCAAAACAAATACCCATTTGGGGGAATAAGATACCTGGCCTCCAAGGAATTACCTCCCTTCTTGGAAGGTGTTTTGACTCTTCCCAAACGTCATTGTTGGTGTGTCTTCCTTGCTGAGGGAAACGCAACAACAGATGGAAGAATGGGGGGGGGGCGCCATTTGTAGCAGCAAGACCCACCCAAAATAGTGTTGTGAGGTGACATCCTCCAGACCTTGGATGTTAGCGATGTGGTGAGTGGGGCATGTGTGAATTTTTCCACACTGGATTTTCTCTCTCTCTCTCTCTTTTTTTAAATGAATGTTAATGATCGTAGAGAGGCTACTGGATCCGAGGGCCCTCCATCAGCTTTCAGTTAAGGGATTTAGGGGTGAGGGCGGGGGATCTTGTAGGGGGAAATAGTTGACACTGTTACTACTGCCTTGTGCTTGTGAACTTGTAGCCAAAATGGACTGACGTGCAATTCACCCTGTATCCTGGTCCTGCGTTAGGAAGACTCTAAAGAGGAAGTAAAAAATCACATATGGAGTCTCCAGCTGCCTTAACTCTATATTCATGCAATCTGTTTTCTCCCTTGTGGAAAGACACCCCCCTCCTTTTTTTTATTCCTTTGAATATCTTCCTCTCTCTTTCTCTGTCATGTATATATCTGTATATCAGAGCTTTTTGAATGATCTCTGGACCAAATCCTGTTTCCCAAGCTATTTCATAATGATGGGACTGAGTTTTAAGGGCACAATGCTGCACAGCTGAGAGATTCACTTTTATTTTAAAGAAAAAGAAAACACCCAGCAGTCTCAGAAAGGGGAATAGGTAGGGAAGAGTGCCTTCACCCAGATAGCTCAGGCTAACCTGATCTCATCAACTCTTGGAAGCTAAGCAGGGTCTGCTCTGGTTAGTACTTGGATTGGGAGACCTCCAAGAAATACCAGAGTTGTGACACAGGGGCAGTCAATGGGAAACCACCTCTGAACATGCCTTGCCCTGAAAACCCCATGGGGTCACCATAAGTCAACTGTGACTTGGCACCATAAACGGGAGAAGTTGAACTAGAAGGAAGTGGAGAAAGAGACTGTGTACAAGAGTTAGCAAGAGTTCCAGTAGTCTTTTCTTCCCCTCTACTCTTGGCTAGCAGATGAAGAATGCATGACACCAGGTACATCTTTAGGGTTAGCTATGTTACATTCTGCATAGGGTATACTAATCTGATTGCCAGCTGTGGGTGATTGTGAATTGTCATGGGCTCCCCTGAAGAGTCCTGGGAACTGTGGTTCAGAGATGGTGCTAAGAATTCTCTGTTAAAGACCACTAGTTGTCCCTGCTCCCGTTCAGAAATACAATTTCCAGGATTCCCTGGAGAAAAAACAATTATCATGCCTGGTATGTAGATAGACCCAGTCACCAAGGTGTGTTCTTCCCAGTCAGCATGATGTGATCTTCCCTAGATTGATTGTTAGGAGCAAAACCCCGCACTCCTGCTGATTGAGGCTCCTGTACAGGCCACACAGTTGGTGGCATTTGATGGGAATGCAGGAGGTGCTTGAAGCTGGGAGGTGCCAGGAGCTGTGATTGTAAGACAGGAGACTGTCAGTTGTTTCTAAAAAGGGGTTCTTTAATCTTGCACTTTCTTGTAGGGAGGGATGGAGGTCATTAACTGCAGGCCCTCAAGTACAGAACAGCAAGTATAGAGGGGGGCAGCAACCCTAAAATTAATTTTTCCTAAAAGATTATTTAGGAACATTTTGTGTATTTGGGAAGCCAGGAATTTTTGAATAACTGGAGTTTGGCACAATACTGGACTGTAGCCTTTTCCGTTAGTTAAGATGTATATGCAATGTCTGCAGCCGGATAGGTTGATCAGTGGTCTGCGATTATCTCCAAAACTCATGCTATGACCAGTCAAGTTCGGCTTTGCAAACAATGTGCTTCCTAATGAGCAATGACTTCTCTTTGTTGCACCCAGCTCCCTGTCTCCAATCACAGATATTTATGCCCCAGTACAATTCCATTGTTTGTGCCTGTGCCTCTTGCATCATGTTGTAGTCTGTCTCTCTGTGCTGAACAGCAGACTAAAGGTTGATTAGTGTAGTTCTAAATGTGAAATTCCGCTTTCTTCACTTGCCTGCATTCCATTGCTCCTCCTGTCAACCCTTCTAAATCCTGCAGCTTGTTTTCTCTCCCATCTCCTACCAGCTTCTTGTGCCCTACCCAACCTCTCCTCCCTCCAGAGATCTCTGGCCTTCAACCTCCCCCAGGTTCCTCCCTCTTTTAGGCCCTGTGTGAGAATTCTGTTTTTCTAATGGCTAAAACTATTTCCCTAACAGCAGCTGCCTTGATTTGCAACATTCCATTTCTAACCCTTCTCCCTTCTAAGACCCAGGTTCTGTTCACCGGTCATATTATGAAATTCCCAGGGGGGAGGGGAGCTTAGCTCTCTATTGCTGTCTAACCCACCTCACAGACTTGTTCTGAGGGCGGAATAATGGGTGAGAGAACTTTGTATGCTGCTGTTTAGTGGAAGGGCAGGACAAAAATGTGATAGATGCAGAATGTGTTTTTAAAAAGAATTATCCTCACAACAGCCTTTTGAGGTAGGTCTCTCTCAGGCCTCATCATTGGAGAGGTCTCTCTCAAGTCTCTCTTCATTGTCCTTATGTTCATCACAAGTTCTGTCCATACGGTTTGTGCTAGAAGTTCCTTGCTTGGAACAGAATTCCCAGATATACAGGAGTCTGATTCGAGTAAATACTGTGACACAGGGAGAGGGAGTTTAAGTCATCCCTCCCTGCTCATTTTCCTGACTGGAGAGCCAGTGTTTGCCCCACTGGGGAAACTTGCATGAAACCAATGATTACATATAAGTTTCCCAACAGGGATAAATAGCAGTTGCTGGAGTCCATTTCATGTAAGGGAAATTGTGCAAGTAGAAAGGCTTAAACACTCTGTTCCACATGCTTCAGACCCAGTCTGAATTGGCCCTTGCACATCTGAGAATTCTGTTCTGAGCACAGCATTCCCTTCTCATGGACAAGAAGAACCTGTAGTAAACATGGCCAGGATGCAAAGACAATGCATTATGAAGTTAGGTCCTTATACTAATCTTACAGGGAGAATTAAGTCACCCAGATTCTAGTCACTATATTCTATTGCCTCCTTTCCCCCTATAAAACACATGCCTGGATGTGACTTTCCCTCTTGTTCTCAGGAGGAATAGGGGGGAACAGGTACCATTAGGCCACTGGGCGCTGTAGCCCACTACTGTCCACTTCAACTGGTAGTGGTTTTCCTGGGGCTTTCCCAGCTTTGCTGCCTGCAAATGCCAGTGGCCAATACCAAGCAGGGGCTGTACCACTAAGCTACAACTCCCTTAGTGGAAGAATACAACACGGTCTGGAGTATCCTTACTGGCACCCTGAAAAGCCAGTGTGGTTGCAAGCTTTTCTACTCACCTCTACTCTTTTTAACAGCAGCTTAGTTTTCCGACAGTAGTAGATGTTAACATTTCTGTGCCACATAGAGTTTAAAGCATCACCAGCAAATTTCTCCAGTCTTTCACTGTTAAAGAGGAAAGGTTTCTTTTCCTCTGGTCAGCTTGTAACTCAAGAAGCCAACTGCCAAAAGCTTCAGCTACCCAGCAAACTGGCAAGTAGGGCCACAGGCAGGCCTTGTAGTGCGTCACCCTGTTAATAGGAAATGGTTTTGAATTATTTCATAAATGAGCAATGGTTCTGTACCCCTTGCGTACAGTTTTTCAGGGGGGGGCATCTATTTCTTTGTTTCTTTTCCATGTTACTTGAAGTTTGAAACTGTGGATCCATCTGCCATTTGTCCCAGAGCACATACAATTCCTTCATCCCAGACAAGGCTTTCCTTTTTTTTTTTGGTTTAACTAACCTTGCTTTTGGTTGTATGTCGTTTCTTTCAGCTGTTGTATGGCTGTGTACATATTGTATTTAGAAATGGCATTCAGATGTGTACATAGTATAATATATTGGAATTTAACCAGCAGTTCCTCCACAATCACACCCCCACTGTGGGGTTGTTGTTGTTTTTTTATATTGACAAATGACCAATAAATTCTGTTGGTTTTCAGTTTTGTATGCTGTTCTCTCTGCTTCTGCATAAAGATTGACAACTTTGGCTTGGGCAATTTCTGGAGGTTTGGGAGGCCATAGAGTCTGAAGGTGCCGTTTCCGCCCAGGGAAGTGCTCTGTAGTCTGGAGATCAGTTGTAATTTGAGGAGAACTGCAGGCCCCACCTGGAGGTTGGCATCCCTAATTCTGTACCTTGTAGAAAACCAGATCCATGTTGAGGGTTATAGGAAAAGAAGCTGAAAATAATTTAGTATACATGCTGCCAAAGTGAGCCAAAATGATTGTTCCTTTGCTTAAGCAAGACTCCTCTCTCTAGAAGCTAAATCTTTGTGGTTGCTAAGAGATGAAGATAAGTAATATCGTGTGTGGCTAAACTTTTGGCAGCTGTAATAAAATCATGTAACTCAGGTAATAAACTTTAGGCTTCACTTTAAGTGTGTGATGGCTCGCTGTTTTTTTTTTTTTTTAATTAGATTTAAATTTTATTTTAATAAAATAAATGCATTCTTCAAACAAATAAAATTATGGGTAATAACAATACTAAATACAGGATTATAAGATAAGTGACTAAGATAACAGATGACAATTGCAGCAAATCTATGGAATATACATTACTCGGAACTATCCATTAAAACCATATAATTTAACAAGAGTAATCAAATGGCTGGAAAATCAGAATTATACTCAGTAATTCCTGTACATTAATTATAGTATGATTTTTTTCCATAACAAAGAAATCTCCAGATATTATCAAACTATAAAGAAATTGATGGTGGTGATTTACATTTCCACACAGATGGCTTGCTGTTTAAGACTTCCGTTGTGAGTAATTAACAGTAATTAAGAAGACTGAAAATAGAACAACCAATATTGTAATGCCTCAAATAGAGTTGTGGTGTGCTGTGTTGTGTCCTAAAGGATACTGCAGAGATGGAAAAAGTTCAGAAAAGGGCAACCAGCACTGTTATAGTGTTAGAACACCATTCCTTTGAGGAGAAGTTACAAGTCTGGGCCTTTCAGTTTAGAAAAAGATGACTAAGAGGGATATGATAGAGGTTTATAAAATTATCCACGCAACAAAGAAAGTGGATAGGGAACTGTCCCTTTCCCAAAAGAATTTGATGGCCAATGCATTCAGGACAGATAAAAGGGAATACTTTTTAACTAAACAAATTACGGAAATCACTCTCAGCAGGTGTAGTGATGGCCATAGGCATAGATGGCTTTAAAAGGGGGGGTTAGGCGGATTCAAGAAGGAGAGCTCTATCAGTGGCTAATATTAATGGGGACTAAAGCAACCTCCATATTCAGAGGCAGCCAAACTCTGGTTACCAGTACTACAAAGCAGCATAAAAGGAAGCTTTAACTCCTGCACACTATTTGTTGGTCTTCTGGCACAAGTGGTTTGACTGCTGCGTGAAGCAGGACACTAGACAAGATGAACCACTGATCTGATCCAGCAGGACTCTTCTTCTGTCTGTATCCATTTCTTGTAATTTTTGATATTAAAAAAAATCTTGTAAGCAGGAAGGCAACACATATGTGGTGGGAATGCCATATCGTTCAGAATTTTTGGAGGGAGGTTCATAAAGAGATTTCCAACATGGTGGGTCTTCCATTGTCTTATTCCCCTCAATTCTTATTATTGGATCTTTGGGCTGATTCAATTATAGATAAATCCATCAAAACTTTTGTCTCAACATTGGTTGCTTCTGCTCGCTTGGTTATTGCCAGGAATTGGAAGTCCCCCACAAGTTCTTTACTTAGACAATGATACCAGAAATTCTGGGAACAATTTTTGATGGGCAGGATTATGCATAATCCATTTTGGGGGGACTCTTTGTGCGGTAGTTCCCTTATCAGAGTATGATAAAACATGGAAACCAGTTTTAGAGTTTTTGTGCAATAAGGATATAATTCCCTCCATGCAACTAAAGCTAGATGGTTGGAACTGTGAACATAGGGTTTGTAACAGAGTGTTGATGGTATTCTTGGCTATTATGTTTTGTAGTTTGATTGTATGTTTTTCTATTGAAATAAAAATTAAAAAAAAATTTAAAAAATGACAAATGGGAATTATTTAGCTGGCTTTCAAGCAAGTTCTCTAAAATATTAAATATGTCTGCATATTGCAAAATTGTGTAGACAGTTCCCTTTTGGGATTCCCATAGGATCTGCGTGGACTAATTTAGCTTTGAATACAGAGTTGTTGGAGCAGGATCTTGTTTGATGATCTCTGATGATAGGGAGGCCCATACGTAAGCAGGCATTCCCAAGCCTAAAACCATGACTCTCATTTAGAAGGGGGCGGTGAGTGGTGCAGGCTTGCAATTGGCAGCAGTCTCTGATCATTTTGCAGCCAGGGTCAGCCCTAAACTGTCTGGCACCCTAGGCAAGGCTAACTTCTGGCAACCCCCCCCCCCCCACTGATAATGTCATCAAGTCACATGGGGAGCACCAATTGGGCACCCCTACAAGGCTGGTGCCCTAGGCAATTGCCTAGTTTGCCTAGAAGCAGGGCCAGCCCAGTTTGCAACAAAATTTCAATTGGAAGGGACTGAATAATCCAGTTACAGTTGATGCAGATCCAGAAGCATCTACTAATCCCCAGTACAGAATGACTAAAACAAAATAATACAAAGGGCTCATAGAGAGATGCAACAGGCAAACTCCTCTGTGAATGTGTGCTTCATGCCTCATTGGAGCCTTATCTTTTCTTGCAGAATACTAACATGTACTAGTACAGAGCTGGGAATCACTGAAGGGGCACAAATACGAAAGAACATTTCTGATTTTTAAATGAAGGTGGTTTTCCCTGAGTGCAAAACTCCAAAAGTGTTCAGAATTGCAAAATGTGGTACATGCCAGAAACCTGATCTCACCATGAGGAAAACCATCATGGGAGCCAATAGGTACAGACACAGTTGAAGTGATCACAGGGAACAGAAAACCCTCTTGAGTCCTGAACAGACAAACAAAGCTTTGTCCTGGGAGCCCAGGTGACTCCTCCTTAAGTGGAATTTCCTTGTGCTCATATTGAGCAATAAGGGCAAGCCAGGTTTAAACTGAGGATCCTGAACTTCCTGGTTTGCCCCTGTCTGAAAGCAAAACAAGAAGCAGCAGAGCAAGCTCCAAACAATTTCAGAGCAAGACCATGGCCTACCGAGACCTGGTAGGGAATTGGCACAAAGGCATCCTGGCTCTGGAGGAGGGTGACTGGGCATTGGCCTTAAAGATCTTCCAAAGCATCGAAGGGCCTCCCTCAAAGATTGAGTTCAACATTGGCTGCATTCATCTCTTACAAGGAGACCTGCTAGAAGCACAGGAGGTAAGTCACAGCCACATTATACATTGATTAGCAACAAACCTGGGTGTCCCAGGGCGTAGAGAGAAATAAAATAATGTACGATGTGGAGAATGTGGATGGAGAGAGCCTTTCTTCCCTCTTGCAAAACTAAAACTCTGAGGTTGCCTGATAAGTTTGATAGGCAGAAGACTTAGGACAGACAACATTTATTTCTATATTAGGGTTGCAAAATCCCCTTGGCTTCTGGTGGGGGGAGGCAGGGAATTGGTTGCTGGTTCCAGGTCAGGGAGGTCCTGGAGATTTGGAAAAATAATTTTTTAATTGTTTAAATTACCATCTTACATACTGAAGATTTGCGGGTGGAGCCTGGGGACAATAGGGACCTTGGGCGAAGGGGGTACAATGCCATAGAGTCTACCCTCCAAAGCCCCCATTTTCTCCAGGGGAACTGATTTTTGTAGTCTGGAGATGAGCTGTAATTCCTGGCAATCCAAAGGTCCCACCTGGAGGCTGGCATCCCTAGTATTAAAAAGATGTACAGAGTTACCTTTTCCTCCCCCTAAAATTGGAACTCTAAACAACTAACAAAGCCATATTGCCTTGTGGACAAAGGACAATCAAATAGAAATAAAAATATCCATCTCTAAAAACGTTTCAAGTTTCAGAGGATACCCATATTGGTCTGTAGTACAACAACTAGATTTGAGTCTGGGAGCATCCTAGAGGGCATCAAGATTTTTTAAGCTTAAGCTCTTGTGAGCCAAAGCTCCCCCCAAAATCCTGTTGGTCTCTAAGGTGCTCTTGGACTCAACTCCAGCTGTAAAAACTTTTCAGCACTTTTTAAAAATGAAAGCTGAGAAGTCAGGGAAGGTGATACATATACTAGTATGGCAGAATATAATTATAACTCTGTTCATTCACTGATTTTTTAAGAACATAAGAGAAGCCATGTTGGATCAGGCCAATGGCCCATCCAGTCCAACACTCTGTGTCACACAGTGGCCAAAAAAATTATACACAAATGCACACACATATATACACATACACTGTGGCTAATAACCACTGATGGACCTCTGCTCCATATTTTTATCTAAACCCCTCTTGAAGCTGGCCACCACCTCCTGTGGCAGTGAATTCCACATGTTAATCACCCTTTGGGTGAAGAAGTACTTCCTTTTATCTGTTTTAACCTGTCTGCTCAGCAATTTCATCGAATGCCCACGAGTTCTTGTATTGTGAGAAAGGGAGAAAAGTACTTCTTTCTCTACTTTCTCCATCCCATGCATTATCTTGTAAACCTCTATCATGTCACCCTGCAGTCGACGTTTCTCCAAGCTAAAGAGCCCCAAGCGTTTTAACCTTTCTTCATAGGGAAAGTGTTCCAACCCTTTAATCATTCTAGTTGCCCTTTACTGGACTTTTTCCAATGCTATAATATCCTTTTTGAGGTGCGGTGACCAGAATTGTACACAGTATTCCAAACGAGACCGCACCATCGATTTATACAGGGGCATTATGATACTGGCTGATTTGTTTTCAGTTCCCTTCCTAATAATTCCCAGCATGGCGTTGGCCTTTTTTATTTTTTAAAAAAGCCCCAGTGACTGGGAGAGGCTACTGGAGGGGGAGATGGCTGTTCTGTGGGCAGGACCAGGACACATGGCAGCCATCCAGGCTTTGCTGTGATCCTTCTCAAAACTTTGGAGCAAAGCAGGTAGATTGAAGGAAGATGTAGAAACCTCTGCAGGTGCATGAATGCACCAAGATGCCGTAGGAAAGAAGGGGGGGGGGACACATGTTTGCAAGCATAATTGGAATGGAATATGGAACCAAATACTTGGAATGAAAACACAGAGAATTAACTGAAAAAGGGGATTAGACAAATCCCTAAATGGAAAGTCCATTGATGGCTTCTAATCGGGATGGCTAAAAGGAACCTCTGTGTTCAGAGATGGTATACTGGTGGAGGCAACAAAACAGGGCAGGAGAGAAAGCAAAGGAAAACACTGGTGCAGAAAGGGCCTTGGACTTCCATGCTGTGCTGGAATACTTTACAAGGCATCTAGTTGGTTCCTTTGTGAAACTGAACTAGATGGATCCTTGGTCTGATCCATCCAGATTTGCTGCTATTAACCCCAGGAAATCCATGCTCTTTAACAATCAGACCTGTACAGCATATGTGTTGTGAATCCCATTTGTCACATTTACAGTGCCATCCTAAGCAGCATTACACCCTTCTAAATACACTGAAACTCTTAGCCTTTTTATGGGCCCAGGTAAACAAAAATCTTAGGTGTGCACTGAACATACTGCAGGCGAAGAGACAATAAAAAGCGATACCATTTTAACATGCAGAGAGTGGAGAATGCAAGAAATATCTGGGAGGAGCAGGTGCTAAGCAAATTTATGAGTCCCAGAAGCAATGAGTCAGCACCATCCCCAAATTCTGGAATTTGCCCATATCAGACAGATCCAGATACTCATCCTCCTTTATTACGATTATTTAAAGAGCATACTTCTGAACATGTCCAAAGAGTCTTTCCCTCCGCAACCAGCAATCTATACCACTCATCTAGAATTAAGCAAGCCAAGTTTCCAGGTCTAAAAGAGAGGCCCCTGTCACCTCCTGGGAGTCCTGACAGGTCTGAGTCATGCCATGTTTCTTTTTTACAATTAAGAACAGAGAAACATGCCCAGTTCACACAGACCAGAAAATGAGCCCTAAAGTGGTACAATGGGCTGCACAAATTGTGGATTCCAGCTTTGCATAAAAGCTCCCTGCAAACAGAACGTTGTAATGTAGCAGAGCCTCCAAAATTATGATTCTCCATCAGCCATTTGAAGTGATACAGTCCTTTCTGTCACCTCATACCCTTCCTATCCTCTCTGGCATGTGTGAACCAGGGGCTGCCTCCTGGGTGCCTCTTTCTTGGGTGAGTTCTGTGCAAATAGAAAGCAGGAAGCAGCTGCTTCAGCAGGCAGATTCCAGAATAGACACCGTTTTTCTGCCTCCACATTCCATCTCAGTGTGTCATTAAAGTTCATATCTAGTGCAAATGAACATCACTTTGAGAGTCTAAATCTATGACACTGAACAGAAACTGTAAGCTCCAACTGTGTCCATGGTAGGTGTTCATTGTTAGTGTTCATTGTTCCTGCACCTTTGACAGCCCTTCCCTTGCCTATCTCCGTGTCAGGAAAAAGAGACACAAATAGAGTTGCCATTCTCTAGGAAGCACCTGGAGAACTCCCACTATTACAATCAATCTCCAAGTTACCAAGATCTGTTTCCTTGGAGAATATGGCTGCTTTGGAGGGCGGACTCAATGGCATTATATCCTGTTGAAGTCCCTCCCCTTCCCAAACCCTGCCCGCATAAGGCTTCACTTCCAAATTTCTAGGCATTTCTCGACCCAGAGCTGGCAACTCTTGGTACAAATTAATTTCTCGCTGCTGCAGTGACATTCACAGGAGCACCCACAGTATTAAAACGTTGACGACTTCAGCGCTAAATGGGAGTGTTATTTGTGTCCTCCATCCCCATCCCAGGCATTTGACCGAACAATTTCCAAAGACAACTGCTTAGCTGTGGGTTTCTACCAGAAAGGCTACGTCTGCCTACAACTGGAGAGGTGAGTGCCACTGTGTGGTCCCAGGGGATGAGAATCACCCAGTAAGGTTCACCACACAATAATCATGTTCATAAGGTAAGCCCAAAGGCTTATCTCCTTGAAAGCCAAGCAGGGAAACGGAGATTCTGAGGTTGGGTTGCCAGGTCCGACTCAAGAAATATCTGGGGACTTAAGGGGTGGAGCCAGGAGACTTTGGGGGTGGAGCAAGACCAAGGGTGTGACAAGCACAATTGAACTCTGAAGGGAGTTCTGGCCATCCCATTTAAAGGGACTGCAGAAGGCAATACATTCAGGAAGGAAGTACTTCATACAGCACATAGTTAACTTACGAAATTCATTGCCACAAGATGACTTGAAAGGGGGACTCAACAAGTTAATATGCTCATGATGGCTAAACAGAACCTCTATAGAGAGAGGCAGGTGAATATCCCTGAACACCTTTTGATGGGGGTAACAGCAGGAAGTACTATGGTCTTCACAACCTCCTTGTGGATTTCCTGGCTAAGGGCCATAGCCATCCATTTATTAGAACCAGGGTCTTCCATTCCAAGTTTCAACCTGTAACCACTTTGCCACACTAATTCTGTTTTAATCTCACACTAAGGTCGTTTTCGCACTCACCTCCAGCTGGCGCGACCCCCCTCTTCACCGCGCAGGATTTGCGCGGATTTCGCACTAAATGCCGCGGAGCAGCCTTTTGCGCCGGAAACTCCCGTCGCAAAAGCCAAACTGCTTTTTGGCGATTTACGTTTGAGCGGCTTTTGCGACTGGAGTTTCCGGCGCAAAAGGCTGCTCCGCGGCATTTAGTGCGAAATCCACGCAGATCCTGCGCGGTGAAGAGGGGGGTCGCGCCGGCTGGAGGTGAGTGCAAAAACGACCCATCATTCCAGTTGAAAGAAAGCAAGACTTTCTTCTAGAACCATCTATTTTCCCCGCGGCAGGTATGAAGAAGCCCTGAACGACTGTCAGCAGGCTCTGGCACACCTCCGAAATAACTCCTTTATCGATTACAAGCAGCTGGGTCTGAAATTTGTCTTGTGTGCCTGGGAGGTAGGTGATGGCAGAACATTGAGGAACAGGCTGGGAGAGTGACTAGCAAAGGTCAGTTATGGGTAGGGTTGCCAAGTCCAATTAAAGAAAAATCTGGGGACTTTGGGGGCAGAGCCAGGAGACTTTGGGGTTGGAGCCAGGAGACATTGGGGGTGGAGCCAGGAACAAGGGTGTGACAAGCACAATTGAACTCCAAAGGGAGATCTGGCCATCACATTTAAAGGGACAGCACACCTTTTTAAATGCCTTTCTTTCATAGGAAATAATTAAGGATAGGGGCACCATTTTTGGGGCTCATAGAATTGGACCCTCTGGTCCAATCGTTTTGAAACTTGGGGGGTATTTTGGGGAGAGGCACTAGATGCTATACTAAAATTTTGGTGCCTCTACCTCAAAAAATAGCCCCCCCCAAAGCCCCCAATACCCACAGATCAATTCCCTATTATTCCTTATGGGAATCGTTCTCCATAGGGAGTAATAGAGTGCCTAGTAGACATTTCCTTCCCCCCCACGCTTTCTAAAGGGGGGGAGGGCCTCCATACCAGGGAATCCCCCCTCCCTGCCCCCTCCCTCTCTCACACACACAAATACTTACTTGGTCTTCTTCCAGCAGAACTTTGCTTGCTGTGAAAAGGAAAGCAAAAGAAAGGGAGGGGCCGTTCTCCATGCAAACTGTTACTGACCCTTTCCCATGAAGCCCTTCCTGTTTCCTGTGCAGCCTTAAAGGGGCACACATTTTAAAAACTGTTTGCGGGTTTCTAAACCTGCAGGAGCTCTTCAACGACATGATGCCTACATGCATGTTCTCTCCCCCCCCCCGCTTCTGGATTTTTGGAGAGCACGGGGGGGAGGCTGCAAATTCAGGAGTCCCGTGCCAGGGCGGGGGGGTTGGGAAGCCTAGTTATGGGGAGTTCACCAGTGGGTCTCAAGCCCTCCATGGCCTCAGTGAAATAGAGCAACAAACTGGGCAGAAGTGTAGAGGTTGAATTTATTTATTTATTTATTTATTACGTTTGACTTATATCCTGCCCTTTCCGCAAGCAGACTCATGGCGGCTCACAACATCATGTCAATACAATTAAACCAATAAAACATATAAAACCATAATTTACATATTTCATTTTTTTTGAAATATGAAATATAATTTTTTAAAAAAATATAAAATATGAAACAGTGCCAGCTTGGGGTGGGGATGGTCAGCATGGTTGAGCACCTTCCACAGGGGTGCAGTGGGTGGCTAAGATAATGAAATATGGGTCTGGGAGATACCCCTGTCCAGGACTTTTTTAAATAGAAAAAGCCCAGCAGGAACTCATTTGCATATTAGGCCACATCCCTGACACCAAGCAGCTGGAACTGCGCTTCTGTGCATTCCTGCTCAAAAAAAGCCCTGCCCCCATTTAAATCTCACCTGTGCCAAAAACTAATCAGGTAGCATAAGCAAGCCTCCCTCTGAGTTTCACTTACTATCTGTGGTTAATGTTGGGGGGTGGGGTTACAACAATATCTTTTAACTTAAATTGGTACAAACTGAAAAAAAGTCTAAATAATAGTGTTAAGTAGCGTTTATGCACAGAGTTAGAGGTGAAGAACCCTGCAAAGTAGGCAGTATGATTATATTTTCCTTCTTGAAGACTGGGGGAGTTGAATTTAGCAGATGTGACATTTGAACCAGCAGCCTCCTAGCAGTGCCGGCCTGAGGGTGAAAAATGTCCTAAGCAAGCTTCCTGCCCACTGCCCCCTCGGTGCGAAGAGGCTCGGTTCCCCCCTGCCCCCCCACTGCCACCACCTGCCTTCTCTCCCCCCATCAGAGTGTGCAGAGCTGCGCCGAGGCTGGGCCCTACCAGCTTCAATGCGGCCAGCGGGCCATCTAATGCTTTGAACCGGAACAGGAAGTAAGGGGGAGCGAAGCCTTCTCTCATGTGAGCTTCAAAGCATTAGATGACACGCCAGTGGCATCAAAGCCGGTAGGGCCCAGCCTCGGCACAGCTCGGCGTGCTCTGATGGGGCGGGGAGGGGGGTGACGGAATACGGCTGCATTACAGCGCCGGGGAGGGAGGGAAGGTGGGCGGCTGTGGAGGGGGGGCCCGCAGCGGGGGGTGGAGGCAGGCAGGCAACTAGACGGTTGTTGTGGGCACCGGTGGTGGGGAGGAAGCCCAATTTGGCGATCCCCTCCTCCCGTTGCCCTAGGCAACCACCTAGTTTGCCTACTGGGCAAGCCAGCCCTGAGCCCTGCCTCCTAGTTTATAGTACAGACTCTTACCCACCATATTCAAGTGAAAATTTATTTCAATGAGATTAACTTTATTTCTACTGTTTAAGTGAAGAGTAGCTAAATACTAGTCTATCATCTAGGGTTCCCAATCCCCAGCTGGGAGCAGGGGATCCCCTGGTTTGGAGGCTCTCCCCCTGCTTCAGAGTTATCAGAAAGTGGGGCGGGGGGGATGTCTGCTAGGCACTCTATTATTCCCTATGGAGACTGGTCCTCATAGAGTAGAATGGAAAATTGATCCATGGGTATCTGGGACATGGGTGTGGGGACTGTTTTTTGAGATAGAGGCACCGAAATTCCAGCATAGCATCTGGTGCCTCTCCTAACTTCTCTCCCAAGTTTCAAAAAGATTGGACCAGGTGGTCCAATTCTATGAGTACCAAAAGAAGGTGCTCTCATCCCCCATTACTTCCAGTGAAGGGAAGGCATTTAAAAGGAGTGATGGCCAGAATGTCCTTTGGAGTTCAAACGTGCTTGTCACACCCTTGATCCTGGCTCCACCCCCAAAATCCCCAGGTATTTCCTGTGTTGGACCTGGCAACCCTACTATCATCTCAGCACCTTTGCATTCATTGGCTAGAAGAATGGAAGGTGGAAGGAGGCGCATGGACTAGAGTTACCAGGTCTGTGCTGGAAAATACCTGGAGACTTTGGGAGTGGATCCCAGAAAGGGAGGGGTTTGGGAAGGGGAGGGGCCTTTGGAGTCCACCCTCCAAAGCTGCTATTTTCTCCAGGGGAACCGATCTCTGTAGTCTGGAGATGAGCTATAATTCCAGGATATCCCCAGATTCCACCTGGAGGCTGGCATCAGTAAGTTTACCCACATGGGATAGCCAAGATCATACCTATCTGAGCATTTCTCCTTTGTTTCCTCCTGAGGAAGAATGTTGTGTGGCCCAAGAAGTTTGGGTCCCACTGAGATGTTCTTTCCGTTGGTCTCTGCAGGTGCTGTACAATACTGCTGCAGTCTACTGCCGGCTTGGGAAGTGGCAGGAAGCAGAACACACCTTGGAAGAGGCTTTTGCGTGGACTCCCAAGGGCCAAGCCTTACGCCTCAGTGCTGCTCTGGAGCAAGTGCAGGTAGGGGGATCATCTGGCAAAATAGAACAGCCATTTTCAGAAAGTTTGCAACTACCAGAAAAAGTGGGGGGGGGGGTTAACACTGTGTTAGGAAGCCAGAGCAAAACAGTCCAATGCATTTAAAGTTGTAGAACTGTATTACATAGGAATGTTCTTACTAAAGCTTAGTAAAGTCATATATATACAATACTTTTTTTAAAAAAAAAATTTAAATTTTATTGAAACATTTAAATAAATTTGAATAAATAACATTCCCCAACAAGGGGAACCAATACATAACCTTGCAAATACCGTCACATCAGATATTACTAGTTAGAGTTTACAGAAAAACTCATCAAATTGATATACAATACTTTTTAAAAACTTTTTTTGAGCAGGAACACAGAGGAACGCAGTTCCAGCTGGCTTGGCATCAGGGGCTGTGGCCTAATATGCAAATAAATTCCTGTTGGACTTTTTCTACAATAAGCCCTATGTGAAACAATGGTGACATCAGGGGGGGGTGGCCTAATATGAAAATAAGTTCCTGCTGGGCTTTCAAAGAGATATATATTGTCATCTTCTGGGCATGGAGCAGAGGTCACTAGGGGTGTGGGGGGGTACTTGTGAATTTCCTGCATTGTGCAGGGGGTTGAACTAGATGACCCTGGAGATCCCTTCCAACTCTACGATTCTGTAATTAATTTTAAAAATAACATTGGGGTTGTCAGTTCTTTCACTACCTTGCTATACAACTGGACAGAAACCTGCCTATATACTTTCCCATACCCCCTATAAATAAAAGAGACTAGACAGTTTTTTTAAAAAAGACAGCTGAACGTTTAATAGGGTTGCCAACCTCCAGATGACACCTGTAGATCTCCTGATATTACAGTTGTTCTCCAGGTGATCAAGGTCAGTTTCCCTAGCTGCTCTGGAGGGTGGATTTATGGCATTGGATCCTGCTGAGGTCCCTCCCCAGCCTCGACCCCTAAAATCTCCAGGTATTTCCCAACCCAGTGCTGGCAACCATATTTAGAAAAGGGTTCTGGACTCTGTGAGGTTTTCAAAGATTCTCCTGTAGCTGTGGACTTGTGAGCACAACACTGGTTTGTCTACTGTGGAGGATTCTCCTCCTGCCCCAATCATTTTTCTCTTTGTGATTTTGGTTATAAGAATCTGTGTAAAATATCTCTTACAATTTTTTTTGTTGGTTCTCTTTGGCACCTCCAATAACTCTTACTGGCCCCCTCTCTGGTTTTTAGTGCTATATCTGTTTATGTGTTTTTATTGAATTATTTTATATATAATTATATTATTCTACACGCTTTTAAATATGGAAATGTCTTAATGTTTGGGGACCCCATTTGGGTGGAAAGGTAGCATAGAACATGTTTTAAATAAATGAAAATAAATAAATAAAATATGCATCTGGAGAAGTGAGTTCTGTGTCTTATGAAAGCTTACATTGGAATAAACTTGGTTGCTCTTAAAAATGTCATACGATTTCTGTTTTATTTAGGGAAACAGAAATAAGGCAGCACAATTGTTTTGACCATACTAAATAGCACCTGTTACAGTGATGCTTCTGTACACAGGAGAAAGGTCAAAACACCAATTCCTGGGCCGTAGGATGGGTCTATTTGCTTCTATTTATGCTGGGAAAGAGAGCCATATTCTCAAGTGTCTGCCTTGATCTATCCCATCCTAGGAGCATCTCTTCCTGGAGCCCAGGAGCATCCCACAGGGGGAGTTCTTCAGACCTCGGAAAGAGGATGTGGAGGAACTCGAGGCAAAAGATTTCCTCGGCCAACCCAAGGTAGCATCTACCAGCCTTTCCAAGGAAGAAGTGGTATTCTGATGTTTTGAGCCTAGTCCTTGTTGAGGTGATAACCTGTTTGGGCTGTAGTGTTTTAAGCTGGGGCTGAATGTGACCCCCATTCTTTGCATGGAAAAAATCTAGATGTTGGGGGGAATGACCCTTGCTGACTTCTAACTCACTGGTTTTCTGTTTGTGGGGAATTTGTTATACATGTGAACAATAGTCCCTCTAAGCAGTGGAGTCTTGTGAGCAAAACTTCTACTTCATGAGTTACTGGCATTAAAGTTGTGAGCTACTGTATAAAGTAGTTTGCTCTGGGGCCATTTTTTCTGAGCTAACACAAAAATGTGAGCCAGTGACTAAAAAACTGTGAGTTAGCTCACACTAACTCAACTGAGAGGGAACACTGCACGTGAACCTTCCAAAGGGGTGGGGAAGAGGAAGCCTGGATGGGGGTTGAAGGGCCTGACATAGGCTGAAGGTAGCCCTTGGTGGTGAACTGGACCACCTGGAGAAGACCAAAAAGAAAGTCTGTGTGGCAAAGTGGTTAGAGTATCATAAGACTAGGGTTCGGGAAAGCAGGTTCAAATCTCCACTCTGCCACAAAAGCTTTGCTGCAAGACCTTGGGCCAGTCAGTCACTCTTAGAGTAACCTACCTCATCAGATTGTTGTGAGGTTAAAATGGAGGAGAGAAGAACATTGTAAGCTGGTTTGGGTCCCCATTGTGGAGAAAGGCAGGGGTATAAACCATGTTAAATAACTACAGTAGAAGAAAGATGATTAGGAAATTGGCATGGGAATTCCTCAGGATAAATTCAGTCAAAATCCAATGTTTACCTCATAAATTCTAGTTTTGTCAATCCCTTTCTCCCCATTACAGGTCATCTCCTCTGCTTTTGAGGAAGACAACGCCAGCAGTTTTCCACAGCCCCAGGTGAGCTCGGGAATATGGGGGAGGCATGAGGGAAAGCCCCAGGCTCGTGTCTGTGAGACAGGCCAGGGTTGCCAATGTCTGGTTTTCAGTTAGGTTCAGCTTTTTGACAGTTGCATTGGGGAGCAGAGGTTACCTTTTCCCTATCAAGAGCCTTTGGCAATTAAAAAAATAGGGTTGTAATAGAGACAGCTGCTGTTCTCCCACTTTCACTTTTCACAGCTGCCTGACATGCATAAATCCAACTGGTGAAGCTTTCCCCAGCATGCATTGCAATCAGGGAAAGTTTTTCCCTACAAATCCAATGACTGAAGTCTGTTGCACCAGATGCATTTCTGTGATCCAGGGGACTATTAAAAGGCACAGCATGGGCAAAGTGTCAGCCTCCTCAAAATTACGTACTTTCCATGAATAGAAATCCTTGCCCCTTTGCTGAGTGAATGTGTGTAAGGGCAAGGTGTGATGCCTTCCCAACACACACAACACACATACACAGTCACTTTGCTTGTAGTCCCCACTGGGACACCATTACTTCTGCCTTGTGGGCTGGAGGAAAGGTTGGGTGGAGAAACTTGTTTATCTTTTCCATGCTTGAGGTCATACATGAAGTCCTGTTTTCTCCACAGGGCTGTTATAAATCTGGAATGGATCCTTCCCGGTGAGTGACTAGGCCACAGGCTGGGTGTTTGGTTCTGTTTGTTTATTTTTTCATTGGAAGAAAACTCATAATGTCCCATTTATATACTGGGTTGTACCTCAGCGGCTTTGCTTGCAAAAGGCCCCAGTTCCAGTGTTGTGGGGAAAATCCTTAAGCACAATCTTTTCCCGGGTTCTTTACTCTCCAGTTAAACCCTCTTTTATCAGCTGAATTCAGCTATTCTCAAGGTAGGAGGAGGTTGTGTCCAGCTTGGTGAAGAATTCTGAAGAACTCAAAAGCTTGCACACTATATAATTTGGGTTGGTCCTAAAAATATATTACATCGACTTTGGTTTTTAACTTTTGCTCTGAACTAGTGTGGCATCTCTGTCATAAACAACATGTCTCTGGCGACCTCTAGTGTGTATTCCTCACAAAACTGTTTAGCTTCCAAAGGGTTGCGTCTGATGGTCTGACAACATGAACTTCTCTAACCCCAAAAGCTTGTACTTCAGTCTGTTGGTCTCTGGCTGGTTCATACACTGCAGAGAAAGAGGTTGCAAAATAGAGTTAGTGAGCAAGAGTACATCCAAATCAGACTGCAGGCAAAAGATGGCAGTTTGAAATATTTTCCTATGTTAAATTTCTCCCTGCAAACCGAATCCTCTCCTACTGTGCTAGTCTTCTGTTTCCGGGGTGGGGTTATAAGAGGGAGCATCTAAGACTGGAACTGACCGCCTGCAGCTTGGAGTGGTACAGTCCATTCCACCATCTCAGAGCTCTGCCACCTCATTTCCTGCATTGTTTCAAAACAAATGTAAATAAATTTCTCACACAGCTTCTCTACTGGCATTCAGTTCCAAGGGTGCATTAACACCACATTAAATAATGCATTTCGCAACTGGATCTTTGCTATTCTTACACAGCAAAAATCCAGTTGCAAAACACATTATTTAGTGTAGTGTGAGCACACCCAAACTGTACTTAACCCACAGCTGAATGAAGACATGCTGAAGCCCTAAATTATGTCAGAAAAGCCCACAGCATTAGCAAAAGAAACCAAAAGCTGGTAATTTAGTCCTTTTTAGTCCCCTCATAATCTGAGTCCCTAACAGGTGGCTTACTTGGACTTGTGTACAACTCTAGCTCTGGGTGGGAGAGAGTGTAGTCCTACATTCAGAGCAGAGGATTCCCTAGGGTTGCCGCTCTGGGTTGGGAAATATCTGGAGGTATGGGGGATGGAGCCAAGGGAGGGTGTGATTTGGAGAGGGACCTCAGCAGGGTACAATGCCCTGGAGTCTGTCCTCCAAAGCAGCCAGTTCTCCTGGAATAAATAATCTTTATTGTCTGGAGCTCAGTTGCAACAACGGGAGATCCCCAGGTGACACCTGGAGGTTGGCAACACTACCTATTTGTGTCTTTCAAAATGTAGGCATGGCAACGGGGAGCTGCCTTTGCTAAATGGACAGGGAAGCGATAGGGCAGTTGAGCTGGATATCCAGGCTCTAATGTTGGGTTCCTGCCTTGTGCTGGGGGGTGTGTGTGTGTGTGTGCTAAATATTAGACATTCTACAGGTGCAGCTTGCCTCTTTGCTAGGTTAAGCTTCACCAGCTGAATCTGCTTCTCACGCAGAAACCACAGGGGCCCTGCTGTAAAAAAACAGCTGTCTTGACAAGGTAGGTGGGTGTGTTTGCTTTTTGCTTAGTGTTGCTGTATATAAGAGGTACCTTTTCCTCCGCAGAGAACAAGATGGTGGATACCATTACTTGGTGGCCCCTTACTACCCTGAGAGGGGCTGCCCCCTTAAAGCTGGCAGTGTCATTTATGTCTTATCGATGGGTCCAGGCAGCCATGCAACAGGCATATTCGAAGGGCAGGTGAGTACCTGCCGCTCCAATAGAGAATGTAAGTCAGGGAGTTCCAAATGCTGCTGAAATGTCCCGAGAGAATTCTACAGGCTCTAAGTTTCTTGAGAAATCCCTACAGGAGAATGCGATTGTCTTGGACCAACTCGGTCAGAGCTGTGGGGATTGTGTCTGTGTGTGTGTTCATGTCCGCAGGTTTCTGACAGCAGCCCTTTTTCTGTACTCCCTGTACATGGATGGAGCATCAATGCCCATCTTTATGTTTCATTATTAAGTTTCAAGCAGTTTCCTCATTTGAGCACCTTCACCATGCAGTTCTCTAGTTCTACTGATCAGAGGGAAGAATAGAAGCAACTGGGGGAAGCCCTTAAGGAAGAATCATCATTCTTCTTCCTCCCCTCAAGTACAGCAAAGCGTGGATCAGAAGGGAGCGTAAAAAATAATCTCCAAGCAGCAAAATTGTTTCAGCTGATCCTGCTTTTGAAATGAGCAAATGGCAGGCCTGTTGGGAACTATTTGGATTCTGAGAACTTGAAAGGTTTCTTAAATGTCCGTTTTGCAGACATCAAGAATGCTTTCATTGCACCCACTAAGCAGGTTCTGGAAGCTTCAGAACCTATTTAATGCTACTCAACTCTCATTCAGGATCCCCAAAGTATATGCTAAAACCCTCCAACAATTTTACATTGCAAACCATCTGAATATTCACAGTGTTTGTATTTCTATTATGTTTTCTTCAAGAATCATAGAATTATAGAGTTGGAAGGGACCTCCAGGGTCATCTAGTCCAACCCCCTGCACAGTGCAGGAACTTTACAAATACCTCCCCTCCAACACACACATCCCCAGAGTCCTGTGTGTCTCTCTGACCTAATTTTACAGTTTATTGTTTAACTGTTTGTTGATCATCCATTGTTCTTTGAAGACTAGATTCCACGCTGCAGTTCATTTCACAGGAATACATGTACAGCAGCATTAAGTGTTCATACTAGTCACTATAAAACCCATGCTACAGTGCAAAATGCATAGATGTGACAACTTCTAATACCCTCAAGAAAAGTGCTTCTCATGCCTATACTTGGGCCTTCCCAGAAATGTCCACATAAATGTTGGTTGAATGTTGGTTGTTGGTTGTGTGTTCGTTTTTCTCAGAAAGTCTGCATCCCGGTCTCCCACCTGGAGCCCATGAGCCCTGCTGGACGTGGCAAAGGGGTAAGGTGGCATTAAATGTCAATCTTTTCATCGAGAATCCATTTTCATCCCATTTCTGTCACCATATCCCGATTCTCTCATTCCGCAAGTGGATACAGCCAAAGGGCAGCGGCATAGGCCTCAGTGGGAAGGGAGGGTTTATCTCTCTATGAATCTCTCACTCCTTGAAACTTAGTGTATAATGGTACCCAGAGTTATCACAGTTGCAGGAGCCTATATTTGATTCATCATCTCCCTCACTTGATTCCTCCAAACTTGCCTATTTCCCATTTTTAATGTACCAGGACTACCAGCCTCTAGGTGGGCCAGAAGATCTCCCAGAATTACAGTCGGTCTCCAGACAACAGAGATCAGCTTTCTTGGAGAAAGCTGCAGTTATGGAGGGTGGACTACTGTATGGCATTATGCCATGCAGAGGTCCCTCCCCTCCCCAGGCTCCATCCTCAAAATCTCCAGGAATTTTCCAACCAGGAGTTGGCAACCCTATCCCAGATTCCCTACCACTGGCTGCCCATGACCATTAGGACCGCCAGCAGACCAGAGAAGTCCTATACCCAGCTATCAGTAAGCAAAACTTTACACCGGAAGAAGATAAAACCTTTTCACCTGCTATAATTCGGCCAATTGACATATTACAGTCAGTACAGATTGTGCTTGCATTCCCTGTGAGTTGTGGGTTCCTTTCCATTCCCAAACTCGGGGTTCCCAATTTAAATCAGGAGCATGGGGGAAAGAGGCTCAACCTCCCTGCTGGAGCTGTTTCAGATTGGGAAAGCACAGGGAGAATGACTGAAGGGGTCTTCCTGCATGCCAGAGTGAGGCCCAGTCTAAATCAGGCACCACACATGGAGGAATGGGGGGGGGGGAACTAAGACAAAATAGGAAATCCCAGACACAACTCGTATAAGGCTTCAGTGTGTGAAACAGCCATAACTGTGGTGCTAAAAGCTGCAGAGAAAGACACAGTGGTGGGAGCCAGCTGAAGAGCTGGCAGTCTGTTGTGACCCTCTCACTAGGGTTGCCAATCCCCAGGTCGGGGCAGGGGATCCTCCGGTTTGGAGGCCCTCCCCTCACTTCAGGGTCACCAGAAAGTGTGTGTGAGGGGAATGTCTGCTGGGCACTCCATTATTCCCTATGGAAACCAGTTCCCATAGGGTATAATGGAGAATTGATCTGCAGGTTTCTGGGGCTCTGGAGTGGGCTGTTTTCTGAGGTAGAGGCACCAAATTTTCAGCATAGCATCTAATGCCTCTCCCCAAAATACCCTCCCAGTTTCAAAAAGATTGGACCAGGGGGTCTAATTCTATGAGCCCCAAAAGAAGGTGCCCCTATCCTTCATTATTTCCAATGGAGAGAAGGCATTTAAAAGGTGTGCAGTCTCTTTAAATGTGATGGCCAGAACTCCCTTTGGAGCTCAATTGTGCTTTTCACAACCTTGCTCCTGGCTCCACCCCCAAAGTCCCCAGATATTTCTTGAATTGGACTTGGCAACCCTACCTCTCACAGATGTGCCTGCACTCCTGCAGTCAGTCCTAAGCACAAACACCCCAGACCAGTTTTGTCATATCACTGAAAGAATGACTTATTTTAGCATGGAACTGGGCATGTTTCACCCCTTTCCCCTCTGTGTTCTTGCAGGAAATCCACAGTGGTCTTCCCCTTCCCCCAGAGAAAGTTCCCCCCAGCCGGCCCCCTGAGAGGCCAAGGATGGAGCCACCAGGTTAGCAGAAGGATCCGTATAGATGGGGAGGGTAATGTTGGGATTGAAACTGGGGTTGCGTTTGAATCCTCCCCCTCCCCACAATCCTATTTTAGTATTGGGATTTTATCCATGGTTTATATGCAATCAATCACAGTCATATCAAATTACCTCTGAGCATGGGCATAGTGCAGGGGTGGCCAAACTTGCTTAACATAAGAGCCACATAGAATAAACATATGTTTGAGAGCCGCAAGACAAGAAGGCAGGCAGGCAGGCAAATAGATGGGAAGGGAGGTGGAAAGAAAGCAACTTTCACTTAAAACACATTCTCCAAGCCACCAGCTAGCTTGGCTTAGAGAAGTGATTTAAAGAGACAACTCCAAGCTGGCTGATGGGGCAGTGGGAGGCTTTGAGAGCCGCACAATATGTGGGAAAGAGCCACATGTGGCTCCTGAGCCACAGTTTGGCCACCCCTGGCATAGTGTCTTTCCGTCACCGCTGAATAACCATTAGCTGCATAGAACCAAGTATGCATGCGTACAAAAGCTTACATTCTGAATAAAACTTTGTTGGTCTTAAAGGTGCTACTGAACTCCTACTTTGTTCTACTGCTTCAATCCTAGACCAACATGGCTGCCCACCTGGATTTATTTACATAAGCTGCATAGTTGGGAAGAAATGCCTTTTATTGCTGGCACCAGGCCTCAGATTCAGTGGGAGCTCACAGGAGCATAGCTCCTGAACTTTCCTGAGAGTTCCTCCTCCTCCTCCTGAGATTTCTACCTCCTTGTCCCTTGAATAGTATGTGCAGCTGCATAACAATCCCTGGATGAGCTCCACCACCTATTTTTCTACAAAATGACCCCTGGTTCGCACTGTTCTTTTGCATTTATATTTGCGATACCTGCAGAAATGTAAGAAGCAGAACTGCCTTTCCCCGCTTCCTCATGCTGGGCAGAGAACCAGTTGCTGAAAGTTTTGTTACACCAGAGAAATCTTAGATGCAGAGGAGGAGCTCTTCCAGGTGAACAAAAGGGAGTAGATCTTGATGGGGAGGATTGGTGGGGAGAGTGGATTTCAGCACTCTTGTGAGACCCCCCCTCCTTCCCCCCAAAACACACCCCTTTCTGATTAAAGATTCATGTTCTTATTTCAGAGATGGAGACACATCTGGTAGAACAAACCAGATTACTTGAGTGGTTGTCCCCACAACAAGCACCACCAGCAACTGGAAACTGTTCCAGAAGTGAGTAATCTGTGTTAATGTAGAACAAAGTACTGTACTGTTACCATGTTGCATAATGGGAAATGTAGTTTAGTAACCCCTTAGGTCAGAGGCCCCATCACACCTTGGCAAATAGAAGGGGAAGACATGGAAGTCGTGACAGACTTCACATTTCTGTGATCCAAGATCACTGCAGATGGTGACTGTAGCCATGAAATTAAAAGACTGTTTGCTCCTTGGGAGGACAGCTATGGCGAACCTGGGTAGTATAATAAAAAGTAAAGACATCACCCTGCCAACAAAAGTCCGTATAGTCAAAGGGATGATATTCCCAGTAGTAATGTATGGCTGTGAGAGCTGGACCATAAGGAAGGCTGAGTGCAGAAGAATAGATGCTTTTGAGATGTGGTGCTAGAGAAGAACCTTGAGAGTCCCTTGGACTGCAAGAAGATCAAATCAGTCAGTCCTAAGGGAAATCAACCCTGACTGTTCCCTGGAAGGTCAGATGCTGTAGCTGAAGCTCAAATACTTTGGCCACCAAATGAGAAGGGAGCACTCACTGGAGAAAGATCCTGATGCTGGGAAAGACAGAAGGCAAAAGAAGAAGGGGACGAAAAAAAGATGAGATGGCTGGACAGCGTTACTGATGTAACAAACACGGATTTGAGCAGACTTCAGAGGATTGTGGAAGACAGGAGAGCCTGGCGTGACTTTGTCCATGGGGCCGCAAAGAGTCGAACTCGACTGTGTGACTGAACAACAACACTGGCTACCGATGGGCTCCCTTTCCTGTACTTAGCAGAACCAGCCAAAGTTTTACTGCCCAGTTTCTGTGCATTGATAGAAAACTCTCTGACAGCCAGAGACGGCCAAGGCCATCTCTCTTCGCCACGAGACACATAAGGGACTTTTCTCTCAGCCATCCAGCGGCGCAGATCGTGAGTAAAATCATTGCCTGGATGCACTAGGAGCTGGATAAAGTTGACTGAAGCCTTTAATTGCCTCTGTGTTGATCACGTCTAAAAAGAGCCTCAGCCAGGCTCTGATGCGGTCCAGTGAAGAGAGGGCTGCATCCCTGTCTCTGTCTAGGAGAACCCTCTGTGAGATCCCTCTCTGCCCTGCCTTCTGTCTTCCTGCGTCTTCTCCTCCACCCACATGAAAAGCAGTCAGTTCTCCGTCCTCCTCAAGAATGCAGACGCCGCATTCTCCCTTGCGCCTCTAGCAGCCCCAGGCTCTGCAAGAGCTCCTTGAGTGGTTTACATTGCAAGGCTTCCGCTGAAGCCTCCGCTCGGTGTGCCTCTCAAGCCAAGTCCTTACTACGTAAATTGCTCTCGCTCTCCCTGCACCCAAGCCAAGCCTTCCAAAGGCAAACGGCTCCGTCCGGCAGCCTTGCAGGAAGCAAACGGCTATCTGCGTTTCTATCCCTCGGTTTCAAGCATAGCCTTCCAGGAACTAGGCTTTGTTGTAGTGCAAGGCAGCCGGCCCTCGCTTCCCCAGCAGCTCCACAAGCAGCCTAGGTAGCCCAGACACTACAGTACATCTTTGCAATTGCATGAATCACTGAAGCAAAAGCCTCAAGGTGCAGGGAACGCTAAAACCCAGTTCCACAGCCAGGAGCCGCTGAAATCGGAGCTGAAGCAAGCTTGGCACCCCACCCCCTCGCCGAGAGAAAGCGCTCCAGTCCCATCATCTATTGCAGGGAGTGCCGATCTAGTGGGTGGAAGTTAGCAACTGCAGGCAAAGGCCAAAATAGTGCCTTTACCGTCTTCTGGTGGGGAAATTAGGAATTGCAAGCAAACAATTTGGGCAGCCGCCAACACAGGGGTGCTAATGCAACACCACCACCCAGTGGGTCAAAATAGTATTGTGTTTTCTAAAAAACAAATTAAGCCAAAAAGACACCATCGTGAGAGGTTTGTCAGAAAGCATGACAGAGTGCAGTGAAGGCAACCTTGAACAAGTAGCACAGTGAGCATCTGGTGGTACTTCTGTTTCTGCAGCATCAGTCAGTACAGAAGCTGGGTACAGGTTCACGTTGCAGGAGCACATAAAGACTTTGACCCCCAAAATGTGTAAACATTTGTCTGGTAAGAACACAGAATTATATCAGGAGTCAAAGATGACCTGGAGTAATTTACAGAAAGATCTAGACACCCCCACCCCCATAACTGGTTTGGAGAGTATGCACTGCACACAAGAGCATCTGTCCTGGAGCAGAGCCTAGCAGAAGGCTGATGCTCTTTTCAGGTGTGATCAATGCAGACACTTGAAGACTTAAATCAACTTTATTCCTAATGTATCCAAACAATGATTTTACTTGCAATCTGAGCTGCTGCATGGGTAAGAGAGTTCATCTTGGTGATAAAAGTCCCTTGTGTGTCTCATGGTGAAGAGAGATGGCCCTGCCCATCTCTAGGCATTGGAGATTTTTCCATCAATGCATGGAAAAGGGGCAATATAACTTTGGCAGGCTCTACTAAGTATGGGAAAGGGAGCCCATTGGTAACCAATAAGGAATCCTATTTCAGAGGATCTGACCTAAGGGGTTACTAAACTGCATTTCCCATCATGCAACATGTTAAAGGTGGAGTACTTTGTTCTACATTAACACAGATTGTTTTCTATGTACTTAAAATAGTGCCAGTGTTAGTGGGAGGTTTGAAAATACACCCCTTCCTGTCTAGATGAGGTGCAAACCTGCTTGAACAGCACTGTTTCTGGAAAGACTGTAAAAAGCAGGTTTGGGAAAGCTTGGAAAGTGGGTAATTGGAGGACAGCACTGCGTGGATGATTCAAAAAACATTGCTTCAGTTTCATAGCCAAGGTGAAGCAAAATAGTCATGTGCATGCAGCCTAGGACTCAGGAGACTTTGGTTCAAGTCTACACTTGGTCACAATTCTCACTTAGACCAGTCGCTCTTAACTTAACCCATCTCTCAAGGTTGTTGCAAGAATCAAAAGAGGGATAGGGAAACCCTTGTGTACTATTCTGAGGTCCATGTAGAAAGGGCAGAATAAATACATAAAATGGAGATCATGAAAATGCAATAAAAGACATGATTTTTTTCTTTGCAGGACTGACAGGAAGGAACGTAGGCATGAATGGTGCTGACCCCAAAGCAGACCCACCAGTAAGATCATAATTCCACCCTGGCAGGGATCCTGATCCCTACAATTGCGGTTTTAGCCTTCATAGTTGCAAAGAGCAATTGTCAGACAGCACAGATGTTCAGAAGGTGAAGAAGTACCCCCCCCCCCTTGATTTCACATCTTGATTTGATCAAATATCAGGGTGGTTGTCTCAGCATGGCTTAGATGTCTCTTCTTCTTGCGGACGTTCTGACTGCCCCACCTCTTTCCAAAAACCTGAGCAGTTCAGCCAGTGGCTGCCCCAGCCGTCTGTGACCCATTGGTGGCTCAGCCAATTATTGCCCTGAACCTTCACCATTCTCCTAATTATGGATTAGCCATGTGAAGATGATAACCCTGAATTACCACTCAGTCATCCAGGACCAGCCCTGCCACTAGGCAAACTAACCAGAAGTTAGCCTTGCTTAGGGTGCCAGACAGTCTGGGGCTGGCCCTACAGTCATCTAGAACTGGGTAGGGGAGAGCTACAAGTTCAGTGCATGTGAAATCCTGTTCCTTGTCAACCCTCTGGAGATTTTTTAGAAAGACATATGCATGTTTTTCATGTTGTGCTAGTTTTTGTTGGTGGTGGATTAATTGCATAGCAACTGGGATGTCTGTGTTTGCATCTTGAAGTTGTCCCACCTTGCAAATCACCTTTGCAGAGCTCCCCTTCTTGTGTGCAGGCCCCACTGGCCCAGGAGGAAGTCTCCCTCACCAACGGCAGACCTGTCCTGCTAACAGTCCATGGATCTTACACGGCAAACCTGCAGACAACTAGTGCCCCCTCCCTGGTTGACTTGCGTGCCATGCTGCTGGAAGAGTGCTGCCGGCAAGCCGAGAAGATGACACTAAGGTACATTCTGTGATGGTCTAGGTGGCAGCAGGCAATGGACTTAGAGGAGAAGAGGGCAGCGTGAAAGGAGAGGGAAGGGAGATGTTCCATGCATAGTTCAGGTTGCCAGCTCTTTCTTCTGGCAGAGCTGCTGCACCTTCAATAACTGCAAGAGGGGTAGAAGATTTGACTCCTCATATCCAGAAGTTAGGTGGAGTGGGGGAATCTTCACCTGTTTGAATTCTGCATGTTGATTTTTTGCAGGCTGTGTGAGGGGAAGGTGGAATCAAAGCACAGGGACCCGGCATGGTGAAAAGGAGACAAAGGGCATGTCTACATTCAGACTTAAACTAGTTTCATAGCCATTGGATGAGTTCACACTACACTAAATAATGCGTTTTGCAGTTGGATTTTTGCTTTTCATACACAATAAAAATCTAGTTGCAAAACACATTATTTAGTGTAGTGTGACTGCACCTATTCCATCTCCCCAAGGAACTCCGGAAACTGTAGTTCTAGGAACTGTAGTTCTTTCCTTCTTTGGAGGTTGTTAAAACAGAGACTAGATCGCCATCTGACAGCAATGCTGATTCTGTAAACTTAGGCAGATCATGAGGAGGAGGGCGGAAAAGGTTGGATCGGTGCTTGGTTCTTGTGGCCGTGGCCCTTTCTTACATGCCCAGGGAAAAGCCAGTTGTCACTTTGGGGTCAGGAAGCAATTTTTGTCCAGGCCTATTCTGCCACAGATTTTTGCCATCTTCTGGTGTCACTGGCTGTGTGTGTGTGTGGGGGGGGGGGGAGGGTACTTTCCTTCATTGTGCAGGGGTTTAGATGACCCTAGAGGTTCCTTCCAATTCTTTGAGGGAGGAATAAACAGAATCCTCACCGAACGACAATTCCCAGGATTATTTGAGAGAAGCCATGATAGTTTTTTAAAAACCCATGTAGATGCCCTCTGAACTGTGCAAAGAGATATCAAACCTCTCCTTGTTGTTGCCCCCAACAGCTGGTATTCAGTAAGCGGTGGAGGAAAAGTGCTATCAAGTTTCAGCCATCTTATGGCGACCTTATGGCAAATTATGATCAGAGGTGGTTTGCCATTGCCTGTCTCTGTGTAGCACCCCTGGATTTCCTTGGTGGTTTCCCATCCAAGTACGAACCAGAGCCAATGCTGCTTCGCTTGTCAAGATCTGACATGCTAGCCTAGGTCAGAGCGAGGTATTATGTACTAAAACATGGGGGCGCCATTATGGCTACTAACCCCTGACATACCTATTCAACTATGATTTTTTTACCACTATGTGACAGAATGTTGGACTGGATGGGCCATTGTTCTGATTCAACATGGCATCTCTTATGTTCATGTTCTTCCTTTTTGAAGCTAGTGTCCCTCTTAGGAAGGGAGGCAGCATAAGATAGCCCATTCTATCAGATCTCAGAAGTGAAGCAGGGTCGGTACTTGGAAGGGAGACCACCAAGGAAGACTCTGCAGAGAGCGGCAATGGCAAACCACCCACCCCTGCTCCTCGCTTGCCTTGAAAGCCCCTTGCTGGGATCACCATAAGTCAGCTGGGCTTTGATGGCATTTTACATACACAGTATCCATCTCTATATTCTGTGTCAGAGTTCCACAAGTTAATTACCTTTTGCATGAACCACCCGCCTAGCTGTGTCCCTGATTCCTTGCAGGTACAGACCTCTAGGCAGTGATGAGTTAATCCCAATAAGCACTGATGAGGAACTGAGGAAAGTTTGGCAAGAGGTACAAAGCAGCCACCTGACCTTCTGGTGCCAGGTATGTATTCTGTATTGCTGGGTTTTGGGGCGGAAAGACTCCCACTCTGTGCTAGCATGTTCTTTTTGCTGTATACATAGGTACAGTCTAGAAGAGGGAATTAAGCGATAGACTCCTGGAGGAGAGGGAAAGAATAGACTGTCTTATGTCAAAATACAGGGCAAGGATCCCTTTTTAAACACCACTCCTTATGTTAAAACTCCCCTTAGCCCAACCCTTCTCCATGCTGTGTTTGTTTTCTGCTTGCAAGGGTTTTTAAAAAACATACTTGTCCAAAAATGGGGTTCCCACACCTGCACTCTGAAGCAGTGTGATCCATTCTATCTCCTCCAGTTTCAACCCTGTTGAGAGGTTGCACACATAGATCGATTCGAGACCCGCTTGTGTTTTTTCTCCAAGGGCAAAGACAACAGCACAGACAGACGTGTTCTCTACCAGATGGTGGCACGACACTCGTACTCTGCACAGGGACTGGAAGACCTGAGTTTTAAGGAGGGCAACATCCTGGAGATCCTCTCTGAAGGTAGCACTTTTCTGATGGGTGGCATAGAGCAGCATCTCCCCCCCTACGCCAGTAAAATCTCCTCTGAGTAAATACTGAGTAAATACAGTGTTTCTGTTTCCTTTAATAAACCCAGAGGAGAGGAAAGTGTCTGCAGGCGCAGTTTCCCCCAGCTTCATGTGGCAAGATGGATCTGCCATACTTCTCCACAATTATTAAAAGAGCCCTGGAGCCCTTCTGTTTGCCTTTGGCACTGTGTGTCACTGGCTTTGCCTCTCCTGTCCTCCAATCCATGACCTGTTCTTTTGTTTCCACAGTGAATGAGGAATGGCTAGAAGGGCGCTGTAATGGAACCATTGGGATTTTCCCAAAATGCTTTGCTGTGCGAGAGAGTGCTGCTGCTGCTCTTTCTCCATCCCCCTCCCCAGACACGGTTGCCTCTCCTTCCAGAGACTGAGGGATCATTGCATTCCATTACAGTTATCTTGAAATTACTTGAAAGGAAATAAACGAAGATGCGTATTGTCACTACAGCAGAAGGCTGCAAAGTGGGTTTTGTCTACCCCGTCCTCTGTATTAAGAAATAAATCAACACTTTGTACCAAGGTGATCTCCATTCTATGCCAGCAAAAGAGGGATTCTTTAGCTTGCAGAAGTCATTTACATGAAGTCATTTCATGGAGCAACAGAAGCAGAGGAGACTGGTGTCTGTCCCTCTGGGCAAGCTACAGTGTTTGATAATGAAGAATTTTGCTAATAGAATTGAGGGAAGGGTCCCATGAGTGTTGCATCCTGGGGGTATTTTCCACAGGAGAAGAAGGTGATCTGACACAATTATTTCCCTGTGGAAAAAGGAGGATTTAACCACCCTGAAAACGGGTCTGGCAGTTCACACAAGAGGAAGAAGCATCTGGGACAGGGACTCAAGACCCAAAGGATTTCAACAGTGGCTGCTGACCAGGTCTGAACTAGGGGGTGTTTACTGTTTGTTGAGAATTTGTGGTTGCTTTAAACCACCAAAAGGCCCTCCTGGAAGAGCTGAAGGGTCTCTTTACTCTGGCTCCTTTTTCCGATGGTGGTGGGAAGTGCTGACATGGCAACTCTGCGGTGTTTTCAAGGCAAGAGCTGAACAGAAGTGGTTTGCCCGTTGCCTGCCTCTGCATTGCACCCCTGGAGTTCCTTGGTGGTCTCCCATCCAAATACTAACCAGGGCCAACCCTGAGATCTGACAAGATCAGGCTAGCCGAGGCCAAACCATGGTGCATTTTCCAATAGGGGCCCACCAAATGCTTCTAAGAGGTTCATCCGCAGGGCCTTGAAGGCAAACACATTCCTCTGCTGTTGCCCCTCCACTATCTGGTATTCATAACATGGCTAACAGCAGATGCCATTTTATCTTCCCTCAACCAAAGCTATTTTAGTCCAAGTGCACACAGACAGATGACTTTGATATAAAAGGCCTTGCTCCCAGGTTTTTAATTCTGTTGTCATGTCTTCACAAGTGTTTGGGCAAGCAGTGTCTTTTTGGGTGGGAAACCATTGAAATGAAATAATGGCAACAAAACGTTTGCAAACACTAGAGGGGATAGTTGTCTGAACAGCATGGTGGGATTACAAGCAGCCATATGCGTGGCTTTCAAGTGTTCAAAGCTGTTCCCATAAATTGTCTCTGCACTGTTGACAGCAGTCCTGTAAGGTGGTCCAATATCATGATTTCTCACACGACACATGGAATAGGTAGGCGGAGGTTACCTGGTGAGTCTCTGGTGGAGGTAGGGCTTAAAGTGGGGAATACCTGTTTCAATTCTGCGAGAGCTCAGGAAAGCGGGAAATAATTTGACCTCAGCAGTTCCTGCATATAAAAAGTGAGCACTCAAGTGGTGCGAACAACGAGTTGGCATCCATTCTGTCAAGCCCAGAGTGTTCCTCAGGAGGCTGGCTAGGCTGGTTGGACCGACTGTCGCCAAGTCAGTGTTTCCCACAAAAGGAGAGCGTCTCAGCTATTTTGGCTGTGAATCCAGATCAAGTGAGGTGCCCCCTCCCCTGACTGAACCCTCCCCCAATCCTGAAGTGCCAGGTGCATATTGTCTGAAGTCTGTTTCACTTTAGAAAATAGACAAGCAGAAAGACGAGGCACAGCGCCAGCATCAGAACAATGAAGAAAACGCTTGCTATCCAAACTCCATCTTCATGTCCTCTCAGCGGACGGGGAGATTCAGTGGGGATCATGTTAGTGAGGTTGAGCATATAACCGAGGGTCCAGCCGATGTCTGAATTGGCCGCCTGAAGAAGGAAAGAACACAGGGCAATCAAAGTGGGGAAACGGTGGTGCCTCCCTTCAGCACTGGCAGTCATAGAATCATAGAGTTGGAAGGGACTTCCAGGATCATCTAGTCCAACCTGCTACACAATGCAGGAAAATCACAAGTACCTCCCCCTGTCCTCCTACTCATGGTCTGCCTACATTCACAGAATCAGCATTGCTGTCAGATGGCCATTTAACTTCTGTTTAAAAACCTCCAAGGAAAGAGAGCCCACCACCTTCCAAGGAAGCCTGTTCCATGGAGGAATCACTCTAACTGCCAGGAGGTTCTTCCTAATGTTTAGCTGTAAACTCGTGATTTAATTTCAACCCATTGGTTCTGGTCTGTCCTTCTGGGGCAACAAAACAACTCCACACTTTCTTCTATATGACAGTCCTAGGAAGGTAGCATGAGAGGTGGCAGTTGGGATAGGGTTGCCAGGTACCCCCTGGCCACCAGCAGGATATGAGGAGTGTTTGGAAGGGTAGAGTTGCCAGATACAGGTTGGGATACTCCCAGAGATTTGGGGATGGAGCCTGGGGAGCACAGGGGTACAATGCACCCTCCAAAACATCCTTTCCCTCCAACGGAAGCTGACGTCTGTAGTCGGGATGAGCTGTAATTCTAGGGGATCCCCAGGATCTCTGGTTTGTTGGTCCTAGCAGAATGGCCCCTTGACCTCTGCCCTCACCTTCATCTGGAAGGCAATATTGTCCCAGGTGTCATTGCGGAAGCCGTAACCTTTCACGAGGAGGGTGAGGATATAATTGGCATTGGCACAGTAGCTCTTCAGACGAGACTCCCTCTCATTGGGGTAACTTGACTTTAACTGGAAAAAGGCAAGATGTAAACTTTTAAGAGGAGGAAAAGTTGGTTTGCTAGCAGTTCTGCTGCTCTGTAAACAAGCACGTTTCCTTCTAGAACGACCAGTGGAAAAAACATGCTACAGTTCCCCTTGAATAGGGGGAAAGCTGCATAGGAATGGCATCTCTTTGCCTAAGACCGGCTGTGAAAGTACCCCCCACACTTCCTCTCCCTCCCACCTCCAACCTTAGAACAGTTTTTACATTTTGGGTTTTTTGTGTGTGTCAGAGAAAGGCTTCCCTAATCCTAATTTGACATTCTAGCTGCTCTACCAGAGTTATTCTCATAAAGATGAGGGGGTGGGAGACTGGAATAGTATATGGAGCAAGGGTTCCATCATCCCTTCCCACCTGAATACTCTCCCCACCACTTTACAGCTGGCACATATAACCACACAGTTTCAGAAGCTGATCTGATCTGGCTAGCTCAATGTCATCAGATCTTGGAAACTAAGCAGGGTTGACCCTGGCTATTATCTGGATGGTCTTGGATGGATCCATTATTTGGATGGGTCCTGCTGTGGTAATGGTGACTGAGGGAACAGATCTTGCATCTCCATGTTCAAGTGCAGAAGAATTTTGATGGGTGTGATTTGGCATGCCCTAATATGGCATAGCTTGGAAAAGCTGTATTTGCACTAACTTTCTGAGTTCTTCCTTCTGCTCCATCATTACATAGTTTAGGAGCCCCATCGTTCTTTCATCTGGTTGCCCTAACCAGAATTCTTTGTTTTAGAGTTTACAAAACAGACCACAAGCAAGTGTAGCCTTTATCTGTAAATCTGATTGCATTGCCCACCATCAATACTCCCGCTAAGTTGTGGAGCTGCTGGCATTAAATGGCTCTGGGGCCATTTTTCCTGAGCTAAGACAAAAATATGTGAGCTGGAGGCTAAAAGCCTGTGAACTAGCTCATACTCACTCAGCTTAGAGGGAACACTGCCCACCATATACTATAGGAAAGTACCCACCTCTGCCCAATCTCTGGCACAGAATGTCCGAACAGCATTTTCTACAGCGGCCAGTGGTTGCCCTTCAGTCAGATTCAGGAAGCGGAAGGTGTAATAATAAGCAGAGAAAGCCTGGTGAACAAAGAGCAGGGCGGGGGGGTCAATGGGAGTATCCATGTGGTGTGAAGGAAAGACAGGCAGCAGACAGTCTAGCAGGGAGGGCTGAAGATGTAATTCCAGGAAAGATGTCTGCCTTGCCCTCAAAGACAGGACCTCTGGGGCAGGCAGACACCACCAGCTTTTGCTGGAATGAGCAAAAACACTGCAACATAGCTCAAGTCTCACACCATCTAATTTGTTTCCCCACATAATGCATTGCTTTCAGTGATGCCCAAGAATTAAGATCATAGGGAGAGGCCCTCCTGGCTGTCCCAACAAGAAGCTCATTTGGTGGGTGCATGGAGGGAGGGCTTTTCAGTGGTAGCCCCACAGTTACAAACTGCCTCATTATGGTGTTGAGGTCCTTTGAGTTCCATCTTGCCCAGGGCACCTGAATACAGCAAGGAGTCTGGCTGCAGCAGGCTATACATTTTGCATGTAGGATCACAGGTTCAGTAACTGGCATCCCCAGTTAAAAGATCTCAGGCAAGGTTCCCAATTGGACAGGAAATTATTTTAATTGAGGTTTAATGAGTGGAAATGGGCAGTTGAAGCTTTTAAATAGCATGCAATTTCATGCAATAGTATCACCTGGGCCGAGGTCAGACGCACATAAACTGACAAGTTGGGCATGGATGAAAGCCAGATGCATGTCAGATTTTATGCGGTTGTCCAAACATCAGCATCTGGCAATGGTCGTTGGCTCGTTCGTGTCCAAAACTGCCACGACTGAGACGCGGACTTTTTGGTAGTACATTAAATCCGGAATAAGAATGCTTCCGACGACTCCTGCCCGTACTTTCTATGTTTGAATGCTCCATTGTAGTCAACTTCTTGCAAGCGCACATCCGCTTCCCTGCGAGAGCCCACTCCAAATGATATTATTGCGCTAGCAATTGTTGACTCAGCCTTCCAACCTTCTGAGGTCGGTAAAATATGTACCCAGCTTGCTGGGGGGGGGAGTATAGATGACTGGGGAAGGCAATGGCAAACCACCCCGTAAAAGGTCTGCCATGAAAACTTTGTGAAAGCAGCATCACCCCAGAGTCAAAAACGACTGGTGCTTGCACAGGGGACCTTTCCTAAATGGGGGGAGGGAGGCAGATCGCCCACCTTTGCTGTCTCCCTGCCAGGGGAGGTGGAGAGACAGCAAAGAGAGTTGCCCTGCTCCCCCCCCCCATTTAAACACCACAGTGGGGTGTTTAAATGGGGGGGAGGAAGATCACCTACCTTTGCTGCCTCCGCCAGGCGGAGAGACAGCAAAGAGAGCTCCTGGGCTTTCCCTTCCTTTCTGGGTGTTTAAATGGGGGGGGGGGGGCAGATCGCCCACCTTTTCTGGCACCTTTAAAAAAAAAAAAGCCAAGCACGCTATCCCACGTACTGCGCTTGCACGAGTGTGGAATGCCGTCTCAAAAAATGAGGTCTGGTTGAGACCTCTGATCAACCAGCGACGGGACCAACGCTGCTTAGAACTGAAGGATGGAGGGATGTCTGATCAGGAAATTCGTTGTAAAAAAGCTGCGGGGTATAATAGTGACGGGTTAGGGATGGATTTAATGGTGTGACCGAGGCCCTGGTTTACTTGTGCATTAGAATAGCTATTTAAGAACAGCTAGAAGGACCATTTTTTAAAAACTGTCAATCCTAATCAGGAAGCAAGTGTTGGGAAAGATCTGAAACCTTGCAGAGCTGCTGCCAGTCAGAGTAGACAGTATAGGATGTAGATGGATCAGTGGTCTGACTTGCCACCAGATAGTTTCCTATGCTGATATTTTATGTAGTTAAATCACATAATTAGACACAATCAGGTCTACATATTAGAAATTTGCACCCTGATCTTTGTGTGAACCCAAGCAGCACAACGCACATCCCATCCTTATCCCTGATCCCTAGCATATCAAGATTTTTTAGAATATATCTGGAGCAGGAAACAATCCAGAGAAGCAGCAGGGCCTTTGGATGGCAAAGGAATAAAGGGATTGCTAAAAGAAGCTGGAGAGACAACACAGAATCTCAATGAATTTTTTGCTTCTGAATCCCAGAGCCTGGAGGCAACATCAAGGGAAGGTCCTGGTCTCTATGCTTGTTGTTGGCCCTCTAGAGGAACTGGTTGGCCACTGTGTGAGACAGGATGCTGGACCACATGGACCACTGGTCTGATCCAGCAGGGCTCTTCTTATGTTCTTATGATCAACTACTGTCATGTCGTACCAGGAACTTTCCATTGACTTTTGGCTGGTAGACCCCATTGAATCCACAGGATGTGTTGTGATCACATGAGAAATTAAAGATCTCCTTGAAGGTTTCCTGGCATCTGTTGGCATCACCCAGGCCTTGTAGAATGACATTCCCAGAAGCTGCAGGTTCCTGCTGTTTGGCACATGGGCTGTTGTAGAAGGATGTCCTTGTGATGTTCTCAGTGTAACCCACGGGATAGCAGGGGTGTTCAAAGCGATCCAAGGTGCTTGAATTCTGCAGACAATAGCCAAACATTAACCCCATCACTAGACCTTACCATAATAGCCTCTGCACAGTGAGGGAAAAGAGGTCCACAGAAACTGACTTAAATTAATGTTGATAACTTTGGCTCATGGCTACTAGTTACTAAACAGCATGATATAGCCTTTAGAATGCTGAACTAAGATCTTGGAGACCTGGATGTGAATCTCCATTCTCCCAAGGTAAGCCTGACAGGTGACCTTGGGCCAGTCACTCTCAGCCTTACCTACCTCACAGGACTATTATTGTGAGGATAAAATGGCGGAGGGGAAAACAATGTAAGCTGCCTTGGGAACAAAGCAGGGTATAAATAATAATTTACACAACCTTCTTGAACAAGTAGCTAGCAGAGAAAATTGAGGGGTTTTGCTGTTGGAAAAGGAGCTCGGACTGAGAGGGGAACTGCCCTCCCATTCACACTGTGTTTTTGAGGGGGAGCTGACACTGCTTCAGAGTCCAGCACATGAAGTTTGAGTTTCTGGCCTCTCCATTTGTGTTCCTCATGTACATACATTAAAAGGGTTGTTTAAAATCCCTCAAGTCTCCAAAGTCATCTCCCCCACTACCACTACACAAAGCAGCCCTCTTCCTGTTACCTCAGGAGGAGCTGTGGTTCACTGTCAGAGCAGCGGCTTTCATGCACAAGATCCCTGGTTCAGTCCACAACATCTCTAGTTCAGGGATCTCGGATAACAGATTGGGACTGAAGGTATAGCTGTATGAAGGATAACATTTTGTGACTGAAGGTATAGCTGTATGTTGCCTTATTCAAGTTCTCTTACATCATCTTCAGATCTGCCCTGAAGAATTTTATCCAGACGTACCTTGTGAGTTCTGTACTCAGAAGGAACACAGTTCCCAGATATGTGGGTGGCCAATTTGGATCAGAACCATGACACAAGAAAAGGGGATTCTTTCCCCCCCCCCCCCAACACTTTCTTCATTTGCAATGTCCCTGGAAGCCTCTATTTGTCCCACTGGGGAAATTTACATTAACTGAAGGCACAGAAGAAGAAGAGATTTATACCCTGCCCTTCACTTGGAATCTCAGGGCAGCTTACAATCTTCTTTCCCTTACTCTCCCTGCAACAGACACCCTGTGAGGAAGGTGAGGCTGAGAGAGCTCTTGAGAGAACAGCTCTGAGGTAACAGTGACAGACCCAAGGTAAACAGCATTAACATAAGTTCATAGTGTTCAAACGTTACTATTGGAAACAGATTATGGCGGAAGACATGGTTTGTTTGCAAAAAGGTCCCAGGTTCAGTCCCCAGCATCGCTAATACTCATCTAACATGATGGGAAAGGCCTGGGGGGGGGGGGGGGCTGGGGCTGGGACACTTGAAAGTCATTGCTGGTTGGAGTAAATTTTAAAATTATTTGTTTGCCCAAGGAATATCCCCTTCATTTTCAGTCTGAGCCACTGTCCCTGCCCTCTGTGCCATAGTATTTTCTTGGGCATCTTATGAATGTCAATAGATGACTTACGACAATAACCCGGAGGGCATGCAGGAGTGCCTGATTCTGCCCGTAGCACAAGTAGCTGTGGGTATAGATAGTGTAATCAAATCCATAAAGTCGGAACCGTGCTGCTTCCTCTTCCTCCACGATTGGGTCGGCTGGGACAAAACTTATTTGGGTCGATGCCCCTCCGAGATCCAGTGCCCCCCAGGTTTTGCCTGAGGAGGGGTGAATCCAGTCTCGATGTTCAAGGGAATACTGAGGAGACACAACAAGGCAGCACAAATGGAATTAAAGTGCTATACTGGTGGAGGGATAGAATTTTGAGACCTGACCATTTTTCTTGTCCCAGGATGGAAAAATTTTCCCCAGATTTTATTTCAATTTCTTAAAGCACTGTTATCGACAATGAAAGGCAAGGTTTTAAAGACCAATAAACAGTTGTTTTGTAACCACCATCTTGAACGCACAGAGACAGGAAGGTCTGAAACAGAACTGCCTCAGGGTCAGGATTGGCTCTCTGGAAGGTGGGTAGGATCAGAGGCTCTATAAATAAGTCAGAGGAACTGTGGTGGCAGCAAAAAGGGGAGGAGATTTGGCCAAGGGTGGGTTACTTTCTTTCAAGCCCCTCCCACTGAAACATTGCCTGGTTCTCCAACTTTTGGAGCACTTCCCACTTTATCTTTACACAGAATTTTGTGTAAATTCCCCTATTACACTTCAGCCCTGTTACAGTTTGGAAACACCAGCCACACCTTGGTGAAGGAGTCTAGCAGATAGTTGATGGTGATCCAGCCATAAGCACCCTCCTCCTTCCCTGTCAGGATTCTAGCCCCCTGGAAGTTGATGGGATATTCCCGGATAGTCTTGTCAACTTCTGCCAGGATCTGTGCTGCTGCAGTCTCATTTTCTAGCCTGCAGGATCCAAAAGAAAATATTGTGAAAATGGGAAGATAATTTGGGATATGGGAATGAGCATAGCCAGCTCTTTATTCAAAAAGAAAAAGGAGCCAGGTCAGCTCTGGATAGTACTTGGATGGGAGACCACTAAGGAAGACACTGCAGAGGAAAGCAATGGCAAACCACCTCTGCTTCCCACTTGCCTTGAAAGTCCTTTGCTGGGGTCACCTTAAATTGGCTGCAACTTGATGGCCCTTTACACACATACACAATCCTCTTGAGTCTGAGCAAGTAAGGAGGGCTATAAATGAAGCAGGCCAGTAACTAAAATAAATGAAGATAGATTCAGGTGGGTAGCTGTGTTGGTCCGAAGCAGCAGAACAAACTGCGAGTCTAGCGGCATCCTTAAGACCTTTTACCAGGATGGCCCATTTCCACCACTGGGAAGATGGGGGCCAGGAATTTCACACTGCACCAACCTAACGCTGCAGTAAACTACATGTCAAGAATGTGAGTGTATGAAGAACGCTAAATTTGTTATTTTATAGTACCAAATCGTTTTGCTTGCTTATAAGACTGAACTGTTTTCTAATCTCTTCTAATAAAACGTGTTGCTTTTACTGGTGTGTTCTACTGTGTGTACAAAGGCCCAAACCCAGGCTCGTTATCAATGAGGAGATTTATCCCCAGGTTCCAGGGAAGGAACAATCTCAGCTAGGGTTGCCAATCCTCAATTGAGAAAGGGACAGAAGCCACTTGTCAAAAGGGGCCTTGAGCCTTTTGGAGTTTAGTGCCATTTTGAAATCTTACTGGAGACATTCTGTCCCATTTGTCCATTGGGAATTCTATGTGTAGTCTTTGGACGCACTGAAAAAGAAGCTTGTGGGTTTTGCAGCTTCTTGCAATTTATTGATGCATCAGAAACACTGTGTAAGAGCGTATCAAAAACACATCCCCATTCCAGCTGGCAATTGCATATTGCAGGCAGAAGCTGTATACCCATGGAAGATGGTGAACTACCCAGCCCTTACCTAATTCAAGTGACTGGCAAACTTCTGTGTGGGCACCAATTCCACCTGCAATGTACACGAGGTAGCCAGAAGTGAGATATTTTGGCCCTACTCCTCGCTAAACATCTGTACTATAATCCCTCTTGCCAGTTCTCTCCTGCAAATGCCCACAAGCCAGTTTCTCCTCTGTTGGGTTTGTGAACAAGGGAGTTAGCTGCACCAGAGAAATACAAACTCCACATATTATGCTCAGGGCAGGAAATACACTCGTTTATGGTAACAAATGGGGGAAACATAGGAACCCATTTGGGTATCCTTTCAGGAAGTGGGGGGGAGATAGATTACTTTAAATATGCCACACTGAAGTCCTAAAAACTGGTACTGCACAACACTACTTGATTGGTCAAAGACAGCTTGATAAGAGGGGAGTAATTCATCCCCAGTACAGAACCCAGAATCCCTCCCATCAAGAAATGGAAGGGTTACACATGCAGCTCTCAGAGGAAGCATGCTAAGGCTAGAGGAACAGGAGAGAACAGAGAGACCTTAGTATGTCCATATGCCCTTTGTTCTTAGCATTGCCTTGGTCTTGAATCCAGGTCTTTGAGAGACATGCCAAGGTTTCTTAGTAACCAGTGTAACTCAGCCAGTATTCCTTTTGGCTTTTATGTACTATTTCTCTGTAATACCTCCTGTACAGTGTTTTGAAATATATTCCCAAGCTTTTGTTAGTTATTAAAGATCTCCCCCCCCAATGTAATTTATTTATTTATTCCAGGCGATGTGACTGGAATTAACTAGGTACTGTGCATACCTCAGTAGCCTCATGCCAGCCGTGGCTCCCAAATAAGTGGGTGCTTCCCGCTGCCTCTCTGCAGGAATCACTTTCATGGCTGCATCAAGGCATTCCCTGAGAGAGTCACCTGCCTTTGGTGGATTTTTGGTGAAACTTGAGATCCCAGATGCTGAAAGACAAGAAGCAGGGTCAGGGGTCACCCTGTCCCTGGATGACCCCAAACAGAGAGAGCAACATGCCAGTCCGCTCACTTCAAACCTCTCCTCAACATTTCAGGTTTCTCTTGTGATCTTTGGTACCCCTTCTTCCTCAGTCCAAACCATAACAAAGGTCTACTACTTACACGTCACTGTGGTTTCCACACATCCCTGTCTGTTGGTTTTGCCACTATCTGTCACAAATTGTAATCTCCCTGCAAGCCAGTGCCTATTTTTCCTTTCTTTCTAGGTAACACGGTAAGGTGCCATGGATGCTAATCAAACAGCCAGCGCCATCATTCATAAGGTCACACTGGATGTGTAGTAGCCAAAGTGCAAAACTAGGACCACAGAAATGTGGGTTCAGGTCCCACCTACCTCCCCATTATAAAGCTTACTGGGTGACCTTTTGACCAGCTGCCCTCATTCACTTTCTGCCTAACTTACCTCACAAGCTTGTTGTGAGGAGAAACTGGAAGAGGCGAGAACCGTGTATGCCACCTACAGCTCCTGGAGGAAGGGTGAGATAAAAATGTGACTGATAAATGCATCCATATGTATCTATCTTCTTGTTCACATGCTAAAGCAGGGTGTCTATTGCTTAATCTATTTATTAATATATCAGTTGGTTTCCTTTCCTATCATGGCTCAGCATGGCCACAGGGCAAGGGGAGCTAAAACCTGCCCTCTCCAGCAAATCAATGGATCAAGGACCTTGGAACTTTATCAATATTTGAACACATGGCACAGAGACAGCAATTGCATGTGGACTTATTTTTAGATGTTTGGAAACTGTTTATAGTAACTTATGTGTAGATCCACTGCCACCTCTGTTATATGTTTGTCTCATCATTTCCCCCCCTCAACTTTGTTTAGGTGCTGGATTTTAAGGTTTTTTTCTTGTTCTCCCCCCCTTTTTTCAAATAAATAATTTTTAAAAACCACCTGTCCCCTCACACACCTTGTCTTGCTCAAAGCAAGTGGTTTCAAGGCAGCTCATAGTATTGTTCACCACTTCTCCATTTTATTTTCACAACAACCCTGTGAGGTAGGTTAGTCTGAGAAAGAATGGCTGACCCAAGACCCCACTTCCATGGTAGAGTTGGGATTTGAACCTGGTTGTCCCATATCTTAGTGTAACACACTGACTGCTGCACCCTACTGAACTTGAACCCAAATCCTTCCAGGCTGGATGGAATCTCAGCAGGCCCAAAAGGCTTTTCTGGGCCCATTCCTGCACAATGACTGCCACATGCCTATATCAAACATTGGGAGTTACAGCAACCAACCACCACTCTCTCCCACCAACTCTAGCATAAAGAGTGAAACTGACCGTTAACGTGGCAGGAGAAGATCTGGCTGACCATGCCCGTGTTATTCTCTTTATCTGCTGGCCACTGGTAGACAAACAGAGAGGTGTGGGATGAGCCTGCATCAAACACCAGTCCGTACTGGAAGGAAGATATTCAAAACAAAAGAAGTCAGACAAGATTCAGACATGCAGACTAAAGAAACCTGAGCTGTCAAGTCAAATCAGGGGGCTTATAGCTCAGGATAGCTTTAAATGCTGGGAGTTTTGGGGGAGCACACTGGAGGGTAGGAAGTCCAAGCAACTGGAGCTTTCTCTCTGCTATGCACCACACACCACGCATTTCTGCCATCTGTCTTCCTCTCACCCTCAATCTTTGAGCAAGCTATAACCTCTTTTTTTAAAAGCACAGCATTCATGTAAACATTTGTTGATTATGCTCTCTCTTTTAAAAAAAAAGAGGGAAATTAATTTTTATAAGCTACAAATCTCCTGTAGGGAGATGGGCTTGTGACATAAGTGCCAGCCAACTAAAGCTGGGCAGAGCTGGTTTCCGCTGCAAACTGGAAGAACTGGTTTGCCCAGGCTCAAAGCTGGACAGGGAATTGAAATGTCTGTATATAATGGGGGGGGAGCAGAACCCTGCATCCAGCGTTATGCATAAAACTTAAGAACAGTTACATTTCTCTGCATATGTTGCAGAGCTCTTTTTGATTCTATTTGCCACATGGAGAGCCATATTGTGGGGAAAATTCTCCCTCTCTCTCATATCAAACCAAGAAGCTTGCTTTTTCAAATTTGCAAACTAAGAATCTTGGAGGATTTTGTATAATTGAAAACTTTACTGGTATAATCTGCCTTCCATCTTGAAAGGAAACAATCTGTAGACATGAGACAGAGGATCTTATTTTCCTTGGCTGACAAAAAAGTCCCATTTTATTTTTGACACCAGCTTGAGGAAGAGACCTGTCTGGCTTAAAAGCCTGCATCCTTCCACTGAAACATACTTTGCTTATTCTATATGCCCTATCTCAGAACAGTAGGTTGCACTCACCTTATTTTGCGGGGGCAGTGTGGTGTTGTGTATACCCACCAAGCTGAGAATAAGGGCTATGAGGGAGACAACGCTCAAAACCAGGAGGGCTACAGGAATGAAGGAACCATTCCATTTGATACCCATTTCTAAGAGCAAAAAAAGGGAGGGAAATGTAAAAATTACCTTATGCAATCAAGGACTAAGGGTCCATCAGGTTCTGCTTTCTGTTTTCAACAGTGTCCAACCAGATACCTCTGGGAATATCACAAAGAGGGTGGGCTGCATCTAAGCCCTCCCCTGAAGTTTGCACCTGATAATCAGACCACTGTTTCTGAACACGGAGGATCCACTGAAAGCTCTAATGCTCTCCACAAAGTGTACCCAATTTTTTAAAAAATGAAATCAATGGCTATCATTACCACATCCTTGTTCACCAAATCTAGTGCTCGTGTCGTGCAGATGCTGCATGAGGGGTTCCAATGTAGACCAGTTTCTCAGACAGTAGACGGATAAGTGTAGACCAGTTTCTCAGACAGTAGACGGATAAGTGTGCGTGTGCTTATGGTTTTCAGTTTCTTTTGTTTGAATACTGATCAAATTCTCATAGAATATTTTGCATATCATCTACTGTATCTTCTGGAATCACATTGTAGTCACATTTGGATGATGCATGTGTTTTTTTAGTTACTTCAGTTATACCCTGCATTCTCCCTAGTAGGAACCCAAAATCAGTATTCTGGGCATGATTCCTGATTGACTCATACAGAGGTACAGCCTTCTCTGAAGGTGATTTCTACAGGAATGGCTGAATAATTCAATCAAAACTTGGCAGGAGCTGACAGATGTGGCAGGGGCTGACAGGGAAAGAGGCATGATGACCCATGCAGTGACTCATGCAGAGATGCAATGGACATGCTGTTCTGCAAATGGGTGTTTAGATTTTATAGGAGGCTTTAACGATGTACAGTGCCATCCAGATTTTTATCTCAGTGCAGCAGGTCTGAGTAGGTAGTCCTGCCTGCCCATCAGCCCAGGAGAGTCAGCTGAAGTTGTCAAATATAGAATCCAAAGGCGGCCCAAGGGGCCTCCAGTTCACATACTGTATCAACATGGACCAGGAAGTCATGACAACACTTTACCTGCAAAGAAGCTTGCAAAAGCCTCACAGCTGATAGCTGAATTCCTAACATTTTCCCTTCTCTCAGAGAGAGAAGTTAAGCCCTAATTACCCAAAATAATTGTGCTGGTGAGAGCAAGCAGAAGCAATGGAAGCTGTATAAAATTCCTTTTTAACAGTCTTCACTGCCACCTCATATGATTTTTTACATGTCCTATAAGATGTTCTAGTTGTTTTGTTGCAAATTTGCCACCAAACTCATTCATTTGCAAAGGAGGGCTAACCTGTACCTTTTTGCAGCTGTGTCCCGTTTGCTGGCTTGGCTTAGGAGGGAATGAGTCTGAAGCATGTTTGTACATTACACCAAGGTGAACACAAGGTAATTTCAGCAAGCAATGCTAATGATGTTTCAAGGAAATTATTTCACTCTCCTTTTGTGGCTTTCTTTGCATTCTGTGTTTGCTAATGACAGGAAAGTGCAGCCCAATAAGCAGAGGTTTAGGCAAGAGAACTGTCTCCAGGTGGTCTTAAAGGTGAAACTGGACTCAAACTTTGTTCTGTCTCCAAAGAGGTGAGGGAGGAGCTGAACCATATGAAATTGCTTCAGAGCCTGTCCATTAGTCTATCCCACTGAGCTCTGTGCAGTCTAACAAGCAGCAACTCCCCAGAGACAGGAAGAACTTTCCTATTATCTGCTACCTCTTTTAAATGGAGATGAACTTGAGACCTTTTTCATTCAAAACACTTTTCATATAAAGTGCTTTGCTACTGAGTCACAAACCCCTGCCTTAAATAAACAGGTTCAGCACCAGCAGTATGTGGATATCTGTTTTATATGTAAACCCCAAACGTATTAAGTTGTCATCAGAAAGTCTATATATCTTAATATTGTCTCCTCTGATAGGCAGCAGCAGTTCTCCAGGGACTGTGGCAGAGACAGGTTTTCCCGCACTACAAGATGTACACATGACCTGCCTTATATTGAATTCAGACTCTTGGTCCATCAAGGTCAGTATTGTCTACTCAGATTGGCAGCAGCTCTCCAGGGTCTCAGGCAGAGGTCCTTCACATCACTAGTAGATGTGGTGACTGAACTCAGACCTTCTGCATGGCAAGCAGATACACAAGCACAGAGGCACATCCACATATCCTTTAACTGGAGATGCTGGGGAGCAAATCTGGGATCTTCTGCATGTGAAACATGTGCTCTATCACTGTGCCAAGTTCAGCAATGGTATGTCATCCAACATTTCATCGATGAAAGCGGGGACACCCAGCAGTATCTGACATCCTTATTATTACATAATGGAGCTGGCTATACTAGGGTAAGGTGCTCATATTCAGTCTGTTATAATAATATGCACAAAACCCTTACAGGGTGATAGGCATATATTGGGGCAGAAGCTTCTGTGGACTTAAATCCAATTTCATCTGATACATGAAGGTGTATCCTCACTTAACTGATGTACATACACAATCACAAGCATAAAGAAAAACAAATAGTAAAATTAAGGGGCCCAAGGACAAATAAACACAAGACTGAGATTTCTATGGAAATATATTTAAGATAAGTAATAATTTGCAATGGCTGTACAATCTAATTAACTTTGCTATCCCAAATTGACATGTGTAATTAGAGTGAAACCCTTCATTTTCATTAACAGAATCAAATTCTGTAGCATCCTGACCAACTGCATAGCTTCCCTTTCCCCCACTGTGCATGCCAAATCCTACACATTTTTAACTTGAAAGTAAATTACATTTTCTTGAAGGGATTTCTTTCTGAGTATTTGTGCACAGAGTTGCACAAACAGAGTTGGGGTCTTTTTTAACTATATCACTTTTTGAATCCCTAAATTGACCAGAACAGCCACTTAACATAAGTTGAAATGACAACTTCTCAGCCTTTTGACTAAGATCAGGTGTAGAGTGAAGTTGAAACAAAACATGTGGCTGGTGCAATTAATTTGTGATTACTCCACTATGACCCTTTTTGGCCTCCTTGAGGATCCCTTGCCTGTATTCAGGACAAACAAAATTAAAACCATTTCCACATACCACTTAACTAAGCCAATTTTTAAAATCAGGCATTCCTCAATAGCGCCACCCCCCTCCCCGAGTCTCTGGCAGGGGATGGGTTTGATTTTTTTTTTTAATCAGATCCAGGCTGGAAACTCCTGGAGATTTGGGAATGGAGCCTGGAGGGGACAGTGACCTCAGTGGGGTACAATGCTACCAAGTCCACCCTCCAAGGCATCAATTTTCTATTGGGGAATAGATCTCTGTAGTCTGTAACTCCTGGGAATCCCCAGGTCCCACCTGGAGGCTGGCATCCCTAATCCCTGATCCAATGGTAAGATCCTTGGAAATAAGGTAAAAAGGTAAATGTAGTCCCCTGTGCAAGCACCATTCGTTTTGACTCTGGGGTGACATTGCATAACAATGTTTTCGCGGCAGACTTTTTACGGGGTGGTTTGCCATTGCCTTCTCCAGTCATCTACACTTTACCCCCAGGAAACTGGGTAGTCATTTTACCAACCTCGGAAAGATGGAAGGCTGAGTCAACCTTGAGCCGGCTACCTGAACCCAGCTTCCACCGGGATCGAACTCAGGTTGTGAGCAGAGAGTTTGGACTACAGTACTGCAGCTTTACCACTCTGTGCCACAGGGCTGCTAAGGAAATAAGATAAGTAGATCTTTTTTCAGCAAAGGTCTTGCTTCTTCTCCCTATAATTATGCTTTTAAATTAGTAACATCCCTCTTTGGTTTCATAATGTACCATATGCTCTTTTGCTTAATAACTTCCTGTTAACTAACAGTAGCCTTGACATCCCTGAATAGATATATAATCTTGGAGAGGTGGTGGTGATGTCTTTAATTACAACTTTCCTTTTGCAGCCACAATGACCTTTCATTCGTTTTCTTTCATTTTTCATTATCCCCATTGTGCAGTTATGGGAACAATAAGAACGAACAATTCTTTTTGCTGCAAAGAGAAAAGCTGTAACTGATGCTCTCCCCTCACCCCGCAATAACTGAATGAGGATCCATCCAGGAAAGCCTGGGTGTGAATAGGAAGTAGAAACTGTGTGTAAGACAGCTGTTAAGATACAAAAAAACTTTAAAGACATTTGGGGGGTTTTAATATATAAATCTGCATATGTGCCTAGACGAAAATGGATTCAAAGAACCAGGGCTATTTAAAAAATTATTATTTTTAAGCAGGAACACACAGGGATGCAGTTCTGGTTGGGCATCAGGGAGTGTGGCCTAATATGCAAATGAGTTCATGCTGGGCTTTTTCCACAAAAAAAGCCCTGCTAAAAACCAAGCTTCACCTTTCATGTATGCTCATTCACAGGAAACACCTTATAGTTCCTACATGTACACAAACACACAAGGAAGAAGGCAATGGCAAACCACCTCTGCTTTTCGTTTGCCTCAAAAGCCCCTTATAGGGGCTGCAATAAGATGTCCACAACTTGATGGCACTACACACGTACAAGTGGAGACTTCTACCAACTTCTCCCTTCTTTGTATAGCACACCACTTGTGTCAATCCACTGTTTAACAATCCCTTGTAGTATTTATAAGTTACATATAGAACTGGCCCGAGACAAACTCAGGGAACCACTCCCCTGTACAACAAGGGCTGTGAGCTTCAGGGGCAAACAGCCTTGCTTACATTCCAAAGAGCTGCTGCCAACAAAAGAGGGCACTCAGGGATTCTCCTGCCACACCCGCTCAACTTGAGAAAATGGTGTGGGAAGAAAGGCTGAAACCCTTCCTCTCAAACCAAATCAGGCACTTGGAAATGTTTGTTCCCAGATGGCATATATGACCACAAGTCAGTTCAAGGGAACCCCAACCCTATTTGTGCCAAACGTATCATCTAGTTTCGCTCTTAGTTCTCAGGAGTATGAAGGCTGACAGACCCACAAACCTGTGAGGGTCCAGTTTTCCCAGCCTTCCTGGCTCCTTGAATAGGAAGCTATGAAACTGCTTTTGCAAAGCTGGAACTTAAAGGGCAGGTCAGGAGGGAGGTAGTATTTGTGTATTCAGAATAGCTAACAAGCATGATGCTTGCGCTCATCCTTGGGCAATCTTTACCAGGTCTTGAGGGCAGATGCTCCTTTGCATATTAGGCTCACATCCCTGATGTAGCCAATCCTCCAAGACAAGGCTCTTTTTTATAAGCTCTTGGAGGATTGGCTACATCAGGGGCTACATCTGTTCCCCAATAGAAAATTGATGCCTTGGAGGGTGGATTTAGTAGCCTCCTTCCAAGGCAAGCTAGCCATGTCACCAAAGCATCCCTCACCGATCTTCCCCCACCTTTCCAATGACATCCAACAGGGCAAGATGACCTTTGCTAAATCACCAGTCACAATGAATCTGCAAGTCATGAAACAAACTGAGATAACGTGAATGCTACAGAATGGGAGTCTTCGACTGGAACTCCACCCCAGCCACAAAAATGCAGGAGAACACCTCAGCCGAGCCCTCAGCCTTCCTCTCCTTTGTGATTTGAGGATGATCAGGCTAACCTACCTCTCAAGGGCATTGCAAAGATTAATGAAACAATACATGACAAGCGCCTCAAACAGTGAAACGAAATAATCACCACAGGAAAAATATGAGTGTTATCTCTCTCAGGCACTTTCTCCTCAGCCAGGATTGCAGCATTTTGGAACCTGGCCAAAGGCATGTCCATCTAATAACTAGCCCCACGAGGGAGCCCCTACATGATTGGTTCTCTGGAGCAATCAGCAGTACAGACCAAAACAAGAACCCCACTATAGTCCTTTATTTCCTGCATTGGCAAAGAGAGGAGAAATGGACATCTGTCACTTACCTCCAGAAGGCAAAGCAGGACGAGACTTTAGGGCACCACAGCAGGAGAGAATCAACACACTTGTCACCACCCAACAGCGCTCTCATTGGCGTGCAGCTGTGCAAAGGTTGCCTGTTAGTCGAAGTTTGTTCAGTTGATCAAGCCCCCACCTCCTCCCTCCCCACCCGTCACTGCAACTGAAATCCTCTCCTTCCTTCCCCCTTCCTGGCCACAGCGAGCACACCCCCTTTGGCATATCCTGCCCACAGTTTGTTTATCGGCCGGGCCCGAGTCAAGCAGCTTCTTTAGTGGAGCGCATCAAGTCGCCACAGTTTGACACGGAAGAAATTAAACAACAGTTTCCTTGATGGGTCCACAAAGAGGATCAAGGACACGGTGTTTACGTTGGCTTCTCCTGTTTCAAACTGCTGCAGGTGAAGGAGCACCTGTGGAAGCAGGAGAGAGAGGCCCAGGTTCCCAGCAAAGTCACCCTCCTGCCTGTGCCAGCGTGTACCACTTACCTGAAGACTTCTGTTCTGGCCTGCTTCCCCCACTGTCGATTCACAACACAATGGTTATTCTTGGAGACATGTTGAAAAAGCATGTCAAGGGTGCTGAAAACCTGTGTACAAAAAAAAAAAAATCAATATAATCTATCTGGAGACAACCAGGATTTGTCTAACACCACCAGCATGCATGGCACAACAATAGAAGCCAAAAAGAAGATCACAATATCCACAGCTACTGAAATATCAGATTTATCCTTCTTTATTAGGACTGGTTTCATCCAAAGGATCCTGGGAAGTACGGCTTGCCAAAGATTATGAGGATAACTGTTAGATGTCTGTCTTGGTGCAGAGGCCTATGTCTGTTTGTTCTCAGTCTCCCTGCTTCCCCTAGGACCAGGGCAGGGACTTGGCTTCTTCCGGTCCTTGTTCATTGCTACTTCCCCAGCAGAAGGAGGGAGTTGAGGGAACTACTTGCCAGCTGCAGAACATCTGGCTGAGCTTCCTGTCTGCCAGCAGAAAAGCATGGGCATGGTCAACCCTAGCCTTTGGTCTGCTGCCTCTGGCTCATGCAGCCTGAAGCCTTCAGTAGCCAGTCCAGTGAACAAGGACCAGCCTAGAACGTGTGTGCTTTATTTTTTAATTCTGTTGTTTACTTTGGTTTGCCTGGGAAATTTCTGTAAGATGCTTTAAGTCCCTATGGGCAGAAAAACAGTGCAGAAATGCCAAAATAAACAAACTTTGCTTGCTTCACATTGGGATGTGCACTGAAAATACTAGTCTGGTCTACATCCAACTGTATTCCATATTTGCAGCTTTCTGCCTCCAGGGGAGGAGTCCTGCTGGGACCATCCATACTTGGCTCTTGATGAGCGGGCTGGGATGATGTAGCTGTTAGAAAGTTCGGCCAGGACTAGCTGACTCCCTCTCAGCATGAACTCGGGCCAGTCATGCACACTCAGCATTGGTGTGTGTGTGGGGGGGTGTTGGAGGACTTTTTTGTATTTTGTGGAGGGCTCTGCTCACAACCTGAGTTCGATCCCCGGCAGTAGCTGGGTTTTCAGGTAGCCGGCTCGAGGTTGACTCAGCTTTCCATCCTTCCGAGGTCGGTAAAATTAGTACCCAGCTTGCTGGGGGGAAAGTGTAGATGACTGGGGAAGGCAATGGCAAACCACCCCGTAAAAAGTCTGCTGTGAAAACGTGAAAACAACATCACCCCAGAGTCGGAAACGACTGGTGCTTGCACAGGGGACTTTTCCTTTCCTTTCCTTTTTTTTTGGTAGAAAAAGTCCAGCAGGAATCATTTGCATATTAGGTCACACCCCCTGACATCACCAATGATTCCTACAGGGATTTTTTGTATATTAGGCCACACCCCCTGACACCAAACTAGCCAGAACAGTATTCCTGTGCTTTCCTGCTAAAAAAAAGCCCCCCCCTCTCTCTCTGTTTTTGTGTGTGTGTGTTTGTGCGCACACACTTGGAAGTCATGGCGACCCCTGGTGACTGACCCCAACTGGGGTCCTGGAGGATATTCAGAGAGGTGACTGAATAAAGCCTGCCCTTGTCCTCCAAACTGCTGGCATTCCAAGGAGGTCTCCTATTCAAGTACTTGCCAGAGTTGACCCTGCATAGCTTCCAAGATCTGATGAGATTGGGCTTGCCTGGGCTATCCAGGGATCAGGGCACCACACAGCATTATTGTAAGAATAAAACTGAGGTGAAGAGAAGGAAAAGAAATCTCTCTCTCAAAAATTTGCAAAGGCAGCAGACCAATGCTAGGGTTGGTCACTTTTATGTCCTGTTTAGGAGTTTCCAAGAAGTGTCTGACTGGCCACTGTGGGTAACAGGATGCTGGACTGGATACACCTTTGGTTTAATTGAGCAGGGCACTTCTTATGTTCCACTATTGGGACAGGCAGACCAGTGGTCTGAATCAATGTGATATCCCTTCTAGTACCCACTGGAGACCACTCTCTTCTCTCTGCATGCCAAGACACCAGGCCGCATTGTGTATGTGTCTTCTGGCAACCTCTGATTTCTTCCCTGGCCCAGCTTCTTCACTAATATATATACCACACAGCAACATTTCCCATAACAACCAATGTAGGTTTAAAGAACCTAGTAGAGACCACGCTCTTTGCTGTGGGTTGTTTATTCACCAAGTACTCAACCACAACCTGACATGGTCCCAGACTGTGTTACAGAGAAGAGCTCTATACTTAGCACTGTTGCTGGCCAGGGCTGGCCACTCACGATCAGAAGGCTGCTGGGTAGGGTTGCCAGGTCCATTTCAATAAATATCTGGGGACTTTGAGGGTGGAGTCAGGAGACATTGGGGTAGAGCCAGAAGCAAGGTTGTGACAAGCACAATTGAACTGCAAAGGAAGTTCCGGCCATCACATTTAAAGGGACTGCATAACTTTTAAATGCCTTTTCTCCAATAGAAATAATGAAGGATAGGGGTGCCTTTTTTCGGGGCTCATAGAATTGGACCCTCTTGTCCAACCTTTTTGAAACATGGGGGGTGTTTTGAGGAGAGGTATTGGATGCTATGCTGAAAATTTGGTGCCTCTACCTCAAAACATAGTCCCCTGCAAGCCCCAGATACCTGCAGATCAATTCTCCATTATGCCCTATGGAAATTGGTCTCCATAAGGAATAATGGAGCACCCAGTAGACATTTCCCTCCTCCCTCTGCTTTCTGATGACCCTGAAGTGGGGGAGGGCCTCCAAACCTGGGGATCCCCTGCCCCCACTTGGGGACTGGCAACCCTATTGCCGGGGGTGGGGTCAATTGGCTCTCCAGGTCCTGTTCTGAGGGAATGGGGTCATCTCTCTGCCCTCTGTGGTCTTCAGGAACCTCCTGGTCTGCTTCCAGCCTCAAACTCCTGGCAGCACCTTCTTTGGCTTGCCTTTCCTGCTTAAATCCCTCCTTTCCCCACTTGCTGCCTCCCAGCTCAGCTGCCTCTCCTGGTCTCTTAACTGCAGCTGAGAAGTTGCTGACCCTGCAGCCTTCAGGGGCTTACTCTCCCATAGACTCACTGCCTCCTTACAGTAGGAAATAACACCCATAGCACCAAAAAGTTCTCTTCAGCTGAGAAGTCTTAGGGGGAGTTCACACATGCCAGAAGGAACATCAGAATGGCTTTGGGATATCTCCAGGTAGGGCTTAGTTTGTATAAATGTGCCTTCTGGTGGTGGAAAGTGCCACTGAGTTGCGGCCACCTTACAGCAATCCTGAAGGGTTTCCAAGGCAAGAGGCATTTAGAGATGGTTTGCCATTGCCTGCCTCTGTGTAGCAGCCCTGGTCCTCATTGTTGGTTTCCCATCCAAGTGGTTTTCCCATCCAAGTGGTCTCCCAACCAGGGTTGATCTTCCTTAGCAGCCAAGCTCTGATGAGACTGGGCTGGCCTCATCAGTCAGGGCAAGCTACCTTCTACCAGGTTAGATCAGTGGTCCATCTACCTCAGCACTCTCTTCTCCAGAATGGTCAAACAAATAACAACAAAACATAGTGTGGAAGGGTTGCCAATCCCCAGTTGGGGGCAGGGGATCCCTTGGTTTGGAGGCCCTCCCCCCACTTCAGGATTATCAGTAAGTGGGTGAGAGGGAGGAGATGTCTGCTAGGCACTCCATTATGGAGATGGGTTCCCATAGGGTATAATGGAGAATTACTATTTAGGTATTGGAGACTCTGGGGGGCTGTTTTTTGAGGTAGAGGCATCAAATTTTCAGCATAGCATCTGGTGCCTTTCCTAAAAAAAACAAAACCTAATCCTGAGTTTCAAAAATATTGTACCAGGGGGTCCAATTCTATGAGCCCGAAAAGAAGGTGCCCTCATCCTCCATTATTTCCAGTAGAAGGAAGGCATTTAAAAGGAGCACAGGCCTTTTAAATGTGATGGCCAGAACTTCCTTCAGAGTACAACTGTGCTTGTCACAACCTTGCCCCTGGCTCCAACCCCAAAGTCCCAGATATTTCTTGAGCCTGGCAATCTTACAGTGTGTGGTTGGGCTACCTAGCCAATATGTGAGTAGACTACTACCAACATTATACTCTTACTGGAATCTATTACCTACTAAATAAAGTCTCAAAAACCTCTGCTCTGTTATAATTATTCACAAGGAATGCCATGCTGTTTCAATTAAATATATTAACATCAATAATCTATAATAACCCTAACATACAAGAATTTAAACATGAAAAAAATCAAAATTGCATACAAAATGAGTATCAAATAACATGAATCAAATTTGTACGTCAGTAAAACAGAAATAACACCCCAAATTATGAAATTAAAGTAACAAAAGGATATGGGCAGCCATGGTAAGCAATCCTGTTTCAAAAATATCTTCATCAACTCCAAATGAAGAAAATAATCCACCAGTCTTCTTGAGAAAATCAATATCTCAACAGCAGAAAGATCAAGCCTGCTAGCACAACTCACAGATTGAATCAATATACATTTGATTATTTCTTGACATAGAAAGCATCTAACTTGTTTAATTTTCCTTGGTGCCAGAAGCCAATCACCTACACAGTGGCAAAAACCTGATGCAATTTCAAACAGGTTGACAATAATTTCTCCAGGATAGTTCTCTAGTATCAGGCAAAGGAAGGGCTTTCCCAGAGCCTTAATTGTGAAGATTCCAGGGACTGAACCTAGGACCTTCTGGTTGCAAAACAGATGCTCAGCCGCTGGTATCTCCAGTCTTTAAACATTATCGCACTATCCTTGTTAGAAGGATGGATCAGTGGTGGGAGGGGGGAACACTGCTCAGCTGAACATGTGGCCTTTATATCGCCTCACCCTCAGTTTGCGGGACTTCAAAGGACATGTTATCCTAAATCTTACATTCTTGGTCAGCCTTCAAGAGAGGTCAACCAGACAGCCTATCCATGCTCCCCTTATTCCTGTTCAAATAGAGTATGAGTGTAGAACAGAGTACAAACCTGCAAGAGCATGATAAATTGACCTTCAGCTTCAAGACTGTCATGGCCTAATGGGGAAAAGGACATCACAAGAGTAGTTCAAGGTGTCTTCATCCATCACTCATTAGCTGATAGAGGCAGAATTTCACTTCTGGCTTCACAGCAGCAGAGGTCCCATTAATTAATCCTTTAATTAACCATAAATCAAAGAGAATCTGAGAAGACAGTTGCTTGCTGCAGCACCTTTTTGGGGGGCATGAGCAATTTTCCAGGTGCTTTTGTAGGTAAAACTCAATATGTTAACCAAAAAGTTCTTCAACCTCGCTTTCCTCCTGAACTATAGATATATATAAATTCAGTGCAGCATAAACATTCTGGTTGCTAGCTAAAATCTTACTTTTCCACTTACAAAGTTTGATTCAAAGGTTGAGAAGGGTATGGAACTTCCCCATCCAACTTCCTATTTTATGCATGATTTGACTTGCTCTATGCCACCCACACAAGTACAAAGCACATTCCAAATGCTGACCCTAGATACAAAACTTACCTATTTCAGAATGTTATAGTAATCAAATACTGCTTCCACATAGGGATTTCCCCCCTCACAAACTGCAGGATGCCTCCACAGTAAAGGGAAGCATCCAGACAGCATTGGGCCCCATCTATATACATCTCTCTCTTCCCCTCACCCTATGTCTCTGCAGATAATAAAAACTAAACTTTATCTAAAATAGTCAGGCAACTTCAGGGGTGTATTTATCTAGAGCCAGTTTGGTGTAGTGGTTAAGTGTGCGGACTCTTATCTGGGAGAACCGGGTTTGATTCCCCACTCCTCCACTTGCACCTGCTAGCATGGCCTTGGGTCAGCCATAGCCCTGGCAGAGGTTGTCCTTGAAAAGGCAGCTGCTGTGAGAGCCCTCTCCAGCCCCACCCACCTCACAGGGTGTCTGTTGTGGGGGAGGAAGGTAAAGGAGATTGTGAGCCGCTCTGAGACTCTTTGGAGTGGAGGGCGGGATATAAATCCAATATCTTCTTCTTCTTCTTCTAGATACTCCCTTGAAGTCATTGGGGGAGAGGGGGCAAATCTTCACCTCCCAAGCCCTTTCTAGGGCTCCCCCCCCATTACTTTACCAAGCTGCACTGTAGCAATGCAGTATGGCTGGGGAAAATAAAGGGGGGGAACCTCTTTTAAAGAGCTTGAAGGCGGCAGTGCCATGGGGAGGGCTGAATATTGTGCAGGCATAGGGTTACCAACTTCAGCATGGGAAATTCCTGGAGATGCTGGAACAGAGTTGGTGGAGGGTGATATTTGAGGAAGGGAGGGAACTCAGTGAGGATGTGATGCCATCGAGTCCAACCTCAAAAGCAGCATTTCCCCCAGGGAAACTGGTCTCTGCATTCTGGAGATCAGCTGTAATTCTGGGAAATCTTCAGCCCCACCTGGAGGTTGGTAACTTTATGCAGCAGGTGTAGAGGTGGGGTGAAGAGCAGCAGAACAAGTAGTGCAGGAATAGCGTGTACGTATGCCATCTGGGACCCTCAACTGGCAGCAGAAAACATGTGTCAGGTCACACACCCATCACATTTTGGCTTTCTAGTTAGTGTGGCAGTACCCTTACCATATGGAATGTTGCAAGTGCTTTCTGTCAGTTTTCCAAGTCTATAGACATTCAGGTATTAAATGTTGGTCTGGTCAGGGGAGGATTTGTGAGGAGACCCATGAAGGAATCATGAAGGCAGAAGGGGGAAAGTTCTGGAATGATAACTGAGAATGTCACCCAGGGGAGAGAGGCAGAAGAGACTCCAAACAAGACCTATCTAAGTTTACTTCTCTGGCCTATTGGTCTCCTGATTGAACAAGAATCAGATGTATGGACAGCAACAAGAACCAAATATAAGATTCTTCCCACATTGAACAGAATTTACCCTGCAGGCCAGGCAAACAGCCCCCAGCCGTCTGGCAAGTGGCAGCATGCTGGGTACCAGCAAAATCTAGTTAATATCCGACCTCTCAATCTCTAGTAGTTTACCAAGGGGAAGGTCACCCAGGAACTGGAGCATTAGCTTTGAGAGATCTGATACAGAGGCAAGAATGCGGAAAACAGATTTATTTAAGATAAACCATGAGGGAACCTAGCACTCTGCCATCCCTTAATGCCAATGGCAGACAAAGATCCTTGGTTCCTTGGGGTGGGGGGCAAGGATAGGAAGCTGCAAAAGCCTCAGTTTTTGAAAAGGACCCTATCTAATGACAAACCCCCTCTCATCTTCCAGAGTATTTTGAATTTCGCATCCCTGCTTTGATCCAAACCCTCAGTTTCAATTTTGCTCTTCTCTTTTGTTAGTCAAACCCATGATTCTTTATTTCTGCAGCTTTTTCAATTTCTTTGCTCTCTTTCCCCCATAATTTACACATTGTTCAATGTTATTTGTGCATTAAGTAAATCAGGATTATACATAATTTATGCATACAAGTAACATCTTGCATACACAAATATTGCATACCAACATCCATGTACTGTACAAGTGTTTACAAAACCAAGCACAAAAAGCAAAGAACTGAAACCAGTGTGTGTGTGGAAGAAGAATTATAAAAACAAATACAAAAAAAGAAATACAGAACATTCTACCCTTCTCTACAATTGCTAGTGCCTCAGCTTCTATGTCCTGTTGTTGATCCTCCAAAGGAACTGGCTGGCCACCATGTGCGACAGGATGCTGGACAAGATGGAACATGGGCCTGATCCAGCAGGACTCTTATGTTCCTTCCCTCTTATTTTCAGTGCCACACACCATTTCCCTGCTGCTCTTCCAATATATTTGTTATTGATCAAAATCTTTGCATCCCCCACTAATTATAAAAACCTGATGAAGGCAGCTCAGTGTTTGGTTGAAACAGTAAATATCGTTAACAACTTTAGCCACAAACTTAGGAGAAAAATCAGTGCCTGAAGTGTGTATCAGATACCAAATGCCCTTTGGAAGATCACAGCCTTCATCTGGCACCAACAGCGATGAGGCACCATGGACTTCCTGTGGATGGTGTTCCACTCCTTAGGTGCCATTACAGATAAGGCCTTGCCTTGTATAGCTCAACATGTCACACCTTCTTCAGGGAAGGAACAGTCAGGTCTACAAGGAACATCATAAGCATATGTGGTTTCATATGTATCTTGTACACGTGTGTAAAGTGCTGTCAAGTCTCAGTCATCTAGATGACCCCATAGGTTTTTCAAAGAGATTAAGCATAGGTGGTTTGCCATTCCCTTCTTCAGAGTCTTCCTTGGTGGTTTCCCATCCAAGAACTGATCCTGCTTCTGAAATCAGTCCATATTATACCATTCCACATCCCTTATATGTATCTTACAGCCTGTTTATTTCCATATGGATGAGTACTTTGTTTAAATGTACTCAGTCGCCCTGAGCCGCCTCGGTGGGGAGGGCGGGATATAAATCGAATAAAATGAAAATGAAATGAAAAATAAATCTTATGCCAAGTCCATTTTCTGTGCACGCCCATTAAGAAGTCAGGCAGTTTTGGTTTTTGTATGTCATAAAACTCCTTCCCCAGTGAAATTCACCAGTCACCTACTTGCTGGATACAGTCTGCCCTGTTTACCAGCGCATTGGCTTCCATGAAATGAGCAGGGGGGTAATACTATTGGATACACAATTATCAATACAGAACCATACCTGCAGGCCAACCTCTCCAGGGTCACCCCAGCCCAAAGAGAGGTATGAGCTGGAGGCATGGGGAAGGAGAGCTTGCCATGGCAAGAGACACAACCTGCTGGCCACTGTTGCTCAGCCCATCCTCACAGCAGTGAGACCAGGACTGGCATGCCAGGCTTCACCTCCACACCTGGCTTTACTGTGGTGAGGGATGGGACAGGCACACCCTGACTCACCCTGTTTGGCCAAGCACTTCCTTCTCAGAGCTAGCCAGGCATGTGCTCCCTCCCTTCCTTGCGGGGGGGGGGGGGGAGGGGGCGCTTTCCCAGGGCTTTTTTTTGTAGCAGGAACTCCTTTGCTCTTCTTACAGGGTCCACTGTAAGCTCTTGGACAATTGGCTACATCAGGGGGGTGTAGCCAATTGTCCAAGAGCTTATAGTAGGCCCTGTAAGAGCAGCCCTGTAAGCTTTTGGAGGATTGGCTACATCAGTGGGATTTGATCTGATATGCAAAAGAGTTCCTGCTATAAATAAAAGCCCTGCCCAGGGCTACGTCTCCTCCCCCCATATCCACCCTGCTAATAAATCCCAATTTGGTGGTTTCACACTGGAGTTTCCTCTTTGAAGTTCTTTTGTTGAAGGATGGTGACTTTGAGATCAGAAACAGAGTGTCCTGTCAGAATGAAACATTCTCCCACTGGTTTTGTTAACCCTGCTGTTTTTAATGTCAGATTTGTGATGACTGCCTTGTTTGTCCAACGTAGCAAGCAGAAAGCAAGTGTTGACATAGGATGGTATCTATTACAGTGGAAGCTGAGCAAATAAATGAGCCAGAGCTGCTATAGCTGATGTTGTTAGGTCCTGTAATGGCAATGCCTTTTGCATTAAGATGCTGTTTTTGGTTAGCAGGCAGCCTGTAAGCAAGTAAAGGCCTGCCACTCAAGTCATGTGGGAAATAATTATTATTGTCCAGGATGGGCGTTGGATTATTGATGATGCATTGGATTTAGAGTGGGTTAGGAAGTTCTTGGAGATTTGAGGATGGAGCCGGGGGTGGGGGGAGTTTGGGGAGGAAAGGGAGCTCAGTGGGGAAATTGTACCATATAATATTTCCTCCAAATATGCCTCTTCCTCCAGGAGAACTGATCTCTGTAGTCTAGATATCAATTCTAATTCCATTAGTACTTCCGGATCCCTAAATTGGCTAGTTTGAGCTGGGAAATGTCAGTAGAACCTCCCAATGGAGTTATCTCTTTGGGGCTTGTAATGTAGTAGGGAGGGACTGTGGCTCAGTGGTAGAGCATCTGCTTGGGAAGCAGAAGGTCCCAGGTTCAATCCCTGGCATCTCCAAAAAAGGGTCCAGGCAAATATGTATGAAAAACCTCAGCTTGAGACCCTGGAGAGCCGCTGCCAGTCTGAGAAGACAATACTGACTTTGATGGACCAAAAGGTCTGATTCAGTATAAGGCAGCTTCATATGTTCATGTTCAATCTGCTTCTCCATTTTGTTGGGTCAGGGTGAATACTGTAATCCCAAGAATGCCTATTGCAAATCCCTCAGGTGTGAGTCCTTGTCCAAGGAACTGAAGCAAAGGTGGTTCTAACCTTGTGTTTGGCAGTGGAGAATGGATGGTGTGATGTACCAAAGGTGGTAGCTGGAAGGACACCGATAAATGGAGTGGTTGGTGAGTTCTCAATACAAAGTGGTGCTTCTATTGAACACTAATATCCTGAAAACAGATTGCTTTAGGCAGGGTTGATGGCAGGGTGAAAGTGAAGTCCTGGTAGAATTGCCCAATATACTGACATTCTCTAATGCTGTCCTCTCCTACAGCGGGGATTGCTAGGTAGTTGCTGCAAACCTTTGGGACTTCCTTCTGTGTGGAGCCCTGGGAAAATAGAGTTGCTGATGCTGTTATGTCATTTTCAGGAGAAAACCCAGAAGATATGTGTCAGCCTGCTGTCATGTTTTAAGGATTCCACAAATCTTTATGGTAAAAACCATAGTGATTGATGGAATTTCTAGATTTACATAGTAGGTTGTGACATCACTTCGAGATGAAGTTATATGGAGATGATGATGATATTGGATTTATATCCTGCCCTCCACTCTGAATCTCAGAGACTCAGCAGCTCACAATCTTCTTTATCTTCCTTCCCCACAACAGACACTCTGTGAGGTGGGTGGGACTGAGAGAGCTCTCACAGCAGCTGCCCTTTCAAGGACAACCGCTGCCAGAGCTATGGCTGACCCAGGGCCATTCCAGCAGGTGCAAGCGGAGGACTGGGGAATCAAACCTGGTTCCCAGATAAGAGTCTACACACTTAACCACTACACCAAACTGGCTGGATACATGGTGTTGGTGATACTGTTCCACACCCTCCATTTTTTTCTCCTCCTGTCAAATTAATTGGTGCTAGGATGATGTGTGCAGTGGTAGGGGGTTGTCTGCCCTTGATGGGCAATAGGTAGCCCCATCTACAGCTGATGATGACAGAGAAATCCAGCATCACCAATGTCCAGAAGATATGGACCAATCCCTGGGCCAAATATCTCTGGGGAAAAGGAAGGATGAGATGGCAGGAGGCAATATTAACTGAGTTAGCCCATGATTAAATTTGGGGGGGGAAGCTACTGAGAGCTATATTTATGAGGAAGCTGAAGATTTTGCACTGATCATGTACGATACATGATCATATAATGTGCAGCAGCCTCAATCCCTCATTAACCAGCACACTAGACATAGCACACTAGACTATCTGTGGTGATGACATCTGATTTCCTTGCCTTGTGGGGAGTTTGTGTGTGCATCTGCACAGCAGGTGAAATGGATTCTACCCTAAGGTCACAGATGATCATGTCAGGCACTATATGGTGTGGGGGGGGCGGGGAAGTGGCTATGCATCCCATAAGGCTGTACAGAAATGCACACACATTAAATAACATTGATAACAGACTGCAATGAATACCAAAACCTTTAAAATATAAATTTTATCTGTGAACAGAATGTCAGCTGAGCCCGCATGCACTGAAGCATCTGTAATTGTCCCTGATTTCTAAAACTCCAAGCATGCTTTCAGTTTTAATTGAGGGAGAGAACTGTTCTTGGGATGTGAAAAATTCAGGAAACAGACTGTTGTGCAAAATGTATATGAACTGGTCGAATTGGAAGGAGGTTTCTTAGCACCCAAGGCAATGCAAAAGCATTTGCCCTTCTCTATAATCTGACTGATGCGCCAACTCCATGGAAATCTAGTCCATGCTCCATACCGAAGGATAGCCCTGTGACATTCAAGGAAACATTTACATGCCATAAAGATTTGTACGTATCATGAGCTGCCCAAGTTTGTTTAACAAGAAGAATAATAAAAAGAAGACTGCAGATTTATACCTCGCTCTTCTCTCTGAATCAGAGACTCAGAGTGGTTTACAATCTCCTATATTTTCTCCCCCCACAACAGACACCCTGTGAGGTGGGTGGGGCTGAGAGGGCTCTCACAGCAGCTGCCCTTTCAAGGACAACCTCTGCTAGAGATAAGGCTGACCCAAGGCCATTCCAACAGCTGCAAGTGGAGGAGTGGGGAATCAAACCTGGCTCTCCCGGATAAGATTCCGCACACTTAACCACTACACCAAACTGGCTCTCTCTTTATACACACACAACACACACACAAAATGCTGGGTAGGAAACAACAAAAAAATGGTGGGTAGGGTGTATTTGACAGATGGATAAAACAGAATGCATATCTTACGCGCCAAGACCTTTTCTGTAAAGAGATCTTAACACAAGAGTGAGATTTTAATGCTAAGGCTGCCAAGCGCATTTGGGATTCTTTTAAAAACTTGACAGGGATCTCGGCACCCAGTAATTCTATTGCTCCACTGAATTTACATAAAGGCACTGAAAGATGTGTGATGAGGGTGGAGAAGAGAAATACGTGCAAATACTTCCTATTCATTTCACACATTTTTTTCCTCCCTGCTGGCTTCCTCTTCATGCTTTCACCCTTTAAAAGGGTGTCTGTTTTGTGTGCTTGTTTTTAGAATCTAATGCCTTATCATTCAGAGGTGTGTGCCTCACCACAGGTCAACAGGGAAGTGTCCATTAACTTTCATTTACCCAAGTGCAGGAGGTGACTCAAGGAGTTACTTGGGGCTGAGGTTTGCATTCACATTTGCTGCCAGGCAGAGCTAGATTCAGGGACAGGTGAGGTGTGCCACCTGCCCAGGCTAATGGCCCACTGCTGAACAGAGATATTTGACCCCTCAGCTCCCACCAGGTGTCAAGAGAGATGGTCACCTCTGGATTGATCAACCTGACAATTTAAACATCAGCATTTGGCCCTGTGGTAAATTTAAGGCAATAGCCTGTTTCCTGATGCGCCACCCACACCTAAAGAACAACATTGGGGAGAGTTCCGTGTCAAACCCTCTTTTGCTGTTCCCAGGCCAAGATGAAAAATGGGAGGTTGCACTTTTGAACATTCAAGCAATCGGACAATTACACTCAGATGTAGGGGAAATCCTGCTGTTCTTGAAGAATCGTCTTTTGGATCACGTTAGGGTTGCCAGGTCCTGATGATGCGCCAGCGGGGGGTGGGAGGGAGTCTTCAAAGGGTATGGTGGCAATAGCATGTCTCCTGATGCGCTATCCACACCTAAAGAACAACACTGGGGAGAGTTACATGTCAAACCCTCTTTTGCTGTTCCCAGGCCAAGATGAAAATGGGAGGTTGCACTTTTGCCAGGTCCTGATGATGCGCCAGCGGGGGGTGGGAGGGAGTCTTCAAAGGGTATGGTGGGGCTCTACAATGCAATGATGTCATGCAGAAGTGACATAATCACATCAGGGATATTGTGCAGCGATGCTGCTTTTTTGGGCAAAACTCCATGGTAAAATCACCCTCAAACCATAGAGTTTTGTAAAAAAAAAAAACCAAAAACCCAGAGTGTCACCACACAACGTCCTCAACATGATGGTCTCACTTCTGTGTGATGTCATCACATTGGGAATGGTGTGCAGAGATGTTGCTGTTGGGGGTGGGGTTTAGGTGTGTTTGTGCAGGAACAGCAGAGGAAGCACAGCAGCACGCTATGTGGGGCAGAAGGTGCTCTGTTAGACATCTGGAGGAGGAGGAGGAGGAGGAGGTTGGATTTATACCCTGCCCTTCACTTGGAGTCTCAGAGCAGCTTACAATCTCCTTCCCTTCCTCTCCCCACAACAGATACCCTGGGAGATAGGTGGGGCTGAGAGAGCTGCTCTTGAGAGAATATCTCTGTAAGAACTTGTGACTGACCCAAGATCACACCAGTAGCATGTGGAGGAGTGGGGAATCAAACGTGGTTCTAGCAGATCAGAGTCCGTGCACTTAACCACTACACCAACTGGTTCTCAAGGCCCTGTAAGACATCTGTCTTGATCTAGCTGACCCTGCACCTGGGTATGGACACCTGGAAACAAAAACTAGTCATGAAGTGGGTGTGCAAAAATTTGTATGAGTGCCTTTAACATCCTTGAAAACTATAACTAGGGAAGGACAGATTCCCTGCTGAGTACTTTCCAAATACCCTCCAGAAATGTTACTAATGTAAACCAGATTTTCTGAGAGGGGCATGAGTGACCCATGCTCAAATACAATATTAGCAGAGCTTTTTTAGCAGGAACGCACAGGAATGCCGTTTCGGCTGCCTTGTCATCAGGGGGTGTGGCCTAATATGCGAATGAGTTCCTGATGTGCTTTTTTCTACAAAAAAAAGCCCTGAATATTGGTAATTTCTACAAGGGAAGGAATGAGCTTTAAAAACCCTTGCACCATTCTCTGAGCTCTGAAACTACAGAAGGAAATAGGGAGAAAAATCTCAAAGGTCAAGGTGGAAAGAACCCTCTTTCTGCCAACCACACCCTCAAAAGGCATGTAGGCAAGATTCTCAAATAGGTCATATATTTACAGGGCAAAGGGCATGGATCTTCTACTGCAGATTCATCAGAACCAAAGGCTGAACCTATTAGGAACATTGAAAGTGTTTGAGAGGAGTGGGTAGGCAGACCTTGCGTTGGTACAACTATCCAGAGGGAACTGGCTGAGTGGTGTCCTTGACACTGCTGGGTCACCAAGGAATTCCCCTGAATCTAGAAAACTTACCTGCCTAGCACGAATGACAGTCCTCATCTGAAGTAAGGATGGAAAGTCAACCTGCTTCACCCCTTGATTTTCAGCATAGGGAGGCCCTTTGCCTGTCTCACATACATAACCTTAAAGATGGAGGCGATTTCCACAGGGGGACAGAGTTAGGTGGTTTCTCTATGGCTGCTGCAGCTACCAGTATGGCACAGCATCAACAGAGCAATTTCTTCTCTCCAGTCCCGTGTCAGCAGCCATTCCCTCACCACCATACCAGCCACCAGGGTTTTTCCATTTTACAAAAAAATAATTCATTGGTGTACAGATAATAGTGAGAAATTTGAACATTTTAGGTGAACAAGTCAGTGTGAGGAAACAGAGAATATGGCTTGAATATAGAGTGTCATCTCCAGTTTGCACAAGTGTGTGTGTGTAAAGTGTTACCAAGTGACAGCTGACTTATCATGACCCCGGAGGGTTTTCAAGGCAAGAAACAAACAGAAGTGGTTTGCCATTGCTTAGCTCTCCATAGCAACCCTGGACTTCCTTGGTGGTCTCCCATTCTAGTAATAACCAGGGTCAACTCTGCTTAGCTTCTCAAATCTGACAAGATCAAGCTAGCCTGGGCCAAACCAGCCAGGACTGGCACAAGAGAGAAGTGAAACTGAGCAATTCAAACTCATCACAAGTTTGTATGCACCTTGCGGAGAAGCATCTCCTTCGGGCTGAAAGTGCTGATGTTCAATTTACTAGGATTTTACAATCACTACTGTATTTCCTTTTAACATCTGTAAAAATGCCTTGATTTTTTTTTAAAAAAAAAAGGCACACGAATGCTTAAGTAAATAACCTGAACACCAACAAATTTGTATTTTCTATAGAGCTGCTAGAGACCTTCACAATATAACCCCCAGAGACATGGAAAACCAATACTAGTTCACCTATTTGTAGGAAGACAGAAAACATTTTCCTTCTGAGGTCCTGCTCTGTATGTTCTTGCTTTCTGAAGTGAAGTGTGGGACCATGAAAGACAGCTCCCTTTCCATGCCAGCACCTCATCTTTGCAGTACCCTCCCCATAAACCTCCAACTGACAGTAAACCCATCAAATTTCCAATGCCAGATGAAATCCTTTTTGTTCCCCCAGGCATTTTTAGGGCCTTCTTCAATTATGTTCACGCTGGATTACGCTACCTACATTCAAATGTCACAACAACACCTAATGAAATCGAGGACTGTTGATCCTGGGCACAAATATAGCTTGAATCTCTCATATTTCCCTTCTTGTGCAAAAATGTATTGAACCTTTTCTGCTTTGACCAAAGTATCAATTTACTGTGATATAAACCTCTGCTAAATCCCAATCTGAAATCTTGATCTGTAAGAAACAAATTCCAGTTTGCTGAGATGCCTGAATCGAGATGTAATGGTGAATGCAAGCTTGATCAAACATACAGGTGTTACAAACAAGTGCTGTGTGCTAGATATGGAAGGCGCAGGAAGGATTTAGTGTAACCTGTGAGCACAGCAGATTCACCATTTTGGGGGGAGTCTGAGAGACCAACAGACATTTTAGGAGTAACACTTGAATACAGCCATAATATGCTGTTTCATACTATTTTAGCCTTCATATTGTTCTATGCTTTCATGCCATAAGTTTGTTATTGTATTGTTTGAATGCTGTTTGTACCTTTATTGTTTTAATGTTTACTAATTCTCAGACTTAAAATGCATGTAAAACAAAATGTTAATGGCCCATAATTTGACGAACATTAAAACTTGCTGCTATCCTCTCTTCCAGTTGTAGTCTGTGTGGCAGTGGAGGCAGAGGTTGAAGCTATGGCCAAGTCCAAGAACCACACCACTCACAACTAGTCTCGCAAGTGGCACAGAAATGGCATTAAGAAGCCCAGGTCACATAGATATGGATCTCTGAAGGGGACTAATCCCAAATTCCTGAGGAACATGTGCTTTGCAAAGAAGTGTTAGCAAGAAAGAGCTGGAAAAAATATGTGGGCAAACAATACCAAATAACTGGCTTGCCTTTGGATAGGAAAAGGGACTAACTTGCTTGGAATCTGATCAGCAGTTTTTCCTGTTACACACTACACTCAATTTTAGCCAAAAGGCCGAGAAGCAATGTTTGTTTTTCACTCAAGGCATTTTGTATAACTAAAATCAAGTGTAATGTACAGGTGCAACCCCCCCCCCCCCCCCGGTTGCTATTATTTTAAGAAAGTATAACTCAATGTAAACGCAAAATTTTTAGTTTTATGTACTATTGTTTGTGACCATTTCAGTGAAACTCCTTCAGACTTAGAATTTCCCTTGATAGATTCAGATTAAGTTTATTATTCCAGAAACGTTTGCATTGGTTACAAACAGTAAGAAAGGATTTTATTATATTACTACCTTTTCACACTCCTGAAATCTTAAATTTGGTCACATCTTAAGCCAAATCCTTTTGAAGAATGTTGGCTTTAAAGTTACCTGGATTTTAACTGGACAACTGTCTTGGCCAATATACAGAGTGCTAATATAAAATATTAATTATTAACTAATAGCCTCTGTGCTCTGAGGAGCAGCCAGCAGGGACCAAGGGAAAGGAAAATATCTAATTTGAGGTTCCAGAGCTCCACTCCTGTGAGCTCTTGCCCAAAATGAGGACTGGTTAAGGTGCATTTGTATCTACAGCTGTGCTTCTTCTTGCTTTACAAAACCCTTTATCATAGCAGAACAGGAAAACTGCAGTTTTTTATTTTTGGCCTAGTGAGGGACTCCACCCAGTGCGAAGTTTCGAGAAACCATTCTTGTAAAAGTCACTCATTCCAATTTTTATTTCTTACAAATCTAGCTCTGTCATAACTGTCTCGCCCTTATTCTGTACCAACTCAGTTTCCTGGTGCCTCATAAGATAATGCCATAGAGAAAATTGTATGCTTTTACAGGTTGCACTTTGACATGGACCCAAATAAATGTTCCTAGTGGAGTTTGGAGGATGCTTGCCTTCATACTATTCTGGTCCGTACTCTTAAAACTGAGTTTAAAAGGTATGAAAAATTCACAAGGGCAGTAAAACAACATATTTATTGTGATTAAACAAACTTCACAATGCTGTATACTGGCTTTTGAAAGCTGACAAATGGCAGAGGTCTTGGGCATAAGAGAGACAAATAAGATATTAGATGATAAGGAAATGATAGATTTGCAGAGAATTGTGCTTTTGCTCATTTACCCTCCACCAACAGATAAACTGGGCAAAATGGGGTGGGGAACAAAAATGAGCACAGGTTATAGCATTAGAAACTTCCAAAACTACTGGGTTGGTAACAGGAGGGATAATTCCCAGCATTTCCCTGTTCCTGCTGTAGACTCCCAGTCTGTTTCTCACGCTGTTGCTTAGGGTCTCCTAACCCTGGGAGCAGCATTTCAGAGAGATCAGTGGACTGCTGACAAATTGGGTGGGAAGGGGAGGACAGGAACGTTCTGTGCCACTGGAAAAAGTGCTTTGAGTAAGAGGAAAATTTAGTCTGGAATCATCACTTGCAATATGTCCTTAGCCACTGGCTAAGCAGGTGAAGTCTTGAGGAATGTTTATGAACAATCCAACTGTTCAAGAGTTTTTTTAAAAAATCGAACAGTACACAAGCCTAGGAACTGAAAGTGAAATGGACTATAGCCTTATCCGAACACTTGTGAGCTCATAAAGAATGTATGTTTTTAGATCTGCCTCAATATTGGGTTGAGTGTTGTGCAGAAAGGTACATTAGAATGACAAACACAAAGTTTTTACTGTCCCTGTAAATTTTATTTCAATGAACCAACCTGGGGATCTGTTTTTGTTCTACCATCATAAAATCCCTTTAGATCGGGGATAATAATGTACAGGACAGATGAACAAGAGAAAAGCAGTGTGGCTGGAGAAAAGAAGAACAAGAATCAATTCTCTGTCATCCTCAAGGTTTCTTTTTATTAAACCACTTCTTAAAACTTGGAAACGTCCATTTGTTTGGAAAATGATCCTTGAATACAGACAAGCAAGAGATGGATAGACCTAGCTTGAAATGGCAGACAAAAAAGACCCTTCTCCTGGGATATGAGCCAGCAAGTCCAGTCTTTGATAAAATTACTTCAGGTCACTTTGAAGGAGAGACTTGGGGACTCAGGGAACTGTTTTGCTACGTCATAGCCCAGAATCCCCTACAACCATGGCCAGACAAATGTCTCCAGGGATCACAGAATGGAACATGAGAGCAATACAAGACTTTGGTATCATCCAGCAAGGCAATTAATATGTCCACAAAGAACTCACCTGACCTCCAGAGGCCAGTGGTTGCTATCTAAAGAAGGGAGAGTACTGCACATACAGGCAGAAATGTTGCAGTTGTCAGCAGTTCCCAGCTGCAGAAAATATAAGCCACCATGCAGCTTGAGAGGAGGCTTTCCTCTTCTGCAGTGGAAATAGCTGGGTTGAAAGCAGCAAGCAAATGTTCAACTGCATGCACTGCTTGTTCCTGCTAGTATATGTCCCTTCTTTGTTCTTGTTCCTGCTAGTATATGCCCCTTCTTTGGATCACAGCCGGTGTCTTTCACCAAAAGTATAGTCAGAAGTTACAAAGCTGCCCAGGATCCAAACCGCAAAAAGGACACCAGGATCAAGGGCCCCATCTATTACTTCCTAAAACTCTGACTCATGGTACAACTGGAAATTCTGACTCAAAGCATCTAGAGTTTGTGCTTCCCCTTTCCGTAGAACTGCTTCAAGGAAGATCCTCCTAGAAGCATCCAAGACAGGATGCCATTACTCAAGCCTCAGTTTTCAAACAAAATTAACTCAGTTGAATGACAGAGTCATTCTTTCACAGGAAAAACAAATCGGTAGTCACCACCGCTTTTTTGGGTTAATATTACCACATTGGATGCATCCATCTCATTTAACTACATAAGCTTGTAGGATTTTATGTCAAAGTTTATGAAACACATAAACTTCTGTGTGACCCAGGCCTCAGTCTTACTCTATAGACCTTTTGGGGAGAATTTATGGATGCTTAGACCTGCTTGATCACACCCCAACAAGACAACATCTGTAACTATACCCAAAGGCTTCACCATCCATGCATCAAAACCACTATGGTTTGGGATGAATCTATACTTCCTACCTGCCCTAAACTTAGGACTCTAATTGCATTGGGACCTGTTTGATCAACGCTTAATGGGAAAAGGGACTCCTCTTGGGGATAAAGATGGTTATGCAAAAAGAAACCCTTCAGAGCTGAATTTGCATGGAAGGAGGAAATGTCAAAAGAATGGGTCTACCAGGAGACCCCAACGTGTTATTGCTTTTATATTCCCCTGGAGGAAGGAGTCGGTTCCAATGCAACATCAGTATAAGGGCACTTCCCATGGATCTTTAGCCTAAGAAAAGTATAAATTCTGCAGCCAGATCAGAAAGAAAAAAATCACAGCCTGCAATCATACAAACTTTGGAGAAGGCATAAAGCACTATCTTGTTATCTAATCAATGCACTCCAAATCTCATTTAAAAACACACACACACATTTTCAGCAGAATGAAGAGACTCAAAAAGTTTCAAAATCCAGAAGTGACTTCATATGTGGAGTGTGCAAGTGAATCTATATGCTGTGATTGTCATCCATCCCTTCACTAGCAGCCAGAAACTTAAAAATGCAACCTTCTGGAGATTATTAATAAATGAGCTGGCCTTTTGTTATTCCTCTGAGGCTCCCTGAACTGGAGATTTAGAATCCCACCTCAGTGGGGCACTGGGAAGAACGTGGTCTGTTTTGTATAGTGTGAGCTGGTGTTTAAAAAAAGGGCCAGAGCTCTGTGACAGAGCACACATGCTTTGCATGTAGAAGGTCTTGGGTTCATCTCTGGCACATCTGAATCTCTTATGTAGCAAGGCCAGGAAAAATTTCTCTAGCAGAGATGATAGCACTCAGAACAGACCATGCTGTCCTAGATGGGCCACCTGTCTGACTATTATGCAAGGCAGTTCCATACGTCTAAGAGATGCTCATAATTTTTTTCAGAGCTGTTCTGGTTTTTTCCTCCTGAGCTGCACAAAGGAAGTCATCGTATTGTGTTCAAGGGAGTCTTCCCCCTGCTCCTTGCCAAGAGAATATTCTGAGCAAGCCTGGTTGCAGAAGTGTGACTATGTCTGGCAAAAATGCACCAAAGCCAACCCATGACAACAGTGGGAGGCGCTTGCATTAGCCCCAGAGCACCAATATTGCTTGATCACTCAGGAGGGCATATTATTATTGATGCCAAAAGCCACAGGAACACAGCAATTCTACCGGGTTCACATCATGGGGGACTGAAATGTCAGCATCTCAAGAAGACAAAAAAATGACCTATTTAGGAAGCATCTCTTCTCATATGAGCCCTACAGGGAATTTACAGCAGAGGCCCTACACTGTCTTCCCATATCATATGGGGAAGAAGGCTTACTGCTGTGGCATTCTCCCTGCCCAGGAAGCTCAAATATGCTAACCTCTGGGGAGCTGGGAAAACTTTTATGAGGCTCCCAGGATGGTTTCTGGCTTGCCTTTTTCCATCTTAAAAATCGATTTTAGCAGGGAAGCTTTTATAAAGCTTCTAAGCAGTGGAGGCGCCTAGGAAATATTTTGTCTTGCCTGTGTGTATCTTAATGTGCTTTTAAGCTACTTGTTTTATTTTTAAAAATAACTTACTGACAGAGGACACTCTAAAGTCTTTCACTGTATGTTCCATGTGTGTTGCGAATCATTTTGAATTTAGTTTGCAACAAAACAGTATAGCTCCCCCCACCCTCTATCCACAAGGAGGCCAGTGAAATGGATGATTTTGGGTAGAGAAGTTCCAGCTTTGAAGTAGGGGTGTGCATTTGGTTCGGCCGAATCAAAGAACCCCCCGAATCACCCCTGATTCGGAAGTATACGGCGCCATATACTTCCAAATCCATTTTGAAGCCATTATACGGGAGCTGTATACGGCTCCCCGTATACTTCCGAATAGATATTCAGAAGTATACGGAACTCCATGGAAAAGGTGGGAAAGGAGCTTCTGCAGTCTCAGGGAAGCTGCTTGCCTCCTTTCCTGCCTTTGGAAGCCTTTTCCCGTCTCTCCCATAGCTTCCCTGGGATCAGGGAGGGAGGGGGAGGGGGAGAGGAGCCCCAGCAGCCAATCCAAATGCATGCTTTGCAGAGCTGTTGTGTAGCTGATGGCTAGGCTAATTCCCCAGCCATCAGCAACATTGTTGTTCTTTTGTTCTTTTGTTTACTTGGGTATCCAAGTAAACAGTGTTCTCTGGCCAATCACAGAGCAGTGGTATTTTTTGAAACTGCTCTGTGTAGGGCCAGATAACTTTTTAAAGGAGTCTGCCTGGCTGGACTTCATTCCATTGCTGCTGTGTTGGTGTGTTGGTTTGTGAGAGAGATTGTGCTGCACTGGTCCTTGGCCTCAGCTGCTGCTGCTCTCTCTCAGCCTTGCCTGACCTGCTAGGAGAAGAGAAGACGTCTAAGGTAAGATAGTCTTGGGGTTCTTGTTTTTATTTTAGTTAGTAAAAGGACTTTTTAAGACTCAGAATCCCTTTACTTATCCAGATTTGGATGGGTGAGTACTGGGTAGATTATTTAGGGTTAGGGGGTTCTGCTGGGGGTGGGGGCCTGGAGTGGGGGGGTGGGTTTGCCAATTTGCCCATATCTTACTTTAGTGAGAGGACTTTAAAAAGTGCAGTGTCCTTTTACTTTTCCTGATTTGGGTGGCTTGTATTTCTTGGGGTTAGGGTGAAGGTTTTTTTGGGGGGAGGGGTTGGTAAAGTTCCTGCATTGTTAAAAGTCAAGGTTTTTTTACCTTTTTAAAAGGATTCAGTGTTTGATTTGTTGCTGCTGTGTTGTTCCTTTTCTCTTCTGGTTCTTGTGGAGGGGGGGCTGTTTGGCCTAATTTTCATTGTTAACAGTTGTTTCTCAGTGGTCTGTTTGGATCTGTTGTTGTTTGGATCTGTCCACCGCTTCTCTTGTTTGAGAGTTGTGTTGTTTGGGGCAGGGCTGGAGAGCTGGCATCTGTAGATTGTGTGTTCTGTGGCAGGGAAGCTGCACCTGGGTGAGAGACCCAGAACCAGCAGGCTTGTTGTGCTTGGCCAGCTCTCCCCATGTTGTTTGGGGCAGGACTGGAGAGCTGGCATCTGGGTTTGCTGCAGCCAGGTCTACAGAGCAGACCTTGAGCAGATTGTGTTTTGTGTGGCAGTAACATTAGCAACTGGGTTTATATTGGTTCCAGGCCAGCAGGGTTCATAGAGTAGATAGATGGATGTAGTGCATTTGGGTCCTATAGAGATTCTGTGGTGTGAAGTTAGGTTTGCCTTTGGGTGCCCCTGGAATGGGACCCCCTGGCCCAATCTTTTTGGAACTTGGGGGTTTTGTAGGGAAGAGTCCCCTGCGGGTTCCCTGAAGTTTTGGGGGCTCTCCCTCAAATCCCCTGCCCCCTAGTAGCCTCTAATTATGCCCTATTTTGCATTTGATTTCAATAGCCCATAGGGTATAATGGTGGGATAGGGGCACCCTCTTTGGGTGCCCCTGGAATGGGACCCCCTGGCCCAATCTTTTTGGGACTTGGGGGGTTTGTAGGGGATAGTCCGCTGCAGGTCCCCTGCAAATTTGGGGGCTCTCCCTCAAACCCCCTCCCCTCCAGATGGCTTCCAATATACCCTATATTGCCATTGATTTCAATGGCCATAGGGTATAATGGGGCCGTATATTCAGTAATAGCCACGCATCTACCGTATATGTGGCTATTCCGAGTACCGGTATTCGAAAATACACGGTATTCTGAATTTTTTGGCCCTGTGTATTTCCGAATCTGTGTAAATCCATTTTGGGTTTTTTTGCACACCCCTACTTTGAAGCTGGCCATAATAATTTGCCTTAACAGTAGAAAGACAGGAAGTGGTTAAAGAAGTCTCAAAAGGGGTAATTGATAGGGTTGCCAGGTCTGTGTTGGAAAATACCTGGAGACTTAGGGGGTTTGGGGATGAGAGAGGGGCCCAAGTATGGTACAAAGCCATAGGAGTCCACCCTTCAAGTCAGCCATTTTATCTGGGGGAGCTGATCTCTGCCAACTGGAAATCAGTTGTAAAAGTGGGAGATCTCCATGCCTCACCTGGAGACTGGCAAGCCTAGAGGATTCAGCCCCCCCCCCCGCCCCACAAGTGACTGAGGAGACAGGCCTTGGGAGCATACAGGGCTTGGCAAGAAAGAACCAAACCAAGAGTCCATGTAGGAGGAAAACATAGAAGATCAAAACTCTTCTAAAAATCCAGGACTTCAGCAGCTAACAATAAGCCTCTTTTTCTCAGGCAGGAGCTGACAAGGCATAAGGGTCCCAACAGAAGCACTTCAGCTGTAACCTTTTGAGGTCACTTCCTAGGCAGGTTCCCAACAGTCATGTAAGAGAAAGCCAGAATGAGAGTAACTGTCCACTGAGAATGAGACAAAGACCAATGGCTTTAAAATTACTGGGAGGTAGATCTGGTTTAAAACACGGAGGAACCATTTGTTGATGTGAAGTGCAGCAGTTCATGAATGGAACAAGGTGAACAAGGATGTCATGGACTTCCCTTTGCCTTAGAAGTTTTGAGGAAAAAAACTGTCTAGCTGAAGCCCTTCCAGTTATATACTTCTATAATGCACACAGATGGCAGCATTTAAGGGCCACATCTAAGGGCTATGAGTCAATTATACCCCCACACCACTAAATATTACTATTATAGATGTAACCTTTCCCTACACTGAGAACATCTTAGAAGACAGGGACTACAATGTGTTATTGGCACTGTCCCAAGATGTCCATAATGGCTGCTAGCAGAGAGGTATTTTTTTTTTAAAAAAAAGCACACCCCAGGAAGATTTATGGAAAATAGATCCATTTGTTGCTGCAAGCCACGATTAGGGTTTCCATGTTCAGAGGCCATTTATAATAGTTTCCCTGCTAGGGCAACTGGGCAGGCACTGACTATACTCAGTTTGACAGACCTCTAATCTCACAGTTCTTACCCATTCATTAAAAGGGTGGCATGAGTGTTTATTTTGCCGCAAATACATTGGAGAGCAGTCACATGCAGCAGTTGCCTGACTTGTGGTAAAACACCCACAAGCTGTATTCTAAATCTGATTTTCTTTATCCTTTCATGTACATGGAGAATGCCTTGATGTATGAAAAACATCACATATCAAGATGACCTCAAAATATATCAAACCTCCACCATCTCACTTCTTTGAAGCAGTCTTGTGTCATGGCAGAACATATCTGGTATCCTCCCCAAATTGGTGCAGCTTAGAGGAGAGCATATAATTTACTTGCATTATTGTTTTTTTTAAAAAAATCTTCTGTATAATTCTTTGCTGAACCAAGCCTGCGATAAGCATTAGAGTCCTCTGCCTCCCTCAACAAACAGCAGCTACCAAAACCACTCCATGGGGAGGTATTAGCTTTACAAAATAAGCTAACTGCCAAGATAATCACAATCGCCTATCATTATTTTGAGCTATCGCCAATTACTTCTTGCTGAAATAGATTTCTAAGGAGTAAATCTCTTTCAAATGGTCCTCACTCAGGTGTTCTTGCAAAAATTTATATCCACATATCAAGAAATTTATGCAACGTGTCCAATGAAGAATGCTGTTGGATTTAAGGGCTGCTGAGAAAGACATAATTGTAAAGAACTGGCAACTAGAAAGCTAATTCTGAACCAAGACGGATGAACAGATTTGACTCCTCCCCAAAATCCATTTTAGCTTTTGAAAAGTGTCCTTCAAAATTTTGGAACCAAAATATGAAGACTGTTTTATGTTTTGTAATACCAATTAAAGTATGCCAAATTGTGAATCTCATTGTAATTCTTAGCCCACTCTCTGATTCAGATGCTTAGACAAGTTTTGTAGCACAGAGACAGACAATAAAAACATTGGTGTTCAGCAATCAGTGCTGGTGGTTTGGCTACCGATGGAACAAATAGCAAGAAAGGATGCAAAGCATCACCACAAGGACCATGGTTATGGGTTTTGCTATAGTGGGACTGTCACTTTAACACAAGGAAGATTCATTATGTATACTTGTTTTCACTTCACAATCTTCTCAGAAAACTAAGAATACAGGCAAGCTTCCAGATTTGACTTCCAAACATTTTACTTTTTCATAAAGAACAAACAGCAAACCCCGCCCCCAAATAACCAGGAAGATTACACCTGTCTTGGAGAGCACAGCCTCCATGGATATTCACGTCACCTGAATAGGAAGGTGACTACAAAACAAAAAAACCACCCAATGTACCTATTTCAAAATATTTCCTCAAAAGGTGGTCAGCACAGATCTGGATCATCCAAGTACAATCACATACAGACAACAACCACGCACTTGCTTTGTCCGGAATGGACAAAGATCACTGGCAAATTTTCCTAACAAAGAGATCACTGGCAGGTACTCCTTTCTGTGCCAACAAAAGAAAAGTTATGTGGGGAGCCATGCCCCTCTTCACTGCACTTCAACACTACACACAAACTTTCTCTCCAAAATTGAGCTGCCGTGGCTGTTGGCTGATGTACCCAGCTTCCCACAGTAGCCAAAGATTTAAAATCCATCCTTTGAATTCCCTTCTCCTCTTTCCCCGCAAAAAACAGAAGGATCAAGAGCAGTGAGTGAGTCTGTTAACATGGTTATTTGCTTCAAGTTGGTTGTTATATATATATTCATGAGAACAGACTGAAATTTATCTTGGCTATGTCGCCATATTTCTAAACTAAAAATGTCGGACAAAACTTTAGTTTTGCCAAGCAGCAGATAAGTGGGTTGTTCTTTCAACACAGGAACAATCTCCTTAAGGGAACCTACAGTTAAAGTGTCCTCCCAAGCTAGATTGGAATCCAAATCAAAACTGCAGACATGCAGGTCTGCGAATTAGCATGTGAAAAACCAATCCTGCTGGTGATTACATATATATATATTTATATACATATATATACAACACATACACACACACACATATATGTCTACAGAAGATATATTACTATTTCAAATATATTTTCAAGCAGACCAAAAATATTTCATCTATTGATTACTGATGCGTGTTTTTATGTTGATAGTGAATCAAATATTCTCTCTATTCATATAAAAATTGCACTTATTTTTCCCTCTATTAAAATGAGTGAGATTTTTAAAGTCTGGATTTTCTCTTATCAATGTGAAGGTTTTGGACCTTGCAGCTCAAAGCACGCGGGGTTGAGTATGGCGTTCTTTGCCTCCAAAAGAGAGACAGCTGTGCATGAAAAACGGGAGGATGCTACAGACAGATGCTCCCCCTTTATTCAGTAGCACAAAGAAAAAGATTGTCATTTGAGTTTTTTGTAGTTAAGAAAACCTGAGCTTTAAATGTCTTTTAAAAAGGACCTGAAGATGAGTTTGGTCCTTTTGTGAACTAAATCAGCTCAGTCCCATCCTGACTCATTCCAAAGCACTCTTCCAACAGACATACGTGCTGGTCTGCACGCCTGAGGTAGCAGGCCGTCTTCTCCAAAGCTCTCGACGTCCCAGTAACGCTCCCGCCTAGCTGTGTGGTGGCACTGCCACCACCAAGGGACTCCAAAGGCCTCCCCTGTGCCTGTGGAAAAGGTCTCTCAGCATGAAGCTTGGCCTCTTGGACTCTGCTGAAACCAACCACTCTCGGGCAATTTCTGGCTGGCCCTCATAAGATGTCATCATAATCCAGCAGTTTGGAGTGCTGGCGGGTCTTCCAAAGGCGATAAAGGCGGAAATCAAAATAAGTTTCGATCATTTGCTTCCCTAGAAGCAGAATGCAGACAAAGCCAAGTCAAGTCTGTACAACAAAACATTCAAAACCTCCAACTTTTCTTTTGGAGACCACCCACCTCCACCCAAAAATAGGAATGGCCATTGCAAGATGTAGTAGTTAATCATGGCTTTGGAACAACAATCAGGCTGCAGGATTGCAGTTGTCATGCATGAATACCCTCCCTGTTGTCCTACCTCCAATCTCCCGCTCTGACACCCTGATAAAGTGTTCTCAAGCTAACTCTAGTTCGCATGCTGTTTATAGAGATGGGGTTGAATTACTCCAAGCATCACTCAAGGAGATGGCCTCATCAAGGCTGGTGATGGCAAAGTGCCATTAAATTGCAGGTGATTATGGCAACCCTGTAGGGTTTTCAAAATCAAGATCGCTGAGCTGACTGTAATTTAACCATCCATACTGCTATCAAGGCTGTTGCCATCAAGACATCACTGTATATTCTCTCTATAAGGACAGAGTCTGACATAAAGGATCCAACCAAAGCACATATTCAACTGCACTGGCTCCAGATTGAATTCTGGATCAGATTCAAGGTATATGTTTGAACCTTTGAAGCTTTACATGGCCTGGGACCTTTGGAACCTCTATCCTGGTATACCCCACCAAGAGCATTACACTCTCTGAATAAAGATCTTTTGATTGCCCCTTGGCTGAGAAGTATTTGGTTAGTCTCGACCAGAGCCTTTTCGGCTCTGGCCCCAGCCTGATGGAATGCTGCTCCAGCTGAGATCCAGGCCCTGCAGGACCTCTCACAGTTTTGCAGAGCCTGCCAAACACAGCTGTTCCACCAGGCCTATGACTGAGGTTTTTGACTGAGGAGAATTACAGCTCTCTTGATGGGCTTTCCATCTGCTCCCTTTCCTCTGGCTTTCCCCCAGCATGGATATGACCAAATTCTCCCTGGTGAAACTGCACTGTATTCTGATTAGCTTTTAAATTCATTTTATAATCATTTATGGATGTTTTAGAAACATGTTGTTACTCGCCCTGAGGCCTGCGATAGCAGTGGAGGGTGAGTCATAAACTGAACAAATAAATAAATAGGCAAAAAGTGTATTTCCCAAATCAATCTGATAGTTTGTTTGAACTTTCAGTCTGAGACACCAAGCCTTAACATTTTATTGTATTAAATTCTAATGTAAAATAAGAATTTCTTTTAAAAAATGTCATTTTTCTTCCACGTGGAGATTTTGATGCAATTTGGCATCCAAACTGGAGTGGTTTTCTTTCTTTCTGGGCGGGGAGTGGTCCAAACTAATTGCCCCCTATCCAGATTTTCCCTGCTTTGCTCTAATCTTTCCCAAACGTGGTTTGATAAGATCTTTCAAGAAAAATCAGTCAAAGTAGGTTTTGTGTGCCATCTGGATGGTAAGATGCACATTTCTGGAGGTTCTGCCCCCATCAGTGTCATTTCCCTTGACTCAGTTCCCAGTCATCCATAGCAACCACGCACCACTGGAGGGCTCTTTTCAGGCTTTACAAATGGTAATAGTTATACTGCTATAATGTTATAGCAATATAACTATTGCCAATTAAACAAAACCTGAAAAAGGCCTGCTGTGACTTGGAGGGGATGGCACTGAGTCAAGAAAAGAGCAAGAAAAATTGCCATGGGGACGCTCAATTGCCAATAAGAGCTGCACAGAAAATTGAAAATTGCTGCAAGCAACATTAAGTCAAATAAATAATATATATGTATCTTTTCCAGTTGAGGAAAAAATATTATTAATGTAAGCTGTAGTGGGAAGAATGGGGTGGTGGTACAGTGCATTACAAGTGAACATTCACCTCCTTGGAGTCAGGACCAGTAGGTTAAGAAGGCTCCTAAATTCCAAGTTAAGTGTCCTGGTTAAGCAGAATCCACAAGCATAAGGAAGGGTGCAGTGGGCAAAGTCTAGCAACCAAATCCCCACATTTTGGTTAACTGTTACATACATGGGCTGGCTTTAAATTATGTACTTGGGTTTCACAACAAAGGGGAACCATATGGTAGAATGTTCTCATGAGATTTTAAAGGTCCTGAAGAATACAACTTTCACATGCCACAAGATTAATAAAACTGCAGTGTGCATCTCTGAACTTTCTTTTCGTACTGTAGCCAATATTGATTCACCCAGGCTGCTTACAGACAGGCAGTTTGAAGCAACCCAGAGACACCTAGAAGCCGACTAGAAAAACTTCTCCAAACGAGCACATCTGCCGCCTGTCCCCATCCCATACTGAACCCATCCTCTGGCGTCCTTCGAGTGGCTCAAAAAGCTACCACTTTCAAAGTGGTAGCAAATTTCTGAGCCGCACGCCAAACACCTCTTTGGCATCTGGATGCGGAAGCATGCAAATGAGGCGCCTTGGTGGTGTGAATCTGCCAAGCCACCCCAAGCCACTTCTGGCCTTTTTTATTTTAAAAATATATTGATTTCAAGTGCATAGGTGCATGGGCATGTGAGTGCACATGAAAATGAATGGAAAAAAAAGAAGCCCGAACCAAGCTACAGGGGATGGTGTGCAAAACCCATATGATCGCACCAAGTTGCCCTGAGGACAGGATGGGGATGGCTTGCAGGAGAGCGTGTGGACCATTTAGCATGTTTCTTTCTGAGCCAGCCTGATTTGGGATGTCTCCCACGCACTCCAAACTGCCCGTCTGTTAGCAGCCCCAATGTTGTACATAAAACACAATTTAACTTTTTAAACAATTAACAAAGCACTTACCTTGAGCAGAGAGTTCTAGCGGAGATTCAAAGTTAACTCGACAAGGGCTCATTAAATTCTTCAGGTTTTGGAAAAGCTGAAAAACAGAGACATTCACCTCCTGGATATCATCTGATGTCTTGGGGTGGACACCCAGATACATAACTTCACAGGACAGCTGTCTGGGCCACTTCCAACAATTAGGGAGGGGAGGAGGAGCTCACCAGTCAGTGACAGTGACTCTGTGGCTTAGACAATGTGGCAGATGCATCAGCAAAGAGGCAAAAAAAGGAAAAGGGGATGTGTCGCTTGCTGTGGTAAGACTCATATGTCTCATAAGATGTGGGAAAGACTGTGCAAAGCCTGTAAGGTGGTATCTAAAGCAAGGCTTTAAACCTTGTTTCTTGAGAATTCTCAAGGCAGGAAATCAGCTGGACTGCATAAAATCATAAGCTGCCCCCTGCCCCCAACTGTCACAGAGAATAGAACTAGACTTCAAGAAGATCAGAGTACATCTGCTGGCTTAAACACCTCCTCTACTAGGAGAAATAGTCAGTGCCTGCTCCTTTCCTAAGAGACTGGGGAGGACACGGAAACAGGAAGTAGATCCTTACCTTTTCTCCATTATGGTTTCCAAGTACATAGCACCCCATGACGTGAATGACATTTGGCTCGGGGTTCAATTTACTCATTAGATGGCCCAGCCGCTTCCAGAAACTGAAGAACAAGATGGCAGAATGCTCTAAAAACACTAACAACAATGCCCTTATCCACATGGTCTGAGCATGGGGTGCATACTGGTGGGAGGCAGCCATGGCACCTATTCCCAACATTAAGCTAACTCATTTGTGAAGTCAACTGTGAATGGAGGCTATTGTTATTATAACTTCTATTTACGCCATTTATATATATTGTATGTTATGCAACTATCAATAAAGACAATTTATAACTCAAAAAACCCCCTGTGAATGGAGGGACTTCAGATCTAACATAGATCTGACATGGGACAAATCCTATCATCCATATCTGTTTCCCTTCTATTCCCTCTTCATTCCAGAGCAATTACATGACTATATAACACTGCCTTATACTAAGTCAGACCACTGGTCCATCTAGCTCATTATTGTCTGGCTTCTGGGATCTCAAGCAGAGAACAAACTTGCTTAACATCTGATACTCGAGTTCCTTCAGCTGGAGATATGGAGGACAGGACCTTGTTCAATTCCGCAGGGCCTGTAAGACAGTCCTCTTCCGGCTGGCTTACAACTAACCAGCACTGAAACACTGAAACTTGAAACTGAGTGTAGTTGCAAGACCGCCGTATGTCTTGAATGTTTTAAGTACATAACTATGTGAATGTTTAGATTTTAATTATGTAAATTATGGAATGTCTAATTTTTTATGCATAATTTTATATTTTTATGTCAGTTTTTATACGTTGTAAGTCGCCCTGAGCCACCTGGTGGGAAGGGCGGGATATAAATCTCAAATAAATAAATAAATAAAATCTGTGACTTCTGCCATGCAAAAAAAATAGGCTCTTCCACTGAACCTCAGAGGGCAGCATACCAGAGCAAGATACCCCTTTCAAACAATGCCCACTGCAGCCTCTTACTCACTAGATCATGTCTTCCTCTTTCTCCACTTTGGCAAAAGTGGCGACTTTGTTCTTCAGAAGGTACAAGTGACCTGGGCCACCCTGCAAGAGGAAAAAGGCAAAGTCTGCAACAAACAGGTAAGCAATTCCCCAAGAAAGCAGCCACTCTGTGCTATGGCAACATAATTTGGAGAACTCTGCCCAGCAAGAGAACCATGCCTCTCCCTGGCCACCTGATTCATGCTACCCTGATAAATCTACTTCACCAGCACCACCTTTTCTTTTATTATGGTGCATACAAAAAAGTATCAATTGGATTTAATTGCAAAGTAAGAAATTCCAAACTCTGAATATCTCTGTAATAGCTCTGCCTTGCAAACGTTATTTGGCACATTCCCTGCCCCAGTGATCAGATGTAGCAATGGGCATAGTGAATTTGCAATAAACAATTTTTATTAGTAACATATGGTAGCAAAACTATATCTACATCTTATAAAGACTTAAAAAAGAGAAATTCTTCTACCCCATATCTTACTTTCCCCCCACCCCTCCCCCCGTTACTTGACCCCCACCAGTGTTATTTACTTAAAAAAAACAAATATTAAAGGTACCTTTAACTATTAAAAAACCAAAAATTATACTTTTGTTTTTGAAACTTAATCATTATCAAAAATTGTCCAATGTCCTTTTATTTTCCACTCTTTTTCTACGTATCTTCTGAACTTCTTCCACTCCAACTTAAAGAGCTCCAAATCATAGTCTCTTAATTTTCTTGTTAATTTGTCCATTTCACTCCATGACATAACTTTTATAATCCAGTCCCATTTCTCTGGTATTTTTTCTTGCTTCCACAGCTGCGCATACAATGTCCTAGCAGCTGAGAGCAAGTACCATATTAAAGTTCTATCTTCTTTTGGAAATTTTTCCATTTGTAATCCCAGCAGAAAAGTCTCTGCAACTTTATTAAATTCATATCCCAAAATCTTAGAAATCTCTTGCTGAATCATTTGCCAAAACATTTTAGCTCTTTCACAAGTCCATCACATATGGTAGAAAGAACCTTCATGCTTTTTACATTTCCAACACCTGTCTGGCATCTTGTTCATCTTTGCTAATTTTTTTGGAGTCATATACCATCTATACATCATCTTAAAACAATTTTCTTTAATACTTTGACATGTTGCAAGTTTCATAGAGTTTTTCCACAAATATTCCCACGATTCCATCTTTATTTCTTTATTTACATTAATTGCCCATTTTATCATTTGAGATTTCACTACTTCATCTTCTGTAGACCATTGTAAAAGTAATTTGTATACTTTTGAAATTAATTTCTCATTATCTCCGAGCAGAACACAATGGGCATAGTGAATGAAAGCCAGAACTCAAGATTCTCCCATGAGCACAGGCTGTACCCTGTTGGATCAAATCATCTAAAGCTGTATCCCATTGCCAGCAGATGTTTCCAGGAAGCTCACAAGGATAGCATAAAGATCTTGCTGCCTTTCCCCCTTTTTCTAGTCACTAGCCTCTGATGTGTATACTGCCTCTGAATACAGAGGTTCCATTTAGCACTCATGGCTAACAGATTTATCCTCTGTGAATGCACCTAATCCTTTCAAAAGCCATCTTTAGTGACCACCATCACGTACTAGATAGAGCATCGGTTTGGTGCAGTGCTTAAGTGCATGGACTCTTATCTGGGAGAACCAAGTTTGATTCCCCCCTCCTCCATATGCACCTGCAGATGTGACCCTGGGTCAGCCACAAGTTTTCTCAAAGCTGTTCTGCTCAAGAGCAGTTCTGGGAGAACTCTCTTAGCCCCACCTACCTCACCAGCAGCGTTCCCTCTAAGCTGAGTTAGTGTAAGCTAGTTCACAGTTTTTTAGCCTCCAGCTCACACATTTTTTGTCTTAGCTCAGGAAAAACGGCCTCAGAGCAAACTAATTCATGCAGTAGCTCACAGTTTTAATGCCAGTAGCTCACAAAGTAGAATTTTTGCTCACAAGACTCTGCAGCTTAGAGGAAGCACTGCTCACTGGGTGTCTGCTGTAGGGAGGAGAAGGGAACGGAGATTGTAAGCCACTCTGAGACTCCTTTGGGTAGTGAAGGGTGGGGTATAAATCCAATCTCTTCTTCTTCTGATTATGCGCCGTGTGAACAAGTACTATTTTTGCCTCTATCTTCCCTGTTTTTCTGGGTGAGTGTGGACCATGCTACAGTTTGTCTCAGAAATTTCAGAAGCAGACAATTAAACAGGCACAAGGAGGAAGGATGAACTATACATTAGCCAAGTCACTGGCAAATTTTTATATTCTGTAACCCACCTTGAGTCTCACAAAAAGAAGTGAGCTACAAATGAAGTTAATAAATATAATTTAGAAGACGGCTATTATGCAACTAAGGAGAAAAGCCAGCCCTGCACAAGTCAGAAGAGTTAAGAGACACATTTTAGGGCTTCACACAGACAGCAGGTGCCAGGCAGAAGTGGGGAGATAAATCCTTTCTGACTATCTTCTTGAACCCACACCAGGGATCTGATGCACCTGATGCTGGCTGTTGCCAGGGAGAGGGCACAGGCTTAGAAGATGGTGCTGCTCAGTGAAGCCTGACTCCTCATAAACTGCAGTAGGATGGAGACAGAAGCGGTTTATGAGAACAATCCATCACTATCTGCCACTTCAACAATCCGTCAGGGTGGTGTGCTCAGATATCACAGCTGCAGGAGGCTGGGGCCAGTACATTCGCTGCTGCAGCAAACAAAGGACAGATGGTCTTCCAAACAGCACTTACATACCTGACAGAAAATTAGCATCTTCCAAATTTTGCAGCCTTTCTGATAGATATTCAACTTCTTCTCAATTTCCTCTGCAAAAGAATAAGGCAGGAGGGGAGCTTAGAAGTAGAAAAGGCATGCATTTGTCAAGTTCTCCCCAAGATTATCAGAATGCCCACTATCCTGACAATGCCCCAATTTTTACTTAGTACAGGGCCCCAAATAAATTCAGGGACAGTGTGTGATGTGTGCACCCTCCTTCTAAGTTAAGAGGCACCTTGTTCCCAATCCTGGAGGGGGACCTGACAATAACATCAGGAGTAGGCAGAACACAAAGTCACTCTTAAGTGTAAGAAGGCAGGAAACAAATGGAACAATGTCTGTGTATATGTAGCACATGCTCTTCAAATGGCACTAAATGCCCCTGGGGAGAGCAGGGAAGGAAAGCTGAAAAAAGGCTACGTTTATTCCCTGATGTTGGTGGGAGAGGAGGGAGTCAGCTCATAACAAAAGTGAGAGCCAGTGTGGCATAGTGACTAGAGTACTGAAATCCCTATTTTGCCATGAAACTCACTTGGGCCAACCACTGCCTCTTAAAGTAGTATATCCCATAAGGATAAAATGGGAGGATAAAATGGAGGAGGAGAGGAAACCATGTATTCCCTGTGCTCCTTATACAAAAGGTGGGGTAAAAATGTACAAAATAAAATAAGTGGCCCAACTAACATTCTGGTAGGTGGAGGAACAAAAGAAGACTGACAAAAGCATCCCTATCAGTCTTCTGTAGGCACTGTGACCTCCATTGTGTTCCCTCTACGGCCACTAAAGGGTCAAGGAGCTGCTGCTGACACTACAGTCTTTTCTATTCATCCACCACCATGCATACATTTGCTACAAGTGTGTTCCTAGGGACTCCAAAGTCAGGTTTAAGTGGTATGCTAGAAACCAAGCCCTTCGAACCCCCTCTACCCTGTTCCCTTCTTTCTTCACTGCCAAATGCTTACATACCCAAAATGTCATCAAAGGTTGCATGCTCATGATCCTGAAAAGAGGGAGAGAGAAACAGAGAGAGAGAGAAGCATGATTAAAGTCCCACAATTTATCTGCTGTATTTACTTAAAAGGAAGATGACTATGAATGTAAGATGACCTTCTACCTCGCAAAACAGGTTATACATAAAAGCAGCTGGCCCTGAATTTAAAATGACCTGCCCACTGAAAGCCAGTTTGGTGTAGTGGTTAGAGTGTCAGACTAGGATCTTGGAGATCCAGGTTTAAATCCAGCCTTTGACATGGAAGCTTACTGGGTAACCTTGGTTCAGTCAAACAGTCTCAGCCTAATCCGCCTCGCAGGGTTATTGTGAAGATAAAATGGAGGAGAGGAGAATGATACAAGCCACTTGGGTCCCCATGGGGGAGAAAAGTGGGGTATGAGAGAAATAAATAAACACAATTTAAAAATAGCAGTATAAAAACATTTTACATAGTAATCAATGTACAATAAATAATACAGATTACAGAAGAGCTATACTTTCATATTTTGCACCCTTTTGCATGGCAACTGCTTGCAAGTTGTACTGGATCATGGTGTTTCAAATTTAAAAGGCCAGAGATTGGCTTACTTAACCACCCTCAAGAGTCAAACTACTGAGAAAGGAGCAGATAAACTGATCACCTTTATGCTTATGTTACCCTACAATGGGCCATGGACACAATCAACAGCATTATATTAAATGACAATACCTCTTCATCCACCTTCCATTGTGCTGGGATACCCATATATTATATTAGGATAAGGTGTTATTAAAGCAATTCAACATATTTTGGATGCAGGGGATTTTTAATCTAATGATGCCAATGGATACCCAATGAAGAGTTGTTTGGAACAGGGATTTAACTGGAAACCTACAGCATACAGGAATACATTCCTGAAGAAACATGTAATTAATATCAATTACAGATTGCCTAGCTAGGATGATATCTAAATAGCTAATATTCAATGTAACAAAAGTGTGAGTTAGCTGTGCTTTATAAGCACTTTTTCCTCTCTGGATATCTCAACTGAGGAGCCAGGAAACTATCTCACAAACCAAATGCTCAGTTTAAGAGTATAAGAGCCCTACTGGTTCTAATTAGTCTATCTAGCCCAGTATCTGATAGTGGCCAACCAGATACACCTTGGAAGGCCCACAAGAGAGGCACAGAGGACAAAAGCCTCTTTGTTGCTTCCTGGGAGCAGGTATTCAGAGATACAGCACCAGTGAACACGGATGTTCCGTTTGAGGTATCATGACTAACACCAGTTGTTAGACTTTCCTCTCTGAATCTGGTGGACCTCCTGACAGCACCTGGTTTTCTGGCCACTGTGTGACACAGAGTGTTGGACTGGATGGCCATTGGTCTGATCCAACATGGCTTCTCTTATTATCTTATCCTCTTTAAAAATTAAGAAGATTCCAACGAGGATATGCTACCCACTTAACTAACGTGGTAAAGCATTTCAAGAAGCGCGAATACAGCTTCTGCTCATGTGCAGATCAGTGATTCAGCAGAAGTAATTATGTCACAATGATCCCAAGACAAAGAAAAAAGGCCAACACTAACACAAAGCCAAATCCACATTAAGTTCTCTGCATGCCTTCTATTTTTGCACATACACTATATAGTACTTGCAATTACTTCAGCATCCAGCAGCCCCCACATCAGAGAGAAATTCCTAAGAGCAGTTCCCCTCCCCAAGCTTGGGCAGTTGGGAGGGCATATTACCCACAAAGGCACTCTGTACCAACTTACATAGAGAATGGGTATAATGGATGAGTCGTCCCTGCGGATGATTGTTGGAACATATTCTGCTTTGGGCACCTTGGAGGAAATGAGCTGAAAGAGAAGAGGGGGGAGTATGCCATTACAATAGGTTCAAGTAACACAGAAGCCCGGGATGCTCGAGATGCCTAGTGTACAGGTCACAGATCACTCATCAAGGGCAGGACTTTTTTGCCATTGTAGATGTGCTAGCAACTAAGTCAAGAGTGTGAAAATCCCAAAGCAAAAACTTGCACACATCAAGGGGCATGCTGAAATGCCAGAGGCTCGGCCATAGAAATAAGAAGGAATCCTTCCTTGCAAGGAACCAATCCAACTAGTCTGAAGCAGGAAAACTCCACTGGAAAATGGGCAGAGATAGAACAAGAGCTGGAATGAGAGCGAGTATGGTGCCACAAAGTGCAAGACTAAAATTTGAGGGAATCAGGTTTGAATCCCCACTCTGCCATGGAAGCTTGTTTAGTGCCCTGGGACAAGTCACTGGGTGGTTATTGCGAGGATATAACGCAAAGAGGGGGGAATGCTGTATGCCAATTTGGCTCCCCATTGAGAAGAAAAGCAAGTTGTAAATACATAAAATAAATAACTAATGACAGGTACCTGGTTTTTGCAAGTCCTTGCTAGGCTGGCTTTCATATATTTGGTTTAGTAATGAAATAATGTCAAGCCAGGGAGACTGAACATCCTTCATACTCCAAACTCCACCCTCCATTTACTTCCTTGGTTGTTGCCAGAGCAGAACATCATGCTGATGTAAAATCTTAGCATTTCAGCTTTTTGCTGAATTAAAGCAAATTTATCTCCATTAAGGCTGGGGGTGGGGGAAGTAAGTTTGAAGAATATATGGACACTGCTTGGCAAAAATCATGTTGCTATGGAGCCTTCCATGCTCATTGCTTGTAGAAATAAACATACATTTTTTTAAAACTGGCACAATCCACCTTTTCTTGGAACAGAACTTTGGGGCAAACCTTTGAATTTACTGTGTTTTGTTTTGTTTTTAAATCCAAAACATTCACAGTTGTGGTTTTCTCCACACAGGGACCGCAGAAGAAGCTGCTGTGTGTTTCCAAGGAAGAAAGCAGGAAGTTTCTGGGCTGGTGCTGCACAGATTCACCACAGAGATGGTCTGTGACCTGAGCCAGTTGGAGATTCTCCTCTTTCTCCTCCCTCTTCTATGAATGCAGCAAAAGCTACAGCCATATCACCATAGATGGCTTTAGTGACATTGCTGCCTTAGGTAGAAATCTTCATGTCATACCAAGTGAGAAGCACTGTGTTCCCTCTCCTCTTGGAGAGTTCCTTTTGAAGACAAGCTTTGTTCCATATTCTTTTGCGCCATTCAGTTGTATAAAGCAAGAAAAAGGTTGCAACTGAGAAAATGAAACAAAGGAATATCCCCGCTCTCCTTGCCCTAGACCACATTGACCTAGAGGCCTAGGACACTGGGTGAAGGGGCTCCAGGAATTTTGCATGTATCACTTACCATGATCTTGGGTGGGATGAAGTCCTCTCCACTGCATGCTGCAGCTTCAAGCTCTTTTTCTGCCTCCCAGTTCAAGTCGACACTCTTATCAAGTGCACAGCAGGAGTCCTGGAACTCATGGCCTGTGGGGTACAAAACAACAGGAGTATTATGAGGGCCCTTAAGCAAAGTCACACCACTCCTAAGCTACCCAAGTTAAGAAGGGGCCTACACAATTAGTGCTGTCTTTACTTGTCAAAACCGGACTGTAATTAAACTGTCCTGCAGGTGGTCAATGAAGCCTGCTGATGAACCCAAAAGAACACCAAGTCCAGCTGTGAAGCTGTGGCTACTGCCTTTTTGGAGGACATGGCAGGCCCAGGTTTGTCCCCAGGACCTTTCAGCTCTGTAGAGGCCACTGGTAACCATAAACCAAAAAGTGCCAAGAAAGTAACAAATAATGTTATAGTTTTTAGGTTTTTGAATGCTTAACTTTTAAATGTAATAACTTTGCTTCTGTTTTATTGTTTTATCGTTTTGTCGTTGTTGTGAGCCGCCCTGAGCCATTCTGTGGGAAGGGCGGGATATAAATTACGGAATAAATAAATTCACGGTTAATTTGTGGAACTTGCTGCTGTCACAAGATGTGGTAACAGCCATTGATGTATATGGTTAAGGGAACTAAGTCCATCAAAGCCATGATGAATGAAGGTAACCCCCATGATCAGAGATAGTACAAGCTAGAATATGAACTTCTGAAAGATAAGCAGATGGACAGCCTTAGCCTTCAAGCCTTGATGGTAGGCCTTCTATAGCATTTGTTTGGCTGGGGTGGGAAACATGATGCTTGACTACATGAATCTTTGGTCTGATCCAGCAGGGCTCTTCTGATGCTATGCCATAGCTCTTGCTTGGTTCATCTTCTGCCATTCCTGTTCCCACCAACCCCTTTCACTTTACCGTGCTCTGTTTTTTCATATATGAAGTTCAGCTCTCTCTTGCTCCTTAGGAACCTATCTAATAGTTAGTTCTTTTTGGCAAGGGACCCACCTGGCAAGGGATCAATTGGTAGCTAACACTAAAAACAATCAGCCATGGGACTGCTTCTAAAATATCCAAAGAGAGGAGGTAGGGTGTATTCAGGGCTTTTTTTGTAGCAGGAACTCCTTTGCATATTAGGTCACACACCCCTGAGGTAGCCAATCCTCCAAGAGTTTAGAGGGCTCTTCTTACAAGGCCTACTGTAAGCTCTTGGAGGATTGGCTACATCAGGGGTGTGTGGCCTAATATGCAAAGGAGTTCCTACCACAAAAAAAGGCCCTAGGTGTATTATAAGAACTTCCTGCAGAGGACAACCCAGTACCCCTGGTTGTGGACCAACCCTGCAACTCTTCACAGAGCAGCATGCTACCACATTGTCTTTCCTTGGTCACCAATAATCAATGTCAACCACAGTGTGAAGAAGGCTCAGTTGCCATGGCAAAATGAAGAGAACAGGCCCCTGGCTAACCTAAGCACCTGCTGGAGGTGTTGATACATACTGTCTATCCAAATTTTTTCCTCTGACATTAGCCATATCAAGCCAGCTAGTTTGGATTGGGGGATGAGGACACAATCACCAGGACATACTTTCTCGGGAGTCATTGAGGTTTTCAGGCTTAATGGGAGTCGGGTCGCTCCAGGACCGGCTGAAGCTCCTTTCTCGCCGCTCGGCAAATGCTACAAAGATTAAAAACAATAACTATTACAGCTTTATGACTAATGAAGACACACTCTTGGCTCAAAAGCTCATGCTCTAAATCACTCTATTATAGATACACTGGAAGACAGAAAGGAAGGCTAAATTCCTCTATGGGTTGATCCAAAGCAAGGCAAAAGCAACTGTCTAGGGGATGCCAGGACCTGGGACATAAGTCGGCATAGCCTCCCGCCTCCTGTTCCCTCACTCACTCTGTGCCTTCATGCGACGGCTCCCCACCATGCGCAGATGCTTCCTGAAATTTCTGGAAGAAATGAAAAAAAGAAGGCTGTCAATACCAGGCATCCAAGAGAAGGTAAAGTCAACATAGGGAGGTCCAAGTTGATTCATGTATCAGGCTGAGTTTGCAGAAAGCAGAAGAGTCAGAAGAGCAAGGATTTTTCTCCAGCTTTCCAGCAGAAACATCTGGAACTGCCCAGAATCCTGATCAGACACTCCAAATCAGATGGATGCCTGAGATGACAACCATTCATAAACATGCTTGTGCTAATGTCAGAGCTGACCAGCACAGCCAGAGCCACAGTTCACTATACATTTCACAGTAATTCAAAGAGAGAAAGCCATAACAACAACACCAGTAATTCAAAGAGGGAAAGCCATAACAACACCACTTGGTTGTGGTTACTTCTACACTGAGGCTTTATTCCTGCTGGTCACCCAAAGTGGAGCCCCCTTTTAGAGCAGAGGGAGCTTCCACACTTCATCATACTTTGATGATGCCCTTTTTAGGTTTTCCCTTGCTTTGGCTTGGTACAATCTTTCTATAAAGATCACAGACCATGTCAATGGGAAGATATGCTATGATGATGTGGTGCTATTTTCCTCACCTCAATCCCTGTGTCCACCATTTCCACCCTTCCCCATTCCACTGGAAGTCTTTAGAAAAAATAATTACCATTTGTCTTAGAAGCCTGAAAGATCCCTCCAGAGATAATGGCAGCCATGGAAACACCTGCGGCAAGGTGCACTGAAAACTGCTATGTGGATGCTCAGCTGCCCATGTCAGAAATTCTGCAAGATTTTAAGGGTACATGCTTTCAAGGGTCAAAGCTCCCATCATCAGATATGGGAGTGTCGGTTCTCAAAAACCTATGCCCCTCAAATTTAGTTGTTCTCTAAAGTGCTACAAGACTTGAATCTAACTGTTCTCCTGCAGACCGACGTTGCTACCCTCTGAACCTGTGATGTTAGTGAGCATGTTCATGTGAACAATCGCCACCAGAGGGCTCCCGTGCTTCATCTGTCTGTCAGAAACTGCCCCATTATCTGTTGGTGAATCTGGGGAAACAAGTCCCTTTTCTGAAAAGGGTTGTGTGATCTGATGGAGTGAGACAGCAGGATCTTTCAAGTAGCTACTCTGGTCCCATGGCGTTCCCTGTGACTCACACAGACGCCCAAACCTGGCAAAGTTGATGTAACATAGGGACTAAAAGAATGAGCGGTGATCTGGGAATTCCGATTAAAATAAAATCATGTATACAAAGTGCTCTGAACGCTGAAATCATGATACAAATCCCAGAAAGAAGATTAAGACCTTCCTTTTCAGGAACGGATTTTAATATTTAATTTCACTGCTTAGTGAAGTTTTATTATACCATTCTCTCTGTGTTGGTAATTTTAATAGGATATGTATATTAATTATTGTTGCTGTTGGTTTGTCAGGCTTCTTTTTAAATAAGGAGAGCAGTAAATAAAGAGAAAACAGTAATGGGGAAAAGCTTGCCTTCATTTCACCCACTTGAGGAAGTAAAAAAAAAAGATTTCCATTTAATCAAGATTCAGAAGGTTTTTAAAACATATTTATTTGTGGGATTTATATCCCACCTGTCCAGAGACCTGCTCACACCTATTGTCCTGAGATAACCACCTCTGTCAAGAGCAGAAATGAATTCCAAGAGTGGCCCCTTTGCTGATTATTTTAGGTTAAATTATTCCTTGAATTAATAAACAAATTAGAAGTTTATTTCAATGGTTGACATCTTGAAATAAACAGTGATTACAGTGCAGCCTGAAACCATGACCATTCAGCATGGGAGGCAGTCTCTGAAGTGGCAGATCTAGAATTTTAGTATACAGTGGTCAATTATAAATTAGCTTAGGTTTTTAATTTTATTATTTAGTAAGAGCTGGTATTATTATCCCTGTCCCTCTGGTTGGATTTTTGGTCTCATGGACCAAAATGTCTTGTTCTAGCTGTGTCAGACAACTGCAGGTGAAGACTTTTTTTTGTTTTGCTTGGCATTCCCTCAATGTTTACCTCCTTTCTGACCAATCTTTCAATCACTGTTTTTAAGTCTGTACATATTTTTAGCTCTGTTTTTAATTTTAATGATGTGCGTTTGGGGTAGTTGATTTTAATGGAAAGACAGGAAAGACAGGACATATAAATTAATCTAGTATGAAGCACCACAAAGCTAGTACTCTTCCAAGTAAATTGATACAATTGGAGGACAAGAATACGTTGACAACACAGTTTTAAAAGGGACCCCCCACCTCGAAGTAGGAAGCAAAGATATTTTCCACAGAAGAGAAACAAGGACACTCCAAAACTTCTCAGAGTCAAGATTCACAAGAATATGAAAGACCTCAATAGATATTGCTGGATGCTGTGATGCAGAAAAACAGCCAACCCAAACCCTGCCTATTTGGCTGTGTGAATGAGAACAGGAAAACAGCCCCCATCTCACCCCCGCACCCAGTCCTTGTCCCTAAGGCAGGATAAAAAAAGTTATTGAGCCAGGTAATGGCTCTATAACAACGTAGGAATCCCTTCACTGCACAAGTGTGGGCAGAGGTATTTAAAAATCCAAACACAAAGAACAGATCTCAGTCACAGAAAAGACGTAATATGAGAACAAAACCAGACCATTCTTCCAAAAGAACACAATAGCTCGCTACGGCCACATTCATGCTAGGCTTGGTTACTATGGAGACACTCATGGGCCCCTTCTTGGGTCCAGCATGAGTCGCAAACAGATCAGGCCAGACTGAAACAGGCTTGAAACAATCTGGCCCTATGCATAATTCTATGTCCAGGCAACAGGCATCTCAAAGCATCCCCAAAAGATGGCGAAGCTCTCCCTGATCTGTCTTCTGCAGAACTTCATTGTACTGCTTTTTCCAAAGTCTTCCCTCCATCCTTCACACAGTCACACACACTGCCCATCTTTGCAAAGAAGATACCAAAGGATATGAGCACAGCAATGTGATACCAGCTGTGGGTCCCACCTGGATAGGGTGCCAGGGGAGAAAGAAGGGCTCATAAAAACACACACAAAAAAACTCTGCCTTGGACTTTTCACTTGCCTAGCAAGACATCACATGGAAAGTCTGACACGTGCAAATGAAAAGCTTCACCACATTTCCAACTAGATACCCCCCCAAAGCCCTTTTGCATAGGATTCCTGAGGAGTAGCAATGAGAAGGTCTCTTCAAATTCTTCAGAGAATAAGCTGCCGCCCCCAGTTTCCCAGCCATATTCAACAATGCCCCTCTCCCAACCTTAACAATGCAGCTTCAATAACCCCTTGCTCCTGTAGACTGTATCAAGCACAGTTTGGCACAAGCACTTCTTAAGAGCCAAGGAGATCGAGCAGGCCAGCCTAGCACCAGAAGGGAGGGGGAGAGACAGCATGTATTTCAGGCTCATAACTCCTCCCAAACATGCAATAGGTTCTAAGCAAGGATCTGGGATATAGGAGAGAAGGGAAGAGTGTAGCACTGCAGTTTGGGATCCTGCCAAGGCAAGGCAGCAGAGATCATCCCACCACCCTGGCTTCAGATTCAACCACTCACAAGGTCTGACCCTGCCAGGCTTCAAGAGATGATGCTGGTAGCTAAGCCTTTCCTCAGCCCCCCAGAGTAGCATGCGCTCAGCCTCGCTCCCTCCCAGCTGGAAAGGCAGCAAAAGCAGTGAGGACTGAACTGCCACAACTACCGGAACTGCCACAGCCACTCACAAAGAAGTCCACTTCCCCAAAACAGAACTAGCACCATTTGGAGGAACTCTGTACTCTCTCACAGCCTTCATAATGGGACACTTTCAAGACAGCTTTCCTTCCTTTGTTTTAAATTAAAAAATAATAATTCTCCACTTAGCACAGCAAAACCAAGCTTGGCAGAGCCCAGGAAAACTTGCAGCTCTTCTCTTTGTAGAGAAGTGGGCAATACAATGGTTACTTAGGGGGCAGGAGCTGGTTCAAACCTTGACCGATTTCCCACTAGCCTTATGCCACTCTCACGCTCCTCTTCTCTGCAGGGCTTCTGTCGGATTTCACACTATCTGCCCTGGGGCTGCAACTAGCTTCATCTTTTTTGCGCGGCAAACAGAAACTGGTTTTTAGAGGATCTTGTTTGCTGCGTGAAAGAGGCGGAGCGAGTTGCAGCCCTGTGGCAGATAGTGTGAAATCCAATGGAAGCCCCGCAGGGAAGAGGAGAGTGAGAGCGGCATAAACTGAGTGGGAAATTGGTTCTTGCCTCTGCTACAAACTTTCTCACTTCAGGCAGACAATTCTCAGCTTCAGCCACTGTATCAGCATTGTATGCATAATAATACCAGTTTTGGATTAGGGAGATAAAAGTATCTGAAGAGCTCTGAACACTTCAGAAATGCTACATAAACGTTAAGCCTTTGGTTGGCTTTAAACCACAGAGTTGTTGCCAGGCGCTTTTCTGCTCACAAGAAGACACCTCCTGTTCAAATGAAGGCATTTTTTAATCCAAAACCATTAGCAGTTTGAAACTCTGGGGGTGGGGTGGGGGGACAGATTTACAATCTAGGACAAGATGCCTGACTTCTGTACAATTGTGGCCACTCTGGGTCCCAAGAGAATGTTTGCCACACAAGCAGGCAGCCAACCACACTTAGTGTGGTCAGGGCTCATATTAAAGGTATCCTGTTAAGGCTTCACCAATGTAGAACGGACTGGTACTGCAGCCTTACACATCTGTCCTTCCTTCATGTAGCCAGGGAAATAAATCCAAAATCCAGATACAGCATAAAACTATTGGATATCGGTTTCCTACAACACGGAAACCTTTTTTCCTTCTTTGGAGGGAAACTTGGCAAACGTTTTACCACAGCTTTATTAAACATTCTGTCAGGTTGCCAGGGGACGAATCAAACAGCTTTCAAGAGGATAGGTTCAGCCCACAAAGCTGCAAATTGACTAGCTCAGTCCAGGGAAACAGTCCTTTCTCACCTTGATTTTGTAAGCAACTGGGACATGAGTGTATAAGAACACTGCTTAATCACTTCTATTTTCTACCAACCATTTATTTACATGAGTTCTACACACTGGAGTCTCAGTAGACATTTGGCCTCAAGTTCTCCCCAAATCTGGTTTGGAATTCCAATGTGACAGTATCCCGCTAAGAACATGGGAACTGCCCTACTTATTTCCCACAGCATGTTCTCTGAAAAAATTCCCAGCATGGACTCTATGTATCTGCATTAACTTACCCGCCAGCTTTAAAAATAAAGAAAAAGCAGTGCTGGTGCCCCCTGCAGGTGGCCCATGCAAATAACAAGGCAAGGATTGAACCCGTGCGAGGAAGAGACGCCCCCTACCTCTGGATCAGAGCTGCAGAATCATTTTCCCGCTTCCGCCTCTTCCTCTCTGCGTAGCCCCTGAATGCCCTGGGAAACCAGTTTCAAGCCATTAAACCAACTAGAACAGCTTCAAAACTGGGAAACAACATGGGGAAAAAAATAACACAGGACAGAGAGCTGGAGTGCTCCCACTGGACAAGAGGCGAGCCTCTCAAGATGAAAAGAGGGAGGAGGAGGCGACGCAGGCCACAAAATGATTCACAAACAAGACGGGAGAGAAGCTGAAAGAACAGACAAGGATGTTGAATGTATGGCACACATCGGTCCTAGGGAAAGGAAAACCAGGAGACCGCATCTTGTCAAAACACAGGGAAAGGGAGTTCAAAGCTAGCATGAACACATTGACCCTACATCTCCCCACATTCATTTGGGCACACTTCACCTCCATGGTATATAGGAAGGGAAAGCTTCCCATTCTTCCTCTTCCATTGCACCAAAAAGCAAATATCCTAGAAGCAGGAGGGAAGGATTGTCACATTTTCCATCCCCCTAGTCGCCTGCAACTAACTGCTGCTGAAGAAGAACAAGGAGGGAGTGAGGAGAGAGAAGAGGAAGCAGAGAGGGACTGGCTGGATGTACAAGCTGTGGCTTTTTATTGTGAGCTGGGTTTGATCCACAAGCTGCCAGCTGTTGATCTCAGATATGAAACAAGCCAAGATGTAGGGGAAAAGGCTGGCGGGGGAAACGGAGGCTTGGACCCCAGAGACAAAGCATCTCTGTTAGAGCCATCAGTTTGTTCTGCAGGAGATATGGCTAGACTGTCGTTAATTAACTCATTTTGGTGCATTTTCATAGAAACATAATAGTGTGGAAACCGGGGGTTTTCTCCAAAGACAAGAGATAAAGGGTTATGTGTGTGTGGAGTGGGGAGGGAGAGCAGCAATAATAGCTGTACTTACGAGATGCTGAAGATTCCAAGAAAAGCAGGGGAGGAAGAAGAGAAAAAGATAGGTATTAGTAAAGAAATCCTTCCATGTTAAGCAAATTCTTTCCTATAGAAGCAACCCATATTTTGATTTTTTTTTTAAAAAAACCTACATTTTGGAAGAATCATATTTCCAACACTGACCAAACTTGCCTTCAGTCCTGTTTAAAATTGTGGCTGGAAACCACTCTAACACCTGCACAAATCCTCCCTCCTCCAGCCCTTAATCATACTGCGGCAAATGTCTGGCAAGCAGAACTTAATGGGCAAGGTGCTTCCCTGTTGAAATGAGCATGTAACATGTGGGGAGATTGTGCATGTCAGCAAACATTCACATGGACACTACCATACAAGAAAACAGTGGCCATTGCCACTTCCAAGAGTACAGAAACACTTAAAAGCTGAAATGCACATACTGTGACTCAAGATAACACTGCTCAACAAACAAGAAGAGCCAAAACAAAGGACATTTCATAGGAAAAGCAGAAGCAACTAACAAGAGGTAGAAATCACCCTTTACTCATCCTCCCTTTGTCCCTCCCTTCCAGCTAAAATTTACCAAGTGGGGTAAGCAACCTGTCTTTCTTGTGATACTGATCTGTGAGTGACACGAATATAAACATGGATAGTACTATATAAAGAAACCAACTAAGGTAATAACAAAACTGGGTAAGCAATTGTGCATGTAGACATTCACTGCCAAAGTAGACAGCAGGACCCCTCCCGCCCTGACCACCGTCTTCCTTACGCTTGCATAGTTGTTGTAGCTGTCTGGAAAGTGAACAGGTTCTCTTTGGGAAACCAGGTCCTGATTGGGACGTCATCTAGAAGATGAAAACAAACAAACATCAGTGAACCTTTGGGAAAAGAAGCAAGGAGTATTAATCAGTAGAGCACTCAAAGTCTTTATGAACCACCAGGTGACTATGTTAATCTTTTGTACTCAGCACATTAGACCAGGTCAGGATTAGACATTTATACCCTGCTTTGTAGCCCTGACTTGGATAGCCCAGGCTAGCCCGATCTCATCAGAACTTGGAAGCTAAGCAGGGTCGACTTTGGCTAGTATTTGGAAAGGCAACTTTCAAGGAATACTAAAGCTGTGATACAAAGGCAGGAAACGGCAAACCACCTCTGAAATGTATCTTGCCTTAAAAGCAAGCTTAGTACCTAGCTAACACTTAGTATCACAGCTAACACTAAAAGAGCTAGAACTTCTGGTTGCCAGACATTCCTAGGATCTCCTGGCTATACTACATATAATGCTGCAACATCATCATCATTATCACCACCACCACAATCCTGCTTTGCTGCCAAAGAGGGATCCAGAGTGTCTTAAAACATCATTATCCAAGAACACTCATCCATTTTATCCTCTCAAGAACCCTGTGAAACCAGGCTGAGAGGGAATGACTGGACCAAGATTACCCAGAGAGCCTCCACGGGAAAGTAAGGATCTGAACCCAGGGCTTCCAGATCCTAGTCTGAGAAACTACTATACCACGCTGGTTCTCATTGAAAGCGTTTAAATTACATGTAACAATATACTGCAGAGTTGTTGTGATTCCAAATTCTGAACTGGCAACAACTGGGTATTTAAATGTCTAGATCCTGTGGATGACCAGAGTTTGCCTATTCCATTCCTTTTATTGCTCCAGTATTTTCCTCTGACCCGTGTTGCACTCCTTCTACAATAACTAGGAGAAGTTCCAAAATTACTTCTGAAAATCAAAATGTGCACAGTTGGCCACAGCTTGGAGTCTTTGAAATCCATTTGTATCATTGTAGGTTAATGACTTGCGCATACATGCATTCATAAAATACCATGAAAGGCAATCCCTGTTATGACTGTATGTGAAAGGACTGTATGTGAACTGTATTTTACTGATGCCTGAAAACACTTCTGAGCATTGATAAAACAGTACACAAAAAGAATCTTCATGTGCTCATATGTACACCCACATCAGGACTGGTTGTTTGGGTATTTTTATTTAATAGTAAAAATGGAAGGGGAGAGATACAAATGAATGGAAGGAACTAAACTCTGCAGCAAGCTGCTTGCATACAGCGCTCAGAATAAAATTCAGAAATTTAAAAATGGAACAATGGATGAGTCCTAATGAACATTTCCAGTACAGAAAGAAGACCAGATAATTTGGAACTAAAATACCAGAAAAAATTTACATAGGTCAAATTTCAGACACATTCTTCTTTTCATTTCCCAATAATCTACTCTAGGAGAGAGAATTTTTTAAAGTATATGTGCCAAAATTTGTATGCTTCGGAAAGAACAGTCTGTTTTTTATTCTCTCCAACTGTATTCCTAGGGTTGGATCCTACCAGTTTTTCCACAGGGAAGCAGAACAGGAAATAGGGGTAAGGTTTCTCTCCTCACTGCAACCCTGTCCTGCATTGTATTTTGTTCATGAGGGCCTTACAGTCCCCAGCATAACATTTTCAGAGGTCAAAAGTGGCCCTCTCCTCCCTCTTGTGCCAGTGGAAAAGCTGCTAGTATCCAGCCACTTGTTTGAGTCCCTGTAGCTGATTATGAGTCTCTGTAAAGATTTAAGCAGTACCCTCTATTTTTTATCATCAATTTTTAACATACCTTGTGGAAAACACATTTTTAAAAGAACACTATCTTACATTTACACTGCATATATTAGGTAAATTACATTAATATATTTGTCATAAATGTGCAATATATTCTACATTTGCTATCCATGGGGAAGACTAATGCAGGACACGGAAGCACTACACACACACACATATCCTGACATAACACACACTTGAAATCAGGTTCTTCAATCCCTTGGCTACTGAGATTATATATTGTTGCTTACAGAATTTGAAATCTATCTTTGAAGCCATCTGGCCTAGATACTTAGGAAGTAATCCGAGGACACTTTCCTAGAAAAAAGCATCAATATTTGCATACTTCCCTAGGAAAAAGCACCACTAACATGGGGCTCACTTCTAAGTAAACCTGCTTAGGATGGCTCCTTCAGTTTTTAATTTTTTAAAAAGGTCTGCAGGGTGCTGAGTCCAGTGCACAGTAGTGACTTCTCAGCCTGTGTAGTGTGATACAGGCAGCTCAAGACATCATCCCACTCCACAAAGTTTCTGGCACGACGTCAAAAAGCTGATCTGGAAGCTGCGCTGGGCTGAGAATGCAGATCAGAAATGCACAAAACAGAATCCATCACTTATGACAATTTCAAACCATATAATAAACAGGAACCTGGCAATCCTTCCTGCGGATATGGGTCTGGCAAACAGCAAGGGGACAGATCCAGAAGCTCCACTGCTATGTAAGCCGGGAAGAAGTTGGAACGGTGGGCTCTGAGCCATGGCATAGCAGGTACAAATCTCACCTTATCAGCTCACCTACTAAATGGACTTCCCCATCAGCAAGAATAAGATAATAGTGGCCTGCCTTACACAACTGCTGTCAGGAGAACTGAGGTAAGGTAAGTGAAGCACTGTGCATAATGAAAGCCATAAGTATTCTTCTTCTGATACATAGCTGCCAATATTAAGATGCTATTTAGAAAAAGAAGACTGTAGCTTTATACCCCACTGTTCTCTCTGAATCAGAGTCTCAGAGTGGCTCACAATCTCCTTTTATCTTCCTCACCCACAACAGATACCCTGTGAGGTAGGTGGGGCTGAGAGAGCTCTCCTAGAAGCTGCCCTTTCAAGGACAACTCTTGCGAGAGCTATGGCTGATCCAAGGCCATTCCAGCAGCTGCAAGTGGAGGAGTGGGGCATCAAACCCGGTTCTTCCAGATAAGAGTCTGCACACTTAACCACTACACCATTTTATGGAGCTTTTATTTGCAAAGTGACCCAAAACAGCACACAGAAAGGACCAAAATACAATTCAAACAACCAACAGATAACACTAAACACAGCCTGGGTAGACCCCAAGTTATGGCCAAGGGCATTCATTATTCTATCCAGACCAAGTACCTGAAAGCAAAGGAGACAAAAACTATGCACAGATCTTAACTCAGCCTCTTCTAGCAAGATGCTTTAAGCTACTGAGAAGCAGATCCTTCAGTTGTATTTCACAGCAAGTTTTGCTGGCATACTCTCTCACCCTGAATATAAATTTGACTTCTTGGAGAAACTTGGAACAGGACTGGTGGGCATGCATGGATTTGACTCCTGGATGTAGCGCCTGAATTTTAAATCCAAAATTAGCCAGAACATTTATCAGCTGACAACGCCTAGGAGCGCAAGGATAGAATGAGTCGTTCAGCCCTACACACAGGATGACAATCTGACTGGCTGGAGATTTTACCCCCTGCTCAGCCAGGCTGAGCCACTGCTGGTAAAATTACAAACGCATTGTCAGAACACACAGTGCTGCACAATGGATGTGTTGTCAAGGAAGACCCTAGGGCCTCCATTAGGCTGCTTTCCAGGTATTTATGCAATGCTCAAGGGCTAGCACAAACCAGCTTAGAATGCAATAGGGATCCTTAAAAGGCGATCTTGCAGAGACAAAGTAGGTACAAAGAAAAACAATAAAACAGTGCAGGGGCACTAATTTTCCTTTGGAAAGATTTAAGAAGTGTCTTGCAGAATCAGACCAATAATTCATCCCATTTCCCAGCCACCAGTTGCCTGCAAAGGCCTGCAGCACAGCATGAACACACACAGATGAAACTGTCTTATACCGTATCAGACCGTCGGCCCACCAAGGTCAGTATATTGTCTAACTGGGCTGCCAGTGGCTCTCCAGGGTCTCAGGTAGAGATCTCTCATATCACCTACTGCCTGGCCCTTTTTAACTGGAGATGCCAGGGATTGAACCTGGGACCTTCTGTATCCAAAACAAAGGCTTTCCACTGAGCCACAGCTCCTCCCCAAGAAGCAGAAAACATCTATGAACACAAAGATGTGATTTAAACCTCATCGCTACCAGCCATCATGAGACCTCTCATCCTCCATGAATTTGGCTCATCTCTCTTTAAAGCAACCTCAGCGTACCTGTGGCCGTCAATTCTACAAGTGAATTCTGCATTGTCTGAAGAATTATTTCATTTTGTCTATCCTGAATCAACTGCTCACCAACTTCACTGGGTGATCCCACGTTCCTGTAAGCAAATCTATTCCATTTGCATCTCAAAGGCCACTAGATGGGTCCCAATTCACTTGGAGGGCTAATACAAGCTCACCTGCATTACAAAACATTACAAAGTGGGTTGTCCCTAACTAGCAGCTAGCCAACAGCAAACTAAACAGACATGTTTCCCCCAATACATAATTAATTTGTGGAGCTAACTGGGACAGGTTACTGCAATGCTTTCGAACAAGGAATAGATAAAACTAGGTCTATCTGCAGCTGTCAGTCATGAGAAATACATGGAACCACCTTGTTCTGTTTACCTACAAGAACTGGATGCTGAGTATAATTGATGAAGGATGAGCTTCCAAGGGGTGTCTTGGAGGCGCTAAGAAGGTCTAGATAAGGGGTGGCCAAACTGTGGCTCTTTCACACATGTTATGTGGCTCTCAAAGCCCCCATCACCCCGTCAGCATGCTTAGAGAAGGCATTTAAAGTTAAAGTTGCTTTCTCTCCATCTCTGGAGATCTATTTTCCTTCCTTCCTTCCTTGCGGTTCTCAAACAACTGATGTTTATTCTATGTGGCTCTTATGTTAAGCAAGTTTGGGCGTCCTTGGCCTAGATAGTCCTTTGGTCTAGCTAAAATTACAGCCCTTTTTATTTATTCTTCACTCACCTGACACACGGTCAATGCTATACATCCTCTCCAACTTCTTCCGGCGCCAGCCAGTCTCGCCAGCCTGGTGATGATGGTGGTGGTGATGATGCTCAAGATCAAAGTTGTGTTGTGAAGGAGCAGCCAACTGGGCACAGCCAGGGAACTCCTTGGAGACCTGCCGACTGCTGGTCCAGCCATCTTTGCAATGCCTGCTGATGTTATGGGAGCTGCCAGCATTCTGCAGGGGTTGTCCCTGGGAGCACTCCTCCTCCTCTTCCTCCTCAGCCTCCGGTCCTTTGATGACCACCAGCTCCATGCTCTCGCTCTGGTGTTGGGACAGCATGGGCCGTTCGCCAGAAATGGTGTAAACACGGGGCTTGGGGCCCTCTCCTGGCAGCTTCTCACCACGCTCCTCTGAGAAGCTCCTTTCAAACTTGCCATCAGAAATGAGTGACAGTCGGCGCTTGTTTTGGGCAGCCTGGTGCATCTCTGGAGAGTCTTCTGGTCCCACGTAGGATTCTGCCAACAGGTGATCTAAAAATGCAAACAGAACTCTTTGCACTTAAAAGAATATGCTACACAAAAGGCAACAGCTTCTGCAATGACAAGGGCTGTATTCTGAGATCGGTATCAATTATGCAAATGGAGAGGATTCACACACTTTTCCCCACATTGATTTTGCTAGTTAGAGATAGGGGGGCAAGGAGCTCCATATCCAACCACTCAAAATTTTCCTTCTTCTAGCTTTTGGAGACTTTGCTTGACAACATTGGAGCATCCCCTGGGCAAGCACACAGTTGTTAAGTGCAACCATAATGGCTAGAAGTTTGCTTTAACAACACCCCCTCTTCTGCCACCAAAGGCCCAGATCCTCAGGAAGCTGAATTATGCCTCCCTCGCTTCCTCTTTTTTTGCTATGCTCTTGCAGAAATACAGCACACATCACGAATGCAATCATGTGCCTATCCTATGGAAATCAAACTCATTAGTATAAGGTAGACTGCATATATACAGCTTTCGCAAAGAATGCAGTGAGTGATGCAGAAGTCACCTTTGTATGCTAGAATGTACGTTTAAAAGTAAAAAAACTAAAACAAATGAATGCCTCATCTTACGTCAGACCTTTCTAACCCAATATTGTCTACTCTGAATGGCAGCAGCTCGTCTCAACCCCTGTTTACTACAGCTCTTTTAACTGGAGATGCTAAGGACTAGACCTGGGACCTTCTGCATCGTAGGAGTTGCAGCCCCTCACCAAAACAGCCCACCCCATAAACGAAAAGGTCTGCATTTGTGATGCCTCCTACCTGAGCCATTTCTGCCTTCAGGATGGTTTTGGGACAGGTAGTCTCCAAAGGCCCTTGCCGCTCTTGATGCAGCCATGAAGTGCCAGAGCATGGAAAAACAGAAGGGAAAGGAGAAAAGTTAGCAGACACACCAAGAATGTCCTGTGTCAAACTTTTTTCATTCTCACTCAGTATCAGGGTTGCCAACCCTGGGTTTGTGAAACCCCTGGAGATTGTAGGGGCGGCAGAATTTGGGGAAGGACCTCAGCAGCGTATACTGTCAGAGTTCACCCTCCAAAGCATCCATTTTCTCCAGGGGGAACTGACGTCTAAAAGCTGGAGATCATTTGCAATTATAGGAGATCTCTAAGCTCTGCCTGAAAGCTGGCAACCCTACCATTCATCCTACATGGAATAGTACAATAGGTTTCAACCACTGCTGGACAACCCCTCCCCCAATTCCAACATGAAATACGGGTCCAAGTTTTAATTTTTGTCTATGTATCTATCCTGCTCTCTTATTCTCAAGGCATATGTACATCAGCTTAACAGTATTTCCTAGGGTTGCCAGGTCTGACTCAGGAAATATCTGAGGGCTTTGGGGTTGGAGCCAGGAGACTTTAGGAGTGAAGCCAGGAACAAGGTTATGACAGGCACAGCAACATTTAAAGGGACCACACTCCTTTTAAATGCCTTCACTTCATTGGAAATAACGGAGGATCGGGGCACCTTCTTTTGGGGCTCACCGAATTGGACTCCCTGCTCCAATCATTTTGAAACTTGGTGGTGGGGAGGTTTGAAAAGAGGCACCAGATGCTATGCTGAAAATCTGGTGTCTCTACCTCAAAAAAACAGCCTCCCAGAGCCCCAGATACCTGCAGATTGACTCTCCATTGTACCCTACAGAGACCAGTCTCCCTATGGTATAATGGAGTGCTCAGTGGACATTCAAACACTCCCCCCCCCCCACACACACACTTTCTGATAACCCTGAAGTGGGGGAGAGGGCCTTCAAACCAGGGGATCCTCTGTTCCCAAGTGGAGATAGCAGCCCTAGTATTTCCTTCTCCAAAAAGAACCCCGGGAAATGTAGTTGGGTGTTTATGGAGGAGGGGAGCAGAGATCTCTAAGAGAATCCTCAATTTTAACATTAACCAGGAATTTACAGAGTGGGTGTGTAGGTAGGCTGACAGTTACAGTAGAACTAGAAAAAACTAGCAGTAGGACACACATAATTACAGTTGTAGGAGTGCACACTCTCTTCTTCTCACTCTACTTATATGTCTTTTAATTGAAACATTTATATCATGCTTTGCCCCAGCAAAATTCCAAATGGCTAACAGCCCAAGTTAAAAACAACCATTACATTTCAAAGACTCCCCCATAATAAGGCATCAAACCCACATAAACCTCTGAAGCAGGTTTTGCTACTCAGATAAACAATAGGCCCCCCTCACTATCTAGCACTATCAGCAATACCAGACCCCTAGTAATTTGGAACGTGCATATTTTCCAAAAGGACAAGTTGGACTGTTTCCATACAGCAGCAAAGGAGGATCCACAGGACATTGTCCTCCATTTGTCCTCCGTCTTTGTCCACCCACCCTGCCTTTGCTGGGATCTTCTGCAAACACAGTTTTGTGCAATCTTTTTGCAAAGATCATACTCAAGGCATTTTGGGATGCCATATGGATAGGAAGGTGAACATTTTCTCATGGCCCACCCACATCAGCACCATTTTCCTTATCTCAGTCCCACATTTGCAGGGGGGGGGGGTTTTGGGGGGGGGCTATAAAAAAATGGTAACAGCTAGATCACCATTGCATTACAATTGATTATTTATGCAGTGTAGCACAGGGGTGTCAAATGTGCAGCCTGAGAGCTAGATCAGGCCCCCAGAAGGCTCCGATTAGTCCTGTGAGCAACTCACTGTCATCTGCTTCCTTCTCTCTCTTGCTTCCTTTTGCATCACAGCTTGCTTTGCCAGGCTTGCTCAATCGCACAGGAACTACAGAGCAAAGCCTATATTTTCTCCATTGGCTAACCAGCACATGAAGCAACTTATGTACAAAAGCTTGTGATGCCCAGACATTTCATGTTTTAGGCTTAAAGCACCCACCATGAGATTTCTGTAATGAATGTCAATAAATCAAAAGTAGGTTTGCAACTTACAGAAACATATCTGAACAACACCTGAACAGCATGCTCAAGATTGCTACAGCACGTTTTCTCCAGATTTTGATGCAATAATTCAGAGCAACAGGTGTCAATTATCAGAAACTGTTAAATAAACAAAATTTTGCAAGAATGCTAATCTTTTAAGCATATTTTATTTTAAGCTTTTACTTGTGTTTCTCTGTGCCCTTTATAAAGTTTATATCTCCGCTACCTGGGCATTACATTTTATGACATACATGGCCTGGCCCAACAAGGTCTCATTTATGTCAGATCCGGCCTTCATAATAAATAAATTTGACACTCCTGACAGTTCCCAACTTTCTTTTTTAAAAAGTCATTTTCTAGCTCTTTTCACTGCACAATGAAAAGATCTAGAGATTTACTTATATAAGTTTTAAAACAAAGCTAGGCAGTAGTAAACTGTGGCAATACAGCATTATAATGCTGTAGCTATTGCTTCTGTTGTTCCAACTAAGTTCTCACTGTGCTCAAGGATATCTTTTATTCTGTCCTTTTCAAACCTGTTTGGCCACAGAAGTGAGAGGCACTGGCATTTGCAGCCCAAAGAGAAGGGGAAGCTCAAAGCAACTGCAAGGGTTTAAAAAAAAAAAAAGCTTTCCAGTGGAGAGGGGGGAATGGTGGTTGCAGGAGGTTCATAGGTATAAGGAAAATACCAGGAAAACATCTGTGTGGATGCTCCATTGTCATCGCAAATGCAACAAGACCCACACAGAGAATCATCTCTCCATGAAAGCTGCCAAGTCAGAATTTGCTGTATTACTTCTGGGCGATTTTTCCAGAGCTGGGGGCAGAGCAACTACAGAAAAAGCCCAGTTCCACACCAACCATACTGCTTGATCAGAAGGGATGGGCAGCAGGGATATCTGGGTGGACCTTCATACAAATGTAAGTCTATCCAGGACAGGTTGTCGCTCAGATACGTGGGCCCTAGATTGTAATTTTTTATGCAGATACTGTGAGATCACTGACATGGAAGTGGTGGGCAGAATCCAGCAGGTCACCAGGAGGGACATTCAGCGGGGACACACACACACTCCACAGCAGGAAAGGAGTCCACTGTCCCCCCAACTCCTCAGGGTTCACACGGAGCATGGAGAATTTGCACATCCGGCCTCTTCCAGATTCAGGTGGTGTATCCAACATTCTTTGCCAAAGCCCCCAAAGTCTTGGAGCCCAGCCATGGAACACACGCAGCCCTTTTCTCATTTACCACTAGTCAGGCTACTTCAGAGAGAAGGAGCCAGACAAAGCCTTTGCTGCTGTTGTTCCAGCTAAGTTCTCACAGTGCTCAAGGACGTCTTTTGTTCTATCCTTTTCAAACCTGCTTGGCCACAGAAGTGAGAGGCACTGGCATTTGCAGCCAAAAGAGAAGGGAAGCTCAAAGAACCAAGAGCCACTTACAGCTGGAAAATTTCAGTCACCCACGATAGCCATGACCAAAAATATTGTGCCATTCAAGAGAACACTGATTTCCATTCACATCCTTGGGCTAAAGATACTTCCCTGTTTATCTTGCCAAAAACCAAGAAACTCAGAATTGCATGGAGACAAGGCCCTAGGGAGCCTGGAGCCAGATTTTCTTAAATCACAGATAGATATTTGGACCTGCGTTATCAGTGACGACAGACAGATGTCTCAGCCAAATTGCTCTCACATCCAGTATCAGTGATGAGATAAAGGAACAAGTTACAATGCCCTTCTCAAATGCAACTAGTACTAAACCCCACAGAATTGCTCAAAAAAGAATCTTACAGTAGGTTCCACTTCCGCACAGAGCTGCCCAAAAGAATAAAACCATCTGTTCTTTGTTAGATTTTTATCTCACACTTTCTCCAAGGGGCTCAGGGTGGACCCGACACTCTTTATTTTGTTCTCACACAAACTTTGTGTGGTAGGTCACTCCAAGGGTAAGAAAGAATAATCCAAGGTGACCCACTGAATTCCTCATCCAAGGACAGGTATGAACCTGAGTCTTCCCAGCCCTAGCTTGGTATTTTCTAAATCCTACTACTTCCCCGCTTTTCCTTTTTATAAACAAAGCAATTTGAGCTATTCTGAAACAGCTACATTACCATTTTTTCACATTCTGCAGATACGAGCAAACAAGGTCATAAACGTTACAACCTATGACTGTTTTTACTAGCCGTGCACCTACATCAGTCATCACTGCTCAGGATTCACACTCAAACATACATGCCATTTTACAGAGATCTTTAAAAAGCCAAAAACACAGGCCTCTGCACTGAGATTACAATGCAAATTACAACAGTGGAGGTAGAATCTACAAGGGGAGGGGGGAGAAATGGCAGAAGGAAAGGGTGCTTGGGAGAAATGTGAGGAATTGTGATTACAGCTGCATTCACAGTTCACAGACTGTGGTTTCTTTAAGCCATGGTTTGTGCGACTAACTCTGGTTAGTCTAGCAGATTTAAGTCACACATCTAAGTTTGTCTACTTCTTGTCTCTTGTCCCTCCTCCCAACGGGGAAACCATCCTTTATATGCTGTCATCTCTGTGCCTAACCACCACAATGGACAGTACTGTGCAATGGACACTGATTTGTAACTTAAGATCAGACAGATCAGCTACAAACCCTAGTTTAAAGTCTAACTGCATGTCACAGAACACCAGATGGGTAGCTGTTTACAAGCCAGGGGCTGATCTGCAGCACAAATGAAATTCTCAGACTTTACATCCTACTATCCTGGGTTATAGGGGGAAAATAAAAACCTGGAGTGGAGATGGAATGGGTAAGCAGGACATTATTCAGGATGATGAAAACCAAAGCATTTCTTGAAAAGATCTAGGAGGATGTCTCCAACTTGGCCAACAACACAGCAAATGGAGTTCAAGTTCTGGACAAAAGACCCCCTACTTTTAACTATATACTGATGGGTGTGAACTGACAATCTGAAAGGAAATTAGGTTGTAGTGGATAGGTCAATGAAAATGTCATTTTAGCATGCAACAGCACTGAAAAAGGCAAACTACACGGAGGGGATTATCAGGAAAGGGAAGGGACTGAAGGTAAAATGTCCAGTATTGCAATGTCCTTGTATACAGCTATGGTGCAGTAGCCTCAATTGGAATACAATGTACACTTCTGGTCATCGTATCATAAAGTAAATAATATTGCAGAGCTGGGGGGAAATGCAGGCAAGGGCAAACAACACGATCAAGGGGTTGGAGCACCTTTCCAATGAAGGAAGGCTGAAGAGTCTGGGACCTTTCAGCCTAGAAAAAAGACGGCTGGGGGGGGCATGATGGAGGTTTATAAAATTATGCATGGGATGGAGAAAGTGAATAGAGAGAGCTATTAGGGGTACCTAATGAAGTTGCTACACAACAGATTCAAGACAATTACTCAATGAGTAATTAAATTGTGGAATTCATTGTAAGTGGAAGGAAAAGTCCATCAATGGCAATTAGCCAAGGTGACTACAGGGAACCTTCAAATTCTGAAGCAGTAAACCTCTGAATCCCAGTGCTAGAAAGCAACATCAGGAGAAGGCTTCTACGCCCTGTTTGCTGGCACCCTGGAAGAGCTGGTTTGGCCACTATATGATATAGAATGCTGGACTTGATGGACCTCTGGACTGTTCTAGTAGGGTTCTTCTTATGTTCTTAATGGGAGGATCAGCTACCTCCTAAGACAGGGTTAAATAAGCAAACAAAACCTTGATTAGCCAAGCGTCTAAATGTTTGGTGCTGGCAATTTTGTCTTTCTCCAAGCACAGTTGTAAAAAGCTAGTACCTGAGAAGCAGATGATGACAATTAGGATTCTGAAACATTTCCCCAGCCTAGCCCAACCCATGCTAAGGAATCACATGGATTTCAGAAATGGGCAAAAACGCCTAGGATATTGGAGTCCCATAGTAAATAATACAGACATCTGATCTGGCCTAAGCTACCTGGGGTGCCTCAATATGGACTGTAAACTCGTAGTGAAGAAGAGAGACATCAAGTCCTCCCTGTGTTGCTATGTTCTCAATCAAAAATGCCACCTTGGGCTGGTTTTCGTCCTCTGTGTGTGTGTGTGAGTGTGAAAGCCAGCACAGTTGTCTCAAATTGTCCTTTTCCCCTACCAGGACATAAAGCAGTCCAGGGGTGTGTGTGTGTGATCAAAGGAACAATGAAAGGGGGAAGAGGGAACCCACACACCTCTCACAACTGACTCACAGTGACCCCATCTATGGGGTGTTCCAGACACAAGTGGTGCAGAGGTGCTTTGCAGCAGCCTTTCTTTCAGCAGCAACCCCAGACTTCCTTGGTGGTCTCCCAACTAACCACAAAAGGATAACTTCCCAGCTAACAGGGAGAGGTAAAGCTGATTAGTGAGATCCTTTTCACTCTGCCGGTGAGGTGAATGGGAAGAATCACCAGCTTCAGTCCCCCCCTTCCAACTAATTTCCCTTCTGCAAAAGAAAGGCAGTTTCTCCGGTAGTTTTGTGCAAACAAACACAGCATGACAGCTCAATGCTGCTATGACTTTGATTTTTTAAAATAATGCTTGTGGAATGCAACAGCCTCCCCCCACCTCAATTCAAGGTTGTGGCAGCAGCCCACCCCACCGAGTAAATGTCTTGAGAATTTTCCACACACCCACAGTTTGATCTCTCCCTCTCAAGAGGGGTCTTTGTTTCAGACTTCCCTGGGTTAAAGCAAGCAGGTTTGCAGGTGCCGTCCGTGGGCTCCGCTAATTGAGGAGACAAATGAGAAGAATCCCAGCGGTGGCCTCAGCTCATCGGAGCCTGACACTTCCAAGCCATGCTTGCCGAATGGGTTTCCCATCTAAGCGGCTTTGAAATATAAGCATTTAATTAGCATTTCACAACCCACCGCTTCACTAAAGGTTGTTTTGCACGGGCTGATTCCTGTTTGTCTGTGTCACGAAGGCTGCCCTAATAATGCTTCTGGCAACACTGAATATCTTGGCATGGTTCCATCTTCCCCCAGGTAAGGCAGTGGGAAGCAATGAGATCAACCAAGGTGGTGGGGGTGGATCATAATATGGACACAGGGACCACCAAATCCCTTCATGCTTCCTCTCATGGACTCTTATTCTGTGGTTTCTGCAACTCCTTTTTCTTGGGGGGTGGGGGTGGGTGGGGAGGGACTCCTCAGTCATTCCTATCCTTGAATCAGGGAAAGAATAAGAATATAGCGGATAGACTATATGCAGAAAAAAACATAGCATTCTCCCCTGCTCTTCTTCCCAAATAACCTAGGAATGCATGTCCCCCAGATCCCTGGTCTGGAAAAGAGAAAGGATAGGAGGAAAACAGGCTGGCCAGAAGCAAGAAACCTGCAGCCAGAGGTTAACCACTGCACCACCAGTTGCCAATCCATGCACTAAGGACACTGTCTAGACAGTCCCTGCTTGCATTCGAGCACAAAACTAGAAGCAAGGGTACTTTCCTCCCAGAACATCCCATGCTCATTGCAAGAAGCCAGCTGTAGAGACCACTCAGTCCTTCTCCAGTGTGTGGTGTGGTAGAAAACAGGGAAGGACTGAACCATCTGTCCTGACGAGAAGTTCAGAAATCCTACATAACCAAAACCAAGGTCACCATGACAGGCTACATGCATAAGGACCCAGATCAGTATTTCAAAAGGCCCTTTCACATGCCCAGAGAAATATCCTATCTTGAATGGGAAGGAACAACCAGGAGGAGAAAATGGCCAAAGGACTGTAGCTTTTCTTTAGAGTATGAACACACAGTGATGAACCTGAGCAGTCTGTCCACCCTGGGACCAACTTGGATTATGAATACAGAACACACAAGGCGAAGCTTGGAGTCCCTCCTCCCTCCACACTGCAGTTCCAAAGGTCCCTTCACCACTTTAGAACTGAATTCCCACAAAGAATTTGTGGCTGCCAGTTAGGGTTGCCGAGTCCAATTCAAGAAATATCTGGGGACTTTGGGGGTGGAGCCAGGAGACTTTGGGGGTGGAGCCAAGATCAAGGCTGTGACAAGCATAATTGAACTCCAAAGGGAGTTCTGGCCATCACATTTAAAGGGACAGCACACCTTTTCAATGCCTTCCTTCCACAGGAAATAATGAAGGATAGGGGCACCTTCTTTTGGGGCTCATAGAATTGGACCCCCTGGTCCAATCTTTTTGAAACTTGGGGGGTATTTTGGGGAGAGGCACTGGATGCTATACTGAAAATCTGGTGCCTCTACCCCCAAAAAACAGCCCCCCCAGAGCCCCAGATACCCCCGGATCAATTCTCCATGATTTTCTATGGGAATAAATCTCCATAGGGAATAATAGAGTTCCCAGCAGACATTTCCCTCCCCTCCCCCTGCTTTCTGACGACCCTGAAGCGGGGGCAGGGCCTCCAAACCGGGGGATCCCCAGCCCCCACCTGGGGATTGGCAGCCCTACTGCCAGTTCCTCATGGGACCAGGTGCTAAATGCAATGTGTAGTTTGGGCCAAAGAAAATGAATTGTAAATCAGGAAGTCCTGTGATCAAGGCAAGCCTCTGCCATAAATTCACCAGGTGGGGAGGACCCAGATCAGCCGAAACTGGGGGTTTAAGACTATGCTTGCAGGAACAAACTCTTTAGATGCTTCTCTCAATAGGTCATGACGTTGCCTGCAATCTTGCATTGTGGTTTCCACAACCCTTCTTATAAGGCTTTTATATGATGTGAGGGAAGGGAATGCTTCTCATCCCACTTTCTCACCATCAGCCACTCCACAACAATACAGGGATAATATCCACCCAGGTTAAAGGGGCTGTTTACAGAGAATTACAGAGATAATATATGTGAAGTGCTTTGAATAATATGAAGCACAACAATAAAACTTAGCAATTTTACAAAGACTGGGAAGAGACAGGAAGAGGATTTGCTCAGCACTGAAGAGAAAGATGGAGCAATCATAAATTCACGTATAGGTTACAGTTAGGCAGAGAATAAAATACCTCTGTATTTAAGGAAATTGCTTCCCATTCAGGCTCACCTTTCCTTCAGGTCAATACAGTATAACCGGAGCATAAGCAGCCCATAAGCCTTTCCTGATGACCCTAATCAGTGCACCATTTCTAATTTTCTCAGCATGGAAGTCAGAGTCACAACGCTATGTAGCTTTACTGCAATGTCTTCAATATGGGAGTAATGGCCGGGTGGTTGTAAGGATCTTGGCAAGTACGTGATGAGCTCAGTAAGGCTCCAAAGTATTCCATCAATGCTAATCATCGTGCCTTACATTTTGCCCAGGCAAACATTTTTGCTGAGCTCCTCATTCCAGCCGTGATCTTTCTCGTCCTCTGCTTAAAGACAAAAAAACTGGCCACCTATTCACCAATTCTCATCAGAACAAAAACTCATCCCCCTGGCTATTTTTCAGTTCCACACAGATGCTCCATGTGCCATCCTTCCTGGATTTTCTTGGACACTTGAGCAAAATTGAGTTTTAAAAGCCCCCCTTCCCCGAGAGGGAAATGCAGTTTTGTGCTGAAAGTAACACAAGGACAACATAAAGCCCCACTGGTCAAAATTTCAACATTGGGGATGATGGGGAGGGAAATCAGGCAGAAATCATCTCTCTTTATTACGATGGAATGATTAATTTGGCAAGCGGGAGACACTCTGCAGACCAGCTAGACTCAGCCGTCTAAAGGCACTTCTGCGGCAGAGGCAATGCCGCTTAGAAAACGGTGCCTAAGGGAAAGCAACACACTTTGTGTTGCAGCACCCAAAGGAAATGAAAGAAAAGGCAACAGCAGCCAAGAAGGGGGACTGGGAAGACACGGGTACACAGAGAAGCCCAAAGGGCATTGGGTTTTTACATGCACAGTGCACAACTGATGTAATTTTAGAGCAAGGTGGGGATTGCTTCAAGAGGAGAAAAAGATTAGTATAAAGTTGTCACTTCCCGATACGAGGAGGCAGAGAAAAGGTTGTTTCAGGTATGCATTTTATTAACCCTGTGAAGTTTGCAATGTTTCGAATGCACGGTGCTCCCGTGCATAAAAACGCATCAACTGAAGGGCAGGGCTGAAGCTGTCCTTTGATGGAGATCTGAAGCTGTCCTTTGATGGAAGGCTGCTTTTCTAATCAAGGAAAACAACACAAATGGAGCTTTTGCACACTGAAGCACTCGTGGCCTGGGGCAAGGTACAGCAGTGTGCAATGTAAATATATAATCTCAGCTACGGTTGCCAATCTCCAGTTGAGGGCAGGAGATCCCCTGGTTTGGAGGCCCTCCCCCCACTTCAGGGTTATTTGAAAGCGGGGGGGGGGGGGTTGAATGTTTATTGGACACTCCATTATACCCTATGGAGACTGGATGCCATAAGTTACAATGGAGAATCAATCTGTGAGTACCTGAGGGGCTGTTTTTTGAATAAGAAGCACCAAATTTTCAGCATATGGTGCCTCTCCTCAAACCACCACTCCTATTTCAAAAAGATTGGACCAGGGGGTCCAATTCTATAAGCCGCAAAAGAAGGTACCCCCATCCTTCAATATTTCCTGTGAAGGAGACATTTAAAAGGAGCACAGTCCCTTTAAATGTGATGGCCAAAATTCCCTTCAGAGTTCAATCAAGCTTGTCACAACATTGCTCCCGGCTCTACCCCACAAAGTCCCCAGACATTCTCTGAGTCAGACCTGGCAACCCTCTCTCAGCCTCAGATGCACAGAAGAATCACACAGGCCTGATTGTTAAGACACTACATAGTGACACACATACAATACATTCTCCTGCAGATGCGGGGGAGTGGGGGAGAGGACAGGGGTCCAAAAGGCTTTGTAGTTCATTGCAGCCTCTCCAAACTGCTCACACTCCTGCCATACTGCAAGGTGACCTGCACAATCCAGATCATAACACACCACAAGAAAGCAGCTGGAAAGAGCAAATTGCTTTAGGTGATTCCAGCAAGTGAGCTCAGCCATGCGCTACAAAGAGGGAGGCAAAATAGCATTGCTATCAATTTGACTTGGGAGGGGGGATTTCTTCTCCACCCAGTCTCTCTGTGCCCTAAAAACCCTTACCGTGACCTTCAGTCCTCCAGCCCTACCACTGCCACTGGTTTGAAGGTCACCTGCTACCTTAAGCCACCACACTGCTTTCCTCTGGGTGTCCACCTTATGCCTTGAACTACCTTCTCAGAACTCTTCCAGCACTTCTCAATCCTTCCTTTCCCACAAAGCATTTTACAAGTTCAATCCCTTTGCGACGCAACAGTGGAACCCCACAGGAAAAGGTTTTTCTAGCAGTGAAATGCTGGTAGATACAGAAGCCTTCCTTATACAGAGTCACCCCGTTGATCTCCCTAGCTCAGTATTATCATCTCCGACTGGCATACACTCTCCAGGGTCTTTGGCAGAGCCTCTCTCAACAGCCGCTGTTTGAGATCCCTTTAACTGGACATGCTGGGGATTGAATCTGGGATCTCCTGCTTGTAAAGCATACATTCAATCACAGCCCCAAGGGCCAAACTTCACAGTTACATTTTCTACCAAACCAAATCCAGGGTCCCTGAACCCGACGCACCCCACAGCTGCATAGCCACTGATGGGAATAATGCTATAAAGCAGGGGTCCACAACCCCTGGGCCATGGACCGGTCCTGGTCCGCAGACTGTTAGCAACCGGGCCGTGAGTTGTATAATTATTTCATTATATATTACAATGTAATAATAGAAATAAAGTGCACAATTGTATCATCCCCAAACCATCACCCTCCCTCCAACAGTCCATGGAAAAATGGTCTTCCACAAAACCAGTCCCTGGTGCCAAAAAGGTTGAGGACCGCTGTCGTAAAGGTCTGCGAGGGATGGGTTTGGGTTGGGACCACAACATGGGGGGAAGGAGGGGCTCCTGCCTCCCCTGCTTCATTTTCCTGAGCAGAAATGGCCTGAGGAGGAGTGATTCACCCACATTTCAGAGCTGCCCATGGACAGAAGATGCCTTATTATTTTATTGGATTTATATCCTGCCCTCCCAGCCGAAGCAGGCTCAGGGCGGCTCACAATACATAGCTTACAATAGAAAATATTTACATTAAAAGCATTTAAAATAATTTAAATAATTTAATTTATGCGGAGTTAGACCACTGGTCCTTTTGTCCCAATGTCTGCTGCTAATAACACTGGAATCTCAGGGTTTCAGACATCCTAGGTCTTCTTGAGATCCTTTAGATCATCATGCAATGGATTTAACCTGAGACCTCTATCATCGTATTATGGTCCCTCAGATGAGGAACCCTTTTACAACCCACTGGACCCCAAGCTGTGAAGTCTTGTGAGCAAAAATTCTACTTCATGAGCTACTGGCATTAAAGTTGTGAGCTACTGCATAAATTAGTTTGCTCCAGGGCCATTTTTCCCGAGCTAAGACAAAAATGTGTGAACCAGAGGCTAAAAAATTGTGAGCTCACACTAGCTCAGCTTAGAGGGAAGGGAACACTGCTCCGAACCAAGGATGCAAGGTGTTGAAAGAGAAAGTCACAAGGTGCCGTTTTCAACAAATTGCTGCTAACAGCCCATGGAAATACAAGAGACTGCTAAAGCTAGAAACACCCCACCCTGGATGGCCCAGACTAGTCTGATCTCATCAAATCTTGGAAGCTAAGAAGGACTATCCTTGGTGAGTACTTGGATAGGAGACCTCCAAGGAAGTCCAGGATTGTTACTCAGAGGCAATGGCAAACCACTTCTGTTCCTCTCAAGCCTTGAAAAGAAGAAGTTGGATTTATACCCTACCCACTTGGGAGTCTCGGAGTGGCTTGCAGTTGCCTTCCCTTCCTCTCCTCATAGGTAGGTGGAGCTGAGAGAGTTCTGGGAGGACTGTTCTTGAGAGAACAGCTATGAGAGAGCAGTGACTGACCCAAGGTCACCCAGCAGCTGCACATGAAGGAATGCGGGATCAAACCCGGTTCTCCAGATTAGCGTCTGCTGCTCTTAACCACCACACCAAACTGGCTCTATGGGGTCACCGTAGGTCAGCTGCGACATGAAGGCACTTTCTGCCACCAAAGCTAAAAACAGCAACTGCTCATAACATACGCGAAGGGAGACTCACATCTGACTCCTCTGTCCTTTTGTCTATTTCTCTTCCCCTTCTCTCCCTGAATAGTGCCCACAGAAAAAATGACACAACTGCAGATTTCTGACTAGTTCCCCCTCCCTGAAATTGGTCCAAATAATTAATGATCTTATTTAATATATACAGTTCTGTAAATGTGTGTCAGTGTATTTATTTAGTCCATTCTTGTGCCACCCTCCCTCAGGGGGAGGGTGGGTATGCAGGGATATGCAGAATTCTCCTCTCCTCCATTTTATCCTCAGAGCTACTGAGTCTGTGTGACTGGCCCAAGGTCACCCGGCAAGCTTTATGGCAGAACAGGGATTCAAATCTGCACCTCTCAGATCCCACTCTACACTGTGCTGGTAGGAAAGGGAAAGGTCCCCTGTGCAAGCACCAGTCGTTTCCGACTCTGGGGTGACATTGCTTTCATCAACTGTTAATACAGGCTGGATTGAATCAGGGGCTAATTCTACAGAAATGTCTCAGAATCAGATTTTTTTAAAACTGCAAGGTTCTCCAAACGCTTGGTAGGTGCAAAATTAACCTGGGAAGTCCTCTGTCCCTCCCCTCTTGCCTTACATCCCACACTCCACCAGAGAAACAGCAGCATTGTGTTGAGGACCTGCATTCAGAAACGTCCCCTGCCTTGGCAAGAAGTGATTTATTGGTGCGCCTCCATTTGGTTGTTTACAAGGGCAAGACAAATCTGCACAGAACTTAATTAACCATCTTGGGAAGGGATCCCATCAGCTATGCAGGACTGAAAACCAAGCGACCGAGTGAACCTGGAGACTTCCAGCAGTGCCTCTGGGGCTGCCCCTGACTGTGTAGCTGAGGGGGTGGGGGAAGAGAAAAGAGGAGAAGCTCCCTGGACCCAATTACTGAGCTGAGACTGAGCATTAATGATTTCCTAGCTCAGCATTACTCCACTGCAACGGATTTCAAACTTTATCAACCCCATCGTGATTTTTTTTTTTTTTGCAGAATCCAAAGTTCTTCTCTTCTCCCTGGCCAGGACCGACCATGCACCAGAGAGCCCTTAGAAATGGAGATGGGGTTCAGTCATTCCCTCCTTTTTGCCTGCACCTGCTGCTTGTCCGAGAGGGATGCAGAGTGTTTCCTGCTCAGCTACCTCTTTGAAAGCCTGAGCTGCAAACTGTGTATGTGTCATGGAGGTCTCTGTCCTTTTTTGGGCCTTGGTGCTCTTGCCAGATGTTGCAGGATACAGAAGAAAGCCATAAATTTATACCCCACCTTTCTCTTACAATCTGGCTTACAATCTCCTTTATCTTCTTCCCCCACAACAGACCCCCAGTAGGTGGGACTGAGAGAGCTCTCATAGAAGCTGCCCTTTCAAGGACAACTCTGCAAGAGCTATGGCTGACCTGAGGCCATTTCAACAGCTGCAAGTGGAGGAGTGGGGAATCAAACCTGGTTCTCTCAGATTAAAGTCTGCACACATAACCAATACACCAAACAGAGGCCACTAAGACTGCTGCTCTGGGTACTCCACTGTGGTCTGCTGTGGTGGGTGACACCCTAAAGATCAGTGGGTCCCCATGTATGTATTCTGGGGGATGGTCACTTCATCCCAGTGCAATTGTCAGACAAGACCCCGCGAAGTAGGCTTGCAGCACCATTTACAGAACAGTGTTCTACTGGTGTCAGCACCCCTAAAAACAACCCTGCTCCATACACTTCCAGTGCACCCTGTTACTCTGCTGCCTACTGGAAAATCCAGAGTTCAAGCCCTCACTTTTACCAAGGGCACACTGCCTTGCCTTGGACAAGCTATGCGTTGTTAGCCTTGAGACCAAACTACCTTGGATGCTGGAGATCCATGATGGGGCCATCAGTAATTTTGCCCTAAAAAGCAACTAATGGGGAAGCAATGAGGATCAGGGCTACTGCAGTGGGGAAGAAAGGGTTAACTTCCCCCATGTCATTCCTGGGTTGTTCCTAGTTTAGTGTAGTGGTTAAGAGCAGTGGATTCTAATCTGAAGAACCAGGTTTGATTCCCTACTTTTTCACACGCAACTGCTAAGTGACCTTGGATCAGTCACGGTTCTCACAGAGCTATTCTCTCAAGAGCAGTTCTCTTAGCGCTCTCTCAACCCCACTTACCTCACAGGGAATCTGTTGTGAAGAGAGGAAGGGAAGGAAATTGTAATCTGCTCTGAGACTCCAAATGAAGGGCAGGGTATAAATCCAACTCCTCTTCTATACTAGGATACAGTCCCTCTTGGGTTTGAAACCCCAGCAAGGGAGGAAAAAGACAGGCAGAGTATAGGTGATTTTCTTGTTCCCTTAAAGTAGGAGGTGTGCACAGGGAGTGGGGGATCTAGTCAAAGGAACTGCACTGGGGACAGTGGAAAAAGAGTTAAACTCACTCTTCCTACTGCTAAACCCCCAATCTAAATTCTGTCCCTGCAATTAATGTTTACAGATCAAATTCCATGTCTGGAATTGTAACAGAACTCCAGCAACACATCCTCAGTTTCCCCTGCTGTAAAACAGGGGTAGCACAAACACACCTCACAAGTCTGCAGTGAGGCTGACTGAACTGCAAAGCACATCCCATCATTAAATGTCATGTATTATCAAAGCAAGCATCGTTCTGTGCTGTGGACGTGTGAAAATCTTCCCAGGGGTTTCAAGGAGTTTTGGGCAGCGTGTAGCTAGTAGAGGGCAGGCAGGCAGTTTAAATCTTGCGTTTGACTCTCTGTCTTATATCTTCTCAAACTCTTAATGTCCTGATCACACATTACTTGACCGCTCAACAGCCGGCAGTGGTCACACCTGCCTTCTCTCTTTTGATTTCTCTCAGTTTTAATTACATGACAGCAGACAGGTGGTGAACAAATGTGTCATGAATATTGTTTCTGTGGTCTTTGGACCATTCACACCATCAAATCATCCCCTGATATTGTGCATGCACAAACCAGCCCCTGAGATGGCTTTGCCTGAGATTCAATGAAAACTCTATTGGTAACGTTTTATTTTCTTGGCCATCAAGTGACAAATGCAGGTGCATGACCATTCATCCATAAAGAACCCTATTAGACTGCTTCACAGGATGGCCAAATGTGGGCAAAGACACAGGTATGCAAAAGCACACCTCTCCTACTCTTGGTTTGCTTTGTGTGAGCAAGCAGGGTAAGCTGTGATGAAAGACCATGGAATGGTCCTATTGAAAGACACACTCATGGTACCACCACCTGCATAATTTCAGCACTGCCTCCACCTGAATGAGAAATTAACTGTGGTCTATTTCCCAGGAAGATGGTTTTGCAAGCATGCCGCTCCATGCAGAAGACCACAGATTTAAACCCCACCCTTCTCTCTGAATCAGAGTGGCTTACAATCTCCTTTATCTCCTCCCCCCACAACAGGCACCCTGTGAGGTAGGTGGGGCTAAGAAAGCTCTTACAGCTCTTTCAAGGATAACTCCTATGAGAGCTATGGCTGACCCAAGGCCATTCCAGCAGGTGCAAGTGGAGGAGTGGGGAATCAAACCTGGTTCTCCCAAATAAAAGTCCACACACTTAATCACTAAACCAAACTGGCGAGCATGCCTTTGCTCCACAGCTCCTCTAAGCTCAGAGGTGTGCACTCACTTTTCCCAATTTTTCACAATGCTATCATAGTCAACATCGGCATATACCTTGCACTAAAATAAATACAGTACATCTTAATGTTGCACCAAGATAAGTCAAATCCTGCACCACAAAAAGTCAACATTGGATATGTCAAGGTGCCTTATGCAGAGACAGTCCTGCTAACTGAGTCTCGTCTCCTCTACCTGACAAGGACTCATCAGGATCTCAGGCAGAGAAAGAAAGGCCTTTCCCAACACCCAAGAAGCTTTAACTAAAAGGATATGAGCCTGAGTTTTTCTGAATGGAGAGGATCCGCTCTGTATCACTGATATACAGCTCTCCTATTTGCCATGCGGATTCTTGCTCATCCTGTGATGATTTTGTCTAATTTGTTCCAAGGTCTCCAGCATTCTACCAAGAGCTTTCCACAAGTTTTCAAGACTAAGACCTAGAATCTTGTGGGTCTTGATTTTTAATCTTTTAAACAGAAGAATTATGTGGTCTCAAACAAGCCCCCATGTTTGCAAACTGGTGCCATCAAAAACCTGCACTGCGTGGACAAATGAAAAAGTCTACTCTTGCAGTGGGAGAGATTACTTCTCTTTGTGATCAACAGAATATCTTAAAATTCAGTGTCCTAAAAAAGCATCTTAGCATCACGACAACTCAAGGGCCCACTTATCCGACACCCTACTGTCCCAGGGCTCCTACATCACACTTTTAATGAAGTGAGCTCTGACTCATGCAAGCTTCTACCATAATAAATTCATTAGCCTTTATGGTGCCAAAAGACTCTTGATTCTTTTACTGCAACTAACTAACAGTGCAATATTAAGCAGTGTTACACCCTTCTAAGTCCAAAGGGCTCTGTTTAGGGTTGTATTGCAACAGATCTTTTCCCCTCTGTCAAGTTACAGCTGTCTTGTGGCAACCCCTTGTGCGGTTTTCAATGCAAGAGACAAAAAGAGATGGTTTGTCATTGCCCGCCTCTATGTAGTGACCCTGGTATTGCCTGGTGGTCACCCATCCAAAAACTGGCCAAGGTCGACCCTGTTTAGCTTCTGAGATCTGGGCTATTCAGGTCAGGGTGTAACACATCTGCCCCTTTGGAATTTATGTAGGATTCCCATAGGAACCCAATCTATTATTTTAAAGAAAGAAAAATCTAATCTGGTTGCATGTACTGATGGCTACACACAAGCTTTCCTGGGGGGCAAACAGCATCTCTGTAGGGCGACTTCAGGCCAGGTGGGGAGACTAAAGTCCCCTCTGTCTGTAGTCTGCAGTCCCAATCTGAACTCCAGAATGTATCTTTGTAACATGTAACTGGGCCCAGTGAACACTCCACACAGCATTCTCGCAGTTCCAAAAGCGTCCTGAGTACCCTCCTGCCAAACAAGCTCTTCATCCTTTCATATATTTCTTCAAAATGCAGCAACACCAACGAAAGTAGCCTACAGTTTTATTTCTGATGGGGTCAGTTCTCCCTGTAAAGCCATGTCTACATTTCTAAACCATCCACTAGAAGGTTTGCAATTCATTTTGGCTTGGTTTTGGCAATTAACTCATCCTCCTCCACACTTTTGGCTCGGCGGAGCAACAGCGGCAGTAGATACACACAACGCAGCATGGGCTAACAAAGCGCAGAACAGGCAGCAAGGAAGAGAGCCTGCTACCCCTACCCCACGTATACCCAGGATGCCTTTTGCAGGTGAATGTGATGAAGTGTCCTTACGGGTGAATTGTACAAGAGAGGCAGAGACGATTCCAAGCCTCAGGAGCAAAGGCAGCTGCTGCTTTCTGCCTAGGAAGTGGCACAACTGCGCAGGCAGCTCACCCGCTGCACTGTGCTGCATTCCCAGAGCTGGAAGTTCACAGGAGCTGCCCTGGGCTCTTTGGGACTTGGCCAACAAAGGTCCCTGGCCAGGAAGCGTGCCAGACGCTTCACACCTCACGTCAGATGCTATTTCAACAGGGTGCAAAGCAGCAGTCAGACTAAAAATACAGAGCAGCGTGCACAACTCCCTGGCACGGCGGGAGAGTAGGGAGCACAGAAGCATCAGCAGAAGCATTGCACATTGAGCAGATTGAGAAGACATGATGCTCAGGGAATGGGCTCCATTCTGTTGGGAGGAAACTGTGCAAGACCCCAAGAAAATACTTGGCATTTGGGACATGTTTCGCTTCCCCTGTGTGTGACTCCCCCCCCCCCCCTCAGCAAAGAGAGGGGAAGCAGGGCCACCCACTGAAATGGTGCAAGAGCTCTCCCATAGGATGAAGGCACAGGAAAACCAGGGTCCATCCCTCCAACCCCGGCTGTGGCTGAGAGTGCGCTTCCTTGCAGGGTCTTGTCACACCAGAGAAGCTCAGCTACAGCAGCAGCCCCAAGCTTCAGCGAGTCCTGCCTTCTGTTTCCAGCCGCCGCCGGGAAGATGCCTCCGGAACACGCACGTGCAAGGCATGAAGGCAAAAGCGCCCCCCCACCGTCTTTTGTTCCCAGCATTTGGTATCCAGAGAGACACTGCCACACTGCTTCCAGGCATGGAACATGGTACGCTGTTGAGTTGCACACGCTGGGTCGGGCTCCCCTTGCACACCTCGCTCGCCCCCTTCCGTGCAGAACGACACCTTCGCTCCCCTCCGCGCGCCACAAGCAGTCCCTTAAACACCCCCCCCCCCGCTTCCTCGCCCCCTCGATTTCCATTTGTTCTTTTTTTTTGCACGATCTCGACTCCCACTCCGTTCCCCCCCTCCCTTGCACACTCACGATTTCCTTTGCACACTCGCCCCCCTCCGGTCTCCCCCTGCATGCAACCTCTCCCGGGGGAGGGAGAGACGAGACCCCCCACCCACACCGCCCTCGCCCGCCAGCAGCAGCCCTCTCCGTTTACGCACGGCTCCCTCGGTGCCCCCCACCCCACCCCACCCCTCCTTGGGCCACCGTGCCCCCCTCCGCTCTCGCCCTCGCCCCGCGATTCACCTGACTTTGGCCGCCACCGACGCCACCGCCTCGTTACGAAGGGAGCGGCGCTTGGAGACGGCCGTGCCCATGGTGGTCGTCGAGGCTCATCTCCCCCGCCGCCGCGCCAAGCCGCCCATGCCGCCCCCCAGGGGCCCCGGCCAGGCTGCGAGCGCCGCTGCTCCGGGCCGCTCTCAGGCCGCCGCCGCCGCCTCCTCCCCGGCGGGCCCCGCGAGTGCCGCTGGAAGAAGAGGAGGAGGAGCCGCCGCCTCGCCCGGCCGCCCCTCGGCGCGCATCGCGGCTGCCCATTGACTGCAGCTCGGGCGCCGCAGGAGAGAGCAGGCGGGGCGGGGCGCGGCGCAGGAAGCCCGGGCGGCAGCATGCCTATCTTTGGGCCGCCAGGAGACGCCCCCCGAAGCCGACATCAGGAGGGGGAGGCCAACCGGCATAGCTTGGCGGCTCAGTACCGTCCCGGAGCTCCAAAAGCGTGGAGGAGGACGCCAGAGTGTCTCTGAGCAAGTGCAGAAAGCAAGTTCGGGGGGCATTTTAAAACAGGCATCAAATCGGAATATGACATTTCAGATAGATACTGGGCTTTTCGTACACTGTGTTATTCCAGATTTAATCACGGCAAAGCGGGGGATGCTGAAGAGGGCGGGGTAAGAATCAACGCATCCTCTGTGACTGCATGGCTGTAATGCGGCATTATAAAATAGCTTGGATAACTAAAAACCCCACTGCCATGGTTCTGAGCAGGTTGGCACAAAGGGAACTTGGTTGGGCCACTTTTATGGAGGGAGGGTTGATATCATCAGGACAAGGGAACAGAAGTTGATGGGTGGGATTAGACATCCAGTCACCCTACAACCTCCTAATGCCACCAGAGGGAGATTAGAGGAACAACTGCAGACTTTGCATCACTTTAAGATGAACCCTGGGTGAGGTAAAGGGAAGCCACAGCTAGGCAATGAGGCTCTCACCCCAGAATCATTGCCTAGACTCAAGCTTGGTTGAAATAAGGAGGTGCTCAGCCTCCTGAGCACCTGCAAAGTGCAATTTTGTCTCAAATGATAAGCGATGACATCCCAACAAGAGGAACACAGTTTCAGCCAAAGTTTAACTGCCCTATGGCCATCTACCACTAGGGAAGTGCTGATTATGTGCAAAGTGCAATGGCAACTCACACTTGAACAAACTGACCAACCACTTTCAGCTAGCACTCAATTTATCTTTCCTTCAAGATCCCCTAAAGAGCAGGAGTGCCTTCTGGTGTCCACTGACAACAGCCAGCCCGCAATTGTAACTATCTTTCCTTCACTAAAATCAACAGCCATCCTCTGTAGATGCACATTATGAGTTCACAGGAAGGCAACATCCTCCAGGAAGGCTTAGGTCCCAGCATCCCTTGCCCTGCAAGACAAATAGCCAACTGCAAGCCATCAGCCTAGAAGTGAATACAAAATGATGACGCAGAACAGTGGCAGAGCAGTGGTGCAGGGGCAGAACATGTCCTTGGCATGCAGAAGGTCCTAGGTTCAATCCATGCAATTGCCACTTAAAAGCATCAGGTGTTGTGAAAGACTGCTGCCTGAGACTCCTGGAGAGCTGCTTCCTGTACTGACCTACATAACCAGTGGTCCAACTTGGCTGCTTCATGTTTTCCGGTAAGCACCTCCAACTACATCAGTCTATCTAGCTAGGTATTGCCTGGTTGAACTGGCAGTGACTCTCCAGAGTCTCCAGGGGAGCTGGACCTTAGAATGGAAATTGGGCATGAGAGTTTATGAGCTGAACATGAAAGATTAATGTTTCACCTTCCAGTCTCCATTTGACTTCTGATTTGCCTCCCTCACAAAACAGCACCTGTTCTGGCTGAAGAAACATCCCAGGTTTGCAAGGAGAAGCCTTTCAGGCACAAGAACCCTAAGAACTGCTATGTCCGATGCTCAGGACAGGTATGAATATAGGGCGGGTGCATTCACCATATTAGTGTTGATTGCTCCGGAACTGTAGCAGAGCATTGGTGACTGGCTGGAGAGGGGGGAAAATTACTGGAGAAAGCCCGCTGACCCAGAAACATCTTCCCTCCAACATTTCTTAGGTGAAAATAGGAACAGCCCAGTTCTTATTTCAAAGATAACTGATGAATCATTTTCGAGATACGAAAGCTCTACTCTGCCTTCTCCATGATTTATTTAAACACTCTGCAACAGTTTCTCATCCATGGCTTTAAAAGCCAATACAATTTTGTTTTGGTTAAAAGTTTGTTAAAAGCATACTGCTGTTCAACGGTAATGCTGTCCCTGTCCAAAATATCTCTCTTCATCTACAGCATATGAAAAGCCAGGCTGCACACAGCATGGCACCTACGATGTTTGCTAGAGATGAGAGGAACATCATGGCAGGGTCTCAGTTACTTACTCTCAGTATTCCACCATTAAGAAAGGTACATCTTCCCATCAATCTTTGATTCTGATACATTTATTTTGTTGGCTGTATCTGCCCCCAGAATTAAATCCAAGCAAATGGTAACCATTTAATTTGTTATCCCTGTGGGTCCTTGGATCTATTAAACAATTTCATTATGTTGTGTGTTAATTTGCTGCTCACCCTCTACCTATATGTATGGACTGGTAACTTCCATTTCAATGTATCTGAAGAAGTGTGCGTGCACACAAAAGCTTATACCTTGAATCAAACTCTGTTGGTCTTAAAGGTGCCACTGGACTCAAACTTTATTCCCCATGCAGAGGTTTAACTTCTAGAGACGTTTGAAAGGGAATTGAGCCCTGAAGAATTATACTCTTGCAGGGCGCATGAGCATCATCTTTTACAGAAAGATTTTTGTTTTGTCTTATAGGATACAGAAATTAAAAAAAAGAAAAGAAAAGGGAAAGGTTAGTAAAGAAATAAAAAAATAACAAAGGAGACACACATACACCAGGAACTCATTTGCCTATTAGGCCACACACCCCTGATGGCAAGCTATGTTCCTGTGCATTCCTGCTCAAAAAAAGCCCTGTATATAGGCATCCACCCCTTCTTCGGTCTCAGAGCAAACAACCCATATATAACACTAACAATACATTCAGTTATCATCATAACAATACAGGTCTACTCCAAGTCTTCTGCCATTACTATTTAACCCCAATTTAAACATATTACTACTTATCCCCAAATTCAACATACATTAACTATATAAATTTAAACAAATTTTCTAAAAAAGGAACACCAATAAACCAAAATACATCCAATTATGCAACCAAGATAACATCTCTCATTTATGAATAACGTTAATTCATAAAATAATTATAGAATAATTAAATTTCTATATTTTCTTTCAAAGAACATGTTGTGTTCATTTTATATTTTTCACCCCCTTTACATCTTAACAAGGCACCTCCAAAAGCCAGAAATCATGACCAAACTGGAGTAGTGATTTACTAGGGACGGGTAGATAAAAGAAGGATCATCCCTGGTAAAAAGGGACTGCTGGAGCGCATGCCCTTCATTCATGCTCTGCTGTCTTTCCCAGTTGAATTATTTAGGTGTACACTTTAAATGTCTTGAGGGTGTACACTAAGCAAAATGTCACGGATGAAGACTCTCTAAGCAAGTTCAGCTGGAAAGGGGGTGGTGATAGCCTCATTTATGACAAAAGCCCACCCTTGGAGACAGTGCCTTGGCAGTGGTGGTGGTTGAGGCTCATGTATCTTGCTGCTGCAGGGAAGAGGAGCCTCAACAACCACTACAGGCACATCCTGCTGAAGGGTGGCATGACTGAACAAACAAGAAAAATCACCTTCTGTTCCTCCAGCAGGATCAGTTCAGGAACTGTCATTTTCTTTTTACCAGGAAGTGCAAGTTGTTGCGGTCGCACGCTGCTGCGGAAGCTAAGAGCTCCAATTTTTCTCCCTCTCCACCAGAAGTTCCTGGAAAATTAATCTCGTCAGGGCTCTAATGGAGGGGATGTTTGCTCGGCTGCGGGGCTTCTTTTCCTCTGAAGTCCTTAATTGACCAGACAGCCGAGAACTGCTGGCTGGCTGGCCTTCTCCAATTTCCTCCTCTGCAGCAAATCACCTGCAATTTGGACTCTGAACAGCAGCCCCCGACAATTGTCCAATTGTCAGCAGGTACACAAAAGAAATTACCCTGCGTGAAGAGCAAACAATGGAACCTGGGCCATGGCAGGTAACACGACAGCCGCCTTCCAAATGAACTGGAAATGATTCAGAAGAGACCCACAAAGACCACCAAAGGCCTAGAGGGCAAGCAGAGAATTACTAAAGCACACTGTTGATGAAGTCTTACTTCAGCGGTGGTATTATAAAACGGGATTACGTTTTGAATCCTTCTCCGCAGAGGCCCCTGGGACAGGATATGTCTGCACCAGAGCGCTTTGGCTGCATTTGGCTTTGTCTGGAATTGCTCCTCCTTGGCTCTTCTTGTCCCTGTTTGATCATGTCCTCCTTTAGTGCATTTGTAGCGTGCACGTACAAAAATTCCACAGGAGTAATGTAGGACAAGAGGTTCAATGTAGTGTTACTGAAAAATGTGCACTCAGGTGCCTACTTGAGAATATATTTGCTTGTGGATAAGCCTTTGCTGTTCCAAGCAGAACATGAAATGAGCCCTGAAAGATGGCAGGAATACTGAGCCTTCTTGGTTTAGCAGTTAAGAGTATCAGACTAGAATCTGGAATACCCAGGTTCGAATCCCCCCAGGCTGCCAAGGAAGCTTGCCGGGTGACCTTGGGCCAGTCACACTGTCTCAATATAACATCCCTCACAAGGTAATAAAATGCCTTGTGAATAGAATAAAAGGGAGACAGGGAGAGCAATGGCATCAGCTGATTCTGGGTCCACACTGGGAAGAAAGGTAGGCTATAAACAGGACTTTTTGTAGAAAAAGCCCAGCAGGAACTCACTTGCATATTAGGCCACACCCCCTGACATCGAGCCAGCCGCATTTCTGCTCAAAAAAAGCCCTGATATCCAAGTAAATAAGTAATGTCTAAACCCCAACTTTGCTTGCAGCAGGTTCCAGGTTCAGTCCCTGGTATCTCCAGTTCAGTGAGATGGAAGGCATTGAGAAAGTCCTTTCTGAGCAAAGCCTGAGAGCTGCTTTCACTCAGAGCAGACAATATGAGGCAGGCTGGACCAATGGCCTGACTCCTGCGCTAATCCTATCAAGTAGCAAGTTCACCATAGGCCAACTGCCAGTGTAAGGCAGAGCAGTCGCATGCATGGAGTGAAAATTTCTCATGAATGTTCATCCAATAAGCTACCTTCTTTTCCATGTGGATAATGTGGGGCACTGCAACAGTGGTGGAACCAAAGTAACACCTGCCAAAAAATTCACAAGCATACCTCCCTCGGAGCCTTGCAGATGTGTCAAAGTTTCTCATCATCTCAACAAGGCAGTGCAGTCAATCAGAGGCTGATGTGCCTATTCTCAAACCCGCTCATTAGAGGAACTCCAAATAACATCACTGGGGAAAATTATGCCAATCAGGAAATTTTGCATCTGTTTACTTTGTATGTTGTGATGGGAAGGGGGTGGGTGGGATCTGGGTAGGTTACTGATGTGCTGCAAGGACAAAGGCACCAGACTCACAGCATGTCCTGCTTGCCAAGGTCAGATTTGAAAAAGATTAGGGCAGATCAGGGGTGCAGAACACTGGTGGGTTATGGGAAAAATTAAGACAGAAGCTGGTAGGCGATAAGCAAAGCTCGGAGGAATCTGGCTAGCTAGGAAACACATGATCTAGATGTCAGAGGCAGTCTGATTAACAGACTAATGTTTGAGTCCAGTGGCACCTTTAAGAACAACAAAGTTTAATTCAGGGCTTCGTACACATGCACACTTCGTCTGGCTTTCACACACATGCACTCGTCTTCAGAATAATCTACCAACTCATAGGTAGAGTCAGAATGGAATATGTGTGCTCATGGGAGGAGGCTAACATAAATTTTTGTTAGCTAAAAGTACAAAACAGTGATCATGAGGTCACTGTTAATGCCACTTTTTCCTAACAGGACTGCCTGCACATTTAACAAATGCATAACAGGCAGAAATTCAGCTGGCAGACTCCTGGCAAAAGCTCAGCAGGTGCATTTGTGCTCATCACACCACTCTTTTGATGGCAAAGGAGTCTGGCAAAGGTGGTGACCCCGTTTATCAATACAGCTTTTAAAAAATGGCAAAGAGCTTTAACATCTTTCCCTCTGTCTCACACAACAACACTGCAAAGCAGGCCCGCATTCTTCACAATTGAGGTTGGGAGGCAACAATATGCCCAAAACTGTATGAATACTTAAAAGGTAGAGATTTTATCTCTGCAGGTGGATTTGCTTTTTAGACCTGCTAATTTACTATCTTTTGCAACTGTTCCTTCAACAGCAGCTTGTTCTGCAGAGCTTTAGCATCTAGCAGTTTAACTCTGTGCTGTGAAATCATTGTTGGCTGATGTCTGTACAGATTATGATGCTATTGAAGGTTTAAGGTCAGTTGTGAGTGTATTTATTGTATACATTACAATGGAACAGACTGTTCCCCTCCCCCGACTCTGATATTTGATGTGTTTTAGTTTCAAGGAGTGGAGTCCCTGCTGGTTAGTTTTGCTTGTTAGCTGGAATTGTGAACATAAGAGAAGCCATGTTGGATCAGGCCAATGGCCCCTCCAGTCCAACACTTGTTGTCACACAGTGGCCAAAAAAAATTCCCAAGTGCCATCAGGAGGTCCACCAGTGGGGCTAGAAGCCCTCCCACAGTGCCCCCCCCCGCCAAACACAAGAATACAGAGCATCACTGCACCAGAAAGAGTTCCAACAATAAGCTATGGCTAATAGCCACTGATGCACCTCTGCTTCATATGCTTATCCCATCCCCTCTTGAAGCTGTCTATGCTTGTAGCCACCACCACCTCCTGTGGTAGTGAATTCCACATGTTAATCACCCTTTGGGTGAAGAAGTACTTCCTTTTATCAGTTCTAACCCAACTGCTCAGCAATTTCATTGAATGCCCACAAGTTCTCGTATCATGAGAAAGGGAGAAAAGTACTTCTTTCTCTACCTTCTCTATCCCATGCATTATCTTGTATATGCGGACAGTCTGAGAGCCCATTTTCTGAAATTAATTACTCCCATCCTTGTATCTTCTAAACAGATGTTGTTTTGGCTGTGGCACAGTGGGAGAGGCAGAAGGTCCATCCCAGGTTCAATCCCCAGCATCTCCAGTTAAAAAAACCAGGTGGCATGTGATGTGAAAGATCTCAGCCTGAGCCAGCCTAGGAGAGCTGCTGCCAGTCTGAGTAGACAATACTGACTTTGACAGAGCCAAAGGTCTGATTCAGCATAAAGCAACTTCATCTATTCATATGCACGTGACTCTGCTGTGTGAACCTAAGAGCAGGAACCCAGGTTGTATCTTTTTCTTGCAAGCCTACGGGAATATCACAGGCCAAGCTGTTCCCCGCCCCCCGTAATCAGTTGGCAACCAGTTTCGTCTGGCAAGGACTTAAATGTCCAGAGTTCCTAAATTGGCAGGAGGAAGCAGACGTGGCAAAACACCAAAGCTTCTTGGCTGAAAAAAGCCTCTGATTCCACTCAGCACTCCCCCCCCCCCTCCCTGTTTACCATAACCCTCTTTCTCAACTTCTCAGCCTTTACTCTTCTGGGGAAACCAGCCAACAGAGCAATTAATGAAGTTTATCTCAGCCCTCCAGAGCTGACAGGATGGAGGGATGACAAAAAGGCCATAGATAAGCAAGGTGATACTTCGCCAGAGGTGCCACCGCAATGCAAAAGGGAGAATTTAACTCAGCCGGTGAAAAGTGTTATGTATTCTGTTTATCTGTGTTGCGGCTCCTGTCTTCCTCCAAGGAGCCAGGGCAGTATACATGGTTGTCCATTTTAGCCTTACAACAAGCCTGTGAGGTATGTTAAGCCCTGTGACAGTGACTAGGACAATGACCTAGTCATGACTGTCACAGATGTGCTGAGATTTGAACCCAGATTTCCCTAACCGCTGACTTTTCCAATCCTTTGGAATGCTGTCTTCACTTGCTACACTTAGAAAGTGTGCGTAAAACAGTTATATTGCAGGGAACATTTTGGTAAATTGTTTTGGAGGATTTCGCTGCAGTTTTTAAAAAATTCTCTATGCTTTCCATTCTGAGTATTTTAATTATTTGCACTTTAAAAGCTATTTTTTAAAATCCGATATTTAGTGAGTGCATTAATTTTTTAAATAAGAATCAGACAGTTGAATTTTTGTGTCTTTGCAACCAGGTATTAGCTGCTTTGAGCCTGAGTGAAATATGAATGTACATCTGAGCATTAGGGCAGCCATATTTGTTCCCCCACATAACCTGTGCAAAAAAGCAGAAGTATGGATTTATGCTTAAAATAGCTTATTTAAAGGAAGCTGGTGAGCAAATGTCTTGGCTAGCAATTATTTCTAGGACTACAGCGGAAACCAAAGATGTTGTGGTTAACACAGACTGTTCCTTGGTTTGTGCAGATGTCAGCAATTGAAATTTATGCAGAATCTTAAGTACAGAAAAGGAAAAAACAATTTGTTGCATATGCTCATACACTATGTAACTGATGTTTTTGTGCCTGGCAAATAAATCTTTAAAACTTGATACCCAGTTGCCTTCCTGTTTGACCATTGACTAGACAACAGATCTGGTGACTTCCACCACGAGGAGGTATGGTGGGAAATAATCAATAGTCCTACTCTGACAGCTGTGAATCACCATACCACACTGCCTTGTCTAGCCCTACAGCTTCAATTGGGCTGCTTAATATTCTGTGAACTTAGGCAGATCATGAAAAGGAGGGCAGGGAGAGGTAGTTGTGATTTTCCTGCATTGTTCAGGGGGTTGGACTAGATCAATGGCCCCCAAACTTTTTTTGGTGGCCCCCAAACGGTTTGGTGGAAGACAATTTTTCCACGGACCAGTGGGGCTGCTGGGGTTTTTGTTGCCCCACGCTGCCCCCCCCCCCATCTTTAAATAAGGAGTAGGTGAAAGTCTCTGCCTCACTCTGCAGCCGGGGGTCCCCTGGACTAGATTACCCTGAAGGTGCCTTCAAACACTATGATTCACCTTCAAGGATCTCATCTGCAAATAGCATTTTTAATCCTCTTTCCCCTTGTATGAGCTGAAGTGGTTACGGCAGAGATGCCTCTGTACTCACCTCTCATAGGAATGTCAGCATCCAGGTGGGGCCTGGAGATCTCCCACTTTTATAACTGATCTCCAGCTGACTGAGATCAGCTCCCTTGGAGAAAGTGGCTACTTGTAAGGGTGGACTCCATGACATTGTACCCTGCTGAGGCCCCTCCCCTCCTCAAACCTTGATCTCTTCTGGATCCACCCCCAAAGTCTCCAGGTATTTTCCAACACTGACCTGGCAATCCCACTCTCTCATATGTGAGCCAAGACATGAGGTAAGGAGAATGAGCTGCTAAAGTGGACTGAGGAAAGGTCTCTGCCAACAGCTGTCCACACAGAGCAGAAAGCCAAAGAACATTTTGGCTACCTCTCCTTGTGTGGGTGGTAGAATTGAACCATCATTGGCCCTTCAGGCTCTACCTCCATTAGACAAATTAACAGCCACCCAAGGAATCACATTGTGGTGTTCTTTTGTGTGTGAGCCTTCAGTGGACTGTCCCAGTTCCCAATCTCCCATTTTTTCCAATTCAGTCCTCACATCTGCATTTGAAGATTGTAATTCAGGGGTGCAAAAAAACTACTACAGTGAGGCCACAAGATTTAGTAACCGTGTGTGTACACACAATTTAAGGTTCAAAATCTCACCAATGGCAATGTTTTCCCCTGGCCAAAGAGCCTTTTGCTGATGCTAGAACACCAACGTAAGACTTTTGGGGGCAGAAGAAAGTACTGCCATTAGTGGAACAGACCTATGGGAGCCACACACTGACATAGATTTAACCATAGCTTTGCAGTTTCCCCCAAAAGTGTGGGCATCATCTTAATGCAAGGGAAGAGGCAGTGTGAGAACCAGAGGGCAGTCCCTAGGATTGTTTTAGTAGCAGCAACTCCTGGTTTGCTATGAATGAGATGTCAGTGCACAAATTAATGAGCTGGAGAAAAGTTAGAATCTCATGGAAAAATTACATGGGTGTCTGAAAGTAGGGGTATCTCTGCCAAATCTGGTTAGCAGCTGAGGTTCAGCGAGTCATTTTGGCTCTTTTTAACTTGCAACAGGAGCTCTGCTTTGATGCAGGAGCTGCTTTGATGCAGCAGCTCAGGTTAGGCTTCATTAGCTTGGAGGGAGATGACCTGCTTAGGTGCTTAGTACTTGCCAAGCTCGCTTTGATTACTAGCACCATTAAGAAACCTCCCAAGGAAATTAAAATGATAATGGGCACCAGACACTGGAGTTCTTTTGATGGATGTCCTCCAGGAGGCATTAAGACATGGCAACGTGGAAATCATTTTAAGTTTAATTACTGCAGTAGCAGAAAAAATTAATTGTGTTAACAACGATGACAACAAAAAAAGTCCCACCAATCCAGCTGGGAGAATATAAAACAGGGAGTATTACATGTCAAAATGGATGGATCTAGCAATAGAAGCTGGTGGAAGTTTAAAAAGACCGGATACACGTGATTATTTTTCTAATACTATTTAGCATTTCTAAGGACATAAGAGAAGCCATGTTGGATCAAGCCAGTGGCCCATCCAGTCCAACACTTTGTGTCATACAGTGGCCAAAACCCAGGTGACATCAGGAGGTCCATCAGCAGGGCCAGAACCTAGGATTGCTTTAGTAGCAGCAACTCCTGTTTTGCTGTGAATGAGACGTCAGAACTAACGAGCTGGAGAAAGGTTAAAACCTCAAGGAACAATTACATGGGTGTGTGAAGGCAGGGGCATCTCTGCCAAGCCGTTAGCAGATTGAGGTTCAATGAGTCATCTTAACTCTCCTTTCAACTCGCAACAGGAGCTCTGCTATGATGCAAGAACTACACACCATCCATGTTCAAAACACCTGTGCAAATTGTAATCTTTACAACAGCCTGATAAGGTAGGCCACCATTATTTGATTGCCAATAGGGGAGACTGAGGTCAAGAAAGAGAGAACAGTTAAGGTCTGCCATGTGAATTTGTAGCAGAGGTGACCTTTAAACAGGGAAGCTCCAGAATCATAGCTCATTCTCTTGTGAGTACAACACAAAGCGAGTTACAGCCTTCTAAGTTAATTAAGTCAATAGGTACAGTGCTGCTTAGAATTGTATCATTAGCATTACATCAGCTTTCAATACTATTTATATATTGGCAGATCATAAAAGCAGCATTGTGTGAAAAGTTTGCTAAGATTGTTTGAAGTAAGTCAACAAGGGATTGTTTCATCCAGCAGTTAAGAGTGCCAGGGTTTCGAGTCCCTCTGAGTTGTAGGGTTGTCCACTCTGTTTTGGGAGATTTGGGGTAGAGCTTGGCCAGAGGAGGGACCTCAGTGGGGTATAATGCCAGTTCACCCTCCAAAGCAGCCATTTTCCCCACAGGAACTGATATCTGTAGCTTGGAAATCAGTTGTAATTCTGAAACCTCCAGGCGTCATCTGGAGGTTGACAACCCTACACTAGTTATGGAGTTCATTTGGTGATCTGAGGCCAGTCACTCTCTATCTAACTCACTTCACAGGGCTGTTATGAAGATAAAACAGGTGGGGGGCATGCATGCTACCATGGCATGCCTGAGAGATTAAAAACAAGCTGGAGTTTAGTAGGAAACTGAGCAGCCTGTGATTTTGAAAATCCTATATCCTAAGGGAAATCAACCCTGACTGTTCCCTGGAAGGTCAGATGCTGAAGCTGAAGCTCAAATACTCTGGCCACCAAATGAGAAGGGAACACTCACTGGAAAAGATCCTGATGCTGGGAAAGGCACAAGGCAAAAGAAGGGGATGGCAAAAGATGAGATGGCTGCACAGTGTTACTGATGTAACTAACACGAATTTGAGCAGACTTCAGAGAATGGTGGAAGACAAGAGGGCCTGGTGTGACTTTGTCCATGGGGTCGACTGTGTGACTGAACAACAACAAAAATATCCTGAAAACTGCCACTTTCGTTAACAGAAACAAAAACTAGCCTTCATTAATTTTAAAATTGGTCAAGTTTCTAGACTTCCTCTTTAAAAATAATGCTTGAACACACATGGTCAATGTCTGGTGAGGTCCTGGAAGACAAAGGAACTGCTGAATATGATTTCCAACACTCCCCCAATAGCTCTTGGAACCTACCTATAGGTAGAAAAAACAGGTTTGAGAAGGCAGGGGGCAGAAGCCAGTTAACAAACTGCAGAATTCAGCAGCTAGAATTTTTCTTGGCTCAGATTTTGGTTGACCTTCATGCTGAACTGCAAATATAGACACCCAGCAGCACCAAGTCCTCCCAAACTCTGCCTGCAGTCAGCCATTTCACACTTGCAGTGTAAGCACTGGCAGATCTGGTTCCTGTACCTAAAGTCTCCGTTGACTTTTCACTCCCATGCAATGCCACTCAGCCCTTCCCCGTTCACCCCATATTTCAGCAAAAAAACAAAAGCGTGGAGGTGGCACCATAATCACCATCATTAGCCTGCACTTGTTTGGGGGTGTGAGTGTCAGAGTGAGGTGGAGACATCAGCCACGGCCTTTTCCCAGCTGAAAAGACATGGTTAGGTTCAGTTGTTTCTTCTGTACCAAAATAAGTTGGGTGGTGGCAGGTCTTGACAGTTTCCTGACTCCATGTGACATGAGAAAAAAAGCACAGATCTACAGATGCATGCTCAATGCTCTAGTATCACAGATGGAAAATGAGGAAGACAAAGATTTTACTGAAAGGAAACCAGTACATTAAAGATCTTAAAAACAGACATTGAGGAACTGAACATACTTCAGACAAGAATTGTCAAGAGCAGCCCAAAAGCCAGCAGATGGCTCAAGAGCCTCTTGAATACATATATGTGCATATAGGAAGTGGACTTCTACCAAGCTAGTCCCATCTAATTCAGCATTGCCTACTCCAACTGACAGAGAATGGTTTTTATGCAACATCACGCTCTACCTCAGATCATCAGGAAGTGAATCGGGGATACTTTATGTGCAAACCTCTTACTTATGGCCCCTCGCCACTAAATGCTATCCTATCAAACCATTAGGTCACCTACCTCAGCACTGTATATACCTACCAGCAAAGGCTCTCCAAGTTCTCCAAGAATCACTGGCCTAGCCTAATTAAACATTGTTGAGGTTAAGTACAGCGTTTAAGATTTAAAGGACTGCATGTTTTCATCATTTCTATGTCTCCTTGCTCTGCCTGATGCTTGACCAGAGCACATGAACTCATTATTTTTTTTATTAAACTTCCTTGTATTTTGAATGCTTGATGCCTGATCTCTGTAAGCACACCAGTCGATTTGGTCTTCCTATATCCAAAGACAGGTAAAGGAGGGCAGTGGGTGAGCTAGTCTTCCCTTGAGTACAATAGCTCAGAATTACAAAGGTGCAATTGAGAACCTCTGCACTAGCCAGTACGAACAAAGGGGGAGATACAGTAGGGATATCTTGAAGATTTGTTGGTGGTGTCAGCTGCTACCCAGAGACAAGTTTGGTACCAGCTGGGAGTGAGGGAAAGGGTATTGCTGAATGGAGACTTAGGTGAGTTACTTACAATTAACCCCAAGTTTTGCCAGTATGACCTCTTCTCCTTTTTGTGTTCTTGACTTTACAAGAAACCCATCATCTGCGAGGTAGACAGATCTGCAAATGGGCTGCCTGGCTTTGATATAATCAAAAGGAGAGTAGTCATGGCCTCATTGGTTGAAAAGGCCTAGTGCAACCTGGAACCGTTCGCATCAGGCACATATACTAGCAGACTGCAAGTATTTATCACCGTAAGCCTGCAACCAACTGGGCTGTTCCCATTTCCTGTCCCCAAGACATCTTTTCTCCCATTCTTCTTCTGTGGTAAAATCAAGGCCAATCAAAAGTTCTGTAAATGTTGGCAGGGCGGACTATACAAGCTGTCAAGGTCAGGTGTTTGCCAAGGACTCCAGGTGGGCAAAAGGCACAAAGCCACAGTTCTCATTTAGCACAGAACACCAAGATCCGAGATGGCTTGAGCAGGTTCTCCATTTGTACAACTTTGCCTCTTCTGGAGTCCAGGGAGAGGGCCTTCTAAACAAGCACCTGAACTGCAGCACTGATTTTTGGTTGGGCCTGTTTTACCAGCTATGTGAAAAACATTTCCTCCCCCCTCTCCCACCCCTGTCACTTTCAGCTTTTTGAAGAACTTTCCTTTTCCAATTATGGCAAATCAGACTCAGAGCATGAGCAAAATCAATCCACACTTAGAGACCAGCGTGGGGCTTGTCCCAACTCATCCATCTGCTTATTTGAAAGATGACAGAAATGCCACATTTGAATTGCATCTCCAGGAATCCAGTGCCTACACATTGCTTACATCTTTTTCTCTGTGAAACTCACCACAGTGTTCCTTGCCTGCCAGCAGAATGATTTTGACATTCCGTGTCCAGTTTCATCAAGCTGCGTGAGAGAACTGTTTGCTACTCTGTCCTGCTCATCTACTTGAACAGCAGATTCTCTGACAACAAAGGAACATTAAGAGTCAGCAAAAAAACAGCTGTTCTTTATATCAGGAAAGAAGCAAACCTCCACTCACTTCCTGACTGGCTGAGATGGGTTCACTGAGATATATTACAGCCATGTTAAAGTGGTGTTAAAGAGGACACTCACCAGCGTGAGATATTGGTGGAGAGGATGAACCAGGAAGTTGAAGCCAAAATCTTGTCTCTACCATGAATTTACAAGGTCTCTCTTCCCTGGCTTGGCCCTCATCTGCAATTTAGGCATATCTGGCAATCTCGGGGTGCTTTTGTTTGCATGTACTTATTAACACAAATATCTAGCATTGTTTAAGGGACTGATTCTCTTTCCCAAATTTTTTAAGTGCCATACATCTCGATGGTTTTATTACTACTTGTATTGGACCTTGTGCAGAATTTTGTACGGATTTCTACTTTATTGTTTCTATTAGTCATATAGTGATTTTAAAATTTGTAAGCCACTGTGAAAATTTCTTTTTTAGAAGAAAGTGAGGTTATTAATACCCAAAATAAAACACACAGTCCAATTTCCTCCTCCTCCCTCACACAACACAGTTCACTGCTCTGAGCACAAACAGAGGTGATGGTAGGGTGGGTTGGGGAAACAGACAGTTTTTGTTAACGGAACAAAGTGATTTGGTTACTGATTCTTTTTTTAATTTTAGATGTTCAGAACAGAGACAGACTCAGTCGTAAGGCATCTTCCAAGGGTTGGCTGAAGCAGGAAGGAAGCAAGCATCAGACCAGGCAAGGCACCTAGGGCAGTTTTGGAAAGGCACAAAGGAACTGGGCTGCTCTTTGCCGGCCTGCAGCAGAGAGCAGGAAGTGATTCCCAGCGAAGGCACTTCAACTGATCCCAGGGGAGGTAGCTGCAGCTGCCAACTGAGATGGCTCCCAACAGATGGCTTCGTTATTACACTGTGTCGGAAGCAAGTAAGGAACATCCTGATTCATTTACGTGTTACTGATCGGCTAACTGCCAGCTGTACCTCTCCTTCTCTGTTGCAGATGCCAGCAGGAGAACTAAACAAAAGTTTAAGAGTGCTGAAAGCTGGGCCTCCTTCAAAGAGAGGGGAGTCTATTAGGCTGCAGACACAGTCCGTCTCAGCCTCCCTGGCCCACCCACCTCCTGCCGTTCTCTTGTTCATGGAACAAAATGACAGTCATAAATCCCACCCCCCCACACACACACACCCATTTGAATCCCCATGGGCCAGTTCCCCCCAGGCCACATGCAGCTATGCCCCCAAAAGGAAGGCGGTTGAGTATTGGCCCTTCGGCAAGAAAGGAAATGACACAGCCATCTCTCAACCAGGCACGTTTGTAATGGCGAGAAGAGAGCATGTGGCGGGGCCTCCACTGCTCAAGAATCCCACGTCATATTAGCTCAGCTCTGACACACTGCTCGCCTGGCTATCCTGGCTGGCGATGCTGACACGCTTCCGTAGTTGGACTTCATGGTCCTGCTGGGGGCAAGAAGAGAAGAGGATCTGTTCAGCCAGGCATGTGAGGGCCTGTAAGTGACTTTCAGGTGCCTTGTTCAGCTCATGCTCTATGCTGATAAGGTAACTGCTTCAAGCAAAAGTATAAGCTCCGTGGAGCAGCAACCTGTCATTTTGTACTCTACAAAGGCACTAAGGGTACTAATTATATCCATATAGACTAATGCAATAAGTAAAAGAAAGTGTACAAATAAAATTGTGTTCTCTCCTGTTCTTCTGTGATTGGACTGTGCAAAATCCAGCAACCAGAACTCTCCCACTGCAATTTAAAAACAAATGCACATATAGATTTCTGATGCTTAGGGTCATGAAACTTGGAGCTTAAAAGCATGTGAAAGGTGCTTGGTGAACTCTCAGAATTCCCGAGAAAATGTTATGTATTTCTCTATCCTGCTCTGCCTGAAAAAACTCAAGTGGTTCCCACCCTGGCACTGCAGTTGCAACTTTAAAAATTCCCAAAAGCTGTTCTGAAAACTGTAAATATTTGCTTGTCATGCCTGTTTTGTAATTCTGTTTCTGCTACACATTGTAAGCTGCTCTGAAACTCCTTTGGGTAGTGAACAGCGGGATATAAATCCAATCACTTCTTCTCCCCACTCTCCCCCAATGAGTAGCAGAAACAGAGTCAAGTGGACAAGGAGCTATGCAGAACACTGAAGCCACCCACCCTTAGACCATAGGACAGCCAACTAGATCCATCCTCTGCCACCTTGTAGCTGTGGAGATTTCACCTGCTTTACAGGTGGAAAGACTAGAAAATGTCTTTAGTTTGAGCAGAAACCTTCAGGACTTGGCCCCAGAGCCCATTTCCAGAGTTCACTCCAGTACCCTGGGAAGCAATGGAACAGAGAGTGACCCCAAGAACATGCATAACACTTTCATCTTGTTACTGAGAACCAAGACATGGCTTCCAATGAGACCGTAAGGCATCAAGTTTCTTTTGAAGACTAAGCTGTGGCCATCATCTAGCTCTGCGCACACCCATCAGTTGTTATCTTACGGAGTCAGAGTCCTCTTCAGTCTGGTTGCTTGCAAAGTTGACATAATCGTCTTTGTGGCTGCCGAGAACCTCCTCTTCATACTCTGTCTGATAGTCAGATTCATCTAAACACGAAAGGAAGAGGGAGAAACTGTTCCAAGGTAGCAACAACATGAGGGGAGCTAGCAGCATCTAACAAAGCCTAGAAGATTCATCTTACAACTGGTTCCACAGAATGGCATTTTAGGCATTTGAAGAAATCATCATGACTTTGGCAGGGGACAATGGGGCTGCTTGAAGACTGGGACCGATTTCACACTAGGGCTTGTTCCGAGTGGAGAGTCCTTTTGATCCTGGTGCTTCTCTCCATTTTCACACAAGTTGCCCTGGAGCTGCGAGTTGGTGCGCTGTTCTCCCAGGGCAAACAGAAACCACTTGGAAGAGGATCCTGCTTGCTGTGGAAGAATGCCACGCCAACTTGCAGCTCCGGGGCAACTTGTGCGAAAACGGAGAAAAGCCCCAGGAGCAAAAAAGCTCTCCACCCGGAACAAGCTTTGTGCAAAATCAGTCTGGGAACTTTGCTTTTAATTATATCCCACATTTTAGCCATGGCTGGCTATCTGTGTGGTTTACAAGAATTAAAACACTCAACACAAATGGATGATGTATTAAAGCTACATGGGACTGTGGACAGCAGTGTCTGCTGGCCTCCAGCTGCTGACAATAAAGCCCAGATTCTAAGCACTTCCTTAGAAGGATCTGGAGATGGACACCATTAAACAATTGAAGTTTCCACCTTTTCAGGCATCTAAAGTTTCATCTCTGCCACTTTTTCACCTCCGACACCACCCTGCCAAAAAAAACCATACCAAAATGGATCATGAGAGTTTTAGAAGCTTGCGTCAGAGAAGGTAAGCTCACCATCCACAACAGCAGCCTTGACTGGCTCAATTCTGGATACTATTTCTGCCAGATCTGTGAAAGAGGTTGTGGGACAGGACACAATCTGGATGGAAAGACAATGACAGTTGTGTGGTTACTGCAAGGGCTGCTTCACATGGTTATATTCCCCCGCTCAACACTAGAACTCAGCCTCATGGTGGAAAATGCAGCTCACAGTGGAACATTAGAAGAATATTCAGTTGACCATTGAGGCAACAGAAGAAATGTGGAGGGTTGGGAGAGGAGGATCACAGGAGGTCTACATTAGCCAAGATGCCACCACCTAGCAAATAAGACCATTGGAGCAAAAACCAAGATGCTGCTGTTTGCCGCTTTTGCAAATTTATCTCATGCAGGAGACTAAAAAGCAGCAACAAACAGAGCCTTGTCTTATCCCACCCCCGAGATACTCACAGCTGTGGGTTTGGTTTGACAAAGCTCCTGCCTGTCCTTCAGCATCTTGTCCAGGACACCACTCCTGCACCAGACGTTAAAGACTGTCTTTCCATGCTGATAACCCACTTCCTGGAAGGACATTGAATTGTCAGTCATGACAGCTGAACTGGGATCATGTGCCATGGCCAGATCATGTGACAGACATGCATCTCCCTCTCCCCACAGTATTGGAATGCTGATCCTCCTCAATTGGAGTGGTGTGTAACTCACACACACAGATTAGATTTTTGTGCTAAGATATCCAAATTCTGAAACCTGCATGAATTTAGGCCATTTGAAAAACTGTACATGGGTGCTCTTATTTTGCATCATTTATCCTGTCTCTGCTAATTGTGGGAGGGGAGAAGAGCACTAAAACCTTATTCAGCCATCTCTCTGTATTCTGAAATGCCTAGGACACTGCCCCCATGCTATTAATATTTATAATGAATGCAGGAGCTTGGCTCCCAGTACTACATTGCCTATTTTTCTGTACTCAGTCCAGTCCACAATACACCATTTCCACCAGAGAGGTCCTAGGGTGTCCTTTTAGCAACAAATTGTCCTGGTTTGGATAATTTAGCTTAGCAAATTGTCCTGGTATGGATAATTTGAGGCTTCCAAGTCAACAACCCCACTTAACATCTTCACTCCCCTGCCCTATCAGCTTCTCCTTCCCCCAACACACTCCCTGCTCAACTGACACAGATTTCGTTGAACTTCCCGAAGTCCAGGGTGCCGTAGCGGTCAATAGGTGGCCGAATGTACTCGCAGTAGTCACTGTTCTTGACCATCTCCAGCTGCCGTACACAGCACACATAGGCAAGTCGGGTCTGGATCTCGGCCATGTTCGGCACCTATCGAATATGGAAGGGGAGAGTCGTTGTGACGGTCTTTTTTTGTGAGGAAGCAGAAGATTGCACAATGCCAAATCCAAGCAGAATTGCATCACTAATATATAAAATGGTTCAGCAGAAGTGCTGTCGCCTCCTCTATGCAAAGAAATATGGGACCTGTAGTTTTGTGAGCATTGTATGTTTACCAGCTTCCAAATAAATAAATCTCCTGGTTCCCTGGAAACAATGCTCTGCTTGTCTCAGGTAACCAGGCTAGTAGTCATTATGAGTCATCTTGTTTGAAAACTCTAGGAATACCTTCACTTTCTCCACAAGGGGGTTCCACCGTTTCCATAGCAGCCACCAGCCAGAGAGGGCATCGCCATAATTGGTGAGGTTCGTCTCATCCCTACTCCCCACGTCAATGGCAATAACCACTTTCGCACCCATGGACCTTGCGACATCCGCTGTTGGGATGACAAGGGAGAGTCATTTCCTGCTACCCTTCCCCATGACCCATCTGTTTGGCAACATCTCTACTATATTTTTTCCAAGCTAGACATCTGTGGGCAGTATGCCAAAGAGGGTCATTTTACCTCTTGTACACATTTGTTCAGTCTCAGCGGAATTAGGTAATTTATATCCCCTCCTCTGTTCCCAGAAGTTGCTTTTAAACCAAAACATGAAAAGTATCTCTTAAACAGAAAGGCCTTTCACAGAAAAGCAGTGACTCAGTGTCCCCTAGGGAGGCAAGTGTGAGAAGGTAAGAGGAAAGTGAAAAGCAGCTGTGAGAAAGAGCCATTTCAGATATCAATGCGGGGGAAAGAGAGGAGAAAATATTTAAACTTTAGCAAGGTGTAAAGGAGTGCTGTGGGATACATTCAAGATTAAATGGGTTTAAAACAGCAATACATTTTTAAGAACATTTGTTAATGATATCCCCTTAACTACAGCAATATTATCCACATAAGGTGAACACAGCAAAGTATGCAACCTGGTATGTCAGCCTATCTGTTTATGAGTAGTTTCCCCAACTACATTCCAGGAAAGTCTGTGGTTCTTCAGAAGGTTTTTAGATGAACATATGAAGCTGTCTCATACTGTCAGACCCCTGATTCATCTAGCCCAGTTTTTGTCTCCACCAGCTGACAGCGGTTTTTCAGGATTTCTAGCAGAAAAAGGTCTTCTGTAACACTGATTATCCAAGATCTTTCAACAGTAGATACCAGGGATTGAACTTGGCACCTTCTGAAAGCACACCTGGGATTTTCTGTATGCATCGTTTACACTGTCTTGCATGGGTGCAGAATGCAAGTTAAGGAAGTTACATGAGTACCAACATTGCCATTTTGCAGGAGCATCATACTACAGGTGAAGCATCTCTCACTGAAACATTGATTTGAAGCCACAGACATCCCAAGTACAACTCAGTTATGCCCAGTTCTACTGTGTTTAGCTCCGAGTCTGCCTCCCTCCTCTAAACACAGGAACATACAAAACTGTCTTATACAGTCAGCCCTAACTCAGCACTAATTCAAGGACTAGCTGCTGCAGGAATCTCAGGCACAAAACAGTCTCTTTCAAACCTGTTACTTGAGATCCTTTAACTAGAGTTGCATTGGAGTGAACTTGGCACCTTCTGAATGCAAAGAAGGTGCTCTAGCACTGAACCACAGCCCTTCTCTAAAGGGTCCTCAACTAGCCTCCCTGAATGGCAGCCCTGATCTTTCCTTGGACTGGCCAATCAAAATAAAGAGCATTTAGTGTGTTTTAAGTACATTCTTGACTCACATGGAGCAACCATGTGGTCCAGTAGTCCTGGCCACAGCCCTGTGTGAACAGACTGTGTGTGTGCCAGAGTATCTTACAATGCACAGGAGGTCCTCAGCCGCCAACTCAGTGTTGAGAGATTGAAAGCTTCCAGGATATCATAACATTCAGAACCAGTGCGTTTGCAAAAATGAAAATAGTCACATTAGCTGAAACGGGAGGACAAAAGATGACTCCCTCAAACAATGCCCATGGCTGTGAGCTTGCTTCCACAGAGTTTGCGACTGGGATGGTGGTGAACAGTGGTGGATGTGTCCCAGTCTCTCCATCCCACCCCAGTCATCTCTGCAAAGGACACAGGGCATGGCATTAATCAGGACTCTGGAAGCTTAAAGAGGCATGAGGCCCAAAGCATGGTACAAGAGCCTATGATGCAGCCACGTGAATCAGAGCATCCATGGTTCAGTGATACAGCACCTGCCTTGCATGTCAGAAGGTCCCAGGTTGGATCCCTGACAACTCAAGTAAAGAATTTAAGATAGAGAAAGGAAGAGATACTTCCAGGCAGAGTAAACTAACACTGAGCTATGTGGAACAGTGAGTCTGACTCAGTAAGCTTCAGATGTCCAAGGGAGAGGGCAGCGCTTCTTCACCCCTGTCTTCCTTTCTCTATAGCAGATAAATGGACAGCTTCTAGACAGCACCATGCCCTTTGCAGAGGCACCCCCACCCACCCTCACAAAAAGAGTCTAAAGTCTATTTGCCAACAAGATTGGAATACAGAAGCAGCACTCTGCCCTCTGCCTAGCAACTGTCAATTTATTCTACTTACACCATATAAAACCTCAACCTCTGTGCGGGCCTGGTCTCTCTTCTCCCTGGCCCTTCCCCCCAAGACTTCCCTGCCACTTCATAGCATTGAATGGACAGAAAGCAGGTCCCTAGGCTTGAAGCAAAATCCATCCATAAATTGGAAGCAAAATGGCAGGGTCAATGGGCAGTGGCAACAGCACCTGGAAGATTGTTGATGTAACCCCCATCCATCAGGAGATGCCCGTCTTTTGGATCACAAAGAGGGGGCAAGTAACCGGAGAGGGACATGCTGGCCCGGACATACCTCCAAAGGCAGCCTACAGACAAAAACAGAAAGAAGACCTGGTCTCTCACTGATAGAAAAAACCAGCAACAAAGCTATTTTAATCTGCACCCCCCTCCAATTACTTGGAGATGAAGGAATACAGTGGTGGGATCCAAGTTTAAATCCGCACACCGCTGTGAAGACTTGAGCCACAGCTCTGTGTCAAACCTGCATTACAGGATTGTCGTTAGTACAAAAGGTAATAAAGCCTCATGAACCAAGTTCCTTGAGGGAAGGAGGCTCATGTTTCTTGCACTGAATGCGAACCTGAGCTTGTGTGACACCATGAATGATATTTGTTGGGGAAGGAGTTGTTTTGTAGTTGGGGAAGGCCAAGCACTGGATATTCTAGCAAATTGAGAGAACTAGCAATGGCTTCTCAGTTCCAAGTATCAATCTCCCTTTCCTCCTGCACCATCTCCTTTACCCTCTGGTATGGCTAGCAAGCAGCCAAATAGCATCCAATGGAAATGCTTTGGCCAGCAATCCACCATTCTCTGAGCCAGCTCAATGACTTCTATTCAGAGATGCACAATGAGGGAATTTATAACCATTAAAAGCAGAGTGGTTTAATCAGCACAAGTGGATTGGCTTTGTTCCCCACAGAACATGGTGATACCCAAGACTTGCTCCCTGAAATTCATTCTGTGAGGCCCATCTCAAAATGCATCTCCTGACAGCTCAAGTCTGAATATCTGGAGTGGAGAGTAGGGGGGTCCAGGTGTGCAATTTTTATCTGCAAAAAAAAATGTGCCTGTGAGCCCAGGTCTGCCCTGAGCCCAGGCTCATCTTTCTGAAACAAAGCAACCCCTTAAATATATATATTTTTTGCAGCAGCCTATGCTGGGGCTGAAGAAAAGCAGGAAATATTGTGTGTGTCTAATCATAAGTATTAAGGGTAATGCATGCCCACTGTAACCTGACTGGAGCCAGAGGGAATAAAGCAGTCCAAAAAGCCCTAATTAGTTAATTACAAGTCCAGACTGTTAAGCATTTTAATAGCTGTTTCAGGCCTGTGGAGCTCAGATGTATTTTTTCCCTGCAGCTGTTTCATGATATATTTTTTAAAAAACAACCAAAGATCCCCCACACACAGTTTTTATGATGATGAATCCAACTATTTATTACATTTTGATCCTGCTCTTTCTCTAAGAAGATTAGGGAGGCATATATTGTTTTCCTCTCACAACAATCATGCAAGGTTGCTTACACTGAGAGCAAGCGACTGGCCCAAGATCACCCAGTGAGCTTCATAGCGAGTAGGATTTGAACTTACATCTGACACTCTGAACCAGATGGGACTTCTGAAAATCTGATTAGCTAGTTACATGTGGCTCTTTTACACATATTGTGTGGCTCTTGAAGCCCCCACCACTCCACTGGCCGACTTGGAGAAGGCATTTGTCTCTTTAAACCACTTCTCCAAGCCAAGCAAGTCAGCAGCTTGGAGAACACATATAAAGTTAAAGTTGCTTTCTTTCCATCTCTCCCTCCCTCCTATCATCTATCTGCTTTCCGGCTCTCAAACATCTGACACTCATGTCTTGCAGCTTTCAAACATCTGATGTTTATTCTATGCGGCTCTTACATTAAGCAAGTTTGACCACCCCGTTTTAGTCTGTTGCAGTAACAATAGCAAAAGCCCAGTGGTACCTTAAGGACTAGCAACATTTATTTCAGTATGAGATTTTGTGAGTCACAGCTCATACCCTCAGATATGCAGAGATCAGACTGTAATTTTCCCCGTAAGACTCTCCCCAGTACACTCTTCCCTACACTAATCTGAAGATGCAAACTCAGTCTAATGGAAGCTCATAATGAAATGAATGTTGCTGGCCTTTAAAGTGCTATTAGACTTTTGTTTTATTAACCTAGTTATAAAGCCTTTTCAGCCCTATTTAGCTTTAACACACCCTGTAAAAACCAGTGTTTAGACTACTGGTCATTGCAAACACTGCCACCTTCAGAGGCAAAGAACAGCACGGCTCAGAACATCATAATCTGCAAAGTCATGAATCATCAAGAGAGCAATAAGAGGAAGCAACCTGCACCTATCAGAGCACATTTCCAAAGCAGTCCTACTCTTGTTGAAATGCAGGTTCCTCAAGTGGCTGGTTTAACCCTCTAATGTCCCTTACAGGGCTGCGGCAGGGACAGCAGCAGCTCTCAGAATCCATAGTGCAAGCTTGAATGATCAGGTCACAGCTTGAATGACCAGGCACAGGCCATGTCAAATACAACCAAGGAGACCTTGAAACAAATGCAGTGTTGTGATATAGAATGGCCATAGTTGCTACAGCTTAAAAAAATATTGTACACATCTTGCCATCTCTTTAGGAGCAAGGCCCACCGAGCTTCGGCTGCCCTTGGCTTGGGAACCCAGATCTGCTTACCATCTGTGTGGACCCTCATTGCTGAGGCTGTGATATCTGTTGTGATGGTGAAATAAGGAATCCAGAGGTCCTGCAGTAAAAAAAAAAAAGGACTTAATTAAAACAGCCAATCCACAGAGGAGATTGCCTGCTGCATCTCTGTATGATTTACTGGACAAGGAGGAGAGAACACAAATGGCCTTTGCTGAGGACAGGCTACAATGTTGCATTTTCACTGGGCATAACTGGGCTGTTACTGCAGAGAAGAAGCAGCTTTACCTGCCCTCAGAGGAAGCTGTCCATTGCTGTACAGGTCGGTACTCTGGGCCTGCCCTCTGTCAATCAAAGTTATGCAGAAAACACAGGCAATGGGCTGCACTGAGGGTGGATAGTCATTAGTTTGTCATAGTCTGAAAGTAAATCTCTTTAGGTGTAGGAGCAGAGCACTCCAGTTTTAACTCACAAAAAACAACTATTCTGTTATCTGGATCAAATCAAATTTCTGCACCCTGCCACTTTTAAACGCAAATCTAAGCGGTAAAGTTTTCATGAGGCACAAAGAACTGATAACGGGGGTCCATGAGGAAGGATTTTTGGTGGAGAAGATGGGCCTAAAACAGTCTTAAATTAAGCCAAGACGCTCATGAAGATGAGCATGCTCGCAGTTCAAAATATCTGTAGCCCCAAAGTTCTCTAAGCAACAATCAAGTTAAAAGAAAAATATATTTTAAGGAGCATTAAGGTCAGAGTGGGATTATATATAAACAACAAACCCCCTCCAATCTGGACTGAAACAACTTAAATCCGGAATGTACATCACTGCATATGCAATTTGTCCTTGAAGCTGAAATATGCTGTCACAGGGTGTTTTGTTTTTCTTGCAGAACACAATGGATCAAGACAGGTTAAGAAGCAACACAGCACACCCTGTGTTCTTGGTGCCTGGGGTGGGGGGGAACAGTGGGAGGGCTTCTAGTGTCCTGGCCCCACTGGTGGACCTCCTGATGGCACCTGGGTTTTTTTGTGGCCATTGTGTGACACAGAGTGTTGGACTGGATGGGCTATTAGTCTGATCCAACATGGTTTCTCTTATGTACACCAAATCTGTAGCAGGAACTCTTTGAAAATGGAGATTACTTACCTGAAGGGGCATTTTTTTAAAACAAAACATCAATCTGAACACTCAAGTCATCCCTGTGATAAAAACTGCAAGGCAGGAATGACTTAGGCCAATGTTTGCTTTTGTGGATAACCTCTCTGCAGATAAACTACGTACTGCATTAACTAACCAGACTAGCTTCCAAAGACACTCCTACAAATACAGGGTTCATTTGCTAGCCAATCTAGAATCTCCAGGATATCCCTCACCACCTTAAGTTAACTCAGGGGTGGCCAAACTGTGGCTCTTTCACAAATATTGTGTGGCTCTCAATGCCCCCAGTGCCTTGTTGGCCAGCTTGGAGAAGGCATTTGTCTCTTTAAATCACTTCTCCAAGCCAAGTCAGCTGGCAGCTTAGAGAATGCATTTGAAGTTAAAGTTGCTTTCTTTACACCTCTACCTCCCTCGCTTCTCCCTCCCCCATCTATTTGCCTGCCTTCCTTCTTTCCCTACGGCTCTCAAACATCTGATGTTCATGTCTTGCGGCTCTCAAACATCTGATGTTTATTCTGTGTTGCTCTTACCGTAAGCAAGTTTGGCCACCCCTGGGTAACTCACCACCTTAGCAAAGAGCCTGAAGTTCTGACCATAAACTCCATGCATTCCAATAAGCTACACAGTGTGCAAACAGCCATTGGTCTCCTCCACCCGACATGCCAGCCCAGCAGCTCCTGAGGATATTGCAGACTGCTGTTCCAGTGTTACTGTTCATAAAATATGCAGCAAAGCCAGTCTCTTACCTCAATCTGTTTGTCTTTGAAGATATTGCTGATGCCGTTATTGAATGAGGCTCCAGAGAACATGGAGGTGATTGGGTAAGTCAGATCTAAGACTGTTTTAAACACTGAATTCATATTCTTTGAAAAGAAGAACAAGAAGAGATGTTTCAGTAATGGGGGTATTGAATCCTGAAAATCCAGGGAAAACTGTCTTCCCCTTGATCTAATTTAGCATGATGATTTTGAAAGAAGCAGCAACAACTAAGAGTGTGCAAATGGAAACTGCCAAGCTGATGAAAAGACTGATATTTTGGATACTGGATGGGATGGCAGTATCCAATACAAGTGCAATCTCCCCAATGCAATTCCTTAGTTCAATATTACCACTCCTGGTAATATCAGAATTGGGAATCCTGTTGGGAAGGCAGGAATGGCTTGCAAGGAGGAAGCATGCCCTACAGTTGACTGGTAATGCTACTCTTTTAATGTTTAAAGGACTATTATTTCCTTGGGCCTCCAAATTGGAGAGATGGCAAGGTCTACCTCCCACAGGAAACTAAATTAACACAAGTGGGAGACTTGCAAGAAACTTGCATGGGGAAATTATCCCCTTTGCTTTTCCCTCCCCCTTCCCCTGGGAGTCTACGCAGGCTCCCTCTGGCATCCCTCCCTCCCTTTCTTTTCTCTCCCACCCCCTCTGTCCTGGGCCACCTGGCCCCCCAGCAGCACCTCACACTGAGCCGTTGCTCACTGTCACTGCTGGAGGAGCAGGCCTAGGCTGACCAGCAGCAGTGGAGGAGAAAGAAGCAGCTGCAGGGAGATCCAGAGGAATGCTGCACCTTCATCTCAGGCACTGGGCAAGGTTTGGGGTGCATCCCAGCTTGGCTGAGACACCTCCTTCCCACACCAGGCAAAGCGAACCCTTCACATACCTCCAACCTACAGATTTAGATACCTGCACAGAGAGGTCATGTTGGGAATTAGATATATAGATTTAAAAGGCTATTTCCCTGGGGGTACCCCTTGGCCACTGGATACCAGGTCTGCATCATAGGAAACCACATGCTTTAACATTTAAAGACCTGTGCACCACTGATCACCTGGGAGTTATTCATTTCTCTCTCTCATTTTCATTCCACATGGGAGAACTGGGAAGGGAATAATTAGTTTAAATAAAAATATGGGAGCATTTCCCCAATATTTCTCGAATGACTTTCCAGAACGTTCGCAATACTTCTGTTATTTTTATTACAGTGATACTCACACCGTGCTTGATACAGAATTAAAGTGATATTTTTTCACATAACATGCCCCTGGCAGCAGGAAATCACTGCTATTTCATCTATGTGTCATTGCATGGCCACCTTAAACACAATCCCAAAAGCAAATACCCACTATCAAGTTCCATGGGGGAGGGGGATCGCATGCTTTTGCGGGAGTATCTTTGCTGCCCACTTCCTAGTAAATGACATTATACTGTTCACACACTAGCAGGCCCTGCTTGTGAAGTTTTTACTGCTACATGATAACTTTATTATGTACTCAACAAACCAAGAGACGGACCACGATTTGAGCTGCACCTGGAATGCTAGTTGCTTTAAATGTCACAGAAGCCAAAGCAACTCAGTTCTATTGACCCTGGAATTTAAACTCCATTCCACAGCTACAAGCAAGGAAAGTTGTGATTCTGCTCTCACAGCTTAGCAAACATTTCAGCCTAGCTCATCCAGCCAGAGCATTCTGTTTTTCTAGTCCTAAGCACATGTGGCTGGTGGATGAACATGGGAATGACAGGCATGGCCTGAAAACAGAGATTCACAAAGGCCTTCCATTTGTTATTTGGTAATCCCAGTGACCTGGTTTCTGTCGCTTCCCCTGACACACAAAGAGCAAGAGGTTAACAGCTAAAAATACCTAAAAGCCTTTCTGACCTGCAGTCATTTCTCATCTCCTTTTAGTGAGGGGGAAACAGGTGGGAGCTCTTTAGCAGAGGCAGGAGACAGGCCAAGACAAAGGGGCAACCCAAGGCCAGGCTGTTCTCTGGCTCACAGCCCCCTTTCTGCAGCCAGACCTTTTCACAGCAGTGCTAGGTGTCCTATGTTCCAAAGGAACCCAAGCCACACACCCAAAATAAAAGTCAGGCATGGGCTGTCTTTCAGTTCCTAGTGCTGTCACGTAGCTTGCATTGACACTTGGGCTGGTACACTAAAGCTTCTGCTGCAATTGTAAAGTGGAGCAACCATCGGCGCACTGCTCAGTTCCAGCTTTGCTAAGAGCAAGACCCTTGCCATTTGCTGCCCTGGTCCTTCCCATTTCTGGAGCAGGTCAACTACAGAAAAAGCAAGGAGGGCATAACCCCCAGCCCAGAGACACAGTCTTTTTGTGTTAGCTGCCTTGGAAACATTAAGCCATGAAATCAACACTGGCCCTGCAGAAGTAGTTTTTGCCAGTGTCACTACAACACAAATTGCCACGTGGACACCTGGAAGTACCTCTTACCAGAAGAAAAAAAAAAAGAACAGCTAATTCAACTCTTTTTTTAAAACACCAGATGTAAAATCAAGGCACAAGAAGACCTCAGCTGCTTTCCACCTCCCCCCCCCCCCCCACAGCATCCTCCACTTGCAAGAGAAGATGGAATGCATTATGGGGTAGAGAGAGGAACACCCACACAGCTAGCTCCAAAGAAGATGGATGTCATCCTTCTCCCTCCACAGGAGAGGCTGAGGGGAGCCCACTACATTGCTCTCCTCTCTTTCATTTGGAAAGAGCATGGTTCAGTGGCAGAGCTGCTTCATATGCAAAAGGTCCCAGGTCTAATCCCTGACAGGTCCGGTATTGGGGAAGACCTTTCCCTAAGATCCCAAAGGCTACTGCTGCCCAGAGTGGTGTGGGAGAGAGAGAACAATGGTCTGACTCAGTACACGGCAGATTTGTTATAGCTGAATTGCTGAAAGTGGGTGCCATGCTGCAGGACTCACAGATATTTCGCACATTCATCATTTTTCCGTAATGGAAAGAACCCCGCACCACTCTTGGCTTGACCAATCCCAATTCAGATATGACCCATCAGGCAACAAGAGCAAGGCAATGATGGAGAGAGTCACAGTTCCTCTGCAGACCTCTTTTTTCTCAATTAAGCTCTATGCCTGACAGTCCATCTTGGAAATCCCCATGAAACTAATTCTCTTTCACATGATACATCAAAAGGGGGAAACGCTTCTCAGAGACAAAAAGATCCATCAAATGGTACGTTTGCCAGAGCCATACGTCAAATATACGCTTCAGTGGAATTACTGCTTAGTTTCTGAGGCAGTGAATGCAGTTTCACATACAAACTGGGTGTTCTGGCAACTCAAAAAGCAATGTTTATAAGGAGATGAGGGAAAGAAAAGGGGGGCGGGAAGCACAACATATTCTTAGCAAATATGTATTTTCCTTTCTTCCCAAGGGAATTGCTGCTTCTTGGGAGCTTTTTAAGAGAGACCCTGAATTACCTCAGCCAGTCAGTTCTATTCACAGTATGACAGCACATGGAAGGAGAGAGAAGAAAGTTATAGAGAAGTGTAGCAAAAGTAGAAAACACAGAGATATATTTCCATGATCATGTGTGTGAACTTTGCCCCTCTGAAAAAGTGAACAGTGACACATGAAAGCTCATACACTGCCACAAATTTTGTTAGTCTTTAAGGTGCTACTGTAGTCTTTTCTTTTGCCCTCTACAGGCATGGTTTCTTTTGGGGCCTATTTATTGGGACTCTGCTGGAGTACTCAAGAGCAGCTCTGTTGGATCAGAACAAAGGTCCCTCTTCTCCAGCATCCTGTTCCCCACAACAGCTAACAAGATGCCCCTCGAAGGCCTATAAGCTGAAGAGGCACCCAAACCTTTCCTTGCTGTTTCCCCACAGCAACCAGCATCTAAAGCATGCCTTCCCTTTGAACAGCAAAGTGCCATTCAACCATCAAGTTTAACAACCATTGATAGATGGTTCTCCCATGAATTTATTTAATCCTCTTCTACAGCCATCTAAGCTACTGGCTGTCACTACATCTTGCGGCAGAGAATTCCACAGCTCTCTTTATTAGCAAGCTAACTTTGGTATCCATACAGCAGGATATTTCTCTCCTTACAGTGCTACCGAACAAGCCAGATTTGCAGCCTCAAAATGCAAGGAAAACTACATATTTGCACATATTGCATACATGATTCCACTAACCCAGAAAACTACCACCACTGACAATTTAAGAACCCAAGAACATCAAAGTGAGAGCAAAAGATCAACAAAGAGCCAGTAGAAGAAGGCCTATTTGCATAAGTGAAACTATTTAACTTAACGTTACTGATAATTGCTATGATGATGAATAAGCTGTAAGGTTTCTGCAGCCCAAACACTGGTCCTTCATCAGGACACAAGTGAGATCTCACAAGAAGTCATTAATATACACAGGGACACCCTGTGCAGCAGTTGCTTTAGCACAATGGCATAAATCTGTGCACGGTTTGCACTTGGATGTAGTGCAAAGAGTCTCTCAGTAGCTCTTTAGTCTGACAAAAATCTCTGTCTGCCATTCCCATCACTGAGTGGGCATTCTAGCTCCTCATTTACCCCTCCAATATACCTTAAAGACTGCACTCTCTTTTTAAAAGAGCTGTATTTGGTTTTGTATTGAGCCACATTTGGCACTAGAGTCATACGCTGAAGCCCACTGGTATGCAGAGCTCTGAAGCTCCATCCCATAGATCACTGGAAACCCAATGGAACCCTGCCCCCACTGCTTCAGCTTCCGAGATGCCTCTAGGCATGGCCTGAATTTACTGTAATGCGGTAGGTCTTCACCCCCAACCAAATCAAAGCTCAAGTTCTTGGGGGAAGGAGCCTGTCTCCTGTAAAGTGCCACAGGTACCAACAGCACATCTTCTCTCCCTGTCTTTATAAATAAAAACTGTTTACTTCAAACACGGAAACTGGCAGCTGACACTCTCAAGGTACTGAAATATGTGTCCATTTCCAAATGCTATACTGGCATACTGCTTGCAAGCCAGTCCCCTAAGAGATTTTCTAGTTATTTTGCCATAACTTGGAAAGCGGCAGCAGTAAGTGGCAGCTGCCTAAAACAAAATATCGTGATGTTGCTGGAGTCTGCCAGAGCAAACAGCCCTGGGGAAGGATTGTTCTGCTGCGGGAGGTTTGGCAAACAGATGCTGTCATAAAAACACAAGGTTTCCATTTGATGCACAACGGGACAGCTGGCATGCCAAGTGAGGAATAAGGAAAGGCTCCCTTGGGGAGCTGTCGCTCCACTACCCCAGGCCTGACCAGAGTCTGCTCTGTGCCGCGAAGCAGAAGCTTATTTAAGGCCTCAGTAGCTCTCCCTTGCTCAAGAGCTCTCCCTTGCTCAAGAGATTTGGGAAAGTGCAAAGATGTCTGAATGTCCTGGTGACATCCCTACCAACTGAGGAAGCAAGCACAAAAGCTCAACCATCATCTGAGCCAAGCTGGCTCTTTCAGACCTCTGAAAGACAGCTGAAATGGAAATCCCCTTACCATTGCCCACTGCCTGGCTTTGATCCTCATTTGGGTGTAGCTGCGCTCTTCAGCATACAGGGCACCCATGAAGGCGCCGATGGAGGTGCCGCCGATCATGTCAACTGGGATGCCGGCTTCGTTCAGGGCCCTGATAACGCCCACTTGGGAACATCCCCTAGGGCAGAGTGAGAGGGTAGAAGGGGGAAGAAAGCAAATAAAAGCATACTTGGAAAAAAGGCATGGTTGATGGAAGAAAAAAACCCAAACTGCAGCCTTCAAAAGCAGCACAAACTCCTATGTAGTCAGGAGAGAAAATGCCACATTCCAACTAATTTGCATTGAAATAAGGGCAGTTCTGTAGCCTGCGTATATTATGCAAACAGAGTATATTTGTACAGATTTTTTGTGTGCCTAATTTATAGTCCTGCTGCCGCATTACGAGAAGCAATACATGGGTCATGGAAGCCCAGCTCACATGGTCACTGGAAATAGGATTTAACAACTCCTCTGGTTTCTGGGATTTCAGCAAGCATTGCCCACAAATTCCCAAGCACATATACTTACAGGGAATAGAAACTTGCTTTAAAAAATGAGAACTGGGATTCACAGGAAGCTGAATTCTGCAGCAATGGCATATCCTGCAGCTTGTGCCTGTACTCCTGTGACATCCACAGAGACTTGGCTGCAGTCGGTTAGCAGTAAGAGAAAAAAGACACTGCACAAGCTGCAGCTCTGCTTTGCTACCTTCTCTTAAGCACTGAAAGTCATTAAGAGAGTTGAACTGTGACTGAGCCTTGTGTTGTCCTGGATTCACTCAAGCCTTGAGATAAAGCACCCAGACTCTCTCATTCTAAAATTCCTTCAACTTTAGTCTCAGCAGCAACATAAATCTGTCAATGGCCCCCTTATGAAAGATTAGGGTGGAGTTTCCACAGCTGGGAAGGCTCCTGTCCCAACTGAAAGTTGACGTAAGAACACAAGAGAAGCCATGTTGGATCAGGCCAATGGCCCATCCAGTCTAACACAGTCTAACAGTGGTCAAAACCCCCAAGTGCCATCAGGAGGTCCATCAGTGGGACCAAGCCCCCATTCTTTCTTTGTTCTCTCTGTTCCTCTTTCCATATCTCCCTCCCCCTTTTCTAGTACTACCATGGAAGGCCCTGACCTGGATGGCCCAAGCTAGCCTGATCTCATCAGATCCCAGAAGCTAAGCAGTGTCAAGTCTAGTTAGGACTTGGACAGAAGTCTGTCAAGGAAGTCCAGGGCTGCCATGTAGAGGCAGGCAATGGCAAACCGCCTCTGATTGTCCCTCGCTTTGAAAATCCTAGGGGATCACCATAAGTTGGCTGCGACTTGACAAGAAAAAAAATAACCTGAATAAAGGAAGGCCTGAAATGTTACTATACTCACACAACACACCCTTTCCTCATGGAACTAGTCACACACATACCCATGCAAAGATTTCTATCCAAACCTACCTTGACTGCCACAGGTCAGCAGCAATATCTGTATTGTCCATAGCCTTCTAAAAGGATGAGGGAAAAGCCATTTCCTCCCTTGCAGGCAATATTGTCTAGGTTCAGTGGCACCTGAGCCTCTCAGGGGCCTAATATCTTTCTGCTCTGCTGGGGAATTAAACCTCCCTTTACCATTTCTGAAGGGCAATCGTATTTCCTGGCTCTTCCATGTAACACAGCTCCCTGCTTTCCCCTGGCTCACACCAAGGACTCTGAGGCTTGAGCCAGGAACTGCAGGACTTGAGGCTGGCTTCCAGCTACATGAGCTATCTGGAACTGTGGAGGTTCCTGGAACCTTCTTCAGGCCATCGGGCAATCAGCAGGGAGTACAGATGCTCTGGATTGGCCAGGGGTCAGCACATAGGTATGTGAGACTCGACTTTCTGTGCATGCCTGGTCAATACAGTAGGATCTAATCTGAGGAAGAATTAAGACTCCAGCCAGGGACTACAGTGGGACAGCCTGTGGCCCTCATAGGCTGATGTGTAAGACAAATGCAAGCTGAAGCTCTGGCCAAGATGTATTCAGGTGTCACTGTTCTTTTCATCCCCCTCTCATAGCTTTGTGAACAAAAGAGCTATGCCGGAGTGTGCTTGGATAGCTATTGAAACCCCCTCCCTTCTCTCGATGGCTGTTCTGTGAATGCGAAACGCTGTAATTTGAGTGTGGTATCTGTTGGAACTGTTGCATTTTTTACACCAAAAGGATGGAGAGGTGGAAGGGAGGGGGGATAATATAGAGGGGGGAGAGAGACAGAAAGAGTGCACGCACAGGTTCTGTTCTCTTGTCTGTCATGACAAATTGCAAAAAGATAATTACCATGAAGTGGCTGGTTGGAAGTAAAAGGGAGAAAACAACCCAAGGAAAGACACTTGCAACCTAATTGTTACCTGAGACGCCTAGCATATCCCCATTTCTGGAACACAATGCTGGTTTTGAGCAGTAGAGTTTTTGCTTGCCTCTGGCTACAATCCAAGGAGAGAGCCTGCACAAAACAGTCGCTCACCATTAATGCTAAGTGACTGTCATCATCCAAAAGGCAAAAACTGCTGCTCAGGCAGATTAAAAAGGGAAAAGGCCCTGTCCCTGGGAATATCAGCCTCATCACCCTTCCTTGGCAGTAGTGACAGATGTCAAAACTTAGCATAGTGTAGACTCCAGAGCAATGATCCCTCTAAGATGCAGAGTCTTCTGAGCAAAAATTCTACTTTGTGAGCTACTAGCATTAAAGTTGTGAGCTACTGGGATTAAAGTTGTGAGCTACTGCATCAATTATTGTGCTCTGGGGTCATCTTTCCTGAGCTAAGACAAAAATGTGTGAGCTGGAGGCTAAAAATCTATGAGCTAGCTCACACTAACTCAGCTTAAAGGGAACACTGCTCCAGAGTTCTGAGCCTTCTGAAATAAAGGAAATGACAGTCAAGGTTGGATGCAGATTGCAATTCCTCAGAAGCACAGACCATGGTATTGCCTATTGAACGCAGCTTCCTTGAGAAATTCCACTTCCGTCTACAAAAGAAAAACCCATATGGTTGTGCTTGGAAGTGCGTGCATGATGCCTGGTGGAATCTCAGAAGCCAAATATCTCCAGCTGTCTGGAGTGGGACTTTGGCACACAATTAGAAAACCTGGAATTATGGGCAATATTTTTAAATTACAGAATTACGAAAAAGGGAAATTAAGGCAAATATACACAATTTTTACATGTCTAAAATTCTGTTCTTTGTGATGCATAGTTTAATAGGGCAGAGTATACAAAATCCTGTGGACACCATCTGCAGAATTTGTTTTCTAAAAGCAGGAAAATGCACTGTGTGAATTAAGATCTTTATAATGTATTATTATTACTATAATATTAGTAATAAAGCATTATATGCTATGTATAGTTCCCTCATCGCTTACTTTAACTTAAGCCCAAATGTACAGAACTGAATGCACATTCTTTCCCCATTTACCCTCCTTGGGGCAGGGACCTTCTTTTCACTTTGCTGCTCTGTAAAGCGATATAAAATTCTATTTATCTGTTGTCTGCAGGGCACATGACCTTTCACCTAAGCAACATAAGCGGAGGAGAGAAAATGGAGAAAGAAAAGCACACACGGAATACACAATGCACATGTCAGTAACAGGAGCAACAAAGAGTAATAATGAATGAATGAGAGGAAAATGGGTGACACAAAGCTTTGTTTCTGCTAAGCAAGTTTAAGATGCTACAGTTGAAGTAGTTTCTCTATTAGTTATTATGGTGTAATGAGGGAATTCCCTGGCTCTGTTTTATCACCATTTCTCTGATTATCTGTGCTACAGACCTCCATCCTTCTGCTTCTCTTTTTGGTATTTTTTTGGGGTAGGGGAAGTTTCTCTTGAAAGTATGTCTTTGAATATTTTACTTTGTTATGAAGACATTTCATGTATGTTTGAATTAACACTGCAGTCATGCACTGTTCTCTGAGGAGACTTGTGTGCACGCGGTGGAGGAGAGGAAGACGGCAGGCATGAAGCACACCATGCGGATAGATCCAGGTGGGCAGCCGTGTTGGTCTGAAGCAGCAGAACAAAGCAGGAGTCAAGTATCACCTTTAAGACCAACAAACTTTTATTCAGAATGTAAGCTTTTGTGTGCATGCCTACCTCACAGGACAGTTGTGAGAATATACAAGTTGAAAGACTAAAGTAAAACCTCTAGGACGCAGGGTTAAGTGGTGCCCAGGGAAGGCCTTTCCCAATTACAGAGATTCACCATACCCGTGGAGTTTGTAATTCTCAAGTTCTCCTGAGTGGTTTCTGGACTGCTCCCCCCCTCACTCCAGTTCCTCCTACTGACTCCAAGGAGCTGCTCGCTTTCTCCCCTTGTCAGCTTCAAGCAAAAGGAGAGCAAGTGTGGTATTTAGAATGTTAACAAAAGGAGGGGAGGCATTAAAACTCCCTTGGGCTGGAACAAAGTGTGGGCGAATTCACTTATGGCATTTCTCCCAAACCCTGGAACAATCATGGAGGGGCTGGCAGCCAAGCATCAAGGAACTAATTACCCATGCAAAAGTGCAGGAGACAAGAAAATTTAAAGGTTCGTTGCGATTACGCTGTACGCGGCCACTCTTCTTTCCACCTCTCCTCCCCACACCTCTGCAAATGCAACAATTCCAAGGACAAAAAGGGGTGACATTTACAAGCGCTCAGAACAGACCCTTAAATGATCCTGAACTTGAACAGCTACCAAAGGATCTAAGGAGGGAAAAAATGCTACCTCTGTGCTGTAGTGATCAAAAGGCTGAAGAGGAGGAGGGCTGGAGAGCAAAGAAAGCACTTTTCAGAAATGCGAGTGTTGGGAATTTGCCTTCAAGCCTTTTCTTGAAGAAAGCTGCCTGAAATTATTTTGGGTGCCTGCAAGACGCTCTGCATTTGCACAAAGATAAACAGCTGGGATACTTTTTAGTGCCACAGAGACAGATTTGAGGCTCAGCTCTTACGCTGACTGCTGCAACCTCCTTTCTTTTGGTCTTCCACTACCATATGCATTGGCACCCTCACTTCTATCTGCCACTTACCTCCAATCATCCTATGTGACAACCATCCTTAAATCCTTATGTTGGCTTCCCACCTGCTACTAGATTCTACAAAAACTCCACGTCCTCATTGTCAGGACTCTCTGTGGCCTTCTCCTTTGATACATCTCTGTCAAGGATCTAGGATTCTTCATTCAGTCCCCCTAAAGCATCCAGAGGTCTCCTGCCCCCTCAGATGATTCCACCCTTCCTTCCTTCTGCCCTTTGCACCTGGAATTGCTTGGCTCTCAAGGTCACAGTTTGATACCATCTGTACATTGCTTCCTTCCAATCCCTCCTCTAAACCTACCTTTCCCACGAAGCCCTTGGCATAACCTCTTAGCACTCCTTCCCTACAAAGCTCATGTTACTGGAATGAAAACAGATTCTTCTTCTATTGCTCTCTGCCTCCCCTCCCACCTCTGTTGTCTTCCTTGTGTCAATTTTAGGGTTGAGTAGCATCTGATATGCCCAAACTTTAAGCGTAAATGTATGCCTAAGGATGTGGCTGGTCTTACCGTGCACCTCCTCCTCCAAGCACTAAAGCGACTGCGTTCCCAGTCAAGACGCGAGCCAGTCGGGAAAAGTCAGAATGTCTGTCTGGAGGCTTCTGAAACACACGCTCATACAGTTCTTTCTGCAGATGAGAAAGGAGGAGATGCCTTCATGACTAGTCAAGACCAACATCAACTGATATATTGCAATACACCAGGACCCCCAAGCCTCAGGGGAATAAGCAATTTACTGCCCAGACTCTGAAACAAAATAGGACCCAAAGCTTATCCTGCCCAGATATCAACCAGGTTGTGTGAAAGAGGAGAACAACTTCAAATATAGTGGGTTGAGCCAGCAGGGTCCATCTTGCCCACCATTCCGCATACCAACAATGGCCACAAAATGCTTCGGGAAGATTCAAAATCAAATCATAATGACAAAATCTATCCCACCTTAACTCCTAAAGTCTGGTAGACAGAGGTACACCCTCTCTGAATATGAGGTGATATAGGTTAATGAAATGTTTGGCCATCTTGACTCTGCTTCTCCCAGACCTCTCCTTATAAAGTCACTTACGCTTTCTGCTGCTCCGTAGAACTGACTGTAGGTGGGGCCTCTCACTCTGCATTAATTTTAAAAGCTAGATGATCCTCAGTTTCACTCCTGGATGTTTTGGTTTGAGAAACTGTGAGAGATGCAGTTCATTTTCTCTATGACACAACTGCCTTTTCTCTCTTTGAAGCAGGAAGAGTTCAACAGTTTAGCCTTTTCTCTTCATAAGGGTTATTTGGTGACTTATGCTGAATAATTCACACTAGCTCTAGCCCAGTGTGTGCCCATCATGTGAAATCTAGTCAAGAGATTTTTGTCTTTGCTTTAGAGCAAGAAACCTCACATACATACCTTCAGCTCCTAAAACAACTCTGTAGGTTAGGCTGGGACTGAACTTCTGAAGTTGCTGATAAGACCTGTGGCAAATGCAACTGACCAGCTTATGTATAAGCATATCTGTACATCTGATGCTGCCTTCTGACACTGGTTCATCTAAGCTCAATACTGTTTATTTGACTGGCAGCTGATCTCCAGGGTCTGGAGCAGGAAAAGTCTTTCCAAACACTTGATAGCAGGGAATAATTGAATTTAGAAGCTTCTAGATGCAAATCCACCTCCCTTGGATTACTCGTCCCATATCTCAAGTGAATACTGGCTTGCCCAAGGCAACCTAGCAAGCTTTTAGAAGAAGTAACATTTGGGAGTGGGGTCTCACTCACAGCACTACACACCAGTTCTCACTGTTTCCAACTTCCTTCCTCTATTTGTTCTCCCTCCATATCCCAGCAATAATAAGAACTCAGAGCAAGCATTATGAAAACCATTCTAATAATTAAAAACATCATATAGCTGTTATGGTCAGACGGGCCAGCCAGGATGCATAAAGGAACTAGTTTATATTCAGAAAAGGACAGACAATTTCTGAGAAAGTAAGACCACAGAAAACAGGACAACAGAACAGGGGAATTGAGGTTTGTCCTCTCACATGGTGTAATCATTTATGATATGATGAAAGCCACCCTAGGGTGGGAAGAACTGGGAAGTATGAAGAAAACAACATTCCCCCAAGGACATGCTTATCAGCTACCTGAGGAGGAAGGAACACCCAGGTGCACAAAACAGTCTATCATGCAACTGTCATAGGCTCCAGGGAAGCTGAATTGCAACTCAGTGCTTCATACTGCTGCCTATTTTGAGGAAACATGAGAAGGCAAGGATTGCCTGTAGAAGACGGAGAGAAGGGAGGGACAAAACTGAAATTACACAGAATGATTTAACCCTTTTTGCTGTCCCCACTGCCAGGGGTTGTGACTGGAACACCTGCAGGAAACACCTTTAGCTCAACCCTTAAGATGGCACACGTCCATAGAGACTGTGCTGTGCTGTGATTGGCAACAGTGGCTATAGTGCAGAGAAAACACCTAATCCACCTAGATGCATCCGGACAATATAGAATGTATACATCAAGAATTCTTGATCCAGGGACTTCGGCAACAAGTCCCAGGTGCTGCTACTCTTCACGCTGCGCAGGAGCTCTCCGGAGGGAACTGTTGCCTGTTCTTTGCTACACTGCAAGCAGCATTACCGAGGATGGTCAGAGGGTGACACTGCTGCTCCCAGCTCAGCAAGTGTCAGGTGACACCAAACAGCCAACTGGGTTCCATAAAGCTACTGGCTTTGCCGTGGCTCATCAGACTGAGCAAACTATCACTCAGGCACAGATTAGGAATGCTCATCCCTGCTGATCCCTAGGCTCCTAGCCCAGGCAATGCCACATCATGCCAGTGGTTGCCACACTGCATCTCAAGCACTTATTCGTTGACACCTTGGGTCTTATTGGTAGGCCACAAGTCTGACTTTGGCCAAGCGGTATCCCTTCAAGAAATCTGTTATTAAGTCACTCTTGTCACAACAAGGAAACTCCTTCCACTTCACCCCTTAAGAGAGATTTCTTACCAGCTTTGGCAAACTCCGTCGGGAGAAGACGCGACGGGGACAGCGGAGGTGAAGGTGGGCTGAACACCAGCTCCGCATGTTGAGCCATTCTACAGTTCGGGAAGGAAGGGGACCATCCTCTCTGTGGAGTAGAATCAGCTGCTTCTGAGCTCGGACAGCTGTATTCTCCAGCATCCTCTCCAGCTAAGGGAAGAAACAAAGCGTTCTTCTTTAATTTAACTGGATTTGTCCACTAACGTACCACCATGCTTTGATAATGTTTCACAGCATGTAAAAATAATTAGCGCAATTTTTAATAAAAAAACCTAATAAAAAGCACAAAAATATCCAAAGATAGTCCATGGTCAAGGGGAGACTGGAACCAGGAACTTCCCTGTTCACAGCTCAGTCATATCCATGCAAATGAACTTAATTTGCATTAATGTGCGTGGGTTGCAAATTTTAGATTAGCCTGTTGCACCATCTCCATGTGGAATTTCAATTTTTAATGTCTTTTTTTTCCAACACAGATGACACATAGCCCTTTTCAAAGTATTTTCAAAGTAACGGATTTAATTAGAAATACAGACATCAAAGTCTAAAAAAAGAGTATGGTATGTTTGTGAAGGAGAATGAATTTGCCTGGCCATGATCTGAGGGGCCAAGGTGTTGAACACAGGTGTTCATACAAGAACCTGTCCTCTAGCTGGCTGATAAGATCCTCAAGGAGCTGGCATCCTCTGAATCTTCACTCTGTAAACTTCTTAGGCTTGTTTCTTGTCCTGTGGAAATGTAGAATCCTGCCTCTCAAAGGAAATTCTGCACATTCCAATTAGGGCTGCCAATCTCAAGGTAGGGCCTGGAAATACCTCACAATTACAACTGATTTCCAGGCCACAAAGATTAGTTCCCCTGGAGAAAATTGTCTTTTTGGAAGGTGGACTCAATGGCATTACACCCCACAGAGGTTTCACCTCCCCCCCACAAACCCCACTCTAAGAGGCTCTGTCCCCAAACCTCAGCGTTTCCCAACCTGGAGTAGGCAATCTTAGTTCCAATTAGTGCCAGAGACAGAGCTGAATAACTGCTGACTTGTAAATTCTCCAAGGGTTGAGCAGTCCTTGCTTCCCCATTCTTGCAGCCTACAGAGTAACCTTTTTTTCACCAAGCATAGTCCAACCTAATTAAATATACACACTGCAGAGTAGAACTTTTGCATCACGCCAAGGAAGACCAGAGCCCCATATATTCTAACGCAGTTCATTAGAGGGAGCAAAAGGCTACTGCTAGGGCAGCAAATAATTAATTAACCACCAAGCTGCTCCTGGGGGCAAGGGTGTGAGGTGTGTGTGGAGATGCAAAGTTCTCTGGCCTCAGACCTCCTAGCTGGAAAGTCATCACCCCTCACAGCAAACTTCATCAGTACCAATCTGGGAAGGTAAGGAGGCACTTATAATTTAAAATATTAAAGATCACTTAAAAATTTTAACTCAGGACATTAATGGACTGTTATGGCATGATAACTGATTCACTGTGGTTAATAGATGCTGTACTGCTTTTGTGGTCAGGTGGGGTATTAGCAGGGTAAACTGAAATTTCTGTTGCCATCCCCTAAATTACCCCTGCCCTTTTCTTACTACTCAGCCTTACAAAGAGCTTTTAGACCAAAGATTGCTCATTTCCTTGTGACTTTCTTGTTGGTTTTAAAATCATTGTTAAAGTACTGTTGTGGTTCTCAAATTCTTTGAAATGGGGCCCACTTTTAAACAAAGATCTGTAGACTGCCACATAACTGACTATTGCAGTTTCTAAGAACCAATTAACCTCCAGAAAAATTTGTCAGGGAGCTCCCTAGATTACAAGAGTGGGAATTGGTGGAACTCACTACTCCTCTTAAGAAAATTTAAGTATCTTTAAATTTCTGGAATTGCATGGTCAGATACAGGCTAGTTGTGAGAGCTGTGATTCATTTTCAGGGGCCGAATTTAATAACCACTGGCCTAATGATACCTTGCAATTTTGGAAGTATTTAATTAATTCCTCCCTTTCCTAAACTACGCTGAGCCACTGATAGGTCTGTATGCCACTCTATGTTTTTTGTATCCCATGGTCAGACAACTGTATCATACCACAGTGCACAGGTGCGTGTTCCACAGCAAAATACAGGTATGTCAGCTACCCTAAGAACTGGGTCATGAGCCAGTTTCTCCATGCTTTTGTCAGAGTCACAACAGAAGGCAAAGCAAGCAGGCACAATGAATTGACCGAATACTGAATGAGACCATTTGTTCATCAAGGACTTCAGTTCAAAGAGATTAGGGTAGAGTGGAGCTTGTAGTCCTGTTGCAAAGTCTTGTGGTTCCCTTGTCCCCCCCACCAATGCTCTAGGGGGCGTATTCTGATTGGCAGTGGCTCTCCGGGATCTCAGTTTGAGGTCTTTCTTTCTCTGTTACCTGATCCTTTTAACCAGAGGTGGCAAGGGTTGAACACAGAACATTCTGCATGAAAAAGAAAGTGCTCTGCCACTGAGCCACAGCTCCTCCCCCTCCTTCTTTAATGTCATGTTACTTTGGTAACATCAGATCTCCGAATCCAACTCAAAGCAGCTTATGTGGCCCACTTCCCACTCCAGAAAATCCTGTGCCTGCAATTTAATCTGGAGCACCAGCTACAGCACAAGAGCTCAAAAGCTTGGCCAGCAGAAAGTTTCTTGATTGCAGAGGGACAGCCATTGTAAGCAGCAGCCTACAGAACAGAAAGCTGCTCTATCTTTGTTTCTTTTCAATTGCTTCAGTCCAATTTCACACTGTGTGAGATCAAATACACGAACACTGAAATTTTGATACCTTCTCTACAGCCTGTATTAGACAAACTACACATCTGCAAACTATGAGGATGCTTTCTAATCTTGGGATTCAAATGGTCAAGTCCTTCTCAGTCTCATCTTTAAAATGGGGGAAAAATAGGAAGCTACGGAGGAATTTTGAAAGGACAAATGTAACCAAGAACATAAAGGACTCTGGAAATTAAGAGACATAAAAATAGTACAATTTGTGGCAAGTGTCTTGGTTGACCTTGAAACCAATATACCCCCTAGAGCATTGGAGGGGGGTGGAATAAGGGAATCACAAGGCTTTGCAACAGGACTACAAGCTCCACTCTACCCTAATCTCTTGGAACTGAAGCTGCTCATATATGTTCACGTTAACCAGCAAGGACCAGAAACTTGTTCTTTTCAAAAAATTAAGAGGCTTGTACTGCCTCCTGAAGAAAAGAATGGTAGTCAGTACCAGTGTTCCCTCTAGGCTGAGTTAGTGTCAGCTAGCTCACAATTTTTTAGATTCTGGCTTACTCATTTTTGTCTCAGCTCAGGAAAAATGGTCCTAGAGCAAATTAATTTATGCAGTAGCTCACAACTTTAATACCAGTAGCTCACAACTTTAATACCAGTAGCTCACAACTTTAATACCAGTAGCTCACAACTTTAATGCCAGTAGCTCATGAAGTAGAATTTCCACAAGACTCCACAGCTTAGAGGGAACATTGGCTGGTACCTAAATTTCTCAAGAGAAGCTTTCTGCTTATAGCCATATTTGGAAATCCCAGCTTAGTTGGTGCATGCATATGTGAGTTACAGTTACTCGATAGTAGGGGAATGCACATGTCCAGAGGTTTCTCCTTGTTATTCCTTGGGTTGGCCCTGAGGATGGTTTAACTCAAGTGAAAAAGAAACTCCAACAAAGATACACCCCTCCTGAAGCACCAAAGACCAGGTGTCTTCACCTGTCCCACCACTTATTCTGGAATGGCCCACCTCTCCGACGGTGGGCTCTTGCTCTCCCAGGCCCACAATCAAAATGCAGTCAGCCTGCCGGATGCACCGCTGGGTCCATGGTGTGAGGGTGCTGTCGGACTGGTAGAGCACTATGCGATGCATGTCCTCCTGTTGCCCAAGCCAGCTGGATAGCCGGTACTCGTGGATACTGAATCAGAAAGGGGGGGGCAGGGAACAGAAATGGCACAAAAGCAAAGAGTGAAGGGCTTTCCACTCTATAAAGGGCAGGTCACAACTAATGACATGGAGCAGGGGAAAACATAGGATGCCATGATATCAGGATGCAAGATAACTTTGATCAGATGTAATGAGTGGGGCAGGGGAGAGATTAGAGAGGCGGTTTCCATTATCAGAAGTAGAGTAACATCTGCTTTGGCTTTTAGAAACTCAAGATCAAAACAGGCAGAGGAAGAAAGCTACGTGGGCTAAAGGACAAAAGATGCAGTGCATCAGGAGGTTCTTCTATAACAAATAGAAGCCACACAAGAGCATCATCACAATGCAGGGGGACGTCCTGATAGATGGTGCCCACAAAGTCTCCCACTCTGAGGATGCTCCCCCATATCGAACTGTTTGCAGCTCACCCTTCCAATGGAGGGCACCCTCCCCCCAGGTTCACTGGCTGTTTGTTTTCCTGCTTTTGGTTAATGAGGAACCCCATATCAGACACGCAGGATGTGCGGCTGCCAGCCACTAATCAGACATTTCATGACAACTTTTGAAAACTAGGCAAAAACATCCACTTGTTCGAAAAGCAGGGCTAATTAACCTGACAGCTGCCTGATAGGCAAGGACTTGACAAGGGAAAAAAATGAGCTGCCAGGAAATTAAGTTTTTGCTCAGCTTAATGGCAGTTTAAAATATGTCCAATTTTCCCTTCTTGACTGGCGAATCATGAACCTATAATGGCTGAATTATCTTTAATTTACCTCACTTTGCATCCCAATCTTCTTCCAAGAAGCTCAGAATAGTTTGGGGGGGGGGGAGAGGAGGAGGAAGCACATCCTAGTTAAACCTCACAACAATCCTGCAAAGTTGCTTAATCTGAGAGGGTTTCGCCCAGCAGGAATTTAAACCCACATTCTGTCCAGCCCATGTCCAAAACTGTACCTTCTAGAGCACTCCTGTCATTCCATCCCATCCCATCTTAAGCCACCCAATATATGATGCTCTAAGATTCTTGAAAAAAATAGTGGAGCAACAATTTAGAACAGAGTACAATGTGTTCAGTGAACAACAAGGACTGGTTACCTGTCCAGTGCTGCAGAACCAAGCTGTTGCTTGATGTTGTCACTGGTAAGCAGAAGCGCAGGACCTAGAAGGGCAGGTAATTGGTAACCTGTTAAAAAGGGTGCTTATTTTCTGTCATTTTACTTCAAGAAGTCTGGAACTGGATACCCCAAGACACCTTGCAAACAAATTCAAAGTGGAAAGATCACACTGATAACAACAGAATAAGATAATAAGGATTTCAGCTTTCAGAATGTTCAGCACATTCAGCACAGAATGTGACTGCAAGCAAGTTTCACTACTGTAGCTCCATGGCGGGGCACACACTTTGTGTGCTGAAAATGTCAGATACAGTGCTTGGACTATAGGTAGCGAGGCTGAAAAAGACTACCTCTGGTAACCACTGGAAGTCAGAGAGAAGTTCCATCTCACCGTATCATCTACCAGCATGTTTGTTCATATGGGCTTAGAGAGGGTCCACAAGACAGTGGCAGAGAACATGTTTTGCATGATTAAAGTGCAAAGTTAAATTGCTGGTACTTCCAATTAAATAATTTCTGGTAGATGGGCTGGGAAGATGTCCATCAAAGTAGACAATACCAGGCAGCTGCACATGTTCAACAATCCCTCGTGATAAAACAGCTAAAAATATAAAAATGTGAAACGCTGAGCAGGGCATGGGTCTATAGTTTAAAGGGGTTCAGCACAAAAACAAACATGTCTCTTTAAAAAAGGAAAATGAAGTCGTTAAGGTATTTGGGAAGGGTAGGTAGTTGTGTTAAGCTGTATATTTCAGTTATGCAAATAACCTTTCTTACACAGTTTGGTGTAGTGGTTAAGTATGCGTACTCTTATCTGGGAGAACTGGGTTTGATTCCCCACTCCTCCACTTGCACCTGCTAGCATGGCCTTGTGTCAGCCATAGCTCTGGCAGAGGTTGTCCTTGAAAGGGCAGCTGCTGTGAGAGCCTTCTCCAGCCCCACCCACCTCACAGGGTGTCTGTTGTGGGGGAGGAAGGTAAAGGAGATTGTGAGCCGCTCTGAGACTCTTCGGAGTGGAGGGCGGGATATAAATCCAGTATCATCATCATCTTCTTTGTTGATATCATGCTCTGACTTACTGACGTAGTTAAGCTCTTTACTTATAAATGGTTATGATTTAGGAAACAGGGATGCTATTGTGGGGGGTAGAACCAACTCTCAATCCAATTTACAAATATCCTTGACTGGTTACGTTGAAGAGATTTCAACTCTTCCCAAGTGATCAGGAGAGTATCTGTTTATATACATACCTTTTTACTTGGATTTATAAGCTTGTAAGCCTAGAATTAAATCTAAAAAAGCTGATTTCCACAATCTTTTATGCAGTTCATGGCTATTCAAGAAAGAGATTCTGGATATTTCTTTTCCTCAGCTTGGCTGATCCAAACCCCTGAAGCAGCTTGCTGGCTGTAGCCATCCTTTGCCCCTGTTTATATCTGCTGCTATAAATGTCACAAAGAGTGAAAGTTTCCCCTCCAGAATAATTGCAGCTGTACAGCACATCAAATGGAAGGGTGTGTGTGTAGAAGAAGAGACCCATGGGGGACGAACATCATGCTAGAGAGAAAGGTCATCAGCAATATTGACAGAAGTGGTGGTGTTTAGCAAAACATGAAATATAAACCCTGCCTGAATGGCAGCTGACTGGTGAAATAACTCATTTTCCAATTAACAAAAACTGCGACTGCAAATTAAAGGGACAATCTACACAGTGCTTGAATGCACACATCAGGGAAAGAAGGACAATATGGGCCAGATCAGGGGCAGAGAAGGCATTGCCAAAGCTTTAGGACAATTTTTCCCTTTCTTTAAAAAATGGGGAAAGTATTGTTTGGGGGACCACATTGGGAAAATTATTGGGAAAATTAAAATGAAAACTTGGCAGTGTTCAGATAAAAATGACTTTTGATTTAAAAACGTGAGCTAAGCTGCTAATCTGGCAATAGAGTTTAGAAAAATCCATTTTAATTGTGTTCTTACAAATCTTTACCCAGTGATACTGTTACTTACAACAATAGCATTAGTAATAACAATAATGGGAGATGATATAACAGAAGTTCAAAGAAATAACTCCGATTCCAGGGTCAATAATTCAAATCTCTCCACTGCTACAAACTCAATACGTCTTAGCCAAGCAATTCATTCACTCTTGGTCTCATCCTTCCACATCTGAAATATAATACTGGACATGCCTTTACAAGGCTTTTTACAAGTGCACTGAATGCTGGAAGTGCTACAGAAATGCTAATAGCTCGCATTTGACAGTATTTTCTAGTATTCAAGGCATCTTGCATTACATTATCTTACTAAGTAGTACAGCCACCTTGTAAGGTAGACCAGTATTATCATTCTCATATTGTCAAAAGGCTGAGACAGATTGGTTTGAGCTAAGTCCACCAAGTGAGCTCATGATAGCGGTGAGGGTTAAGCCATGGATTTTCTGGTTTGCAGCTCAGCCTCTAAGCCTCTATACTACATCAGTTTTCTGGAGCAGCAAGGTCCTTCCCAGGAAAAGGCTTTCTTCACCTCTTGCAGAAAAGAAAACACCTTTTCTAAGATGCAGCCTATTTGCACACTTGAATGCATCCTCCATGGAACAAAGAATGACTTTTCCTCCTCTTTGGAATTATTGTATCATGCATATGCAGATATAGACTTGTTTTTAAATCAATCAAGAGCCTCAAAAATAAAGTAACCGTTTGGTCTAGAGTACTTGTCTTGCATAGGCAAGTGAGCCCCATCAGTCACCTTATTAAAAAGGGAATGATTTGGCACAATCCGTTCACAGCAACCCAATTAGACACCATTACAGGCTTGCGGGAGGGGGGGATGCAGGTGGGTGATTTGACATGATCCATGGCCAGCACAAACAAAAAGGCAAGGCAGATTCTGCCCAGGATGACAGAATTTAAAAGTTATTTCTTTGCCTTGAAAAAGGCTTGCAGGAGGAACCCAACTGCCTCCCCCCACTTCCAAGCCCTGAAGCTAGTAGCAGGAATCCTCCACAAGTCTGAAGAGGCAGCACAAATTTAATTTTCATTTGATATCACTTGATGCAGCCCTAAGAGGACTTTGCAACTATAGGAAGTTTAATTTCAGCTTCTTAAACATGCTTTTGGCTGTCAGTGAAATGAGACAATTGCAAGGATTTGCCAAGCTGGAAGTGCTTAATGATCCTCCTAGCCCAGTGCTCTGTTTCCAATCGTCACAAGCCAGATGCTTCTGGGAGGGTTATGAAAAAGCCTTCCCATTTGATCCGCTGTGAAGATTCCATGCAACCATAATAGCTAGCAGCTGGCAACAGGTCTATCAACCAGGGCACTTGATTGCAGAGACATAAGGGGACCAGGAAAAACAATGCATCCAGTTGCAGGCCCTAGATCTGGCAATGAAATTTAGGACTGAAAAATTGAGTTAGAAATATGCAACCTTTACATTACCTCCATACCACCCCTGCATGCACCCAAATTCCACTTGCTTATTTTCCCTTTCATGATGTAATTAGTTTTTCAGATGGGCAAGTTGTCTTTGGAAGAGAGGGGCAACCTTATTACTGTACTGCTCGGGTTTTCAAAGTTGCCTCCAGGAAATTCCTCCCACCTGCTCTGCTGGGTACACCCATGCATTGCAAATATTGGACATGCAGTGGCCAGCAGCTGCAGTTGTGGCGGGCAAGACTGTGGTAAGCAGTTGTGGTGGGGGTTTTTTGTTTGTTTTGGTCACTGTGGGACACAGAGTGTTGGACTAGATGGGCCATTAGCCTGATCCAACATGGCTTCTAAAAAAAAAAAGATTTCCATCAGGGGAGCCTCTCTGCTATTACTGATGTAACATTTCTCCCCTCAGTCCCTTCAAATCTCTCTTCAAAACCCCACTTTCTCTATGGCCTTTGCTGCAATTAGCCTCCAACCACTATTCCAACTAAGTATATAAATATTGATCTTCTCACTGAGGAATCTTCAATAAGCTTCCAAGAAACACTGGAGGGGGGAGAGTTTCCCTGCAACACAGCTGAAAAGCCTACTGTATTGTATTACTACAAAATTAATTTCCAGACTGGATGACTATTTATGACAGGGCCTTTTGGGGGCTTGATGATAAGATGGTAGCCCTGACCTGTTAGCCCAGGCTAGTATGTGGATGGAAGACCTCCAAAGAATACAGGATCATTATGTGGAGGCAGACAATGGCAAACCACCTCTGAATGTCTCTTGCCTTGAAAACCCTATGGGGGACACCATAAGTGAGCTGTTAACTTGATGGCACTTTTCCACCCCCAGTGAGATGGTGGAATTTTCTTTAAACAGGCACAACTGGCACTACCCCTGCACATGCTTAGGACCTTCCTCTTTTTTTTGCCACTCTTTCCATTTTTTTACCACTCCTTCAGCTGAGGTTAAGAGAACCTTGAAGGAAGTCCGCTTAGCCTCAACCACATCTTGGACCTTTTCAGCTCTGGCACTGATCTGGTGGAACACTCTTCTGAAAAAGATCCTGGTCCTGTGGGACCTAATGCAGTTCCGCAGGGCCTGCAAAATGGAGATGTCCCACCAGGCCTATTAATACTGGCCTCCCCCTGCAGGGCTGCATCTTGTACGGTTCCTTCTTGTCTGCCCACCTCTTGAAGTTACCATCTATGACACATATGTGGAGTTGATTTAGGAGTAGCTGTATATAGCTGGTGTCACTGATTGCTATTTGATATTATTATTAACTGAGGTTATATTGGATTTTTAATGACTGTTGATATTATGTTTATTATATTGCATTCTATTATTTATTGTTGTAACCTGCCCTGAGCCTTGCCATGCAGGAAAGGGCAGGCTAGAAATCAAATAAATAAACAAACAAACATAGCTGTGAACCTGATATAAGCATCCAATTTAACAACATCTGCATTTTAAGGTGCCTTTTCTTCCTCAGCTATTGTTGGGCTTTAACTGTCATTTGGCACATTTTCCATTTTATGGGTGAGTGCAATATTTTTGTGACTGAAGTTTTTGCTGTGATGTAAATGTCAAAACCACCCATCTCTTTTGCAGGGCAGGACAGCCAACTGTTCTGCTGCAAAGGATCCAGGCAACACCATTTTAAAAGTAATGGGAAATATTTATCATTAATCATTGATTCCCCCCAAACTGCTCTTTGCTTATCTGCTGCTCAAAGTTCAGTGTCTAAAACAGCCACACAGACAGGCGATGTCTCAGCAGCCGCCGCCACCACCACCAACCAGTTTCTGCAACGTGCAACAGATGCTGTCGTTTGCCAGCAGTTAGAGGACACAAAAATGCATCCCCCAGTAAACAACCTTTTTCCTCCCACCTTTCGAGTCTGCGCTGGGATGAGTCACCACTCCAGCACAGAAGAAAGCAGTGTGTGCCTCTCACATGCTCAGCTGGCTTCCTTATTGCAATGCGGCTGTGCTGCCAGCCTTTGGATTCTGTTAGAAGGGAGCCCATGGGCTGCAGCAGCCTCAGCTGGACTTTCAGATCTTACACCAGTACACACCATTACTCACTCCCAAGAATTTCTGCTGCTCCGTGAAAGGTTCAGAAAGGGCAATCAACTTTTTAGGTGCTTTGCCTCCCCTTTACAGGATGGCAAAGTTTAAAAATGCCTGCAATAATTAGGAGATATTCAAATGACTTTCCAGCCTTTCCCATACCCTCCATTTTATAGACTGATGGAGATCAGAAGCACCCTCTGTCACAGTACTAAAAGTCATGGTCACTCAGTGACGCCACCTGGTCATAGACTCAGTACTGACAAGCGTGCTGCTTCACACAATGCATAGTTAACTTACGGAACTCATTGCCTAGGGATGCAGAACTGCCCAGCAGCTTAGATGGTTTTCAAAGGAAACTGTACAGATTGTAACATACATGGTAGAACGGATGACATTCTTTCATATTTTCATCCCACTATACTTCCAAGGAGCTCAGGGTGGGGTACACAACTCTACTTCCTCAATTTTAGTCTCCTAATAGCCTTGTGAGGTACGTTCGCTTAAGAGTGTGTCCTCATCGAAGATCACCAAGTGATTTTCATGGCTAAACAGGTACTTGAATTGAAGACTCCTCCCTCACCCCAGTCTTGCAGTAACCACTATATCACACTGGCCATCCTCTGTGGAGAGAGGGGCTAATAACTAGATCTATATCCAGAGGCAGAATACCTTCAAATACTAAATATTGGAGACAGATGGGGGAAGGCTACTGTCTTCACACCCGCTGGCTGGATTTTTGGAGGCATCTGGCTGGCCACTGTGGATGCTGGACTAGACTGACTTTAGCAGAGCTCTAAGCATTCCACCTAATCCAGCTGTTTAGTCCAGCTCCGTTTAGTCCGGCTCCGTCCCTAAAAAGCAAGCCTATAAGAGGTGGGATCTTCTGGATCAGAAAGCTAGAAACCAGCCTTGCAGGCTTGTTTTAGCTTAAAGGCTGCCTCCGCAAACACTGTTCCCCCCCCACACCCAGACGTCATCCGTTCACGCAAGCAGCTCTGATGACGAGGGTCCCTGCGCACAGCACTGCCTGCAGGGCAAAACTCAAAAGGAAACGGCATCAGCCCATTAAACAAAGCTGCTTTCGATCAGAACCAGGTCACACGGCCCCAGCCTTTTGAAAAAGCCAGCAGGGGCTTGCAAAACTGAGCTGTGGCTTCTTTGCAGCAAGGTTTAATGAGATGGTATCAAAAAAGCCAGGAATGGCAGCAATGCAACCACAGCTACACTTTAGGATAGGCAGTTAAGCAAGATGAACAAAGGACACAGGCATACCATGACTGTGGGCTGAGATGCGCATTGTGTGTGGCTAAATTTATGAGGGCACAGGGGCCTCTTAAATCTCCACCACAGTGGTTGTGTTCCCAGCTCAAAGAAAACAAACTCTGGGTCTCCCAGACAGAATGCTAAGGAACAACAAAATGACAGATAGCTAATCTGACAGTTGTCTTCAGAATAGGGTCCCACGATCAAAGGCTTAGCGGGGAAAGCACATGCGGTGCATGTGGAAGACAACGGGTTCAACTCCCAGCACATCCTCTGGCCTGCATTAGCCCTCCAAAATCTCAGGCGGATAGGCAACACAGGGCAAGGTGAGGCAAGAGCACAAATGAATCAGATATACTGAATCAGACCCTCAGTCCATCACAGTCAGTATTGTTTACTCAGACTGGCAGCGGCTCTCCAGGGTCTTATGCTTAGAGGCTGCCTGTCTTTCACAACATCTACTGCCAGATTCTTTTAAACTGGAGATGCCAGGGGCTGAGCCCAGGAGCCTCTGCATGCCATGCAGATGCTGTACCACCGAGCCACAGCCCTCACTCAGTGAGTATTCCTAGCATCAGGCTAGGACTTGGAGGCCCAGGTTCAGATTACCACTATGCTATGGAAGCTTGCTAGGTGACCTTGAGCCTTTCACACAGATCCAGCCTACTTTGCCTCACAGCACTGTGTGAAGGGAGACTGCTATAAGCCGCTTTGGGTCCCCACTCGGGAAAAATATAGGATATAAATAAAGGAACCTGATGCCAGGTTCAATCCCTGGCATCTCCAAAAAAGGGTCCAGGCAAATAGGTGTGAAAAACCTCAGCTTGAGAACCTGGAGAGCCGCTGCCAGTCTGAGAAGACAATACTGACTTTGATGGACCAAAGGTCTGATTCAATATAAGGCAGCTTCATATGTTCATATGAAATAAAGCAACAGATTTATTATATTCTGTACCTACCTTACAAACTAATTAAAAATGGTCCTCAAAGCAGCTTACAGCTCAAAATACTAAATCCAGGTTTTAGTGAGGTCTTGGTCCACGCATGATAGAACAATGCCTGGCTATTGCATCTCTTCCTTCAGTCCTTGTAGTTGAACTGGGAGAAGGGGGCAGGAATCTCAGCTACAGATGGATCCAAGCACAACAAAGGCCCTGGCTGCTCTCAGAGGGCCACATTAATGGCATTAGGACTTAGATCCAAGCATGAGGAAAGGATGCCTGGCTGCTGTCTCTCTTTGGCATTGGCAATACATAGTCACAAAGACCATGAGGAGTTTATTGGGGCATCTTCTATGGAAAAACTCAGGGCACCAGAGGAGTGGTGGCTTTTCCAAGGTTATTTAAGCTGCTTCCCACCCTCCAGTTCATAAAATGCCGAAGTGAGAGCAACAAGGGGTTATTCCCCCCAATCTGCCACACAACATGGCTGCCTCATCTATACAACATGACTGCCTCTTCCCGAAAACTTACTTCCCCCCCTTTATTTGTACTTTACCTTCTCCCCAATAAAGGTAAAGGTAGTCCCCTGTACAAGCACCAAGTCATTAGTGACCCATGGGGTGATGTTTTCTTGGCAGACTTTTTGTTACAGGGTGGTTTGCCATCGCCTTCCCCAGTCATCTACACTTTACCACCAAGCAAGCTGGGTACTCAGTTTACCGACCTCAAAAGGATGGAAGGCTGAGTCAATCTCGAGCCGGCTACCTGAACCCAGCTTCCATGTAGATGACTGGGGAAGGCAATGGCAAACCACCCCATAACAAAAAGTCTGCCAAGAAAACATTGTGATGTGGCATCACTCCATGGATCAGCAATGATTCAGTGCTTGCACAGGTGACTATCTTTACCTTTCTTCCCAATGGGGACCCCAAATTGGCTAGTATCATTCTCCTCTCCTCCTCCTCATCACAATGACCATGTGAGGTAGGTTAGGCTGAGTGTGCATGACTGGCCCAAAGTCACCCAGCAAGCTTCCATGGCTGTGGGGATTTGAACCAGAATCTCCTGCATCTTAGTCTGACATTTCAGCCACTACACCATGCTGGCTTTCCATAAGGCATCCCACCTTCCCTGTCTGGAGCCCTACAGCCTCCTTAGTGCTTCCCCCAGTCTATTCCTGGCTTCATCTCCTACTCAGGCCTTGAACTATGAGTTTATCACGTCCCTAGGAAGTGTTGCCTTTGGCCTCAATTCAGACAAGATTTATTCCTGGCCTGGGTCCCAAAAGGGACTTATCTTCAGTCATTAGATGTAAACTTATCAGGCTGTCCCACTCCAAACTGCTTCTGCTATCCAACACACAGCAGAAAAAGGAAACTAGGATGATGCAAACATAAAATACAGACTGAGGAGAGAGTATGGATAAGTAAGGAGATTACAAAGAGATGAGGATTTCACTATCAACACTGTCCACTCAGAACTCATACCCAAGCTTATGTAGCTCTTGTTTTGACTTGTGGAAAAATACATTAGTGGCAGTGCTGCTAACCATGCTGGCACACTCAGAGGGCCCTATACCCTGTCTTTTGCTAGGTACACAGACTGATCTGTTGGTTCACTTTAAAAACCATGAAAACCTTCAGCAGTGCAGATCTTGGGATATTCAACTGAAAAGTCAGCAGATGCACCACTGCTTGCCAGGCCAGTTTCAGCAACCCAGCAATGCTCCATCAAAAGACATAACAGTGGGTGGGAGAACACCCCTGAGATCAACATGGAACTGCCTGCATTATTTTTAGTGTCCTTGAACATTCAGTCAGTTGGTGGGCTTTGTGACTACTTGATGGGATGTTTGCAAAATGCAGGTCCCAATCCCCCTACCTGTCCGCCCATCTCCTAAATCACAAACGTTATATTTCCAAACTGGAGTGGGAGGGGGAGAGTAACCCGTGGCAGGGATGGACCTCGCTTCACTCTAAATCATTCTTCACAAGCTTCCCCAGTATAATTCCCTGCTGAGGTTGATGGGAAACGCAGTTTTTAACAGCATTCAAACCTGAACACAAAGGTGCAGAAATTTACAGTTCCAACCACAGCAGTTCAGTAAGATGAAAGGATGCACCAAGAACAGTAACTAGCCAATATGATGGCAACTGCTACCAACTGTGCAGACTGCAGTGCGCATGAAAGACTGCTTGCTTTAAGTTGCCAACCAATCAACCCAAGTATATGGGACACTCAAATCAAAAGACAACTGACACTGAGTAGCACCAAGCTGATTTTTCAAGCAGGTTACTGGCGAGCATCATAGCATTCATTATATTATTTGATTTCCCCCCATCTCTCCAGTAATGTACTATTTTATTCTTACAGAGGGTACAAGCCAAGAATGCCACTTCCCTATCAGTCACAACAAAGGGATTCTTCCCAACTGGAAGAGTTACAGTAGCATTGCCAAAGCTTCTAGTAGCAGAGGAACACTTATTTGTTGAATTCAAAGTGGTGGAATACTTCACTTTCAACTCAAAAAAGGTTTCTAGAACACCTGCCTGTAGAGGAACATGTCCTGTGTTTTTTTGCACAAGTCATTGTTCTGGGCACATCACTTGAGAAGGAGGAGGCAGGTTCTTCTGAACATGAGTACTCCTGCTGAATTTCTGAGTCACAAGCAATTGAATGTTTCAGTCACCACCTGAAACACAGAGGGGGCAGAACTGAGCTACCTAGTGTCCTCCATCAAAGGCTGAGTGAAAGTTGGCAAGGCCAAAACAGGGTATTATGCAGATTTGTAAAAGGCAGTAAAAAAAAGTATCTACCAAGAGATACTTGGGATTCAGAGGAGCCTTTAAAGTGTAATTTATTTCTCATGACAGCTTGGGAACTACTGGGTTACAGAAACAGCAAAGTTAGAAAGGGAGAAAGAACATCTGAAGAACCTTGGAGAGACTTAAGATAAACCTGAGGTCTACATCTTATTGAAAATCAATAATAATTTACATAGCACTTTAGCATTCAAAGGAGATTCACATACATTAGCTTGCCTAGAGAGAATTGACATCTCCCCACCAAACAGAAAGAGCTTTCTGCATTTCCCTTCCTGCTCCCATCATTCTAAGCACAAGGCAGCTAAGTTCTTACCAATGGCGCTGACAGCATGCTTGAGCTCCAAAGTAAAGGTGGCAAGTGGCACATCTTCTGACACAGGCATGATCGCAACAGTGGAGAGGTTGCTGGCCGGGTTGCCGGAGTCCCACTTGCTACCAGAAGTATGCAATCCAAGGGGATGACCTGCTGTGAGAACAGATCATGACACTTGCAAGGCAGTTTCTCACTATGGAACAGTAAGAATCAGAGTTAACTTCTTCCCAATAGTATAAAGTGGCACACAGTGCAGAGGCCTGAGATGAGGAGGGAGCAAAGTAAACATCTCTGTTAGCGTTCGGGGAAATAGGTCAAGTTAATTGGGAAGGATTGCCTGAGGGGGTTCCTTCCACAATTCATAGCCCTGGGCAAAAGTGATAAGGCTTTGAGGGTTGGGATTCAGTTGTATTTTATTACTGCCTGGATCAGGCCTTCTTCCCCATCCTTTCAGAAGACGAAAGCTAATTATATCTTGTGGGGCCTTCGGTCAAGTTAAGGGGGCGGGGTTCGCTGTTTGAGGGAAAGATGCTTCCAGTTTGGGATCTGCTGATCCTTTCATTCTGTGGACTCCTTTGATTGCTGGACTTTGTTATGAACACACAGGTTATGGGAAAGTTTAATTATTTTATTCTTCATTCTGAGGTTAACTGATGGTTGCCTTTTTATTTCTTGAATTTTAAGACTGTTTTTTTGTAATATTATAAAAAAATGGTTGTGAGCCTCCCTCCTTCAGGTTGAAAGCAGGATATAAATCTTTTCATAGCCAAATAAGTACTGCATTTCCCAAACAATGTTATTTGTATTACATATATGAAGCACTGGATATGGAAGCCTAAAAGAGATGGCAGACACAATGCCAGTTTCTTGAAAAATCAGTTTTGGGCTTAAGGTGTGGCACATGTGTGTGCACGTGTCAACCAACCATGGTGTTTCGCATTCCTGACATCAACCACAGCTTCGTCTCATCCAACACTTAAGAAGGGTGACCAAACCAGTTGTCAACCCTGTTCAGTGGCCTTGTGAGGATAAGGGTCTGCTGCCCATGCTACTTTTGACCTCTTGACAAAAGTAAATACTTCTTAATTCAGTAAGTAATTAAATTGTGAAATTTGCTGCCAGGGAATGTAGTGATGGACACGAGCATAGATGGTTTTAAAGGGGAATTAGATAGATTCATGGAGATTAGGTCCATAAACAGCTACTAGCCATGGTGAGCAAAGAAACTCCATATTCGGAGGCAGTAAACCTCAGTCTAAAACCTAGTGCTAGGAGATGACAACAGGGAAAGGCCTTGGCCTCTAATGTTGGAACAAACTAGCTGGATGCTGCAAAAAACAGGTTGCTGGACCACTGGTCTGATCCAGCAGGGATCTTATGATCCTCAGGGACTCTCTGTCTCATCTACTAAAGCTTTGTTTAGTGGGCCTGGGAATGTAACAGGAACCACAGCTAGGAAGGGTAAATCCATGCTCCAAGAAAAGGTTTTAGTCAGTGAAAACCAGCAAGGTATGAACTCAGGAAAAACAGCGGTCAATAGAGAACTGCACTGGGCTCCTGTGCCCAGAAGAGCAACGCTGCAGCCATGGCTTTTGCTCTTTAATCTATAGTGGGGCTTCATTCAAATCCCTTCAAACAGACTTATACTGCAGCAAAGGATTTGGTCCTGACACAAGTTTTGTCCAACTCTTTTTGCCCTGCCTCCTTGTCAGGGGCCCAGAATTTAATGACCTACCTCCTTGCTGAAGACTGCCAAGGATCTTCTCGCCCAGCAAATGGATTAGCCTCGTCACCACCTGGCAGGGAGAGAAGGATACAGAAACAGCACAGTCAGGGCAACAGCTCCGAGAACGAAGCATCTTGACAGCAGCATTAAGACTGAAGAGGAGAAACTATAAAATGAACACAGCCAAGATGTGTAAAGAGTTGTGAGCTTTGTGCAGCACAATAGAAGAAGAAGAAGATGATGATATTGGATTTATATCCTGCCCTATACTCTGAATCTCAGAGTAGTCACACTCTCCTTTACCTTCCTCCCCCCCATCCACAACAGATACCCTGTGAGGTAGGTGGGGCTGAGAGAGTTCTTCCAAGCAGTTGTCCTTTCAAGGACAACAACTATGAGAGCTATGGCTGACTCAAGGCCACTCCAGCAGCTGCAAGTGGAGGAGTGGGGAATCAAACCCAGTTCTCCCAGATAAGAGTCTGTACACTTAACCACTACACCAAACTGGCTCCAAGGGATGTCATCAGTTCCGTGCTCAACCTTAGGAGGAAGGAAAGCTTTCTGATATTTAGGTTCTGGTTTTTAACTGTTCCTCATAAGCAAGATCATTGTACCTTTCAGCAGCAATCTTGATGGCTAAGTGCCTACTTGGAAGGCAGAGAAACAGGAACACTCAGAAACAAGTCAGAGATTGATGTATAACTCATGCAGGGTGGGACGGAGAGAGGACTCCGTGGTCATACAGGAAAATGTTATCTTGTAAATTAAATATTAAGACATACACCTTAGAAAGTCTGACCAATACATAGAGAACACTCTCCATGAGGCTCAGAATATCAAGGACAATGGATCAAGATGAGTAGCCATGTTAGTCTGTTTGTAGCAGCAGAAAAGAGCAAGAGTCAAGTCGCACCTTAAAGATTTTTTTAAAAACTGGCAAAGTAGGAGCTTTAGTGAGTCACTGCTCTCTTCTTCAGATACCAGCTGAGGGGACTTGAGTAACAGTTAAAGGGAGGAAAGGGAGAGGGGAGGAGTTTGCCCACTCAAGCCGCAAGGAATGTATAATACCTTAAAGAGGAGTAGAGTACAATTGAGCAATGCATCCTGTGATGTGTGTATCCCCTAACTAAAATTCCACCACACCCCTCATCAATCCAGGTTTTAAGGAATCTGATCATTTTGCAACTGAAAGTATCCTGGCTGGGAGATTAGGATTGGACAGAGTGCTACCTATGACCTGAACTAACTGCAAAAGTGTATACACATTCACCCACTCCAACAGGCACACAAGATTTTTTTTTCGATTGCAAATGAGGCAGAGCCCCTGATAGTACACAGTATCTTGGAATGGGGCATGAAATTAGGGTTAGTGGATAGAAGATGCATGCCATCTCAGATGGTCATTGCCTCCTGATTACCTGGCCTTTAAATGCAAACAGAATTTCTAATTTTTATATATGAGGACATGTAAAAATGCTGGCAAGATTTTATTTGATGGCATATTTTCCTTGGAGAGTTTGGGATGGCATTTGCAAGGGGCTGCCATTCATGGGGGATTGGTCTACTTAGGGCTATCATGGCCAAATGGAACTGCCATATTCAGAAGCAGTAAGTCTATGATTATTATTCTGCTGGGGAGGAGGAGCAGTAGGGAGATATGACTGCTTACAGGGGTGGCCAAACTATGGCTTGGAAACCACATGTGGCTCTTGAAGCCCCCACCACACTGTCAGCTGGCTTGGAGGCATTTGTCTCTTTAAATCTTCTCCAAGCTAAGCCAGCTGGCAGGTTGGAGAATGTATTTAAAGTTGTTTTCTTTCTACCTCTTCCTCCCCATCTTCCTTCCTCCCTCCCTCCCTCAAACATCTGACACTTCATGTCTTGTGGCTCTCAAAATTTGATGTTTATTCTATGTGATCTTACATTAAGCAAGTTTGGCCACTCCTGGCTCAGATTTTCTCAATATTCTATGCCTCCTGGGGGGCGGGGAAACCCATCACCATCTGGGCTCTTCTTTTGCTTTTATGGCCTGATGCCCATAACCTAACAACCTTGTGAGGCAGGTCAGACAGAAGGATCAACCCCTGATTCAAGATTATCCATGGTTGAATGGAGATTTGAATCTAGAGCTCCTTAGTTCAAATTTGAAATGCTATCCCACTACACCACTGGAAAAGTGAAGGGAAACTGAATAATATTTCCAGTAGTGTGAGCTATTCTTTAGAAAGTATAAGTGGTATACTGCTTAAGTGTGTCTGTCTAAGAGTGGGAAGACCATGCAAAGTCACCACTTGTCCATTAAGTCATTGGCTGTGTTTGTATCAGTCACTATTGATAATCTACCTCAAAGGTTACTGCTAACAACAGTAGGGGTGGGGGGGCAGAAACACATATGCTACTCTGAGCTCCACAAAGGAACATGAAACTTCTGGTGCTGCTGATTTTTACAGCTGAAACTTTGATATTTCACTTTGATCATTTGATAGGTTTGTGATAAAGGATTTCAAAAAATTATAATTCAAAAGAAATAAAATATGCAAGTGTGTTTATTTTTATACAGCTCAGGGAATTCAGAAGTTTTTTTACTGCAGAATTCTCCCAGGTGCGTGGGGGAAGGGGGCTAAGTGCAAAGAACGCACAGCCCCATTAATTACTTCCTGAACCCCAATACCACAATGAAAATAATTTGTGGGTTACTGCTCAAAACCACACTCCTTCCCTTGATTAGTTACTCAAAATGGCCCTGGTTTAACTCTGGAAATGTTGTTTCTCCAGAGACCCACTGTGAGAGAGCACAGCGGGTTGCTTACTACCACTGGGTGAGTCACTCCGCTGCTACCATGGCAACACGCAAGGAACATCAATTTTGGATTTGAGCAAGGCAAGTGGCACGAGATTTCCTTGGAGTTTTCAGTGCGCAGAGTGTCTTTCTCATAAAAAGGGTACGCAGTGTTTTTTATATATATCTGTACAGAAATATAAAGGAAAGGTTTCTGCTACCATTCTTCTAAGATACCAGTGAAAACCTTGAGCCCTGCCGATATTCCCAACCATACACTCAGGCACTTTTGATCTCATGAGGGCAGCTGGAACGTGCGGCACGAGCACTTCTCAGAGAAGCAAAAAGCCACATTGGGCAAAGCTGCAGGGAAAGTTCTAAAGCTGACTGGGGAAGACAAAAGCCCCAGCCTTCCCAATACAGAAGGAGACATGCTGAGCATTTAGAAATTTCCTTGCCTTTGGGCTCCAATAGCAGCCAGGCAGATACCTCCAGAAAGCACGCATGCAGGGCAAGGAAGGCAATAACCTTTTGATTGTAGTGTTGGGGTTCAGGAAGTAATTAACCCTTTTTTTTTGTCCCCACAACCAGGGACCCAGAAACAGAAATACTTGGGAACTCCATTTAAAACATAAGAGTTGTTGGCCATTCTCAGAACTCTCCTCCAAAAAACATACCTGAATGTTTTTTTAAGGCATCAGGCCAGCATTCATCACCAGATCCCGTGGTGGTGAATACCAGAAGCTAAATATGCATTGTTAAGAATTAACACTTTCCTTTTGTCTGCTCTGAATCTGCTGCCAGCTTATGGGAGAATCAAGACATTCCTGTCCACATTCTCCACTCATCAATAATAATTTTATAAACTCATGCGCCCCCTTTTGCTCTGAACCCTTTCACTTTTCTTTGCAAGGAATATGCTCCAACCACTTTCACCTTCGTGGTAGCCCTTTCCCAGCTCTACATTAACTGTGAACCGAATCGCTCAGAAGCTGAGCATCCGCTGCCCTGTACAAGCCTGCAGTGACAGAGCCCACGCCACAAGAGCAACCACAGTGCCTGCATTACAAGACCCAAGCAATTTTGCTGCTTCCCATGAACTTGTTCCCTCATCAGGGGCACAAAGAGCTAATTTATTACAGGCTCCAGAGATGCTTCTGGATTTATGTGCAGCGTCTACTTGGATCACAGTGGTTCTTTGAGGTTCAGTGCTCAGGTACCCTTTTACGAAAACAGGTGTGAAGAGGGGAGGGGATCACCCAAGGTGGAGAGAAGCCGCTGACTCTGTTATTACTTTATCCCAGGAACATTTTCCAACCACAAAGAAAATGTCTTGACTGAAAATGTCAAGACAGTGTGCGTCTGCAATAAAAAAGGCCAACGCCATGCTGGGAATTATTAGGAAGGGAATTGAAAACAAATCAGCCAGTATCATAATGCCCCTGTATAAATCGATGGTGCGGTCTCATTTGGAGTACTGTGTGCAGTTCTGGTCGCCGCACCTCAAAAAGGATATTATAGCATTGGAGAAAGTCCAGAGAAGGGCAACTAGAATGATTAAAGGGCTGGAGCACTTTCCCTATGAAGAAAGGTTGAAACGCTTGGGACTCTTTAGCTTGGAGAAACGTCGACTGCGGGGTGACATGATAGAGGTTTACAAGATAATGCATGGGATGGAGAAAGTAGAGAAAGAAGTACTTTTCTCCCTTTCTCACAATACAAGAACTCGTGGGCATTCGATGAAATTGCTGAGCAGAAAGGTTAAAACGGATAAAAGGAAGTACTTCTTCACCCAAAGGGTGATTAACATGTGGAATTCACTGCCACAGGAGGTGGTGGCGGCCACAAGTATAGCCACCTTCAAGAGGGGTTTAGATAAAAATATGGAGCACAGGTCCATTAGTGGCTATTAGCCACAGTGTATGTGTGTATATAAAATTTTTTGCCACTGTGTGACACAGAGTGTTGGACTTGATGGGCTGTTGCCCTGATCCAACATGGCTTCTCTTATGTTCTTATGTTCTTAAAAGCAGGATGACAAGCTTGACAGCAATTTGTGCAGAACAAAACATGACCAATTGGAGAGGCATATGAAGCAATAGAGAATCTGTGCAGTGGTCCGTTTGTCCCAGTACTGCCTCTTCTGAATGGCACAGGGATGGAGGTTTATTGAAAATATACCTATTTAATAAATTTCTATGCCATATTTCCAAAGCTGATTTTCAAAGTGCTTTAACAACTTTAAAAAAACAATGCCAGTTACAAAGCAATCAGAATTATCATTAAAACATAAACCTGCATCCTGGACTGGAAAACAGGTGTCAAAATGAAGTCTTCCCTCCCACTGGAGAGTTCAAGCTGTGTATGCAATTGCCCCAACAACCCTGGGAGGTTAGGGTTACTTTTGGCTGAGCTTGACTGAAGATCATCCCACCAAATTTCATAGATGACCAAGGATTTGAACTCAACTCTCCCTGGTACAAATCCAGCACTTTAACTACTACACCACAGTGGCCCTACTGTTTTTTAAAGTACAGGTTTTGGCTGAGAGGCGATGACATGGTGATGCCTAAAAGACTCATACAGTTATTGCAGCAGAACAGAGGGAAGCTTTGGCTCCTGTGTGCTACATGACGGGTTTACACAATTAAGACAGAGAAGGTAGAGAAAGAAGTATTTTTCTCCCTTTCTCACAATACAAGAACTCATGGGCACGTCATGAAAATAATGTGCCTCCAGTAGGCTTAAAAAGATAAAGGGAAGTTCTTCACTCAAAGAATAATTAATGTGGAATTCACCACTGCAAGAAGTGATGGTGGCTATAAGCATAAGGCAGCTTCAAGAGAGGATTGGATAAACACATGGAACAGAAGTCCATCAGTGGCTGTAAGCCACAAGGTATAGATGGAACACTATGTCTGGGGCAGTGATGCTCTGTATTTTTGGTGCTTGGGGGGCAATAGTAGAAGAGTTTTTGGAGTTCTGGCTCCACTGGTGGATCTCCTGATGGCCCCTGAGTTTTGGCCACTGTGTGACACAAGAGTGTTGGACTGGATGGGCCACTAGCCTGATCCAAAGTGGTTTCTCTTATGTTCTTAATTTCTTTTCCTTATAAGCTTCAGTGGTACCACCACTGACCCTGATCCTTACATGAAATATCTGGGGAGGGGTCCAAAGCACGCACACAAACACTCTCTGCCTCTGGAAACCTATTTGTTGCTCCCAAAAAGCAAAGTTCTAGCAAACAGAACAGCTTCTGCTCAAACTACCTGACCAGTAAAAGTTGTGGCAGCCCATTTTAGACAAAGTAATGATCATCAGTGAGCAAGTCTTCTCTTTCCTCTGAATGCAAAGGGCTACTGGGGTGGAAGTCATGCTTGGTTTTCCCACCCTGCCCACTCTGGACTATAAGTGAAGAAAATATTTTAACATAAGAAACAAGCTCAGCTGAATGCAAAATACTCCTCCTAATACAGAACTTATTGGTCCTGTGTTTGAAATTACAGATAAGTAAGGATATTTGAGTACATGGTAGTATGAAGGAGGGGAAAGTCCCCAACTAAAAAGGAAGAACAGGACAAAAATGGTCTAATGAAAAGAGAACATGCCCATAGCCTTCCAGGAGGTTTGGAATGTTGAGAGTAGTGGAACTGAAAGAAGAGAACCCCAAGGCAGGCAAATAATGGCCTTGAGTATCCCCTCCCAGATATACAGGCTACAATATAGAGGAGGATGCTGGCAAATTAAGAGGCAGAGTGATGCATGGTGAAGGAGTACAGCCAAGACACAATTGCAAGAACTTGGGGGAAAGTTTCCCTCTTGCTTAGCTGCAAACTTTAGCAGTCAGCACTATTGAGCAACTAAGCTATTGTTCCTCACCCCTCATGGTTCCTCACAAGACCCAAGCTTGTGCATGAAGGTTTAAAAAGGTATAATAAATACGACAATCCAAGTCCCAGTGAATGGCCTGGGAGAACCTGCTGCTATGGCATTATTGATGCCAGACAAGTGTGAAAGTGATCAGTCCCTTGGGATGCCACTGAGAGTCTCATGTGGCGGGGGGGAAAAGAGACAGCAAAAATAATTATTTCCAAGTAGAGCTCAAGAAGTGGCTCAAACCTGTCGCCTGGGAAATATCAGCTGGGCTCATAACTGTTTATGTCTGCAAGAAGAGTTTTGATTTTCCAGTACTTGGGAGTACAATTTCAAAATCACTCTGAACATGCTTGAAAGGAACAAAAGGAACAAAGCTTAAAAGGATTCCAGAGCAATAGAGCACAAGTACTCATGTCTCAGTCTCTCTCTCTCTCAGCCACTGCCTCATCCCTCCCATCCAAAGCTTCTGTGCGCTTGCTATGATAGCAAGCCGCTGATTGATAGCATCTTTTTCTTTCTCTCTCCATAGGTGTCGGTGTTCCTAAACTTACCAGACCACTAAAAGAAGAATTTGCTGTGTGTATGGGGAGGGGGGACGACACAACAGCTCACTGCCTATTAAAGTGAAACATCAAAATCCAGCTCCCTACCCTAATTTCCATATGAAGACAACAACCCCGCTAGCAATAATGCACAGATGGAGCTTTCTCCTAAAAATAGGGCAGCCTTTAAAAAGCAGAGAAAGCAGAAAAGGCAGAACATTTGAAGACATTCTTGGAGTGACACAGAAAGTGCCGTGGACGTAAAATGCAGTCAAAGAGGGGGGCTGGAAGACCAGCAGTTAGGTCAGCACTCTTGACCATGTCCTGGCACAGGTTATCCACTAGTGTGACTGAGACCATTTTGGTCCCATAGCCAGGTCTGAAACCAGATTGGAAGGATCTAAAGAATCCATGCAGGAATCCATGAAGTTGTCTGGCTACCACTTTTTAATCACCTTGATCGAGAATGGCACATTTGAGTCTGGGCAATAGTTATTCCAGTCTCCTACATCCAGAGCATATTTCTTTAGGAATGGATGAATGAACTATTATAATCACCTGCATGCAAAGCAGGTGGCCTGCCACTAAGCTGAAGCCTCCTCCACTTTTCTTCAACCAATCTTCTGGAGCTGAAGAAGCTGAAGGTGTACAACTGGCCAAAGGCAACCCAGTCAGCTTTGAGAGGCTAGGTCTTCCTGGTCCTATTCCAAAATTCTAACCACTGTACTATACAGATGTCCCATCCAGGTCTGACCAGGGTTGCTTAGCTTAAGCAAGGCTTCTCTGTCACGTGTCTTCTAGCTGTACCCTGGGACCCATTTATGCATCCAGGATAGCATTCCTACCACACAGGCGGTCTTCAATCCAGCTGCCAGATTTCACACCACAGTGAACCTCAGTTTAAAAGCATGATGCGTATTAGGCCCAGGGGGAACATCTCTTGCTTCTCTTTCAAAGGCAACAGTGCCTCCACTGAGGCACTTTAAAAAAAGCAAGCAAAGCAGAAATTAACAAAATCAAACCACTTGGCAGGCACGAAGTGTAAATGTAGTAAGAGAAGCTAAGGAGTATTGCTGCAACAATTGTGTATAGTAACCAAAATGTTTATACCGATGTTCCTTGCCCAAGTTGAACTACTATTTTCAATAATTTATTCTGCATTTACAAATGAGGAGGGCTATATATCAGGGGTGGTCAAACTTGCTTAATGTAAGAGCCACACAAAATAAATGCTAGATGTTTGAGAGCTGCAAGACTGGAACGTCAGATGTTTGAGAGCCACAAGATGAGAGGAAGGGTGGAATGAGGGAGGAAAATAGATGGGGAATAGAGGGAGAGGTGGAAAGAAAGCAACTAACTTTAAATGCATTCTCCAAGGCACCAGCTGGCGTAGCTTAGAGAAGTGATTTAAAGGGAGAAATGCCTTCTCCAAGCCAGCTGAGAGCACTGGGGGCTTTGAGAGCCACACAATATGTGTGAAAGAGCCACATGTGGCTCCACAGCCAGTTTGGCCACCTCTGCTATATATAATACCGTACTCAAAACCCACCCCCACCCCCAAAACTTTTTTCAGCCTCCCCCTAGGATTCTAAGAACTGTGATTTTTTTAAAAAAAAATGAATAAAAAAAATGTCACAAAGTAGCAAGTGAACTTTCAAGGTTCCACAGAGCTCTTCATTAGGCTGCATGCTTACAACAAAACACACTTACAGCAGAGGCAAGATATATAGGACTTTTATTACATGACAGTGACAGCACATAACACACCTGTCCCCCAGTCAACACACAGACATCTAGTCTATTATGGCCCGCCAGGTGCTCGACAGTTTCTTCATTTTGCAATCCTGGCCAGGCAACAAAACCTGAACATTTTAAAGTCCCAGAGATAATGCATTTAAAGTTGCTTTCTTTCCACCTTTCCCTCCCTCCTCCCTTCTATTTGCCTTCTTTCCTACCTTCTTGTCTTGCGGCTCTCAAACATCTGATGTTTATTCTGTGTGGCTCTCACATTATGCACATTTGGCCAACCCTGAGCTATCACATTTTTATCCTACCCTTCTTCCGAACTCAGCACAGTGTACATGGCTCTCTTCCTCCATTTTATTCCCATACCAACCTTGTGAAGTAAAGCTTAGAGAGTGAAAACAGAAGAAATCATCTAAGAATCTGAACTCAAGTCTCTTCAAGCCTACTCTAACCACTGTACCCCTGCTGGCTGCTTCAATCAGGGTTCCATTATCTATTTGCCCCTCCTCCCTATTTTCAGAAGCCTCTAGAAGAGATGTAGAAATACAGCCAAATGTTTGGAAGATGCCACATGCCAAAGAATGCCAGAAGTGAGCAAACTACTTGTCTTTAGGAGGGAAAAGGATATAGTTATGGTGGAGATTAAATGCCTAAAAGGTGCCTGTACAGGTGAAACAACTGTTCTGCAGAAGAAAGAAAAGGCTGTGTGGTTCCATTCCTGCTCCAAAGGGCAAAACAAATACTCTTTGCCAGGCTGTTTCTGACTTGGTCCAAAGTGGAATTCTATGCCACTTCCTTACCTGTGGGAACTTTCGCTTGATGGAGGTCAGCGCTCCTTCTGGAAGCTTGGCCAGCTCAGAATCTCGAACTGCATGCACCGTGGTGGCTCTGGGCTGATGGGTTAAGGCCTCTACCTGGGAGACAATGAAGAGAAATGGCTGATGAGAAGACACTGGTTATTTCCATGGCACTCCTAGAACACACAGAGAGGAAGTGTTGCTAGCTTCATAAATTCCTCTTTTTTTTCTATGACAGCCCAGCCTCGGTTTGCATCCACAAGATACTCCAAAGCAGTGTTCCAAATTCCCCTCAATACAAACTGTGAGGCACAGCTGTGGTTTTGTGGAATGTGCATGCATAGCTTTGCCTGAACTAAGTTCTGCAAGGAACAAAACAACAAAAACCCTACAGACTTTTGTTAAAGTCTCAAATACCAGACCACAGATGAGACTGCCTGCTGCACCTCTGCACAATTTGTTGATCTGGCATTATCTTCTTCCAGTAACTCAGGGCTGGTAACTCTGATGCATCTCTGCATTGTAAATGGTCCAATCACTCTCAGTGCAAAGGAACAGCAGAACTCACAGGAGGCATGCCCAGAACAGCAATTAACATAGAGAAATTAAAGGCGGACCACTCTGAGAAAGTGAGTTCTAATTCTTTTCCATTCTACTCAGGAAGCTTGGCTTTCTAGAATCAGCAGATCTGGCCAAACTGACTCTTGCTTCTATAGCTTTTAAGGTTTGCTTATGTCAACACACTCTATGTGGGGTAGCCCTCAAAGATAATCTGGATGCTGCACTTGGTATAAAACATAACTGTAATCTGACTAGCAGGCAATGTTCTCATATTTAGTTGATTCTAAAGCAAGTTCGTTGGCTTCCAATTTGTTTCCAGGTTCAGTTCTCAAGGTTCTTACCAATAAAGCCCTTCTCAATCTGAGACCAACATACTTGAAGGGACATAACTCCCTGTATGAATCCACACACCAGTTTAGGTTTGCTCACTGTACACTCCTTCCTCCAAGCAGATCCATTTATCTTCTGCCAGGACTCCTGTTTTCTTTGTGGTGGGCCCTGTTTTGCGGAAAGCTTCACTTGAGAAAAAATGCAAAGCTCTGAGTAACATCTTTCTATCAGGACAGCAAAATGGTTTTATTTTACAAGAGCTTTGAGTTTACAGACTAAATTTTACAAGAGCTTTGAGTTTGCAGACTAAATCTGGATCTGGGTGCTTCTGCCACTGTTTTTATTACGTTGTAAGGGACAGCTCATTCATCTGTAGTTTAATTACCTATTACCACTAGACCTCTGTACATTGCTTCAAGGTTTGGAAAGGCAGGATACAAGTTTTTACTTCAAATAAATAAAACCTTTTTGAATGCAAGAGCAAAGTGGGACCCCAAACGTAACTGAGGGGGAAAACAGATTCTGGCTCAACCAAATATTTGAAAGCCAACCCATTTTTATTCCTATAACAGTTGGATGGTTCTGATGGGAGGAGGGCACTGTTAACACACTGAGAATTCCTGAGTGTACACATAACAAAATCACACAGTTTTCAAGGTGACTGCAAAACACTTTGGTCTCCTGCCTCTAAACTTTATTCTTGGTGCCCGTTTTTTGCCTTCCAACAGAACCAAGAGATTCGCAGCTTAATGAGACCACATGCTGTGTGAAGCCACGTCACCTGCTGCCCAGAGGGAGGTGCTGACATTTCCCTGCTCAGGAACACAGTCTGGCTCCTGCCACACTAAACATGGGTGGCTGGGGTGAAATTCTACACATGGAGTGTGGCAGTGGAGACAGAGCAATCAAACTGACCCAGTGCTTAGCAACTAATGGACTCTGGTATGAGAATGGACGTCACTTGCTACTTGGGACTGTTTCCCTGCTGCAAGAGGTGTTTGAGAACATATATGCAAATCCACTCATTAGAATAACAAGGTTTTTACTTAAGACTTCAGGCCTCTTCTCCCCCCACCGCTGCCCACTTCAGACACCACAACCCTCTGCAAGCTTTCTTGAATATAAGACAGAAAGACAAGTTCAGTACACAATGCAGATTCTTGTCCTGGCTTAGGGGAAAAGAGGATCAAAAGATTAGCGGTGGCTAAGAGGAAGAATAAGGGAGGGGGAGAACATGGCATGTTTGTTCCACTGGCTTTCCAGAACAGACAGAATCCTCCTTTCTTGGAGACTATACATTGCATCACTGTTCCAGCTAAATAAATTCTCATTTGTGGTGCTGCACCTTCCAATTGTCTAGTGAGGGCAAAGTAGTAACATGGACCTCCAGAAAAGTGGTTATTAAGTGCAGAATTACAAATCCTTAGAATCAGTGTGAAACTCCCATGCTTGAACCTCTGCAGGGCCTTTGGCCAGTACTAACCAACCTACCAACCATCCATTCATCCATCCATCCCATTTTTATTCCACTCTTCCAGCAAAGAATTATTTTGTGTGTGTGGGGGGGAGAGATATTGTTCTTTACTTCTTCAACTAATCTTCATAGTGAGGAAGGTTAGCCTATTTTAGGCAGGATTATATACACTACTTTTGGGGTGGGCAGAATTAAGACTTTATACCCAGGCTTTCTAAATCTAGGCACCTTAGAAGATGAATTTCACAAGCTACATGCATTGTCTATACTGATCAAGTTTGGACAATTTAATCTGGATTTGCTGATCATAGGGAATAGAAAGCAGTCTTCCTCTAAATTTTATTCAACTCCCACACCTGCCTTCTGGCTTCTGAGTCTTTATCAGGCATGACCACACACTTTTGAGCATATCTTCTAAGCCACAAGGGCTAAAAACTGTCACTGTTTGCATGTTCTGTAGTCCTGCAGAACTGAAGTATGCTTGCGGTGTTCTTTAACTAAACAAGCAATATGCAGAGATAGGGGGTAGAGAAGCAGCTGCCAGCAGGGCTGCAACTCTAAAGGTTGCACAGAGTACAGCATGTCTTTTTGGAAGGCTTTTGAGTGTCTGGTCTCCCTTGCCAAGGTACCAACAGAAGGCCAGCTTCTGTGCTGCAAATTCTGAGGCAGCCGAGCCTCTTCACATTAGAGGAATCAGACTTGCCAAAGCGACTGTCAAGTTGGTTTTCTGCTGGAGCATTCTCCCAGCTTCTGGGGTGGATTTATTGCATAGTGCTTCACACAAGAGCCCAGAGTCATCCTAAATGACAGAAGGTATCTTCTTTGTTTCCCTATTTCCATGCCCTCCCTCAGTCATGGGGAGGGTGGGGAGAGACAGTGGCTTCCACGGAGTGGCTATTTCAGCATATAAGATGGGTGCAACCTAAGCCTCCACTTGCCATGAAGAACTGATTGGGTGGCCTTAGGCCAACCATTTCTCACATCCTAGCCTACATCATGGGGCTGTTGGGAGGATAAAAGGGAAGAGGTGGGAAATCATGTACAGCATCCTGCAGTCCTTGGAGAACAGGGGGGGTAAAAACAAGCTGCTGACATTGGCCTAACCTTTGTAAAAATACAGCTTTGCAAAGAAAACTGTATGAAGCTTCATCATGATTCATTTAGGGAAGCAGTGCAAGGAATAATCAGGATCATGCTATCTACCAGCAACTAGAAACTAAAGAAAAACAGAAATCTGGAGGTTTAAGTAATTAACTAGAAGCCTGCGGTCCAAGATCTGGCAAGGCCGGTTTCCCCCAAGTCAATGTGTGAACTTTAGCTTTAATGTACAGATTTTTTAATTCATTGTATTCAAAGAAAAAAAAAGCAATAGAAATGGCCCACATAACCCCATTCCCTTTGAATGGGAGAAGGAAGAGAGGCAATACGTTTTTAGATCAAGCAGCCACATATATATTAAAAGATAAAGAAGAAAAGCAAACTGTGGGAGAAAGCAGAAAAAAAGAAAAGGGGAAGAGCCAGATCTCTTTCACTTCAGAAGAATGCCCCCCCAGCCATGCTTTGGGATCCAAATTTGAATCCAGATGCCTCTGGACCAGGTAGAGCACTCAACTCACTGCCTCAGACTGTATCTCTGTCTTCTGCTTAAAAACTGGAAAGCCAAGAAGCAGATGGGCTGCCTCTGTAAACCCCCCCCCCCCAAATGACCAGTACTCTCTGGGGAAGAACAGCTCCTGCAGTCCTTTCATTTCTGAAGCAAACACGCCCCCCCCCCCCACACACATTTTGTTCACCAGTAAGATGTCTGTTAGCGAGGATGCTGAGCAAAATGCCAAACTGTATGTTAAACCAGAAGGATACAGGAAAAAAGTGCACACAGTGGGAGTTCACGGAAGATGGATTACATCAAGCTACTCTTACAGCCTTTTATAGATACCGTACCTGACACTCTGTTTTGAGCTACAGGTCATGTTTGCATCTGATCAAGAGTCACACAGGAATCTGCTACTCAATACTACACAAAATATGAATTAACTGTGGTATTAATTTCTTTACGTATTGAATAAACATTACTGCTTTCCTCCGGGGCTCAAAACTTTACAACTTGGTCGAGTCAGATATCTGAAACACTGGTCAATTAACCAGTGAGAGCAAATTTCAGTTGATGAAAATCAGTTTCTGGTATCATATGTTTCAGTGAAGCTTTTTTGGGTCTAAAAAATACTGCACCAAATGCCACAAGTAAGAAATAAAAAATATTTATTGCTTTAAAATGAGAAGCTGCTCTAAAAAAAGATCCCCAAAAGTCTATGGTCATACCACAGAGTTTAGGGAGATGCCCAGCACATCAATAATGTTCTGATGTCAAATTACTTAATGTTTGCACCTTGTCCTGCTCCCAGAGCACTTTGGGGTGCCAAGAGGCAGCCTGTCAACCCTAGTCTAGTCTTGTGCTGTTCTTTATTATTATTCTTAAAAGAAAAATTATTCTTCCCCTGCACAGATTTTAGATCTACTTGTTTTATTACTCCTTTTTTTATTAGGGGCTGTATGATTTTACTCTTGGTTTTATTGTTGGATTATTGTGAGTCTTGTTGTTGATTGCATGCTGATACATTTTCATAGCCTTTCCTGATCGTTTAGCATCCATTGCTGGATGACCCCTGGAGAGAAATGTACTAAAAGAAGAGGTATAAATAATCTAAAATGAATCACCGTTTGCCTTTGAAACCCTCCTTAGAGTTTTAAAAACAGGTCAATCCATGGCATGGGGCGAGAAACAGAAGCTCAAAGAACCACTGGATGATGCAAAACTAATTCTGCAAGTCTTTGGTCTTCAGCCAAAGAAGTCTGAATGGCCCTTATACTGGTCTTGGACTATTCCTCTCCACCCCACTACTGGTTGTGGACTACTCCCTTTCACTGCCACCACCCCTCTGCTAATATTTATGAGTTGAATTAACTAGAATGTTTAGAGCAAGCTATAATATCCCTATCTCTTGGAGCGTAAAATGGAATTCACTGCCTAGCGAGCTTGGCTCAATGCGGCATTTGCTAATTTAATTTCATCTTCGCAGCAATGTATCACTGGCTGCTGGGCTGAACGGTGTTGTGGAAATGTCTTTGAAAGCCTTTTGTTTCACTGCTGTGGAGTTTACTTAAAAGAGAGATCTTTTAACTGCCAGATGCTTTAAAAGAATATACCCAAATTCTTCAGTTAAAGGAACACTGAATTCTGAGTCTTTTTTAATGCTGGAAGTTAAAATCAAATTCGTACTATGTTCATTTTGCATAATTTACTCTGTTCCTTTTGAGATTTTTTTTTTGGGGGGGGAGCATGAAAATTCAAGACATAGTTCATTCTTTGATCAAGAAATCTACTTTTAGAGCAGAGGAGAGATGACTCCCACAGTCAAAAAGAATCACCTCGTTGTTGTTGTCTGTAAGAGCTGCTGTTCTGGGCACACCTCCTAACTGGAAGCAGGGTGGTCTAGAACTGCAACTCAGAGAAACCCAACAGGCAGTCACCTCTGTGGCAGGAGCTTTGCACTCAGGGGAGACAACCTTTAATTATTTCATTTTACTAGTGGTTTTCTTGTGGCATGCAGCTTAGGACTTAACAAGGAGCCAAACAGGGCACTGAAACTCTCATGGATGACTACAGGAAACTTGGAGGGGGGGGAAGAAGATAGAGGTTCACAGAATGCTAAATTCTTTACCCAATTCTCTGGTAATCCTACATGTCCCTGCCAGGCTCACATTAAAAGATCCTAAATGGTCTTGAACTAACATATCTACAGGACCTCCTTTCCTGGTATACCCCCCAAAGAGCATTACTCTCTGGGGAGAAGAACCTTCTGGTGATCCCTGGCCCAAAAAACATCTGGCTGTCCTCAACCAGAGCCAGGGTTTTTTTGGCCCTGGCCCCAACCTGGTGGAAATCTCTGCTGAGTGACATCCGTGCTCTGTGGGACCTAATCCAGTTCCAAAGGGCCTGTAGGATGGAGATGTTCTACCAGGCCTTTGTTTGAGGACAGAAACATTTTAAATTTAGCCTGGCTCCTCCTTCACTTCTCCCCACACCGAGCCGGGATACAAATTAGTTTACTGTAAGTGCCATCTGAAACAGTTTGCATTGTTTATTGTTTTAACTGATATAACTGATTTATGAATGTATTTACTGGAATTGTTGTTCACCACCCTGAACCCTGCACACAGGGGAGGGCAGTCTAAAAATCAAATTTATACAATAAAAAAATATAATGTAGAAGTCCTATATGCCTTGGATATACTTCCAGCACTGAACTTCTGTTAATCCTTTTAATCAGACACCAGGGATTTAAGGGATCTTCCCTTCGGATCAAGTGTCCAGCTGTGACTGTAAGGTCACCAGGGACTCTGCAGGAGGGCCCAAGAGCCTTTGTATATGGCAAGAGAAGGGAACTGCTGCCCTAATTTCAGCTGCGCTGCTGTGCCACCACTGCAGAAGGGAAGACCAGCTGCCACCACGAACTCAGCAAGCACCAGCTGCTCAGCCCCACTCCCTTGCTAAACTGCCTCTCCTCTGTGAGACACCATACCATGCCATGTGGCATTTAATATTATTAATTTTAAATGATTTTTGTTAAGTTGCTTTGAGGTGGTCTGTTTCTGTGAAAAGAGAAGGCCTCGGTTTTGTAAAGGAATCGGGTGGTGCTGCATCTCCCAGCCCAGAAAGGATCTAACTGTACAGAAGCCAGCCAAAGTCCACCAAGCTGCTAACACTTGGCCAGACTGCAACTGGAGGCAGCTGGTCACTAAGATGCTGAGAGCATGCCCCTTCCTGGTTGACCAACCTCCAGTGCTTCTCAGCACCTTGAAAGGTAAGTGGCTCCTTCTCTAATTTCACATCTGTGCAAAATTGCTTTAGCCTAGCAGAGACCACCCCCAAAACAGCAAGCAAGCAATCCAGAAAGAGCAGCCTGCACAGCTGCCAGACTCTTACCACGCCAATCAGGTCCCCGCGACCATATTCACCAGTCAAATGCTTTTTCCCATCGTCCATCCTGATGACTGAGCGGAGTCGCCCATTCAGCACAATGAAGGTGCAATCTGAGCTGTCGCCTTGCCTATGATGGAGGAATCCACACACACTGTTAAGTCCACATGCACACACACAAAACCACAACCGGGATCAGGGAAAACCCTGGCACATTTATCCCATTTTTGGAAGATGAAGGCCTCCAAAGCATTGGCCAGAAAAACCACATGATGCAGAGCTTCATTTCAGACTACAGGGAGGTAAACCACATACCCCCTCCCTTCCTGCATGAAGAAAAGTAAAATGTTGAGACAGCTATGCAAGGGTGTCTCCTCTCAATATACTAGCTTTCTGCCCAATGAGGTTTTTGAAATTATTCTGTGTTTAGTGCAAAAATAAAATTAAAGGCCAGAGCAGTCTAAACCAAACACCAATCAATGAATGCCTATCTTCACATCCATCATCTCAGTTTAGGAGTTCAGTATGGTGACACATCACAAATGCATGAGGAGTCCCCTTCCCCAGCTCATAGTTCAGAGCTCATGTACATAGGCCCAGCTCATGTATGTAGGCCCACTGAGGGTGTGTGCTCGGTATATACAGAACTGAATAAATACTTGAAAAATACCCTACTGGTATTTTTCAGATATTTATTCAGCCAAATATAGGTTAGACAATCTGATAGTTTAGGTTTATTGGATTTATATCCTGCTCTCCCCGCCAAAGCAGGCTCAAAATAGTCATGTCCGAATAACAGCCAATATTATTCAGCTTTTATTCAGGCATGGCTACAGTTCACTTGCTGAGTCATGCCATGGCAGTGGTAAGGTTCGACAAGTAAAATTCTCCATTATATCCTGTTGGGACGGTCCCCAGAGGGTATAATCGAGCTGAATAAATCCAGGTTTCCCAAATATATACCCAATACCAGTACCATATTGATAGTGGTATTCTGGAATGCTGATGTTTTTCAGGTTTAACAGATCTGAACTGGGGGGGGGGATATATATTTTTTTTGCACACTCCCACAGGACACATCTGCAGCAAGCAATAAAAGCATTTCAGTTCGGCTAACCTAAAACTCATAAAACAATAGCAACACTACACTCTGCATTCTTGTCCTGCGCTTCCTCTAAAAGGATCTCAGGACAATGTACACAGATCTCCCTTCCACCATTTTATCCTCATGATACCCCCCAGTTCATCTGAGAAAGAGTGACTGGCTCAAATCCAAGAGCTTTAGGGCTAAATGGAACCCAGGTCCCCTGCTTCTAGTCTTAATACTCTAACCACTGCACTGGCTCTCAGGAACAGAACAGCTGACAATGGTTTCCCATCCCCTCCTTCCAGATGGTGCTTAGGTTTTTGCACACCCTACCTGTAGACAGCACGTCCGGCTTCCACTTCCATCCAGTCCAGAGCAAAGTCAATCTGCCTCACAAAAGATGACATCCTCTTCACAACAGTGTGAGCCACACCCAGGACGACTGTTGGCTGCTCCCGCATTATGCTGCAGAGCAGGGACAAGCCATTAAGAAGAGGTTTTGCACATGCATGGAGAGCAGTTGAACAACCTGGCCAGTGGAAAGCCTAGTCAGCCATTAGTCTCTATAGATCAGGACTGGCTCCTCAACTGGCAGCTGCTCTCCAGAGTTCCATGAAGAGAAAGGGTCCTTCCTAACCAATACCAGGAATCCTCTAACAAAAAACTGACCTTCTGCATAATAATGTAGTGTACCAGTGAGCCATGTTCCATCCTCCCCCTGAAGCTGCCTTTTGCTCCATCTAACTCAGCAGTGTCTATTCTTACCAGTGATGGCTCTCTAGGGTCCAATGCCTGTTACCAGAGATGCTTTAAATGGAGATGCTGGGGACAGGTCCCAGGACCTTCTGCATGTAATAACCTCTTCTGCAGGTTTTCAACCCCCCCCCCCTATATATCCTGACCTGCTGTACTTCAAGCTAGCATAGAAAGACTTAAAAGAGCCACATATACATCTCAGGATACAGGAAGGTTCATATGGCAAGGGGCATGATGTGTATGTAGGCAGATTCAAGGCAACATTGCACATAACCACCCACAGGACCCCCTCAGGCAGACCTTTCCCAGCAAAAACAACTGGGCTGCAAGTCAAAGAAGAGTGGACAGTAACCTCCAATATGCAAGGAAATCCACAATGACAACAAAATCTTGTTAGAATGCCAGGCAGTCCATGCCTTCACTAAATTTATTTGTGGTCCATAGATAGGCTACTAGGGGGAAAAAAGACCAAGTTCTCTAGCTGGCAAAAAGTATCCTCATCCTGTCATGTGAGAGAAGTGGGAGGGAGAGAATCGTTGACCAGATGAGCAGCGATTGACAAGCCTTCTATAAACCTTGGGGCCCAAAGTTATAGCAGAAGAGATTTAGGAACTTATGCAATGCAGCGCAAAATAAATGCCACCTCAGGTGAATTAGTGCCGTTTGGGGAATAAGCATCATCCAGCAGAACAACAGTTTATGAACACCTGCAGCTGTATCTGCATATTTTTATCTATTTGTAGCTCCTAATTATATTTTTTTTTAATTCCAAAGAGTTTGTCTCTTTCTCAGATGCAGACCATCTTGTAACAACTAGACAGCATTTCAGAAGTCTTGCCAAAACCCAGCACTCAGGCCTGGTTCACACACAAAAACTGTGTGGTACAATGGGCTTCAGAATGCAGGTGGTAGCTTCCAGCTTAGAATGTTCTTTCAAATAACCTCCCCACTCCCATACAACAGCCAACCCTTCTCTCTGCTTGCTGTGTTGGCTTTGTGTCTGTAAGGTGCCTTTAGAACAGGGAAGTGTTCCAAAATTGATTTCCCCTCCTGAAGTCTGGAATTGTGCACATCCATTTTAACTCCCCAAGTCTCGGCCATCTCATTGCTCTGCAGGTATAAAAGGGGACTGCAATGTTCACAAGGGGTTTGTTGCATATCAAGCAAGGGACCTGGGGTTCTTGTTATCTGAACTTCTTTAGCAAGCAGATACATGAGCTACAGAAAGAGCTGGTAATGCAAAACTGGTCCAAGCAAAAAAAAAACAACCCTGGGGTTTTCAATTAATTCTCCTGTCACCCAGGATAGGACTCTTACAAAGAAAACTATCTTAAGGACCCAATTTAAGAGATAAGCAAGGGATATTTTCAAGAACAACTAATTAGACAATTTTTGTTTGGGAGAAAATGGTAAACAGGAATGCTAAGATTTACTCTCTTGAAGGCTGCTTTGTAATGCTACCTATTGTATTTATTTGATTCCTTGTGGGTGATTGCTTCCATTTCCACTGCACTAGATTTAAGAAAACTGAAAAAAGTAGAAGATGTACACAGCCCAGAAGGTTGCAAAGTCAACAAGATAAAAGCTGGCCATTTAAGGACACATAAGCCCCTAAAATTAATCAGCATAAAGCCATTGAATTCTGCGTGGACGGAAGCTAGCAACTAGTAGGGTTATGTTTCACATTACAGAAGCTTTATGTGGAAGGAGATTCTGCACAGAAATTAACACTTCACATGTGCACAATCCTACCCACCTATATACCATAAACACTCACTCCTCAGTACCAGCACACTGAAATATTTTACTCCCCTTTTTGACCTCTAAAAGGGATTCAAAACACCTTCCAGAGAATTCAGAAAAGCCCAGTTCCAACAACATGAAACAGTGCAGAGCATCTGTCATTTTAAGATGCCCATGAAGCCCCTCCAGATCAGTTCAGCCTTAAAGTTTCCTGAAGGTCAGAACAGAAGACATCTTCTTGACCTTTTCAGAAAGACTAACCCACAGAATTGGAGTCCAAGACAATGTAGTTGCAATTGCAATGTATCTGAAGGAAGAACTGCAGGGAAGACCAGAGCTGCTACTTGGGGTCATTCACAGAGACATATTTAACATCACTGCACTTGAAGGCCTACCACCTCCATCCCTATGAACTTGATCAACTACCAATATCTAATTTCTGTGATTAGAACGATGGCCCTTTACTGTGGTTGCACAGTTAATGGAGCTCCCTTCTGAGATTGACCTGTCTCATACCTCTTCTGTTGTCTTTTAGACACCAGGCTACGTTTGGTCTAGGTTCAGTGCCCCAATCCAAACTGAATTCCGTGGCATGTTGCCTTCCCTTACAGGAACTCTTTAAGAACTGAAGAAGCTCACAGGAATATCAAGTCTATCCCCTAGCCTGAATTCTTGCTTCATCTCCAAAACTCAACGGTTGGGCTGGACCAGTGCCAGGATGTGACACCACACAGGCATGAGCAATATGCCCCTTCACTGAGCTCTGGCTTGCTCTGCAGTTGGTATCCAGAAACAGAAGATCTGGTTGTGCAGCACTTGAACCTCCCCTCCCCCCCAATATTTAAACTTTTGAGCAAGTGATGTGACCCAGGAATACTTGGGGCAACCAAGCAAGGAAAACAGGCAGGCAGAACTGAGGGCAGAAGGAAAGCAGAAAGTCAAGGCAACAAGAAAAGAAAACACAGCAGTCAGGTGCATGAATGAAAAGAAGGGAAGGCACAATCAACCATTCCAAGCTGTTGGCCTCTTGGCTCAGAGAGAGTGGTCCAGAAAGGCCACTCATGGAATGGTTCCTTGCATTCCATGTCTGGGAAAGGCATCATCCAAATGGGAGCTGCTAGTGTTTTGACACAAAAAAGTAGACAGGAGAGAGCTCATAAGCAGGAACCAAAAGAAATCAAAACCACCTGCCCTGAAAAAAACATACCCAAACTTTCCCCTTTACCCAAGATGATTATATAAATAACCACACTACAAAGCGTTGGAGATTTTTTGTATACCAGTTATTTGTAACCAGACATTTTCTACGCCTTCAACGAGTCACACACCACAAGCCTTTGCACCATCTTCCCCATGTCCCGGTGATAGCTTAATTGGACAGTGGATTTAAAAGGCAACTCCACCCCTCTTCCCCACCCCATGTTAGAGTAGAGGCACCCTGCACTTAGCACTTCACAGCTGTGAATTCAGGGGAACCATGTAATTAGCTGGCATCTGCCCTGTACTTAAATCCCTATAAGAGGGATGCCAGTACCAGGATGAGATGTGACACTGCAAAGTTGATGTCATTGTTGACCCACAGCTAGACTGAAGACAATCACTGGCCTCTCTCAATTGTTCTTCTTCTTCCCCAGCAGTAAGTCTTTACAACATCAGTTCAGCAGGATGGGAGAGACAGAAAAGGAATAATGCTTCTCACAGATGATGGGAAGGTATAATAGCGGAAACTAGCTTCAACCAGATCTGACTATATTATACTTATATACAGAAACAGGGTTAAGTACAGAATTCAGCAACTCAAGAATCTAATATTTTAAAAATCAAATATCTAGTACTTAGGGTTTGGACCCTTGCCCCTCTTGGCTGATTAAACCTTGCCAAAGGGAGCTTAGATGTCCTTTACGGGACATCATAAATAGATCCCTCTCTGAGGGGCGCTTTCCAACACCCTTGAAAGAGGCTATGGTCCGCCCACTCCTGAAAAAAAGTACAGCAGACCCGGCCGAATTGGCAAATTACCGACCGGTCTCTAATTTACCGTTTCTTGGTAAAATCATTGAGAGGGCAGTGGCGTTGCAGTTGCAGGGTTTTCTGGATGACGCTTCCATCCTAGACCCTTGCCAGTCCGGCTTTCGCCCAGGTCATGGGACGGAGACAGTGCTGGTCGTCTTGGTAGATGACCTCCAGTGGCATCTGGACTGAGGCGGCGTGGCGGTGCTGATGCTATTAGATCTGTCGGCCGCATTCGATACAGTCGACCATCAGCTACTGACCCGCCACCTCGCCGACCTAGGGGTTAGGGGGCTGGCCCTACATTGGCTTTCCTCCTTCCTCAAGGGACGGGGACAAAGGGTGGCAATCGGGGGTGAGCTGTCCCATAGGCACACTCTAGATTGTGGGGTGCCGCAGGGAGCAGTTCTCTCCCCGATGCTATTTAACGTCTATATGCGCTGGAGGTATGGGCTTGGGTGTCATCAATATGCAGATAGTATGTAGTGATGGTAGAAGACAATTGTGATATAATTAAGGGAATAACTGTGTTTAAAAGAAATTAATGTGTTAGAGGAATAGAGTTGATATGAAAACCTTAGTTGAATCTATTGTTAGGGTAAGTATAAGCTGTTTAGAAACTATAGAGGAGGTGGACTTTTATGTATACATGTCTTTTGTTATGTTTTCACTTATCCTCTCCTTTCTGTACCCTATAAAACAAAAATAAAAATGTTTGAGACAAGAGTTTCCCATGAGGATTTATTTTTCATCAATGGGGTTACTCCTTCCCATCCACTCAGGAGGTAGGGCTTTATTGAAGGATTCTGTAGAACTCTTCCCTTTCTAGTGGAAGAAAGATCCCTCCCATGAGACAGGGAAGGACTCTGTTAAGTCTTCACCACAGTCAGGGGTCATTTCATAGAAAAAAGGTGCTGGAGCTCATTTGCAGAACTTATTTGCATATGCCACACACCCCTAACATCACTAGAAGGTGTACTAAATTATATCCACTCAGCATCTACCTTAAAAAGCTTCTTGAATTATAATTGTCATAATAAAACCTTACTCCCATCATACTTTATAAAATACTTTCTCCTATGTGGCCACAGTTGCATGATGAAGCTTTCCAGCTGTCTGCTTTGTTTTGGTTATTTTCCCATTTTTTGTGGGGAAAAATATTAGAAGGTTTGTGAGAGTTCGGTAAAATTCTCACAGGGGGTGAGAACAATAGAACCCAGAAGCAAATATTTGTGGGGGGGTTTTTTGGGAGGGAGGGTTAAGAAAGAAAGCACAATAAAATTTAGAGGTTCTGGAGCTCTGCTCCTGTGAGCTCCTGCCCAAAATGAGGCCTGACCATAGCCCAGCCCACAGCAGATGTGCAGCTATCTCACAAGGATAAACCCCTCCAGTGACAAAAAACATATATTTGCACAATGATACAGGTAGCAGAATCTAGTGTGCTTTGGCACAGAATGCCTATGATCTTAATGCAGATCTCTGACTCTGTTTAGTAACACTTGTACACAAAACCCTGCCCTTGATGCCTGGGGGGACAATCCAACCAAACCAGACCTGGATTTTTGAACAGCACACTGAAAAAGGCCACTGTGTTTCAACGGTCCAAGTGAACTGGTCTCTACCTTCCTTGAAAGCAAGGAAGGTATATCCTTCCTTGAAAGCAAAAAGCCGGGGATTGGACCCAGGGCCCACTTGCATACAAAATATATGCTCTACAACTCAGCCACTACTCCCTGACCACTTGCATACAAAACAGATGCTCTACAACTCAGTCACCACTCCCCAATTTCAGAGTAACCCAAGGTGCCCAAAGGCTCATGACAAGCCTGCAACACTCATGAAGCCAGATCAGAAGTGTGACTCATGCAGGAATCCCTAGCACTCCGTACACAATATATACACAGAGGAAAAACGGGGCTCACTCATAGAAGTGGGACTTTGAGATGGCCAGGAAAGTGCAATCCCGATTGGCCTTGATAGTGAAGATGAGTGGTTCCCCAGTCAGGACAGCAAGCTGCCCCACCAGCTCCCCTGGGTGGGTGATGAACAAGCATGTCTCCTCCTCCGAGTCAATCTTTCGCTGGTACACGTGGAGCATCCCAGAGATCACAAACCGGATGCTGACATCCTGCAAAGGCAAAGGTAGAGTCACATCAGATTTATTACACAATCACTATTACTGCCACCACCCAAATATTTGCTTGCAAAATCCAAGCCGTGTTTAAGATCATGAGTTGAGGAACTTAAGAGAAATAAATGAGATTTAAAATTAAAACTCAGCACACAGAGTTTTCAGGAAAATTCAGGGGGAGGGGTGTGTGTTGCCAATTATGCCCAAATAGATAAATTTGAAAAAGAGAGAAAGAAAAAAAAACTGGAGGAGAAAACCACAAACAGACAAGACTATGGGTGCAAGTGCAGCACACTGTTAGAGAGAAAATGAGGGTTGCATGAATGAGGCAAAGAAATAGTCCTTATAGATCATCATTATCTTCCTTGCACTGAGCCTTTTCTCCAAGGAGGTCTCATTGCATACAAGAGACAGGACTGGAGAGATGCATGCAAATGGGCCAATGAGAGAGATTGAAGAAGGAATAACAGACACTGAGAAGGTATTACAAAGACAGTAATAAAATCTGTTTGGGCCTCCACCAGGTCATATACATTTAGCAGCAACAGCATGCCAGATGATTGCCTGCCTGAAGCAACCCAGCAGCCTCCTGTGCATCATGAAGGCTGAAGAAAACATTCTGCTCACACTGCAGTCTTTTGGATATTAGAGCTGAGAAGGGAGTGAAGTGAGAGAAAAAGCACCCTGCCGGACTCTTATCATCTCCATACCTTGTTACAGTTTATGAAGAAACATTCTCTTCTGTCTGCCCTTGGCTTTCTGTGGCTCTGCACATTCTCACAGACAGCTTTCTCCCTATTAGGTAACTGAAAACACTAACCCAGCAAAGCACAGCAAATCATTTCCAGAACAATTGCTCTGGAGTGCAACACCTCCCGGAGGGAGCATTCCTTCCAGCTGTGCACATTGAGTATGGGGAGATTAAATTTGCAACAGATGCCCAACTATTGTTCACAGTGCCCCCCTGAGGGTCTGCAAATGGCACTCTTCATTACGAGGACTATTGCCTTTAAATTGCCATTCTATGGGTCCTGGCATTGTTGTACCAAGTGACAAAGAGAGGGAATCCCTTCTGCTCTGTAGGCCCTGCCTGAATCCATTTATAAACCAAGATGACCACCAAGATGACCAACCGAGCAGGCTCCTCCCTCGGCCCATTTAACCTACAGATATCCTTGGGAGGGATGCCCAAGTTTGCATTATCTCCCAGATTGTACCATTTCTAATGGCCCTGACCTGAATAGCCTAAGCTATCCTGATCTTATCAGCTCTCGGAAGTTAAGCAGGATTGACCCTGACTACTATTTGAATGAGAGACCTCCAAGGAATATCAGGGCTGTGACACAAAGGCAGACAATGGCAAACCACCTCTGAATGTCTCTTGCCTTGGAAACCTCATGGGGTCACCATACGTCAGCTGTGACTTGACGGCATTTCCAACCACCACCATTTCTAACTGAAGGCAGCACAATCCAAGAGTTCCACTACTTCATTCTACTGTGTGGCTACAACACCTCTGATAGAGATGCAGTGCAATTTAGGTTTCTATCCTGCTTTTGCAAGGATAAGCCCAGCACACAGGACTTCTCTCCATATAAATTTCAGCTGTTGCTGCTTAAGGATAAGAGCCAACACAATTCTTAGTGTTGAAAGAAGCGCAAGCAGGCATGGACAGAAGGGTATGGCATGGGGAAATTCAGCACTGTGCATTGACCATAAGGTTGCCCACTGTAGCTCATATGTAGGTCTTCAAAAAGACTCTTCAAAAATAGGGCTCTTCCTACTTTCGCACTGACTGACTTACAGAGGAGGGGTCCATCTGCAGCAATCATACTTTGCTGGCAGGCTTCCTGGATGCCAGCAGGATTCTTGTTATTTTCTTATAACTTTACATAACTTCTAAAAGCAGCTAAAAGGCACTCAAGGCCAGAGAAGATCAAAGCATTGCGTATTCTCTCGCCTTACATGGAAGATGAAGCACTCACCTGGTCACCCTGCCTTGACACCACTGTCCCAGCAGTAACCTGATGCAGAGTCACTTTTCCATTCAAGAGAGAAGGGTCCTAAGAAAGAAAGAAAAACTTAAGCAAAAGGCAGCTAATCAATGCCATGCGTCAACACCACAGAATTCATAGATCTTGGGTTAACGATCCATGTGCAACATTCATCTCATTTATATTTAGAAGCAACAAAGTTTTCTCGACCAGTGTACAACTTTTTCAGGCACAACCCAAGCTGCTTAGTTTTAGAACTGGGCTTTTAACAGACCTCATATTGGAAAGTTACTGAAACATCAAAGAAAGCGGATGCTGTATAAAATTCGAGTCTAGTAGCACCTCTGAGACCAACAACATTTTCCAGGATATAAGCTCTCTCAGAAACACCTGACAAAGTGAGCTTTGACTCATGAAAACCTATGCTCTGGAAAATGTTGGTCTCAAAAGTGCTACTAGACTCAAATGTTGTTCTGCTACTACAAAAAAAAAACACTGCTACCCGCCTGAAACTGAATGTTTTATGTTCTGCTTTGGACATCTTGCAGAGGGTGGGGGAGGGCTCTGTAGGACACTGAACCTTCACCCAACCTAGTAAGCCAGACTGCACAGCTGTCTACATAACTATGCATCTATCTACACATTTTTTACCCCATCTTTCCGCCAAAGATTTTAGGCCAGTTACATGGTCCTCCCGTCCTCCATTTTATCAGCGCAGCTGAGTGTGCAGATCTTGCCCAACATCAGCTAGTGAACTTCAAGTCTGAGTGGGGATTTGAACCTGAGTCTCCTCGATCCTAACCAAGACACTATAGCAAAAGAAATCAGGTGCAACAAGCTGGTCTATGCATGAACTGCTTTAACATAATGTATTCAAGGTTCCAGAATTCCAGCTTTTCTTTTTTAATCTTTACACACACATGCAGCAGACTAAGATTAGGAAAGGCACTGCTGGCCAACAGATGTCCACCTTTCTTTTCCTTCTTGTGGGAAACAATGGCATAGCACCACCTAGGGGAAAGGCTGTAAAGGACAGCTTCCCCTGCTGGGCGAAAGCCATCTACATAAGAAAATCACAAAACAACCCTCTCAGATCCACTTGAAGGAAAAACTTGCAGCCTTCACTGAAAGTATCAAGGCTATGAAGACATTTATTTTAATCTTGCTTTTAGTTTCATTATACCATGCTGAAACTGACTCCTGACAAGGTGGAGGTAATGTTGGTTGGGAAGGCTGAGGTCCTGAATGACCACAACATCTTTTAATGGGCTCCAGCTGACTCTTGCTGACTTGGTTAAGAGCCTAAGGATGACACTTGTTCCAGCTTTATTACTAGAGAAGCAAAATGATGCAACAGGGTGGTGGTGGGGAGGCATTTTACAAACTCCACTTAGCTCAGAAGATGGCCACTGTTTCAACTCTCCTGGCCTGGCCATGTGGATCTATGATACAGTGACCTTGAGACTGAGCTACTGTAATGGATCTGCCCTTAAAGACAATTCTTGGAAACTAAAGTTGGTGCAAAATGCCATGGCCCAACTTCTATCGGGCAACAGTTATCAATCAGTTACTGGGTTCAATTCAAGGAGCTAGCCATCACCTACAAAGCCCCTGAAGGCATTGGACCCATATACCTGCAGGACCATGTTCTCTTGCCGCATTTTACTGTGACAGCTCTGCTTATTTGAACAAAGCCTTTTAAAGGTTCCATCCTTCACATGTACTCTGTGGTGGCTCCTAAACTGTGGAGCAGTTTACCGGAGGCTGTTAGGAAGGCCCCTCTCACTTCTGTAATTTTGCAAAATGTGCAAAACAGAGTAGCTCAGTAGGAAATTTTTGCAGAAGAAACAAAGCTGAGGTGTAATGGTTCAGTCCAGGAAATAACTTTCATTATTGATAAAATCTTTCCTACACTGATTTTCAGGGCTGGATCTAGGGGGTGGGGGCAGAGTGGGGTGCTTGCCCTGGGCGCTGATGGAGGATGGGCGCCAAATTGGGTATGGAGTCCACTGTATTCTATGGGACCATAAGACAGAATGACCCATAAGGGGGCTTCATTTTTTAATTTTGCCCCCTTTCAAAAACATGTAGATCTGGTCCTGCTGATTTTCCACACCACTTAATTTAACATGTTTAAAAGCTCATGCTTTGTTTCAGCTCTGTTTGTTTTCAGTTTTGTACAGTTCATCAAATATGCCATCCTGTTGATTGAACTTAATTTACACGATGCAATCTACCTTGACTGTTGGTGAGAAAGACAGATTACAAATAACAGTAAATGATAATTTGTCTTGCTATCTTAAACAGAGAGGCTTGCATGATTTTTTCTTCTTTCCTTTGTTCTACAATCCCAGCTCAAATGGATTATTTTGTTTTACTAGGAATCTTTGCTGTGAAGATTCAAATGTTATTATATCTCGTAATCCTGCTCACTGATTGCCTAGTATTATATTTTGTAAGCCACATACTTATAGAAAGTTTTTAACATACATATTATAAATGTTTGGGAAAAGAAATAACAATACCATTGCAAAAGGTAACAAACAGAATATCTGAAGGTACTGCCTCAAACCTGGCAAGAGGCTTGTATCATTTTGATTTATAAAGAAGGGAATGATCCATTGCTACCTCAATCTTATAGGCTGATATCTCTGTTAAACGTGGACTATAAACTTTTTACTTCAATAATGGCAGATAGATTTTAAAAATGCATAGCAAGAATAATACATCCTGATCAGACAGGTTCTGTATCTAAGAGGTTCATGAAAGATAATGTTCGCTTCATAACTGGCACAATGGAAGGGGGTGGGAGAGATGGCAAAAAATTACATTTGTCTTTCTCAGAGCTGAAAAAGCATTTGATAATATTTCTTGGAATTTTCTACAAAAAGTTTTACAATATTTAGACTCTGGACTTAAATTTGAAAACTGGATACATGGAATATACTCTAAACAGAATGCAAAAAAATTCATTGAGTATTAACAGATGGATTTCAAATTGAAAAGGGGACTAGACAAGGCTATCCTTTGTCTCCACTGTTTGTTCTTGCAATGGAAGTTTTTGCTGCAAAGGTGAGACAGGACCCTTACATAACAGGATGGAAAGCAGATGGAAAAGAATTTAAACTGAAATTTGCCGATGATGTTATGACAATTTCTAATCCTCAAACAATGATCTCCAATGTGATGGAACAAATAATGCAATTCAACTCTTTTTCAGGATTTTAAATCAACAAGAATAAGATAAAAATAATTTCCAGATATTTAACAAAGCAGGAAGAAGATAATATTAAGGAAACTACAGGATGTGAAATAACAATAGCCCCATTCAAGTACTTGGGTAAAAATTTAACTGGGCAAAGAGAAACATTATTTGAACTTAATTATGAGGCAATCTGGAAGCAAAAACAAAGATATGGTGAGTTGGTCAAAATTAAATTTATCTTGGTTGGAAAGAATCTCTAGTTAAAATGCATATATTGCTGAAAGTAAACTTTTTCTTTCAGATTATCTCAATCAGCATACAAGAGAAAACTAAAAGATGGGAAAAAACAAACCAATGGATTTATATGGAATGACAAAAAAGCAAGAATTAGGTTTAAAGTCTTATGAGATGAGAATTATAGGTTTTGAACTCTGCAAACACCTAACTCAGGTTAGCAACTGACTAATAGAATCAAGTTATATTATCAATAATAATAATAAATAATAAAATGTTATTTATACCCCGCCCTCCCCGCCGAGGCAGGCTCAGGGTGGCTTACAAGGTATGGCAAAAGCCATGTTGAACAATAAAACAGTTATACAATTCAATACAGTTTACAATTTACCATTAAATTTTTACATAATCTAAAACACTCTAAAATCAGTCTAAAATAGTCTCATCTCACTGCTATCTCAGTTATATTAATGTTAATGATGGCGTGATGTTTATTTCAAGCTCCATCTTGGAAGGCTAGCCGGAAGAGGGCGGTTTTGCACGCCCTACGGAATTGGCTAATGTCCTGTAGGGCTCGCACCTCTTCCGCCAGCTGGTTCCACCATTGGGGTGCTTTTATAGAGAAGGCCTGTTCTCTAGTTATTTTTAGTTTGGCCTCCTTTGGCCCAGGTACTTCCAGAAGATTTTGTGAGCTGGATCGCAGTGGCATGTTTAACTTGGATTGTTGACTGGATTAAAAACCCAAATGATAGACTTGTGAAATTTGAAGTGGAAGATCTCACAGAAGGGATACAAAATATTTTATGGGTTAAAAAAAGAACACACATTTCAAAAGTTTAGCATGTTATCAGAGACAGTTTACTTAAGACTTGGGACTCTTTAAAAATAAGGATCAGTCTATTGACTTCACCAATTATGTCTCCAATAAACGCATTTTATGACAAGTATAAGAGAAGACTTAATGACTTCATAACTTACCAAGAGATGTGGAATTCTCAAGGGGAAATTAAATCGTGGCCAAAAATAGAAGGAAAAAAATTAAATGGCTTCAGCTATCTTCAACTAACTTCAAGACTCAAGGAAACTATGTATGACTATAGACTAGAGGTCAAATGAACTGACTTTAAAAAGATAATAACTCAGTGGAAGGATCATTTGCTGGGACAAATTTACAAACTTTTGCTCTGATATGATACAGAAACAGAACAAGTTAAATCATGTATGGTGAATTGGTCCCAGAATTTAGAATTATAAATAACATTTCAACAATGGGAAAATCTGTGGACCAGAGCTATTAATTTTACAGCTTGTCAGGAATAAAGAGAAAATTGGTACAAAACATTTTTTCGTTGGTATATAACTCCCAAAGGCATTAAGAAGATGGACCAAAGTTATTTAGGAGTCTGTTGGAAATATAAAGAGGCAGAAGGTTCTTTTTACCACATGTGGTGGACTTGCAAAAAAACAAGAAAATTTTGGAAGGAAATTCATGAAGAGATGCAGAAAATTTTAAAAATCAATTTTGAAAGGAAGCCAGAGATGATGCCACTGGGAATTCCACCAGATACGATGGAACGAACACTTCAAGAATTGTTCAGATATATGTTGACTACAGCAGAATAGTATGGGCAGCTAAATGGAAAGCTGAGAAATTTCTGAACAAAGAAAGCTGGAAAGACAGAATGGCAGAATATGAGACTATGGCTAAATTAACTCCCTATATAAACAAGAGGCCGAATAAAAATTGAGGAAAAATTGGAAAAATTATTATGCTTACTATAAGTAAAGGGAAAAATGTAAAATGAATACAACAATATATCGTTTGAAAGTAAATATACAGAAATTTAATTCCATGATTATTTTCTGAAATAACATTACTCACATGTAAGAGATGTCATTTTGATATGTTTGTTTGTTTGCAAAAATGAATGTATTTTAGTTTATTCATGCTCTTTTTAAATGTGTTCAAATTTAAACAGTTAATGCATGCTGGATTTGGGAATTGATAGCAATAGTAGAAGAAAATTTTGATAATAATTAAGGGAATAACTGTATTTAAATGAAATTACTGTGTTAGAAGACTGGTGTTGATATGAAAACCTTAATTGAACCTGTTGATAGGGTTAAGTACAAAATACTTAGAAATTGTAGATGAGGTGGACTTTTATGTATACATGTATTTTGCTATTTCTCCATTAATCTTTCCCTTTTCCTATAAAACAAAAGTAAAAATCTTTTGAGAAAAAGTTTTTAACATACACGTAATCTGCCTTGTGTCCTGGTGAAAAAGGTGGATTATAAATGGAAATAATAAAATAAAATAAAATAAAATAAAATAAATAAAACATTACAATCAACAACTAGATTTAGCAGATATTAGGACATGGCCTATCCCATTCCCCCAACTAAACTGACCAAAAAGTCCCACTGGCACAGGTATCTCTCCTTCCACACATTCTTGCCTCTGCACTGACAACTGGAAGACCCATCCGGCACACTTCAAATCTGGCTTCAGCCTCCCAGCCCCCCTCCAATCATTAAAACCCACATTCTAGTCTTCAGATTAACTTTGTCCCTCAGACAATGGGCTGGAAAATCCACGTTGTCACTCACAAGCAGCAGGGCTTCTTAATTAAACTGATATCCTCCAGTAATCCAGTTACGAAGCCTGTGGTTGAAACCATAGGCAAGAACTTGGACCAAATGTGCCACTGACAGGGCCTGAAGAAACAGAGACAGCAGTCAGGCACCCCAACCATCCTGCCTGGACCCAGATGCACCTCCTAGCTGTCACAGATGAAGCCACTGGAGGAAAGGACAGCAAGTTGCCATGCTGGATCCACCTCCAGCTGAGAACTCAGCCCCCACACACAAAAGGAACATTTTTGTATGGAATGCTGTCATTTTTGTCAGATTTTGATTCCAGCAAGCTGCTTTGGGAAACAATTTCTGGCAGGGGGGTATGTTTGGCATGCCATGCACTAAAGAATATGGGAAGTGTCCAAAGCCAGGCCTTGCTCATGCACAGAGTTGGCAATCTGTTTGCTGCAGCCCCCCACAAGCCCACAGTGGCCCTTCCCAATCACTCACATTCAGCTTCATCAAAGTTAGGAGATCCTTCTTGGCAGCCTCAAAGATGCTGTCCAATTGTTTGCTGGCGCCAGGCTCATGAGAGACGAGGGTGCCCTGCGAGTAATGGAAGACAGCCGAGGGCATTTCCGTCACAGTCACCGTCTTCTTCAAGATGGACTTTCAAAATCAGAAATGGTGGTGGTTATTTATTTCATGCTGCACAGAGCACATGTGTTACAATGTACATTATCTATTCTACATTCTTATTTATCCAACAGGAAATGGGATTTCAGATGCTGGGTGATGAGATCCAGGAACATTGGAGGTTCTGGACTCTGCAAACACCTAACTCGAGTTAGCAACTGACTTTGACTGAAAAGGTGGTAAGAGGCAAAGGGCCTTTTCCTTTTTCCAGTTAGTAGTTGGCAACAGTGTCCTAAGAATCAGTCAGAGTTGGGAGGGTGTCCCAGAGGTCTCTGGGGTGGGGGGAAGAAAAGTGACTCAGTGCCACAGCACCAGCTTTGCATGAAGAAGTGCCCAGGAAGTGCCCTGACACTTCCAGTTAGAGGATCTGGGCAACCAAGAAAGACTTTTGATGCCAGTTGGGAACCAGCCCTCCTTGCCCAAGACCCTGCAGAGCAGACAATATTGAGGTACATCAACAAATTGCATAATGCAGCTTCATAGGCTCTCTAACCTGTTTGCACTTCTCACATGCAACATCATTGTGGCCTAAGCAACTGTACAGCGAACTCTGGAACACAAACTTTTGCATGCCTTTCTTCTGCCTCTTCCACAGCCCATATGGAGAAGAAGAAAGGACTGAACATTAGCAGGCACCACTGAAGAGGCTAAATCCCGCCACTGGTTGAAACCCTGCCCTAGATGCTTTCAGAATCAAGGCAGTGTTTAAATAATTTTCCAAACAGAAAACTGCTTCAAACAACTGAAAACCTCATTAAAAGAGGCAAATAAAAGCTGATCCAGCCAAACATGATAAGTGGCACAAAGACGACATAAATTGATGCAATGGAATTAAACCTTCTGTTCCAGCTGTATATTTGGTGCACAAATTAGACTAAGAGGCAGATATTTCTCATTAATGCTTGTTAATATAAGGCCTTCTTTTAACTGCTACAACTCAAGGCAGCAAGCATGCAGTATATCAATAGGTGCTTTATTGAACTCCTGTCTACTGCAGTTATTCACCAAACTGGCTTAGGTGAAATTAAAAATTTCAATAAATAAAGCTGATGACAAGCAATTGCAGTGGAAATTCTACAGCTCAGCAAAGCAAAACTACACTGGTGGTGACCACTTTAGTGTATATACTCTTTGAGGGAAAGCTTTCTTAACCCTGTTTTGACCATCTCATAACCAAGGTTCTCAAGGAAGTTCACATAGGTATATGATAAAAACCAAGACAGCCTGAAAAACTAATCATACCAACATTCTAAGCACAAGTCTCATCTCCTGATCTCTCCCTACAAAACACCTCCTCACCTCAGATCAAGGCTTGCTCTTTGTGCCCATGTGACCTGGCATGAACAGCTTTTGCCTGTTTGCCCACCTAAGTGGACTCCCAATGGGGAACAGCTTGTCTGAGCAGACTGGGAAGGCATTCACTCCATTCCAATTCAGGAAATGAAAGCAAGGCGGAATTGTTAAGCTGTGTTTTTAATTGAGGGTTTTAAACTGATGGTAAGGTATTTTTAAGGAGATGAAGTTGATTCTTTGTAGGTAGAAGAAGAAGAATGCAGATTTATACCCCGCCTTTCTCTCTGAATCTCAGAGACTCAGAGTGGCTTACCATCTCCTGTATCTTCTTCCCCCACAACAGACACCCTGTGAGGTGGGTGGGGCTGAGAGGTTTCTCACAGCAGCTGCCCTTTTAAGGACAACTCCTGCGATAGCTATGGCTAACCCAAGGCCATTCCAGCAGCTGTAAGTGGAGGTACTAACAATAGTTTGAGGAAATCCGACTCCCATTATTTAATGGTATCAAACATGTCTAATTTAGCCTGTAAGACACCCTAAATCTGCATGTAGAGAAAAACCAGGCAGAACAAAAGTGGCTTACATAAAACCAATACATAGTAATTAGCAGCAGAAGAGCAAGCATCCTTAATTAGCCTGTCCTTCTGCTGGGGGGAGGGCTTTCCCTCATCGCTCTATGCAGGAAGCTGATTTCACCAACTTGCTCTATGCAGGCTTGCTCTTAGGGCTGATCCAGAAACTCCGCCTAGTGCAAAATCCAGTGGCACGTTTGTTAACTTCATTGCCTTTGCAGGCAAGCATATGACCGGTGTTATACCAACTGCATTGGCTACCAGTTGAGTACCAGATCTGCTTTAAGGTTTTGGTTTTGACACTTAAAGCCTCACGTTTCCTGAGACTGAAACACCTGCAAGACTGCCTCTCCCCATATGTACCCCGGAGATCATTACGATCCACTTCACAACATCATCTGACCATGCCTGACCCAAAGGATGTCTGTCTTGCCTCAACCAGGGCCAGGGCTTTTTTGGCCTTAGCCCTGGCAGAATCAGCTCCCTGCAGAGATCTGGGCCCTACTTGAACTACTACCTTTTCGTATGACCTGTAAGACGGAGCTATTCCGCCAGGCCTTTGGCTGAGGCAGCAGGTGCCCATATTCCATCTACTTGGCCTCCCTTGCTGCGATACTGTTTTCTGGTAATGCCATCTTTTTGCTTAATTTTGGGCCTATAGCTACATTGATATGCTGAGAGTACCCAAATGGAACTGCCGCCTATGCTGTTACATTACGGTTTTAACGGTTTTATTATGTCGTTTTAATGGTTTTAAAATGTATACATTGATTGTGGTCTAAATTATGCTGTTCTCTGCTCTGAGCCTGCTCGCAGGAAAGGGCGGAATATAAGTCAACTAAATAAATAAATCGTTACATTTACATCCTTTTCCTGATTTTTTTGTTTTGTTTTTAAGTGTTAGTTTATGCCAGATCCGGCCCTCAAAACAAATGAGTTCGACATCCCTGATCTACCTTGTATGCGCCAGTGTTGGATAGCCCCTCCTCTGAGGAGAAGGGCACTCGGGCTCTCTCATAAGCCATGTCCAGGTCAGCTTTTGCTCCAGTTGAGATTCCTTCAAAACAGGACAAAGAGTGTAAACTAATTTCAAACACCATCCTCCTTGGTTTTTATTGCAAGTCTACCTGCTAACCAAAGGGCAGAGATTAAGAAGTGATTTGGAGGGATACTGAGTGTCACATATGCATCATACAGCTCTAAATCCTTCCACTGGCTTCCTGTTCCCCTCTAGACTTAGTACAAACCTTTAAAGCCCTCCCTGGCCTAGCACCACGATCCCTTTACTCTTGAACCCCAATACATCCCAGTTTGTGAACTCCATTCTTCCAGCCTCACCACTCTCAGCCATTCAAGGGCTCCTGCTCTTGTCAATGAGTCTCTGCTGTCTCTTTTACTACCCTTATGCCTCAAACTAGTTCCCAGGACATGGTGCATGGTGTTACCTCCCTCTCAAAAACCACCTGCTCTATAAAATCTTTGGCACAAATTTCTTAATCCCCTCTGTCCTACTAAAGTTAAGTCTAAACATATGCAACTAGAATGAATGGAGAAATTCTCTACCCTACCATCCCCTTCAGTCACAAGCCTTCTACTGGCTGCCACCACTCTGGTACAGGTCATCTGGGAGGGCCCAAAGCACTCACCCAACCCCTGCACCTTTCTTTTCAGCAAGTACCTCTATCTGTGACCAAAGGGATGTGAGGACCCAAGCAGTATAACAATAATAATTTTATGGTAAGTGCTCAAGAATAAACAAGTGAGTTTTAATTATTAGTTCAACAGTTATAGATAGAAACATTAAAGGCAGTGCAAAGAAAATAACAGCCCTGACATGACTAACGAAATGTTCCCTTCCTCTAATGCCAACAGACTCACCACCCCTTGGGTGAAGGAAACCTCCTACAGCCTTTTCAGAGAGAATTCTCCTGACTGCAGCCTTTCCGGAGAAAAAACTTCCCCCTCTCTAGCTTGGCCTTTTATTTCCTTTCCTCCAGGTCCCACCCCTCTGGGCTCTACTGGGCAAGCTGTTCCTCCAAAACTGCTGTCCACCCAATCAGAGGGACAGAAGGCCCTGTAACTACTCTAGCACAAGCTTCCCTGGAGCCTGTAGGCCTTACTAGATCTAGGACCATGACCCCTTCTTTTGGGCAATTTTATGTTGTAGGCTCTTCAGGGCAGGAAACTTTCTTCTAGAACTCTGGTAAGAGGCATCAAGAACTTTAAGCAACAATAGTCCTTCCCCAATCCCCTCGACTCCCCTGCCAACCCCTGCTCACCAGCACTGTCAGTGGATCCAGAGGGAGACGTAAGAGACAAGCTCCTCCGGAAGGTACTCTCAGATCCAAGAGTCTTCCCTGTGTCTGCAATCCAGAACATAAACACAATGACCAGATCAAGACTCCCAAGACACGGTGTTTTCCCAGCACAAAGGGATGCAAAAGAGGTCTTCATTGTTATTGGGGTGGGGGCAGTCTTTTCCACATATGTGATTCAGGTTAAGCAAATCCTGCTTTTTGCACCCAGGAGAGGGAAGGTGTGGCAGCAGAATCCCCATTCTGTACAATGTTCCCAGCGTGAACCCAAGACAGTTACTGAGTCTAAGGTCTCATATCTTTAACACACTGGAGAAGGAGCCCAGCTCTGAGGCAAGAGATAGCTGTGCATTCCCTTGGTCATGACCCAGCCAAGCAGCCAGGTTATCACAATACCACACTGGTCTGCTAATCATGCCAGTAAGATGTCAGCATTTAGCCACCATGGAATGCATGGTTTTTCATGTATCCCAAAGAGGAATGTTTGGCTTTTCATGTATCCCACAGCACATTCTGCTAGACACTACTGCATTTGCATGGACACAACTACCCCATATGGGTTTGAAACAATCACTACTCCGAACCATGGTGACACTAACTATAAAGAAACTATAAATACCTTGTATGACAAATTTTGTTTTTCCTATGTATATTAAGAAAAATTATACTATACGATAAATAATATGCTACAAAACTACGTGTCTGTATTTCCTATTAACCATCTATGATAAATAATATCAGAGCTCAATAATTACATGAACAATCATTCACATTATAATAATGGAGCATAAAATAGTAATTCTCATATGTGTAGCCAGAGAATATTAACCCAACATATTAATATCCAGATAAGCTGGAAACTGTTCTGCCACAGTGCTCCGCCATGTAATGAGTGCTACAATTGTTTATTCTGTGGCGATCAGAGAAAATTAATTTACTGACACAGAAGGAGCTGTAGCTTAGTCAACAGAGCAATGCAGCCTTTCAGGGCCAGCATGACAGGAGATAGACTAACAAATCTACAAAACCCTTGATAAAGAACTCCAGTTTGAAATGGGACTAAATAGGAAAAATAACCAGTTGGGAAAATATTACCTGGCTACATATGAGAATCCATATTTTATGCTCCACTGTTATAATGTGGATGATTGCTTATATAATTATTGAGCTCTGATATTATTTGTCATATGGGTTTGAAGCAGGTGTGCCAAATAGATGTAAGCAAGTGCCAAGGAGCCTTCAGACCCAAAGGCTGGACCATGCCACTCAGAGCAACTTCTAAGAAGGGAACACTTACCAGTCTCCAAAGAATCCCCCTGTTTCTCCAGCCTCTCTGCCTTCTCCTCCTCAGACAGGTTAGACAGCTGCCTTTTCATCACTTTATTGGTATTTCCACCAAAGGTTACACTTGCAACTGACACCAGTGGGATGGCCTGATTCTCCTGGCAGAACACGACGCGAAAAGAGTCAAGGGTAGCGAAATTCAAATCAGGAAACATTGAATTTGGATGGATGGTGCTTTGTGTCCCTGACCTTGCTCTCACTCCAAACCATGAGCCAAAACTCAAACCACGAGCCTCTCCTAACAGCACACTGGGCAAAGATTAATCCCCAAAAGCCACAATAAATGGAAGGAATCTAGAAAGTAATCTAAGCTCTGTCAGTCATAAATGGGGAGGAATCATTCCCCCCCCCTCCAGTGAGATCAGAGGCAGTGTAGAGGGGCTACACTATTTCATCCTCACAACTACTCTGCAAAGCAGGTTAGGCTGAGAAAACACCGGTCTGTAGTAACTAAGGGAACTTCATCGCTAAGCAGAGATTTACTCCAGTTGTCTTTTATTAATTTAGAAAAAGCATATGCCACCTCTCCAAAGAACCTGCCCAAAATGTCTTACAAGGTAAAACATGATAGAATTATAAAAGAATTCAAAAGTTAAAAACAGCATTAACTAAGCTTAGCCTGAACATAACACTACATAAAATATTTAGCAGCTTTAAAGGAGTTTTGAACAGTCCCAGGTTAGAAACAGATTGTAAAAATTATGTAAAATGATTTCAGCCTTTTTGACTAAAAGAGTGGGTAAAAGAATAATTTTGGCCTGGCACTCAAAAGACAGTTAAAGTACCAAGCAAACCTCAAGAGAAAAAGCATGCCACAGGCAAGGTGGCACCACCAACTTCACCTCTGCAAGTAGGGGGCTTAGAGAACAAAGTTTATGAGGAGGATCTTAACTGGTGGGCTGGACAGTATATGACGAAGTGGGTCCTTCAAGTGTCCTGCCCCCCTCCCCTGCCATTAAGGGCCTTAAAAAGAAGAAACAGCACTCTGAATGGGGTCTGTAAACAGATGGACAGCTAGTGCAGGTCTTTGAACACCAGGGTGATACTATCAGTCTATGTCTGCACCTAAGAGCTGCTCTGTAAAGTGTGAGGGGTGAGTTCTAGATGTGCTTAATCTCTGTTTTAAAAAAGTGATGGGCTCAATGGTAGAACATATTCTTTGCATAAGGAAGGTCCCAGGTTTGATCTCTAGCACCTCCAGTTAAAGGATCACAGTAACTGGAAAAGAGGTTTCTCTGCCACGGACCATGAAGAGCTGCTGCCAGTCAGAGCAGGTAATACTGAGGTAGGTAAATCAATTGTCTGATTCAGGTATAAGACAGCTTCAAATGATCATAGTGTCAGTGTCTATGCAAAGCCTAGCAGTTTCTAGCACATGCTGGGAAAGTGAAAGTAACAGAACTGCCAGGTAGATCATCTAAGTGACAGAAGGTGGCTGGTTGCCAGATTGCATCAGCCTGAGCAATATCAGCATGACTCAGCATGAAGCTGATTGGTTACCTGGCTGAACCTGATGTATAAATGTACAAAGACACTTTACTGTGTGTGGGATATGTATGGTGGAGGTGCAGCGGAGCATTCTGTCGGATCGGACACATAGAATCAACACATAGAAGGTTAATGCTGTCATAGAAGACTAATACCCTTGCTGGCTGACTGTTAGCAGGAATGAGGAACACTGGATTTTAAGAACATTAGAATATAGTATGTCCTGCTGAATCAAACCAATTGTTCATCTAGTCCAGCATTCTATCTCACACAGTGGCCAGCAAGTTTCTCTAGAGTGATAATAACAGGCTGAAACCTTCCCCTGATGTTGCCTCTTGGCTCTGGGATTCAGAGGTTTAGTGCCTCTGAATGCGGAGGTCCCCCTCAGTCACGATGGCCAGTAGCCACTGATAGATTCATGGAGGATAGGTCTATCCAATCCCCTTTTAAAAGCTGTTTATTCCTGTGGCCATCACTATATTCTCTGGCAGAGAATCCACATTTTAATCACTCTCTGTATAAAAAAGTTATTTCCTTTTGTCCATCCTTAATCAGATTTGCCGCCCCCTACAACATCAACTGTGTTATACTTACAGCATTGAAGAGTTCAGTGGTCAAACCAAGGTAGTTGTGCAAGGCAAGGAAGGTCACTCTTTGAAGTCTCACCATGATGATCTAACAGCAGAGAATCAAAAGCAAGCAAGAAAACTGGTTATGGTTGATCTCAATAGGGGCCTGCTTGTTGGGGCATAAAGCTTGCTCAAGAATGGAGGAACCAGAATGAAGTACATGGAGCACAACAGATATTCTCATCCTCAACCTTCAACAGAAAAAAGGGAGAGGATGGACAAACACATTTAATGGGTGAGGTCATTCTGGAGCGACCAAAGATCTTCCCCCACCCCCATTATCACAACAAAGGGACCTAAAGGCCAACAGTTCTAGCCCAGCCAAACACAATGTGGTACCAGAGATGGAAAATCAAAGAGCACACCAGTCCCACCAGTTAATATGGCACACAGTTCAGCAGGATACTTTCCCATATAAGCCCCATTGAATGGGGAGGGGCTGTGCTTTGCATGCAGAAGGTCTCAGGTTCAATCCAGAGCAGTGCTGGCAAACAGTCTTTGCACAAGACCTTGCAGAGCAGCAGCTAGTCAAGAGTAAGTATCCAGCCAGATGAAGCAAGGGCTGGACCCAGTATGAGGCAGCTTCATAGATTCACATGGAGATGAGTTGCATATGAGCGCGTAGTTTGTACAGAAGACATCTTAATGTCTACATAGTCTGGATGCATTCAGCTGCCATCATCAACAATACAATCATTTTCACAGCCACTTAGTCAAGCTGAAAAAAACTGCTCTCTCAAACATTCCACTACAGAACCACATGAACCTCACCTGCACAACCCTCACAAGGGTCTCAGGATATTTCTGGAAGACGTCATGAAATGCATTAGCTGGAAGCCGCAGGATGGTGGAAGGCATTGCTGCTCGAGCAGAAACTGTCTTGTATGGGGCAGGGTGACCCTGCAAAAAAGGACAAAGAAAACACACTCAGGTCTCCCCCACCACTTGCAGGGGTCCACGCATCTTTTCCCACTAGTAGTTCCCTCACTCTCTCCTGGGGCTGTCAAGCAGAGAGAGATGGCTTGGTCAAAAACAGCATTTACATGCCAGGACAGCAATGCCACTCTAAGGAACACTGCTAGCAGTTAAGGAAGAGAGAGGCCAAGGTGCTGCACCATGGGACAGCACAGTAGCATCAACTGGCACAGTATCATGACAGTAATGATTTTCCCATCACATGCTGCAAGAGGGGCTGGGCCATGGCTTGACTAATTAAGCAACCATGTTGAGTAGCTCCTCCAGTCTTTGCCCCATTGATCCACCTGTCTTTAGCAATACTGAGTCGTGACATCCTAAGGAAGAACATGCCAGAATTTTCTAAGGCAGTCCATGCTAAAACTGACAGGGGCAGAGGAATATTGGGAGCATCTTCATAGGCCAGAAAGCCTGGTCCCATCCCTGAGTCCTGGCTGACGGGCCATGGAAGGAGATTGTCACTAAGCTATCCTGCAGCTGCAAAGAACATGCCAGCAGATCAAGAAATATATCTCTCTGAATGTTCAGTCATGCCTTTGAACATACAAGTCAACTATTTAAGACACCTGAGAATACCACATGGTGTGGCAGTTAAGAGTGGTGGACTCTAATCTGGAGAACCAGGTTTGATTCCCCACTCCTCCAAGTGAAGCCTGCTGAGTGACCTTGGGCCAGTCACAGTTCTCTCAGAAATCTCTCAGCCCCACCTACCCTCAAGGTGATTGTTGACTATGGGGAGAGGAAGGGAAGGCGACTGTAAGCTACTTTGAGACCCCTTAGAATAGAGAAAAGCAGGGTATAAAAAGCAATTCTTCTGTTGGCTTGAATCAACTCCTTGTCAATTTACTAAAGTTCACTCTGCCCGGTCTCCCAGCCAACATTGTCCAAGATGATTGAACTAATGGCTAAGCTTGCAGGAAGACTTTAATTATAACTTCTGAGATAGTTCCACCACTAAATTAGGACTGACTTCTGCTTTTACGGCACAGGGCTGTCCAAGAAGCAAGCCTTGACTACCCTCACCACCAGGAAAAAGGCAAGGAGGTAATTTTCTTTGAGAGTATTCAAGAACGCACAGGAAACTAGCACCATTCAAGATGATTTGTGGTTCCAGCCCACTCCTTCATTACCAGGATTTTGTCTCCTCTGCCCCATCAACACCTTTCCTCCCAGCATTTGACCCCCAAACATGCTTTCTCCAGAACACAAAACCATCCACAGCCGCAAGAAAAAAAGAAGGAAAGTCATCATCTGGTTTCATGCAGTCATAATTACTATACTCCCAACTGGCTGACTGGTTTTTAATTACAGATTAGAAAAAGTAATTGACCAAGCAATAAGGTGGCCCAAAGCTGAAGCTGGAATGCTTAATGTTAACCCTCCCAGTGGCTCCACAGACAAAAGGTGATCAAACTGCACAAACAGAATGGGAGGGACTGGCTGGCACTAAGATAAGCTGCAGGATCTGAACATACCAGACTGACAATCTATGCAAGTAAGTGAGAGACAGTGTTGTGTAGCGGATAGAGTCTAAGGCTAGGGAGACCCAGGTTTAAAGCCTACTCTGCCATGGAAGTTTGCTGGATGACCTTGGGCTAGTCACAGATGGTCTCAGCCTAACCTACCTCACAGGGTTGTTGTGAGGATAAAGCAGAGGAGAAGAATGATGCAAGGCACTTTGGGTCCCCACTGGGGAGAAAGGTGGGGTGTAAATGAAGTAAATAGTCACTTGCCAGCTCACCTCTGACTAAAAAAAGCTTTAGTCAGTTGAAAAAGATGAGGTTCCCCCTTCACCTTTTAATATTGTTGGAACAAGCATTTTGTTCCAATATATATAGGCAAGCAAAAGGAAAAATCCAACAAACCACATTAGGTATTTTGTGTGCAGACTTGTTGCAAGGTTAGAAGAAACAAACAAGCTTCCCAAGCAGTTTAGCAAGAAAACTGAGCAAGTCTGGCCTTGTCTTAGAAGCAGCCTTCTTGGCCAGGCAGTCCTAAGATCACTAATATTAAATGTAAATCAAACATATGCAAGACATTCCTCAACATTTTTATGTTGCTCATATAAAAAGTTCTCAAGACAAGCATGCAACCAACTGAAATCACTCAGAAACAGCAGCATGCTGAAACTTCCAACATAGCTTAAATTTCATCACCAAAAATCCAGACAGAAAAAAGGACCTCATTTGACTCCTAAAACAAAAATAAATGAAGTAGGAAGGGAAGTCTGAAAAGGAAGGGAGTTCTACATCACTGGGATCACCATGTAAAAGACTCTGCTTCTGGGAAATGCCAACATATCTTCCACCTGTGATGGTTTTTTGAATGGAGACTTATTGGCCAGTCTTAAGAAACAGAAGTAATCTACCCCTGGACTTTAAAAGTCAAAAACAGCACCTTGTATTGAGTCTGGAAGCACACACAATGCTGTACAACATGGGCATCATTTTGGTCCTGGGCATGGACCATTTCAGGCTATAAAAGGTTATGACCAGAATTCTGAGCATGAACTAAAAGGCACCTGGGAACCACCAATACTATTGCAGAAATCAGTACAGTATGTTCCAAGCAGCCTGCTCCAATTAACATCCTAGCAGCCACATTCCAGGCACTTTTTAAAAGCAACTCCACGAACAGCATACCATGAGCTTTTCAGACAGCAGCCAATATGGTCCTTCACCAAGCCAACTAAAGTTCCCCTGCTGAAACTATGTGTCTTGCACAAAGAGCCGCTAAGCCAACACCCTGAGCCCCAATTCTAGGCTACAGTGAACTTACAGTGATGACATCCAGTATGCTGAGGAGGCTGTGGACGCTGTCTCCTGCTAGAACCTCTTTCACTACAACTTCTGTGCCATCCTATGGGAATTAAAAACATTGTACAGAAGATGAGGGAAGGGAAAGAGATGGCCTACTAGGCCTTGCAGAAGGCAGCTTGCACCTCCAGAAAAGAAGTTTATCTGTGCATGAGACTCAAACACACAAGGGATGTGGAAGGGAGACAATGGAAAATAATCATTAACTGGTCAGGAGGAGAGCTTGCTCCCCTCACCATCACCTCCATCCTGACTCAGGCATTGAACTTCCAAGCCCAGGCATTTGGAAGAGATGTATCCTTCCCAGCTGAGTGGCACCCTAAAGGCCTTACACTCTTCTTCATCTGCAGACACCACTACAGAACTACAATCCCCCAAAATCAACAAGCCTAACAATTGAGATTAGGATTTGAGAAAAAGACGGAAAGAAATTCCCCTAGAAGGAACAGAGGGACTGACCCAAACTGTTATAAAACCCAAACTCAGTTTATATTTTCAATGAACTCAAGTGAGAAAACCTTTGCCTGTGTCATTGTCATTCCAAGGTGGGGGATGGGGTGGTATGAACAGGGCTTTTTTGAGCAGGAACGCAATTCCAGATGCCTTGGTGTCAGGGGGTGTGGCCTAATAGACAAATGAGCTTCTGCTGGGCTTTTTCTACAAAAAAGCCCTGTGTGAAACAATGACATCAGGGGTTGTGGCCTAATATGTAAATGAGTCCCTGCTGGACTTTTCCTAGAAAAAAGCCCTGGGTATGAATGTGTGAAAACTTCACCAATTAAGGGGGTAAAAGAAGTCTTCTCCTGGCAAACAAATAACAAGTCAGGGAGAAGGCTTCAGCCTAGCTTTCTTCCCAACATGCTACTTTCCAAATGTAGGATTTTTCCTCCATAGGAAAGCATTCAAATATGCAAAAGTGCTCTGCCCCGTGCAACCACAAATGGTACAGCTCACCGAAGCATTATAACTTGATACTATCAAACATATAAAATTGACCTTGGATATTTAACTCTGTTTAGCTGTTTCTTACATTCTCCTGGATGCAGACTTCCAGTTTTCCATCCTGTACTACGTAGATGCTATTGTCCAACTGTCCAGGGCGGAAGATGTACTCCCCTTCATGCAGCTGCACAAAGACCATGTGCTTGCAGAGCTCCAGGAAAAGAGGCTTCTCAAAGTGCCCAAGGACCCTGTGGGAAAAGATGTAGTTTTCAAGAGACACAAGCTTGCCTTGGCTGCAATAAAAAAGCTGCTGTCAATGCCTTCTACAGACAGCCATTAAAAGGAGAGGAGTCCTGCTCTCCTTCCTCTGACCATCTGGTCACTCACAGAAATTCAAGAAAAAAAATACAGTGCATCTCAAAACACTTACAGCCACCCAGAAAAAAAAGTCAGGCAAGAAGTTCAAAGCAAAAGGAAGCAATTCTTCACACAACACAGAATCAGCCTGCTGACCTTACTGCCTCAGGATGCTGCCACAGCCACTACTTCTTCAAAAAGGGGACCAGATGCATACATGGGAGAAAGATCAGGGACTGCAACTAGCCAGCATTAGTCAAGAGACAACCATCTTCAGAGGCAGCATCCTTCCAAGTACCAGATGCTGGGAATTAGTTAGTGGTGAATGTGATTGCCATCATGGTCTGCCTATGAACCACCCAGAGGCCCCTGCCTGCCCAGATTACCAACAGGAAAAACCAGCTAGATGGACTCAGCATGCCAATCCTTATTCATTCCAAAACAAATCATGTCAGATCCAATTCCTACGCAAATCTTTAAGCAAAGGGGAAGTAATCACCTTTAAATCCCATCAGAGTCCTGGCCTTCTCACTACCTTTACCCTTTACCTGACATTTTTAAGCATGTAAAGGACTTCAGAGGGCAGGTGGGAATTCTTCACATCAAACTCTGTTAGGTCTGCTTCTAACAGAGAGGGAGGAGGTTCCTTAGGCTGGAGGGTTGGGGACTCTTTCTTGAAGCGCAGGATCCTGCAAGAGATGAAGCAAGACAATTTCACTCACCCAATACAGGAAAGAAGATTAAAATACTTATAAGCCACAACTCTCAGTCGATGGTTCCCAAAGCAATTTAGGATAAAAGACAGCAATAAAAACAATCCAATGATAAGAAAGCAAGAGATACAGTGGCGGGTCTGAATGCAAACAACAACAATACAGTCAGATCAGTAATATAGCCAGAACACTTGTCAAACCAGTATAAAAACAATGTACACTTATTGCAACTGAGCTGCTTGCTCCATCGTGTCTCTTCCTTCAATTCTTCTGTGTTCTTCCTTGCCTATGTTCTTCCTGTTCCTTCCTTCCCTGCTTTGATTTCACCCTGGATTTGACCCTGCTTTGCATTCTGCCTAGACCTATCCTAGATCTGATCTGTTCTTCCCCAGCTATGATTCCACAAAGGATCTCCCCATCAGTTTACAATTAATCCACCAATGAACGAGTCTGGTCAGTTCAGGATTCTGTGCCTGGCCCACCAATGTATTGGCTCCCATGAAAACAAATCTGTATATGCACTCAGACAACACCTTTCTCTATTTCCTTGAGCTCATAAATGAAAGTTATCTGAGATACATTGGATGGAAGCTGGTTCACATCACCCAAACAACAGCACAGCCTCTCTGCCCTGCATGCCCTCATACCTCTTTGCCAAGGACAAGACTTTGGCTCTTTTCCGCATCCGCTGCCGAGGCACAGCATTTCCAACCAGAGTATTTGGCAAAGTCGTTACCTAAAAGGAAGCAAGATTCCTTGAAGAGTGAGACCTGATTTAGCAGCAGAATGGACAGGATAAATGTACCACAGCTCTGAATCTGCTGGGCCAACAAAAAAGCAGCTCCAAAAGAATGGGTAACTCCGGTTTGTCTTTGCCCCAGTGAAGACCAGACAAGGGGTGTGACCAAGTGATTTGAATACCGAGGTTAAAATCATGCTACTGGTTTAACTCAGGAACTGGTTTCCAGACAGAGTCATAGTCAACCAAGATGTTTTAGTTTGTAACTGCAAGATCCAGCTACAGTGAGATCCAACAAGTTTTCCACCTATAACTATTCAGGAAGCATAAAATGATTTCCACTGCTGAAAGACATTTCTTTTACCCATGTGTGCTATGACAGAAGTTATTTAACTAGCATCTCAGGCAAACTGTGTCTGAAGATGGCTCTTGGAGACCAAAGCTATATGGCTTAGCTAGTGACAGCTGTGTCTGGAGTACCACCTACAGGAGCAAGGCATGCAATGCACTCAGTGGCTTGCCCAGGCAGCTCATTTGCTATTCAAGCTCTGAAAATATCACCCGTGGAACACTGAAGTAGAGTTCAGAAGCACCTCACCATTGAAGGGCTAGTACCACGTTCAATAAGAGGGAACACTGGTGGCTACAAAGACCACAGTCCTGCACAAGCCTCAATTTGTTCTACATTGGTCTGCATTTTATTCGGACACAATCTTCTCTCCTAGTTTGTGAGTGTAAATCAGATAATTTGACTAGCTGCTCAGCCACTAAACCATGTTCTCCCCCTGTGGAACCATCTTTCACTATTATCTGTAGCTCAGCTGCAATCACCAAACACCAACCACTTAGAACACCCGTTTCTTCAGGAGTCTGGTGAACAAGTGTTGGTACAAATGTGTGGCATGGACAGTTTGCACAGCGCTCATCAGAGGAAAGCACAGAAGTGAGCACAATTACTTCCAACAGAAAACAAGTCAACCCTGCAGCATGTTATCTCTATGAGAGATAAGGAGAGGGGAGAGGCACAGTTCCCAAAGCAGCCCTCAAACCAAACTTGTGTATATAAATACTAAGAGGAGGGTTCTAGCATGCAACAAGATTGCTTGGCGTTATTGTTATCAGACTGAATTTGCTACCAACCTCCGCCTCGTTACAGATTCTTACCTTCCGCATGATCTTGCGGCCGTAGAACATTACTTTGTCTCTCTTGCGAAATCGGTACTGAGGCACTTGTGGCTGAGGTTGCTCTGAAAGAGATATGCCTGATTTTTAAAGAACCTTCCAGACTTGCCCACTACGTGGGCACTCATTGCTGCTAAGATGGGTGCAAAGCAAGAAACTGCATGCTCATGCACCCTGCCCAAGCTCTCCATTTGGTGTAGGGAATCAAATACAAATTTAGGTTTCAAGACTACAGAATCCAGAGCAGAGGAGTTGCTAGAGTGCTAGATTTGAACTAGAAGGGTTCAAATCCTTATATGCATTTGGGTAAGTCACTCTCTCACCCACTAGTTAGAAAAATGACAAGGACAGATACCAATGCCATTGGCTCCTACAGAGGGTGGTACTGTGAAAACAACATCCAGCTTTGATCTCGGAGATACTAGCATGCAACCTCTAGTGTGGACTTCCTTTCTGGAGTGTTTGTGGACAAAATACACTGGGATGTCACAAAGTAAGAGTCTCCAGAATCCAAATGTTCCTCCTCTCCACCTCCCCACCCAAGTTTTCCTTTTTCTTCTGGTATACATTCCACTTTTTCAGGACAAAAACAGCACAGTTACCCGGCAAGGAAAGAGTTGGGAAGATAAAAGAACTAGTCTGATGTCTGTGAAAGGTTAGTTACATTGAAGCTGCAGACAGGACCTCATTTTTCCCCATTCCTCTTATTTTTACATATTCTGAAAAGAAAATTGTTACATGGCTACAGGGGGCATTAAAATCTCCAACAGAGAGGGAGAAACTGGGCTTTACCCCACCAACTTAACAAGTAAGCATTTGGAATCCACATGCCACTACCCACATTGATTTTACAGCCTCCCCCAACCAAACTCCTATTGCAAGACTTCTGCCTAGAAACAATTAAGCATGACAGTCACACTTACTCGACTGTTTGACCTTCCTGTAAACAAGACACACGACAATCCCAATAAGAGTCAAGGCTACTGCTGCTCCAATGATTATTCCAGTTAGCTGTGAGAAGTAGTCAAACAAGAGGCATGAGTCTTAAAAACAGCATTCCCCCCAATCTCTTAGGTCAAGCCTGATGGAAATACTCAACACATGTGCTTTCCACCACCATACCACACTTGGTTTGAAAGAACGCTACCCCATTTGATTGCTAAAGTCTAATATGTATGAACCCCCCATCTGTAAGCCTGATATACAAACCCACTCCCCAAAAGACCCCTCTATAAACAGTACCAGAGACAAGCATCACCACCTTAACACAGCATCAGCAATGACTCTGGAAGCCATACATGAGAAACCTGAAGCCTTGGCTTTTGGAACAAAGTTCAGGGCAAGATCAGTTCAGTCAGGGCGCTCTTCCTTTCAGAAGTGCCTGGACTGATATTAATTGTACACACATGCTACATTACCATAGTTGTCTGCAATCTGTCTTCTACAAACTGAAGAACTCGCATTCTTAGGTCTGAGCTTGTTGAGAAGCCGGCCTAAAGACAAAAATTTCAGATGCTTAGATTGGTGGTGCTTGCTTGTTGTGCTTTATGGCATGCTGGGTGGAGGTGGGATTCATTTCTGGACTAAACAAGCCAGCCAAGAAAGTCTCTCCTCTACCTGCACCTTCTAGAAATAGACCAGTTCCAAGAAGCGATTTTAGGTATGCCTAACTTACAAATTCAGTACAAATTCACACCTTAAGTCACAGCGTAGACAGGATTAAGAGCCAAAGTGAAAGGTAAATGCACACAGGTGGATAAAAAACCCTGGAACTTCAACTTATGTTAAAGCAATTAAACAGTGGACAGGAAGTCAGTTCTGTTTTTGTTTTTAATTTCCAGGCCAATGTGCTATGAAAGAGTCATTAGTTACAAAACATACAACGCAAAGAATGCACTCTCACATTTAGGTTCATTAATCTGGACATTTATTATCATACAGTTAAGCACTTTTAGAAATCAACAATTTGGTACAGGGTAGAAAAAGCAATGAGATTCATTTATTTTCACATATGACAAAACAGCATCACAGCAGTCAAGCAGGTACAGTAAGAAATAAAAAATTCAGTATCACAGAATACATACATATAAATGTACACAGTCTGGAGAAAGCACACTGAAGTCTCACATAGGGATAATATTATATAGAGATATCATATAGGGGTAATATTACGTATTAAAACAGCAACATAGTTTGTCAGGTGGTTTCTGGATGCAATTCAAAGTGTTGTTTTTTACCTTTAAAGCCTTACATAACGTGAAACATAAGCACCACAATGAAAATAAATGCTGAAAAACTGTGTAAATAAATCATTACAACCAAGACATTTTGGGATAGAACTTTTTGCTTACTTGGTACACTAATAACCAACACTTATAGGCAGAGTTACCAACTTTAGTTTTCAAGAGTTCCTGTGAGTGAATCCTCTGAACACAGGCAGAGTGCTTTTCCTTCTCTTGAACACCTACTTTTAAGTAGGGGGTAGCATCAGACCTACACTTCCCTTTCTGCTCTGGCAGCTGGCCAATCAAATCAAATTAAACCAAGCCCATAAGATGCTAGTTAGTGAGCCAGCTCTTTACATCAGCATCCCTGCAAGGAAAGAACTAAGCAGATTTTTGGGAAAGTTTACAGTTAAACTTGGCTGAACTTCAAAGGGAAAGACAAGAGGGAGGGAAATTTGGGTCACAGCATTCTGTACTATCAGCAAAACCAAAACAAGGGGCATATGGTAGCATAGTATGGTGCTGAAGCCAAGCGTATATTTTGTCCTTAGTCCCCATAAAACCCTCAGAAGATACAGCAATTTTAATAATAATTGAAGGCTGCATCCTACATGCAGTTTACTGTTTTACAGAACTTCAGTACTTAACGTCATCCCCCTCCACCCCAACCCAGTGAAGTTAAGTCATAGCTGAATTCCATTGACCAGAATAGGATTTAAGTCACTCCTAACTAGTATCAACATACCTTAGTCACAACTAACTCACCACAACCTTGCTATTTATTAAATGCAATACTCATAAAGCTGCTTTTTGTCTAAACTATTGATTTAAATAAAAGTGGCATCCAATAAATAATTACACCAATTCAGCTAAAACCTATTTAACGGGCCCATCAAAACCAGTAACTCAGCACTTAAATCTCATGATAGTCAGTGATCTGTAGCAAAGCACAGCACTTTTAGTGGTCAAAGGCACATTCTCCTCCCTTTTTCATCAGCAGAAAAATTGTCCGGATCCAATCCAGCCCATTGTTTTTAAACTTTTCATAGTTCCAAAAATATTAATTTGATTGTAAGCAATCCCAAGGGCTTTGGAGTCACACTCTTAGCCTAATCTACCTCAAAGATTGTTGTGAAAATAAAATGGACCAGAGAGAACAAGGTAAACTGCTTTAAGCTGCCATTGGGGAGAGAGGTAGGGTACAAATGAAATTTGTCTGCAGTCCAGTACATTCCTCAAACATAGAAACATCAAGGAGAGACTACAATGTGAAATTGCTGAACTTGAGTTCATTCACAAACTCAGTACAACAGCCCCCCATCCCACCCCTGGCTGATTTTTGTTGTTTCTGTCAAGTTACAGGTGAGTTATGGCGACCCTGCTGGGTTTTTAAGACAAGAGAGATTCAGAGGCAGTTTGCCATTGTCTGCCTGTATGCCCTGGTATTCTTTGGTAGTCTCCCATCCAAATACTAATCAGGGCTGCCCCTACTTTTCTTTTGAGATCTGATGAGACTAGGCTAGCCTCAGCTCAGGGGTCTGAATAGGAACATATGATTCTTATCTCACTACAAATGCTATTTTTCTGTACCTAAGCATTTATCTCTTGCAGTAATCAAGCTGATTACATTTTGCATTGTACCTTTGCATCCAGGGCCAGTGCTAGGCTTTCTGGTGCTCTAGGTGAATCACCCACTAGCACACACCCCCCCCCCCCCCCGTTATTAAAAAAATATAGGGAAATTGAAGAGTGCCAAACTTGAAACTTTTCACATTTTTCATTTAATGATTTTTAATTTTTCAAAAAAATTGTGAGAATAAGTGCTTGCTGGCCATGTTAGGAAGCAGGGTGGCAGGACAGGATGAGGTGGGAGACCAAGTTACACATCGGGGAGAAGGGGGTGGTTTGGCTTAGCTGAGGGCAGCTTGGTGATGGGAGAGGACAAGGTGACAGTGGTCAGAAGCCCAAATCATGTGTCAGGGAGGGGGCACCCAGTGGTGCCCCTAGACCAGGTGGCACCCTAAGCGACTGCCTACTTTGCCTACTCCCACACACCAGCCCTGTTTGCATCCTTATTTGCAACTCCCCCCTTCCCTAAAATTTTCTGACTGGGATATAAGGGCTTAGGGATCTCCATTCCTGCTTGTATTTGGCAAAGGGAGCTTTGACTCTTGAAAGCTTATACCTTGAAAATCTTGCTGGTCTCTAAGGTGCTACTGGACTTGAATCTAGCTCTAGGATTGGATATACAGTTTATAAATTACAAATAACATGTGAACCACCTTGTATATGAAAAACACAGCAAAGAACAACAAGACTCAGTGGTTAAGAACATAAGAGACCTGCTGGATCAGATCAGTGGTCTAAGGCAAAGCTGATTGAGACCAATACTCTGCACACACACTCAGAGGCATTTCACATGCTTATAGGATGAGGCTAAGAGGCTCCATAATCAACCAAAAGGGAAACTGCTTCCAAGAAATCAGGAGACTGGGAAAGGCAGTCATAAAGGAGCTAGAAAAGATTCATGTGCAGGGATGTGTCACTGGCAAAATTAGTGTAGCACAGTGATTATGAGAATGAGCTGTAATCCAGAAACACATAGGTTCAAATATAATCTCAGCCACAATCTCATTAAAGGACCTCATGAAAGTCTCTCTGTTCCCCCATCAGTGCTCACTCTAAGGTGCAGAGACTTGTGAGCAAAAACTGTACTTTGTGAGCTACTGGCATTAAAGTTGGGAGCTACTGCATAAATTAGTTTGCTCTGGGGCAATTTTTTTTTCTGAGCTAAGACAAAAATGTGTGACCCAGAGGCGAAAAAACTGAGCTAGCACACGCTAACTCAGTTTAGAGGGAACACTGCCCCCCACCCCTTATCACAAGTGTAGTTCAGGTTGCTGCTTGAGCAGCTCCAAAGTAAGAAAGACCCTGTGAGAACTGAAGAAAAATTCTTTTACGGGTCAGACCATAAGAGGGCTTCATTAGCATAAAGTACCTCACTAATGTACTCCATGCAGAATGATGATGAATGTCATCTTTTCCATGATTCCTACGGCAAATCCTAGGATCAAGGAACTGGTGAAGTACCTAATATATAAAACAAGTCCAAAAGCAACTTAAAGACCAGCGACATCCACTTAAATATGATTTTTCAGGAGTCACAGTTCACTTTCCGCAGACTTTGTTTTATTTCACTACAATACAATAACACGGCTGCCCATTTGCTATGCCCAGTACTAGCCTACCTCACAGGGAAGTTGCATGGAATGCCAGATAAAGTCTGCAAAGTACTTTAAAACTGAAAGTGTTGAATAGAATCCTACTGTAATGAGAAAGCGAAGTGGAAAAAGCAGAAAGTCCACAAGGCCCATGAGAGAAAGAGACCACATACCTGAAGCAGTGACGACGAGGGCCCGTTCTCCATGGTGCTGTCACCTCAGGCTGCCAAGACCAGAGAAAGGAAAAGAAGGTGGAGGCAGCACGACTCCCTAACGGTTACTTTCCCTCCCTTGAGAATCGAGCCCTAGAGGTCAGGTGTGAAAGTTCACTAGGAAAAGGTCAGGAGGCCTCTGGTCAGTAGTTTCCGCAATCGTCACTTCCGCGGAGGGGTGTCCTTCGGACATTCGGGGTCAAACAGAATCCTTTCATCGTGGCAAAACAAGTGTTTTTATCGCAAAGGAGCGGAGGAGTAGAGCAACTTTCAATTCCTACCCGGAAGATTAAATTGTGCACAAGATGTTTTCTACCTCTATATACAGCACGTCAGAAACTTTAGTTACTTCCCAGGATTTTTTCACCAATGAGAAGGCGCGTGTGTAACAAACTGCCAACCAAGATGGAGCTTTCAAGTGGGAGAAGAGAAGGGGTGGGGAGTAAAGTACCCAATCAGAATATAAAGATGCCGAAAGCGGGTGGTTCCGTGGTGTCACGTGCGTGAACGTTACCCAACGTCTGAGATCAGCCCCGCTCATAACCCACCTCTGAGGAAAACAGTCACTCTGATTACCTTAATTCTAATTGGTACGAAAAACAGTTCCCGCCCCAAGCACCGAATTTTAGGATTCTCCCCCCCACCCCCGTATATGGGAGCTGACGATTAGCTACGCGCTATCTAGCCAATGAGGACAAGCGATGCTGCTGGGTGCCTGAGGAAACGGAAAGCGGCTTTTGATCTTAGGTAAAATTGGTCAAAGAGAGTAGGAACGGCGCGAAACTCCATCTCGAGGCTTTCTCTCTCTTCATAGCCTTTCTTTCGATGGGGCTTCTGAGCGAATTGACACGGGGCCTGGTGCGTGGCGCTGACCGTACAGCACCCTGGACTAGCAAGCGGGGCCCACGGTCCTTCTACAAGAGCCGAGGCGCTAAGGACGCCGGCTACCTCACTTGCAGCGGGAAATTCAGGCTGGTACCCGAGATGGTGCCCAAGCTAGTGGTGCCCGACCTGACCGGCTTCAAGCTCCGCCCGTACGTCTCCTACCGCGCCCCCGCAGGCAGTGAACCGTCCCTCACCGCCCGCGACCTCTTTCAAGAGATCGTCGCCCCCAAGGTCAAGAAGGACTTCAACGAAGGCACCTTCGATGCGGAGAAGCTGGAGAAATACGGCTTTGAACCCAGCCAGGAAGGGAAACTCTTCAAGCTCTTCCCCAAGAACTTCGTGCGATAGGGGGGAGAAAGACGTAGGCTGAGGCCAGCAAGTTTGGAAGAACGAACTCTTCTCCCCCGCCATGATGAGGAGTCGGCTTCTGTCGCTCTATGACAGCGGAAAAGGGCCTTCGTTGGCTGATTGACTCAAAGCTATCAAACGTTGAACGTTCTCTGATGCAAAAATTAAAAAGCTCACTTAACCGAGGCTCTATGTGGGGTGACTTTTTGGGGGGCAATTTGCCATAAGAGCAATTTTCATGAAAGGGTAGGGGGAGAAGAAAACCAACACTAACATGTTTAGCCTGGAAACTTGTTTTAAGTTGTCTGTAGTTTTGTGTGTGTTATGCTGAGCTAGGGCTTTTTAATGCTGGAATTGAATTAATATATTTAAATTTTATTTTGTAAGCTGCCTTGGGTAGGTTCCTGGAGAGGCAGTGTGAGAATGTCCTAAATAAGTAAATGCAGTAAAGTTGATGTTTTGGAGCAGCCCTGCAGCAGTCGGGTGCAAGGGAAGAAAGAAGATGCTCCTGTAGGAGACTAGCCAAGATATCAAGGACTTACATTGTAGGGTCCCAGAGGGGAGTTGGCAGAACACTTCTGTGCCCCCTCTCCAAAGAGTCTGCCTGAGGAACTTACAAAGTAAAGCATAATAAAAATGCCATTAGATATTATAAAACCTAGCATTAAAAGATCAGTCCAAGCATAAAAACAATTAAACCATGCATAACTTATTAGCTTGCCTTATTCTAAGCAAGCCCCAAATGCTTTTAGCTCTGTTTATAGGGCATCCCCTTGTTTATTTTGGTTGCCCTCTTTTGCTCCCTTTTGGGATGCAATAACCAGAACTGTGTACAGTGAATATACAGCCACAGCCAATGCTCCGTCTAAACTGGAGTCTTGTGTGCAAACATTTTAATTAGTGAGCTACTAGCATTAAAGTTGAGAGCAAGTGGTTTGGCTGCTGCATAAATTAGTTTGCTCTGGGGCCATCCTTCCTGAGCTAAGACAAAAATGTGTGAGCCAGAGGTTAAAAAACTGAGATAGCTCACACTAACTCAGCTCAGAGGGAGCATTGGCCGCAATGGGGATTTTTCTGATAATCGATAATGGAATTTGTCTTATCACTGCTACACACCGAGTCACTGTCAACTAGCTATCCGCTTCAACATCAGTCTTTTTCCTGGTCTGTTGGTGCCACCTTATCTGCATTTAAGGTAGGCTTTGCTTCCTTGCCATTATATCCTGCAATTTTTGATTGCATTTCAAATAAAAAGGGAAGATAACTAAGGCTGTCTCACAGGCAGAATGCTTTCTGAATTCTGGTTTTCAGCTGGCTAGTCTTCTAGTAGAACTGCAGGTTGCACACTACACAACATTTAGGGTGGTCCTGCTTTGGTTATGATTAATCTAAAATTATATTCTTGAGACCATTACTACTACCCAATTCCAGAGCAAACCTGTGCAGCTACTATGGCTAACTTATAGCAGCCTATTGGATGTGTGGCAGAACCATAAGGAAGTTAAATGGAAAACTATGCAGGATTACATGTAGACTCAGAAGATGCAACCATAGTAGTTACAGTCCTGCCAAGTATCCCACTGTTACACAGCAAAAGTTTTCTTATCCAGTAGCTAGACTCAATTTAAAGAACTGTTTTTTTGAGTTTTTAACTTTTTATTACATTTAACAATAACAATATATATATGATTTAAAGAACTTTTGAGCTTTACTAAGTGAATGTGAACCTCTGCTGCTTTCAGAAAAGGAAAATATATATAACTAGTAAATAACACTGTAAGCACTCTCTGAAATCTCATACCACAAAAAAACAGTAAATAGATAGAAGTCATAGCTGTTTTTATTTTAGAAAGGTCCAAAATATATACTTTAAACAAGTGATTTGTTCACAGTGTGCATATTTGTACATAAGTGTCCTAGGTGGTAGGAATAGTGTTTCAAGAGAAATGTTTGCCCTTCAAGGATTCTTGCAGCGTTAAGGAACCTGCATGGTCGTCTTCTAGGTTTCAAGAAAGTATCTTTGCTATTAATGGTGTCTGTTGCTGGTGTTCTTTCATTCTGTAATGGAAGCAATACTTAAAACTTCATAGTAGTAGGTGGTAGCTATCTTAACCCAGAGCCAGTTTACAGAAGAGATGGGCCAAACTAGGAAAGCTTAATTCCCCAACTAAAAGGGGCTAATAAGGCTTGTCTCTCTTGCTGCTCCCCAGTCTTCCAATATACCAAAGACGGGCTTCTTTTACAATGAAAGTTAAAAGGGATTAAGATGCTGGATGTAGGTAGCAGTAGAACCTTATCCCATCTCATGGAGGAAGTGCTATGAATACAACGTGCTTCTAGCAAAAAATTTTTTAAAAATCCTCAGATATCTTAATTTGTGCTATACTTGAAGTCCTTAGTCTTTACAAGGACACACTTCCAACTGCAGAGACAGAATTAATCCAATGTAACTAACCCAAAAGATCAACAAATATCCAAGGAGTTTTCAAAGCTCTCAGAGCCACAAGACCCCAGGAATAAAGCTAGAAACCTGATGTACAAAAATACATAGTAATAACAATGGGTCCAGCACAGAAGTTCTGCCTCAACAGCTTCCTCTACTCTCTCCTAGTGCTAAAAGGGTCCACTAAGGAGAAAGGAAAATGGGCCAGAACTTTACTCCAGAATGTTGATAACGATATCTAGACGGAAGAGATAGTCTGGCTAGCTTCCCATTTCCAAACATGTAGGACATTGTCATAGAAGGAACATGTTGCCAGGAGGCTGGTTTCTCTTTGGGCTTTGGACAGTTCAGTTTTGTTGTATACTTTGGTATTTGAACCATTCCCACCAGGACCTGGTCCTTGAAAGTCAAGGCTTCCTTCTATTTGGGGAGGCAAGGTAGGGGTTTGATCCTCATCTAAGAACACATCAAAGGTGGCAGTGGGAGATTCATAAACTATCTTCAGGTTCTGGACTTCAAGATCCACTCTTCTCGCTCCTTCATCTACATGAACCACCGGCACCTCCGTAGACCATACCAAGGGATCGTTCAGGGTAAGCCTTGACCAATCAGCTCCATAAGCCAAGGAATTATGCAAGACATAGGATGAAAGAACAGGGCATCTTTCTTTGTTCTCTGCTAAGGAATTAAAAAGAACAACAGCTTGTAAAACAAATTAAGACTCAGTGGGGCATTCATATTTGCTTTAAAGAACAACAATCGCTAAAACATCGCAGTTTTCTATAGTGCTGAAAGCAGTTTACAGCCTAGCCTAAGTACTATAGCAAATATCTTTTTCCCACACAGCTGCTTTAACAGGATTTAAACTACTGTTCCTTTTAGATAATAGATAATATTTAGATAATAATAATAGATGGGAAGAGACGAGCAGATTAACAGCTATACTATAATCTCTCCAAGTAAGAACACAAATAATGCTGTGCCCAATTATTTCTGTACAGCTGTATGCACAAGTCAAGTTAGAACGGATAAAAGGAAATGCTTCTTCACCCAAAGGGTGGTTAACATGTGGAATTCACTGCCACAGGAGGTGGTGGCAGCTACAAGCATAGAAAGCTCCAAAGGGATCTGTTGAGGCTGGGTGAGTGGGCGTCAGCGTGGCAAATGCGGTTCAATGTGGCCAAGTGCAAAGTAATGCACATTGGGGCCAAGAATCCCAGCTACAAATACAAGTTGATGGGGTGTGAACTGGCAGAGACTGACCAAGAGAGAGATCTTGGGGTCGTGGTAGATAACTCACTGAAAATGTTAAGACACTGTGCGTTTGCAATAAAAAAGGCCAACGCCATGCTGGGAATTATTAGGAAGGGAATTGAAAACAAATCAGCCAGTATCATAATGCCCCTGTATAAATCGATGGTGCGGTCTCATTTGGAGTACTGTGTTTAGTTCTGGTCGCTGCACCTCAAAAAGGATATTATAGCATTGGAGAAAGTCCAGAAAAGGGCAACTAGAATGATTAAAGGGCTGGAGCACTTTCCCTATGAAGAAAGGTTGAAACACTTGGGACTCTTTAGCTTGGAGAAACATCGACTGCGGGGTGACATGATAGAGGTTTACAAGATAATGCATGGGATGGAGAAAGTAGAGAAAGAAGTACTTTTCTCCCTTTCTCACAATACAAGAACTCGTGGGCATTCGATGAAATTGCTGAGCAGACAGGTTAAAATGGATAAAAGGAAGTACTTCTTCACCCAAAGGGTGATTAACATGTGGAATTCACTGCCAAAGGAGGTGGTGGCAGCCACAAGTATAGCCACCTTCAAGAGGGGTTTAGATAAAAATATGAAGCACAGGTCCATCAGTGGCTATTAGCCACAGTGTGTGTGTATATATAAAAATTTTTGCCACTGTGTGACACAGAGTGTTGGACTGGATGGGCCGTTGGCCTGATCCAACATGGCTTCTCTTATGTTCTTAAGCTTCAATAGCAGATTGGATAAACATGGAGCAGAGGTCCATCAGTGGCTATTAGCCACAGCGTATTGTTGGAACTCTCTGGGGCACTGGTGCTCTGTATGCTTGGGGGGGGGGCAACAGTGGGAGGGCTTCCAGTGTCCTGACCCCACTGACAGACCTCCTGATGGCACCTGGTTTTTTTGGCCACTGTATGACACAAAGTGTTGGACTGGATGGGCCACTGGCCTGATCCAACATGGCTTCTCTTATGTTCTTATCTCTTTCAAGTCATCTCAGGGGAAATTAACAGGCCAAATGTGAGTACTACAGTAATAAAAACTAGGTCCCTGTCAGAGCCAGCATGCTTGAGGATTTTTTGGCAAGTGTGACATCCACATATGTTACCAGTATTCCAGAAGTGAGCCCCTGGTATCTCAATGGAGTTTTGCAAGCAGCAGTACAAGCCGGTCAGCTGACCCTCCAACTCCTGTCTAGATAGATCACAAACCCCAGCTGCCTGTACCATGTTGTAAATGAGCCACCTATGACAATCGAATCCACACTTTATACCAGTCTATCCGTCTGTTTCCCAGGCAGACAAATTGCATTATGTGTGCATGTATGTCCAGTTAAAACTAGAGGTACGAAGGTCTAGAAAAAAACCCAGAAAAATTTGGGGACAAAACAGGTTTTTTTCCAAGGCCTTTTTCAATTTTTCTGATGGAAAAATTAAAAATTTGGGGTAGTACTAAAAAAACCCTATGAAATATTTTATCTTTCAGTATGAGTGAAATGCTTCTAAAGACAAGGTAAGCAGGCTGTAGACATATACAGCTCTTAAATACATGACGCATTTTGGCAGGGCTTTTTTTTGCAGAAAAGCCCAGCAGGAACTCATTTGCATATTAGGCCACACCTCTTGACACCAATTCAGCCAGAACTGTGTTCCTGCTCAAAAAAGCCCTGTATTTCGGCACCTAGAAGGATAACTGATCTTCACAAGGGTAGCATGCAGGGCTTTCATTGCTTCTCAACAACTGCACACGTTCTGTTGTACTTTTAACCTGATGTGGTTGTCCTTTTCATCTCTCCTTCAAACTACTGCAACACATTTAGTAACCACGAACTGGGTAAAAAGTACCTTGCAGGACAGAGAAAAAAGATCAGAAGGAGGAGGTGCAGAATCTGCACCAATGCCTCAGGATAACTGAGGATAGCTTATGGGTCCTGCTTTGCAGGACAGAGAAAAAAAAGATCAGAAAGAGGAGGTGCAGAATCTGCACCAATGCCTCAAGATAACTGAAAGTCTCATGGAGAAACTTTAACCAGTTTAACTCTTTCTAACCAGACAGCAAAATTTATAACTTTCAAATTCCATAAATATACCAAATATTGCAATTTTATATGCCAAATTATAAATGATGCAGTTTGTTGTTAAAGCAGTAAAATTAGTTTAGGTTTGATATGGCAGGTATTGCATATATTTCAATTGTTCCCAAAATTTCTGTTTTTGCTATTCAGATAATTGTTAGTACTTGCTCCTTAGTACTAACAGGCTGCCATGTTCAAACCCCTTTCCCCCCCACAGTCACAAGATGCATAAGTTTCATATGCATTGTTGTACCAGTTGAGGATAGCTGTAATACAGGCAAGTGGCTCCAGGGACCAGCTCCTCAGAGGTACTCTTGATCCCTTCACAGTTGCTCAAAAAAACTTCACTCACCCATAGCACCTTGGCAATTGAGGATTTTGAAGCCATTGTGCATACAGGCTGCCAGCAGTAAGTGCTCCCTTGTTGGATGCCATTTCAGCCGCCACACTCCACCCTGCACATGGGTGTCTGTCAATGATTGTTTCATATTTCGGGTGTCCCACAGGAGAACGTGTTCATCATAGCTGGAAGAACACCCAACAGGTTTCAGATATGTGGTTTCTCAGAAAGTATACAATTTCTATTTGAATCTTTCAATATTCAAGGCCACTCATTAAGGTGTAGCCTAGCTAGAACTTTTTTCTTGCTTTTCTTGTGCCATGACCAATGTTCCATCCTTGAGATAACTACAGGCTGCTATCCCAAATGTGCACAAGCAACCAATGCCCTATCCTAGAGGTGTCAAACATATGGCCTGTGGGCTGGAATTGGTCCATCCAGGGCTCTTATCCAGCAGGAACTCTTGGGCGGGGGGGAAATGGACAGAGCCACTTGAATTGTGATTTCAGTGCAGTAGAACAACCTCATCTGCAGCAGTCAAGCAGAACCTCTTCTCTTCAGTGGCAGCCTCACTGGTAGGTCAGGGGCCACTGCAGCCACAATCATGCCACCTCAGGGTTCCAAGGCAACACTGCACACTTCTCCATTTGGTCTGTAGCTCTGGGGATGCTGTTCCAGATGGCCACAGAGCCTGCATTTGCATGTGGGAAGGGACACAGACAATCCTCTGCCAATGCCTGCTAGTGGCTAGCACCTCTGTATTCATCCAATAAGCCAGAGGTGGCAGCGGCAGACCCACACCCACACCCTCCCCAAACAGTCATGCCTCCCCCTCTTCCCACTGAAGCACTCATCCGGCTTGCCAGAAGGCAATCAACAGGCAACATGGGGCTGGATGCAGAGATATAAGAGAGGGAGGGATAGAAACCTCTCCATGTGCACGCTCACACATACACACAGAGGCAAACACAAACCATCCCTGCCGAAGAAAACAGTTCTTTGCATCCAATGAGCAGCTGCCATCACTGTGCGTGCCCCTTCAGCTCCCACAACCAGCCACTTCAGGTCACTTCAGTCCCCAAAGGAAAAAGCCTTCCTGCCAGGGTGACTGGCTGGTGAATTGCACAAGCCAGTTGAGGTGTCTGCAATGTGGGTGAGGTTTTGAAAGGCAACCTTGATCTCCTGGCTTTAATGTGAAAGGATTTCTTTTCTCTCCTGCCCCCACCTTTGCTTTTATTTACTGGGGATCAATCAGATGCTGGCTTGCAGAGAAGGCAGCAGGGCTTCTTGCTCTCCACACTCGTTGCCCACATCGCATCCCCCACCCCAATTCTGAAAAAAATTAAGCTTTTCATTTCCATAACAACAACAACCCTGTGATGTAGTCAGTTCCACTGTACTAAGCTGCCCCCTTGGTGCCACTGTAACAAAAAAATTCTGGGTACTGGGCTGAGCAGTGGTCACCTCTGGCCTTGACTTTGTTCAGCCTCAGAGCCACCATGTATTTGGCCTCAATTCTAAGCTACAACCTGCCTCCACTTCCATAGGTGAAAGAGGTTATAGCTCATCTTCCCAGTCCCCTTCCCCAGTGACTCAGGATAGGGGGAGTTTGCAACACCCAGTTGCTTTGTGTATTTCCCCTGGGATCCAGGGTCACACCATTCTGGGCAGGAGTGGGCTGGGGAAAGGGTCTGCCTCCCCCACAGGCAGCATGGGGTCAACTGCCCAGTGCTGCATCATTGGCTCTCCAATCCAACCATGTGAGTTTTCTTCTGCAGCCCCCAGCCCAGGGGGCCTCATGGTAAGGACACCAACTCAGAGCTTACCAGATACTTTCCTTCATGAAGTTTATATCTCCAGTACCTGACATTACGTTTTGACCCAGCCCTACAAAGTGACGTTTATTTCAGATCCAGCCCTTGTAACAAATGAGTTCAACACCTGTGCCCTATCCATATCTCCATCACTAGGTCAGAATGAGTATAACAGACAGTATGACAGAGAAGCTCACCTTCCTGTGGCCAGCAGATTCTCCCGGAGTGGATGGCACTGAATACTGCATACCCCCATTGAGTGCCTGCAATGCAATGGAAGCCCATATTGGGGCCACAAAGGCTGTTAAGAGTGTGAATATCACCGGGTCCCACTGACGGAAATTCATTCAGTGTCTAATCATCTTCCGCCACTGAGAACATGGCAACTTTTACAATGGACCTTCATCCAAACAGCTGCTGCTTACCTCTCACTTGTGAAAACAGGAGCCTTTGGACTGCCACGGACATCCCAGACCCTTAGTTTGGAATCATCTCCACCTGGAAAAAAAAGACTGCTAATGCTGCACTTTTCAGCTATTAATGATTGCATCTAGGATGTCCTTTCTTTGCAGTACACATGGAATAAAGAGCATCTACTATATAGAAATCACTAACGCACCACACAGTAACAATTTGCAAACAATACAACATAGAAAACAGAGGTGTTTGTAAGGGGAGAGACACCTAGATGTCAAGCAACCTGATACAGGGGAAACCTCTATCAACAGAATACCACTACGGAAAAAGCCCTGTCCTAGTAGTCCCCCTTTCCCACAGGTAGTGGGGACATAATGAACAGCACCTTCACTGAGAATCTTAGCAACTGGGCAGGTGACCCTTCAGGTATCCTGGTCCTAGACAGTTCAAGACTTTAAAAAAGCAAGAATTTCAATTGTGGCCAGTAAAAAATTGGAAGCCTATGAAGTTCTTTCTGAACTGGTGAGATGAATTTCCAATAGCCTCCTCTGATCAGCAGCTTCTCTACTACCTTATGGTCCAACAACAAATTTCTGAGCAGTCTTCAAAGGCAGTTTCACAGAGAGTAATCTGGAGGGCAGCAAGCAATTGGCAATGCAAATCCTTGCTGCCAGTGCTTGCAAAACTGCCCAAGAAAATCAGCTCCCATTCAAAACAACAAACTTTCAGAGAGGAATTAAGTGTCAAATTTTTCCAGCAATATGTCCCAAGCAATTTGAAACTCTGCTCTATATCAATTTCCAAAATCAAAATATAAAGCACAAATATTGGGCAGAGTGCAGGTATCATTTGTCCAGAGCTTGTCTTATGGCGATGAAGTTTGTCTCTCCCCACCCCAAGTCTAAGGAAAGAGATGAATGGAGTGGTGGCTAATGCTGATATTAAGGCTAACATTCCCCCTCTCACTCATTATAATCTCAATTAATTTATTTTAGGTGCCCCCATGGCTACTCCTGTGGCAACCAAAAGTAGCTGTTTGAAGCCCACAGTAAAGCAATGATATCAAAAATTTATTATTATTTTACTTTTTGTTTATATTCTGCTCTCCCTGCAAGCGGGCTCAGGGCGGATCACATTATATAGAATCCATATAAATAACAATTTAACATCAATAAAACAGTATAAAATGTCTTTAAAACACAAAGTTTTGAAGGTTAAAAAAAGGCACTAAAGTAAAATAAAACATCTTTTCCTATGGTGACATTTAACTCTTGCTTGATTATAGATGTGCTTCTATATCAGCATGAAGATTAGAAAAATACTTTCTAAAAATAGCAAGGGGTGGGGTGGAGTTGAGGCTGACCATCTCACTCTTCCTGCCTTTCAAGGTGGCTTACTATAAAAGAGTGACAGCTTGTATCAATACACCCTAGACCTCTTGGGCACTTCGCCAAGATGCCATAGTCTATGCTCAGTGGTGTAAATGCAGTTAGCCATATGTTCAAGCTATGCTGGCGGTAGTCCTACTTGACAGTTACTGCAAGTGAGAAGGGAAAGTCTCCAATATTTACTACAAAAGCAAAGTCCTGTGATTCACTGACCTGAGTAGATAACGTGTGTGTTCCAGTAGTCAAATGCAGCAATCCAGGCCTCAAAGTCATGTGCCTTCCACTGTTCCAGGATGTGCACAGAAGGAGACGATTCATCGACAGACAGCAAGCTCAATCTCCCTTTGGAATCACTGCTGACCAACTGCAAGGGGCATCCCCTTTAACAAGAAGTACAAAACCACAAGGATAAATTGGTGGTCCTCAGATGGGAAAGCTTCCACTAGTATGATTAAGACTGCCCATTTTACAATCTTTCGCACCATCCATGCACAGGAAATACAGCAACTTATCATACCAGATGTAACAATATATATATATATATCAGATAACAGCACACCAGACTAAGGCTGGGCAGGCTTCTGTTCTAATCCACACTCAAATGTTTAAAGCTAAAAAAAATAAAAAAAAAAATAATCCACACTCAGGGTTACTTTTTGCCAGTCACAGCCTAACTCACTTTATAAGGTATTTGTGAGGACAAAGATGGGGAGAACCAGGTATGCCTCTCTGAGCTTATTCAAATAAGGGTAGAATGCAAATGTGATGTTTACAGCTGCTATTGGTAGGAAGAACACACTGTTTAGAAATCTGACTATGACCAAGTCACACTGCAAACCACATGCTGCAAGTCTTTTAACTGTTTCTGCCATCATTCAACACATGTATAGCTCGATCATACACATAAGCAATGAAAAGAAAAAGCGGATACAAAGGAAGCATTCCTGTCTACTGCAAAAACTCTATAACAGAAATGTCAGCTTGGTGAAAAAGTTATAAGAAAACCCCTACTGGATCAGATTAAAGGTCCTTCTACACCAGTATCCTGTTTCCCAAAGTGGCCAAACAGAAACAAACTGCATTTCCTCAGCTCATGGAATAGGGCAGTGCTAGAGAAAGTTTCTCCCCACCAACTGACCAAGTTTTCCATTTTTTGGTCTCTGCTCACCCCTGCTTTCGTCCCGTAGACCAGTCCAGAGACAAAGCAAGGCATTCATCTCCTAGGTCAATGCTGCATAGCGGCTCCAGCCTGCAGCTCTTCTACTAGAGAGAAAAGGAAGCTGATGAAGGTCGAACAGACCTAAAAAAAGAGCATTTAAGCCAACACTAGTTCCAGAACCCAACTGAACAGCTCTGCAAATGCTGTTTCTTTAGGGAAAGAAGCACATTTCAAACAAGGAAGAAACGGAGACAGGGTGTTCTCTGTTCCTGAAACAGGGACAGGGTGTTTTCCCCAGACTTAGGGTTAGGAACTCACATGCTCCACCTTAAATTCTGCCGTTATTACATAAGAATTTTCTGAGAATCTTTTCTCTAACTGTGTTCTTATTTCTATGGTTGCATTCAGACAACAAAATAAATGATGCTTTATGCAACCAACTCCAGCTAGTCTACAAAGCATAACAAACCTCAGTTTGTAAATAAACTTCTTTAGCTGCTTCTTACCTCCACTCCACTTCTTGGTAGAGAGGACATCCTCCCTACTCAAAATGTTTGTGAATGCCATTACAACAAACCACAATCAGCACAAGATTAAAAAAAAAACAGCTACAAACACTAGATCAGGGATGGCCAATGGTAGCTCTCCAGATGTTTTTTGCCTACAACTCCCATCAGCCCCAGTCATTGGCCATGCTGGCTGGGGCTGATGGGAGTTGTAGGCAAAAAAAAACATCTGGAGAGCTACCATTGGCCACCCCTGCGCTAGATTGAAATCCCAGTTTATTGGATTGTGGCCATTTGATCAAACTGTGGATTAAACCATGATTTATTGTGATGTCTGAATGCAGTCCATTTTTCTTATTGTTTCTCCCATCAATCAACCTTTGAGTCAAGGACATTGTTCTCAGACATTAAAGCACAACTTGGGAGGGCAGCTGCTTTGAATGACTCCATCGCACACTCTAGTCACCTACCTCACTTCCTGTCAGGCAGCAAAGCTCTACTACTCCTTTAGCATTTGCAATGGCCAGCAAGGGATGTTCTGCAACAGGAACATGGGACCTTGAAAAGGAATCCACAAGAAGAGCTTTACCGGATGTCCAACTGAATGGTTACCACACCAAGCTTTTCTTTAGGAAGGAAATGCAAAAGGGGATTGTTTTAATTCACTTGAACCATTTCAATTGTAGATCCAGTGTATGTAAATATGCCAAGTCCTAAAGACAGTAAATATTTCACTGATCTACACTAGAAAACCTTGTATCCAGCAGTACTATTTAGTAAATAGCAATGAAGATTCAAATTAGAAACAGGCAATTCAATTTGCATAGCCTATCATGTTTAGCTTCACAACAATGCTATGAGATGGCAGCTGTATCAGTTTTTCAGATTGAAGCAGAAGCAGGGTTCTTTGCCCAAGGTCACACAATAGCTATAGAAGATGATGATACTGGATTTATATCCCACCCTATGCTCTGAATCTCAGAGTCTCAGAGCAGTCACAATCTCCTTTACCTTCCCTCCCACAACAGACACCCCATGAGGTAGGTGGGGCTGAGAGAGCTCTTACAAACAGCTGCTCTTTCAAGGACAACTCCTGTGAGAGCTATGGCTAACCCAAGGCCATTCCAGCAGGTGCAAGTGGAAGAGTGGGGAATCAAACCCAGTTCTCCCAGATAAGAGTCTGCATGCTTAACCACTACACCAAACTGAATAGGTGAACCCTGATCCAAAAGTGGCTCCCATCAGAGATGTATAAAGCAACATCTTCAGGGTTCAGGTTGGAAAAAAACATATACATATCTGCTGTGGATAGATCCAGGTGGGCAGCCATGTTGCTCTGAAGCAACAGAATAAAGTTGGAGTCCAGGGGCACCTTTAAGACAAAGTTTTATCAAGAATGTAAGCTTTCATGTGCTAGAAGCACACTTCATAAATGAAATAGGGTACAGTTAGAAGTGCTACATAACTTGTGGGTAGGGTTTGGTCTAGATAGTATAAGCTATGTGGCAAAACAGCAGAAGGTAATAAACATGTCAGATTTGGAGAATGATGGCGAGAATGGAAGTAAATGCAGAGTCTGTTCATTGCTCTATTTCTCCTCAAGCATGGGTCAAACTGTGAGAACATTTTTCTCTCACCTGAAAAAGATGTTCTCAATTTGATTTGTGCTATCCAGACCAAACTTATTCTTTCAGTTTGTTAATTTCACTATTTTGCCATTGGATTCTAACTTTGTACCATTTTTAATGCTTAACACTACCAACAAGCTATATGTAACACTGCTAACTGTACCCCCATTTCATTGTCTGATGAAGTGTGCTTCTAGCACACGAAAGCTTACATTCTCAATAAAACTTTGTTGGTCTTAAAGATGCTATTGGATTCCAACTGTCCACTGTGGAATATTTCCACCCTCGTCCCAACAAAATAATAATTAGATACTAATAACTTAATGATATGCAAGAGATATCAAAATCTCTCATATGGACCTATACGACTACCATTTAATATCCAGCACAGCAGCTGTTTCTAGCCTCTGGACCTCAGTCAGTGGTGCAAAAATCTGTTCTTCAAAGTAATACAGGTAGAGTCGGCCCAGCCGGACATGGGGCTCATTGCTCTCATCAGTGCTCTGTAAAAAGAAGTAGAACAGAAACTTGCTTTTAGCATTTCCTGTCCATCAACTTACTATCTTTGAATCAGAAAACTGCCTCACAGATACAGGAGATCAGAGATTCTCAGATAAATCAAACCTTGAGGACAAAGACCACAGTCACATCCCCAGTTGGGGGACAGGTCATTGCAATCCTCTTCAAACTTGTTAAGAGCTGCAAGAGGAACCTTCTACCTTTTAATGAATCAAAGACAGAGAACCAGGGTTCACAATGCTACAATGTGCCCCCAGTATCATTCAGCTGGCTTATTCTTTAGCAAAAGAACAGTTCACTTTCAAGTGAAGTATTGCCAATCATCAAAAAAATGCACCAATCCAGCAAAACAAACAAAACTGTTTGTATCAGTATGGTTGTTCAATATACTTCTCATGCATTAACTCAATAGTTCTTACAATACCTGTGGCAAAGTAGGTCAGTTCTTCTACTCACCATTTACACCCTATTTATTACAGAGATGGAGGTGGAAGTGCAGAAGCAGAGAGAACAACATTTTGCCTGAGGGCAACTAATTTTTTGTCCAGGCAAAGTTGTGAATTACAGACTTTGTACTATGAGGCCTACACCTTACTTCATTTTACATCTAACTCTGAACCTAATGTCCCAGATTTTGGATGGAGATAAAGGGGAAAGAACGAAATACAGAATAAATCCAACTCAATATTCAAAAAGTTACAACCAAAGCACCAAAACACTAATCCTAAAAAACAGTCTCTTAACTTGAATCCAGTGCTGTCTTAAAATCATCATAGATTGTTGCCTTCCAGAGGCTGTTACACTCACCATGCTATCAGGTTTCTTCAGCTGGTAGGTGCCACATGCCAGGATGTTGTGCCAGCCTTCTACAGGGCACCACTCCACAGCATCTGCACTATATTCAGTGTCCACCACTTGCAATGTTTGTATCTTGCACTGCAAAGCCATGTCAGAGAACACTCATCCTTGTCTGGAAGGAAAGAAGGGAGGCTGAGAAAACAAATCAGTGAGTTTGAAATTCTGCACAGCATTCAAGGCCAAGCAGCCAAATCCAATCCCTAAGGATTATTAAGTACCTCCTTCTATGTTGCATTAACTAATCTGGCACAGCTACAAATGTGTAGCTTCAACTTCACAGTCACCAGTGTGGATTCAAATCCTTTCTTAACACATAATCTTGTCACATGTTTACAGTCCAATTCTCAACTCTCAAGATGCCCTTTAACAGGGAACGTGCAGTTCAAAGTTCCTACTTTCAGATCCCCTCCCCAATAACAGCTACCCCCACACACACAGTTTAAGAACCCCCTCCCAAGCACACCTCTGCCCTCACTGTAACAGAAGAAACATCTGTAAATGGCTCATCTCATAGCCCTGTCATACCGTCTAAAATCTATGCCCAGAGCAGAGTGCAGTTTAAACAAGCATTCCTCCTCTAAACCCTCTACTTACACTAACAGCTGAGCCACTCACAGAGTAGTCTATTTTCCAAACTCACATTCCCCTTACCCTAACATATACTCCATACTTCTCCAGTGGCCAATTATAGGAGCTTTAAAGGTTTTCTTCTTTAACACTCCAACCGTCAACCAAAATCACACATGTATTAGAAATAAACGTCCCTTTCTCGCTTTTTCTCTGAGAATTCTAAAGCCTTCCCCTGACCTTACCAATACCCAACCACAGTCCATCTTGGGGAATAAGAAACTCCTCCCCACCCCCAACCCAAGCACTTCTCTAACACAAAGAACTTTTTTTTTTTAGTTTTTTAACTTTTTATTACATTTAACAACAACAATAACAATATATATATATATATATATATATATATATATATATATATATATATATATATATATATATATATATATATATATATACATACACACACACACACATACACAAAACATAAACTTAGGGATGTAGACCGCAGGATGCATTATATACTTATATCATTAGAATACAAATCCTTTGTTCTAACCTAAACCAAATCATACATTCTACAGTTAACCCCTTTTTACACTATATTATTATCTTTCCCCCATAACCATTCATACAATAAGTTCCATTTCCCTTCTATTTGTCTATTTGTTAATTTCTTCTCTTAATATTTCCATCAGAGTATCTACCTCAGCTCAGTCTAGAACCAAGCAAAATACTTTCTTTCTTCTACACTGTGATCCAAAAGAACATTTGGCATTTCAAGTCATCTTACTTTATTTATAAATTACACAGTATCAATTTAATTCCCTGCAACAACAAAAAAAAAACCCCAGCAAGTTTGGAATACACTTTCATACAATAAGTTCCGTTTTCCTTCTATCTATTTAATTTCGTCTCTTAGTATCTCCATCAGAGTATCTACCTCAGCTAAGTCTAGAACTAACGAAAAAGAAAACTTTCTTCTACACTGTGGTCCAAAAAAGAAGAAAAAAAAACATTGGCATTTCAAATCATCTTACTTTGTTTGTGAATTGCATGGTATCAATTTGTTTCCCTGCAACAAAGCAACCAGCAATTTCGGAATACACTTTCTTCAGTTTTATTGGTGTAATATGCCAACGATAAAACTTTAATGATTTGTCTCTCATCGGCTGGCAGACCAATTCCTTCATTTTCCTCCTAGTACACCTTATATAAACCTCTCTCAGCAGGCAGTGTTCCTTGAAATAAATAAGGCAAGCTCTATAGCCATTTTCTATATCTTTCTCCAGTTCCTTTTTCTTCATACCAAGAACTGGTGTCAAGATCTCTACTATCACCTCCTTTATATGGTCATACCTATCCTCTGGAATATTCTGCATTCCTGAAATATGCACTACCTGCACCGTTTCTATTCTCACTAATCTGTCCCCTTCGTATTTTTGAACTTTTTCAATCTCCTCAGACTTTTCATTCACTACTTCCAACTTTCCTTCCACATATTTTGCAGATTGTGTCAAGCCATGAATCTCTTCCTTTACTTCCGTCAATTGCTTTTGCAGGCCATCTAATTTCTTATTTACTCCATCTAATTGTTCTGTCAGATTTGCCTGCACCTGACTCAATGCATTCATAAAATACAATTGCATAGAATTCTGCAATTCCTCTATAACTTCCGGTGAGGACATTATCTCCATCAGTTTTAAAGTTATCAATAGTGGGACTAACCTATCTATTTTGTCTTACTTGTATGTCATACTCATTTTTCTATTATCCAAGGTCTTACTGACACCCCAATTCCAATTCATATACTACTACTTCGCCTTACTTCACTCAAAATTCATACATCACCCTCCTTTAACACTCTCACATACCAGTTGGTTTTTATATCCTTAAATTACTATTCTTTACCACCTAACACCCTTCACCTGAACATTCACATTAACTCATTACATATAGAAAATCATACAGAAAATCAGCAGTAATCAAATTAACAATAATTAATTATTCAATCCATTAATTATTTGTTAACTGTCTCTTTTGAATCCTTAATGTTTCCCAACCGCTTATCCTTCTGTCTTCCTCTTCTTCTTCTCCTTTTTCTTCCTCTTCTTAATCTCAATCTCTGCTCCTCTCTTCTGCTACCAGTTCAAAAAGCCAGTTCAGTAAATCCATTCCTGTTCTTCCACATCTCTGCCAACGGAATTCCAGCCTCTCCGCCCTTGCGTTCCTGGAAACTCTATACTAACATCAAAAGTCTCCCATCTTCAGATTCAACTCATTTCAAAGGTCCGGTGACTTTCTTTCCACCCTGTATATTATAACCACCATTCTTTAGCTCCCTGTCTCTTTAAGAAAATCGCCATGCACAAGCATATGGGAAAAGGGAGAGGAAAAGAAGTTCATGAAGGCTCCCCTTAAATCGTCAGAAATCTCCTGCTTCTTTCCTCTTTTCCCCCCTTCTTCACCTCCTCTGTCTCAGTGCTCTTCACAAACTTTTACAATCATAGCCAGCCTACGACTCCCAACCTCTGCCGTTGCTGCCAAGGTAGTCCTCCACCACTCCTCCGCTTTCTGCCTTTGTGCATTCGCCAAACCAGGTCTCTTTCCCCCCAGCTTCGGATTCCACTCAAAAGTAGGGGCAAAACAACACACTTAGTAAGTTCTTTCCTTCGTTTATGTCTCCAGTTTAGGGTCAGATATACTCCCCCCCCCCTTCTTTACCATTTATTCTGTCTTCCAAATGTCGCGCCTACTCCCCTTCTCCGGTGGTCACAGCTAATTCGCCATTAAGGCGTCTGGTCTATCCAGGCTTGAAGTAATATGCTGAACGGGCTCTATGCTCAGAAAAACTGGCACAGAGCACCCAGCACTCCTCCGCACGAGTGCCCCTCCAACAGGGGCACCACCGAGTTCTTACCAGCTGAAGAACCCCCCCAAAAAGACCAGCACAGATGCTGCAGAGCCGGAGCTCCGACAAACACGTCTGTTAGCACCATGCCGTTACCGGAAACTTTCTAACACAAAGAACTTCAGGCTATGCACACAATGACTTTTGGACAATCCGCTTGTGAGTTTAAGGGGGAACTGCAATTAATACACACAATCCCACTATCAGCTCCACGCAAATACACGCTTAGGCAAAACACCATGACAAAACAACCTCACCCCCACCCCCACCCCCAGGGCATCTCCCAAAGAGGGCTAGGAAAGAGACGAAAAACTCCTGTCCGCCCTAAACCCTCCCCCCCACACCCACCTCAAAGGCACACTCTAGGTATATGTATATGAATGTATAGGTCTGAAACCACCCTCTCCCAGCTTAACCGAGTTGCGTGGGGCTACGCTAACACAAGGAAGCCCCCGCCTACCCCACCTAGGGAACCGGATCAATGTTCGGCCTCCTCATCTCGCTCTCTCTGCCTCCGTAAGGCGTTGCAGCGGCTTTCACCGCCGAGACGGCGGGAGGCGAAACCAACCGCACCGCCCTCAGCCCACTCTGGCTCTTCGCTACCAAAAGTGGAATAAGGAGAGGGAGGCTGGGCCATGACGCGCCTCCGCCCTGTCGGCCGGGCCTAAGGAGACCTCAGGCCGCCCGCCCTTCCCTCAGGCTCCTTCCTTCCTGCCGCCAGGAAGGCAGCCATTGTGGAGTTCCCCTACTTTCCACCATCCCATGTGCAAGGCTAGACCGGGGAAAGAAGGCCTTCGCAGCAGTTCTAGCTCCCATGATCACCGTGACATTTTTTTTATCCCGGCCTTACTCCGAGAAGCACGGCTACAGTCTCATGCACACGTACTTGGGAGTATCTTGAATAAATCAGATATGGACTCTTTTCCGCCTTTTCCATGTATCTTCGTTATAAACCCTGAGATGGGTTAGGATGCATGAGCAGCCCAACAGCACTCGGTGAGGTGACAGGCGAGGATTAACATTTCCCCATCAAAAGGTACGTACTAAAACGAATGACAAGATTGCCCATAGGAAACAATGGGAGAGGCTGAATTGCCCATTGGATATAATGGGAGACAAGATTGCCAGCTGATTTGCATGGGCTCCATTGAAATACATTGAAGCACAAAAACAGCTGCAATAAAAATCTGGAATGAATTTTCCAGGAAAGTCAACACAAACTACAAGTGTCCAGGAATGGGATTGCTGAGGGAAGAGCAGATTGCCAGCCTCTGGGAATGGCACAGGTGTTCTGGATTTAAATTGCCAGGGAAGAGGGTAGGTTGCCATCCTCTGGGACAGGATTGCAAGGAGACAGGGCAGAATGCCAGCCTCGGACTGGATTGCAGGGTGTCTGAGTGAATTACTACTCTCTAGGACTGGATTGCCAGGGGAAAAGTTAGATTCCCAGCCCCTGGGACTGGATTGCCGGGTAAAAGGCAATCCTTTCCCCCTGGCAATCCAGTCCCACGTCCTGGCAATCCAGTCTCTCCCATTGTTTCCTATGGACAATCTTGCCATTCATTTTAGTATGTCACCATTAAAACCCAGCCAGCTGTCTTCGCACTAGTCAAAAAGCTGTTCCGACTCTAAAAATCAGGGTCTGAGACTGTTATTCCGGTAAAAAGCAAGGGCCATAAGCATGTCAATAATTTATATTCCTGTTGAGATGATGCGTGCAAATATAGTCCGGTTTTAATCATATCATGGTTTATTCATGTGGTACACAACCTCCCAAGATAGCCAAACGCACTAATTGCAAGGCAGTAAGGCAATTATTTTGAGTAGGTGCCCAAACCTGCACTACTTTTTAAAAAGTTGATTGCCCCTGCATACTTGAAGGAGCCTCCAAGTCCTCACATAATCTACAAGAATGGGAGGGTGGGAGGAAATATTAATTTAAAAGAAAGCATGGTTAAATTACATACCAAAAGGAAGTAGTCGCACCCAGAAAAATAATAAGACCACTGTCTAGGTGTATTCATGCTTTTAAATAACAGTAGTTTATCAAGCAGTTATTTCAATATATGCTAAGCTGGCACTGCAAACAACTGCAGAAAATAACTCTTATACTGCTGGCCAAACCTGCTGATTGAGAAAGATGCAAATGCATCACAAAGGCCATTTTGGTGGTTTAGTATGCTTCCATTTATGGGAGGAGGTAGTTGAAAGTCCAGTGTTGGGCAGGAAGTTGGACCAGATGACCCATGAGGTCCCTTCCAGCTCTATGTTTCTAGAAGCCAAACCCACAGTATGCACTTCTATGTATACAGAAAGGACAATGTGCCTCAGGCCTGCACATTTGAAATGATAAGGTTCAATGGCAACAGATGTTTTGCCATGAAACCAAAAGTATGGGTGGATCCTTCATAACAAAATGAGGTCTGGAGTCTCTCTTATTTCATGACTTGTTTTTCAAGAGCTATTCCATTCAATGCACTGGACTAAAGCAGCTGAACAGACCCATACCCCCTTGTCTGATGCTCTGGATAGCATCCAGCCATTATAAGTTCCAGCTTTTAGGCAGATTTAAGTGCACCTGGGAAGACCCAAAAATTTTACAAGATTAGTCTGAGAGAGGATTTTTTTGGCAGTCCCAGGCTTGGTTGTTGGTTTTTTTTAAAGTCTCAAACGGTACAACACAATATACAACTAGCTATTCCTAGTCATGAGTACTAGTCATCAAGTACTATGCAATGGTGACAACACAGCACTGGAAAGCAGCTCATTCTTCAAACACCACTTTGAGAAGGTGATGCAGTGGGGCCAGCTAGAGCCCTATTTCCAGAAAGCAGGCTGCCAACATTTCTATCAGTCCTCTTCCGTGGGTCTCTTGCATGAAAGCTGGAAACTGAGACACAAGGTGATACTCCTCAGTGGGCCAGATTTTACCCACTTGCTGCAAAAGAGCTCTGGCCCCAGAAATGGATTCACCTGGCCTTACCTGCCTTTGATTCACACTGTAAGCAGCATGTACATGCACACACACACATTTAAGTGCTTTCTGTGTACAAATATCTGTACTGGAAGCATCCCATTTCAACTATAAGGAACAGCCCAGGGCACTCAAGAAACTAGATGGACTCGTGGCAAGGCTTAAAGCATGCATTTGCATTAGCTACCACTATCCTAGCAAGTACAGTATCTTGACATCATTTCATAAATCCAGGCCATTAGAATGCAGAAAAAGATTGGAGTAATACAACTTCAACTGCCTTGACCTGGCTAGACCAGGCTAGCCCAATCTCATCGGATCTCAGAAGTTAAACAGGCCTTGCTTAGTTAGTGCTTGTGTGGAAGACCATCAAGGAATACCAGGGCTACTACACAGAGCCAAGCAATGACAAACCATCTCTGAACTTCTCTTGCCTTGAAAACTTTATGGGGTTGCCATAAGTCAGCTGCGATCTGGAGGCAAAACACAACTGGAACATCTGGTTTAAAACTAAAAGCTGACATTATGCGCCCTGGAAGCTAAATGAGCACCATTCCACTATGGTAAATTTTCTTTCTTTACAAATGTTTAACAGACTTATACCCTAGCCTACTCCCTAACCCCAGGCCTTGAGCAAGAACATATAATATATTAAATGATTCAATTCTATCCCTGACTACAGAAAATATGGTCTGAATAAAAACACCTTAAAAAGGAAGAAGGCAATATACACTTTGGCAGGTCTCCATAAGACGAGAATTATAAATCTGAAGGTCAGTGGCCAAGAGAGTATTTCTCCATCTATTTTAATGATTACAGTAACACATGGGGCAGAGGTAATCACCCAGGTACTCTGGGCAGTGACAGCTTATCTATACAAACTGAATGTGTTAAAAACGGCTGTACCCTTTTGATTTAGTTGTCAAGGGAACAGTAAGACTTAACTGCTCATCTTTAGGGGCTGCTCACTGAGGCTTGCAAACATACTTGGCCACTGCCTGTGTCATCTTATGGCCAATGTGGTAGAATCAGGACATATAACAGATTAGTGGTGTAGCAGTCACAGAACCTGAGAAGAAGTTGGGCCATTGGCAGAAGCTGAGTCACTCAGCACTAGCAAATGGGGTCTCCAAATACTGACCATTTCCACACCGACTAAGAGTCAGAAGGCAGCCAATCCATTCCAATCCTTTACTTGAAAACAGCTTCCATGCAGAGTTGTTCAGATTAACTGCTGATGTCTGAGCTAGCTCCCCTGGCCTTCTCCCAGCCACAGGGAGAGGAAAAGCTTTCGCTACAGGACAGTTATTTCGACCAACAATGTGTTCTCACCTGAACATTACAGTAAATGAGTCCTATATAAGAGAACTGCTAACAAAAAAAACTGTACACAAGTTTACAAACATATTAACATATAAATAACGGGAAGCTTCCTGCCAGGAGAACTTCCCCAGTAGTCTTTTTTGCTTGAGACTAACACTGGAAGGGGAAAGCCAGTCCCTTTCCTCAAGCATCACAGGGGTTGGTTTGTAAATTGTTTTTTCTGTTGTCAGTGCCTCTGGCTTCAAGTGAGCAGTCTGTGCAAAACAGACACCTCCCCTTGCCCTCCAGGAAGGTGCCCGTGGGGCTAAGGCCTCGGCTAGCCAGTCATCGCTCTGGTCCAAGCTCCTGCTGGAAGACTCGCTTCTTCTCTCGACAGTGCTTCTTGTGAGCCGGCCAGTCTTTCTGCTGGCACTGCGAGCCGCAGTACCGTGCAACCTGGCACCGCCCACAGATGTTAAATTCACGTAACTAGAGAGAGGGGCACAAGACAATAATCAGTATCACTTCCAGAAAGAACCACTTCCAAAGCAGCCAATCAAAAGGCAGAACAAATTCTGCATTTCTCAGATTTGGGAACTCCTCTTACAAAAATTATATTGCTTGGCCCAGATTCTAAATTACAGCAGGGATAAGGATCCCATGGATCTTTTGTGTTAAAGCTTGTACTCTACCATAGGAAGCTTTCCATTCTGCCAAGCATCTTGCATCAGTTGAAGGATCCTTACAACAGAAGTATGTGCCACAGATATGACAGCCAGTTTGGTGTAGTGGTTAAGTGTGCAGACTTTTATCTGAGAGGACCGGGTTTGATTCTCCACTCCTCCACTTGCTCCTGCTGGAATGCCCTTGGGTCAACTCAAAGAAGTTGTCCTTGAAAGGGAAGCTGCTGTAAGAGCTCTCTCAGCCTCACCTACCTCACAGGGAGTGTGTTGTGGGCAGGGGAAGCTAAGGGAGATTGTGACTGCTCTGAGACTCTAAGATTCAGAATACAGGGCAGGATATAAATCCAATATCATCAACATCATCTTCACAGTTAACAAAATGGCTCTGTGGGATCCTACTCATGAAGACTACCTGCATTTTTAAAAATGATGTGGTACGTATTTCCTTTCCTGACAGCTTATAGCTATGACATGCATCCAATATGATCTCTTACCTTCCCAGGTTGTCTGTCTTTGAAATAATTCAAAATTGCACTGAGATAAAAGCATACAGACTCAAAAGCCTTATTTTGCACATCCCTGTTCAGATTCCCTCTATACCAGGGTTGGCCAAAGGTAGCTCTCCAGATGTTTTTTGCCTGCAATTCCCATCAGCCCCAGCCATCAGCCATGCTGGCTGGGGCTGATGGGAGTTGTAGGCAAAAAAAATCTGGAGAGCTACCGTTGGCCACCCCTGCTCTATACAGTTGTTTAACAAACACTAAACTGCTGCTGTAGGGTGCTACCCCCCATGTGAGAAATAGGAGTAGGAAATAAGGTTTGGGGCCTATTAACACAAATTTAGGCCACCCTGTATTTAGACCACCTTGAAGGCAAGGAGGCAAGATTATTCAAGGGGGAGTCACTTGAATGCAAAATAGAAGCTACCCTTGAAGATGACCTGTTTCACTCTGGCTAAATGAGCATGGATAAATTTCTTGCAAGGTAATACAAAGAGTTCATCAGTTGTAGCTAGGACCATTTTTTCCACTTGGGCAAATTACTGCCAAAAATCAAACAGTCAGCATAATAGCAGCACTCTTATTTACAATTCGCTTTGGATTTTCAACACACCTGTTTCTCAATCATCGTGCATGGAGGGTAGTGACATTCATAGTATGTGCACGAGTTCTCCTCTTCTTCCACAACATCCCCATTAGCATTATAATAGCGTGTCACATTCAGCACAGGAAACTGCTCCTCTATGGGGTCTGTGGGAAGCTGCTGTATTGCCAGCCAGTATAAGCTTTGTTCCCTTCAACGAAAACCAACAATTTAAGTACTGATTCAGCAAGTGCATATCATTGTTAGAGACATTAAAAATGTAACACCTCTCAACAAAAAGGGACAGTAACAGAAATTCTCACTGACACTGAGGACCCAACCCTTTCAGTGAATGAACTGCTACTCTTCTAAAAATGATGAACTGGAAAACTCAAATTTCGTCAAACTCTGGGAGCAAGGAGACATCAAACAGAAAGGCTTTCCCAACAGAACAGCTACTGTTTTGTCTAATCCATTTTCTGCCTTATAAAGGTTCCATAAATCCCAACTGCTAATGGAGATGCACAAATGGCCACATATCAGTACAGATTTTTTCCTTCACTATAAACCCTCTTGAAAAACACAATTTTAGGTTATTGACTCAAAAAGTAACCAACTAGCTGTACAATCTCTCCTTTTGCTTTGTTTGAACACTTATGGGTAAAAACGTGTTCTATAAAAAGCAGGTTTCCAGAATTCTTAAAAAGTCCCCAATATTGGCATGCTCTACAAATAGACAGAGCAGTCCGAGAACTTGGGCCCAAGCTGTTTCTTTGATTCATCTTCAAGACAGGCTCTTCCTACTTCAGGCATCCAGTTGCATTCAGATATGCAGTTGAATGACATATTCTCTTAACTACTCATCTTGGCCTATTAAAAGCAGTGGTAAAACTGAAGTCTTTACAGAAGTTCTAAACTCACACTTTTTTGTCCAGACTTTAAAAGGACCTGGGGAAAAGACTACTCTAAGCAAGGGCACAGTAGCCTAGCTATTTCCTCCAGATTAAGACAAACAAACAAACAAAAATCCTTGACCCCAAGGACTGAGGGACTTCCATTGTCATCACTCCCCTCACCTGTAATTCTCACGTTCATGACTTACCTTTGTTTACTAGAAATTTCTTCAGCTTTGGGTCTCCAGCCCCATGGAACCAATCGCAGGTTGTCTAGACGGTTGTCCACTGTCACTGCATTGAGATGCACCACTTGAAATCCTGGAGCAATGCCTCCCCGATGTCTCTCCCTGAAAGTTATGACACACAGATGTTTCTCATTTGGCCATAGAAAGCCAAACTCTGGAAACGAGTGGTTTTCCAGTGCCACATTCCCACCTCCCTGTCTGTCTCTTCCCGTTGTAATTAAAAAAAAAACCTGTGTAAAGGTTCAGGGAATGTGAGGAAGCGAGAGAAGCGTGGCATCCAGTCTCTACCTGCTCAAGATTGCTAGGAAGGTGGGCGATAAAGGTAAGAGGAAGAAAACAGGCAGCCTTCCTGCCTGTTTTCTTCTTCTTACCTTTATCGCCCACCTTCCTAGCAATGGCACAGAATATCAAAGGTACTATGGTCCAAAGTATATTTGCATATTCCCATTCAGATTACACACAGAAGTTTCTTATGTCAGCAGTCAGGACCCATTAGCTCTCAAGCTCTTAAAGAGGAAGAAAGTTAATCAATGGTTTATCAATTTGTGAAGAAAACAAGAAAAGGGAAGGGAATGCTTAAGTACAACACAGGTCCTGCTTCCTCCCTTTATACATTATAAAGCCCAGACAAAAGACACAGGAGTACCTACCAGAGCAGCTCATGTAGCAGGCGTCCAGACCCCCTCCCTCGGTTTTTGTCAAATGCATATGCAAATATTTTAGCACCATTTCCATCAGCGTCCACCTCCATCCGAGCCTGACCAAAGAGAAAGCACAGTTAGACGGGGAGTGGGAGACAGCAGGAAAGGAGTTTAAAATTACTTGATGGGAAGCAGGAGTTTGCCTTAGGAATTCTACTTCCTTGATCACAGCATGGCAGTTTGGTAGACATTCTGAAGTGGCTAACTGGGCACTCAGAACAAGCTTCAAGGCACTTTCCTTGCAAACCAGCTTGCAGATGCTTGTGGGGGGGAAGGGGGAGACAATACGTCTTGCCTTAAGGATTACCCTTCCCCAAACCACAATGAAATATGTACTAGAAATAGCATTTTTATGGTAGTTAGCCACCTCAGGCAGCCCTCTGGACAGGCAGCATATAAATATTCTAAATAAATAATTCCGGTCTCCTTCTGAAGCTCATATAAACCATATCAAGGGTTGAAATAGAAGGCACAAGCTTAGGATTCCTTCCAGCTGCCCATCTCCTCTCAAGATGGGATTCTATCAGTCTCCCCACATCGGCCCTGGTGCAATCGTTGTGCACAATCATTGTTCAACCTAGTTAAAACAAATGGGACCCTGCTAATCTCCCTTTCAGAACTGTTATTAAAAAGAGATTTACATTAACAGGATAGTGACTTCTTTTGACAATTAATTTAAGCAGGAGCCTTTACAAAATCTGGTCCAGTTGCTAGAAAACTGGGCAGCTCCAGAAGACCTGGATTCAGATCACATGCTGCATGGCTTTGGAGCAAAACACTGTATTTCAAACAGACAGCCATAATTAACAGAATGGCCGACACAGATTTTAAAGCATTTTCAATAGCAATCTATACAGTTATAGCGATTCAGGGCTTGAATTCAGCAGAAGCTCACAAAAGCACAGCTCCTGAACCTCCAGCCAGGGTCTGCACGCAGTTGGGGCATACGCAAATGAGATATGCTACTGAGCTTCTCCATCTTTTTTCCTACAAAATGACCCCTGTAGAGATTTATACTAATATATAATTTTAGGTTTCGAATTTACCCTTTTTGGGTAAACTTATTGAGAGAGCAGTGGCGTTGCAACTACAGAGTTTCCTGGAGGATGCTTCTGTCCTCGACTCCCACCAGTCGGGCTTTCGCCCGGGTCACGGGACGGAGACAGTGCTGGTTGCCCTGGTGGATGATCTTCAGCGGCATCTGGATCGAGGCGGCTCGGCAATACTGATGTTGTTAGACCTATCGGCAGCATTCGATACGGTCGACCATCGGTTGCTGACCTGCCGTCTCGTGGGGATTCAGGGGTTGGCTTTACAATGGCTGACCTCTTTCCTCGAGGGTCGGGGACAAAGAGTGGCGATCGGGAACGAACTGTCCCGGAGGCGCCCGCTTGATTGCGGGGTGCCTCAGGGGGCAGTTCTCTCCCCGATGTTGTTTAACATCTACATGCGCCCCCTTGCCCAGAGATTTGGGCTGGGTTGCCACCAGTACGCTGATGACACCCAGCTCTATCTACTCATGGACGGACGGCCTGCCTGTGCCCCAGAAAACCTGGACCTGGCGTTGCAAGCCGTGGCTGGATGGCTCAGGCTGAGCGGATTGAAACTAAATCCAGCGAAGACAGAGGTCCTTTGCTTGGGTCGGGGAGGGAGATTCCCTTACCAACTCTTGACGGTGTGCCTCTGACAGCGGCGCACAGGGTCAGGAGCTTGGGGGTGTTGTTGGAGCCTACTTTAACTATGGAGGCTCAGATAGCAGCCACCGCCAAGTCCGCATTTTTTCACCTTAGGCGGGCAAGGCAGTTGGCTCCTTTCCTGGAGAACGGCGATCTGGCAACAGTGATCCATGCAACGGTCACCTCGAGGCTGGACTACTGCAATGCCCTCTACATGGGGCTGCCCCTGTGCCGAACCCGGAAGCTACAGCTAGTGCAGAATGCCGCCGCCCGGCTGTTGTTAGGGCTCCCTAGAAGAGAGCACATTCAGCCGGGGCTTCGGGGACTGCATTGGCTGCCGATAGCATACCGAGTTCGGTACAAGGTGCTGGTTATGACCTTTAAAGCCCTTTATGGTCTAGGACCTGCCTACCTTAGGGATTGTCTTTCCCCACATGTTCCCCAGAGAGTGCTGAGATTGGGGTCTCAGAACCTCCTTACAATCCCTGGGCCAAAGGAGGCCCGTCTGAAAACAACTAGAGACAGGGCCTTTTTGATTGCAGCCCCCTGTTGGTGGAACCAGCTCCCGGAGGAGATGAGGGCCCTGCGGAATCTTAGACAGTTCCGCAGGGCCTGTAAGACAACCCTCTTCCAGCTGCCATATTAACTGACCAATATCTGAATATCCAAATTCATGAACATCAGCATATCTGAACTTTGGAATACTTGAAGAACTGACCTTTAGGGAAGATGTAGCATGGTATATTGATAAATATGTTTTTATGTATTTTACTGTATTTATTTTTAATGTATTTAACTTGATTTACTGTTAGAGTTTTATGTTGTGAGCCACCCTGAGCCCGCTTCGGTGGGGTAGGGTGGGATATAAATCAAATGAAATATTAAATAAATAAATCAGAAGGCTAGATTTTACCTATGGAGCATCAGGTGCTATTACTATATCTACAGTGACTGGAGATGAGCAGCAACATGGCAAAATAATAATAATAATGAAGATGATGTCTTACTTATCAGCCCGAGGAAAGTTTCTTACCTCAAAAGAGTAACTCTCTACAAGCGGAATGTCTTGCTCATCTATCAGCGTGTATTTTGTCTGAAATTAGAAAAGGTAATTAAAGGTGAAACACACTACGCAGAAACCAAGTTAACCAGCAATTACCTCTGCTCTTCTCATTCATTTCACCACAATACTAAACTATTCCAGGGAATGTGATGCTCAACAAAGAACCTGACTGACTGAGGAATAAAAATCCACTTTCAATGGAATTTCTGTGCAAGCCCAATAACATAACCTGATCTAAACCAAAGAAAGCTGGGCAAGGAATGACCCTCATCTTTTTGTATTTGCCAACAGCCTACTAGAAAAGTGGCTAGTTTTGCTGAAGGATCACTTTGAGAAAAGAGAGTGAAGAGTGGACAAAGCTACCACATCTCATTGCTTAAACTTCTTGTCCCCTCACAACCTTATTTGATTCTGAGCTGGGAGTTGGAGGAAGAAGCATCAGCCTGTCAAAAAGGTGCATTTTTTGCTTAGAGGCCAACAGTTGTTCCTAAGGAAACTAATTCTGATCCACAACAACTTATAGTCATGAACATATGAAGCTGCCTTATACTGAATCAGACCTTTGGTCCATCAAAGTCAGTATTGTCTTCTCAGACTGGCAGCGGCTCTCCAGGGTCTCAAGCTGAGGTTTTTCACACCTATTTGCCTGGACCCTTTTTTGGAGATGCCAGGGATTGAACCTGGGACCTTCTGCTTCCCAAGCAGATGCTCTACCACTGAGCCACCGTCCCTCCCCAAATACATTTATCAGCCTCTAAAGTGCCATGAGGAAACTGCATCTTTCATTTTATTACAAATATACCCAAAACAGCTATCCTCCAGAAATGGCCATTTTACTTATATTAAGACCTTATACCAAAATGTACAAACTCACAAGGCTGGTCTGTCAGCTGAATTATCCAAACTAGGTTCACACTGCTTAGACCAGACTTGGAACACACTACTTAACAATACTTAACGTTTACTTAGCACTTACAATACTTAGCACTTACAGTGTTCAACACACATTAGCTTGTGACCTATGAGGCAAGCCAACTTTACCACCAAATTTCAATTGAAGACTACCCAAATCATTTTCATTCTCTTCACTACTATGCACTGCTTCCTCTGAAGTGAGAAATTCTCCAAAACTTTTACAGCCATATGCGACAGACTCATTTTATCATTTGCCCATGTTGCAACCAGGGGAAGGACAGAGAAGAAGAGGAGCCTGCCTAAGTTGATCTTCTAGACAAAATGAGACTTGAACCCAAGGCTTACCAGTTCAAAACTATTTTACCACCATCCCAAAAAAGCCCTCTCGCTTTAGCAACCTAATTGTGACCAACACAGAAGACTTCAGTAAGAAAAAAAACAACTACAGGCATCTTCTCCACAGAGAAACAACTGGCCAATACCCCACGTCCAATAGACAAACCGCCAGGGAGAAGGAGGGGCTCCCCGCTAAAACCCACAGAACCCGAAGGTCGGTTACGTCACAGATGGAGAGTAGAGATGCGCTCTGTGACGACACAGATCGCATCACGCGTGCGTGAGGGGGGATGGGCCAAGGGGCCTTCCGCGCCGGCTTCTCCCTCCTCCCCGTTCCGATGGGCCCCGCCCGCACCTTGCCGGCCACCCGGCCGAGGCGTACGATACCCAGCTTGAAGTCGGTCATGGCCTTGGCCTGTCAGGGAAAAAGAGGAGAAAAAAAAAAGGAGGAGAGGAGGGGGGAGGGGGAGGGAAGAGGGGAGTCGCAGACGGAGACGCCGCTGCCCCTGCCACGCGCCGCCGCCTCGCGCACGCCCGAGGAGGGAAGGGGGCGGGGCCGCACACACCACCGCCGCCGCCAACCCTTAGTCTCACGAGCCAATCACAGCGCGAGCCGCACTCTTGCGTCACTCGTTCCCCGACCGTCTCGCGCTCTCTCCACCTCGCGCGCGCGCGCGATCTGAGCTCGGCGGCGCTGCGATGACGAAAGAAATGCCAGATCACGTGATAAGATGAGGTCGGCCGACGAGTGACGTCACGGACCCTGCGTATTTTATTTTACTAGTGCAAAGGAAGGCGGTCTGGCTGTCGCTTTCTGGCGCCTCCAAGATGAGTGGAAGCTGGCCTTCTGTAATTAGCGTAATATTTTTGTTAGGATCAAACATATCGCCACACACACCCTTTTCTGTATGGTTTTAATGTAAACATATTCAAACGAGGAAGTTCAGCATGGCGAAAAAAATACAGCAGTGCTCTGAATTATACCGTAGTTTGAAATGGTATCAAGAATGTTTAAAAGCCGGCTTCTGCCTTCAACAACAGTTACTCAGTTTTTTCAAGTATTTACATATTTATAACATTACATATTATATGCGTGGGTGTTGAGAATCGCTTTGCAAAAATACAGTATATATATCTTTGTATGTCGGATGTCTGCACGTTTTATATGCATGTATATACATATTGGTGCTATATATATAGAAAGGGTGCTTTTCCCATAATGATACGAAGGCCTAGAGAAGGGCCGCTGTGCTGCATCTAGACTCTAGAGCTACATTCTAGAGCATCATGGCAGTTTTCACCGGAAGTTATCTATTAAACCAGAAGGCAAAACGACAAGTGACATAACGGCTTTGCTCATGCTGTCTTTAACCGCCGTCTGGTTTGTTCCGCAAACGCGGGGGGGTGGGGTGGAGGGAAGAGATTCATACAGCGCTCAGCCTTGGAGGAGACCGTTCTTTTTAAACAATGTAAAACTCTATCCATGTTTGGTTTGTCTCAATGTGGTTGGTCCTAATTACACGGATTCCGTTCATTTATTATTATTTGCCTCTACAATCTGCCAGGATTCCTCGTGTACTGTGGCCACTTTCCCTGTTAAAGGGGAAGCTAGGCTCCTTGCATGCTTAGACGCAAACACCCTCCTAAGAATTTAGCAGGGGCATTGTGACCAACTTACAACACGGTTACATATATCTGATGCAAGTTCTCACTTAGTGTAGGGTTTCTTGTAATCAGCTGCCATAATATCTGAATTGTTCCTTGTACTGAAAATAACCCTTCTGAGGACATGGAGGATCTAGGAGCCCTTGGTGTATCAGTTGAGTGTGATGTTTTATAGAGCAACAGATAAGAAGGCATGTTCACCCTACCTTCACATCACATGCAAGCTTACTCCAAGTTAGAAACCCTGGAACAGTTTTGGCTATCAAGCAGATCATTCTTCAAAGCTGAAGAGCTGAAGAATTCATTCTGTGGATCCAGTCCACTAACTGAGGCACTTTCCTTCAACCAGATAAAAGTGCCATGGATTGTAAGCAGCTCTGGAACATCCAACCACCAGCTCCCCTCCATACTGAAATTTGAAAAGAGACACAGCTGGACTGTCCTATCAAAGGGAAGGTAGCTTTTAATAGGTGAGGTGCAGGGTCTGCATTGAACTGTATCTGGTCTAGATGTCTGAAAATGCCTGAACTAAATACTGAAGTACTGCCAGAGTATACCAGATTTGTTTTAAGGCCCTTTCTATCCATCTTTCTAGCTGGCAATTTTTTAACTCCTTTTCAGTTTACTGTTGAGCTGTAAGAGGTGGCAGGAATTTGAGGGGTATCTGTTTAATTTTTATCGCAATTTAAAACACCCCAAAAGAAGACAGATCCCTGCCTGGAAGAATTTCCAGTCTGAAATGGAATATTGGGTAGTAAGAGAGGAAGATGGAGGAAAAGATATACCGTAGGCTTCGAGAGGGGAAAGAACACTGGTCTCAGCCACCAATTAGAGGGTCTAGGGCTCCTGGAAGGTTGCACCCTTTATGTCTCAGGAAAATGCCAAAGACAAAGGAAGATTAACCAGTATGACTGTAGCAATTCAAGCGTGGAGCTATAGTCTGAGACACCTGGTTTCAAATCCTCATTTTAATGTGAAGCTTTCTGGGTAACCATGATCTAATCACGCTCTCATCACCCAATCTACCTGGCAGGGCTGTTGTGAGGATGAATGGAGGAGAATCATGTATTCCACCCTCTTTCTCCCCTATGTATATTTTGTCTGTATAGTTTTGTAAGCCTTAGTGTTGGTGCTGTTGTCATGTCACTGATATAAGCTATGTTGGCAGGCAATTTATTTGAAAAGCAGAATATGTCATAACTAAGTAAAACCAGAGGGGAGAGAGAATACACACTTCCATGTATGCAGGCTCAGAAGGCAACATAGACCAAAGTCTTAATGGAAAATATGGATTTTGAGGTGGGAAATTAATAATAAAGATTTCTTGCTCTTTCGTGGTGCCCAAAATCTGCTCTTTGGGGTGCCTACTTAACTCTCCCTCAGGTATGAGCTTGAGAGTCTACTTGGGACCCCAAGTTTCCTGCCATGCTGTCCCTCCCTGTTGTTCCACCATCTTGGGAACCTGGGCACAATAAAGTAGAACAGAATCCAAAGCGGAACACAAGAACCCACTGATGTCACACAATGTGTGACTGCCATTCCGGACAGTCAGAGGCAAGCCATGAGTCAACATCGACGAGCCGCCTCAGGAGTGAGTTGCTGCAAGAATGGAGTTCCAGCAGATAAATACCAAGTTCACGGCACAGAAGTATCTGAACAGCAGGCAGCCAGTAAAACCAAAAAATATACCTTTGCTGTACAAGAGGCATGCACAAAACGAATGGTAAAGCAGAAAGAGCAAATTAAGAAAGCACCTCATCCTGTAGCATCTAGGATGTACATTGGGACCTTCATCAGTCTCTGTGCATGGAGTGTCCCCCCCCCTTTCACAGGCTGTTAGGGTTGCCAGCCTCCAGGTGTGGCCTAGAGATCTGCTTTTATAACTGATCTCCAGCTGGCAGTGATCAGCTCCCTTAGAGAAAATTGCTGCTTTAAAGGATGGACTCTATGGCATTGTACCATGCTGAGGCCCCTCTCCAAATCCTGCCTTCTCCTGGATCCATCCCAAGTCTCCAGGTATTTTCCAACATAGACTTGGCAACCCTAGGCTAGATGCTTGAGCAGCCAAGATGGACCTTTCCTTGAGTGGCAAGCAAGCTCTGCAACTCCATCCTAATACCAGCTATACTAGCTTTGATACATCAGGCAAAAATATTTATATTATCTTAGGCCTTTAATGTCCCCCTCCTATTTAGAATTTCATTATCAAATTGCCCCCGTTTTTATCCCACAAGATTTTGTGTGTATTTTTTGAAAGAATTCCTGGTGGTTAGTTTTAGGATTGTGAGAAAAGCTTCCCGTTTTGATGCTATTTTAAATTGATTTGCTGTGTTTCTTTTTTGCTGCAGTTTTAAATACTTTTATTAAGTTGTTTTATTATTTTACTTTTTAAAAATCTTATTGTTTCTAAACTGCCTAGCAAATATTTGTGTAGAAAGGTTGGGTTTAAATATTTGAATTTTAAAAAGGCGATAAAAGGTTACAAACTAAGTTGGAAAATCCACTTGTCCAGATAAATATAATTGAGAGTTTTCACATTCCTGTAATAGTACACCAAAGTCTGCTCCTTGAGAAGACTATATCATCTGCCTCTCCCTAAGGCCAGCATTAGCATTGAAAACTATTGCAAAACAGTATTTTAACACCGTTAGCATCAGAAGCTGATATATTAAAAAAAAAATGAAGGTCAAAACCTTTTACCTGCTTGTAATGAACACCTTCCTCAAATCAATAACAGCTTCCTTAGATATTTACTTTGCTTGTGGTTTGCCTTTTTTTTGCTGAGTCTCAAGGCAAATTACAACTAAAAACAATGCCTCATTACCCCTTTCCCTCTTTAAGCACTCTAATGTTGGGTGGGCAGAGCTTGGTGGTCAGGTTGGTGGAGTGGCATATCATCTGGGGAAGGGATGTGGCTCAAAGGTAAAGCATCTAATTTACTTGCAAAATGTTCCAGGTCCAATCTCCAGTAAAAGGATTGGGTCATCAGCTCATCACAGATTACGTATATGAAAGATCAGTACCAAGACCCTGAAGAGCTGCTGACCTTAATACACTCATGGTCTGATTCAGAATAAGGCAGATTGATATGCTGGGACCAGCAGCCACTGATTTTGAGTTCCTTTAAATGGAAGCTATCATATGACAAATTTAAAAACCTGTTGTTGTTTTAAAAAAATACTCCTCAGTTTGGGTATATTAGTACTCCAAGTGGGGCAGTGGCACAGCCCTGTAGTGTAGGCCCATGGTGGACTCTTTCCCAATCTCTTTCCATTAAAGACTGCCCAATCACTCAAATATGGGCACCATGTCCCTTTCCTTCCCCTCACAAATTGTATGTGTTCGGTTTCCAGGAGTCATCAGACAAGTGAACCCAGTACATCTTCGCTGTTCCCAAACATTTACTCTGGAGAGCACAGTCGTAAGTAGAAAGGAAGCCTGACGTGGCAGTCCTTTGGGGCAATTGTCAGGGAAGCACATTTTCAGTGTATTTTTAAAGTAAATAATCTCTTTCCTCCAAGGACCTCACAGCAATATAATTTGGTCTGTCCTCCATTTTGCCCTCAGAACAGCCTAGTGACATACATTAGGCTGAGAGGCCCAAGGTCACCCAGCAAGTTTCACGGTAAAGTGGGAGCTCAAACCTGGGTCTCCCAGATCCTAGCCTGAGACTTCAGCACTGGTCAAGCTGATTGGAAAAACATTTTGAGATGCTTGGGGTCAAGCAAAAAAACAACCACTACCACCTTGTATATTAGGGTTGCCAAGTCCAATTCAAGAAATATCTGGGGACTTTGGGGGTGGAGCCAGGAGACATTAGGGGTGGAGCCAAGATCAAGGCTGTGACAAGCATAATTGAACTCCAAAGGGAGTTCTGGGCATCACATTTAAAGGGACGCACACCTTTTCACTGCCTTCCTTCCATAGGAAATAATGAAGGATAGGGGCACCTTCTTTTGGGGCTTATAGAATTGGACCCCCTGGTCCAATCTTTTTGAAACTTGGGGGGTATTTTGGGGAGAGGCACTAGATGCTATACTGAAAATTTGGTGCCTCTACCCCAAAAATCAGCCCCCCCAGAGCCCCAGATACCCGTGGATCAATTCTCCATGATTTTCTATGGGAATAAATCTCCATAGGGAATAACAGAGTTCCCAGCAGACATTTCCCTCCCCTCCCCCCGCTTTCTGACGACCCTGAAGTGGGGGGAGGGACTCCAAACCGGGGGATCCCCTGCCCCCACCTGGGGATTGGCAACCTTATTGTATATCATTGTAAAGTCTAACAGGTTTATTCTAGCAGAGGCTTTTGTGGACTACAGTGACTCCTCAGCTGATACATCACACAAGGAGAGAGGGCAGCATGCATAAGGGCCATGATATGGAAAAAACTTGGTAGTCTTAAGCTCGTTATGAGGCAACATTGCTACCAAAGATGTGTGTCCTGAATGGTTGGTGTGTTTCGCTTATATTGGTCTTATGTACTTCAAGCTTTTGTGTCAAAACAGCACTGACTGGATCTCTTGGTCTTTTAATTCCACTGTCTATATTTTTTTTCTTTAAGGTACATAAATAAAGTCATGAAACATCACAGTCACATGACAGGAATAGGGGAAGCCAGAAATTTAACCTCACACAAGGCTATTTCCATGAGCAGTGGACCAAAACAGGTGGGGTCAGGAAACACAAGTCAAGTACTAGGAAGCATAGCATAGTGAGGAACCAGTAAAGGGTTCAGAGTCACAAAGCAATCCTTTTCTACACCTATGTGATGGTAGTTCCACCTTGCTGTCTTATGCTGCTCACTGTGTGCAAAGTGAGGCAGTAGCTATGACACCCTTGCTGTCTATGTAGCAGTCCCTTCCAAAATATAGCAAAGGAGGGGGGAGCAGCTCGACAAAAGCTTAAGGATCAGCAGGAAGGGCTCCATTACCCATCTGAGAGTTCCAGCCCTTGGGTTGAAGACCACTGCTCTAAACCACAAAAGCAGAGGCTATATTCAGTCTGTAAGTTGTCCCAAGCTCCTTTGGTTTTTGCTGTAACACAGGCTAGCCCACCAGTTGTTAAAAAAAAAAAGGCATTATAAGGCCTCACCATCAGTTAAACACACACTTTAAAAAAATTTAAAAAGAAATACAATAGGAGCATGCATCTTTGACTTTTTTCCTGAGAACATTCCATCCCACCCAACACAACAGCTTTGTGGTGGGCTAGGCTGAGAGGTAATATATGAACTGAGGTTATCCAGCGAACTTCATGGGTGGAGATCAGAATGTGGGGCTTGCCATCCTGAAACTCCTTCCAATACACCCTGTTGGTTTCTGGGCTCAGGATTTCTCAGTAATGGCCCCCCTCTTATAATTATTCATATTTTTATTTACACCAATCCTGCACAGCCTCCCTCCCCAGAGATATTACTTTGTTCTCTTTTATTACTATCTTCTGCCAGCAGGTGAGGGCGTTTTGTATGTTTGTCATTCTCTCAGTGATCCCTCCTTGCTGCCTTGCGGTTTTATTTGCTGTCCTGTTTCTTCTACGTATTTTAGCACCATTTTATGATGTATTATATTTGTGCTGTTTTGTTAGCTACCCTTGTGGCCTAATTGGGCAGAAAGGTGGGATGCGAATGTTGTAAATAAATAAATACTATCTGTGTGTGACTTGCACTCAAGACTGACCTCACTTGAATTTCTGCCACGGACCTGTTAACGGTTGCTATTAAAAGCATACAAGCAGGCCAATCTCCTTTCTTCCTTGCTTAGATGGGAACCTTTTCTGCAAGATGCTTGGATCCTATTCCTCTTCCATATTAGAGTTGCATCCCCAGTGAATTTTGTGTTACCTTTTGCTGCAGAAGTTAAGCTTGTTATGATCTATCCAGGAGGAACTGACAACCGGCCCCCACTGACAGTAAACGTGGACAGCCCTGGGCCAGCAGCCTACTCACCCACCAGTGTCAGCTACAGGGAGACTACTGCTCCATCCTACACCTTTGGATGGAAGACTCCTCCTAAAGGTATTGAGGGAGTGAAAATGTTTGATTTCTGGTAAATGGTAACTTACTAGAGGCTACAGCAGTTTGGAGATATTCTGTAAAGCAGCTACTTGTCTAGTCAGCTGGGGCAAGAAAAAAACAATACAAGGCAACCAGATATGATGAGATTTGAGAACCTAAAGAGAATAGTTTCTGTTTGTTTGAGTGCTGATGCATCAGGATTGCATGTATTATAGGCAGCTTGTGTCCAGTACTCCCTCTAAGTTGTGGAGTCTTGTGAGCAAAAATTCTACTTTGTGAGCTACTGTCATTACAGTTGTGAGCTGCTGCATAAATTAGTTTGTTCTGGGGTCTTCCTTCCTGAGCTAAGACAAAAATATGTGAGCTAGAGGCTAAAAAACTGTGAGCTAGCTCACACTAATGCAGCTTAGAGGGAATACCACTTGTGACCATGTTTTGCAAGTGTACATAAAAAGTCTAATTTTGGGAAGTTTCTCAGCATCAGTGTTCAAAGTGGTGGGAAAACCACATCACCTGATCATTGATCCCTTTGGATGATGGCTGAGTCCAGGCCAGGCACTCTGTTTAAGACACATGCTTGTTCCTGCAGTACCCTTCTCTGCTGCAACTTCTTTCCATCTTCTCCATCTCTCCAGAGGGTGGAGGGCGCCGTTCCTGGCAGAAGACTTGGTTCCAGAGCAAGAACCCTTTCACCAAGAAAGCTGATTTTAACCGCGAGACAAATGTATGTTTTGCAGGATGGGGTGGGATGTTTTTGAGCTGAACCCAATCAGATCAGAGGTAGAACAAAGGGCCTAGAAATGCAGAGAAGGGGGATCACTTGCTATATAGTTTCACACATACTCAGGGGTCATTTTGTAGAAAAATAGATGGTGCTCATTAGCATAACTAATTAGCATATGCCGCCCCCCACCAGCCAAAAGCAACCCAATGCAAGAAAGGAGAGCCCCCGGCAAGTGAGGCCTGCTTGGGCTGGCTGCAGGCCTTGCTTGCCTGGGGCTCTCCTGCCCCCCCCCACCCCACACACAGTCAAAAGGCCAGCAAGCCACCCATCGCCCAAATCACATAAGAGGAGAAAGGGTGGTGTGGGCTTCTCCAGGGGTTAATGAGGGCTCCTGGGGATGTGGCAAAGCTCCTGGTGGCTGGCTGGCCACTCTCCTAATCCAGGGATTGTTATGCAGCTGCACCTATTATTCAATGGACAAGGTGCAGGAGGAGGGGGAACTCTCAGAACGGTTCAGGAGCTGTGCTCCTATGAGCTCCTGCTGAATTCAAGGCAGGGCTGGCCCTTCCTGATGATTCCGATCATCAGTGAGGGGCAGGGAAGGCTCCCAGGCAGTGTGCAGATTGGAATCATCAGAGAGGGGCGGGGAGGGCTACTGGCTGGCGCACAATCTCTGTATCGCTCCCTGAGCATCCTTGTATTCGGGGAGCGATACAGAGACTGTGAGCCGGCCAGAAGCCCTCCCCACCTCTCCCTGATGAATCCAATCATCAGAGAAGGGTGGGGTGCGCTCCTAGCTGGCACACAGATCAGAATTATCAGAGAGGGGTGGGGAGGGCTTCTGGCCAGCATGCAATCTCTGTATCGCTCCCTGAGCGTCCAGGAGTGCTCAGGGAGTGATAAAGAGACTGTGTGCTGGCCAGGTGGCAAAACTTGGGCATTTGCCTATGGCGCCAGTCGGGAGGGTCTAATTTGGCACCCTCCGCAGCCTGGTGCCCTAGGCAAATGCCTAGTTTGCCTAGTAGGAGGGCCGGCCCTGATCCAAGGCCTCCACGTACTAGAATGCTCTACAAGTACTTCTCAAATACATGCACTTTCTAAATATGGCCCAAATTAATTCTAATGCAAATCAGGGAATAACATCTTGCCATGTGCTGAGCCTCAAAAAAGAAAAACTAAACACACTCTGCGCCATGATCCCTTTCCACTAAACATGGTTGCATTAGCACTGGGCGTGGTTCTTCCATTATGTGAAGAGTATTTCTCACCTGCATTCTTCCTTCCTGCCTCCCCAGCTTTTAAGTTTTAGGAAGGAGAAAACATACTTTGTACGAGGAATCTCATAATTCAGCCCTATCTCTGTGTTGCAGTGGCCATCTCCATTCCACTACAGTCAGCCCCCAGATGCCAAACCAGCCAATAGACCAAGCAGTCCCAGCTATTCTTTTGGACAGAAGGGGGTCTTTTCCTTTACCAGCAAAGGTGAGGATTCATTCTTTGTAGGGTTTCTGTCCTCCATGAAGGCTCCAGATCAGGAGCTACCTGCCTAGTCTTCTTTCAGTAGTTATACTCTAATCTAGAGCCTAACTGCTCTGCAATTCTGTTTCAGACTGTTTTCTGTGCCCCAATGGGCACATATACTGCACCCTTTGATGCCCTGAAAAGAGCTCCATACACTCATCCTCTAACACAGTTCACTTGGGTTCAACATATTCCAAACTAGACAACAGTTGTATCTGCACTGGATTTTGATATTTGTGAGCCACTTTAGGGATCAACGTCTGGCTAGAAAGCAAACATAGGCATACTTGGTAAGCCAGTTATGTTATCCTGCCAAGCCTAAAGGATAATTTTGCCACACATGGGCTATTACCAGGACTGCCTCTGTCCTAAGCAAGTCTTGATTTCTGATAAAGTTCTCAGTGAATGATTGGGGATGTCCCATCTTCCTCTCCTGAGAAGTAGCCTCTATATCTTTCTCAGCACAATGAGAAAATAATTTCAAGTTTTGATTAACAGCTTTTTGAATATGACCAGAGCAAGACACTACACAAAGAATGCTTGTAACTACCTGTTCTTTCTCAGGTGTTTCACAAGGTGGTCCAAGTTGGCCAACCCAAAGACTATCCTATGAGTTTAACCCATTTAAATTCCACCTTTCCTTGGAGTACCGTATAGCAGCATACGTGGGCTTTCCCCTCCATTTTATCCTCACAAGCCTGTTAAGGTAAATTAGGTCGAGAATGTCTAGCGCAAGATCACCTAGTGAGCTTCAAGTTGGAACCATGTGAACCAGAATCTCCCCAGTCCTAATTAAGCACTCTTTCCCTTACTCTCCAGTGGCTTCATAGCTGGACAGGAAATAACACTTGGAATTCCCCAAACCTTGCCCCTGCCTTTAAACCAGGCATCCCAACCTTGTGGACATTTTTGGAATTTTGAGAACAGCCAATGGGTAATGTAACAAAATAGTTCCCATGGGGTCAGAGGTCAATCACAAATTCAGTGTACACAGATGGGGGGGGGGTGCTTTTTCTAATGGGGGCTCTCTGTAGAAATGAAGGCAATGCCTCTTAGGCCTGAAGCAGCTCCTAAATATAGAGGAGAAAAGCCAGGATTGGGCCTTTGTCTTGGAGAAGCAAGTGGATGCCATGGAATATATCAACAGGCAGGTTGGAGGACTCTGCTCAAATAGACCTACTTTCCCCCTTCACTAGTGCTTCTAGTTGTTCAACAAGGCCATGAACAGAGCCCAGGGGAAACACAGCCTCGACACAGCTTCCTCTGATCACTTTATAGTAACTGCAACAGCTTCCTAGTTTGTTGCTCCAGCTTCAATGGTCCTTTGCCCCTTCCCTTCTCATCCCTCAGTCTTTGTTGCAGATGCTCCATATGAACCAGCACCCAACAAATACAACACAGGAAGTGGCTATCGGCAGGTGCTACAGAGAGCTCCATCCTTCATTATCAGTCCTGCACCACAACATACATATAGGTGGGCAAGCAGAGGTAAGTAATGGTTCTTTTGCATGTAAAACATGCTGTCCCACTGCACCACAGCCAGTCCCCACAGGAAAGTGGATTCAAGTGCTGAAACAAAGGGACTACTCTGGGACACAGCCAGTTGTGCACTACTCAGAAATGGGATTTGAAATAAGATTGTATTGGCCCACTTTAATGCACAAGGCTCATGCTGTTCATACCAGCATTCTTCCACTTAAGATTAGCTTCCAAGGTCCCACTTTCAACTCCCATGAAAGCAGAAGTGGTAACCATACACAACAGGGCTTTTTATAGCATCTGAGCTACGAAAGTAGATATTCTGTTTTGCTGTCTTTTTGGGGGGGGTGGGGCAGGTATTGCTTCTCAGTACCTCTATGATTTCAGGTCTTCAGTTGACATTGGTATGCTAGGTTGAGCTGCTGTATTGTTAGCTAGAACTTACTGAATAGAACAGGGATACTAACAGTGCTGTGAATTACTGTGCAGAATATATACAGTAATGTTGATGTGGTCAAAGATACTGAGAAATGCTCAACTAGGTACTGAGATAATTGATCTGTTATCTATAATAGATACTTTATTGAAATTGGCAAGAATTGTTTTGTGTATTAGGTATTCAGCACTTTAATTGCTAATACATCCATATTGTATTCTTGGGTGGGCATTAAGTTCTTGTAAGCCCAGGCACATCACAGCTCTGTTCTGTTTTGCAGAAGGCACACCAGGGCCTGGCACTTACAATGTGGAGACGGGGCACACTGCCCGCTTGCCCAGCTCACCAAGCTTCTTCATCCAAGGTGTGAGGAGACCCAAAAAGCACGAAACAGGACCATTTTCAACACTGTAATCCTGCAGGTGTTCACCAAGCAGCACTCTCCTGCTCCAATATAGCGTTCAAGGCAGCTCATGTTATGAATTACAGCCTGGAATTTATTAAAAACAGAGCACCTTCCCTACTGTTCTTAGTCAGCTGAATATCTGCAGTCACAAGAGGATGAAGGGTTGAGAAAACCATCTACCTGAGACACAGCAGAATTATTGGTGTGTGCATGTGAAACAGAAGCTCCTAAAGGAGTTTCTAAATACTAAGGAAATGAGTAAGGCAGCTTTACCTTCTCAAAATCCTTCCTGCTGCTCCTGTAGTATTCCAACCCTTGCTTCCTCAAGTTTAAGACTTCAAATTCCAAAGGGAGCAGAAGGAAATTTAGTCTGCACAAATATATGCTACCTGAAGCTGTAGACTTCTACAGTGTGCTGCAGTCAAAGATTAAATATCCAGTTTTGGGGACAATAAACCACCCCATAAAAAAGTCTGCCGAGAAAATGTCATGATGCGACATCACCCTGGGGTTGGAAACGACTGGTGCTTTACCTTTTTAACCATTAAAATATACGTAACTACTCTCGTGTTTAAACCCACCCAATACCCCTATTCCTCCACAGGTAAGTCAGGACAGCAGCCATGCTTATAGTATTTAAAAACATACTGGATTCAGCTCATTTCCACAAAATCCTGGTTACCCTGCTATATGTACAACTTCAGCTCAATCTGTGGGCGAAAGGGCAACACTAAGAATGTCACATGCAGCCCTGATCTTACTTATCCTGCCCTGCTTGAGAACAGGTGTGAGGTGGAAGAGAGAAGTGCAGTTCCTCCCCCAAAAGGCAGAATCAGACCTCTTAACAAAACACAGGTGTATGGGGACAAACTGCCATTTTTATTATGAATAGTCACAGGATTGCAGAGCACTGTGGAACTTGCTGTGTTGAGTTCCCATGGGCTGCAGGGCTTAGCTCTGTGGAGAGAGGAAAAGGATAAGCCAATTTAATGTAGTGCCAAGTCAAGGATCCAGTGAGACTGCCAGCCTCTTTCAGAACAGATGGGCACTTACCGCTGGACATTCCACTGCACCACTGTTGATGTCATCAATGATGTCGTGGGGGTGTCTCCCATCAATATTGCAGCCAACGGACTGTGCTGTTCCCAGGATCTCCTTAATGGTTCCTATAGAAAAGAGTGAAATTTGAATACAACACCCAACTGCATTCTGAGCTTGCAGAGGACACAGCACAATTGACTTGAGAGCTCCCCTTTATTTCAACAAAACTTGCAGTCTATTGTGTGATACTGGTCAGATCTGGGAGCCTCTCTCAATTTGTCAATCCCCAAAGAGCCACCTCACCTTATCCTATGACAGGGCCACCCTGTGCCAGCTGTTCAAGCTCCCTCAACCCATCTGCATTTTGAAGGCCTATCCTTTCAGCACAAGGACACCTGAAGAGTTCTAGGCATGCTAGGTTACTGTCCGAAAGGCCAGGGCTACTTGTTTAGGACCTTAATTTGAGCCATGGATTCTGTCAAGAACATGAATTAATATGGCACTAGAAGTAATGAGAACTCATCTGATCATATCCAGTTTTTTGCCCAGTGTCTGCAGCTAATCCCTGCTCTTCTGGTAATAGAATTTAGGGCTTCAAGGATGCAGGACACAGTTTCAAAGAAGATGAAACCCAACACCTCCTGTTGGGTGGGACAAACCACCCAAGTATTATGCATGGCCAACACTCAATGCAGCACCAAGTTGTGGGTTTTGGCTCAGAGTAGTCACTAAATAGGAAACGGATCTTGTTGCCAGGGCTGAACAGGCCAACAAACATTCTCTTGAGATTGGACTTCAGAGGGCAAAAAGATTTTGTTAAAGATAGGGGAAGGGTTACAGAGAGATCCAAAGGCTTAGTGTAGATGTTAAGAGCAGCAGATTCTAATCTAGAGAATCAGTTTTGATTCCCCACTCCTCCATATGAAGCTTGCCGGGTCACAGTTCCCTCAGAACTCTCTTAGACCCATCCACCTCACAAGGTGACTGTTGTGGGGAGAGGAAAGGAAGGCGATTGCAAGACACTTTCAGACTCTTCAGGACAGAGAAAAGCAAAGTATAAAAACCTACTCTTCTGCTCTATGTTACAGTTAAGACATTGCGGAAGAGCCAGGAGCTTTAAGAGAGTCAACATGGTCAAGTGGCTGCAATTACTGTCTGGGAGATCAGAGTTCCAATCCCCACTTTGTCTTGAAATTAGACTTTGGGCCAGTCAAATATACCAGATAGTCAGTCCCTTTCACATCTAAGTATAATCATACATAGGTCTCCCCTTCTAGGCAGTTTTAAGTAAAAAATCTTTAGTCTGCATACCTAATACATGAGGTCTTAATTGTTCTCAAAGAGTTAGCAACTTGCATAAGCTTAAAAGATCTGGGGAAGAAGGGCTAGAGACGACCCAAGCCTCGGATGTCTAAGAGGTAGTGCCAGTGAGCGGACACTACTGAACTATGCAACTGATGGGATGACTAGCAGTTTCCTCAGCCTGCCAAGCATCATACAAGAGTTGGCACAACCCTCCATTGCACACATGTTATTCCATCTCTTACCAGAGAGCTCCCGGGCCAAGGACCTGTGCCGCATCTGCCTGGCAATGCTCACAATCTCATCAAAGCTGACATTGCCGCTGTGCTTAACTGCAATGAAGGAAGAATAAAGTCCATCATTCTGCCCCAGGAAACAGTTATCAGCTGTCCCTCCTACAGCAAGACTGTGACATGTTCCCTGCCTTTTGTTCCCAATCTTCGGCACAGAGTTGCCCACAGAGAGAGCAACCCTGTTTCCATGAATGGGTTTTTTCTCTTAGCTCACCACTGGACTGTGCTAGCCACAGCTGAATGCAAGGCAGGCACAGTGGCGGGTGGCTGTTGCGCATCCCCATGGCTGTGCGGAATATAGCAGCACTGTCCATTGAAGGCACTTGGAAGTAAAACAGCATCCTAAGTAAACAATGCCTGTGCTCTCCCCACAATGGGTTTTAAGCATTAATGTTGGCTCCCTGCCATGCAAACCTCATTTTGAGTAAGTACTTTTGTTTTTCTTGCCCTTTCCATATTTCAGCAGCAGCTTTGTTACTGATGAAGTATAGCTCCCAAGACTGACTGGTAGTAGTGACAGATAACAAAGCATGTTTAAATTTAGCCTACCACATGAATACCACCCCCTTGCAAATATTCTACATGTCAGTCATGTTCTGACTACTCACAGGTTAAAGTTGTACACTGTTCAGGTTATGGCCAGAGGGGATAAAGGATTGATTGGTGTTACCAACCTGAGTCATACACCACCACCTCTTTTACCCAACCAGACCGAGGTACAGACACCACCCCCATGCCCACTCGAGGAAACTTACTGTTCTTTTGCTTCTTGCGGTCACGGGGTGGTTCCTTCAGAGCTTTGATGATCAAGGCGGAGGCTGATGGGACCACTTCAATCTGGAGGGCAGAAGCCAAGTTGGAGTCTTGTTAAACTGATGGCGAGGGAGGATGAAGAAGAGAGGCTGGCTAATGGTCGGTAGCCGACCATTCCACTTGGCAAGGCTTGAAGCCTTCCTCCAGCCAATGGTAAGATACTGCCCTCCCATCACTTGGTCAGGACAGGTTTTCTGCCGACAGAGAGCAATTGCCCTTCTCCCAAGCAGGTCCCTTCCAACACCATCTCTAGTCCTTCACACTCAGGAAGTGGTTCACAATCCACATCACCACACAATGCCTGCCATCATCACATTCTTTCCTAGCTACTCTCCACAGCTGCTGGAGCCCCCAGACTTCCAATTTCATAAGGAAATAAGTATAAGTGGCAGTTTGTGTTTCCAGCTTTTCGGCACAGAACTCACCATGGCCAAAGGGAAGAGCCCTGCTTCCTAAGCTGGGATTGTTGCTCTCAGCCTACCACTGGAACATGCCAGTCACTGGTGCACGAAAGGCATGGTGGCAGGTGGCTGTAAGGAAGCTAAAAGACTACAAGACATTGGAGGCCACAGCTCTAAGGCACAGATTGTACAACTCAACTCCCACCATTCTATCAGGTTCCATATGCAATGAATGTGGGCATTAAAAAAACCCAGTCCTTTGTGGGATTGTCTTATTCCTTGATCCACGTTTTAAGTCAGCAGTAATTCTGCAATTGTCATCTCTACTTCAAGGGCAAAGACATCATCCCGTTAACTCAATATTGCCTTTTTCAACTCCCAAAAACTGTATCTGGCAGTAGTCACCACCAGACATACAACCGTACTACCCAACAGTTAACATGTTGGAAAGGGTAAATTATGGCAAATATACAGTAAGCCACTAGGGGGCAGGCAAGCAGCAGATGACATCAGTCTCTCCCGCCAACATGATATAATGGTTGAATGCTGGAATGGAGACCACAGGTCAAACCCTACTGTACCATCTCAGGCTGGTGGCAGCCAGTACAACCCTGGGAGATAGATGAGAAGATAAAATAAAGAATGAACAAACGCAGCAGTTGTTTTTTTTTTTTTAAAGGACCTAACAAACCAACAGAATAATCTTCAATAGTAATTAGTGTCTTTAGATCACCACAGCAACATAATGGCTGAGCTGTGAGACACAAACCCAGGAATCCTAGTTCAAATCATGCCTCCACCATAAAGTCACCAGGTGAACCTTGGAGCCTAGCTCCTTTCTTCAATCTCCAGCCCATGGAACAAGACTGATCTATCTTCCAGGGTTTGGTTTGCATATGGACAACACTATGACCCAAAATACAATACAAAGTCCAAAGAATTTATGGGATTTAGAGATGGCACTTGAGATTGCTATTATTTATAACCCAGTTTATTTCCATTAGTGAACCACAAGGCAAGTATGTACAAGATCTTGCATCCAGCACTGACAAAACCAGATCTGCTTAGTTTCAGCAAGGCTGCTGTACTGCAGGACCTCCAGCCGTTGCCTATAGCTTCAGGTCATGAAACCCTCCCTTGCCATCCTTATAAATCACCAGATGCTCCCATCAAGAAGCAGCATTTCAGCAACTTAACCCAGACCCCCAGCATGCCTTTGCTGCCATCTCAACATCCCATTACCGGAGGACAGTTTTCTTCTGAGGCCCAGTCCTCAAAGCCTCCCACACAGCAAGCTGCGTGGTACTCATTTTATCAACCTCGGAAGGATGAAGGGCTGAGTCGACCCTGCCGGGATTTACGACTCGCAGCATCAGCAAAGCGGGTCAATTTGGGAACCCTGTGCTTCAGCTCCAGAGCCATCCCTTGTGGCGTTCTCTGTACCTGAGCTTGCCTGTTCTGGATGGTCAGCTTCACAGTGATTCGCAGCCCTTTCCAGTCACCTGTGGCTTTGGCAATGTCATCCCCAACCTTTTTGGGAGACTGGAAGAAGAAGCACACACAATAAGAACTGCTGATCTAGAAAGTGGCAGCGCAACAAGCAAAAGTATACCACCTGACATGGCTGGCTTTGTTTTAGGGAAATGGATGGTTCTGTTGGGTGGCTGTGGATCCAGGAGTCACTTGGCACAGAGGAAGAAGCCGGCTCTGACTCAAAGCATCTAGGACAGTGCCCGAGCAGTAAACCAAACCCAACTCACCATTTTGACCTGCCAGCCCAGTCACTAAACAGCAGCATATGGAAGTCATGAACAGTGGCCATTCCACCCCTGGCCCTATCTCAAAAACACCCTGTTTGTGCCTACTCTGCCCAATGGTCAACCCCAGCTTTTAGGGAATTCTCAAAGTGACCTCAATCTGGTGCAGCCCCCCCCCCCCCAATACTGTTTTACAACAACCTTTTCTCCAATCATCAACTGGACTACCTTCCTGCTGTTTCATAAAAAGATGGCCACTTGGCCTAAATTACTCTTGTGCCATGTTGATAATCTATTTAGATATCCTAAAATGCTTTCCCAGTCTGAAAGTGTCTATTTATAAGATTAAACAGGTCCTGAAGTTACATCATAAAATTTCCCCTCAGCCAATCCTTTTAAAGCAGATACTCATCATACTGGTCAGGACATCCAGGTTAAATGGTGAATGTAACAATTCAACTTAATTCAACAGCCCTGAAACTAAACAAGGCATATCAAAATGCTTACCAAACCCAAGGGTCCAATTTTAGGAGCCAACGCAGAAGTGGCACCAACTTCACCTCCAGTGCATCTCAAGTACACTGTGAGGAAAAAATAAATTGCAAGCAAGGTCAGAAGAGGCACACAAACACATGTACGTAACCCTTTGTTCTGGGGCTGCAGCTCACACAGACAACTACCACACGTAGTGAAACCTCTTAAAGTATACAGAATGAGCAGCAATGGGAAGAGTTATAACCAAACCTACCTCACGCGTCGTTGTGATGATAAAAAAGCAAAGAGAAAAACTATGTAAGCTGCTTTGGGTTCTCCAAATGGGGAAAAAGCTAGGAGTACAAATGTACCCAAACATACAGACCTATGTCTTATGGAAGTCAAGCAACCCCTACAGCAACCAATGTGGTTTGCAACAGCAATCCTTCCTATTATAAAAGGATGCAGAATGAAGCTTTTATACTGGGTGAACTCTCTAATCTCATATAGATGATGATGGATGAATTCGGACCAAGGAGATGTAAATTCAAATCCTTCCTACTGTGATGTGACGCTCCCACAGTGACCTTTATCCATCCCCAATCACAGCATTGTAAAAAAGAGAAAATCTACACATGATGCCCCTCCTCATGATCTGCTTAAATTCACAGGATCAGCATTGCTGTCCGATGGCCATCTAGCTTTCGTTTAAAAACCTCCAAGGAAGAAGAGCTCACCACCTCCCGAGGAGGCCTGTTCCACTGAGGAACCACCCTAACTGTAAGGAAGTTCTCCCTAATGTTCAGCCAAAAACTCTTTTGATTTAATTTCAACCCATTGGTTCTGGTCCGACCTTCTGGAGCAACAGAAAACAACTCCACACTATCTTCTATATGACAGCCCTTCAAGTACTTGAAGATGGTGATCATAACACCCCTCAGTCGTCGTCTCTGCAGGGTAAACTTCAGCAGCCTCATTTTGTGATTAGCCTCACTGCTTTATTTCCCCCATATTAGATCGGATGGGGGGTTGGGCACCGACTGCTGCTTGTCTTTCCAACACCCTCCGTTTTTGTTCATGGCAGAGGTCAACATTCAAACCAGATATGCCTAAATTCGTGTTTCCATCTTACATACATTGGACTATTACAGCACTATAAGCAAAATAGGATAAAAAACCCAAATCCAAATAACATCTGATGTACTACACAGTGAATAAAGAGTACTCAAGACCTTAGGGTATTAAGAAAATGCAAAGCCAAACTCTAATAACGATACAAACCATTATATTACACACAAGTAAAGGCAGCTTGAAGCGCAAACTAGCCATTCGTATATGCTTTGTTCTGCACAATTTGTGTTCACGCATTTAAGAGAATGAATGGCAAATCCTTATAGCTGTAAAATGGACGGCACCATTTCGGGCAGCAGGTGGTGGGTATCAGTTTTCGAATTTATAAATGCAAACCTCTCTACTCACAGAATGCTAACGCAGTAGGAAGAAAGCCGTCACTCCCTTAAAATGCTTACTAAGTTGGTTTTCAATTCACAGAGAAATTATAGAAAGGAGAAAGATTCCGAACTGGGATCCTCCACCCGCAGTCCGAAATGGAGAACTCCAGTCTCCCACATTCTTCGTCGGCATGCGTTAACCAGGCCTAAATCACGGAAAGGCATACCAGGCACACCGCAACTCGAATCCAGCACCGAGTCCAGAAGGCTGGGGCTCTAATACCTACCGACTTTAATCTCGTTGGGGTCGAATTTGGGCGGCATGGCGTCGCGAAGAGGGCCGGGCTAAGCACCGGGAAGGATGGCAACGGATAGACGGAGTAACGATAACCCCCTTTCTGCCGTAAAGATGGCAAGAGAATCTCCCCGCCGCGATCTCAGATCATATAGTCGCTGAGATCTCGCGAGATTTTGCGTCATGACGCCAAGGAAATGGCAGGCTGTCGTTCGCCGAGAGAACAAAAAAGAAATTCTGACAGCTACGCTGGCTAAACTTCCGGTATTAAACTGAACGCCCAGATTGGCTTGATTGAGCTCTCCTATGCACGCAGAGTGGTGGCGGTGCTCTGCCTCTTGTCTGGAAAACCAACTGAATGTTTCTGATAAAACAATGTTTGATAAAACATTCTACGGTTGTGTGTCCCTATGGACCATAATTACCTCAATCAATCTAATTTTACATCTTCGACGGTTTCCCCAAATCCCAATCTCGTGAGATTCTATAGCCCTTTTCAGGGGTGGAATTCTAGCAGGAGCTCCTTTGCATATTAGGCCACACACCCCTGATGTAGCCAATCCTCCAAGAACTTGCAAGGCTCTTTTTTTGTAAGCTCTTAGAGGATTGGCTAGATCGGGGGTGTCTGGCCTAATATGCAGAGGAGCGCCTGCTAGAATTCCACCCCTGCCCCTTTTCCACCATGTCTCCACCTGATAAACACGGATTCCAGCAAGCGAGGCTCATGACGCCATTTTAGTTTTGGAGACGAAAGAACAGCTTGTGGGCTCTCTTCGAGGAACGCTCTGGGCTCTAGTCTTTGTGGGTGGCGAGGGAGAGGGTGTTCTTGGGATATGACAAGCATGGGGGCGGGGTCCGGAGAGGATCCGGGAAGTTCCTGAGGTGATTCTTGTCGGTAACGAGAAGGAATTAAGGATCGGTATAGCTATGAACCGGTGAGTACGGGGCGAGGGAAGGGAGCGGCCGGGTGGGCGTGGCGTCTCTTAGGTCGCTCGGCCGTGGGCATGAAGCCAGAGTTGGGGGGTGGAGCAGCTCAAAAGCCTCCTCCCTCTTTAGATTCTGGGTGTGTCCACAAGAGTCCGGGATTCGTCTCTTGGATTGCTGCAGTGCCAGATGTAGAATTTGGATTGCTGCTGGTTGAAGTGAAGCTCGTGGAGTTTCTGACAGCAGGGAGAGGTGACTGATAGGAATCCAACGGGTGCAGCTGTGATTGACAACTGAGTGGAGAAGGCGAAACTGAAGCTGATTCGCTTCATCTCTGCTTCCTGTTGCTAGGCAAGGTTGCACCTGCTGGATACCTACCTGTAATAAGTCTGCATTCTCCATTGCAGGAAATCAAACTGATGCAGCTGTGCTTGGCAAATGACGAGTGGAGGACTTGAGGTTCAAACTCCTTTGGTTCATCCTAGCTAATGGCGAACTGGGTCTAAAAATATTGGTTGCCAGGAGACATAGGGGGCCCACCCACAGCTATAAGGCTGTCTTTTAACTTTTATAAGAAATAAATAACATTTTCAAAAATGCGTAAGTGAAAAAAAGGTACAATTAAAACTTTTGCAAAATAAATATATGTATTTTAGTTATTACAGTGTACATATATTGTACATATTATTGGCAGTATTCAGTAGATATGAAATGTAAATACAGATTGCATTTAAGAACATAAGAGAAGCCATGTTAGATCAGGCCAATGGCCCATCCAGTCCAAGACTCTGTCACACAGTGGCCAATATATATATATACACACACATATACACAATGTGGCTAATAGCCACTGATGGACCTCTGCTCCATATTTTTATCTAACCCCCTCTTGAAGGTGGCTATGCTTGTGGCCGCCACCACCTCCTGTGGCAGTGAATTCCACATGTTAATCACCCTTTGGGTGAAGAAGTACTTCCTTTTATCCGTTTTAACCTGGCTGCTCAGCAATTTCATCGAATGCCCACGAGTTCTTGTATTGTGAGAAAGGGAGAAAAGTACCTCTTTCTCTACTTTCTCCATCCCATGCATTATCTTGTAAACCTCTATCATGTCACCCCGCAGTCGACGTTTCTCCAAGCTAAAGAGCCCCAAGCATTTCAACCTTTCTTCATAGGGAAAGTGTTCCAGCCCTTTAATCATTTTCTCCAGGGAAGCTGATCTCTGCCAACTGCAGATCAGTTGTAAAAGCAGATCCCCAGACCCCACCTGGAGGCTGCCAACCTAAATATAACATTAATTTTAGTTGCATTACAATAATAATATTGGAACGTCTATTAGCTGTTAGCTGGAACGGCTGTTTAGTAGCTTCAAGCTACTAAAAGGTCATTAACATTTTTAACATATTGTCTAAAGTTTAAGGGGGGCCACTTCATCAGGTGCCCACTTGCCAGTCCGCCACTGATCCTAGCTACTAGCCTCTTACTGATGGGGAAAGTGCTGTCAAGTCACAGTTGATTATGGAGATCTTGTAGGGTTTTAAGGACAAGAGACATGTGGAGATGGTTTGCCACTGCCTGCTTCTGCACAGCAACCCTGGACTTCCTTGGTGGTTTCCCATCCAAATACTAGCTAGGGCCAACCCTGCTCAGCATCTGAGATCTGACGAGATCGTGCTAGCCTGTTCTAGTAACCTCTTACGAAGAACCTGCTTTTGTTGGCGTCAAGCAGCTGTCAAAGTCTGCAGAGCTTGTCATTTCTTAGTCACTATAGGTTTGTATTTCCTTCCACATTTGAATCCTTCCACATTTCCTTCCACATTTGTATCCAGCTATGTCTCTACAATATCCTACTGTATCTTTATCTCACTTCATCCTGCACTTGATTATTTTGCCTGTCTGATGACGGGTGGAAATACCTCACACCCATGCTGAGTGAACTGGTCACTCTTTGTGTTGGCTCTTGTTTTGAACAAGCGTTTGTTTATACCTCCCCTTTTGTTGTATATAGAAAACAGACCTGATGGATTTACACCCCTGTACATCTGAGGAAGTGAACTTTTATCTCACAAAGATTCAGGAATAAATTTTATTAGTCTTTTAAGGTGCCCATGGACTCCTGTTTCATTTAACCTTTAAAATGATGACAGTGCTTAAAAGTGTCTAGTTCTGAATCAGGGGAAAATAACTGTGGCAAAACTATCATTTCAGACTGCATGTATTTTATACAGCCATTGATCCATCTAGCCTGGGACTGTCAACTCTTAACAAGCAGCAGATCCTGTAGGATCAGGTCTCTCACTACCTGAAATCCATTAACTGGAGATGCCCAGGACTGATCTTGGACCATCTGTATACAAAGTGGGTCTCTACCATTGATATAGCTCATTACAAGACAGTGCTCTTCCAGATCTTGCTCCCTTAGCCAGACACACAGAAAACTAGCATGCCAGGCCTGTCATTCTTCTTGGCAGCGCTCATGTGCCTTTACCAGCTGCCTGATAGAACTCCACTAGCTCATGCATCTTCCTGCTGGGAACTTGATATTATGCAATATTTAAAGGCTCAGAGTCTCTGGCAGTCTTGAGAGTTAGTTTGGCAGAATGCCTGTGCTTTATTATTTCTAACTTCCAGACAGCTGCTTAAAATACTCCTTTTCCTGGCACTATGTGGCCATACTAAGCAATACTACACCTGTTGCATTTCTGCCTGATTAGGCTGCTTTTGAAGGCACAAAACTCCCTCCTGTGTCAATGCCTCGTCCTGTCTTTGTTCCTGTGAGACAAGCTGCCTCAACACAAGTTCCTGGGATTCTCCCTCAACAAGAAGAAGAAGAAGAAGAAGAAGAAGAAGAAGATATTGGATTTATATCCCGCCCTCCACTCCAAAGAGTCTCAGAGCGGCTCACAATCTCCTTTACCTTCCTCCCCCACAACAGACACCCTGTGAGGTGGGTGGGGCTAAGAGAGCTCTTACAGCAGCTGCCCTTTCAAGGACAACCTCTGCCAGGGCTATGGCTGACCCAAGGCCATTCCAGCAGGTGCAAGTGGAGGAGTGGGGAATCAAACCCGGTTCTCCCAGATAAGAGTCCACACACTTAACCACTACACCAAACTGGCTCTCTAGTTTGTTCATAAACTAAAGCTAGTTTGTTCATAAACTAAAGGCAAGCCTCTAGGTTAAGAATCTTATATCCCACCACCAAAGGAGAATTTTATTATTTATTTGTGGTCCTTTTAAATGTGATGGCCAGAATTCCCTTCAGAGTTCAGTTGTGCTTGTCACAACCTTGCTACTGGCTCCACCCCCAAAGTCCCCAGATATTTCTTGAGTTGGACCTGGCAACTCTTCCCATAGGTATGTGACTATTTCTGCCATGTGTGAAGTGGGGAGGGAGGGATAAATAGGCAGGCTTGCAAGCTCTTCTCTTCCGCCACAGAGGTTACCTGGAGACCTAGAGCGGGGAATGAGAGCGCGAGAGCTGAAGGAACCACTGGAAGGAGGGATGAAATTAAAGAGGGTGGTGTAGGGTGCCCCCTTGGTTTCATAGCTCTTGTAGAAGCTGTATACTAACCTTGGTGTCAAGGCAAAGAGAGATATATATAATGATGCAAATGGTGGTCAGTGAGTATGGTACATGTGTGTTTCCTTCTTCCACTGATGCAAAAAAATAATAATTCCCTAACCTTTCCTTATGGTGGTCTTATGGGGACTGTTGTTTCCAGCTTTCGTTTTTAAACAAGTCTTCTAGCATGGTCATGTTGTAAAATTGCATACATATGTATTTTATTTTTCTGTGCAACGAAAGCATTAAGAGTGTTAATAAAGATATGAACATATGAACACATGAAGCTGCCTTATACTGAATCAGACCCTTGGTCCATCAAAGTCAGTATTGTCTTCTCAGACTGGCAGCGGCCCTCCAGGGTCTCAAGCTGAGGTTTTTCACACCTATTTGCCTGGACCCTTTTTTGGAGATGCCGGGAATTGAACCTGGGACCTTCTGCTTCCCAAGCAGATGCTCTATCACTGAGCCACCGTCCCTCCCTATGTGTATATCTTATATGTGTATAAGATTTGTTCATGTCTTGGCTCTCAAACATCTGATGTTTATTCTACGTGGCTCTTATGTTAAGCAAGTTTGGCCATCCCTGATTTAGATCAATGACTGCCAGTTGTTGACCTCATGTCCAGTGTGATGAAACACAGAGAGGCCTCTGTTGTCCCTTTGTTCCTGACTGTTTGGAAATCTTAAAACTGTTCTAGGGGGCTTTTAATCTTGCATTTAAGGGAGATGACTGCTATATTTGACCATGAACATCTACTAACTGTTCCCTTAAATCTTGTTCCCATGCCTTCATATAATTTGTTTTTTTTCTTTCCATTTGGAAGCTCCTGGTAAATGATATAAAACAGCTCCTATGAGGTGGGCAGTTCTGTTCAGAATTAATTTTCAAGGCAGTCAGCTCGTTTCAACTGTTTCTGGAGAAGGAAGAACTGACTTAAACATACCAATTGCCAGGGCCGGATCTAGGGTGGGGCAGAGGGGGGTGCTTGCCCCGGGCGCTGACGGAGGGGGAGGCGCCAAATAGGGTATGGAGTCCATTGTATTCTATGGGACCATAAGATAGAATGGCCCATAAGGGTGCGTCATTTTTTAATTTTGCCCCCCCTCCTCAAAAAACATGTAGATCCAGTCCTGCCAATTGCAAATTTTCAGTGCCCATATGAACCCTTTGTTTTTGTTGAAATGTAACCTCTGGCAATATATTGTTATGTATGACATCACAAAAATCTATAGAGCTTCTATTCATGCCAGTTTGAGAAGTTACTGATTTGGGTATTCACTTTAAGTTAGGTTGATTGATGAAGGGGGAAATAAGTAAGTAGGCAGGGCTTTTTTTGTAGCAGGACCTCCTTTGCATATTAGGCCGCACACCCCTGATGTAGCCAATCCTCAAAGAGCTTACAGGGCTCTTAGTACAGGGGGTACTGTAAGCTCCAGGAGGATTGGCTACATCAGGGGTGTGTGGCCTAATATGCAAAGGAGTTCCTACAAAAAAAGCCCTGGTAATATGGATGATCCAGGTGGTCTGGGGATCCCCTGAAATGACAGCTTGTCTCCAGATTCCAGAGATGGAAGCTTTGGAGGATGGAGTCTATACCACTTTACTTCACTGAGGTCTGTGTCTTCCTCAGGCTCCACACCCAAACCTCTAGGAGTTTCTCAGCCTGGAGCTGGCAAGTGGCAACTCTACCTTCCTGCCTACAGAACTAAAAGCATTAGGACTGGCTTCTGCTAATACCTTAATTTCCAAGCAGCTTTTTGAATTAGATCTTTTTAAGATTATTTATGGAAGCTTGGAAGGGTTTGTTCCCCTATCTGTATCCACAAGGCCCTCCTGCCTATATTTATATTTTCTAATTGTGCCGCACTGCAGGACACCTGTTGTGCTATCTTGGCTACGTAAGTACAATTCCATCCCAGTTATTATATGGCGGTCGATACAGTAATGGGCCTTATTCTGCTAGGATGTGTTCATGTGCATTGGGGCAAATGGACACACTGGAACACTGACTTTTAGAGTGTAGCCTATTCACACATATAAGGAAGAAACGGATTTCTCTTTGTTTGCAAGGAGTTATTGAAATTTCTGCTGGCTGGATTATATCTTAATGTAACCCTATCAGTCCTGTCCTCCCCCCTCAAAAAAAATCTAGGATAACAATAAATAGAAAATGATGGAGTGATTTTAATCTCTGGGGATTTTATTGTGATTCAGTTCACGGTCCTCAGGCTGATAGAGGTGTATAATTAAAGTAAAGTTAAGTAACCCTACCTGCCCCCACCCCCACCGCTGGTGGCCAGAGAAGACCTGGCAACTCTAGTGATTCATGCTTTCCTCAATGATTCCACACTTGGAATGTAGCTAAAATGAAAGGGTTGTTTATAAGGTATCGGCTGTATTTTACTTGTCAGACCATATTTTCTAGGGAACTGGTCTCCAGTGACTCCTTCTCTGGGTCCAACCACTTTGATTGTTTTTTTGTTCTTTTTCAGGCATGATAGGGCATTTAAGTTTGTGGTTTCCCAATATAGAGGCAGGGAGTTTTAAGCTCTTTCTTAGGCTTCCCAATCCCCAGGTCCCAGAGGGGGATCCCCCGGTTTTACAGGCTTCCCCCCTCCCCCAGCCAGTTGGCCGGCGGGGGAAGCCCCGCCCCCAGTGCCATCATGCACCTCCATGAACGATTCCCATAGGGAATGATGGGAAATTGAACCGCGGGTATCGGGGGCTCTGAGTAGGGTTGCCAAGTCCAATTCAAGAAATATCTGGGGACTTCGGGGGTGGAGCCAGGAGACTTTGGGGGTGGAGCCAGGAGACTTGGGGGGTGGAGCCAGGAGCAAGGTTGTGACAAGCATAATTGAACTCCAAAGGGAGTTCTAGCCATCACATTTCAAGGGACAGCACACCTGTTAAATGCCTTCCTTCCATAGGAAATAATGAAGGATAGGGGCACCTTCTTTTGCTCATAGAATTGGACCCCCTGGTCCAATCTTTTTGAAACTTGGGAGGTATTTTGGGGAGAAACACTAAATGCTATACTAAAAGTTTGGTGCCTCTACCTCAAAAAACAGCCCCCCCCAGCCCCTGATACCCACAGATCAATTCCCCATCATTCCCTATGGGAATCATTCATGGAGGTGCATGATGGCCCTGGGGGCGGGGCTTCCCCCGCCGGCCAGCTGGCTGGGGGAGGGGGGAAGCCTGTAAAACTGGGGGATCCCCCTCTGGGACCTGGGGATTGGGAAGCCTAGCTCTGAGGGGGCTGTTTTTTGAGATAGAGGCACCAAATTTTCAGTATAGCATCTAGTGCCCCTCCCCAAAATACCTACCAAGTTTCAAAAAGATTGGACCAGGGGGTCCAATTCTATGAGCCCCAAAAGAAGGTGCCCCTATCCTTCATTATTTCCTATGGAAGGAATGCATTTAAAAATTTGTGCAGTCCCTTTAAATGTGATGGCCAGAACTCCCTTGGAGTTCAATTATGCTTGTCACTCCCTTGCTCTTGGCTCCGCCCCCAAAGTCTCCTGGCTCCACCCCCAAAGTCTCCTGGCTCCACCCCCAAAGTCCCCAGATATTTCTTAAATTGGACTTGGCAACCCTACTCTTTCTGCTTATAGCTATATAAAATATTAGGTATTTCCCCCACCCACGTGAATTGGGAGAAGTATTTTTAATACATAAACAGGGCCGGAGTTCTGTTGAAAGTTACTTCTAAAATAGTTTTGAGGAGGCGTTTATCAAGCAGAACTTGTCTGACAAGGTAATTGTCAGACGGATGTTGAGATGATCCAGAAATTCTCGTTGCTCTTCCCTCTCTGCCTCACATGTCTTTTCCATTGACTACCTTTAGGCATTGAGTGGTGATCCAGGGAAACAGGAGGAAGATGCTGCTCTTCTTCCGTAAAAGGAAACCCAGCGATGAAGCCCGCAAGCGTTTTGAATATCAAATGTACCTGGTAAGTTGCCCTGGGGAGTAGGGTCGTGACAAGGTAGAGCAGTTCCTAGAACCCTGAAGCTAATGAGTCCCACCAAGAAAGGAAGCTGGCCAAAACCTTGGAGAAACAGCACTGTATGGCCTTTGCTGCTCCCTTCTCTTTGGCTGATTTTCCAAATGGCCTACATTAAAAGAAATTAGTGTTGGGGGATGCTATCAAATATCACAGCCCCACTGATCTCACTCAGAAATCTTAATTTCATTTTCACCTCTCACCCCAAAACCTCCAGATCAATTCCCCATTATACCCTATGAGAATCAATCTCCACATAGGGAATAATGAAGTGCTCAGCAGATGTTTCCCTCCCCCCCACCGTTTCTGGCGACTCTGAAGCGAGGGATTGGCTTCTCTACTCACGAGTTGCTGCCAACTTCTTCAAAGTAACACAGACACACCATCCCAAGAGGGAGCCTTTCAATCGGAGACTGAAGCTTCCGGAGGTGGAAGGGCACATGGTCCTTTGGGGGCGGGGCTTCCCCCCACCGGCCAGCTGACTGGGGGTAGGAAGAAGCCTGGGAAAGCGGAAGAACCCCTGCTGGGACCTGGGGATTGGCAAGCCTAAATGACTACTCTGCTGTCACTCAATTTGCTTCATATTCCATGCTGGTTTGATTCACACAAGTGAGAGGTGAAAATGAAATTAAGATTTCTGAGTGAGATCAGTGGGGCTGTGAAATTTGATAGCATCCCCAAACACTAATTTCTTTTAATGTAGGCCATTTGGAAAATCAACCAAAGAGAAGGGAGCAGCAAGGAACCAGAGCCAGATCTTGCATTGTGATGCAGTTGTTTGCTAAAGGCTGCACCCATGCATAGGTGGAGTTTGAAGCATATCATTACAATTGGAAAATTGAATGGAGGACATGTGGTAGTGTTGACTTACACTGAATTCTTTTTTTAAAAACTCTGAATTCTTGTTTTAAAAACAAGGGAACCCCAAGGTACCTAGTGCCAACTTTCCTGGCACCCACCAAAGGTTTTTTTTTATAAAGTAGATGGAGACTGGTGAGGCTTTTGCACAGCAGGGCCTTCTGATTGGCCACTGGAGATATGATTGGCTGTGCAGATTTTTAAAAAGGTGCTTTTGGCAACAGCTTTCGCTGCAGCCAGGGCTTTTTATGAGCAGGAACGCGTGGCATCAGGGGGTGTGGCCTAATATGCAAATGAGTTCCTGCCGGGCTTTTTCTACAGACAACCCCTGTGTGAAACAATGGTGACCAGGGTGTGGCCTAATATGCAAATGAATTCCTGCTGGGCTTTTTCTACAAAGAAAGCCCTTGCTGCAGCACACAGATCTTCACTGAGTGACTGAAAGTGAGCTATTTGTATGCAAGGAAAGAGTTTTAAACAATATGTTCATTTAAAAAGTCATCCTGTTAAAAAGAGCTGCTTCTTGAAATTTTGAAAACTTACTGTTAACGTGGCTTCAATCCCTGACATATTGTGGTTCATTCTGCCTCCTGTGATAGCAATTTTTGTGACTGTCTTTACTTCCTTTACTACATTTATAGTTGCACCCCCCACTACCACCTCTTATTCAGGAATCCAGAGGTGTTTGCAGGCTCAAAAACTATGCTCTGAAATACACTATACTCTGGGCAGACTATGCTCTGAAGGAAAATTGCCCATGATCTTATAGTAAAATGATCTTTGGATTCGGCAACTGTTCACCCCTCACTCTCTTCCTCTCTCTCTCTCTCTTCAGGCAAAGGAAGCCGGAGCTGATGATATCCTTGATATATCCAAATGTGAACTTTCAGAGGTATGGTGCTGATTCCCTCATAGTGGGTTAATGGGTTTTTTTTCTTCCAAAAAAATAAAACTTTATTGAGTTTATCAACTTCATACAAAACATTCTAAGTATCAGGCATTGCACAATGCAAATGCATTACAATCATTCAAAATATGACATTTTGGGTACTGAACATAAAGTCATAAGTTGATAATTGCTATCTCTTTGATTTAATATAAAGTTATCCAAGAAAAAAAGTAAGCAGAATGGCACAAGATAAATAAAAAGGAGAAACAGATGAAGAATAATAAAGTGACTTAACCCTCCTATAGGGGATGCTCTATTAAGACATTAATAAAGACAAGCAGCCTTGCACTGAAAGAGAGGGAGGATTGGCTGCAAATTTAAATTTCCAACTTAAATATGGTGTCCATATAAGAGAGAATGAGGATGTACCATCTGGATTTTCATATTGTTTTTTTGGATTCAGTAATTTTTTCTAAAATAAAATACTCCCACTTTTTTGCCATGTATTTAGAGAAAGTGGATCAGAAGATTTCCACTTAATGGCAAAGTGGGTTAATGGTTTGAGGGAAGACTGGAGTTGGGACGCCAGGCTATTAGGGTTGTCAACCTCCAAGTGGGGGCCTGGAGTTCACCTGAAGTTATAACTGATTTTCTAACTACAGAGATCAGTTTCCCTGAAGGAAATGGTAGTTTCGGAGGACAGATTCTGACATCACACCCTCACTCAGCTCCCTCTGCTCTCTAACTTCTGCCTCCCTCAGGCATCTCCCCCAAATCTCCAGGAATTGTCTAAGCTAGAGTTGGCAGGTAGCTGTTGAGGACTAAAGGTTCAGCTGGTTTTGCTTCCAGAATTGGGATTAGAAATCTTCTTTGGAGGAAACATCCAGTACATTGAAAATTATGTTAAGGTTTCCAGACTGCAGAATGAAGATTTCTATTAGTCACCAATAAAGCAGGTAACAAGACATCAGGAGACAGGGTGGGAGGGATTATAGCTCAGTGGCAAGAGGAATTCCCTTGAATGTAGAAGATCTCTGGTTCAGCCCACAGCATCTTCAGTGAAAGGATATCCAGTAGCAGCTGCTGGGAAAGACATTTCACTTCCTGAGGCCCTGGAGAACTGCTACAGACAGAGCAGAAAATACTAGGCTTAATGGACCAGCAGTCTGACTCTGCATAAAGTTGCTTCATGTGTTCAGCTGCTGTTATTCCCATCTCATACCTGCTCCCTCCCCCCACCGCCATGCACACATACTGCTTTGCTGTATCCCTTCTCAATATGGAATACAGGGCATTCAAGTTTGTATGCCTCTTAAACCATGGAAGTGACTTTCTTTATGATTATTTTCATGATATTTTATCTAACCAAGACTTGGTTTCTTTTTGTGTTACTGTGTTAGCTTCCATATGGAGCCTTTTCAACCTGTAAAGTCCTGCAGAAAAAGGTAAGGAATACATAGGTGGCCTCCATGTGGACATGGGAATTTTTTGGGTTCTCTGCTTACACACACACCCTTCAAAGTGAGTCTGAGAACCCTACAGTGCAGTATCTGACATGAGATTGGCCAAAGTCATTTGAAAGTGTAATGGTTTTACTTTGTTTTCTTTACTCCTTTTAAACTCCTTGGTGCTACCATCAGCCTGTTTTTAATTTTCTTGGGGAAATGAGGAATCCTGCATGCATAGTCTTAAAAACAAGCCACTCTGAAAACTTTCAGAGCTCAGAGTGCTTCATGGCAATCCTGTGAGATGGGCCATATTGGAAATGGGGGAGTGGGGGTGCTGAGGCTGAGGCTGAGAAAGAGTGACTTGCCTATAGTCACCCAGTGGCTTTGTGACAGTGGCTCAACTTGAACTGGGGCCCTGCAGGATCACAGCTTGTTCTCTAAGCCACTTTGCCACACCATCTTCCAGGTCTTACATTGGAAGGTAATCTAATGCACTTAAGGGCCACTCTTGATACTGTTTCCACTGGGGATAAATCGGTGCCCCGGTTCTTCCTTTCTCTTCTCAACCCTGTTGTTGTCTGTTCCTCTCCTTTCTTTTCTCTCAGTAAGAACACAAGAAGAGCCTTGCTGAATCAAGCCAGTGGTCCATACATTCCAGCATCTTTTTCTTCTCTCCAATTTTAAATTTGATGAGGAGGGGGAAAAGATGCCCCATGATGACTCTCAGTGCCACTGTAAAAATGCCGCCTTCACTTCTTTCCTAGGTGCTGATTGCTCATACAAATTGCTTGACATCTCTGGTCCCAAAGTCTTGCAGTCTCCTGTATCTCATAACTGTGAAGGTAACTAATAGTGCCATAGAACATTTTCTTGGGAGTAAGCTCTATTGAGCAAACCTCAGTAGGATTCTGAGTCAACCAGCTTAGAATTGCTCTGCTTGGGGCAGAGGGAATGGGACTCAGCTAAGTGCAGGTTTCATGGACTGGAAATGAAGGGGAAGGCACAGAGCCCCATTGTACGTTCTGGAAGAAAGAGGTGTACAGTCATCTGAGCTCCTTTCTTGCTTCTCACTCTGTACTACAATGCCTACTTTCCCACTGATAAACCACAGAAATGTGTCCCCTTTAGCATTCCCAGCTAAAGCACGAACTCTTCTTTTTCTGTTGCTTTGGGGCCTTGGTGGGTAACCCTCATTTTGTCTGTCTTCTCCTCTTCCAGGTTTTAGATCTCCATGACAACCAGCTGACCTCACTTCCTGCTGATATCGGTCAACTGACATCTCTCCAGGTAAAGAAAGAGCCGTGCCCTAGGGAGGCTTTTCAGAAACGTTTCAGCCAGCCAGCATGATTGCTGTGTGTGGAATGTCTAAGGCTGTTTCTGTCTCATGGGATTTTGTTTACTGCTCAGCCTCATGAAGCTGGACAGCAGTCCGGACTCAGGAGCTTGCATGAGAGCTTCAAGACCTTTGTCAAGGTCGGGGCCCTACTTGACTGAGTTGCTGTGTCTTGCCTGCTCAGGACTCAAGAGTTTTCTTTGGCAGGGATGGCTCGATGTTTGGGGCAGAGAGAAGCCTGGGTGAAATGCCCTTCAGCAGCCCTGACAACTAAATACACTGCTGTCCTCCTATGCATGCTTGTGCCTATTGTCTCCTGTAGAAAGGAGCTGAATGTCGCTTTCTCATGCTTCTTTTATCCCTGTCTGTGCCTTTCTGGTGTAAAGGAATATAAAAGAGTCCCAGTCACCACCTCCTCTCCCAACAGGAAATCTGTAAGAAGAGGCGTGCAGCCCCTTTGTGCTCCCTTAAGCCATATCAGAATCAATGGGGCCAGTCCACAAAAGAACTGTTCTCTCCCCAGCCTCCTGTCCAGAGGAAGTGGGAGCTCTTTCCAAGGACCCTGCAATATCACAGAGCCCCTGCAGGAAAGCCCCATTCTAAGCAAGAGCAAATGAACCGAGCATTCCTCATCAGCTGCAGGTTTTCTGCCATATTTTGGGCCTTGGGAGATGTCCAGTCTTGCTTTTAATTCTGGCCCTGTTTTTCAGACACAAAAGGAAAAGAGTGTCCTACATTAGTGTCCTACTCTGTATTGACCAGGTCTGGTATATATATGAAGAGCCTTGCATAGCCTAGGTAGGATTTGAGTGTGGCCAATCACAGCCCCAGCCTGGACCTTACAGACCATGAGAGATCAACATCCTCCAATCTCATCTCTCTGCTCTTGTAGGTGCTAAATGTTGAACGGAACCTGTTGAAGGCACTTCCACATTCGATAGGGGATCTTGTCCAGCTGCAGACCCTCAATGTGAAAGGTAGGAATGGATTTTCCAGACAACTTATTTTGTACAAGATGCCTACCAAGGTAGAAGCAGTACTTTGCATGAAAGGTCCAGCTCTTCTGGGTGAAGAAGCTGGCCATCCATGACATAGATCATGTTTATGCTATGAGGGTTTTTTTTTCTTCCCAATGCAGGTAATAAGCTGAAGGAGCTGCCTGCTACTCTAAGCAACCTGCGTAGCCTGCGGACCTTAGATATTAGTGAGAACCAGGTGCGAGTGTTGCCCCAGGCTCTAGCTCACATCCGAACTCTAGAGGTATGGCTGGGTAGTCTTATTGTTTGGAGTGGGCTTGTTTTTGTGCTTGCCAGGATGCTGTGAAACCCCCGAGGGAAATTCCAACCATGTTGGAAAAGATTTCCTTTTAAAAAAATTCTCTACTGATTTCTGGCCCTCATAATGTTCATTTGCTCGTAGAGTGTATGGTATTACCAGCAAGGCCTGTTGGGCTGGTCTTCATGGGGTCTGAGGCTCATATGGCATGTACTCCAGAGAGCACTTCAGTCAGGGTCACAAAACCTGCTCTCGATCCCTAGCATCAAAGAGGCCAGGGCCAGGATGACCAGAGCCAGGGCCTTCTCTGTTGAGGCCCCTTGCTGGTGGAAAAAGCTTCTGGAGAAGGTTAGGGCCCTGTGAGAGCTTTCACAGTTCTGCAGGGCCTGCAAAAAAGGTGCGCTTCTGCTAGGCATTTTTTAATTAAAATCCATGACAACAGAAAAAAAATAGATATTAAACCATCTGGCCGCAGAAAAACCAGACATTATTTGGCCCACCTCGAACACTCTACTGTGACCTTTCTCTTAAGAGGACATCCAGCAGTAATAGCTAAATAATAAAACTTAAGATCGACTGAATTGGCAGCTACCCGCCATTACTAATACATCAATATATTCTGCTGTTAGATCAAAACATCACCTGACATTGTTTTATTATATTGTTTTATATGCTTTTATCTGTGATGTACTTTATATTTTTATGTTATGGTTTATTAATAGCTTTTTATGACCTTGAATGTGAGCCGCCCTGAGCCTGCTTCAGCAGGGAGGGTGGGATATAAGTAAAATAAATAAATAAAATATGGGAAGAGGCGATCCTTCAGGTTCATGGAGGGCTTTAAAAGTAAGTTCCAGCACCTGAACTGAGCTTGAAAGAAAAGCAGCAGCCAGCATAGCTGCTGGAAAATCCACTGAATATGCTCAGTAGAAGCAGCCTAGTTTAGCAACAGTGCTGCTGCATTAGGAATCAGCTGAAGCTTCCGATCTGCATCTTTTGAAGCTTGTACTCTGAATGGTGTGCTGCCCTTTCTAGGATCTGGTTTGATCTGCAGGTTGGGCAGAACTTGAAAGTTACAGTTCTGGCTGTGTGTGTCCATGTTCTGCAGATGCTGACTTTGGATGCCTCATTCATGACCTATCCCCCGGACACCATCTGCAGCACTGGCACAGAAGCCATCCAGCAGTTTCTATGTGAAGGTGAGTAAGACTGAGTTTGAATTGGAGCCCAGTATTGAGAAGATATATCATGCTCCTCTGAAAGAGAGGGGAATAGTTCTAGCTCCGTATGGCTGCAATCCTACGCTCAAGTCCTTGGATCTAAATCCCATTAAGCTGGACAATTCCTTAATTAAACAGGTTAAATCCTTGGCAATTCCTGTTAAAGAATCTCTGCCAGAAACCCTGGAGAGCTGTTGCTAGCCAGAGTAGACAGTACTAAGTGAAATGGACTAATACTCTGACTCTGTTTAAGGCAGTTTCATATGTTCAGCTTCAAATCGCTCCCAATAACACATGACAAGTTTCTTGGGGCAAAATAAGGGCATTCAGTTGTGAACGTTAATTTGAGCAGGCAGATTTGTTTATGGATGACATTGGCAAACATGGAATTAGCCCCTTTTCTTTTTACAACTCCGCAAAGTAGCTCAGACTCATAGTCTCCTCAGGCCACCAAGTGGGCTTCATGGCTCTGCAGAGGTTTTAATCTTGATCTCCCTTGTCCACTATGCTGGTTATGAGCTCTGAACCTTACCTGTTCTCACAGAGGTTGTGATATGAGGTTTGTGGTATGATGTGCTGCATTTTTTTGTCCCTCTAGAATCGGGAATTGAATATAACCCTCCATCCCAGTATTTACTCCCGGTGTTAGAAAGCGATGGAGGAGAGACCTTGGTGGATGGGGTCAGCAGGACGGTTTGTAAATATGCGAACAATGAAGCCGAATGGCAGGTGAGCAGGGGGCTGCTCCAGGAATGTGGAACATCTCTCCCAGTAGAAACTTACAAGCTAGTGGTAGCCAGCCTCTGGCATCTCTAGTTAAAGGACCTTCAGTAACAGGTGTTGAAAAAAGCCTTCCTCTTCCTGAGACCGAGAAGAGCTGCTGTCAATCAAAAAAGGCAGTTCTTTACTATAGTGACCAATGGTCTGGGGTAGTATGATGCAGCATCAGTCTTTGGGGGCGGGGTTGGGGGGACAAGTGCTTTAGGTTAAATGCAGTGTACAAACCTTGAAATGGTTCGCCTTTATTTTATTGAAGTGCAGGAGGGCAAGGAGTGGAGACTGGCTCCCAGGCCACAGCCTGGTTTGTGGGCCTGGTAGATAAGGCACCAGAACCCCACTCCTTACACAGCTTCTGACTCCCATCTCACATATGGGTGAAGAGACTAGGGTTGAGCTAGGGAGACCCAGTTTCAGTTCCCCACTCTGCTTACTGGAGCTAGCCACACTCTCAGCCTAATTGACCTCATGGTCTTGGTGAAGATAAAGTGGAGAAGGAAGAATGCAGCACATCACCCGAATCTCCTTGAGGGAAAGGCAGAATGAAAATGTATTGGTTAAATCGCTCTTGTTCTGGTTTTACTGTTTTATATCTGTGTTAAATATCCTGGTATTCAGACAACCAAGGCTCCCAAAGTGGCTGAGAGCAACTGAAATCCAATCCATGGCAAAGCCTGTTAGGGGATGAGTATGGCAGTATTTTTGAGCTGCTTGTTCTAGGCTCTTCCTTCCAGAAGAGGAGGACAGAAGGGGCTGCAGAGGGACCCTTGGGCTCACTAGGAGCAAGAACAGCCATCTCCCAAAGCAGCCCATCCTTTCTGGGCTCTGTCTTGGCTTCCCGTGATAACCACCCAAGGAAGTGACAGTTGCTGCTGTTGCACACACCATCAGTGCCAAGGGTTGAGTCCCCAGCCCAGTTTAAGAGACTCAACAGCCAGAGGTCTAAGTGAGTTGGTCCAGAGATTCTTTTATTGCCATCGACAGCAGGAGGAAAAACAACTCTCTCTATACCAACATCCTGCCCGCGTTTTTCCTCAGCTCTCCTTCACAAAACATAACCTATTTATACAATTTTGTTAACAAAGCAGGCCTAGCTGATTGGTTACAAAGTTCTTGCTTCAGACTTTTAGCTCCCCTTATTGGTTCAAAGAAACCCATCTCTATTCTGGGAGATCACTCAGGATGAGGTAATTCCTTTAAAGCTCTTTTGTTCTGTACCTCCAATCCCTGCCTTCCTGGCATCTAGCATCTGGGTGGCACTCTGTGGTTATGGTGGTCATCCGAAAATGTGCAGATAGCCAAGGGGTGTTGTTCAGATTCTTTGTTTAGATTTTTGTCTTGGTTCCAGAGAATATGTCAATAAGCAAAAACACTATTGCTTGGGGTCATTCTGACCTCCAAGCCAGGAGGCTTTTTCCTGGTGGCAGGAAAATTCTTTACTTTTCAGTGAAGGAATACAACCTTCAGTGAGGATGTTTATACTTTTGGGAGGAACAAAGTCTTCTAACCTTCAAGTAACACTGATTCCTAAGTGTTAAGACAGGCTACATAATTACAGTTAGTGCAATATGCTTGACACTCTGTCCAATTTGTTATGCTTTTATTGGGTGCAACATGAGACCAAGAGGGGAAGTGTTTGAGTTTAAAACACAGAAATTTGAAATGCAATAAGACATACTATCCTTACTCCTCAGAGTCAGACATAGACCTGCCTATAGGTCAGCTTCTGTTATGTGGATTGGTACATTCTAGGAGGGGTTTACTAGGGTCCTTGCAGATTTGGTGAGCTTACCACACTAATTATATGTCAATAAGCAAAACCTCTATTGCTTGGGATCGTTCTGACCTCCAAACCAGGAGACTTTTTCACAGTGGTAGGAAAATTGTTCACTTTTCAGTGAAGGAATATGACCTTCAGTGAGGATGTTTATACTTTCGGGAGGAACAAAGTCTTCTAGCCTCTGTCAGTACTGTAAAATGTTTTGCAATATACTTTTGGCCATTCAAGTATTTTTGAGTATTTGGGAATTTGTTAATCCCAAATACTCATCAAGGTCTAGGACCACCAAAAGACCTGCCAGGGACTGTTTTCAGGTGCAGCACTGCTCACTGGACCAAGACCAGAGGGACATGAACTGTTGCCAGGGTGTATATCTTCCTTTCACAGGTCTGCTTCATTCTGTGGGTTGAGCAAGGTGCTTTCAGTGTGCTCTTTCTGGCTCAGAGATGGTCACTTTTGTTCAACAGCATAAGAACAGACTAACAATCAGCCCTTGCTCCCTATTAGTTTACTTAATTTATGCCTTGCCTTTCCCCCCATTGGGGAGCCAGAGTGGTTTACATTGTTCTCCTCACCTCCATTTCACCCTCTCAACAACTCTGAGAGGCAGTTTAGGCTGAGACTGTGTGGCTAACCCAGAGTCACCCAGCAAGCTTCCATGGCATAGTGGGAATTTGAACCTGAACACTACACTGCATTGGCTTTCAGAATGCCCATAAAAGGTCACTTTTCCATTCTGTTTGTGCTTCCTTTTCAGAACAAATTTCTGGAGTATGAGAAGCGGAAGGTAAGAAGTCTTCCTTTGACTGGTCCTTCTTTTTGGCAAGCCAGCTCTTGCCATCCCCTGCAAATAAAGTCTCCTGGAGCTCTTGAGGAGAGCAGAGGAGAGGTTGTTCTGGTGCAGAAACCACAGAGCCAGGGTTGGAGGAGAGGTGGGAGCTCTTGAAGAGAAGAGAGGAGTGGTTGTTCTAGCGCAAAAACCACAGAGCTAGGGTTAGAGGGAAGGGTAACTTTTGTCAAGCCCTCAGCAAGGTGGTCATCTGAGACAAGTGCTTGACCTGGAAAATGGAAGCAATAAATAAAACTAAAGCCTTTTGCACATCAGCAAGTGCTGTCTAGATCTCTTGGGGAGATGCACCATGTCTCCACTTGTCTGCCTATCTGCTTGCTTTCTGCTCTTGAACTACTTTGCTGGCACAAGTGTGAGAAGAACTGCCCAAAATTTGAGAGGGTGGGGCAAGCGAGTAAGCATGAGGGAGTGACTAGAGTCGGATTGGGACTGAGAACAGCTGGGTTCAAATCCCCAGTTACTGGGTGGGCCAGTCACTCATCCTAACTGACATGACAAATTTGTTTTGTAAATAAAATCTAGGAGGGAATAACTGCATACACCACCTTGAGCTCTTTGGTGGAAAAACCATGGTTTTCCATAGCAGATTTTCTGGGTTTCACCATCTACTGAAATTGACTTTGCCTTAGTCCTCACAAGCCACAAATGGGGAAGGAAACTTATTTTTGGTGGGCCTTGTATGATATACTACTTCTCAATACAAAAATATTTTTTAAATCCCACATTTCAAAAAATCCCACTATGCAAGGGGTGAAGTTCTTACCTGACTTCCTCCCTGATGTGCTAGGGTTTTCTTTTTTTTAATTTATGAGGATTTTTAAAGAAAAAATACCTTCCTGCCAGCCCTTACCTGCATTGCAGTCTGAAGTGGTACAATCCCAGTGCAAGTTTATTGTCTCATTTGCTTCTTTTGAGAACTTGATCCACACCTTAAATAGTGACCAGCATGGTTTGGATATATTGACAAGGCTCTTTGTTCTTTCAGGAGCAGAAAATGCAGGAGAAATTGGAGTTTGAACGCTGGTTAGACCTGGAGCAAAGGGAGCAGGCGCAGTTGATGCAGCAGAACCAAAGTCAAAAGGGGGAAATCCTCCAGAGTATGAAGGCGGTAATGATGTTTATGTTCATTCTCTTTTCCCTTGATTCTTCCATTCTTCCCTCTCTATTCTTTTTTCTCTGCTTTCTGTAATAGAGATAACACAGATAAACTGACCAGTAGGAAATTCAGATGGACCAAACGAAATACTTCTTCACACAATACAGAATAAACTTATGGAACTTAGTGCCACAGAATGTTGTATTGTATGACTGGACACATTCATGGAGGATAGGTCTATCAGCTTCAGCCATGGCCAGTGGCTGTGTTCCTCTGAATACCAGTTGCTGAGGGGCAATAACAAAAGAAGACCTTGGCCTCGGTATCTCTGCCTGTGGATCTTCCAAGCTATCTACTTGGCTGCTGTTGGATGCTGGCTTAGATGGACTATTGATCCAATCTAACAAAGTTCTTTTTATGTTCTGCTTCCTTCTCCCTTCCCCTTTGCCTGTTATCCCTCCCTGCCCCACTATCCACATTTAGATTGCAATCTCCTACAATCAGAGGTGGTCAATGATACTCTGAAAAGCATCATGTACTCACATATATACATAAGTAGATATCCTCAACATCTCCAGTTCAAAGAATAACTAATAGTAAGGCTAGGAAAGACATTTTATGATATCTTGGACAGTCAGTGACAGGCAGCAAGATAGTTCTAGGCTAAAGGGACCAATAAATCTAATGTGCATTAAGGCAACTTCATTTTTTTGTTTAAACTTTAGAAGTTCACCGTTCTCTAGTAACAGAAGGAATCCAAAGCCAGGCTTCTCCTGCAGAGCTTAAAATTCTGAAAGTTTGCATGGGAGAGATGGTGCTTCCATAGACTTAATTAAGTACAGTGGGTTTCCTCTCATGGGCAGTTTCTGTCAGAGCTCTCTCAGCTCCACCTACCTCACAGGCAGTGTTCCCTCTAAGCTGATTTAGTGTGAGCTATCTCACAGTTTTTTAGCCTCCGGTTCACACATTTTTGTTTTAGCTCAGGAAGGATAGCCCCAGAGCAAACTATTGTGTGCAGTAATCAAATCACTCACAAATTTGATGCTAGCAGCTCACAAAGTAGAATTGTCGCTCACAAGACTCCACAGCTTAGAGGGAGCATTGCTCACAGGGTGTCGGTTGTGAGGAGCGGAAGGGAAAGGAGATTGTAAACCACTCTGAGACTCCTTTGGGGTGTGAAGGGTGGGGTATAAATGCAATCGTCTCTTCTTCTCTTGGCTGCAGGAGCAGATGAAGCTGGAGCAGGGCCTGTCACGACACCAGCAGCGCCTGGAGGCAGAGCGCATGAAGCTGCTAGAGCAATTGAAAGAGATGGAGCTGGGGGTCACCGGCCGAATCCAGAAGCTGCTGGAGGAGAACCAGAGGTCAGAGGCGTTGATGGGTGAGAGTGGGTGCAGCAGTCCCAGAAATTATGCTCTTAGCAGTCCAAGCTGGATTTCTTGAGCCAAGACTCAAAACATCTTGGTGAGAGTCTGATTTGTTGGCATGGTCCCAGACAAGTACCTGTTGGTCAGATGGAGTGTAATTCTTGGAACATTTGGCAGTAGGAGTCAGAAGCCAGGAGCTGTCCCCTGGTGAAACCAATCTGTGATTATTTTGAATGGAAAAGAAAAGATTGGCTGGCAGGGAATTCCTGATTCTCAAACCAGAACAAATTAAACATACCAGAGACTAATATTAATAATCAAAATGTCATTAATTGTTCAGCAATGTGTATCTGTTTATTATTTATTTAATTTACATTCCACTTTTCTCCCCCCGTGGGGACCCAAAGTGGCTTACAAGATTCATCCCCCTTCCATTTTATCCTCAAAATGGCCCCTGTGAGGTAAGTTAGGCTGAGTGTGTGTGATTTACCCAAGGTAACCTGGCAAGCTTCCATGGCAGAGTAAGGGTTTGAGCCTGTGTCTCCCAGATGCTGGCTCGTCTGACACTTGAACTACTACATCATGCTGGCCCTAGTAACATGTGCTTGTAAAGTGCCATCAAGTCACAGCCCCGTAAGCTTTTCAAGGCAAGAGACTTACAGGGGTGGTTTGCTGTTGCCTGCCTCTGCAAAGTGACCCTGGAATTCCTTGGTGGCCTCCCATCCAAATACTAACCAGGGACCACCCTGCTTAGCTTCCAAGATCTGATGCAATTGGGTTATCCTGGATCATCAAGGTGGCTCCAATAATGCAGTAGTTAAATTAATGAGCCAACATTGATTTACAATATATACTTCTGCCTTTTATCTCAAGAGTTGGCTCTTGAGGCAGTTCATAGAGAGAAAGCATCCATTCAAATATAATTAGCAGCAGAACACTGCTTCCTTCAGCAGCCTCAGTCACACATAATAGCAGAGAACACGAACCCTAACAGCTCTTTCTCTTTTCCCTGCCCATCCTCTAGCCCCCTCCTTCTTCTCACTTGCTCACTCACTCCTATTCTGGTTATTAAAAATGTAATGATAGTTAATCTGACAAGTACTCAGGTCGATGTAGCCAGTTTTCCCCAACAACCAAGGGGGAGCCTGCCTTGGCAGTTACACAGCTGCACAGGCAGTTACTTTATGGTATCAGAATTCTTGAGGAAAAACCTCAGGCGAGATTACCCAATTGCCCACACTCATACTCACCCCCAAATACTGGAGAAAACAGGATGAAGCAGGTGTGTCCAAACTGCAAGCCTTCCCCTTCCATATATTCCCACAGGAGAAAAGGGTCACAGGCAGGAAGATCCTTAGGTAGGGAACACTCACAACATGTGAATGTTTACTCTAGTAGGAATTCAGAGTGAGTTGTCCCTAATAACAAGACACTTGAACTTGTGTATTCAGAGCTTTTTTTGTAGCAGGAACTCCTTTGCATATTAGGCCACACACCCCTGTTGCAGCCAATCCTCCTGGAGTTTACAGTACGCCTTGTAAGAAGAGCCCTCTAAACTCTTGGAGGATCGGCTACATCAGAGGTGTGTGGCCTAATATGCAAAGGAGTTCCTGTTACAAAAAAAGCCCTGTGTGTATTAAAACAGTACAATAAAGTATTAAAAAGCAAGGACACAAAACATGTTTATTAAAAGTTAAGACATTTTTAAGAGCCTGTTTACTTTTTAAAAAAGTTTTTAAGCCTTAACTGCAACTGAGCAATGGGAAAGGCAAAAGGAAGCTCCTTGAATGTATTTATCTGTTGTTTATTTTTAGAATCAGAATTTCATATTTTATTTCATTCTGTTTTGCTTTTGAGAAGGGCAGAACTCTTTCATAGCTTGGAGATGGGGGGACTGAAAGAGATGTACGAGGGGACAAGTGAGAACAGTCTAGGAGGAGGATGCTCTTCTTGGTCTAACAAATCCTGTTTCTGTCTTTCTAGGCAAAAACAGAACTCTGAGATTCTGAAATCTCTAGAGAATGATCGGTGAGTTCTTATTTGTTCTTGGGATGGCTTTGGAAAGCACAGCAGCTGGGTCAGTACACCAAAAGACATTTGGCCATTCCTCATTGCTTTAATCTCCAGCATCTGGCCATCAGCTTGTGAACTGCAGAGGGCATCTGATTGTCCAGTGCTGAAAGCAGGATGCTGGACTTAATGGGGCCTTGAGTCAGATCCAGCAATATGGTGACCTGCTAGGATTGTCAATCCCCAGGTGAGGGCAGGGGATCCCCCAGTTTTGAGGCCCTTCCCCCACTTCAGGGTCATCAGAAAGCAGGAGGAGGGGAGGGAAATGTGTGCTGGGAACTCTATTATTCCCTATGGAGATTTATTCCCATAGAAAATAGTGGAGAATTGATCCGTGGGTATCTGGGGCTCTGGGGGAGTTGTTTTTTGGGATAGAGGCACCAAATTTTCAGTATAGCATATAGTGCCCCTCCCCAAAATACCCCAAAGTTTCAAAAAGATTGGACCAGGGGGTCCAATTCTATGAGCCTCAAAAGAAGGTGCCCCTATCCTTCATTATTTCCTATGGAAGGAAGGAATTGAAAAGGTGTGCCGTCCCTTTAAATGTGAGGGCCAGAACTCCCTTTGGAGTTCAATTATGCTTGTCACAGCCTTGATCTTGGCTCCACCCCTAATGTCTCCTGGCTCCACCCCCAAAGTCCCCAGATATTTCTTGACTTGGACTTGGCAACCCTATGACCTGCAGATGGCAGTCTGTGAAATAAACAGGGAAGCTCTTGCCTTGATCTTGCAGTAGCTGACTTTCTCTCATTGCTTTCTAGGATCAGGATGGAGCAGCTGATGGCCATTACTCAGGAGGAGGCGGAGCAGCTGCGCAGGAGGGAAGTGGCCTGTGAGTTTGTTGATGGGCAAGTTTAGCAAGGCTCAGTGCCGCCATCAACTCCCTGAAGTCCCAGCTTGCACTGAGTCACCCATCTACTAGCTCAGCAGAGGAGGTCTCATAGTAGGAAGCACATCCACTCCCTGGGCTCCTAGCAGGAAGGATGGGGTGCATTTGCAGTTGGGTGTTTAGGGCTGACTTCTGAGATCACATGGTGTGAAGGTTTGATTCCAGCTGTGCCCTGCCCTCCCTTCTATAAAGTTACCTACATTTTTACAGTTGGAATATGCACATATCAGTGTTTCTCCTCCAGCAAGAAATGCCCTGCTGATCTGGTTCCTGTTGTCCAAGAGGCAGGCCTAACTTTCCTCTGCTGTGCCCCTCAAAGGAATATCTTAGCCCTCCTTTCACCTTCTCTGCTAGTACTTGGAACAATGAGAAGCAGATTTGGAAGCTGCTTAGACGGGTTCCTGGTTTGCTTCTGTGGAAACACTGCTACCATCATGAAGTGTAAAAGAGAGCAGTTCTCCAGAAGCCGGTCCTTGCAAGTGCATGAAGAGGGGCCCGGGTGGGCTATTGACTCCCAGTATTTTCTGCCCTTGCAGCGGCCATGCAACAGATGTTGGCAGAAACGTACAAGACCAAGCTTGTCCAGATGGCCTTTGAATCACGCCGTCAAGACCTTGTCAACCAGACTTGTACCAGGTACTTACAGTTAGTAGTAGTAATAAAATTTATTGCATAACCATAGGCCATTACAAGTTAAAACAGCTTACAGGTACTCATAGACAGGAAGTGGACTTTGAGATATTATTTCTTTCCCTTATCCCTCTTCCAGGGAGCTCTGGGCAGAGACTTTTATTTGTGACAGTTCACCACCTTGGAAAACCCCTTCTAGTGTTTCCAGCCAGAAAAATACCAGCCTCTGGTTTGGGGTATTGTTTGTTTTTCTGACGTCTGGACTCTGTGCCAGAAATTTTGATTGGTTGCCTGGATCTTTTAACAATAAAAAACAGCAATGGCATTTTCACTTAACGCTCATGTTTGAACTGGGCACCTGAAAATAAGGCACCCAATTATTTATTGAAACGTTTCTTGTGATTTCACCAAACCAGTCAATTCCAGGTCTTGATTAAACAGCCCATACTTGGCATGTTGTTTTCACTTGCTGCTGTGCAAGATCTATGCTTGAGAATCAAGACAAATTATACCCATTGCCTGCTGTGTCGTCAGCTAGGAGACCACAGAAGAAACATTTGGCATTGGTCATGGCCTCAGATCTACTGCAATTCACCAGGCTCCTTTTTCAGCCCTTCCTTAAACTTCCCCCAAACTGACTTCACTTCCAGGGCCTCAAGCTTTGCTTCAGTGCCCAGCTCCCCACCCAATTTGCATTTAGCACCCACAAACCAACAGAGATATTTCTGGGATTATTTCTCTTGCAGCATAGTGAAGATGGATGAGCAACTGCAACAAATCCTGGCTTGGCAACAGCTGGACCAGAACAAAGCCATCGGCCAGATTCTGCAGGAGGTAGTGCTGCGTATGAGAGCATGGGCTGGGGGAGGGGGGCAAAGGATGTGGAATGCACAAGATCAGGGGTGGGGATGTGCCAAAGCACAGCTTCAAAGAGCTGCATCCTATGAACCTTATCTTCTAATTTCAGAGCCTCTCTATGGTACAAGGAACATTTCTCTGGCAGAAATACCTCTTCCATTAGAGGAGGGCTGTACCATGAGCAGAACAGGTTCAGAGGCAGCCATACCTATGCTTCAGTTTATAGCTTTTAGTTATAACTTCCTATTCAAAGGCAGTCTTTGTGCAAGCCATTGAGCAGCAAAATACCAGGAATAGCAATTTGTTTTCCTATTTTTGGACTTTCTGGAAGGATCTGTCAGGCTGGTCTAAACTACTGAATGTTGAACAAGCTGTACCTTGTACCGTGGGTGTAGCCCAGCTTAGCAATTCTAGTACACTAGGGGGAAAAACACCCAACCAGCCTTTGCAAGAACTTCATAACTTGAATAACCTTTCTGGGTGATTGGGTAGACTTCAGTGTTAATTTTGCATTTGTCAGGACGGGCTTAGAATATTGTAATAGTTTTGGTTCTCTTCTTAAGAGGTCTTCTTAAAGCCATACATATCTAAGTGGATCTTCCCACACACTCTCACTTTAGACTTTCTGTGGAATGTTAGAAGAGACACCAACCAATTCCTTAGTTGTAGAAAAATAGCAGTTCAGGGAGGAGGAGTCTAGCATCATACCAAGATTATGCTGAGCATGCAATCTCCTTGCCTGTGTTTTGAATCAGTACTGTCCAAGGGTAGCTATGCCATGTAATTTTCCTACGTAGCTGTTAGGGTCTTGCTACTTATTTTCTGCTGTTTTAAAACACACATTGTATGTATGAGATATTCTGTTTATTTTTGTATTTTGTTTTGTTATTTACTTCATTCAAATCCTACATTTTTCTTCAGTGGGGAGACCTGAAGTAACTTACATTGTTTTCCCCTCCACCATTTTACCCTTACAACAGCAAGCCTGTAAGGTGGGTTAGGCTGAGACTGTTTGACTGGCCCAAAGTCACCCAGCAAGTTTCCATGGTGGGGGAGGGGCAGGATGTGTGTTGAGCCTGAGTTAACTAAGAGCCTAGTCCAACACTCTAAGCACTGTGGCAGAATTTTAGTGAGAAGACCTGAAGATTCATGTATACATCCATTTTGTTTACATTTGTTCACTGTTCAAAACTTTGGTTCTCTCCCATGACCCTCTGCAGCACAGATGTGGTGCATTATTTCTAAGCAAGTGACCTTTGTCCTAGAAAATACTATATATTTTCTGTTTCAATGGTACTAGTTCCAAAGCCTAAACATTAAATTGCCAGGCTTTGCAGGAACTTGTGAAGTAGTATTTGTCTAAGAGCTTCCTGACCCACCGATACATTGAAGATACACTTGAAGAAAAATCAGAATAGTCTGTCCCTCATAGTATTGTTTTAATTAAGTTTATGCCTTACTGTATAATAGGGGTTGGGTTTTATCAGATATGTCAGATGCTCGTCACAGACCTGACTGGCAGTTACATTAGCTCCTGTGGATGGAAAAAGGTACTTAACGTGGTTTTGTTCTTGTTCCCTGTCATTCTGAACCAACTCCCTTGCTATGGATGTTGAGGGGGGGATTTGAACCTAGGATTGCCAAGTCCAATTCAATAAATATCTGGGGACTTTGGGGTGGAGCCAGGAGCAAGGGTGTGACAAACATAATTGAACTCCAAAGGGAGTTCTGGCCATCACATTTAAAGGGACTGCACACCTTTTAAATGCTTTTAAATAATGAAGGATAGGGGCACCTTCCTTTGGGGCTAACAGAAGTGGACCCCCCGGCCCAACTTTTTGAAACTTGGAGGGTTTTTTGAGGAGAGGCATCAGATGCTATACTGCTAATTTGATGCCTCTTCCTCAAAAAACAGCCCCCTCAGGGTCTCAGATACACACAGTTCAATTCTCCATGATACCCTATGAGAAATGGTCTCCATACGGAATAACGGAGTGCCCAGCAGACATTTCCTTCCCTCCCCCCCTGCTTTCTGATGACCCTGAAGTGGGGGGAGGGCCTGCAAACCAGGGGATCCCATGCCCCCATCTGGGAATTTGCAACCCTATTTGAACCTGAATTAACCCAGATCTAATACTCTATCCACTACACCACACTGACTTTCAGTTTAGAAGGCATTTTCTGCCTCCAGAGTGCTCACTGAAAGTGACTGAGTGACACAGCATTTGCATGATGTTGCTTGGAGAAGGTTTCTGAATTATAGATCCTGCTGGACTAAAGAATTTGTATTTGGAATCTTTGTGATATTTTGATAGAGTGGAGTTGTACTAATAACACAGTGGTGAAATATTATTTTTGCACTAAATAATTTTTGCAGTCTTAATTCTATGTAGGCATGTTTAGCATCCTATTATTATTATTTGTTTATTTATATTCTGCCCATTCCCCCATAGGGGCTTAGGGTGGAGCACAATATAAATAATAAAATCACAATAAAATTACAGCAGCATAATAATACAAAAGCCAATTACAATATTCACTACAACAGAATAGTCCGGCAGAACAATATGATAAGATGGTGTAGCAGGACAGTGCAGCAAATCAGCACAGTAGGATAGTACAGATGGGGAGGCCAACCGATCTAATGGATAGATGCCCAACTATTACAACTAGCTTGCTTTCTGTACTCGTTTCCTAAGTGCTGTAATCCCACCTACTGTACCAAAAGTGCTCACAGCAACTCACAAAACTTATTAAACGTGTGAACACAAACTCACATTACAACAGAAGAGAAAAAAGGAGATTAAAAAACCATAGACCAAAGATGTCAAACAGACTTAAGCAAAATAAAAAATAATAAAAATTGCAAGTTTTAGTTAAAAGAAGTAGGGATGGGTTGGATCCACATTATTCTTGAACCACAGAAAGACTGGCAGAAGAAATAAGAGGTCCACTGGTGCAAGGGCAAGGTGGTAATGATTTTGCCCAGTTCCCACCCCCCTCCTTGTAGCTGTCACCGGTGACTTTTGCTCCATGCCACACAGAGACTGTGGTCTCTGGCAATGCCTTTTGGGGAGTCACAGTGGGCTGCTGTAAGGTGAAAAGCAGGGAAAGATCCATGATTGCCTTCTGCTCACTCAGCATCTGTAATTAAAAGCATGGACGATGGGAGCTTGTCTGATGCCTGAAAGGTGTTAACATAGGCAGCAGGTAAACCTGGCTGGTGAATGCATTCTCCATCCAAGGAATGCCTCCCCCCCACCAATTCCTATTTCTGACAATCACCCACTTAAATTCTGAAGACAGTGGAATGCTGAAAAGAGCTTCTGATAAAGTTCTTAATAGATGGGAAAGCTCGTACATGAGCAGGCATGGTCTAGATCAGGGGTGTCAAACATGCAGTTCGGGGGCCAAATCAGGCCCCTGAGCAACTGGCTGTCATTTGCTTCCTTCTCCCTCTTGCTTCCTTCTGCATAACAGCTTGCTTTGCAAGGCTTGCTCAATTGCACAGGAGCTACAGAGCAATTGAGGCTGAGGCTCCTCCCTTGGGGAGGAAGGGGGGGGAGGAATAGTTTGCTATGTGAGGCTCTCTCAGTTGCACAGCAGAGCAACTGAGCCAAGCCTCTCTTCCTTCTATTGGCCGAGGGCCCCCCCAGTCCCCTGGAGAAGGAAGAAAAGAGCCAGGGCTTCCTTTACCCAGTTCCCTGGACCCCATGGGAGAAATACAAAGAAAGCATCTTTAAGACCAATGAGTGCTAATGTTTTAACCATGTTTTAAGTTTTTTAAAAAATATATTTGTGTTTGTCTGTGTTGTTTATAAAATTTATATCTCTGCTACCTAATCTTAAATAGGTACACACATGACCTGGCCCAACATGGCCCATCCCAACAAGGTCTCATTTATGTCAGATCTGGCCCTCATAACAAATGAGTTAGCATCCCTGATCTGGATATCCCAACACAGTCTGACAACTGTCTGTCTGAAGGCAGAGCCACTACTCAGTGGTAGAGTACATTAACTGCATCTGCAGTTAAAAATGGTTCTTGATTACTGGGGCTTGAGAAGGCCTCAAAGAGCCAATACCAGATAGAGGAGGTAGTATGGGCTAGATGGTCTGACTCAGTTGAAGGCGGTTTCATTCATGTGTAGCAGGTCATCTTTGGGGAGGGGCCATGGCTGAGTGGCATAGCATGCAAATGGCTCTATTTTTAGCATCTACAGCTAATGCATCTCAAGCCCTTGCTCTGCCTTGAACCTTTAGACCAAACTATTAAGCTACAGGGATGCTTGATGTTAATGAGAGCTTCACATCTATCTCTTGTTGTCCATCTTTTAGAGCAAAATGCAGAAGGCTGCCTTTGAAGCTCTCCAGGTGAAGCGAGATCTTATGCACTGCCAGATCAGAAATCAGGTGAGTGGAAAAAGGGATTCTGCAAGGGTCACCTCAGGTTTCCTCCCTGGACAGTCTGCCTTTGTAAGTCCAGTCCCAGGAACCCATGTTATAAGAGAGTGGAATTATCCTGGCCTGCAAGCCAAGTACTGTGCTTCACTCCTTCAGAACCAGTGAGGTATGCCCCATTACTGGAAACTTCCATTGCATTTCCATCCCACATCAGAGAATGGCCCATAAATGCATGAACTTCATGATTTATGGTTGTGTTTTAATTTCCGTTTCTGTCACCAACCTGCTTGTTCAGATCCATTCTGGCAAAAGTGAAGCGCATCAGTGTAAGAGCATGCGGCTGCAACCCAAATGAGCAGAAGTGGATTGAGTCGTTGTTGCCAGAGGCTTGAGGCAATAGAGTCTGCAAGTTCTTCCACATTGTGTCCTCCCTCCCACACACCCTTCCTTTGGTTAACAGGGTACTTTGGCCTCCAGTCTCGTGAACCTGGGAGAGGACTTTCTAAGAGGTGCTGGGCAAGGGTGTTTATTGACTTTGCTGTTCTGTGGTGGCTTTGCTGTAGCAAGCTCTAGTTTCAGTCAGAACCATATTGCCTCTCTGGGAAACTTACTGCTGCACCCAGTGTCTCTGGGAAGCTTACCAAAAGCATGGGTTATCATCTAACTAGATTCCGTGAGTCCTTCCCCTTTGTCAGATGATACATTGCTGGCCCCCTTCTGCTTCCAAGAGTGAGGCTTTGTCATAGCTCAGCGGAGCAGGACTTTGCTGGAGATCCACCTCCAGACACTAGAGAGACATGCTTCATCTGCCACTACGATTCAGCAGTATATGATGCATGTAGAATGGAAGAGGTTTATCTGAGGCCTATTAGGTTGGCAGAAGGGGTCTGTCCCCTGTTTTGCTAGGAGATCCTGAGCTCTCCTTGGCCATGCTCCTCTTCCCTCCAATTTGTCATTCAGAGCCAATGTCTGCAGCTTTCTTCCTGGCATGTCAGCATGTGGTTTATGCAAAGGAATCAAATGTGAATGTTCAGGATATCTGCTCCCCACTGTCCAGGACTACATGCAACAAGGGAGACAGCTGAGACTAGCAGTGCATGCCATGTCCCCAAAAAAGAAGGCACCTGCCTTTTCAATGCAACAGTACCCAGCTACAAATGCAGACAGTTGCCACGTGGCCACCTTTTCCCCAAGGCAACAAGGGCAAATGTGTGGAGTTGTTTTTTTTTTAAGAATGCAAGGAGAGACCCTGCTCTTCATCAAAGCATGCCTGTTTGCTAAGAAGCAAAGGACGCTTGCTTAGCCCTGCCAGGCCTAGTGAGAGCACAGGAGGGGTACAGTGGCACCCCAGGCAGTTTCATTGGGGCCAGAGCTGAAACCAGTGACAGTTAAGTCCTTTCCTATGCAAGTAAAAACCCGTTTCATCTTCTGCCTAGATTAAGTTAATAGAGAGAGAGTTATTGCAGCTGACACAGCTGGAGGTAAAGAGGCAACAGCTGGACACAGAGGCACTGCAGGTAGGTTGGGCTTCTGGGGCTGCTGACATTGAACTATCTGCTCACTCATGCTCTTCTCACCCCCCCCCCCCCCTTGCTTGGCCAGGAGTTGGGGTGGGGCAAGGGATATCTCAGTCCTGGTTTTCTATGGCTTGGTACTTCCTGCAAACACTGTTGCATTCAAAGATCTGGAATCATTGGAAGGAACTGGCCTCTGTTGGGTTCAACTCCAACTGGCAAAAGGAACCCCCTGCCAAACATTTCACATTTTGCTACATGACTTTTGCTGGGTTTCTTTTGATTTTAAAATATCCACTCAAAAGCAACATTCCAGAGAGCACCTTTCATCCCTCCAGTTGCATCCACTCTGCTTAGTGGGTAGAGCCAGAGCTGTGTGTCTTTCGCTGTTCCTAACAAATAAGATGAACTTGGATGCAGAATCCAGGCCAAGTAAGAATCCCCACTTTCATTTTATGAAAAAGCGAGCTGCTAGTCCCTTGGGTTGCAGAGAAAGATAGAAAGCAAACAGCAGTGGGCTGATGAAATCTCAGAAGACAGACAAGCCCCTAAGCTTATCCAGTGGGCTGGATGTTGGGCAGCCTGTGCAGCTGGTTCCTTGCTCTTCCCCTTGAATAAATTCTGTAAATTTGGTGCATTTGCATAGCATACGCAGATCGCTGGATTCCGTTTTCTCCTGGCACCCAATTTTTAAGTTGAAGGAACACACAGCCCTGGGCCAGAGCTCACCTGGTCACAGTCATAGGCAGTTCAGGCTGGTTCTGTCTCTCTTTGATGCATTTGCAGCGTGAGACTTCCCTTGTGGTGTAGGACCAGCCAATCCTTGCAAAGCCTGTTTTGGTTTACATTTTTTTTACGATAGAATGTCATAAGGGAGTGACATTTCCATGTTACGACACACCCGCACTGCCCAAGCGAAAGCTAATCTTATATGGAAAGCACTGAGAAGTCAGGGTGGGGCACCCCCAGCTCTGTTATAAGGAACCTTTTCCAGATTAAATCTATGCTGTGTTGGAGGATTGCAGGATTAGGCAAAGGGTGGGGGCATATCAAGGGAGGTTTAAAGTCAGGCCTAAATGGCTGTGTTGTGCTGTTTCAGGAGGTGATAGCAGAGCAGCGGCAAGCTTTGACCGACCTGTTGCAGCAGCTGCTGAAAGAGAAGCAGCAGAGGGAAGAGGAGCTTCAGGAGATCCTGGTAAGAATAGCAATGCCAATTCATTTGTGGATTTGGTATGACCTGAAGCAAGAGCAACGCTGAAGCATGACCTCACTCAGGAGTCAAGGATGCTTTGTTCTCTTCTGGTCTGTCTCTTGCTGGAAAGATCCCCCAAACGATTAGTAAATAATTCATTTGGATAGCTGCTTCAGATTCAAATAAATTCACATATATTATAATTCCTGTAAGAGCTTCATAAAGTAGGCTAGTATCACTATCTAAATATTGCAGATAAGCAGGACTGAGAGCAGTTTGCCAAAGCCCCACTGTTGAGTTCATGCCAGAGGCAACACTGAACTGGAGGGCTCCCCAGTTCAGTCTTGTAGCCAGTCTCTCTACCCTTCAGCTATTTTTTGTCTTGTTGGTTGAGACTGGGGTAGCACCCCGGAATGTCAGCAGGTGCTGGAGTGTGGTGGGTGGCTAACCACAGTGGCAGATGTCTCCTTCAGACATCACTGACCAGGCTTAACCTAGTCCCTTGTGTGTGTGCATGACATCTGAATTGTGCCATTATAAGAATAAGGGATGATCTCAGTGGGCATCTTTGGCACCTGGACCAGCCTTTCTGCCCCTTCGCAGGCCTATGTACAGAGACACTTATAAGCTTGTTCATCATCTTTTCTTGAAGTAAGAAAGTGTCTTTCTTCCTTGCAGCGGGAGCTGGAGGCCAAGAGTGAAACCAAGCAGGAGAACTACTGGCTGATCCAGTATCAGCGCCTTCTGAACCAGAAGCCCCTCTCTCTCCGGCTGCAGGTGACTTGCAATCGAGGCACAGCCCAAGCAGAAGCCAAGAGAACACCCAAGAAAGCCCTTGCTTGCTGTTCAGCCAGGGCCCAGGAAGCTGAACCATTGCTCTGCTGGGTTTCCATCCTCTCTCTGGGATCTTTCTTCCCTGTGGCCTGTTCCAAGTTGCCCAAGGCTGGGCATACTGTCAAGAGGCAGCCTGGTGATGGTTTTTTTCCCATCTACTCTTTTTTTTTCACAGGAGGAGGGCTTGGAGAAGCAGCTAGTGAAGCTGCTGACTGACCTGTCAGCCGAACAGTACTTGCCCATCTTCGCTCATCACCGGATATCACTAGGAACTCTCTGCTCCATGGCCCCCAGTGACCTGGCCAAGGTACAAGGTGGACAACAGTGGTTCCTCTCCTGCCTTGGCTTCCTGAGCATAGGTTTTAGCACTAGGCCTGGGCAGTCTCCTTTGTGTGGCTTCACTGGAGAATACAAATGCCTTGTGGCCTGAATAAGCTGCAAGAACTCTCCCCTACCACTATCTCCACTTCAGCTCTAATACAGAGGGATGGTGGGACAGATGAAAGAAATTTCACCCATGCAAACCAGATGCTTTGCTAACCCAGCATAATGTTGCCCTTTGGAGAATAAGCATTGAGCAAGATGGAAATGTTTTTCCTTGGGGAGAGGTTCAGAGAATTCCTGGCACACTATTTCCTGTGGTAGAGCTAACAAAACTCTCTTCCAGATTGGAATAACGGAAACTGGGTTGCAACTTTCCATCATCCGAAGGGCCCAGGAAATACATGCCGTGGCTAAAACCATACCAGGTAATATTAGTTCTTTCCCCGTTAGGAGTCTTTTGTGGATGAAGTTACCTGAATGCTGCTGAAAATCTGTCTCACGTCCTCTAAAGGAGACAGAGGGGACCATATCTCAGTGGATGGCCACATCCCTCAAATCCCAGGACCAGATCCTGGCAATTCCTGCTAAAGGATCTCAGGAGGGCTGAGTATTAGTTTCTTCTTCCTGGAGATCTTGGAAAGCCAGCAGACTGGGCAAATGGCCTGACTCAGTAATACAGAGCCCGATTTGTGATACAGAAAAGGCCTGGTTCAACTCACTCACTAAGTGGACTCAGACAAGCCCTTGAGCCTCAGCCCATTATACTAATCTGAGCCACTCTGTAGGCAACTGTTTGTTAAATCTCTGCAAGGTGACATAAGCACAGTAATTTCGCAGCAAAGTGGGCCAGTCAGCCATATGCTTATGAAAATGGATTGCACAGGACAAAAATATGACAACAAACTTATTTTTCCGCCTTGCAGGGATGAGTGGCAGGCCTAGAGCAGGATTAAATGTGGGATTCAACCCAAACTCCATCCCCCACGCCCTATTTGAGGCTGTTGATCTCCTTCCACTAGCTCTCAGTCATTCTCTCGTTTCCTTGCAGAGCTGTTGAAGTCAGAAGAGGCAATCCCTTCTGCTCCAGGACCCAGTGCAGAGCCTTCTGCCCCTGAAGCCCCTTCTGCCACACCCTTGGAAGAGCGGAACTGTGAGTGTGTGGTCTGTATGGAGCAAGAGGTAAGGCCTCCTGGCTCATGTGGGCACTGGGTGCTAGTTTTTGGGTGCCAGGAAGAAACAGGGTCACTACAGAGCACCTGGTCAAGTTTATATGAGACCTATTGCTTCCCCAGCTCAGAGTCACAGCAAGTCCTTCTAAGCTGCTCTGCCACAAACCAAGAATGAGATATCAGTGCTGAGCTTCTGAGGAATCCCAGTACTGTATTAGATGCCATGCTGAGTTCTACAGTAGCATCGAATATATTTTCTGCTTCCACTTCTGGTTACCCCTGACCTTTAAGTAAAATGTGCATCCTGGTCTCCTTTCTTTGTCCATAATAATACTGTTACTCCAGCTAAGGGGGTGTGTGTGTCAGAGAATGGGACTAGCTCAGATGGTTCAAAAAGTCTTGGTTTAACAGCTGGGTAAGGACTCTTTTTCTCTCTCTCTCTTCTAGGCACAAATGGTTTTCCTGAACTGCGGCCATGTCTGCTGTTGTCAGACCTGCTCCGAGGCCTTACAGATCTGCCCACTTTGCCGCAAGGAGATCACGCAGCGCATACGCCTCTTCCACAGTGGCTAGATGCCAACATAGAGCTCCGGAGAACACAGCAGCCTTTCCCATCACAAATCCCGTACCTTCCTCTACCCTTGCCTGGGTTTGGGGACAAGGGTTGCCACAGGGAAAGCTTGGATTTGCACTACCTCCTTGCACCTCATATGCCTGTATGTCATCATCAGCTTCTCATAAAGCATGGCTGCTGTTCCCCTTCCTGCCATCGCTGCTGTATCACCTCTACAGGGGTCCTGTACAGAGGCCGAGAGGGAGACATTTTGGGCAGAGAGACACTCATATGGCCCAGGCTGGAGAAGAACTTATTTCCCATTCCTCAAAGCCAGCCTCAGATTTTGTGGAGCTAGCAAGATTCTCCTCCCGCCCCTACAAACAAAAACATACAGCCTTGTATAGAGTGAAAATAATATTTAGAATTGCCAGGGACGAAGCCTGAATGTGGCATCGGGTATAGAGGTCTCCGTGGGAGAGAGGTATCATTTCTTCCTTCCCCCCATAAGGCAGTTGAAGGGATTAAATATCTTTTGACTGTGATGTAGCAGCGGCTGGCGGGTCAAAGGTGCCATGCGGGTGTCCCTTGTTTGCACTAAGAAGTGGCTGGAGGGAGCATCTGCTGATGGCTGCTCTTTTACTGCCACTCTCTCTCACCTTTCCAGCTGGCCTTAAGACTACCAGTGATGCAACAGGCACAAAGGTGACCGCTAATGCGTTCCGCTGTTGTTCAGCCCACTTCTACAGCGATAACATTAATCATGTTCCATCTCCTCCTTTGTTTCTGCCGTTTTCTCCAGCATGGAGTTTGAGAGGAGGGGCCACTGAAACGGTTGAGGCCGTGCCCACCCCACCCTCCAGAGGAGCAGCTCTTCTCCCTGCTTGTCTCTTCATCAGCAAGAAGTTGAAGGCTGAGTGGTAAACAGACAGCCTGGCTGGGTGGAAGATGTAGTTTTGCTACCTGTTCTTAACAGTGCCTCTCAGTTGAGTTGTCAATTATTGACCTTGCAGTGCCAAGTTGACACCTCCCACAGGAGTAGCCAGTAGCCACTGGTCAGGGTTGGCTGCTTTGCTTTCAGAAGAAAGCCAATGGAGCGGGCAGTCAGGGCCTTCTTTGGCTTCTCTTCCCTGTGCCCCCGCCCTCGCCTTGAACAGCACTGAGAGCCTTTTGTATGCTGGCTTCCTGCTCTTCCTCCCCTACGTTCTCCTGAAGCTAAGCTAGACAAAGAAAGCAGGAATGGCTGGAGAAGCAAAGCCCCCGACAGGCTTAGAACAATCTAGTTCTCCAGTTTCTTCATTTTGCACTGCCTTTTGTGCACCCAGTCAAAGAATTCTGGGCCACAGCAGGGCTTGGCTTCAGTGCTTGGAAATAGGACGGCATCACAGTCTGACAAGCGTGTCTCTCCTCATTCTCTGGATGGCATGGCAGGAGAGCCACTTGCCCAGTAGAGACTTGTGGGAATGGCTGTGCAATGACCAGTCTTGTGTGGGCACTGCCTAACAACAACCAAGAGAAGGCAACACTCTGCCCTGCCAGTAGTTTAACCGACAGGCAGTGCAGTTCAGGTCAGCAAAACATTGGAATGGCCCAGTTTAGTTAACTGCATGAACCCTGCAGGTGCAGGTCAAGTCACCTCCCCCCACACACCTAGCTGTGCGTATTTTGCTCCCTCATGGGCAGACATAATTCCTTATTCATGGGGCATCTGAGCCACTCATGCCCCCCTCCAGCCAAAAAATAATCAGTCGATTGCTTCTTGCCTTGACAGCCGTTCTGGCTGGATTTGTTTCCAGACTGGGTTCTAAGCTCTCTTCCTCTGTGATTGGAATGCTGTTGCTGAACCATAGCTAGCACTTTCCCAGCACCCAAAGCATGTGCTGTCTCACAGTGGGTTTTTGTGGTCATATCTATATTACAGACATCAACTAGTTTTAAACCTAGCTTTCTCCCAGCAAGTTTTAGGAGTGCTTAAGGATTCTCTGAGTGATCTTGCAAAACTACAGTTCCCAAGATATCATGTGTGAAGGACAGTTAAACCACATTACAGATCTAGACACTTTCGCTGCATGCTGCTTGAGTTGGCCAAGAGGAACGCAGGACAGATGAGCAAAGTTACAAGGCCCCTGGAAGGTCATCTACCATATGCAGGCAGTTGCTGGGGGTATATTGCCACACTGTGTTATGCATGAATCTGTTTTCCAGTGTTGGTCTCTCCAGTGTAATTGTCTCATGTATCCAGAAGAGAAATAAAAGATCTGAAACCCAAACTTTCTGTTAATGCATACTTCACAACTGCATCTCACCCTTTATCCAAGGAGCTCAGAAGGGCATCCTTAAGTCACATTTGTCCAGCTTCCTCCTCAAAACTGGCCGACTGGCTGCAACTGAGCCGGCTGAAGCTTAATCCAAGTAAGACGGAGGTCCTGTACTTGATCGGGGGGGGGGGGGGGGGGACCAAGATTGAGGATCTGGCTTTCCACTGTGGATGGCGCATCTCTTGTGCCAACCCAGAAGGTAAGGAGTTTGGGTGTGATACTGGATGCAACCCTGTCTATAGAGGCCCAGGTCACAGCTGTTGCATGATCTGCCTTTTATCATCTCTGGCAGGCCAAACAACTAGCACCCTATCTGGCCCCTCGGGACTTAGCTACAATGATCCATGCAACAGTCACTTCCAGGCTAGACTACTGTAACTCACTCTATGCAGGCTTACCCTTGAGGCTAATCCAGAAGCTCCAGCTGGTGCAGAATGTGGCAGCATGATTGCTGTCTGAATCACCTGTACGGGCGAGCAGTCAGCCGATGCTGCACAGTTTGCACTGGCTACCAATTGCGTACCGGATCCGCTTTAAGGTTTTAGTATTGACATTCAAAGCCTTGCACGGCCTGGGACCGGCGTACCTGCAGGACCATCTCTCCCCATATGAGCCCCGGAGGTCGCTACAATCGGTCGGCCAACATCTTCTGACCATCCCTGGCCCAAAGGACGTCTGGCTTGCCTCAACCAGGGCCAGGGCTTTTTCAAGGCCCTGACCTGGTAGAATCAGCTCCCGGTGGAGGTGTGGGCCCTCCAGGATTTGTTATCATTCCAGAGGGCCTATAAGACGAAGCTGTTCCATTGGGCCTATGGCTGAGGCAGACAGGCGTCCTATTATTTAAATGCCCCCCCCTGCACCATACTGATTCTTTGAAACCAATGTAGCCGGGATTTGAACACCTAGGTTGGGACAAGCAAGGCGAATCGATCTGTTAATACCATCTTTGCTGCCCCACCTAATGTGAGCTGTGGCTTAATTGTCTTAATTTTAAACTGTTTAAACTGTTTTAAATTGATTTGATTGTTTTATTGTGTTGGAAGCCGCCCTGAGCCCACTATGGGAAAGGGCGGCCTATAAATCTACAGAAATAAATAAATAAAATAAATAAAACAAGCCACACTCTTTGCCAGACCTCATGAAGGAAAACATTGCTCTTACTGGGCAGCCATCAGAGGAGAGTGCCACATCAGTCTGGCTCCTATCTACTATATCTGCCTGATCTTCTGATTCACATTCCAGGTAAGTTCACTTCACTGCGTAATAAAATTGCTGAGTGATGAGCATAGTTGCAGGCTGACAGAGACATGCAAAGCAAGGCTGACGGATTTGTGGCTTGCCACACATCTATGTAACTCACCTGGCCCCACTCCTAACTCAAGGCCTAGAGGATTAGCTAAGAGTACAATGTCAGCAGCTTTGCATCAATTGTGTGGAGGGTGGGAGTTGCCAGATATCACCCAAAAGCAGAGGTTAGTGCTGTAGGCACACAGAAAGAGGAAAGGAGTTTTCAGACTATATCCAACTTGCTTTGGGGTGTATATTTTCACCCCCGTCAGTGAAAGACAATGGTAGGGGTATAAATAATCTGATCACAATATCTAATAGCAAAATGTCCAGCTCTCCATGTCAACTAAGATTGCCAGCCTGCAGGTGGGGCCTAGAGATCTCTCACTTTTACAATTAATCTCCAGCTGGCAGAGATCAGCTCCTCTGGAGAAAATGGCTGCTTGGAAGGGTGGATTCAGTGGCATTGTACCATGCTGAGGCCCCTCCCTCCCCTTCCCAAACCCTGCCCTTTCCTGGATCCACCCCCAAAGTCTCCAGGTATTTTCCAACATAGACCTGGCAACCCCTAATGGAGATGAATTAAAATTCATAAAAACAGAAAAGGTTGAGGGTACAAAACCATTATAAGGACTGAAGAAGAAAGGCAAACAGAATGGCTTATATAAATTAAGTCTGGGAGCAGTGATTAAGTTAGAAAAAGAAATTATAGGAACTTGGACAACTCAAATGCAATCACTAATTAGGGGAGTCTGCTAGACCCTACAGTAAGTCATACAAATAAAAGTGGGGATTCAAATATTCTTCACTGAGCATCTTAATTCATGTTTCTAGCTCAGATTTAAAATATGCAGTGGTTAGAATGTCAGCCTAGGATTTAGGCAAATCAGACTCAAATGCTGAAATACAATTTTCAGGAGGCAGATGTTGTTTGCTGGTCAGACACTAGTCTTATCCTATATTACCTCACAGAGTTGCCGTGAGGATAATATGGAAGAATGGAGAACCATAAGCAATCTGGAGCTAAACGAAGGAAAGGTTAGGATAAAAATTAAATAGATTTAAAAGATATTGGTAAGTTTATAATAGAAAAGTAGCCAACAATACAGAAGATTTGTACAATGTAAAGTTGTCGAGAGGAACATTGTAAAAATATACCCTGAAGCTGAAGAAGAAATCTTGAAGCAAGGCAGAAGCAAACTGTTTTTCATAACCAGAAGAAGACAATAACTGAGCTCAAGAGCAGTCATGAAGAGAGACTAAAGTCAGGACAAGAGACACCAGACATTAACAACAGTCCAAAGTTGAGGGACATAAAACGTGTGGAAAACAATAAAACAGGCTTTGGTTGTTTTGTTTTGTTTTTTAACGAAGGAAAAGAATGAAACCATTGCACTAACTAGATAATATGTTGTTCAACATCCCGATGTGGTTGGAGTTAACTGAAGGAATGCTAATAATTTATTTATACTTCGAATATAAAACTTGAAAGGAAGGCAAAGGAAGTGTTAAAAGCAGACTAGGAAGCTATTTACAAATAACAGTCATGAAGCTTTATAAAAAAAAATTAAATGTATGCCAAAAAAGCAAATAAGGGAAAAACAAAACAAAAAGGTAAATAGCAGCAGTCAGTAAAATTGTTGTGAATCATTAAATGTAGAAAATGAACAAAAGTCAAAATATGTGATGAGCATTTACAGTGTTGCTGGAGCACACAACATGCCATGCTGTGTTAAATCCCCAAGCAGGGTTGGCTCCAGTATTTGAATGGCCCTGGGCAGAGCCTCCTTCTCATCCTCATTCACCCACGTGTCTCACTACCTATCTGTGGACCCTGCTTGTGTGGCTCACGAACCCTCAGGGATGCCAGCCTTCAGGTGTGACCTGGGGATCCCCTGGCATTGTACTCCACTGAGCTCCCTGTCCTCCCCAGGCTCCACCCCCAAATCTCCAGGAATTTCCCAACATGGACCTGGCAACCCTACCGCATCATCCCCCACCAGTGGCCAGGTGGGCCTGGCATCTCTACTCCAGCTGCCCGTATTCATAGTCACCGGTGTTGCCTGTAGCCCCTTCTTGAATGGCACTGAGCAGTGTGTGCAGCTGGACACAAGGGTGGTAAAAGACTCACAAATGAGCAGGCAGAGAAATGGCATACTGCAGAGGTTGGTTCTCCCTTGATCTAGTGGATGAGGTAGAAAGGCCTTTGTTCAAGATTTTTACATTTCTTAATTGATGAGCATCAGCTGTCAGAGAGTTTACTAGATATTCAACAGCAGAGCAACATGCTTTCTTTTGTCTCTGTGGAAGTTAATTTAAAAATTGCACCCAGACAACAAGCATATTATTTTCAAATACAAGAAATGGAGTATCATTGTAACAGTGTGTGCTCCTGAACTTAATAGATGTCACAAGTTTAATAAACTGAATTTTTAGGGTAATTTTGTTTTTGTGTTTTGTTTTGCAGGAGATAATATAGTCTAGAAAAAGGAAAGTATAGTGTGCTGCCCCTAGCAGAGCTTAGTAGACTGTACATAAACTGTTATGTAACATAGCAGCAGTCAGTAAAATTGTTGTGTATCATTAAGTCCCTATGCAAATAACTGAATTGTGAAGTTTCTGTGTGGACATCCACCTGAAATATCTGTCAATAAAATGTATGGCTCAAGACAATATTGACATAAACAAAACAGGAGCCCTTTTGACATGTTATAGTAGCCCTGTTCACAAATTACAGTGAACCCTTTATTTTTCTTTATACGTGTGTTGAGTAACTCTCATGTTATGTTCAGTGCATGTACAGCTGAATGCAGGATTGAAATCCCACATTTATCCAAGTACTGGTCCCTGGTCTCAACTATAAAGTGAATATCTGTTGGGTGAATGCATGTCCATGCTCTTTCTTACATTCAGATGCATACATGTGCATGCTCACTGTAACATGTGAGCAGAGCTGGAGAATGCATGTACATCCTGAATGGACATGTGTACATTTGTGTGTAAGAATGAGCAAATGTACATTCACTTGACTAACAAAACCAAAGGCCAGTATCTGGATAAAAGTGAGGTTTCAGTCACATGTTGACTATAAGTACATTGAATGTAACAAGAAAATTACTCAATGCACATACAATAGAAACACCAAAGCATCTCCATGTTAGTCTGCTGCAGCAAAGTCAATCCGGAGTTTCGTGGTACTTGAAAAACATTCATATTCATCAGGCAGAAAACTTCAATGGAGTAAAAGCTTGCTTTGTCAGATGCATGAACTGCCCATTTGGCAGATCTGTAAAGGAATGGGCAGAAGACAAGAGTGAAGAGTGGGACTGTTATTGCAAAGCAAGGGCAGAGAGTTGCGATATGAGAGAGAGAGGCATGCTGCACTACAACATAGTGCATATGAAAACGCAATCCACTGAAGAGAATAAAAGATTCAATCAAACCTATTCCCATGATTCACTGGCCAAGCAATTTAAATCCCACAACTTTCCAGCCCAGTTTGGCTCACCCTCTTCCCCTTAAGGAGGCTGTTTGGTCTAAGGCCCACTTTTGCCTCCTAGTAGCCGTATTCCCACCCTTTTTCAGCCTACACAAACAACAGATAAGCCCTCTGTTAACTAGTCATCAATTAAGGATTAAAGTTCAGCCTTGGAGGGGCTTCACTAATCAGTCTGGGTTTTATCTGCTGCCCACAACCCTCAATTCATGCACTGGGGAGCTGCTCTGTTATTTAACAAGGCTAGGAGATCTCCAATGCCAGACACCAAAAGAACTGGGGTCATAAAAGCACGCTGCAGTGCCTAGGAGAAAAGTTAATTCCTTACTCCAAAGGAATCATCTCCAAGAAGTGAAAGACTAGCAGAGAAGAATTCCTGGAACTAGGGTGTGTGTTGGCTTCTGAATATCCTCGGAGCCTGAAAGCACAGTCCAAGCTCACGGACTAAAATGACGCAGCCCCCCACCAGTGTGCGGCTGGACATGCACGCGGTGGAATGCGGCATTTGCTACGAAGGCTACAAAGAAGCTTCCCGTGGGCGGGTCCCCAAACTTCTGTGGTGCCATCACTCCCTCTGCTTGGCCTGTCTGAGAAAGCTGGTCTGCCAGACCCAAGCTTATTCGTTTGTGGTCTGTCCCTTTTGCCGGATGGTGACACTAGTGCCTGAACAAGGGCTGCAGGCCTTGAGGAATGATGAAGCCGTTCTACAAGAGATGGATCCACGCGATCCAGAGGGGATGGATGCAGAAGAGCCAGTGGATGACAAAGATGCATCTGGATCTTCCAGCTGGTCCCTCAGCAACTCTGCCCTATCCTTAGACATGGAGTTTAACTACATGACCAACTCACCCATCTTCACAGTCAGCAGCCTAGTCCCAGCATACCCCATGGGTCTCCGTTCTGGAATGGGGAATTTGGGCAGGTTTCAGCTGCAGGAGGTACCAAACACCTTGCTGGTTGAGTTTCCCAGGAACTCCTCCTCTCAGGTCTCTCGGGCAACTCCGTCATCCGTAGAAAATGTCCGGCTTTGCTTTGCAGTGACCATCATTCTCCTCATCGTCTCGATCTTCTTCTCACTGGTCTTCTTCAAGTAAGACAGACTAGAAACAATGACTGGCTTTAGTTTTTCAGCCAAAGGAAGAAGAGTCGAGAAAGAACTTTTTGGCCTTTTCAGCACTGCAAGGAGGACCTTCCACAGGTCATATTATGCCAAGACCCATGTAGATTAAGGTCTGGCTTGACCGACTATAGGGCCAGAAGGTGGGGCCTGGTGCATTTTGTTTCTAACAAGGATGGGATTGAGGATATACCTGGCAATTGACAAAAATCCTCACAAAAGGAAGATAAGTGGTTATTTTAATTTGTTTTGTGAACTGCAATCTAGCCAATTTTATGTTCAGCAACTGATCAAAGGCTCTTAATCTTTCCATGAGTTTAGAGTCAAACTACGCAGCAGTCGAGGTTTAGCATCATTTGTCTTGCAGCCTGTTCATAAGATGATTATTCAGAAGTGAAGCACTGCTGAGTTCAACAGGACTTGCTTGCTAGTAAAAAACGCTTTTAGGATGGGAGACTTTGCAAAGGAGCTGTGAGGACTTGCAAATTTTTGCATAGTGCAGAGTAACAAAGGGGCAGAGATGTTACTATGTAGCATAAATCTATCAACAAAGGCAGCTTTTGAAAATGAAAAAAATATATAAATTGCAAACATGCTTACACAATTTCAGTGCAGATGTAGTTGGGTCAAATAACTACGTTGGATCCAATTTCAGTGCAGGAGCAAAGGTTCTGAAAGCAGGTGACTCTTAATCAGGTTGGATGGAGGAGGCAACTGGAAGATCAGTGATGCTTTGGGGAAGGGGTAACAGGGCTGGCCTGGTCAGTATTTGGATGGGAGACCACCAAGGAAGTTCAGGGCTGCTATACAGAGGCAGGCAAGGGCAAATCACCTCTGAATGTCTCTTGCCTTGAAAACCCTACTGGGTCACCATAAGTGGGCTGTGACATGATGCCCCACCCCTCTCCCCCCAAAATCACCTTGGCTGTGGCCATGCAACAATTCTGAAGAGTATGCTCCTGAGGCATCACATGGTTTGCTTTCAAGTAGTTATACTAAATCATAGTAGTTGCTGCTGCCATTAAAGCAGTTGGATCTGACTGTAGCTGTGGGAAGATTCAAGGTAAAGAAGCTCCAGGCTTATTCCAAACCCATCAGTTTCACAAAAGTATCCACTGACTTCAGCGGTCTAAGGTTTTTACTGGGGGAGGGGTGGGAGAAGGGAAAAAAATAAATTCTGTATATAGGATAATGCAAATGGTTTGCTTCAAGAAGCTTGTTTGTGTCATTTACATGTGAAATACTGTTTTGTAAATTCCTGTACAGCACGTATGTCACTTTAGATGCTAAATAGAGACATTTGGAAAATGATTTGATTTTCTATAATTTATTCTCCATCTGCTGGTCAGATTTCTAGACTAAATTTAGTCACTTCATTTATACCCCTGCCTTTCTTCCCAGGGGGGAACCAAATAGGTAACAGTTTACTTTCACAACAACCCTATGAAATAGGGTAGGCTGTGTCTGTGACTGGCCTAAGGTCACCCAGCAAGCTCCCATTGCAAAACTGGGATTCCAGCTGGCTCTCCTAGATCCTAGTCCAAGCCTGTAACCACTACACCATGCTGGCTCTCCAAATACATATAGATGCAGTCTTCCCATCTCACCCCAAGTTGCCAATCTAGAAGAAAACATATGAAGAAAGTGCCCTGTTGGATACACAGCTTTCTAGCAGGTATATTCACATACAGTTAAGCCACTGGTCAGTCATCCTTCCTTCCACGGGGAAAACAAACTGCTGAGGACCAATGTCTGGGATCAAAGTCGGAGGCAGAAGTCCTATCATGAGGAAGGGGGCGGTAATTATAGGGCAGCTTTTGAAGCTCAGTGCTGTGATTCTGCCTAAGAGGGTAAAAAATGCAAGCTACTTAAGCAATTAAGAAGGGTGTTTTTCCAGGTATATTAACAGGTAAGCCTGTACCCCTTAGAAATTACTTTGGTTCAGCAGCTCAAGCAGAGGAGTCAGCAACAGCTTCCACAAAGTGGCCAGCCTTTTCAGTGAATCAAAGCAAAAAACAGCAACTTCACTGATTTTATGCTATGTTGAGGCCCCTACTGGACCCTCACCTGCAATCCCATAAATTACTACTGCCTGCGCCACAGCATGGTCACCTATGTACTAATCTGCAGGGGGCAAAGGGCATGGTTACTTAGTGGGGAAAGGCACACGTGTATTTTGTACATACACAGAAGGCACTCTAGTATTTCACATGTTCAATATTGAAGCCAAAGTTTCTGGGGTGAACATTAGTTCCAGCCAAGCTTTGATTATTGTACTGGTTTAGAATACAAGCCTGTTCAGAGATCATGAAAAGTTGCAGCCTGGATATGCGCAATGAATGAGCAAGTAATTAACTTTGGTTTAGCAAACAAATTCAGGGAGAGTTGCAAGTGAACAAGTATAGCATAAGGGCCATGACTGGAAGCAGCAAAAAGGGAAATCCTGAGTCTCAGATTCACAGTCAGTCTGCATTTGCAAAATGTGGAATAACACCTACTCACCATTAAGGGCTCTTATGAGGACCGCTGAAGCAAATGTTTAAACAAACAAACCCACTCTGATTTTAAAAAGAACAGATGATTCAGAAGTTTAAATTGCACTTTTATTGTTTGAGTGAGATCACATTTTGATTCTGCCTAGGTCTGAACAAGAGGAGAGCCATGGCACTGTTAAGTTTCATTTCCAAACTGCTCCATACCATGCTTACCCATGACATCAAGAAGGCAGCACAGAGCATCTGTGACAGTGACAAGTATTGAGATAACACGGGTCTGGCTCGTTTTAAGACACATGAATTTAAAAGCTTTCCTATCCTTCAAAGTGCTCTGTTTCCCAATACTGAGTGGGTTCCCCCCCTCACTCCAAGTCTAAAGCTAAATATTATTGGGGGGGGGGAGTGGGGGAGAGAGAGAGAAAAGCAGCAACCACATCTTGAAACAAAATATCAGAGTTAGTATGCCAGGCTGAATAACAAATTTAAAATACCAATTCTTCCCTGAATATAGCATGCTGACTCCCCTCATCTGGCAACAAAACACCATTATGTACCATCATAATGCATACATCATGGTTGTCCTACTGATGCAACTTCCAAAAAGTTCCATGTGGCCACAGGTGAGTTATGTGCATGATCACATAATTGGACAATTGGAACTGGAGAAAATCCACTTTGTGTTATCATGAGCCTCTGAAACAATCCTGCAAAGTGAGCATCCCAAACTCTTGTTGGACTGCCTGGATACAAAGAGGCAAAAATAATACCCAACATACTCCAAAAAGGTACATGTGTAACAGTCCATTCTGAATACTGCTCTGTGACTCAAGGACAAGATAAACAGGTGGCTCCATATGTCAGGTAAACATTCAACAATCTGCCCCAGATTTGTATTAGGAAGGTTCACCCGGGGGTGGGGGGGGGTGTCTCACGGATACAAGGAGGGCCCTGAAATCTCTTCTTGAAACAGACTGTTTTAAACTGGAGGTCAAAATGACTTTGTGTTTTGCAAAACAACTCGAAGGCGAAAGGCTAGCCAGGACTAGTTTAACATTTCATCAGGTTTGCTGGTAAACCACAGATGCTCTTTCCCCTCAACACACACCCTCAGGTTACTGGGATAGGCTATCGGAACAGGATTAAAGGTCAGCAGAAATATGCCCAAGGCCACTACCTCTCATCCAGGAAAATAATAGTAGGATCACCCATGCATGCTGCCTCTCACCTTTCAGAGGCCTCTAGCAATTTAGACTCTGAGCAGTGAGTGGGCACTTAAGGAACTGCCAATGCCAAAGAGCTGGACTCTCTTGCAACTCTAGACAGAAAGCAGAACAAAATGCTAACTAAATTCCCCACCGCTACCCCCCTCTATGTGCAAGCAAGGCATCACAGGAAACTGCCCCATGATCCTAATCGACCTACACCTGCCTGCAACCAAAGTATGCAGAGACAAGGGTTTGGAATTACAGAATTTTTGCAAAAAGCATCCAAGGTCTAGGGTGTTGGAGGGGAACACATGAACACCTCTGAGTCTTTCACATGGAGAGGGAATCCTTCAGCAGAGAGGGCACATTCCCAGCCCCTCCTCCATCTCCTTATTTGCATAAATAGGATTAGCAGGACAGGTGTGTACATGCAAGAGAGACGCTGGCTTCTTGAATTAGTCCAGGCTCACAGAAGTAAGGGCACACAGATAGAGTCTTCAATCCCACACCGTGCAAGTAATGGTCAGCAACTTGCAAAGGCTGCCCTGCCCCAAACAAGCAATCCAGGGATCTCCACTTCAACAGTTCTATCCATTTCAGGCCATGGCTGCTCATTCATTTTGCACCTGCACAAAGTTTCGTCATGTTGTTTGTCCAGTTGCTCACCCAAGCCAATTCAGGTCATCATCATCATCATCCTCCTCTCCAAAGAGGGGTGTTGGAGGAGGCCGGCCCTTCATGCTCTGAAAGCCCCCAAGAGATAACAGTTAGAAGAAGACTGCAGATTTATACCCCGCCCTTCTCTCTGAATCAGAGCAGCTTACAATCTCCTATATCTCCCCCCGCCCCCACAACAGACACCCTGTAGGTGGGGCTGAGAGGGCTCTCACAGCAGCTGCCCTTTCAAAGACAACTCCTGATATAGCTAAGGCTAACTCAAGGCCATTCCAGCAGCTGTAAGTGGAGGAATGGGGAATCAAACCTGGTTCTCCCAGATAACGAGTCCACACACTTAACCACTACACCAAACAGGTCAATGCTGCTGAACACAGAAGCAGAGAGTTACAGACAAGGCTGTATAGTTCTTGTGCTACAAAAAGTTACGTTCTGGGATGTTAAACTGCTATATATCATCACCACCACTATGACTTGCATCAGTCACAAATGCAACAAGGCCAAGCCATCTTCAGACAGTTTTGACACATTCCTCAAGTATGTTGAAAACTTTAAGAAGGACAGGGCTTTTTTGTAGCAGGAACTCATTTGCATATTAGGCCACACCCTCCTGATGTAGCCAACCCTCCTGGAGCTTACAGTATGGCCTGTACTAAGAGCCCTGTAAGCTCTTGGAGGATTGGCTACATCAGGGATGTGTGGCCTGATATGCAAAGGAGTTCCTGCTACAGAAAAAGCCCTGAAAAAGGACATCTTGTAAGATCAGCTAGATGCAGGCTGAGCATGCTCATTGCCCTTGGATAGTTGAGAGTTAAAGGAAGAAAAAAAGGAGGAGGGGAGAGGCTAGCCTGCTCAACCCCCTTAAGAGCTCCTTGGGCCAGAGTATCTGGGTCAGGGAAAGTGCCCTATGACCGCAGTTTGACTTCACAATAAATTAGCTGACATGCCTATAAATATGACAACCAAATGGCAAGATAAAGGAATAGTTTCTGCCCGCTGGGGATGTCTCTTAGGTACAGAGACAACTACTGGTATGTATGCATATACACATATATTGAAAAAGCAGTAACCCTCTCCCCCCGACCAGCCTGATGAGAATTGAGCACGTTCCATAGCCATCAGGAGGCATGGAGGATTGTGTATCAGTGGAGAATGAAGGGATTACAATATTGGCCTGCTCAAACCTCTACAAGGTTATAGTAGCCTGATGGGAGAGATTAGCATTGGTGGAAAGTTTCTCACCTGTTTATTACTTGTCTATGCTTCGGCTACCCACAGACAAGACAGGGAAGAGAAACCTATCCTCCTCCATCCATCATGCTCAGACCCAGAAAAGATTTCACCAGACACTGCCCAAGTTCATTTCCCAATTACAAGAGCTAGAAGTTTTTAAACAACCCACATATCTGCAACAGCAAAAAGATAGGCAACTTATCTGCAGCCAAGGCCCACTCTTCTGATTTTACACAGAGGAAACCCAAAGAAATGCCCCAAAACATTAAGCATGGATCTGCCAATCTAAAGGCCAGGGGGTTCATGTCCACAGCATGCTGGAAAGCACCAAGCCCAGAATCCACTAGGAGTGAGCCCTCCCCTCTCCTTACCAATTCTTCATCCTCATCCTCTTCCAGTGGCCCTCCTGATACTTGAGGCTTTCGAGTTACAGCATCAAACATATTGCTCTGCTCTTCATGGAGGCTGAGAAAAGCAAGAAAAGGAGTAAAGTGGAATTATCTGACTTCAGAATGGGAGGGGCATGGATAGATGCAGTATATAAAAGCATCCGTGTACAACACAGCCACAATCCCACTCACTCCCCACCTCTTAACATTTTGGCCCTGGTTTGTATACCCCGTTTGTAAGAGATCGCTAAAAGGTAGATGGTTTTCAGCGGTGCTTGGGAGCCAAACCACAAGCAGGAAGTTCAGAGCCAAACTATACAGCTTCTGTAGTCATTTACTTGCTGCCTTAGGAGAGTTCATCAGGGAAGAAGACAGGAAGGGGTCCACAGCTTAGCTGGCACTGCTGCTGAAAGGCACATGGGCTGTAAAGCAGGGATGGGCAGAGAGCAGGGAGGGACCCACTGGTGCCTGCCTGATAAACTGGAGTTCCTGCAAAGACTGCTGAACTAGGTGGACCTTGGCTTAACTCAGCATGACCTTCACCATGAAAAGATCTTGAGTATTCACTCCTGCTTGCTAAGGGAAGGGGCCATGGCTCATTGGCAGAGCATCAGCTTAACATGCAGAAGATCCCAGGATCAATCCCTAGAATCTCCAGTTAAGGATCAGATAGTAAGTCATGACTTCTGCCTGAGACCCTGGAGAGTTGCTGCCAGTCTGAGTAGACATTAATGACTCTGATGGACCAAGAATCTGATTCAGTATAAGGCAGCTTCATGTGTTCCGTGTGTATTCCAATTTTTAAAAGTCTGCTGAACTGTGAGGATTTTAAGAAGGAAAAAAAAGGCAGATCAATCAAGACTGCAGACAGCCAACACTGTCCTACAGCATTGCCAGCAAATGGGGAGGAGGTGAAACAGATGTAACTCAAGGCAGGCATGAGCACATACACACTTCCTGAGACTGACCCAGAATCTACTTTAGAAGGGCTGGGTGGTGCCACTTCTTGCCGTGTTTCTGCTGAGCCACACTTTTCAGCTCCAGTGACGATTTCAGAATCCTGGTGTGGAACATCCAGACAACTCTCTCCTCTATTGGCGGCCAGTGTGGGTTCTTCCCCCTTGTGCTCTGTCTCATTCACTGCTGGCTTAGAAGGTTCTGGCGTTCCTGCTGCAGTGAGTGCTGAGTCTCCTGTGCCACTTTCATTCTCAGCACTTGCCTCCACCTGTTCAGAGCAACTGGAGTGTATGTCTTCCTCGTTGGCCAGGAGCTCTGGGACTTCCAGCTTTGCATTAGGCTTTGTGGTCTGATTAAAGGCTGAGGGTATTTGTCCTCTCTGTGATTCTAAGGTCTGAGCCTCAGATACAGCAGTAGCCAGGTTGCCCAGGGCTTCTTCAGGAGGGGCAGAAGGAAGATGAGCCGATGCCTCCTCTGGAGGGTCAGGGGGAAGTGAAGGCACTGAGAATGGTGGTTTGTGTGAAGAAGAGCTTCTGGGCTCCTTATCTGGACCCTCAGGGCTTGCCGTTTTCTTTTCTGCAGGGGCTGGTGCATCTTCTTCACTGCTGCTCTCTCCCCTCTCCTCATGCCTCTCCAGCAGCTGCAGTGTGACTGTCTGAAAGCAAACAGAAGGAGAAAAGAGTTACTTGTCACAGAGGCACCACTCATTGTCATCCCAAATCTACAGTCTTCTCTTTTCCATCCTTTAGCAGGATTCTTCTGTACTCCAGGATCAATCAACATAAATACATGTGTATATATTTGTATCCCCTAATGTATTGGGACTTCTGTGCAGATTGGGCAGGCTGCAAATTACCCAAATAATGTCAGGGCAATCAACATACAATACAGAAACAGATGGGTGATCGATGATCTTGGCTTTGCTTTAAAAGAAGCAAGTTTCTAGTCCTAGTGACTGTAAAATAAGCTTGAAAGTTTTTAAGCATCACTTGGTAAAAATCTCAGGAGTGACTGAGTAAAATTTGCACTGGTCGCATAGCACAGCTTCAGCAGAATCAGACAAAGGCTACATAGCTCAAGGAAAGCAGAAGTACTAATGCTGGAATCAATTCCTAACAGTAGCCGATACATGGTGGGCAATTAAGACCACCAGAAAGCATCCTAGGGCCATCCCTGCCAAGGCAATCCCAGCCCCAAAAGAGTGGTGGGTCCCAGCCAGAGGCACATGAAAGGTGAGCTCACTGCAGCAAGGGACCCAACCCTCAGGCCCATCCTTACCTTACTTGGTCTTTGTAGCAAGGGACTAAATGGGACAGGACTATCCTGCCCAGTCTCATAAGAGCATAAAAGAAGGAATGTGGGATCAGGCCAACGGCCCAGCCAGTCCAACACTGTCACACAGTGGCCAAAACTCAGGTGTCATCAGAAGGGCAAGAACTGCAGAAGCGCTTCCATTGTTGCGCCCCAAACTTCAAGAAAACAGAGCATCACTGCCCCAAACATAGTATTCCATTTGTATGCTGTGGCAATAGCCACTAATGTCCCTCTGTTCCATAAGTTTATCTAATTTCCTCTTGAAGTTGCCTGTGCTTGCAGCTGCTACCAGTTCCTGTGGCAGTGAGTTCCATGTTTTAATTACTCACTCAGAAAGGGATGGGCCCTTCCAGCCTCACTTCACCTAGCTGCTCAGGGCTGGCTAGGCAGGCACCTCCCTTTTGAGAAGCAAGGCCCATTTCCAGGGCCATTTCTTCCCCCAATCTGCTCTCATATGCTATGATTACATGGCAGCACAGAGAAAGTATAGCACTGAACTGCATGCAGAATGCAGCTTCCAAATTGTCTCAGGTTTTAAAATGAAAAAGCAAGTTCCTAGCCTCCGTGGCTGCAAATGCTTTAAAAGTGTGTGGACCATGGTTTTGCCGAAATCTCATGTCAATTTGGTGAGTCAGGAATAAACAGGGCTTCTATGTTCTTGCCCCTCTTGTAACCAGCAACACCAGAATTATGTAATACAACTCAACAACTGTATGTTATAGAATTTGTGCCACAGAATTTGGCTGCTCTTGGTACAGAATTTTACGTATCAGCTCTACCTTGATGGTGTTCATGACGATGCCTAGGACTTCTCTGCCAGTATAGGACTCCTCGAGCTCAAACTGACCCCGCAGAGACTGAAACACTCGATTCATGATCTTCTTTACCTAGAGAAAGACATGCCAGGAAATCAAAAGGCTAAGAAAAAGGTTCATTCTCTGCTAAGAGGCCATGAAGTATGTATTCAACAAAAACTTCATTTTTATAGGTGTGTCATCAAGAAAAAGAAGTACTACATCTGCATATGCGTTCCAAGTGTGTAAATTAATAAAACCTTTGTATTAACATTTTAATTGGATCACCTAATATTCATGATTGTCTTTGGTACATGCACGGCAGGGCAGGAGAAGAATGTTAGGAAGGGAGCAGAAAACTTGGGATAAAAGATGCCCCACTGAGACATAAGAAGGGACCATCAAGATGGTGCTTCTGAATTCAGAACAGCAAAAGTTTCTTAAAGGACAGCAGCACCTTTTCTGGCTAGAACAGGTAGTTCCACAGCTGTGCCCATTGTGGCAACAACATGATTGGGATAATGTTGCAAGGCTCCTCTTCTCTGAATCAGAAAGAGCACAGCAGTGTTATTATAGCATCTTCTACCACCATTTTCTGAACTTGTGGTATTGCTGCAATACTCTTTCTAGGAGGAGCTACTACCTGCCAGTCACCCAGGAGAGAAATTCCTATGCACTTCCAGTTCATGAGGTCCTCCACAGTTCTACAAAACCAGCACCTCCCACTGCACATACTCTCTGGATTCCATTCAGAACAATGCTGAACAAGGGGGGGAAACACACCTCTTCAGTGGAGTCTACAGATGAAGGCCTTCTATGATGCTTTTCAAGTTCCTGGATCTGTTCCTCATAGTGAGCCTTGAGAACGGCTACTTGGGACTGTAAGGCTAAGTACTGGAGGGGGGGGGGGAGAAGAGAAAGAATTAGGTTATACAAAAACACCAGTGTCATGCAGTGGTGGGCTTGAGGCGGAGTTCAAATGTTTGAGCTGGGTTCAAATGTTTGCTCAGCCAGAAATTTTGTGCAAGGGACTTTCTATCTTTTTAAAAATTTTAGCCTTGCTTGCCTCACAGGGTTGGATAAATCCACATAGGTGCCCTGAGCTCCTTGAAGGCAAGATGGGACAGGGTGATTTTAAGATGATCGTTTCCATTTAGGCTAGTGCCAGGAAAATGACAGAAACATGATGGTCTGGTGGAGTAGTTTTCATTTCACTATTGCCATCCCAGGACCAAAGCTTTGTGCACAGGTTTTTGGACACCTCCCCCCAAAAGGGATAATTTTGTCATGTTCTTTGGAAACCCCATTTAAATGCAGATACATCCAGGCCTGTCCCCAGTGAGTGTGAGGCAGGCAAAACAGCCAAGAGACTTGGCTTGGGGGATGGGAAGAGTTCTCCTCACCTTATTTTTCACAGGCTCAAGCTGTTCCAACTGCTCTTGCAATGAAGAGAGCTTCTCATCCTCTGAACTCTTTGTGGTTTTCAGCTGCAATAACTGGAAGTAAAGCAAGTTTGACATGTAAGCCACAGCAGCTGAGTATACTCTCATTTGCAAGTCTGCGCCCCTTTTAAAGGGTTAGAGACTTTGTATTCTGCAGGAGATTCCCCAAATACAATACAGGAGTCACACTAGTACTATCTACAATATGACCTTTTCTTTCAAAACAGATTGGACCTCTGCTCACTTGTACTTTGAGAATACAAGGTACAGACTCTGCATTTCTCCAGTCAACTAAGGGCATATGTTTGTGTGTGCTTGCATCAGCAGGTATCCTAAGAAAACGTGGAAGGCGGGATTTGGACACTGGTGGAATGAGGACCTATGGAAAGAAGCAGGGTGCCAAAGAAAGGGATGAAGTGCTGGTCAAAGAAACCTGGGGAGACTGATGATCCTGAAAGCTGCTGACGTGGGAACTGTGGGGGAGGGATGGTGGCTCAACGGTAGAGCATCTGCTTGGGAAGCAGAAGGTCCCAGGTTCAATCCCTGGCATCTCCAAAAAAGGGTCCAGGCAAATAGGTGTGAAAAGCCTCAGCTTGAGACCCTGGAGAGCCGCTGCCAGTCTGAGAAGACAATACTGACTTTGATGGACCAAAGGTCTGATTCAGTATAAGGCAGCTTCATATGTTCATATGTGACACACCTTCATTAAGCTGCGGAGGAGGAAGGTATGCACGTGAGCACACGAACACACAAAACAGGCCACTTACTTTCTCTTCCAGCTGGGACACTTTCTGCTGCTGGGCATCTCTCTGCTCACATACTTCCTGATACTGGCGGGCATGTTGTTCTTTGGCAGTGCTCATCATACGCTCACATTTGGCTTCCCACTGGGATTCCAGCTCCGCCTGCATAAGAGAAAGCTGCCCCCACCAAACACTCTTGTTAGACCTTCATATGACAATTTTCCTGTATCTTCTTTTCACCGCTGCTGCCCACTGGCTTTGGACATTGCTCTTGTGAAGGTGTATCCCCAAGCAATTCAAGGGTAGGGGCATCACCTGAGCCCAATGTTAAAAAGAAAAACTAGATGAGGTGGGAAGAATAATGGTCCCCATTGCTGTGGGACCTAGACTTCCAAAGTAAAACTGTTGCAAAGAGAGGATGAAAGACTAACTGGTTTGCTGCCACCAGGCTGATGACTACTTTCCCCTCCTGCTTCTCTGGCAAAAGTCAAGGAGGTGATTCTCTGTTGTCTATGTCCTCTCACCTGCTCAGAAGCTGCTTGGTCAGTCGATGTCCGGGCCTTTTTCAGCAGCTGCCGGAGTTTATCCAGCTCCTCCTGGTAGGATCTGCGAATCTCATCCATCTCTTCTTCAGCCTGTTCTCTCTCCAAGAGGGACTTCTTCTTCCTCTCAGCCAGGTTCTGAAATTGGGGGTGGGAAGTTACAGGTTGGACGGCAAGACTAGATTCACATACAGTGATATGCCATCTGCTTTGTACAAAGAGGATGCCAAGGTTTCATCCTTGGCACCTCCACTTATCTCAGGCAGCCAATGCTGGGCAAGATCTTTCTTAGCCTAACAATTAGAAGAGCCACTGCCAGTCAGAACATAATACTGAGCTGAACAGACCTATGGGCTTGACTTTGAAAAGGAAGTTTCATGCAGCTGACCAAGGAGCTAGACCAGTACTATAGACCGCATGTAAATGTGCCACCACATAAAAAATCCCTGCCAACCAACAATTAGCACACAAGTTTAACCAACCCTTTCCCTGTTGTGGTAGTTTTCCACCTGCAAAAAGGTACTTCGTTTTTAAATAAAGGGGAGCATTCAAAAGCAGAATGTCTTAGCAGCAATCTGACATTTGGAAACGGAAAGGAAAGGTCCCCTGTTGCAAGCACCAGTTGTTTCCAACTCTGGGGTGACGTTGCTTTCACAACGTTTTCACTGCAGACTTTTTACAGGGTGGTTTGCCATTGCCTTCCCCAGTCATCTTCACTTTCCCCCCAGCAAGCTGGGTACTCATTTTACCAACCTCGGAAGGATGGAAGGCTGAGTCAACCTCAAGCTGGCTACCTAAAAACCCAGTTTCTTCTGGGGATCAAACTCAGGTTGTGAGCAGAGCTTAGGACTGCAGTACTGCAGCTTTAACACTCTGCACCATGGGGCTCTTCTGACATTTGGAGCCACAGCCAAAGAAGTCACTTATCACTTCTGTTAACATGTTTATTTTATGTTATAAATGATGCCATTTTATTGTACTGTTTGCATTGCTTTTTTCCTTGCAATGTAAAACAGCTGAAAAGAAAATCACACATTTTCTAAAATCAGTTAAGTAGTGGAGTTCTCTCTACCACTTAATTCTGAAATACATGCACCAGGCCTCAGAGCCCTTTCCCTCAGGTCAGGGGATACAACATCAGAGAAGACTGCAGATTTATACCCTACCCTTCTATCTGCATCAGAGCAGTTTACATTCTCCTTTATCTTCTTCCCCCACAACAGACACCTTGTGAGGTAGGTGGGGCTGAGAGAGCTCTCACAGAAGCTGCCCTTTCAAGGACAACTCTTGCAAAAGCCATGGTTGACTCAAGGCCATTCCAGCAGCTGCAAGTGGAGAAGTGGGGAATCAAACCCAGTTCTGCCAGATAAGAGTCTGGACATTTAACCACTACACCAAACTGGCTCATAAAAATAGTGACCTTCTCTGCTGCCTGTTCACAGTATTCCTTGCAGGCTGGCCAGCATGCTGCATGTGAAAAGGCAAATAATCACTACTCAGATTATGCACCTTCCACTGCTCCCTACCTTTTCCAGATTCTCTTTTTCCACACGGAGGTCAGAAAGCTCTTCTTCCAGGGCTGCCAGCTTGGCATCCAGCTGCCTACGGCTTTGCTTCTCAACTTGGAATTTGCTTCGGGCATCCTCAGATGATTGCTGAAGCTCTGCAGAGGGCAGAACATAAGAGTTGGTATCAAAATGCACCCCACCCCACAATGTAGCTGTATGTTCATTCAAATAACCCATTTACAGTATGCAGTAATTCAGGAACTCTGCTTGGTTAGAATGTACACAAGTGCCTTAAGTCCCAGGGCCGAGCATGCTAATTTCTCAGCATTTATACAAGCACTTGGTTGATCTTTCAAAGGGTTTCACATATATTTTCTTGTGCTCCTGTGGCAGACCAGTATTAGCACTGTAGATGGCATGGCTGAAACCAAGGCAGAATGTTCAGCCTAAAGTCACGTAGTGAATTTGTGTCAGTGGTCAAATCTAAACCAGAGCTACAAGGCCATCGTGTTTCACCAGTTCTCTACCACAAAATGCCAGATTCTGAAACCCAAATTATTTTAGCAATTCTGAAGAGATAAATTTTTTTGCACCTGACAGAAGTGCTAATACTATGAGGTTTTATGCAAGCATCTCTCTCAGATAGTTGGTATAAAGACCGGGTATGCTTATTCTCCTATTAATTGTTATATTGGTTAACTATTCTGTATTACTCTAGTTGGTATAAAGACCTGGTATGTTTATTCTATTATTTGTTGTACTGGTTACCTATTCTTTATTACTCTGTAAATACTGATAATATGTTATATAATATGTATTGCTCATGCTACTTAAAATAATTTTTTTTAAACCTACAAAAAAAAAGTGAATTCTTTGATTGCTCATGCAGGCCAAAGAAAGGGACCTTCCGCAAATATTGAGAAGCAGTCTTTCTTATTTCATTGACTGAGAAAAAATTCTGACTCACTTTTCCGCAAACGATGTTCTCCAAGCAATGAACGTAAAAAAGAACAAATGACAGTAAGACAGTACAATCAGTTCATCTGAACAACTATGCAAAGAGATAAAAACTCACCCTCAGCTAATGGATACCTGGTAAGCTAATCAATATGGCCTGGATGAATAAATGACTCTCTTACGGCTTTCCTAACACCACCAAGGTCTCTCTCTGTCTTTTTTTTTTCTGCCATCAAGTCACTGCTGATTCCTGGTGACCCCACGGGGTTTTCAAGGCAAGAGATGTTCAGAAGTGCTTTGCCATTTGCCTCTATCCACATCATGAGGTCTTAGCTCTCAATAAAAACAACAGGAAGTTGGTTCCAAAGACTGTGGAACACCACCAAGGGTGCTTTTTTTGTAGCAGGAACTCATTGCATATTAGGCTACACCCCTCTGATGTAGCCAATCCTCCAAGAGCTTACAAGGCTCTTAATACAGGGCCTACTGTAAGTTGCAGGAGGACTGGCTACATCAGGGGTGTGTGGTCTAATATGCAAAGGAGTTCCTACTACAAAAAAAGCCCTGAGTGCTTTCACTCACACTGAACAATGGACTTTCAATCCATTTTCAATTCACGTTACAACTGGATTTCACTGTGTGAAACAGCAAAATCTGCTTGGAAATGATTATTTAAAGTGCATTATTAAATATGTGTGAAAATGTTCCAGAAGAGCCCATATGGCAGTGGCAACCAACCAAAATGGAGCCAATCATTAAGAGGCACTACCCAAAGATAATCAGCAGCAGATCTCAATCAGCATTACAGTTGACACAGCAAAAGGCAGTCTGTCAAGTTTGGCCCTCTCCTAAGTTTCTCTTACCAGCCAGCTGGGCCTGCAGCTGGTTGAGCTGTGTACCATGTCTCTCCGCCTCTTTCAGGGCAGTGTTCAACTGGGAGCGCAAATCCATCTCCTTCTTCTGGTGATCAGTTAGCTCCAGCTGAAGTCGGGAGATTTGTGCTGTGGCTGCTGCCAGTTCCTCAGCAACCTTGACCTGCCAAGTGAGAAAGCAATATCAAAGGAAAAAACTCAGGAAGGCTCCTCCAAAAAGATTCAAGAAGCAGTTTACTCAGGGGGCAGCTTCTGCAAGCAACCCAGCTGCTGGGCTAAGTTTCCATTAAGTAAACTTCAGACCAGTTCTGCTGGTGCTGACAGACCCCTGGCAAGTCTAAATGTAGGAGAGTACTCTGGGCTGGCATGGGATGCATGTAAAATTAGGGCTGTGCTGTAATCAGTAATCAGGAACACACTGAATGGAGAGCTGCCTGGGCTACATGTGAATGCAAAAGGTCCCAAATAGGCAGAATCAAGGGCTATTCTAGGTAAGAATTTTGTTTCTGGCAGCAATTTGCCAGATGACTTCATGAAGGCCACATGCAGGGCATGAACACAAAAACCTTGTTTCTACACAGCACCAAGTATTCACAAGCAGACTGCCTTTGAACATGGAGGCTACATATTATCACAGTTATAAGACATCAACAGACAGTTCATTTGCCTTGCCCTTTCTTAAAGCCATCTAATTGATTTACAACCTTTATACCCTACCTTCTCCCCCTAATGGGGACCCAATGCAACTTACATCATTCTATTTTATTCTCACAACAACCCTGTAAGGTGGGTTAAATAGAGCACATATAACTTGCCCAAGGTTACCCAGCAAGTTTCCATGGCAGAATGGCGATCCAAAAACAGGTTTCCCAGATCCCCTGTGTGTGTACTGCTGTTGTAAGATGCTCAGAGGCAATTTGCATACTACAAAAAGGCTGCTAACAGCTCTAGAATTCCTTACAGACTCAAAGTCAGCATCTTTCATAAGCACTGTGGGCACCACATGCCAAGAACAAAGCCAGCTAGGGATCTTTGTGTGAGAGTTAAAGAGGACCAGATCTCAGCAAGATAGTCAGCCTGTGTCTTGACTGTACCATTTCAGTCTACAGGTTTAAATGGAGTAAACGAATTCAGTCTACAGGATTAAATGCTTGCTCATGATGCAGGGGGTGGTTTTGCAGAAATCCCACAACAATGATTTGTTGCTAAGTGATACTCAGGCTCTTGCGTAGTGGGCAGTGTGCCAATCTGGGAGACCCAGGTTTGAGTCCCCACTCTGCCATAGAAACTCAGTGGGTGATTTTGAGCCTATCACACACACTCAGCCTATCCTACCTCACAGGGAGACGGAGAGAAATGCAACAAGGCATTCTGCCCCCACCCCCCGAGGAGAAAAGTGGGGTATAAAAGTAAATAAATAAATACTGCCAGGACTTTTTTTGTAGAAAAAAACCAGCAGTACCTCATTTGCATATTAGGGCCATACCCCCTGATGTCACCATTGTATCGTACAGGACTTTTGTTGGTCTTAAAGGTGCTACTGGCCTCAAACTTTGTTCCGCTGCTTCAGACCGACATGGCTATCCACCTAAATCTTTTTAATGTACATTTTGAACTTCTTTTTTCTTTGCAAAATTACTGGATCCTAAATGGTCTCCAAATATAATATAGCAGCATGACCTGCAAGCCTGGGCTCTCAACAGGAAAAATCAAGAGTGCAGAATTCAGGCTTTCCCCTTACCACCAATTATGATATTGTCTCTGCAGCAGGCAAGACTTGGATGGGAAAGTTTTGCTCCTGAAGTGTGTCTGTGTGTCCCAAATTGTTAGTGGTCTTGGGCTAGTCTAAATGTAGGTCAATTCTCCCTACTCTGCACCAGTATCTGGGGTGTGCCAACAGCGGAGAAAGCCTTGGTTCCTTTGGGTTGGAAAACATACATTTGGGGGGAAACTGCCTCACCTGGTCCCAGCCTTGTTCCAAAGGCAGCATGTGCTAACAGGAGGAAAAAAGCAGCAACAGTAAAGGAAAGTTAACGCCACTGATATAAAAGCAGAAGAGAGCTGTCAGCAGAGGAAAAGGTTAGCAGAGCTCTGGGGATGAGTGGCACACTGTGTTTGGCACATGAAATACCAGATGCAGGAGATGAACATCTGTAGCTCTAGCATCGCTTTAAGGATAGTGCATATTTAACATCCTAATTGTAGATTTAGCTATGTCCCAGTTTCTTTTAGCCACTCATTTGTTCTCACAACAAGGGGGCTGAAGTGTAATTTAAAAGGTTCTGCTTCCCCCTTATATTTCAGTGGACCTACACAGGCAAATCAGGGTCGTGATCTAGAATAGTAAACCCAGTTTGAGGGGGCTCCAAACTGTTAATGATCTTGGGCTGCTGTTGCCTCTTGGGAGGGAGCCTTGTTCACTGTCCGGACTTCTTGACCAACACTCCTGCAGAGTTTACCTTCTCCTGCTCAGCATGCAAGACCCTTGCCTGCGTATGCTCGTTGCTCATCTGCAGTGAGGTGTTCCTCTGCTCCATAAGGAGGTTGCTCTGTTCAACGTACCTAGGAAGAGAAGATGCAGCATATGGCTTTATAAATCCTGATGGCAGGATTGGTCTAACAGAGGTGTCAAACTCATTTGTTACAAGGATCAGATCTGACATAAATGTCACTTCGTTGAACTGGGCCATATGTGCCATGAAATGTAATGCCAGGTACCAGAGATATGAACTTTATAAAGGACACACACACAAAAAGATATGCTTGAAGAGTGACACTCTTACAGTATTTCGTTATGGTATCTCCCTGTTGCCAGCCCTTCTACATCCACTGCCTATTATGCATTAGCACTGGACAGGGCTTTTTTGGTAGAAAAAGCCCAGCAGGAACTCATTTGCATATTAGGCCACACCCCTGGTGTAACTTTTGTTCCACATAGGGCTTTTTAATAGGAAAAGCCCAGAAGGAATTCATTTGCATATTAGGCCACACCCCCTGACACCAAGCCAGCCGAAACTGCATTCCTGTGCGTTCCTGCTTTTTTTTTTTTAAAGGCCCTGGCACTGGAACATATAGAGGGACATAATGCACAGACTCTGTTATCTGGCAATAAACTTTCTGCTAGAAGACATCAAGACAGAGAGGTTTCACCAGGCTTTTGGCTGATGACAGCAACAGTTGGTCCTGCCTGCTCCAAGTTCTAGTCCTGCATGCCCCACTATTTGAGCTCCCTTTCTTTGCACATTCTTTACTTGAGGCTTTTTGCTTCATTCCTAACTCACCTTGCCCTAACTTTAGCTAGTTAGATGGAGACGGGAGAACTGCTGGTTAGATCACCTTCACAACTTTCCTAGGACTGTTACAAAGTTCTAACATGCTGCTACTCTGGCAAGAAAGAATTGCTAAGGTTTTCTGGGTGTAGCAGGAGGCCTCCTCAAACGCCTGAGATGAGGGGAAAGAGGGGTACAGGAGCTGGGTCAACTGGTCCCACTGGGAATTCCAAAAATCTACAGGGGTGATCTGACCTGCCAGGAATGGCGTAAAGCAATATTCATGCCATGCATAAATTTATAATTGAGAGCACACAGTGGAAGAGACCACCAGATTTCCTTATAGAGCTAAGCTGAATGTGGGGTACCTCTTCAACACAGAGGGGTGTGCAAGGTGTTTCTTTGCTCCACTTAGGGGTTGCTCTACTCAAAAATACACTTTTACAAGGGAGAGAGCCATCTGTCCTCACCTCTGGTTGCGATCAATCAGCTCACTAATCTTCTCGTTCTGCTCCTCAATTCGGCTGCTCTTCTCAAAAATCTCTTGTTTCAGCCTCTCGTTCTCCTGCAACATGAACACAGTGCAGGAGAGAACCAAGGGCATCCCAGCATAGGAATAAAGGGGAAAACACCACTGAGGCCTAAGGGCTGCCCCCTCCCAGCCCCAATTCGGTCTCTCTTCCCCTGGGGCAGCAGTTTTCAGATTTTTTTATTTCTACAAATGCTTTCCCAAAGTTCTGGCTTACTGTCCCTTGAGCACTGCAAAGGATTCTGGGAAACATTCTAGAGTGTAAGCCCAATTCATACAGGAGACTGCCCAGGCTTCTCAAGCCTTCCAGTAACCCTGCATGTGTTCAGAGAATGCTCTTGAATACCTCCAACAGTCCTTTGCAAGGGATTCGCTGCAAGGGATGATGCTCAAATACTGCCCTGACACACATTCTCAGCAACCCTGCAAAAAGAGGCAGGAGACTGAGAAAGCATGGCTTGCCTAAAGCCCATCTATTGGGTCTGTATCAGTGGGGAGATGTAAGCCAGGAACCTTTTGGTGTCAGCTGCTGTAACCACCAGGCAGGCCATTTTTTCAGAGAAGCTTGCTGCCCTTACTCATGTTCTGACCAATGACTCCCTGACAAATGTCTAAGGGACCCAGGATGCCTTGCAACATATTCTGAAAAATCTTGGGCATAAAAAAAAATCTCTTGGGCAATCTTCTAGTCACATGGAATTGTTTCTCCCCTGCCTCTAAATCTCCTTGGCAAATCTTATCGGATGAGCTTCTCTCTCCAAAGACCCAACAAAGATACCCTTCAGAGGCTAAATGGTCCTCACTTGGATGATGCGCTGGATGTTGCTCATGATCATAGCTGTTTCCATGGTAACAGAGGAGCTCCCTGGCAATAAACCGTGGCTTGAGTTCTGCTTCTGTAGCTCATTCACCTGGAAAGAACAGAGTTGCAGTATTTAACATTAGCCTGTAGGAGGCAGAGAAAGCCTGAGTTGGCCTGTAGCTTACCAGCTCTCCCAAGGCAACTAGCAACAGACTCCAGAGGAGAACCAGAATGGTAAGCTGCACCTTTACCCCATCAGGCTGTGGGTAAAATCATTCTTGTTCTTCCACCCCAGTCTTAGGCTATAAACCACTAGCTGAGCAAGGACCCTTCTCAACACTGGCTAAGACAGGTTAGTACAGAAGAGGAGACTATGCTTAGACAGGGACAGGAATGAGGCATGGCTTTGTACAGAGGCAGACGAGCAGCAGAACAAGAGGGAGATAACTGCCCATGACTGATTTGCAAGTGTGGCCCAAACTCTGATATCCTGAAGAGTAAGACATCCCTACGAGTCCAGTGGCTCAGCCACCACTGAACAGAGAGTGATCAGGGATTAGTAAAAGCTATTCCTATTTCCTAGGAACTGTACTGCACAGAAATGGGAAAGAGTTCAGTTCTTTGGTGTTGTGGTGACCAAATCCCTCAGCAGCATCAGTCTGATGTGTTCCCCAGCAGTATGCATGATACAGAAAGTGGGGAGGTGAGTCCAGTCCACCTGACAGCTTTGGGCCTTTTCTTTATTCAGCATACCAGTTGATTTTGAGCGGCCCAGTCACCACGCTCCACTATACTGCCATGTGTATGTGCTACACAGCATTATAAGCAAGCAGGGCAGCTGGAACTGGGGTGCTCACTGGGGTACTCACAGAAGGACCAGAGAAAATGAGAAGAGAATGGAAACAGAAAGGGATTGGTTGACCTTCTGCAGACAATCCATAAAGAATGCAGAAATAATGGAGGCTCAGTAGGGCAAGGAATCACAATGCCTTAGAAGAGCAAACAGCATAAGCGACAGGTCCCAAATAAGCAGCTCTGTATGTAGCTCAGGAATCCACTGCACCGACTTTGGTCTGAGGTACATGGATACTTAACAAAAACTAGACAGAACCTCCATATGCAGAAACAGTAGTCCCCAAGACCAGATTTTGGACTACCAACAGAAACACTGAAACATCAGTATCCTGTTTATGAACTTCCCAGGTGCCTGTAACTGTCTGATGAAAGTAGACATTTGGTCTAAATTCATTCTTATGTAGACTTTAAGAATCCCATTACCTTGTCTGCTAGATTATCTAATTTATCGACCACTTTGCCAACAGCCAGACGGATTTCTGTGTTTTGCTGCCTGGCCTCTGTCATCAGGAATGAACCAATGTCTCCAACTGCAGCAATGGGGGAAAAACAGCATGCCAGTTTTTAGAAAGCTTTTCATATTTTAGGTTTACAGGTTTTCAGGGTTACAGAAATGGGACAAATATAAGTATCAGCAAACATATACTGTGGTGTTAAGTCTATTAATCTGAAAAATGTGTATAGAAAAAGACAACATGTCCCATCACTTTACTCTGCTAATCTTTAGAATGGATACTGGGCATCAAATTCAAAATCTTACTTTAAAAAAAATCATTCTAAGTAATTACTGAGCTGAATTTTAAAAGTCTGTTCCACTACTTCCTTGCAGAGTCTACATATAGCACAAATAGTAACTATTTTTTCTAAGAAGTTGGAAACACAATTTTGATTATCCCTGCTTTTCAGTGTATGATATTTTATCTATCACCATTAATTTGTCAAGAATGTGACATATCACACAGCAATAGTGAGTAGTTTTCTCCTCTCCCAACACTTCACAATCAGCCGACAGCAATAAAATCCAACAAAATAGTTTATAAAGCATTCCAAAATAGTGGCCCTTTGGAAAGGTAGCAATGAAAAGGGCTTGACACACTGCTTGGGACAGGGAATTTCAAAGTTAGGGGTGGGCAGTGAGTGGGAACGGAAACACTTGAAAAGGGTCTTGGGTTGCAGGCTGGCTTTTCCCACCTCAGAAAGCACAACCATGCTGAGAAGTGTGCCAGATGCATAGGAAGGCATTGTGAATGGAAGTGGACAGTCAGTCAGTGCAGAAGGACAATTGTGCTGGTGAGGCTGAGAGTGGCTTGCCAGAGGCCTCTGAGAAGAGATTTGAATTAGGGGCTTCCAACACACTCAGTTCAGAATAGTTCTCCATTACACACTTGCTACACATTTTTTTTAGCATACCTTGAAAAGGAGAAGGGTACATTGACCTAACAGGCTGGAGCTGAGAAGCTGCAGGAGTGGCTTGTGGGTAAGCATACGTCACCCCTGAATACGGCTGAAGGAGCAAGGGTAAGAAGAGTTAGGCACTGAAAATATTTTACCAGCACAATTCATAAGCTTCAAGTCTAAATAAGTCAGTGGAGTCCAGGATGCAAGGCCAGCTTTTGAATCCACAACAGCTGGAATACCAATAATGTTAAAGGGACAAACTATTTCTGTTCAGCTGAGAGCTTTAAAATCAAAGCCTCACTGATTTAGCATTTTTGATTTCCATAATGCATCACTACTTTTGTGATCATTCTCAGGCTATCAGGCAGGATGCTTAGTTTTCCTCTCACAGATGAGGAACTGAGGCTGAGAGAAGGCAAGGAATTGAATCCATAGCAAAGGCATGATTTGAAGCCACACTTCCTAAATCTGAGTATAATTTTCTTGACCGCAAAAGAAGCAATGCATCAGGGTGGCAATGCCATGAAAGTCTTTAGCATGTGTGTTGGGGGACAGATGGAGAGAAGTGCTCTAAATGCAGCATCTTCTGATAATAAAGCTCCAGCAGCTAGCATCTCTGTACCTGAAAGCCTTGGGCTGTCCCAGGAACAACTGAATGCGACTGAAGGGTTGCAGGCATTATGGCACCAGAGGACATCTGCAGCCCCGAAACAGCAGGCGGAGCCACTAAGAAGAAACCAGAGATATTTACATTGCTCAACTCCATACAGATAGGCTACACTTGTTATGGTAGATGAAATGTGCCCCAGCCCGCCCCTCTCCATTGCTCTGCACATTTCACATATGCACAGCATTGTCACACCAGCCTACATTATTCCTGGCCCAATGCTATCAATCGCATCCCCCATTCCTCTATTCCTAGCCTGAGATAAGCTATAAAGATTTACTAGGACAGAGGTGGCAACTGAAACACCACCAGATGAACAGTGATGAAGACAATTGCAACATGCTCCATAGCAATAACAGGCACTGATCATACAGCACAGCTATAGAAGTTAGGAACAAGGTAAGCTGCCATTTAGTGAGTGTCCATGGGACAGCAGTAGGTGCAGAATCAAGATGCCTCCAAAACATAGTTTTAAAAAACTAAGCTTCTAGTTGTTACAGCTTTGAAGAAAACATGTTTACTATAATTTGTGAATCCAGAAAGGTGTCTAAATCTACAGAGGCATACTGCTGTTCAGATTGTAACATGTGTGCTGAATAACGTCATGAGAACTGCACTGAGCTCAACTACATGTAGAAAAGCAAAATACAAATATCATAATAAAGGGTTCCAAATGGTTAGGAAGGAAGGCTTCATGTCCTCAATCCTCCCTGCTCCCATGACTAACAAAACTAGCAAAACCTGGATTAAAAAATGAAATATATATATTTAATAAATTTATACAAACTCCAGTATTCAGCTACGCTCCAGGCAAAACTCAAGATCACCTAGGACAATCTACCATTTTTCTTAGCATCTTGCCTTCAAGATCCTGACTGTGGGGCAGTGGTGGGGAGACAGACAGGAAGAATACACTGCAAGTTTGCACCTGGCCCAATACAAATGGTGCTTGAGGCCCACCCACTGTTGCTTTCTAATGTTCATCTTCAGTCGGTGCATGGCTAGAGCAAATACTGCCCACAAAGGACAGCTGGCCCAGTGCTAAGTGAACAGCTGCAGTGGTGGGGAACAGTGGCTCTCCAGATGTTTTTTGCCTACAACTCCCATCAGCCCCAGCCATTGGCCATGCTGGCTGGGGCTGATGGGAGTTGTAGGCAAGAAAACATCTTAAGAGAACAGCTCTCTCTCTGCCTCTGTTCTCATGGTCCTTTATGTATGCAGGTAAACACACATGCACACTTCAAGATCTCAGGGCAGGGGAGAGGAAGGACAACAGACAACATATGTCCATCAGATCATTGCTGCTCTGGGGAGAATTAAATGTTGCCAACTTATTTCATGAGACTTGAGCAAGCAGCTGATTGAGATTTGCCTCAAGAACATGCAGCCCTGAACCTTCCCAGCTCCTTACCATTTGCTGTCATCTGAGGCAGGGTTGTCTGAGGGGATGGCTTCAAGGGGGAGGTTGCCACTGGCGTTGCTGCTACTCCTCGCAAGGAATTTGGGTCCTGGGGGGAAAAGCCAGACAAAATGTTTATTGCGTATATCCATCATCTTGTATGCATGTAGCACCTTGATTTTATTGCACTGCCTTCTGCCTTTGTAACCCACTCTCTGTATGATGGTATGTCATGCCTTAGGCAGCGTTTGCAATTGTTTTCTAACTTGGTAAACCTTCTGTCTTGTTTACTGGACGTCTTATGCTTATGAATGGTTTATTATATTTTCTAGTCCACCTTGAGTCTCAGCAGGTTATAAGTGTAGCAAATAAGATGAGATGGGTAAGTGATAAAAATAACCAGACCCTGCTACCAACAGAACTTGGTCCTAAGGAAGGGTTGCCAGATCTCATTGCACAATTTATGTTGGATCTTTCCTTCTGGTACACTGGGAGATAAGAAAGCCACAGCATCTTCAAGCTGTATCTTCCCTGATCCTGTTGCCCACCTCTCACCATCCAACCCCACCTGCTTAAATAGGTAATAAGTCAGGTGTGTTAAGGGAAGCGAAATGGTGGGAGAAGCTGAAGATGCCTCATTTCCTTTTACACCAGGGATCTCAGAAGTACAGTGTTGACTTTGGGCTGCAACTAGCAAGCTGACTGAACAGTGTGCCTTCCACTTTGAGAACAACTAATTCAACAGACGGCCTGATTAGGAACAGTGACCTAGCAGGGCTTAAATAGCAACTCATAATTACAGGATGCTGGTAGAGTTCCTAGCTTGTTCCACCCCAAGGATCAGGAAAAATCAGAATTATTTTGTTTTAAATCCCATTTAAAGGCAGGAAGACATGCAGGAACATCCCACCAAGAACTTCTACCTGAGCCTGCTTAAGCCCCTGCAACCCGTTTTGAATGTCATAGGATTGGCTTTCCAGTCTCGGCAGCAATAGCAGCAGCCCCACCTCCAATAGCCTCTCAAGCAAACCCACCTCCATCTCTGAATCGCTTGAGTCAAGCTGAGCTGGAGTTGTGCCTGCAAGGAAAGGCAACATGGGCTGCCCCATCTTTGCCATCCGTGAAATCAGCTTTGCTTTTGCTACGTCAGGATTCTGGGGAAAGAGGAAACAGGGTTAACACTGCTTGCTCTTCCAAAGAGAAATGGTTACTGCAGGGCATGACAAGATACCATTTATTTTTCTTAGGACGTGGTAAGAACATTTTCCACTGACATTCATGAATACTTATACTATTGACTGGTAGAATATGGGGACTTTTAAAAGGCAACTTTTCGCCCCACTCACAACAGTATGACATTTTCTTGTTAAGTTTTTTTCCCATCGATTGCCCATTATTACAAGTGTTTCTCTGATGCTGCAATCAAATTCCAGCTACCAGTGATTCAATTACCAGAAACAAAGACTGCTTTGTTCATCCTTCCACGTATTCTTTTATAACACAGAGAAATCACAGTATTTGCAAAAAAAAGGTAATTTATGTTCCCCAAACAACTCAACCACACATATCCTGCCAGAAGGCACTATTAATTAAGAGAACCATGCTAGTATTTAGGGTTCTAATCTAAATCTCTTTTGGTTGAAAACCTTACATCAAATTTCTTAAATATAGCACTGGCCTGGATAGCCCAGGCAAGCCAAATCTCAGAAGCTAAGCAGGGTCGACTCTGGCAAGTACTTGGATGGGAAACCTTGGAATATCAGCAGTCAGGAGGCAGGGGCAGGCTTTATTTAGTCACCTCCCTGAATATCCTCCAGGCACCCAGTAGGGGTCAGTCACCAGAGGTTGCCGTGACTTCCAGGTGCACATGCACATAGATACAAAGAACAGCCAACCTACCCTTCAAATATAGATGTTTGGTTAAGCTGGGGACTTACCGCCAGCTGCTCACTAATGGAGTTGGATTTCACCCGCACAGCAGGCTCTCTGAAAGACAGAAAGGAGCTTAATATTTCTGTGCTCTGCAGAAGCATTCTAGGGATCTTAAAATGCTTGATGTACTCAAACATTACCCAATTAAGCAAACTGGTCACCAGCAGAATCACTTGCCCTTTGTCAAAACAACAGGGTATGATGAAGAAAGGCTGATCCTACTTATTCATATAACTAACTTGCAGTGCTTGCTGCACTGAGATGGGTGACAGCCACTACCTGTCAAAGTGGACAGTTTACATAAGAGAGATCCATTCATCTCTGAAGGTAATATACCTCTGAGGGCTAGCAGGGGGAGGATTTGACCTCTGTCCCCTTCTTGAGGTCTAGTCAGCTGATGGAAGTCCACTGGTCTGATAGGCAGAGTTGCTCTTATGGTTAAGGAATCACAAAGAGAACAAAATTCACCCTTGACAAGTTACTATGTGGGATCATATGCCTCTCCTCTTCTCTGCACGATTTGCACCATTTCATCACCAGCTTCAGCATTAGGCTTTCTCCAAATGATTTTTCTAATTTGCTTGAAACACTGGCCACATTGAGACATTGTGATAAACCATGATTTGGTCAAACCCCAGTTAGCTGTGAAGTCTGAAAGCAACTGGCTAAACAAACTGGGGCTGTTGACTGGAACGAAACCAGAATTTTAAATGAATGTTCGTTAACCAGTCTGCGCTAATTGTAGTCCATTGTAATAACTGAATTCATTGTCCCTTGCAACTGCTATGCCACAGAGATGGCAATATTAGAAAGGACATCTTCCCTACTGAAAGGGTCAGACACACAAACCTGGCGTTGTAACTTACGTCTCTTAGATTAAGCACAGTGTTGAATAAACCACTGTTCACTGTGAAGTCTGAATGCACTTAGTACTTCAAGCAAGCTAGAACACTTGTTAAGAGCAAACCCAAGGCTGAAGCAGGCAAGAAAATGGGGTATCTGGTCACACTAGAAAAGGAAGAGAGCATCAGACATGGATACGGATGGGCAGAATTCTATCTACACTGACCCACCATCTGCTTTGAAACCAAGGAGATATCCCACAATTTCCAAAAATCTGCAGAGACCCCCTTCCCCAGCACAACTGCAAAGAGGATGAATATACAACAATTCAGAACATACAGATCCACTGCAGCCACAATTCAAAAAGGTTTAGGATAATACTGTGCTTATTTTTTTAAAAAATGATTAGACAAATTGATGGCAGAGAAGTCTATTGGCATAAAAGCTAAATGAAACCACCAGCCTCAAAGGCAGCATCCCCCACCAAGTGATTCTGGGGGAGAACAGAGTAGAGCCACTGCATTTTCAGTCCTGGCCTCAACCTGATGGAACTCTCTTCCAGAAGACACCAGGGCCCTGTGGGATCTTTTACAATTCCACAGGGCCTGTAAAGCAGAGATGTTCCACCAGGCTTTTATTTGAGGACAGCGAAGGCTGCTGGGCTGGCACCCCCCACCCCTCCACTCTACTTAACGAAGGAACTGCTCCCAATGCCTGGAAAGCAGAATTACGGTACACTATAAAGTATGTTCATTGGGTTGCAACTGTTTTAAATTACTGGTTTTATTGATTTTATGTGTACCTTTTGTTGTTCATTGCCTAGAGCCCAGCATTGGCTGGGATGAGGTGATTCAACAACAACAACAATTGTTATTGTTATTATTACTATTATTCATGCCCTACTGCTGGGGACCTAAAGTCATCTGGCTGTCTGGAAACAGAACAACGCAGCAGGAGATGATTCAGTCAGATCCAGAAGGACCTTATTATCAATGCCAAATTCTAACACAGAGGCAGCGGTTTATATGCAACATAAGATAGGTTTGTCTTGCTTTGCTGTAAGTTCTTAAACCACTTGGTTTTCTCACCCTGGTTTTGGAGGTAGCGTTGAGGGAAGTGATCCTGCTGGCTCTGTGCAGGGATTTTCTTGGTTTGGTCCAGGGGAAGGCACAAGAGAATCCCTGTGGCCTAGGTTCTGTCCATTGGAGCCAGAGTCCTTTACAAGCCTCACCTAAGGGAACAAAAGTCACACGCCATGTAGCCTTGTTACCTGGCCAGTAACAGATCACAGGCACCTGGGTATTCAAAGAAACCCCACAAGGGTTATGTATCCGGAAAGAGCTACTCACCCGTTTGACTTCCACCTCAAAGGCCAAGGTTGAGTCTGGAGGAATGCGATTGGCTACCCCCTGTGACCCATAAGCTAGTGCTGATGGAACAAGGAGAAAGCGCCTTCCTCCTTTCTTCATACCAATCATCCCTTCTTCCCAGCCCTTTAGGACCAAAAACACAAGAACGACACACATGCACAAAAAAAAGAGACTGAAAACAAATAGTACCAAACACATTTAATAGTCCATAACAATTCCAAGTGCTCTTACTCATGAGGAATTAACAGAGCATAGAAGTACCAAGGATGGGTGGATGTTATGGTTCTGCAGAAGTGTTTGACAAGCATTTAACACTTATGCAAAAACTTTAAAAAGCAGTTACACAGTGGGGATATTTATTTATTATTGAAAACATTTCTGTGCAGGTCAAATAGGGTAACCCAAGGCAGTATACATCAGAACATTACAACATTAAAATATTATCTAAAATAAAGTATATTTGAAATAAACAAGTCAATAAAAATGTACAAGCACATAAGAACAACCAGGGAAGAGGGCCAGTAATAGTTACTGAGGGTACAACTAGACAAAACAAAAATGTCTTCACCCTCTGACAGAAGATACATGGAGACAGATGAATATCCCTGGAGAGAGAATTCTAAAGTTTTTCTACCATGACCAAAAAGGCCCTTTCTGAGGTTGTCACCCATCTAGCTTTAGATGGTGGGACACCCAAAACAGGACCTCTGAAGATGACCAAATTGGAATAATAGGTTTCACATTGATCAGAATATGGGTTTGGGCTCAGCCATTTTATTTCTCTTCTAGACTTCTCAAAGAAACTGCCACTATATTGATAATTTAGAAATGAAGAGTAGGGGGGAACCCACTCAATCATGATGTTAGAATACCTACCTTTATGACTTTCCCAGAGCCCAACTTCAGACGTAGGAGCTTGTCTTTGTTGACATTTGAGTCAAACACCTGTTGATAGTGAAGAGTAATGGTAACATGGCACTTAGTTATTCTTAATACGGGATGAACAGTTTCAAATCCTGACATTTAAACTTTAGCAAATCACTCTGATCTTTCACCACAGCAAAATTTATTTTATTTTATTGAATTTTTATCCCACCCTCCCCGCCGAAGCAGGCTCAGATGTTTAGGAAATAACCACAATGGACTCTCAGGGGTCATCAGGCCTTCCACGTCAGACTGGGGGATTCAAGCTTACCCATAAAGACACTATAACTAAGCAGTGCACAGTTTTGCACACTGAAATTCACAGATCCAATCCCCAGCATTTCCAATGAAAAAGGATTCCACAAAAAGGCCTGGGAAAATAAAATTTTCACATGGTGACTCAGAACTTGGCAGCATGTGTCTTCACCTGGGGCACAAATTTGCAGCCAAGTCAGTCAATTACAGAAACTGGATGAAAATCCCAATACCCACCACTGAGAACATTCAACAGTTTTACCTGCAGGCCATTGGATGCAAGAGATAAGAACTTACACTTTAGCATCCCTCAGCAGAAGTTTACTCACATCCCGTTAGGAGAAGTGGCTTAAAGAGCATCTGGGTTTTCTGGGGGAAGCTGGATTGTTCAAATCTCCACTGAGTCAACATGGGTAATGCATTCTTCCCCCCAAGGCTATTGAAAAGTGTTCCATGACTACCAACAGAAATAAAACATCAAGCCCTCTTCCCAGTTTTACCTGTCCTAGTCCGCAGTTCTGGAATAGCCAGCCTGTAAAAGCAACCTCCAGGGAGTCTCCTATTTCCACACCTTGACCTTCTCCAACAATCAGATCCTGATGCAGCACCGAATCAGGAGAAGGAATGCTGTTATATTTGGCAATGCACAGCTACAAAAGGGGGGGAAAACAATGTCTTCTGTAACCCTGGTCCACATCAGTGGCCACAACAACAAAAACTAGCCAAGGACTGAGCTCACTTACTGTACTTTGGGGGGTGGGAAGTGATACATTGCCCTTTTGAAGGAGGTTTAGATGCCAGCATAAGCTGCCTGGTATGCATTTAGAGTGTGCCACAAGGGCATATGGTGCTTTAAAGCACAAGCTGAAAAGGGTAGATCCTTGCCCTAGAGAGCTTTCAGTTTAAGTGAGTATGGGGAACATGGCTTGGTGTTAAACCTGCTGTCCTGAAAAACTCAGCACGATTTTTTTTAATGTTTCTTGTCCCAGAGAGCTTCAAGACTGCGTAACAGACTGTCCCATGTTGCATGGTCGATTGTGTACCTCAGTATAAAGTAATCATATCCTTTTGCCTATCAGGCCTTCAGCCCACAGCAGGTCCTGATTCAGAGCATGAACTACAGGGTAACCAGCCAGATGTCCAATGATGACATCTAGACAGCAACAGGTTAAGAATGGGTCACATATGCTGACTTGGATAGCCCAGGCAAGCCTGATCTCATTAGATCTTGGAAACTAAACAAGGTTCACTCTGGCAACTACTTGGATGGGAGACCTCCTTGGAATACCAGAGCTGGGAGGGTAGGGCCAGATTTTATTCAGCCACCTCTCGGAATACTCTCCAGGCCCCCTGTTAGGGTCAGTTATCAGAGGTCACCATGACTTCCAGGTGCACATATATTCTCACATTTAAAAACACACACACACAAAATGGGTCACATACAATGATGGCCTGGCAATTATGAAAGCTTGTGGGTTAGCCCTGCTCTCAGACCTGGATAGCAAGGCGACACTGTAGCTGTTTTTGGTCCTTAAACGGGGAGGGGAGAACCACCAGCAAACAAGAAAGTGGAAAAGATGAAATTATGATTTAAACTTCCATTTCCATCTAATACGCCATACCTACAAAACTATCTCTCTAGCTGTATTCAGAGATTCAGTTCTTCTATATGATACACTAGAAGAAAATAAAATAGTGCATTGCTGAATTAATTCCCCTGGTGAAGACACCAAAAATGCATTAGGAATAAAAAAAAAAAATCCAATCAATCTTCTCTCTTGCATCTTCTCAAGTCTTCCCACAAAACAAATCACTGCCTCCATCTCATCCCTGCTCCCAGGGCTGGCTGCCCCACTAGGCAAACTAGGCGGTTGCCTAGGGCACCGGCAGGGCAGGGGCGGCAAAATTGGCCTCTCCCCCCAACCACCTAGTTTGCCCCCCCACACCTCCTCCTCCTCCCTCCCTTCCCCACAGCATGTTAATTTCAAAGTCCCCCCCACACACACACAGTGATCGGGAAAACTGCACCGCAGGGCCACGCTCCCAGTCTGTCAGGAGCAGCATCCTGAAAGGGCAGTCCCGTGGCTGCTGAGCTGACTCCTCTCAATCCAGAAAGTGGGGAGGGGAAGAATCAGCAGCCGCGGGACTGCCCTTTCAGGAGACTGCTACTGACAGACTGGGAGTGCGGCCCCACGGTGCAGTTTTCCCGATGGTTGGGGGGGGGCGCTTTGAAATTAACATGCTGTGGGAAAGGGAGGGAGGGAGGAGGAGGTGGGAGGGGGCTTTAAATAGCTGGAATGAGGCACTAGAGCCCGTTCCGGCTTTGAAATTAACATGCTATGGGGAAGGGAGGGAGGAGGAGGAGGCGCGGGGGGGGGGGGGGAGGCCGCAGAGTGGAGGAGGGCTCCAGGCAGCGAGTCGGCCTAGGGAGCCATGGGGTGTCGGGCCGCCCTTGCCTCCTCCACCTTCCCTGTGCCCAGTCTTTGTTTGCTAGCAGCATCTTGTTCCAGGTTAGGCAGAAGTTGAATCCAGATCTACTTCCCTTGCCTTGTTCCACACAAAGGAACACAGTTTTTACTGCAAGGCCTTTAGGTATGTGAAGCATTTATTGCTTCTGAGCAAAGTATGTGTTAGTTATAAACAAAAACTCTGCTGTCCCAGGGCAAAGGAAATTAACTTTGGGAAGTCAAACACATGACCAGAAACATTTGCTCAGAGGTTCGTATTTATATAATTGAGTACTAGTAATTAGAGATTTTCACTAGGTAGCCTCCTTCCACCCAGTGAAGCACATATTTCCACACACCTGTTTACTGAAATCCACGGCTGCCTTTTCTGACTCAAACATAATGGACCAATTTTGCCTCTGATCATCATAAAATGTACTGTAGTTGTTGGGCTGGACCTGTGAATGGAAGCAGAAAGCCACCAACATTCAAAATGGCAGATGGGTTTATTTAACTTCATCTATACTCTGCCTTTTTCCACGAGAACCCAAAACAACTCACATCATTCTCTTCTCCTCCGTTTATCCTCAGAACAACCCTGTGAGGTAGGCTACACTGAGCATGTGACTGGCCCAAGACTATCCAGCAAGCTTCCATGGCAGAATGCAGATCTGAACCTGTGTCCCAGATCCTAGCCCAGCACTCCAACCACCACATCACACTGGTTCTGCTGAAGCAACTAAGTTTTTCATCTGTGTGTATTGCTGGAGAGGGTTTTTTTTTTCTTTTAAAAAGCAAGTGGTATGAAAAAGTTGAAAAGCTGCCATCTCCTAAGGACTTAACCAGGACTTGGACTTCCTCAGTCACTGCAGGTGTTAACCAGCTTAGCAAGACCAGGGAAACTGCATTACCAACAATAACTACTGCTGTGAATTGTCTCTGTACTATTTGTCATGACATTTGAATTTTGCATACAATGGCTTATTACCTTGTATCTCCTGCATTATATAACCTCCTCCAACTCTACTGTTTACAGCTTGCGTTTCACAACTGCAACTTTGGCTCTTGATGTCTAACTATATGCACTCAACAATCCAGGCTCTCATTCATGGAAGTTTATGCTAGTATAAAAACCTGTTAAGTCTTCAAGATGACAAAGTCTCCTGTCTATTTCCACTACAGCGGACTACTACAATTATCCTTCAGGCAGTGATACTCACTCAGTGACTTTGGAGCAGCCACCTGTGTCTCTTTGACATGCAATGTGTGGCTTTTCTGAGCGCAATTCCACAGTACTGCACCTGCCCCATGTCCCAGTAAGGTGGGCAAGGCTCTTGCCCAGTGGGACGTGGTCAGCAGCAGTGTTTCCTCTAAGCTGAGTTAATATGGACATATATGGACATATGAAGCTGCCTTATACTGAATCAGACCCTCGGTCCATCAAAGTCAGTATTGTCTTCTCAGACTGGCAGCGGCTATGAGCTAGCTTACAGTTTTTTAGCCTCTGGCTCACACAGTTTTGTCTCAGCTCAGGAAAAATGGCCCCAGAGCAAACTGATATCTGCAGTAGCTCATAACTTTAATGCCAATAGCTCATAAATTAGAATTTTTGCTCACAAGACTCCACAGCTTATAGGGAGTATTGGTCAGCAGGTGGTTCCCACCTTGAAACAGCCACTGCTGAAGGAAGGTCAGCTACAAACCTCCCTAAGGCCTCATGCCAGAGGCAGAAGTAAATGTTGCTCTTTCAGTTAATGATAATTGAGAATGTGGTTCTCCACAAGCCAGAGAGTGAATACTACTGATTTAAGGTGGGGGAGAGAATCATACATGAAAAAAGAAATGTGTCTTTACACACAGAAAGTATAATCTATGGATTAAAAAACTCCCCACTGTGATTTGGGGGGTTTTTTCTATCATTTCTATCACTTGGTTGCACTGATATTTAGGCTTTCTGTAATTTAAATATTTTATTTTTAAGATTCAAAAACTGTCTTAAAAGCCTGGTCTAGATCAAAAAAGTAATTAGGATTTTTTTTAAATTAAGAAGCAAAAGGAAACCAGTTTCAAAATACATACAGTCGACCTATCATACATGCTTAACAGTTTACTGAAGGAAAAAAGTTGAAACAGGCTGGAACCCACAAATCTATTCTGCAAACAGTGGAGCTTCTCTCTAGCTTGAAGAAATGTCTGCTGACACAACAGTCTCTTACCAGCAGAAGGTTCCTTGATCCAGAGAAAAGTACCACAATTAGCAGAATGACTCCACAGGATCCAACTCGGTAGGTAGTTCATAGCTCTAAGGCTTACCGTGAGTACAAACCCTGAATGGATCCTGGCTGCTGTGACCTGCTGCTGCTGATTGATATAAAGAAGGATCCTATACTGGATTCCATAAGAGATAGAAGGGAGAAAAGGGGGAAAGTGAACAGAAACCAATGGACTAGCCATTCAAAAGCATCTACAAATGACATAGTAACTTGAACACACAAGGCTGCTAAACCAATGCAATCATAGCAACTGAACAACTAGCACTCATATCCAGGCTATAATGTAAAGCTCTGATAACCTTATGTCAAAAAGGGTATCAGAGTTGGAAAAAGAGCAACCAAAAAGACCAAGAGACTGGAGCACCTTCCCTGTGCAGCAAGGAATTTGGGGCTTCTCCATTGGGGGGGAGGGGAAAGAGAAGGGAGAAGACAAATGAGAAAGGATTTATGAAATTATGTATATTAAAGGAAAAGAGAAGAGCCAACTTCTTTCAAATATTAGAACTTGGGGAGAGGGTACTCAGTGATACTGATGAGCTATCACAACTATGCTAAAAAGACGCAAAAGGAAATGTTAGTGTGATTCACTGCACCATTTCTTACCTCTTTAGTTGAGTGGTTTCCCACTACAGCTGCTCCGTATTTGCCTTGTTTCACATATTGCCCATTTGCACTGAATTGTAAAATGAAAAAAAATCTGGTTATGTAGCAGCTTCCAAAGTGAACTTGGCACTTACATTAATGAGACACAGGCATGCCATTTGCCTGCTTTGGGGTGAGCACTCTTCTGCTGCAGGGCCATCCCACCAGGTCCTTGATTCTAGGGCCAGCAGAAGAGTGGTGTGAGCGTGAAAGTGACATTACTAGGAGAAAACCCAGATGTTATGTCAGCTGATATTTTCACCCAGCTGTGACTGCAACATAGCACATAATGTCACTTCACACCTTGCCTGGCCCCCAAAACTCCTGGGGATATACCATCATGTCTCATCAGATCAGGGAAAGGGCCGCAACATTCTTTTGGATATGGAGCAGAGGTCCATCAGCGACTATTAGCCACAACATATTGTTGGAACTGTCTGGGGTAGTGACACCTTGTATTCTTGATGCCTGGGGGGGCACAGTGGAAGGACTTCTAGTGTCCTGGCTCCACTGATGGACCTCCTGATGGTGCCTGGGTTTTTTTGGCCACTGTGTGACACAAAATGTTAGACTGGATGGGCCATTGGCCTGATCCAACATGGCTTCTCTTATGTTCTTATTTCATTTGTGAACAGCTAGACACTCCTGGAAACAAACAGGGCATATAAGAACTCATTCCCTATTTGTCACTCAGAAGTTCAATACCTTAACATATGGTTCCATTCAGTCATCATGGCTGATAATCAATGAAATACTTATCATCTGTGAATTAGCCACTGATATACCATGCATGAACAATCATCTGTCATCCCCCCATTTAAATCCATCCAAGCATACAGATGCCATCAAATCTTACAGCAACATACTGCACACAATATTTATGGTTGTTGCTTATGCCAACATCTGGGAGACTGAAAACTACACCTGATGGACACCAAGCCTGACCCAGCAAGACCGTACTGGCAATCCTAAGACAGTGCTCAAAATGGAGTGCACCCACTAAAGATTCCCCTCAGCCCTGTTTAGTACTCTATGGTAGATTTTCTGCATTACACAGGATTTTCAGCAGGAAAGTGTCAAATCCAATGCCTTTAAGTGGAAACAGATAAACACACAAAACTGCATCATATCAAGTCAGACCTCTATTCTATCTAGATCAGTATTAGTACCTGGATGCCAGTGACTCTCCAGGTTTAAGATAAAAAGGGTCTTTTCCGCTAACAACTATCTGAAATATTTTAACTTGGAGCACCAGGGATTAAACCAGTGAGGTTCTGAACACAAAGCAGGTATTCTTTCACTTAGACATGCCTCATTCCCCAACATCATTATTTTAGGATATATTTTTGGCGTTGCTTCCATTGTGCTGCTACATTTTTTCCTGAGCAGAGTCAGACAGGTCAAACCAAACAGTGCTCATGCAGGATAGGCAGAACTGGCAAATAAGAAGATGCCAAAGTAAAGGGCAAAAAGAACCACTGCAATTCTCACTGTTATGGTACTTACAACCGATATGCATGAACAGCTGTAGCAATGAAGACTGATGGTGCTCCTGAAGCAGGTGTGGGAGTAGGTGACTTCTGTGATGCCGGACCAGCAGCTGAAGAAGTGCACAAAGAAATGTCCAAGCTCTTCATCTCACATTCAGCAAGTATCCCAGCAAGTATTAGCACATAACAGCACCAAATTTCCTGGGGATTGTAAATATTGGGGGGGGGGGGGGGGGGGAGGCACTCTAACCTCTGCCACCAGCTAGAATTTTAAAGGCTGCTGTGGAGGGGTGCATGTATTGTATGCAATCTGTTTGCAAACCAACTTGCAGATCATAAGATCCAAAGTGGATATAAATCTTTTTTAAAAAACAAGCAAGCATATATAGATACATCCCTGCCTTGTGGTTAGGTTTCATAAAACATTCTGAACTGTACCCCTGCACTACAGATAAAAGGACTGTATCACTGCTGACTACAGATAAAAGAATCCTCTTCCATATTAAAAGCTGAAAAATGGTTCTTAAAGAGAAACTGACTTCAGTAAAGGCCAAAGGAGAACAACATAATTGTGTTCCAACAGGTGACTCTCCCAGCATGAGATGGGAAATTGTTCCAGAGGTTCTTGTGGCACTGTAGGAACTTATTGGTTGATTTTTCATTCCTGGTGGCAGTTAATCGGCCAAGAATCTCTGGCCAGTGATAGCCCTTCCACTAGCTGCAGACCTCAGCAGATGCCCCACCATGCTGACCTCTGACACCAGCTCCAAGTGTTTGGACTGTTATATTGTGAGAGCTCTCTTCTATCTCTAATCACTTTAAGCAGCAGAACAGAATTCAGTAACAGCAAGCTTTTCCTAGATTTGCCCAGCATATAAATGTCACTGTATTCTAAAAGAAACTTACATTTCTAAACAGAAGGTTTGGAAATAAACATCTCTATTTCAATTAATGTATTTACCTTATCATTCTAAATAATTCCATAAAATTGATCCCCATGTTTCTCAAGCATTTGTTTACAGAACTAACTCCAAAAAAAGAAACTACAGGGACAAATTTCCCCTTTGTCTGATCTTAGCTTGACACCACTTCATTAGCCTCTGCTCCAGCTGTGCATCAGACACCAAAAAAGGAACACAAGATTGTTTAGCTGTTGTGTAGCAGCACCCAAGAGCAGTTTAGACGATTACTCACCAGTAGCTGGTTGTCCCTTTTTAGGCTGTTTGGGTGCTGTGTACTGGAAAAATTCATTTCCAGTGCCTGTAACTGTTTGATCCAGTCCAAAGAGAGAGGCCAACCTAGCACTGTAGGGAGAGAAAAACCATTATTCACTTGATGCCATGGTGCTGGAATGTGCTGTCAAATCGCATCCAATACAAATGCATTATCGGGTACACTACCCTGAACTCCTTAGCAGACATGTCGGATAAAAACATAATCAGCAGATAAACAAAACGGTAATACAAAAAAACTCCTGGAATCATACCTGGCCCACAAAATGTTGCCTTCAAGTAACTACCAAAATCATAAATTAGGAAAAGTTTGGTTGATCTATTAAAAACAGAAGCACTGTATTACCTGAAAACCAATTTATTCCAAATCAAATTTTCATGAGTCTGAGTTTATCATATATATTAGAAGTAAATCATAAAAAATGAAACAGATGTTGCTAGTTTTTCAGACTCCTATTTTAGTCTGAGGCCACAGATTTAACAAATCTGCATATCTGGAACTCCAAAATAATTTCTCACACTTTAAAGAATACATTAAAACCACTTCTGAACATTGAAAGTAAAAATAATTCCTGAATTGCAATATTTGGGGATTGCATGGAAACTAACCAATATAAAAATAAGGTTTAACAAAAGCTGAAAAACCTTTTCTTGCCATGCTAGCTTCCCCACTGCAGAGAATTCCAAAACCCAGCTGTCTTCCACATACATTCAGAAGCTAACATATGGTTAATTCATTCTGGGACTAGAATCTCACCCACTTACAATCCTTGAGGGCTAGAAACTTGAAGTTTTAAAAGTGAAAAAACAAGGTGCTTGAGATGCTAAATGAGGAACTCAACAGAATATACTCTGTGCTATGCTAACAGCCAACAAAAAATACTTTAGGAATCGAAAACAGAGATCCTTCTCAAATTAAACAACAAAAAAGCACCATCACAGAAAGAACCAACCCATGGGTTGCCTGCCAAAGATATTCCGTCCGCCATGGGGCTGACATTGCTGTCCAAGAGCTCCCAGATCACTGGATGTTTTTCCTGCTAGTTCTATCAACTCAAGCTTCCTTGCAGTTTTTTCAAGTGTAACCCCTCCTCCCACGCTCCCTTCCTATTATGGAGTATCAGCAACAAAATAGCAGCTTGGATTTCCAAAGGCAACCTTATATTTGCACAAACAGCAATCTCTGCAAGGACTACAAGACCTTGTGAGCAGAAATGGCTCTCTAGCAAACTCCAAGTGGCTCTCCTTTGTATTTCTACTGGAGAGACACCAGCAACTGCTGCATATGTATCTATGGCACTCACAGAATGAGACAGAGAAAAAGGGATTGAGACTTAACTGCTTTCTTCCTGGAAAATCAGGTCAGGAAAGGAATCTCACTGTCACATAGCAAGGCTTTGGAAGCAGACTCATTGGCCGCTCCATCACATGGTCCACACATGTCTAGCTTGTTTCAGGGGGTCAGGAGGGGGGCAACAGTATCAGAGCAATCTCAAAGCAGTCCAAACTTCTGTCCCAAGACAAAGTATCCTAGAATTCCAATAGATACTATTCCCTGGGCTTCTCTAGTAAAAGGACCTCTGATATTAAAGCTGAGAAAGATGTTTGCATTAAACATGTATGAAACACACAGAAGCATATCTGTTTGCACCATGTATACATAATCCACATATCTACCACTGAGGTGCAATTGACAAAATGGGCTCTGTCTCACAAACACTTTTGCCACATTAAATTATTAGCCTTAAGATTCTTTCTGGGTTTCACATAATTCCTTTCTGGTCTGTGAGCCACCCACCACAAACTTCTTTGGCAACACAGAGGCGATCTCAGGGTTTTTCTTACTTCCACTTTTAAAGCAGTGGTCTTGGCCAGACTGGGGCTGACAGCAGGGCTCTTTTACCTCCTTTCAGTCAGCAGAGTAAACTACTCCTGCAATCGCCCACTTTTGAAGCAGAATTCTCTGTTGCACAATCTGACCTCCTGGTTTATCTCCTCAGGTCCTTGCAACAGTCACTCAGAGTCCAGACAATTAACTGCCAGCCAACCCATCAAGTTTTAAGGCAACGGGGTTATTTGAACTGATACACTAACACAGGGGTGTCGAACTCATTTGTTATGAAGGCCAGATCTGACATAAATGTGACCTTGTTGGGCCAAGCCATATCAGGCCAGGTGATGTGTGTACCTATTTAAGATTAGGTAGCAGAGATATAACCTTTATGAAGAGCACAGACAAACACAAAGATTTTTTTTATTTTTTAAAAAAAACCCTTAAAACATTAGCACTCATTAGTCTTAAGGGGGGGGGTGTATCTCTCCCATGGGATCCAGGGAACTGAGCAAAGAAAGCTCTGGCTCTTTCTGTCCTTCTCCAGAGGGCCAGAAGGAGAAGAAGCCTCATCCAATAGAAGGAAGAGAGGCTTGCCTTAGTAGCTCTGCTGTGAGATTGAGAGAGCCTGTCAAAGCAAGCTCTGCCTCCCCCACCCCTTCCTCCCAAGGGAGGAGCCTTAGCCAATGGAGAAAATAGACTTTGCTCTGTAGCAAGCTGTTATGCAGAAGGAAGCAAGAGAGAGGGAGAAGGAAGCAGATTAAAGCCAGGTGCTTGGCCCCCAGGATGCATGTTTGATGCTCCTGGACTAACAGCTCTTTGACATGACTGTATCTACTTGTTTCACCTTCACAATAATCTGTGATGGAAGCAATTAATATTCCAAACTAGAGAGTATCAAAATACAGCTTGCTCAAGACTGGACAGGCAGTGTTCAGATCCCAGGACAAACTCTCACCTCCTTAGCACTGCACTTAGATTCCAGTCCAGTAGCACTTTAGAGACCAGCAAGATTTTGGGGATATGAGCTTTTCAGAGACAAAGCTCCCTCTGTCAGAAACTGCCACTGCAATTCCTAATTTCTCCATATTTTACAGAAAGCCCCTGCTCTTTGTCTAAATCATCTAACACAGGAACAACCTTTTGGAATACAGACAGAAGAAAACTTTTTGCTTTAAAGGACGTACAAGCAGAAAACCACAAGCAGGGTATAAGACTAACAATCCCGATCTATCTTATAATGACTACTAGAAGACAATGTGTTTTGAACATTGAAAGTTCTATATACAAGCTAAACACCATCAATAACAGAGTTTGAGAGAAAAAGACACACTACACATGCTCTGAGGCAAGCTTCACAAACTCTTGGGAGTGAAAAGCCCACCAAGGCAATTACACCCTGTGAAGCCCTTTATTCCAAATCATGTGATTGATTGGAGCACTCAGATATGATCCGGGATGATCCCAATTCAAATCTCATCCTATCATGAGCACATTAGGGGCCTTTACGAAAGCCAATCTATTATAGTCCCACAAATCTGAGAATGCAATATAGGGGTAATACTAGTCTACTTTATAGGATCACTATAAGGGTCAACATGAAATGTGCATGAAGTCCTTTTAACACTGAAAATATTATACAGGTGACCATAGGCAAGCACTCTCTCACATCAAGCCCCCCACCTATAAAACCATTCATAAAGCAATCCTGAGTTCCCTTTAAAACACTTTAATTGAAATATGAAGACAATACTGCTCAACTAAGTCTTTGTAAGTACTACAATAAGATAAGGTATATGAAGATGATATTGGATTTATATCCTGCCCTCCACTCCGAAGAGTCTCAGAGCGACTCACAATCTCCTTTATCTTCCTCCCCCACAACAGACACCCTGTGAGGTAGGTGGGGTTGGAGAGGGCTCTCACAGCAGCTGCCCTTTCAAGGACAACTTCTGCTAGAGTTATGGCTGACCCAAGGCCATGCCAGCAGGTGCAAGTGGAGGAGTGGGGAATCAAACCCGGTTCTCCCAGATAAGAGTCCGCACACTGAACCACTACACCAAACTGGCTCTCCATAGTAGATGATTTATGGGTTAGCTGAGTGAAGAAGACACTGCACATGGCCAAACACATTCAGAAGCTGAAAAGCTATCAAGGGTGATCAATCCAGTTCCCGCACCAGGAAACCTAATTTATTCCACAGAAAAGGAGATTCAGTGTTAGTCCAGAGTTGGGGGAGAAAAGGACACTTTGCGCATGCACACAGACACCCTTAATGGAGCCCATGCACGCTCAAGGACAGAAAAGTCGGCCTGACTGAAAATAGGGTATGGGGCTGTCTGGTGAACGGAAGCAGTTCACTCTTCCCCTTCCGGTTCCGAGTGTTAGTTTCTCTTCCCCCGCCCCGCTGGGGCCTCACCCGCCTGTAGGAGACAGGAAGTCTGTGTCATCCTCCTCTGAGCCCCCGAACATTCTCCCCTCGCTCCGACCGTCGCTCGCCGCCCAGAGAACAGAAGCGGCAGGCGGGGCCGAAAAACACGACAGCAGCCTCTCTTTTCACGACAGTGTCACAAAACCAGCCGGTGTTGTTTCTAACGCGCTCACAAAATAACCTCGTCCAAACTAGGAAGTGAGAGCGCCCGGCGGCTGAAGCGCGTGACTCCCTCGATTCGCTACGGATCGCCGAAAAGCCCTAATGTCTTTCAAAAGCACAGTCGCTTTCTTCGCGTCATTAAGGGGGGCCTCGTCCACCATGAAGGGCGGGACTATTGAGATTGAAAGGCGGAGGGAAGAAAATGAAGCGTCTTTGAATCAATAGGAATTCAACTCTGAGGGAGGGAGGCGGGAGGTTTGGGGCACGTGATGGCCGCGGTGCCTAATGAGCGTGCGAGGAAGCTGAGTGGCTTGAAGGGTACACGTTTGAGGAGGTCGGGAGGGACGCTCGCTCCGTAGGAGACGCGTTGCTGGATTGCTGCGGGGAAGGGGAAGAAGTGAGTTTGCCCGCTTAAACTTGGACGGCCGAGGCAGGGTTGTCTCCTTTTCTTCGCCGCGGGATTGTTATGAGGGATATTGGTGGGGTGAGGAGAACGAGGGAATGAAAGAGGGGCTTGAGGAGGTGGGAGAAGGGAGGGGGAAGATGAGGAGGGAGTAGGTTCGTCTGAATGGAGTGGGGGGGGGGAGAGGATTAAGAAAAGGAGAGAAAGTGCTTTGGGGAGGGGAAATTGCCACCTGCTAAAGGGATGGCGTTGGTGGGGTCAAGGCTGAAGAAGCATTTGGAGTGAAATGGCCGGTGAGATGGAGGGTGGGTGGAAAAGTGGATGGGAAAAGAGAAGTGGGGGGGAAGAGAATGGCTGGGGCGAGTGAAGGTGCGGAATAGGGTGGCCAAGTCCAATTCAAGAAATAACTGGGGACTTTGGGGGTGGAGCCAGGAGCAAGCATAACTGAACTCTAAGGGAGTTCTGGCTATCACATTTAAAGGGACCACACACATTTTAAACGCCTTCCCTTTATTGTAAATAATGAAAGATAGGGACACCTTATTTTGGGGCTCACGGAGTTGGACCCCCTGGTCCAATGTTTTTGAAACTTGGAGGGTGTTTTGAGGAGAGGCACTGGATGCTATGCTGCAAATTTGTTGCCTCTCTCTCAAAAAGCAGCCCCGCCAGAGCCCCGGATTCCCATGGATCAATTTTCCATTATACACCATTTGAATCAAGTCTCCATAGGGAATAATAGAATGCCTCCCCCCCCCCCCCGCCACTTTCTGATCACCCTGAAGCAGGGGGAAGGCCTCCAAACCGGGGGTTCCCCTGCTCCCACCTGGGAATTGGCAATCCTAGTGTGGAAAGGGCAGAAGAGAGTGAGGAGGAGGCTGAATGTGTAGTGGGGTACAGCTTTTGCTGGCTCTTCACGATGGAGGGGGGAGGAGGAAAACGGGAGAAGATCTGAATGGCTTCACTGAAGGGAAGTTTGTGGGTGAGGACAATGGGACTGGGCTGGATGAAATGATGCCACCTCGTGCGGAATAGACTTTGGGACCGAAGCTGGGTGGAATAGATAAGGGGAGACTGGGATGAAGCGGAAAAGGAAGACAGGCATTCATGGGGCAAATGACAATCCAACAGGGTTGATTGGGAGGACAGGGTGAGTGCATTTCTGGGTCATCAGTAGGACTGTGTGCATGCCATTACAGGGGTGACTGAGGACTTTGTAACTTCATTTTGCATTAAAAATTGTAAATTATTGCAATTTTTAAAAGGCAGATTTGGAAAAAAAATCCCAGGTGCCACACTTCCCAAGTTCCTGCTGGTGTTTATGGGGATAATTTGCATAGTTTGAATTAATTGTTCCACCTCTTCTTTCTCTATAGTCATGGTTGCTTAACACTTTGTTGATAAAATGCCCCTAGCGTAACTTCTCTTAGGTTCTGAACAATGTAATGCTGATTGGTAGAACACCTAAAAGGTATTTCTCAGCATTATGTAGGGCTGCCTTTCAGAATGGGATTCTGTCTGTTTGGAGTTAAACAACTTTCTGCAGATACAGTGCAATTTGTTTGACTGCATTTTGGAAAATTAAGTTTAAGCTGCACTCTTGTTTGCCTGAGGTTCTTTTTCTGGGCATTCAGCCAGGTTCTCTGGCAATTCTGCTGCTAGTTTAGAATGTCTTTGTTCAGAAAGTTGGCCCAGCAGGTTCTCCCAAACAAATTAAAAATTGATCTTTTGAAGTCTTGTGGATTAACTTCTTTTAAAAGGCAGATTTAGACTGATGGTTTGGAAGCCAGTTGTATTTTTTCCAGCTATTGTGCTTCCAGTTGGTTTTCTGGAAAGTACTTCAGCAGAAGCAGGTGAATTAAAGATCTGTGTGCCATCAAGCACTTTGTTTAGATTATAGACAGTGCATGGATGGAGACACATGGTTGAAGAGTGAAGACTTGGTTGAAGAGTGAAGATTTATTCTAAACACCTTTGAATTGTTGCAGGAAATGGATCAAACTTATGCTTGCCATCTCCTGGATATCTCACATTTATCAGTTTTTAAGTGAAACAAACAGCGTGCTTGTCATTCCCTGAATTCTGCTCAAGTAACACTTGCCTCATTTTGAGGGAGATCCAGGAGGAGATGAGTTGAGATCTTGCTGCTTTTTCTTTGATGTTTTGGCCTACACTTGCAAATTGAAGCTACAAGAACTACTTGAATGACCCATCTGACCTTGGATACTATATTTCCCAGGCCAAGAATATTCATGTGAGAAGAGGGTATGAAATTAAACTTAATGCAATGAAAGTGTCTTTCTGCTTTTAGCCAAATGCTACCCATGTTTCTTGGTCTCTCTCTGTGTTGGGATTGCTGATGAGTAAACAGTTCCATTTTTTTTGTTGGCAGTGAACAGGTACGCAGGTCATGTTGCTTGTGGTTGGAATTCATGCTAAGTGGGAGTTTTGGGAGTAAGGCTGAACCAGACCAGGGTGAGAATCTGTCCTCAGCTTGACAATCACGTTGCTGGAACAACAGTTCTTCTTGGCTTCCAGTGGAACAGTAAAGAGGTAAGAGTCTCATGTACTACTAGATGAGTTTCTTATTTCTTGCATATTGAATCAGGAATTTCTTAAGGACGTGGTTTGTGCAGATCTTGGCCATTAATGAAGGATAACTGAAGGAATGAGGCAGAGTTGAAGAAAGGATTTGGCTCCAGACAATGTGATGGTAATAACTCTTAAAGAGTTGACTGTATATATTTAAAGCCAAGGTAAATGTAGCTCCAGCACCCTGTGTGAGAGGGGGTACAATTAAAAAGGTCTGCCCAAGAAGGCTCATGAATCCTACTGGATTCCAGAACTCGAATTTTAGGTACATGCTCAACTGAGGCTTCAGTGGGAGTGTGGAACATGAAGCTGCTGGAAGCTGTCAACAAGGTTGCCCTTCTGCAACCACTCCCACCCTTAGGGCATAAACCAGCCTCTTGGTTTACTGTGAAACTGGGTGACTTGAAGAGGGTTGGGAGATGTCTAGAATAGTTCTGGTGGCAAACCTGTACCCAATCTGATAGAATACACTATAGAGCCCATTGGAAGAGGCAGGGATGGCGGCAAAGAAATGTTGCTACTATGGTATCAGCTAGCTTGCAACCATACTGATTGTTCAAGGTAGTTCAGCAACTGCTGATGCCAAAAGCTGAGCCTTTTTCTCAGGAAAAGACAATTAGCTGTGATACCATTGCCAAGTTTTTTACTGATAAAATATCTAGAATACATTGTGACCTGGATGGCAGTTGTAACATAGGCACACCAGTAAACAGAACTAATACAGCACCTGCTCTATTCATGGATCATTTTGCCGCAGTTTCCATGATGAGTATTGACAAGATCCTGGGATTGGTGAAGGCCATCCTGGCTACCAAAATCTTGTAAGGATCTCTTCAACAGACCCTTGGTTTGTATTGCAAATCAGTCTCTAGCTCAGAGCACCTTCCTCAGCCACTCAAAGACAAGGTTATCCACTCATTACTTGAAAAAGCATCTCTACAGAAAAATAATGTGGCCAGGTATTGCCTGGCCTGTAAGCTACCCTTTCTTGGCATATTGATTGCAAGAGCAGTAGCAAACCAACTCCAGGTCTTCTTGGATAACTCATCTATTCTAGACCCTTTTCAGGCTGGGCTGTGGGACAGAGGTGGACATGCTAGCTTTAGTTGACGACATCTGTCTGAGTGTAGACAAAGGCCATGCCTCTTGTTGCTCTTGTTGAACTTATTTGCAGCCTTTCATAACACCTTCTTGAGGTGCTTGGAGGCAGAAGTTGGTATCAAGATACATGCTAAACTGGTTAAAATCATTCTTCCTGTATCGGAGTCAAAGGGTTGCTGGGGGAGACCAGTTGTCATTAATGTGGAACCTATTCTCGCGCTTTTCAGTCTCTCTGTAAAGCCATTAGGACAAATGATTCATAGCTTTGGGGCTGGATGTCATCAATATGTGGATGATATCTGTATATATATTCTTATCCAGATCCCCTGGTGATACAGTAGAGATCCTGAATAACTGCCTGGCTGCTGTGGTAAAGAGTGAGCAAATTGAAATGTGAACCCTGAAAACACAGAGGTAATGTTGGTTGGGAAGGCAGAGATTATGAAGGTTATTCCCACTTTTGATGGAGTTCAGTTGACCTTTGCTGATTCAGTCAAGAACATTGGGGTTATACTGGACCCACCTTTATTACTGGAGAGCAAGTTAATGCAGTTACTAAAAAAGGCTTTATTCCAACTCGGCCTAGCCCGAAAGATGGCCCCTTATCTATATTACTATGTGTAGTTTGTTGAAACTAGGCACCTGTTATGAATTTTTTTATCATTTAATGTGTCATATTAACATGCCTTGTTTCAGTTCTGTTTTTAGGCCTGGTTGGTTCTACAACCGTAATCCTATTGCATTGTTTATTGAGTATCTCATATGTCCTTTGTATTGACTCACTATGTATAATCTGCCTTGAGTTCAAGTTAGAAAGTTAAACTATAAATAAGGTAAATGATTATATTTCTAAGTAGAGCGTGAGTAATTTAGAGCATCCATACATTATGTTCAGCAGCCGCGTTCAACGCTGTGTTTTTTTATAAATGCCAATACAGTGGCCTTAGAGACTTGCCACTGATTGAACAAAGTACCCATTATACTAGTCAAGTCAAGTTTGGTCGTGCCATAATGAGCATGTGTTAAATGACAAAGCTGTAACCAAAGTCCTGCACATTTTCTGTGTGTTGCAGCATATGCAATTTTCTGAATGGAGTTCCGCAGGTGAATTTCTTATGGCATCCTTTTTCCAACTGCTGTTTGCTTTCCCTTGCAAGCCAAGATTATTGCTTAGAGCAAAATGTCTAATGTTGTGTCTTTAACAACTGTAATTTATGGAGGTCAAGATACAGATTTGCCTATTGTAAACAGACTTCAAAATATTAACAATAGTGAAATACCACATAGGACATGTATATGAGGCCACTATGGCACCCTTGCTATGGCTGATGCATGTTGCTGTGGGAGTTGTATAAAAGACCAAGTAGAACACTCCCCTCTTCCTCCCTGAAAAGCTTGAAGCAACAGCAGATTGAGTCTTCTGTTATCTTGAGGCTTGCCTATAATTTGTGCACAGTTGTCTGTGCCATAATTACCATATATCATGTGATGCCTTAAAGAGTGCATAGTAATCCACAGAATAGTTTGCATTGCTTTGAGTAGCTGCTCCTGCCATCTTTAGTCAACAGCAATAAAACCTTGGCAGAATTCAAGGCTTTGTCTGATTTGCACAAAGGACTCACAGTGACAAAGCAGTTGTCGCACTGGAAAATAAGATTACACATGTGTCCTGTACCCTGTAATCTTGACCTCTTCTCCCCCCCCCCCCCCTTTTCATTAACATCACTGTCTCGATGTATAGGTTTAGGTTCCAACCTGAGACTCCTTAGTGTAATGAGAAAATCTTTTTGGATTTTTTTTTTTGGGGGGGGGGGAATAGCTAGGCCAGTTCTTCCTGTCCTGGGTCACACAGAAACTTTGATAATGGAAAACAGTAGCATTCCCCTTTTCTCGCTCTGGTATGAATTGTTCTTGTAGTTCCTATGAGTAATTGAATTACGTTGAAAATTTGAAAGACAGAGACTGAAACTGGAGTGGCATGGAAGTTAATAATTACGACTCAAGTATACATCAATTCTGGATGTGCTATGTCAGCACTATTGGACGCTGCTCTTTAAAAACTTTGATCTGCTGTGGGTGAAAAACTGATCTCTTGCCAGGGGTGAGTGGAGCAGCTTGAAATAAATGCCCATCTGGACTACTGAGGAATGCTCTAGCATGTTGCTGACTCAAGACAACTCAGGAACTGGAGACGGCTCTGTGCCATAACACAATACTTTTGAAGCTGCCTTCATACCAGGTCATAATGTTGCTCTGATTAGGCCAGCACTATCTATTGACCATGATTCCCTAAGGTCTGAAGTAGGGAACTTTCCCATTTCTGTTACCTTAGTCCCTTTTAACTATGGATGCTGGGGACTGAACTAAAGATCTTTTGCCTGCAGAGCATATGATTTGTGGTCCCATCTTTTCTCAGTACAGGTCTATGCTTATTTTTTGGCAATTCACTGTACAATTTTTGACCTGAAAGTAGCCCTTTAAGGATGAAAGATCAATTAAACATAAACACACATATTGCTTTATGGAAAAGCAGATCTCAGTCTTTTGTGGGTGCTTTCTGTTGGAGCAAGAATCTACATAAACCCAGTCTGACAGCTACAGTATGACAGCTGGTGATCTAGCTGCCAGGCTAGGTCACAGTGACCTGATCAGCAGACCGGCTTGAGCCGGCAGAAGCCAAGTGATGCAATCTGCTGAGTCAGCACGGCCAGGATTGGCTGCTTGGACTATATATGATCTGTGTGTGCATCACACAGGTCTCTCCCTGTGAGATGGTGGTTAGGCGAAGCACTTTGTCCGTGGAGGTGATATTGTATAGACTGCACAAGAGAGCACTTGTTGTGTATATATGTTAATACACCTTTTGGCACTAGTTGCACGTGTCTGCCTGATTTTCTTTCCTGAAGCCCTGTGTCGGGCAAGTCATCTCCCTCACTCTGCTACTCCCGCTCCGACAGGGTTATGGGCCCAGCACGCTTCCGCTGCGCGGAGGAGAGAGTTGAGAGTTGAGCTGACTGTGAGTTTGGAAAGAGCCGGAGGCGAGGAACGCCGGTGAAGGACACAGAGGCACCACCGTTCTCTGTTTGAGAGCCAGAGGGACGTCGGCAGCCAGCTGTGAGGAGGAGTCGGCACGATGGCTCAGCAACAGCTTGGAGTAGCCGTTGAGAAGCTCACCTCAGCCAACTACGCGGTGTGGAGCCTGAGAATGCAACACTACCTCAAGCGTGAAGGGCAATGGCTGTTCGTGAGTAACCCCCCTGCTGACTTATCTCCTGCCGAGACTGTGTTATCGGATAAGGCACTGGCCAACATAGTGCTATCTATAGGAGATGACCAGCTGGTTTATGTGCGAGGGAAGGACACTCCCAAGGCTGCCTGGGACGCGTTGAGTGCGGTGCATGTTAGCACCACTGCTGGTTCCCTCATGGCCTTGACAAGGAGGATGTTCCGCACCGTTATGCCGGCTGGAGGGTGTGTGAAAGATCACATCAAACGGCTAACGGACTGTTTTGTTGAGCTGGAGGCAAGAGGCAAGACTGTAGCTCCAGACGACAGAGTGTACATTTTGCTGTCGTCGTTGCCACCTGAGTACACTCCCCTGATAACTTCTCTGGAGACGGTGGACGTAGCGACCCTGACCATGGAATACGTCTGTGCCCACCTGCTTGACTTCCAAGAGAGAATTGCGGCCGTGAGCTGTCCGGGGGTGTCGGCCGGGCAGCGTGCTGTTATCGGTGTGTCCGGGAAGACAGCCAAGAATGAGCCAGCTTTTGCTGCTGGCAGGCGTCCGAAGGTGGAGGAAGTGGAGCCGACTGCGTTTGCAGTCCGTCGCTGCTATGGATGCGGGTCGTCGCAGCACCTGCTCCGAGCTTGCCCTGAGAGGGAGAAGAGGCGGGGGCGTGTGCGGCGAGAGCGGAGGACCGCCAGCCCGTGTGAGGAAGCAACCCGGCTGGTCACGTCTGCAGTAGAGAGCACAGGGTCTGCTTGGATTTTAGACTCCGGGGCAACGAGCCATCTCTGCTGCGAGAAGGAGTTGTTGAAAAACATTGACAGTCCTGAGCATAAGTATGTGAGATTGGCTGATGGGACCACTGCCAACTCTGTTTGCTCAGGCAATGTGGAATTTCCTGCACTGAAATGTATGTTGCAAAATGTGTTGTATGTACCTGTTGGAGCAAGAATCTACATAAACCCAGTCTGACAGCTACAGTATGACAGCTGGTGATCTAGCTGCCAGGCTAGGTCACAGTGACCTGATCAGCAGACCGGCTTGAGCCGGCAGAAGCCAAGTGATGCAATCTGCTGAGTCAGCACGGCCAGGATTGGCTGCTTGGACTATATATGATCTGTGTGTGCATCACACAGGTCTCTCCCTGTGAGATGGTGGTTAGGCGAAGCACTTTGTCCGTGGAGGTGATATTGTATAGACTGCACAAGAGAGCACTTGTCGTGTATATATGTTAATACACCTTTTGGCACTAGTTGCACGCGTCTGCCTGATTTTCTTTCCTGAAGCCCTGTGTCGGGCAAGTCATCTCCCTCACTCTGCTACTCCCGCTCCGATAGGGTTATGGGCCCAGGGCGGTTCCGCTGCGCGGAGGAGAGAGTTGAGAGTTGAGCTGACTGTGAGTTTGGAAAGAGCCGGAGGCGAGGAACGCCGGTGAAGGACACAGAAGCACCACCGTTCTCTGTTTGAGAGCCAGAGGGACGTCGGCAGCCAGCTGTGAGGAGGAGTCGGCACGATGGCTCAGCAACAGCTTGGAGTAGCCGTTGAGAAGCTCACCTCAGCCAACTACGCGGTGTGGAGCCTGAGAATGCAACACTACCTCAAGCGTGAAGGGCAATGGCTGTTCGTGAGTAACCCCCCTGCTGACTTATCTCCTGCCGAGACTGTGTTATCGGATAAGGCACTGGCCAACATAGTGCTATCTATAGGAGATGACCAGCTGGTTTATGTGCGAGGGAAGGACACTCCCAAGGCTGCCTGGGACGCGTTGAGTGCGGTGCATGTTAGCACCACTGCTGGTTCCCTCATGGCCTTGACAAGGAGGATGTTCCGCACCGTTATGCCGGCTGGAGGGTGTGTGAAAGATCACATCAAACGGCTAACGGACTGTTTCGTTGAGCTGGAGGCAAGAGGCAAGACTGTAGCTCCAGACGACAGAGTGTACATTTTGCTGTCGTCGTTGCCACCTGAGTACACTCCCCTGATAACTTCTCTGGAGACGGTGGACGTAGCGACCCTGACCATGGAATACGTCTGTGCCCACCTGCTTGACTTCCAAGAGAGAATTGCGGCCGTGAGCTGTCCGGGGGTGTCGGCCGGGCAGCGTGCTGTTATCGGTGTGTCCGGGAAGACAGCCAAGAATGAGCCAGCTTTTGCTGCTGGCAGGCGTCCGAAGGTGGAGGAAGTGGAGCCGACTGCGTTTGCAGTCCGTCGCTGCTATGGATGCGGGTCGTCGCAGCACCTGCTCCGAGCTTGCCCTGAGAGGGAGAAGAGGCGGGGGCGTGTGCGGCGAGAGCGGAGGACCGCCAGCCCGTGTGAGGAAGCAACCCGGCTGGTCACGTCTGCAGTAGAGAGCACAGGGTCTGCTTGGATTTTAGACTCCGGGGCAACGAGCCATCTCTGCTGCGAGAAGGAGTTGTTGAAAAACATTGACAGTCCTGAGCATAAGTATGTGAGATTGGCTGATGGGACCACTGCCAATTCTGTTTGCTCAGGCAATGTGGAATTTCCTGCACTGAAATGTATGTTGCAAAATGTGTTGTATGTACCCTCACTGCAGTCTAACCTGTTGAGTGTTAGCACACTGTCTGACCAGGGATACCAGGTGAGATTTGAGAAAACCTGCTGCAAAATCCTGGGAGGTGGGGGAAAGTTGCTTGTGACAGGAAAGAGGGAAGGTAAACTGTATGTGGTCCAGAGTGATTGTGCCCAGGTGGCTCAGGTGTCGAATGAGCCTGTGCACAATAAGTGTATACATTTGCTCCATAGGAGACTTGGGCACTGCGGATTTAGGGCGTTAAAGAAAACCCTGGAGCTTGTGCCTAGTTTGAAAGTAAATCCTTGCAAATGTTACTTGGACTGCCAGGTCTGCAAGAAGACCAAAAGCAAGGCGTGTGCTGTTGCTAAAGAAAGCTCAAGGGAAAGCACACGAGCCCTGGAACTAGTCCATTTAGACGTTATTGGCCCATTGCCAAAGAGTCTGTCGGGGAGGAGATACTGCTTGGTGGCCACCGACGACCACACGAGGTACGCGTGGGTTTTCACCATGGTGCATAAGTCTGAGGTGTATAAGACATTCACCAAGTGGGTCAAAGCAGTGGAGAGACAATTAGGGGTTAATCTCCTAGCTGTACAAACCGACAGAGGGGGGGAATTCTTATCTAACCAGATGAAACGTTGGCTGGAGAACAAGGGCATTGCCCACCGTCTGACGAACCCAGCAACGCCCCGAGAAAATGGGCATGGGGCTGTATTGCAGAATGTGATGTATTGCATGTTAGAGGATGCACAACTGCCAATGACCTATTGGGCAGAAACCATACATGCAGCTGTTTTTTTGCAAAACAGGGTTTGGTGTAATACTGTGAAAAATGTGCCTTACAGGTTACTGTTGAACAAGACCCCAGATTTGAGTTCTTTAAAAGTCTTTGGGTCACGGGCTCGGGTTGGCATCCACTCCACGAGTAGCGGGGAGGGGGATGTCCGGGCAGAGAGCCTAATTTTTCTGGGCTACAAGCCAAGGGCCAGGTGTTATCGTTTCTGCAATAGCAAAAGCAAGATAACACTTAATAAGAGTGCCCAGTTCAATGAAGAAAGCAGCTGGCCAAGGTTGCACTCCTTGCAGAAACAATTTGTCCTGCTGCCAAGTAGCGATAACGATGTTGGAGCGCAGCCCAGAACTCCAGCCCAGGAGGTGGCACCCAGTGGGGCTGGAGAAGGTGAGCCGAATGCTGGCACAGAGCCTGACGAGCAGAGTCAGGAGGCAGAGCCTCAAATGCAGGAACTGGAGGTAAAGTGTGAGAGTCAGGAGGTTCAACACCCAATTACAGGGGCAGAGCAACCAGCCCAGGAGGTGGGAACAGAGCAACCCGAAGAAGACAAAGCTGGTCCAAGCACAGGGCCACGGGTGTCTGCCAGGTCCACCAAAGGCCAACGTCCCGCTAGGTACAAGTGTCCCTATGTCACTCTGACTGTCAATCCAGACCCACCCGGATTTGAGGAAATGTTAAAAGAAAAGGCTAAGAAATGGAAAGCCTGGGTGGCAGAGTGCGAGGCAAGGGAGAAGGAGGCTGAAGCCAAGCGTCTGAAAGAGCTGGCTGAACAGGAACACGATGATGTGTTTTACAATCATGATGAGTTCCTGAACGAATTCCGGAAAGGGTTCCGAGCTACGTAAATATGAACTGTAATGTTGCTGGTGGACATGTATGTAAACTGTGTAAAGTGTTTTGGTGCACTGGGTTTAAATAGATTAGGAGGTGTGTTGGAGCAAGAATCTACATAAACCCAGTCTGACAGCTACAGTATGACAGCTGGTGATCTAGCTGCCAGGCTAGGTCACAGTGACCTGATCAGCAGACCGGCTTGAGCCGGCAGAAGCCAAGTGATGCAATCTGCTGAGTCAGCACGGCCAGGATTGGCTGCTTGGACTATATATGATCTGTGTGTGCATCACACAGGTCTCTCCCTGTGAGATGGTGGTTAGGCGAAGCACTTTGTCCGTGGAGGTGATATTGTATAGACTGCACAAGAGAGCACTTGTCGTGTATATATGTTAATACACCTTTTGGCACTAGTTGCACGCGTCTGCCTGATTTTCTTTCCTGAAGCCCTGTGTCGGGCAAGTCATCTCCCTCACTCTGCTACTCCCGCTCCGACAGTACCCTCACTGCAGTCTAACCTGTTGAGTGTTAGCACACTGTTTGACCAGGGATACCAGGTGAGATTTGAGAAAACCTGCTGCAAAATCCTGGGAGGTGGGGGAAAGTTGCTTGTGACAGGAAAGAGGGAAGGTAAACTGTATGTGGTCCAGAGTGATTGTGCCCAGGTGGCTCAGGTGTCGAATGAGCCTGTGCACAATAATTGTATACATTTGCTCCATAGGAGACTTGGGCACTGCGGATTTAGGGCGTTAAAGAAAACCCTGGAGCTTGTGCCTAGTTTGAAAGTAAATCCTTGCAAATGTTACTTGGATTGCCAGGTCTGCAAGAAGACCAAAAGCAAGGCGTGTGCTGTTGCTAAAGAAAGCTCAAGGGAAAGCACACGAGCCCTGGAACTAGTCCATTTAGACGTTATTGGCCCATTGCCAAAGAGTCTGTCGGGGAGGAGATACTGCTTGGTGGCCACCGACGACCACACGAGGTACGCGTGGGTTTTCACCATGGTGCATAAGTCTGAGGTGTATAAGACATTCACCAAGTGGGTCAAAGCAGTGGAGAGACAATTAGGGGTTAATCTCCTGGCTGTACAAACCGACAGAGGGGGGGAATTCTTATCTAACCAGATGAAACGTTGGCTGGAGAACAAGGGCATCGCCCACCGTCTGACGAACCCAGCAACGCCCCAAGAACATGGGCTATCCGAGCGAACAGGCGCCGTGTTACAAACATTAATGCACAGCATGCTCGAGGATGCAAAGCTGCCAATTCGTTATTGGGCGGAAGCGATGCATTGCTCGGCATACGTACATAATAGGGTTTGGTGTAAGCCTGTAAATGATTTGCCTTATAAGCGGCTATATAACCACTGCCCAGATTTGAGCTTTCTGAGGGTATTTGGAACCCAAGCCTGGGTGAATATTCCTCTGAAACATAGAAGGAAAGGAGGTGACCGGGCAGTGAGCCTAACCTTTCTGGGCTACCAGCCAGAAACCAAATCATATCGCTTTTGTGATAAGCGGGCGAAGCTAACCTTTAGTAGGTCCGCTGGATTTAGTGAGTCCAGCTGGGCAAGATTGCACTCTACGGAAAGAGACCTGGGAATGCTGCCAAGTACTGATAAGAATGTTGGAGCGCAGCCCAGAAACCCAGCCCAGGAGGTGGCACCCAGTGGGGCTGGAGAAGGTGAGCCGAATCCTGGCACAGGGCCACGGGTGTCGGCTAGAGCCACAAAAGGCATCCCTCCTGCTAGATACGGGTTCCCAAGTGCAAACCAAGTCAGCACCCCTGAACCTGAAACATACGAGGAGGTGCTGAAGCTAGATAGTAAAGAAAGGCTAGCATGGTTTGCCGCAATGCAGAAGGAATATGATTCCTTGCTGAAAAACAGAGTGTTTACTGAGGTGCTAAGGCCGGGCAACCGGAACATTATCTCCTGTAGGTGGACCTACCGGTTAAAGAAAGACGCAAATGGAGCCGTGCAACGAAAGGCCAGGTTAGTGGCCAGAGGGTTCAGCCAAAGGAAGGGATTGGATTATCAGCAAGTGTTTGCCCCCACTTTAAAAGCTGAAACCCTCAGGGCAGCATTGTGTAAGGCTGGAAGTACGGGGCAACAAGCCCATCACTTTGACTTCGAGACAGCCTATTTGAACTCCCCCTTAGACCAGGAGCTGTTTATGGAACAAATCCCCGGTTTTGATGGTGGGAGTGGTGTGTTAAAACTGAACAAAGCCTTGTATGGTTTGAAACAAGCCGGACACGCATGGTACAAGTGTTTGAAGTCAGCATTAATGAAAGTAGGATTCAACCAGCATCTGGCAGACCCTTGCATGTTTAGCAGGGTGGTGGGAGAGTCCAGAATGATAGTCCTCATCTTTGTGGACGATCTGATTGTCTTAGTGGACTCCAACCAACAATTAGCATGGTTTCAAGAAACAGCCAGTAAGCTGTTCACTATCAAGCACCTGGGGCCAGTGAGCTACTACCTAGGGGTGGAAATAGCGAGGAGGGCCGATGGTTGTTTTGAACTGTCCCAGAGCAACAAAGTGAGAGCGCTGCTAGCTCAGTATGGTATGAACGAAGCTAGCAGTGTGCAAACACCCATGACCACAGGTTATAGCAAGGAACCTGAAGGTGAGATATTCAAGAATATACCATTATACCAGTCCCTGATCGGGTCCTTATTGCACCTAGCGTGCTGGACCAGGCCAGATATCAGCTATGCGGTACATATATTGTGCCAGAAAAATGCTGAACCCCACCACAAAGATTGGGTGGCGGCTAAAAGAGTACTACGTTACCTCAGCGGCACAATAGAACGTAAGCTATCCCTCAGAGTAGGAGAAAAACCTGAACTACGCGCCTATGCTGACGCAAGCTGGGGGGACCGGCCCAAGGCAAAATCAACTACAGGAATCGGAATATTTCTGGGAGATGCCCTAGTAGTATGGAAAGCCACCAAGCAGACCCTGGTGGCATGTAGCACGTGTGAGGCAGAGTACGGTGCCATAAACGAATGTGTACTTAACCTAGAGTGGGCAGTACAACTGATGAGGGACTTCAGCATACCTGTAAATTTGCCAGTTTCAGTATATACTGACAACTCAGCAGCCAAAGAACTGACGGAGAACCAAGCTGCTCGAGGGAAAAGCAAGCATATACTTATCAGGTACCAAAATGTGAAGGAAGCAGCGGCTAAAAACCTCATAAAAATAATAAAGTGTACATCGGATGAGAATGCCGCTGATATATTCACGAAATGTTTAACTGCAAGTGAACATGAAAACTGTGTAAAGTGTTTGGGTATACTGGGTTTAAATAGATTAGGAGGTGTGTTGGAGCAAGAATCTACATAAACCCAGTCTGACAGCTACAGTATGACAGCTGGTGATCTAGCTGCCAGGCTAGGTCACAGTGACCTGATCAGCAGACCGGCTTGAGCCGGCAGAAGCCAAGTGATGCAATCTGCTGAGTCAGCACGGCCAGGATTGGCTGCTTGGACTATATATGATCTGTGTGTGCATCACACAGGTCTCTCCCTGTGAGATGGTGGTTAGGCGAAGCACTTTGTCCGTGGAGGTGATATTGTATAGACTGCACAAGAGAGCACTTGTTGTGTATATATGTTAATACACCTTTTGGCACTAGTTGCACGTGTCTGCCTGATTTTCTTTCCTGAAGCCCTGTGTCGGGCAAGTCATCTCCCTCACTCTGCTACTCCCGCTCCGACACTTTCTGCCAAGTCTTTGTCCATACCTCTGTGTTTGTAAGGCTTGACAATCAGCATTCATGCTCCTGTATAAAAGGTATTGGAGATAATTCTCCTGAAATTAATATTGTGAGTAGGAAAGGTTTTTCTTCCGTTTCAATCCAGTACATTTGCTTTCTCCTGTAATTTTTTTCTTGTATATTATGAATGAGTTGTCCTGATACCATGGAGCAATTAATACCCATACATCAATCAGTAGTTGATATATATCTTATGAACTTATGAGACTGTCTTTAGTAAATTGATTTGGATGATCTGTTTAGCTCAGTTATTGTCTGTTCCGCCAGAAGTACGCAAGTATAGCTGGGCTGGTATAAATTTCTACCCGAAATATGTTTGAAATGGAGATGCTGGGGATTGAACCTAGGACCTGTGTGTATAGACTGTGGCTAGGGACTATGCTTGGGGTTGAATGGTTGGGAATACCGGAAAGAAAAAGGAGCTATGTCCACACTTCCTAGTGGCACTGTTGTAATGCCAAGTATGTTTTAGTCATTGGGCATTGCTGTGTCTCTATTGTGGCCATATAGTTGTCACAATAATGGCCTTGCTGTTATTGTATCATAATCTCCCAACATAAGCCCATACCCATGACAAATAGAAGGAGGGGAACATTTGAAGGCTGTTACAAGACTGAAGTCAACAAAAGTGTATGATGTTAGTCTGAATATAGGAATTTATAGGAGCAGTTTTCTGTTTATTCCAGTGTGGCTTGGAAAATGAGAAAGAGCTGCCTACCAGGATTTGGCTTGGAAAATGAGGAGCTGCCTACCAGGATTTGGACTGTTGTTCCATCTAGTTTGGTACTGGTTGGCTGTAGCTCTCCAGGGTCTCAGGCAGAGATTCTTCATGGTCCTGATATCAGGTTACTGTTTGCAAAGTATTCCTTTATTGAGTAAGTGAGACAGATTAGTAGAGTTGTGGCACAGGGGGAAGTGAGTGCAGCTAAATTTGTTTAGAAAATGCACATCCCTCCTTTTACACTCAGTAAAGCCCCCCCCAACCCAACTTATAAAGCAATTGAAAAAAACTTAAGTAGCAAGCAAGGGCACAAAGCCCCAGTTGTGTTCTTTAGATTATGGCCTATTAGGTCATGTAGGTAAATAAAAGGCATTTTTGGTAGTAGCCACTAAGTTACAGAATGTGTTAGGAAGGATGTCTGTAAGACTGAGCTGTAAAGATGAGCCTTCTCAGCCACCAGCTAAAGCTGAGCAAGAGGTCCAGATTTTAAAATGTTGTGGTTTGCATTTTAGTTATAGTTTGTATTATGTACACTTTATGGATATGTTTTAACATCACTGTAATGCTCCTTGAGTTCTTGTGCAAGGCTCACTTAATGTGCTTGGAATCAATTCACTAGCAAAATAGAAGAGCATTTGTTAAACAAAGTCTGAAGCACTAAATCAATCATTAGGAACACTGAGGGAATAAAAATATTTTAATGTGTCATCTAAAAGAAGAGAAGACTTGATGCTATTCTGCTGTCTCTGATTTAAATGTAACAGACTATTGCATGACAAAAAAGGGCTTTAAAAGAACCATTGGGTTTATGACATACTAGATTTATAGCCACAGGGGCCCATTGAGTAAAAATGCTGGAGACTGTGCCTGAGGCCTTATTATATACAATTATGTACTCTAAAGATAAGCAGTGGCCCTTTGCATTTTAAAAAAAAACCTTGGCAAAAGCTTGCTAGTTAAACTCTTCAAAGTGTACAACTATAATAAGCCCTTTCTTAGAAGCAAAATGTTTCAGGAGCTTGTTGCAGGATCAAGCAGGACATTCCCTTGGAAAACCCATATTCCTGAGCTAATGGTAGCTATACAATGTGAAGAGGAGCTGCCAATGTGCTTGGCCTCTTGTTCTTTAGTATGCACTGGTAACAATTACCCATCCCAATTTTAGATACTGTCTGGCCTGTTCTAATAATTCTTCCTTGCTGATCTTTTGAAACTGTCTGTTGGTACCAGGGATGCGGAAATCCCAAAGATTTGCTCCAGTTAGCTATTTTAGTAGTTTTACTTGATGTGTCCCATCCCCACTGTACTTTTTACCTCATGCTACATCCTCATTGTCCTACTCCTGTCTCCTTTCTGTAAATGCCAGCACCTGGAGAAGTCTCTCACCCAGCCAGTTCCCCATGGCAATAATATTGTTGAACAGACAAACCATCTAAAGGGGTGGGGTGGAAGGGGGACCTTCTGCTACTTGCTGCTCCTGTTCGTCACAAATCTGCCCCTGGCAAGCATTGGACTTACATATTAAAAAATACTCTCTAATTTGTTTGCCTATCAGCTTTGCTATGCCAAAACAAAGCTGTTTGCTGCTCCAGAGTTCAGAGTTGCACAAGAGGTTGCTATAGCAAAAATATTACTGTGCTTTTTCCTGCCAGCCTGTACTATTCAAATCTGGGGGAGAAAACATTAGAAATTCAAACTGTGTTTCGAATGGCTCCTGAGAAGACAGACAAAAATCTTTCTCTGTAAATGGGACCTAAGATGAGTAAAATAAGCATTGTTGTGCCACATTTTGACTCTTCTTAAGCACTTTATGTACACTATTCTCATAGTTCTTAGAACAGTCCTGTCAGGTTAGCCACTGTGTATTCCCATCTGTGAGGCTTTCTTGAGGCCACCAAGCAAGCTCTTAGTAGTCACTTGGATCAGGGGTGATACTTGAACCAGGGACTTATGGTTCCCAGCCATTTGACTATACTAGCTCAGATGTCTAAGTTCCTCCCACCCAGTGCCTTAGTAATGGCAGATAACTAACCACATCAGTTCAAATTGATCCCAGTCAATTTGCATTGGGGTCAGAATGTCTGCTCATTTATCTTGATTTATGTGACGAAGGAAAGTCCAGCATGTGGGATGAATGCCCTGATAGGCACTCCTTCCACTGGGAAATGAAAAGTCATTTAGAGGCTGCTGGGATACCTTCTCATTCTCCACTGAAAGGAGTTGCATCAGTGCTTAGTTTTTGTGGCCCTTTCTTACATGCCCAGGGAAGTGCAGATTGTCACTTTGGGGGCAGTTAGCAATTTCTCTCCAGCCCAGTTTGTCAAGGGATCCTGGATGTTTTTGCCATCTTCTGGGCATGGAACTGGGGGAGGTATTTGTGAAGTTCCTGCACTGTGCAGGGGGTTGGACTAGATGGCCCTGCAGGTCTCTTCCAACTCTATTTCTGAGTTCCATTTATCCTAGAACTAGAAAAGGGATTGGAAGCTGGATTTGGCCTGCAGACAGCCAGTGACCATCCCTGTGTCAGCCAGAACCAAAACTGCTCTTGTATTATTGTGATGCTGGAAAGATTCACTTGAACCTTATTGGAAACAGGTTTAACTTCTTTTCTGGGGTCAAATATGGGCCACAGAGCTAGACCTTGCCAGCTGGATTGCTGCAGCCTGTTGCAATACCTCAAATTGTTATGGCAAGTGAATGACACTCAAGTGAATGACTCTAAAACACTGAGTGTACATAGTTATTTTTTCTCCATGGCTCCTTGTGAAATTAGGGAGGTGGTGCCCAGTTGTTGCCAGTCCACTAATCAATATTATTAAAACACTTGGGATAATTGCATTTTTTCCTGTTTTTAATGTGAAGAAACTTTGTTTGAATAGATGGAAAAGGTTAAGAGCCACATTTCAGAAAACAAATCTGGTGCATTGGGAGCTAGTAGCAGTGGTTCTGCAGATGCATGGAGATGGATCTTCTCCCACATCGTTTGGGATGGGCACAGACCTGAGCCAAAGTCTGGGTGAGACTTTGCCCATGTTGCAAACTGTGAATTGAGGTCCAGGGGAAGGACCTCCCCCAAACATTCACTGAGTTTTTGCCCCCCGTGTGCATGCGTCACTTCTGGATGACACCAAGGGGACCTGAACCATTTCAGGTGGGTTTTTTGCTCTGCAGTTCAGTTCAGGGTTCAGTTTTAGACTGCCTGGTTCACAAGCCCTGAACAGGGGTTTCCCAGCGTGTGCCCATGCCTACACAGCATGTCTTTCTTCAGGATAGCTTTGTCCTTGCCCAGGGTGCTATTTGGTAACATAATCAGGTAGGCTTGTGCTGTTCCCTCCGGGGGAGGAATAGCCATAGTATTCTGTGGAGCAGCAGGATAAGAAGCCCTTGAGTCTCTTGCAGCCTTGCTTTGCCGCTGATAGTGTGGGTTTTGTGCTTGTCTGATCCTGCCACACCTGATGGCAGACATGATCTTTGGTGTTAATTTTATCAATCTTCCTGCCTTCTGAAACTTTCAGACTTCAGGAACCTCTTGCTCATTATGAGATGGAGTGTGACATCTTTCTCCCCCCACATCACTAGCTTGGCTTCTGATTTTTGGTCTACAGATGGAAAGAATGAGCATCCATCCTGTCCTCCTAAATTTCTAGCTTTAGAAAAGGCCAGATAAGATTACAGCTGATTTTCTTGTTCAGAAAGTGACTGCTGCAGTGTTTACCATGGCTGCATGTTCTGGCTTTCCCAGGCTTAGTGGATCAGGAGAGGCAGCATCTGTCATTGCAGTATGGGCTGGAACAAGTGCCATAATGCCCTTAGTGGGAAGATTGTTCTAGGAGGTACTGCCAGATGTGGACATGGCTCAGTGGTAGAGCATCCACTTGTCATGTAGGAGATCTCAAGTTCAGTCCCTAGCATATCCAACTAAAAGTCACATCTGCGGGAAAGAAAAGGGGGATTGTAAGGAGGGGCTGTTGCATTATGTTTTTCTTGTGAGCTTTCTACAAACATAACTGTACTCATTGTTGGAAATGAAGAATTTGAATTATTTTATTTACAGCACTTTGTTGCTGCCCCTTCACAAATGTATTCATGGTGAACTGCAAAAGAAAACTTAAAGAATAAATCTAAAGTGTAGGAATAGTCAAGAGTGAAAAACACAGCTACAGGCAGAAGCAACTCCTGTGAATTAAAATAAACTTGAAACAAACACAGCCCATTTACAAGGCAGCCAACTTAATACCAACCAAAAAAAATTGGGGTGAGTGGGCTGTAATTGGTACCAGAAAGCAAAGATGGGAAGCCACCCGATGGATTTTCATTAGGAGGGAACTCAGTATGCTGGTTATCACTGCAGAGGATGCCCGACCCTAGTAGTTCCACGCACAAAGCAAAGGACCTCTGCTCTTGGTGGCTGGCCAGGTTCATATGGAAGAAAGTACCTGGGTCCCAGAAAGTTTAGTATTTTAAAGGTCACTGACCAGCATATTGAGTTGTGCCTGGACCCTGTGAACATTTGTAGATACTGGTTGTTCTGTGGCTGTTTTCAGCAGGCTCTGCTCAAAAACCTAACCACCATATTCTGGACAAGATGACATTTCCAAAGAATTGATGGCCCATGGCCTGATCTGTGTTTTCTGAAGTCCTGTGTTCTAAAGGAAAAGTTTAGAACGAGATGAAAGTGGGGGGACTGTGGCCAAAGATTCAATTTTAACCGTGTGTCTGTTGCTGAAGGGGTTGGAAAGTCTCATGAGTTTCAGTCTTAGACTCTCTGAAATAGGGATAAGAGCAGTGCTCTTCATGTACATCATTATCTGCTGGTGTAGCAATTGGAGTGCCAGAGTAGAACCTGGGAAATCCAGGACTGAATCTTCACTTTGCTTGCTGGGAGATCTTGGGCCAGCCTGCCTGTCTGTGTTTGTCTGTCTCTCCCTGTCTGTCTGTCTCTCCCTCTCCCCTACCTTACAGGATCATTGTGAAGATTAAATAGGGGAGGGAAGAATGAATTTGCAAGCTACTTTTGTGTCACCATTGGGGTCAAAAGTGGCTTATAAATAAATAAAAGCATCAGATGTGAAGGTATAGCACAGGAGAATAATGAAATGATGTCTGAATGCCACCTTAACTTGTCAGCCCATCAGGGGAGGGCAGGATATAAATTTGATAAAATAAATAAAAATAAACTTGACCAACTTGTGCCTAAAACTGAACATAGCCCTGTGGATTGCTTTTACAGAGAAGAACATGAACTGCCCATTAATTATGAGGTACATCCTTGTAGTGTATTCTGCACTGTTATGGTGCATCATACTTAATTCCTGAGTTGGTGGTTTGTTGTAGGTGTCATAGAAAGCAGCGCTCATGTGCAATCTGGTGCTCTTGGACTTCGGTTTCCAGGCACAACCCAAAGGAAACAGTATCAGGGTATTCTAATGAAGGAGATAATTTAAAAGTCCTGCTGTTCTGCACTGTGAACTAACACAACATATATTGATTGTATTTTTTCCTTAGGGGGACTGGATTCAGTGAGGTTATGAGAGAATGTCTGGTAGAGCTGGGAGGGTGGTCAGTTGACTGCATTCAAGTTTTGCCTCATGTTTAGTATAGGCAAAGATAATCTTGGTGTAAGTACCTCTTTAACTGAATCCTGGGCATCTCCATTAGCAGTGGCAAAAGTAAAAGCCCCTTTATGGCCAGGGAAGGTTGTAGCTCACACCCTAAAAGCTCAGAAGGACTGGAAGGCTGGAGTGATCCAACCAGGGAGGAGCTGGACATTCACCCACAAGCCTGAAGAACTGGTGTTGTGAAATAACCCATGGGCTGGGTATAGGCAGGGACTAATGTAGGGAGAGGCTGGTTGACCATAGCCACTGTTGTACATGGAGACAGTATTCTCCTAGGTCTGTGGAGGGCTTCAGAACATGTATACCTTCCTCATACTCTTCCAATAATTGATACCCTGCTAACAAATTACTGTTTTAAAGGTTCAGCTATACCAATCTCTTATGTAAAATTTGATGTGAAAGGGACAGCCATGTTTGATATGGGCCCAGTTAATGTCTGTAGGGTGAGTGAGAGGTGGGGTGGGAGTCTGCATCAAAATGAGCAAGGGGTAAAAGCTAAACCCTATTTCTTCCCCAGCCTTATTTCTATGTAGTCCCTTCAACTGGACATGCATAAAGAGTGGATGTGAATGGGACAAATACATGAATGAAGAGTTGCAACTTTTCCATTTGATCCTGTGGTTTGTTATTAATCTCACGCTGCCCAAAACGTACATAGTTGTGTTCTGAATGTCTCATAAAGGATGGCTCATGCTTCAAGAAGTTTGTAGTCTAAATTTCTACCGTGTAGAAAAAGCCCAGCAGGAACTTATTTGCATATCAGGACACACACCTCTGACATCAAGCCATTTGAAACTGTGTTCCTGTGCATTCCTGCTTTTTAAAAAAAGCCCTGGATCCAGGAGGGAAAGGAAAGAGCATGGGAAGGGAAAGGGCATGAAAAAGGCAGTGCCGTCTGTAAAATAAAAGGAAGTAAAGAGATTGGAAAATATGCGACGTGCATTCCAGATTTAAGGAGGCAAAGTCCCTTTTCTCTTCCTTGTTTGTGTTTTCTGTGTATTTGCCATAGTGGATACATACAAGTAAACCCCTGTTATTCCTTTTCCTGTAAATAGCTCTTCTTGCAACTCTGGGGGAATATTTGATCAGCAGGTAAAGAGGGTGTTTGCTTTGGAGAGGAAGCAGTTAAACTTGCCAAAGGGTTTCAGGAAATTGAATAAACTGTGAGCAGCATTCTGGTCTCATGATGCTGGGCTTATGGTATTCATTGCAGCTAGTGAGTTAGTGAATGAACTACATGTTTGGCTCCATCTGGGCTTTTTGGCTTGTAGAAAATTAGTTTGAACAGAGCTTGAACAGAGGTAAGAACAATGTCTTTTGGCAGTCAGCTGAAGAGAGGCTGCCAGTGCCTCATCAGCATCTTAAAGCTGTTATTTCTAGTCCTGCATGTATGATGGGAAGATGGGTCAGAGTTAACGGAGAGGAGCACTGGATGTTGACTAATATCTGTTGGAGGTTTGACTGCATTCTTTTTCTCAGGAGAAAACCTTTTGTAGGAGTATGTGTGTGCTTGTTGTCTTCCTTGTAGACAGATCTAAATGTTAACAAACCATTAAAAATTATATGCATCATCTTGGGATCACCCCATGTCCAGCACACATTGCCTGTCCAGGGAGAATGTGAAGGATAAACTTCGTGCTGCAGTCACTCACTTTTGCTTCCCAGCAGCCTTCCAGAAAGGCTGATGTTGGCTGCTGAAGGCTGAAGTTTTCCAGCCTTTGGACATAGATCAAGGCTTCAGGTGTGGGGGTTGAAATGACCTGGCACAATGGAAACCTGAGAAGAACTGTGGGTAATGATTAAGTTTTATCCTTGTGTGAAAGTCTAAACCATCCTATTGTGTTCTGCATTTGTAAGTGCTGTGAGAGTACAAGAACCCTTGGTTTGTGCTTCTTTCAAGGTATTGTGTTAAGGGAGGGAAGCTTCCTTGTGTTTATTTATCTGAAGCACTGTACTGTGCTGTAATCTAGCCAAATATGTAGTTCAGCAGGCTCCCTTTTAACTAATACACATTGAAATAGCTTGTTTGGCTGCTGAAGGCTGAAGTGTTGGGGTTTGGTGTTTTTTTCCTTCCATTTATATATATTGGTGAGAATCCAAAGTATGCTTACATGAGAGTCATCCAAGGGTTTTTGTATGCACAGTGGAATGTTTGTCCTTGAAACAGATGAACAATGTTCTGTCTTGCAAACTGCTTTTGAAATTCCTCTTAGTTACAAAGGCAGTTTGCCATGTGGTGTTTTGGGGAGAGGTATTTGTCCACAGCTCACAGAACTAGTCCTTTGATTCTCTAGATCCTGGCTATCAAAAATTCTGCACTAAAAGGCAATTGTGATTGATGTGACCAGTACAAAATGTTTACTGAGGCTATCATCTAATTAAAGAAGCTTTAGTTGAGTAATTACATGAGCTCTTTTTGATTCAGTAATGATTTAAATTTTGCATGCAAGAAAAAATAGTTGTAGAGAAAAAAGCATTCCTAGTTTTTAGATGATGCATGTTTGTGGTGCAGGCATCATCTTAGAAGAAGCATTCCTCCTTTCTCTCACCAGAGGAATATCTATTTTAAGATGGTGCTTTCCATCTGCTGAGTCTTTAAGTACTTACACTGAAACAAATTAAATCCGACTTCATTTGTCTGCTTATTTTTAGCAAACCAAAATAGTTAAATAATCAATTTAATCAGTGTTTTAGCCCTAATAACTTATTCTGCTAAGGGCAAGGTATAAGTGAAGTAAATAAATAAATTCTGCTGTTCACGGGAAGAGGGCAGGAGTTGAGCAGGGCTTCCCAACATCAGAGACCAGCTCAGCTAATTCCTCCTGAATTTTCACTGAGTGTTTTTTATTTACTTCCAAACCCATGTTTTTCAGTTTTATGAGCACTTGGATGGGGTAGGAAGGTGTTAAAAACTGAGATTCTGCTGCTGAATTAAGTAGTTGGTTCCAGCTTCTATTCTCAGGATTGCGGAACCTGCACAACCCTTAGCATGCTTGTGAGCACATCTTGAAAAGATGGTTTGGCTGGCTGTGGAAACTGTTTAGCGCCTGATGTGAATGTTTGTCTGTAATTCCTGCTAATGTGCAGAACAGATTGAGTGAGGAAAGAGCAAATGTTTTTTTATGGGTGGAACCCCCTGAAGTCTACCCAGTGGGTTTAGTTAGACTGCCAGGTCTATTGAAGTTCTGCCCAGGAGAGCCAGTAATGGCCATACTCTGTGGGCTTCCTGTTCAAAGGGCACCACCTTGCTTTGGAACGTGCAGCTCTGCTTGTGCTCTCCTGTGGCTTGCTTCTGCAAGCTGCTTCCTGAAATACCCTTGGAATATTGACTAGGATGTCACTAGATAGGACTCAGACCTTGGGATGAGGGGGAGGGGGAAAATAGCATTTTTGCTCAGCCTTTCGCACACAAAGCTACATCCCTGTTAGTGCTGCTATTGTCCCATTAACTGCTGAGTGTCTGGTTGAACACTGTTGTCTTTGGACTCCTATCCACTGACCTACGGTGCAATCCTAAGAACACTTTCCTGAGAGTAAGCCCCATTGAATAGACCTGAGTAGAATTCTGAGTAGTCCTGCTTAGAATGGCATTATTAGTCTTGCTAATTTTTAGTGTTGGAGGGACTGCAGCTCATGGAGAACTATGGTGTGTGGGTGTATATGGTTTCAGGTTGAAACTTCATGCCATGGACCTTCAAAATCCACTTTCTCATGAAACCTTTGACTAAGCCGATTTAACCTTCATCCCTATTGAAATAAAGCCCAAGTTGGTAGTGTTGCATTTGCTGGCATTCAGTCTTTGTTACCCTGGCCTCTTCCCTTTTTTGTGTCTCCTCTTCATGCTCACTGCTAAAATTTGGATAGTAAATTTCTTGGAGCATGGACAATGCCCCCTCCCCCGCTCATGTAAAAGATGACACTATCTATATACTATTAGTCACATATGCCCCTCCCAAATCTGTGGGTCGAGGCCACACTAAGGCTCTATAAATTTTTCTTAAAACTTGGTGGACTCCCTAAGTTGACAGGAAAGTTTGAAATAAAAAGGGGGGGTTAATCCCTCCAGAATAGAATTCCATTGTTTGCGCATGTGCAAAATAACGCAGTTAGGAAGCCAGTTGAGTTCCGCATTGATGCTGGCAGTTGCTCTGGGCTCAGCAGTGTTGGATAGTGGCAACTGCTGTGGGCCTGGGCACAGAGGAGGAGAATGCTGGTAGCTACTGCTGTTCCAGCCACAGCAGAGAAGGAGACCAGCTGGCTCTCTGGACCTAGGTGCAGCAGATGCCAGCAGCTGCTTTGGGCACAGGCAGTGTCACCTACTGAGTGGTAGGTGGTGGGACTGAGAGCCTCACCAGCCTCAGCCTCCCCCACAGCAATTCTCATGGGCAGGGCACGAGACTATATACTAATAGAGATGTGATTACCTGCCTCTGTGGATTGAGGCCACACTGATGACAACAGATTTTCCTGCAAACTTGGCGGTCTTTTGCCAAGTTTGCAGAAAAAACTGAAATAAAAAATAAAATACATAGGGGGGTTAAATCCCCACCAAAATATAATTGCGTTGTCTACACATGAGCAGACAATGCAGTTAAGGAGCCCCTCCAGCTCAGCAGTGAATGCCGACAGCCGCTCCAAGCCCGGTGGCCCCGGGTTCTGTCAACTGCTGCAGGCCTGGATGCAGAGCAGTAGGACTAAAGAAGCCAGTTCAGGCCCAGCCATATCGAAGGAGGACATCAGCAGCCACTCTGGACCAGGTGTTGCAGCAGCAGATTTGGATAGTAAATTTCGGCAGATTTCAGCAGCTGCTGTAGGCTTAGTGGTAGGTGGTGAAACTAGTCTTTCCTGACCTACTAGTTTTCCACATGCAGGGAGCATTGGATATGTACGCATGTATGCTCAGCACTGTGCAGTGTGTTTTGGGTGGTTCTAATTCCTGTTTCTGTGGTTTTCCCATCTGGTTAACTCACTGAGTTGCCTGACTATGACTGGGGCAGGCAGGAAACTGTGCCCTGTTACCCATCTTTACTAGCTTCTTAGTTCATTTACTGCTGAGAATAGAATATATTTTTGATGATAGAAAACACATTTTTCTCCTTATTTGTGTTAAAATATGTTTGGATTGCTGAGTACTTAGTTCAGTATGAGTCTTTGAGAATTGTAGTTATTGCAACATAGGCTGGAGTGCAGTGAGATCAGAATGTGAATCACTGATACTTGCAGTTTTCCATCTTAGGGTAGGATGGAGTGGTGAGAGGATTTTGTAAGCAGTCTCTTTTGGTGAGATAATCTCCTTTTAAAAGGCTAGACACTGTTTCCTCACCGGCCTCTTCTTCTGTATGATGGTTCTAAGGACCATTATAATAATAAGCACACACTGGCCTCTTCCTCAGTATGAAGGTAATATTGGCTTACCTTGCAGGGTTGTCAGAACTGCCATTAGAAGCTGTATTACAGGCATCACTTAACAAATGAAGGTGGTTGTAATAGGTCATGTTGGGCTTCCAGCCATGTCCTGTTTCTTAGATTTCCCAGCAGCTGCCAGCACTGGTGCTCTCTTTGTAGTCAAGAGGCAAGAGCCATGATGCTTTCAGGCTTACTGTGTAGTCAGAGGCTACAAACCCATACATCAAGAGCCACTAGGTAATAAGCTTTTGAGCAGCTCCTGCTTGTGTCCCTGGTATTCTGAATGCTTGGTGGTGAAATTTCCGCCTTCCCTCGTCAGCTGCCAATTTTCCTGCCCCTTTAATCAGCGGTAATGCAATTATGTGGATTTCTACCTGCAGCCTCTCTGTGCTTATCACCTCCCGTCTAGTGCCATTCTGAAGATACAAGGGGAAGCTCAAGTTCTGAGAACTAGATTGCCAAAGGCAGTCAGGGACCTTTTGGCTGTTGGTTAATTCTTTGCACTAATGCAATTGTCGGGCTCTCTTCTCAATAAAATGTACAGCTGTCTTTTAGGCAAGTGGGGAGAGAACGAACCTTTTGCCCGTTTGATTCTTGAGTTGATGCAATTTAAAATGAGCAGTGGGCACAATTAAACCCTGCAGCTGCACAGTTAACCTTATTTATTGTTGTGTTGGAGATATCTGCAGCTTCCCAACACCAATTTGATTAAAATGAGGTCTTTCTTGTTGCATCACCGGTTCACTGGATTTCTGTTCAGTCTTTTTCATGGTCAGTATGTCTCCAGCAACCTCTGTAGAATATTACAGAGAGGTTTCCTGCCTGCCTTGATGTCTTCGGCTACCATCACCAGCCTTCCTGCATCTCTTCCCTCCTTCCCTGCTACCAAGAGCTATAACTGACTGCAGCTTCTAGCCTTTAACAACTGAAAGGCAGCTTGGATAGCCTTCCCCTGATTTCCCCAGCTCTAGAAAAGAACTATGTACCATCCATAGGGACAAAGAACAGAAGAGATGGCTACCATGTCACCGCAGTGCCCCTTTTCTCCTGCTGTGATCAAGATGCATGGGACAACCTTGGCTTCCTCTCCCAGGTCTAAAGGACCTTAGATAGCTCTACAGGATGCTGCAGCAGCAAGATGTGGGTGTGGAAGCAGTAAATGCTGCTGACTTCTAACGGGAGGGGTCTACAAGCACAGAAGGGCAGCTGTGAGCAAATCAAAGGCCAGAGTTTGCAGCATCACTGGCTCTCTTGTTCTGCATCTCCCTACAGCTATTTCACTGGAGATATCTGCCCGATGCATCTTTTGCACTAAAAAGATCTTAGGAGGCAATCAGCAGAGGTTATTATTCCAAGGTAACCAGGCAAGAGGAACATACACCACATGTGCATTGTGCATGCTATTTGTGGCCTGAAGGTTGCAGTAATGATAATTTCTGTAGGATAAAAGTGTGAACAGAAAAAGTAGAGAACTCTCTTTCTGTTTCCTCCAGGTGTTTTCAGCTTTTAGCTCATAGCTTCTGGCTGAACAGGAATTCTAGTCATCAAGTCAGAGGGACCTGTATGCACAACACTCTAGGCTGGTGTGCAGAGTTTGGATACAGTTTCCTGGTTTGAAGTTCTCCTGCCTCCTAAATAAGAGTGGTTACAAAAGTCTAGTGTATTTCTCTGTCTCTTAAATATCTAATAGATATTTTTTCAGAGGTCCTGTGGGTGGTAAGGACTTTTACTCAGTCTTTTTCCCCCCGCAATGCAACCACTGCATCTTTTATATGCTTCTCCAGACCACTGGCATTTATGTTGCTTCCTTTTGTCTGGAAACTTGGTTTTTATTTAAAAACATAAATTGAATGTTGCACTCTGTTGTGGCTGATATTCAGAATATCTTGATCTAAGGGCAAAGGAGCCTTCAGATTCTTAAAGCTGCTTTTTCAGGAGGTAATCAGATTCTCTGTTTCTTTCTGATGACTATTATTGTTTCTTCCAGGCTCCCTTAACATCATCTGCCTTCTGTGGTGCTTCAGAAGCCAGGATGCAACACGAGCATAATCACATGGCACACACGGACCATCAGATGAATGACTCGGCGATGATCACCTCTGATCCTCACGCACACCATCACACAACGTCATCGTCAGAGCACTCACATGGTGGAGGAATGATGATGGTGAGTAGAGCAACCCTCTGCCTGATGCATCTTTTGTACTAAAAGGATCTTAGGAGGCAATCGGCAGAGGTATATGCAGGAGCTGTTGAAAGTCTTAGAACCGCCCCTTCTTACCTTCTTTTGTGACCAGTGGACCTCACATCCCACTGGGTCTCTCTTGCTCACAGATGCTCTCCAAAGTTCCCAGTTTTTCAGTTGGAAAAATGGGAGGGGGAGTCTTGGGGGAATGGAGGAAAGAACATTTTCCCAGAGTTTTTGGTAGGCCTTCGCTTTTGAACTTGTAAGAAATAACCCACATTCTAATAGTTCATCTTTGGTTTTAGCTACAGCTGAGTGCTTGTGTTTAAGATTTTATATTATATTATATACAGATAATATATTATATTAAGATTAATATGAAGATTTTACTGTTTGTTTGATACCAACATTATTGTGAAGCCTGATCATTTATGAGGTGAGCAGTTTGGGCAGCCAAATACATTCTGGCCCCCATTATCTAGAGAATAGAATTGGCCCTGGCAATGAGATGGACATGGGTATCTGTCTTAAATGTGTTCTCTGGTAGTATGTCTATTATCCTAGTGTATGCATTCGTGCCACCTGCTCCAACCTAAAGTGGAAAAAAGTAGTTTACCATCAGAAGCACTATAACCCAGAAAGATTTCTCAGCTAGTGATGCAGTTGGACTCTGTCTCTTCCATAAGCTGAAAGAGGGTCAGAGTCACACTGTCTTGGCCAGCCCAAAATTGTGGCAAAGAGATGTTGGCTATCCTTATTTCAGATACATCGTTTTGTTGCAGATGTGGAAATGTCCTCCACCCCCTTCACACATGCATGCACATACTACATTACGAATCAAGTGGGAGAAAACTAGGGTGGTGAGTAATCACTCTAGTTCTTAGGTCAGTAAATTTGTACATGCCCAGAGACTGCAATCTCAGCTCCTCATTTGAAGCTATGATGCCAAAAGCCCTTACTGTGTGCAAGGCTTTGTATCAGGGCATTAAGGTGACTTTCTATCTTTTGTGCAGGAAATGACCTTCCACTTCAGCTATAAGAATGTGCCTTTGCTGTTTTCTGGGCTGGTCATCAACACAGCTGGAGGTGAGTGAATTAGCCTGCATGATGTTGAAAGAGGTCAAAATAACCAGGTGGCCTCAACCAAAGTCTTGCAAAATGCCATTCTTTCCTGGTTTAACTCTGCTACAGCATTGGCTTTGAGACTTCAGGGAATCCTTTCCATGATGACTTGGGTGCAGAGGAACCCATAAATCTCTGCCATTGAACTCCAGTGTTACGTGGAGGATATTGCAGTGTGTTCTAGGGATCATGCTTTGGTTGTGTGGAGTCCAGGCGGACTCCTTGGGAGTGTGTCTTGAACTGAGAACGCAGCTGAGAAAGCACTCAAATAGCCTATGTGGCTGTGCATTGAAGCAAAAGATACCGAATTATCCTGGGTAGCAAGTGTCTGGAAAGACCATTTTGTGCCCAAGTCCTTAGAGAGCTGCTGCTAGTCAGAGCTGCTGAGCTACACAGATCAAGAGCCTGGTTCAGAATAAGGAAGCTTCATATATTCTTCAGCAAAAGATGTTGCAGAGAGGAAGCCATCAGATACAGCATGAGGATGCAAAGCTGGAGCTCATTAATATGTTCGGCTCTGCATCTTCAGACCTTAACTGGGATCAGGGTGAGTGGGTTGTTGCAAGCAGTAATTTATCCCACATGTGATGTTACGCAGCTTGCACACCATCCTTCCAGGCTGGATGTGTCTGCTCCCTATCTGCCTCCTCCTTGGATCCTGATGCCCGGTGACCAGAACTTTAAATAAACCTTGTGTTATATATGAGCCCTTGGGATCTCTTATTTTCTCCAATCTCATCTTTTTCAAAATCTTATTCCCCTGCGTCATCCTCCAAGCCCCTGTAGGTATGTGTGCATGTAACATAGATAACGACGTACTGCTGATATTTTTTGTTCACTTGATACATCTGACAAAGTAGGCTATTGTCTACAAAAACTCAGGCTGCTATAAATGTGCCACAAGGTGCCTCAAGATTTTATTTCAAGAGGAAAGGTGCTGACTATAGCACTCGGTCACTCAGCCCTCCTTGTGAGTCATAACAAAGGCCAGACTGACTAGCGCTGTTTGTTAAGTCTGGCCTTCTGATAACTGAGACACATGGGCTTTAAAAGCAAGAAAAATATGTCGGGAAACTACTATGCTCCCCTTTCAAATAACATGGAATGGGGTGCTGGGTTCCATGTTTCTGAGCAATCATTGTGGCTAACTGGACCCTCAGATTAATGGTGCTTTTCCTGGTGGACCTGGATGCCACTGTCTTCACAAGAAGACAGATGGAGTGGTTGACTTTCATCCCTTTTTGTGTTAGAAATGGCTGGTGCATTTGTGGCTGTCTTCTTCCTCGCCATGTTCTATGAGGGTCTGAAGATTGCCCGAGAGAGCCTCCTTCGGAAGTCACAGGTCAGCATCCGCTACAACTCCATGCCCGTCCCAGGACCAAATGGTACTGTCTTGATGGAGACGCACAAAACGGTTGGGTGAGCAGATGTTACTGTCTTTGAGAAATGTTGATTGGATTCATGCACACAATTGAAAGATGTGCTATAATGAACTGGTACCACTTCAAACTGCAGATGGAGCAGACCCATAGTTACGAGGGGACCTGTGGGGGCACATCCCTCTGACTTCTGGGTGAAGCCCCCTGACTTGGGACCCCCAAACAGCCCCCGGGGCTTCTGCTGCATCCTGGAGCATAGGGCAGGGGGCAGAAGCAGTCCCCAGCCTCCCCCTCCAGTTAAAAGAGCTGCGGGCCAATCAGCTGATCAGCGGGCCCTTTAACCCAGGATGGGATTCCAGAGGAGGGCAGGGAGCTCAGTGGCATGTAAAGTCCACATCCCTCCCCCGCCAAAAAAAGCCAGTCTGTACAGGGGAAATTATCACTGTAGTCCAGAGAACAGTTGTAATTCTGGGTGATCTCCAGGCCCCACCAGGAGGTTGGTAGCCCAATATCTTGGGAGTAAACCCACTGAATAAGAGGACTAAAGGTAGTTCTGCTTTCCATTGCTTCAGGTGACCATCCTGTAGTTTGCTTTAATTTTCACACCCACACCCCCGCCCTCCCAACTTTGTTATTCCAAGATCTCCCATCCACATACTTGCCAGAGCAATTTCAAGTTTTTGAAAATTGGTTATCGGTGGGGGTGGGCAGTAGGGAGTTTGAGGGTTCTGGGAACAGAAACAGATTTGGGTGGGTAGCAGCGTTGGTATGAAGTAATAGAACAAAAATTGAGTCCGGTGGCTCCTTTAAGGCCAACAAAGTTTAATACTGGCTGTGTGGGGCACCAGCCAGTGTGATGGTAGGTCAGGGTGGCCATGAGAGTGGCTATGGGTTGAGGGAGTGCCCCCCCAAAAAATCAAAGGCCCCTTGACCTTCCAAATTCTAGCTACGGGACTTGAGATGGAGGATCACATTTTGGGATGCTCCCTTTGTTTATAGTTTCCTCACAGACAGAAAACTAATACAGCAAGTAAAGAGGATATAGAACCTCTCTGTACTATGCTAGGGAGCCTTTTTACATGAAGGAACATTCAGTGTTTTTCATTGTTTTTAATTATGTAAAAGAGCCCCGTGACACAGAGTGGTAAGCTGCAGTATTGCAGTCCAAGCTCTGCTCATAACCTGAGTTCGATCCTGGCAGAAGTTGGGTTCAAATCGGTAAAATGAGTACTCAGCTTGCTTGGGGTTAAAGTGTAGATGACTGGGGAAGGCAATGGCAAACCACCCCGTAAAAAAGTGTGCCATGAAAACGTCATGATGCAACATCACCCCAGAGTCGGAAACTACTGGTGACTACCTTTACCTTTTTTAAATTATGCATTATAAATTTATTCCATGATGTACACTGCCCTGAGCTCTGTTTTTACAGTGGAGGGAGGTTTAAAATCCAATTTAGTAAAGAATAATAAATAAATCATAAATGGCCCAAGTAAAAACAATTTATATTAAGGAATAAGCGATGTAACAATGGACATTATGGTAAAAATATATATAGAACAGTATTAATATATGCTGAGCGGTAGACAGAACTATAATCATAATAGGGCATAAGTATACTGCAGAACAAATTAACATGGTATATTAAATAATGGATATAACTGAGTTCCTGGGCTCCAGAATCATCCCATACTTCTTCAGATATCAATTCTTAATTATTAGTCATTCCTCTTTGTGAATAGAGTAGTAGTAATATATTTATTTCAGGCATGCAATCACTAGCCTCCAAGAATTCTTTGGAGTCATCAATAAGTTAACTTGTATGAAATGAATGAAGAGCCCAGGGAACTTGTCAGTAATATTCTTTCGTCAGTATGACATGTTCTACAATATAGTTATTCTGCCATGATCACATTTATACTGTTCAGCACATTCATAGTTATTGCCCAGCATAATGTGTTAATAGTTTATATGTATTTTTATGATCATTTAGATTGTGACATTGCTTATTTTTAATATAGTCTGTTGGTTTTACTTGGATCTTTTCCTCTGTCATTTCACAAGGCCCAGTAAAAGTCCTCGCTGCTGCATTCTGGAGCTGTTGCAGTTTCCAATCAATTTCTCCCCCAAGGCAGCTCAAAGTAGACCATGTTGCAGTAGTCTAAGATGGATGGCAGGAGGATGTGAGTGACAGATGCCACATCCTTCAACTTTTCATTCTAGGATTCCAGAAACCGTGGTACTATATATTAGGGCTGACCAAATGTCTCAAAACAGTAAGCAAGCTTTGAGTCCCACAGATTTCTCTTAAAGAAAATAAAACAAAAATCTACAAAATGCTTCTTTGGTTCTGCTGCTGTTTTCTTGATCCAGTTGCTGCCTTTAATCGCTGATTGCTTCTTTCTGCTCCCTTCCCCGGCCCCCTTTTCCAATTCCACAGGCAACAGATGCTGAGCTTCCCTCACATCTTCCAGACAGTGCTGCACATAATCCAAGTGGTGGTGAGCTACTTCCTCATGCTCATCTTCATGACCTACAATGCCTACCTCTGCATTGCTGTGGCAGCAGGTGCGGGTACAGGCTACTTCTTCTTCAGCTGGAAAAAGGCGGTAGTGGTGGATATCACAGAGCATTGCCATTAACATTGGCAGTGGGTCTTCTGAGCCTCTCCCTGTAACCTCTGGAAGGACAAGGATCACCCCCAAGCTCACTGGAAGATGTGCCAACAAAAGCTGTGGGGTGCTCTCTTAATAACTTCCTGGGGGTGTGAACCGTCCCCTGCCATGCCTGTTGTTTCCCACTCCTCCCTGAGGAGGTGGCTTCCTGCTATTGGGAAGGGATCCATTGTCCCAAGGAGTGGTTTACTGGGGATAGCTGGCTTATATAATAGATAGAATTACTGGGTTTTTTGATTTTTTTTATGTTTTAGAATCCACCATGATTTAATTAGCTAGCAGGCTAACATAGAAAATAATTAGTTCTACATTATTTTTTAATACTTCAAGCTTGGGTTGCCAAAAGGTGGTGGTGGGGGGGGAACTTATCGAGAAGGTTTTGATCTGCTATTGATGGGAGCTGAAAAGCCACTGCCATCTTAGTAGAAGTACTTCTCCGGGGTTCCACAGCAGAGACCTCTGCTATCTAGTGCAAGGCGCTCCTGATCATTTGTTTGCTCTAGAGCAAAGGTTAGCTTTGTGTGCCCCCACCCCCTACCAGATGGTGATGCTGGCTTGGTTTTAGCCCTAGGTACAATCAGGCTGTCTCTGATGCAGCAGAGCCCTAATGGCTGCTTTCCCCAAACAGCTGTGGGCTTTACACATCACCTGTGTGTTGTTCTGGGGTCAGTGTGTGACATTTGCAGGCTGTGTCTAGCTGCATAAATCCACAATCTTATTTTTAAAAAATAAATCCTATTTTAAATAAATGTATGGAACAAGCACTGACTTTGTTCTGGTTTGCAGGCAAGAAGAGTGCACATTTTTATTTCTAATGCAAGGGAGTCTGTTATTTACATCCATGACTAGAGCTACCTCATGTAAGATTGGGGTTGGTTAAACAGCCTTATGCTGTAATCTGCAGTTACAATTGAGTGGGGGGGGTCCCTCATATATTGGTACATTCTTGTGACTTATTCCTGTGTCTTCACCAAGTGCGGACAGAGAGCAGCACAGGATTCATTTGCAAATAAGACCTTCAGCCTTAGAAGCAGATCCATTTTATAGGCCGTGGTTTACAGTTTCAGACAGAAAGCTTGCAGTTGGGGGGAACGTAGTGTGAGAGTTAGCTTCCCTCTTTTATGAGGTTCTTATTTTTCCGGGTCAAAGCCCTGATTAACTACCCCAGATGAGTTGCAGACTTCAGCAGCTATTTCCAGTGTGTTCTTGGACGTAACCTGTTAAGCCAGTAATTACATATCTGTCTTTGGAAGTTTCTTTTGGGACATCTTAGATTACCTGCACATAGTGATTCAAGGGAGATGAGATTGCAAATGTATTTTGTACACTGTAGAAATGACAATTCATCCCTAAAAGACCTAGTCTATAATGCAGGTGAGCATTTTTCCTTTAAGCTGCACTAGCCTCCTTATAGCGGGAGCTGCATAAGAAAGTATCATTCCACTCCACTCTCAGGTTCCTCAAAAGTGATGATAAGCATTAGAGCTGAGTAGGTAACTATGGATTTTAGTTCCTTGCTGCTAAATTGCTGTTATGGTGCTGTATAGTTGTATGGTCTGTCAAAGTCCAGTCTACCTATATAGAGTTTAAATAATCAAATCTTTTTGTATCCAAGTACTAAATGAGATCTCTGGTGGCCAATGGCACACAGATTCTTCTCAAGAAAGGCTGCAAGGCTCCACTGATGCTACTCAGGCTAAATCAACCTGCAGTGCTAGGAAGAAAAATACAGAAACACATTCTTCCCATCCCACTGATTGGATACAGGGGTTAGGTTTATAGCAAGGAGAAATGAGGGCACTGGCCGTTATGTGCCTTCACTCAATTTTTTCTTCTAGCAATGGTAAAAAGAGCTGACTTGGAGTAAAGCCGCCAGATCCAGCTACTGCAGAGATTGTAGCAGCAATTAAATGTTCCAACTGCATCTTGTCTGCTAGATATTTTCAATGTGCTACTTTAATCTCTGGTGGCTTAAGTGAAAAGCATTCTGAATTGGACCTGGTAGATTTCTGGCATTGGTTTGATGTCCCTCTGCTTCAAAAACCCCTGGCTTTTGAAGTGAGTGAGTTACACTTTGCCTAAATCCATAGCAAAAATGTAAGCAAGAAAACATGGTGGGGGCAGTTTCCCTTCATTCGAATAAAGCATCTTTGAAGGGGTGGGGGAGAGAATGCTTACTTGCCTCAGCAAGGCGTTGTCAAGCAGTACAGAAATGAAGTAGCGATACACAGAAACCAAACAGGGCTTGGATTGCCACTTGTTTCTCTTGCATTACAAGGTGCTCAGTTAACAATTATTAAAAGAGCTACAGACAAGATCAGCCCTGCCATAAGGTGAATTAGGATGGGAGACTACGAAATGCCCAGGGGCAAGTGCATCAGCTATGTAATTTTTTTTAGAGAGTGGAACCAGCATCTGCACTCCTGGATGGATGCCCTGTGAACACCTGGGTTGATTTCATCTGCTTTCCAGGAAGGACTAGGAAGAGCCTTCTGATCTTTGTAGCTGCCGAGGACATAGCTGTTATGGGCATTTGTAGAGGATTGGTGAATTAGGATGGGTGGGTACAAATTCCCAGAGGCAAGTGCATCAGCTGTGTAAATTTTGTAGAGAGCAGAGCCAGCATCTGTACTCCTGGATGGATGCCCTATGAATACCTGGGTTGATTTCCTCTGCTTTCCAAGAAGGACCAGTAAGAACCTTCTGATCTTTGCTGGCCACCAAGGACATAGCTGTTATCGTTCGTAGAGGACTGGAGGTGTTTCTACAAAGATGCCCTCTGGGCTATGGCTGTTTGTGCCATAATACATTCCTTAGTCTAAAGGTTTCAAAAGATTCTCATTTATTTAGTATGCTGGTTATTTGCGCAATATGCAAAACAATTATATTAGTTTGCCTTGAGCAACATAAAAACCTTCAACTGGGTGTGGTTACAGGAAAATAATGTGGTTGAAAGTTTTGATCTGAATGCTCATTATCAGGTTAGGACCAAAACTATATTGTAAACATCCCTTTCCTCCACAAGAAAGGAATTTCAGTTTGAAATGCAGCATCACTGTGTGATAGTTTCCTGAACTAATTTGAATTGTTTGGTGCATCTTGATTTGATCTTGCCACCCACTTGAACCCCTCAGCCAAAAAGGTTTGAGCAGCAGGCTCTGCTTATGATGCTTCCTCCTCCCACCAGAGAGATAAGGTAAAGAGTGGAACACAGATGACTGTTGGCTGCCTTACAGCAGCTTATAAACTAGACTTGTATGAAGCCTCTTACATAGGGTTGAGCGATAATTGTTTTCATGCTACCTGGAAGAAAACCTTTTGTAAACTGGAATAAAAGATTGCTCTCAGACCCTGAATGTGATACAAATGAGTGATGGTGGTGAATATGAGTAGAGCACCTTAGAAGTTGCACCAGCGTATTACAATCTTGCTACAGAATATCTGCAGTCAAGCAGAGTTTTAGCTATAGCATGTCATGAAATAAATCAATCATACCTCTGCCACTCTAATGTAAGGCACCTTTTGAAACACTTCAGCCAGCTGCCTCTACTGGTAGATACCTTGGGCCTACACAAATTTGTCAGCTTGCCATCCTATGGCAATCTGTTACTTGATAGCTGACAGGTAGTAACTGAACCATTCAAGGCAGAGCCTGGGTTTTCAGGCCCTCAAGCAAGTTGTTTCTTTACAGATGTATACAAAGGGCATACATCTTAGGATATGCTGGGTACTGAGTAGGGGTGGGCACGGAACGCAAAAATGGTGGTTCATTTTGTTGTTCATTGGTTTGCCCGATTAAGTAGTTCTGTTCATTTCATGGTTTTTAAATTTTTCTAAGTGAATTGTGGTTTGTTGGTTTAGGAAGGCTAGAAAGTGCCAGCACACTGTGAATGTACCTGGCGTGATGTCACCCAGAAGTGGCACCAGTGCTCCAGGCACATTTGCTAGGGTGACGTGCCTGGCACAGTAGTATCACTTCCGGGTGACATCACGCCAAGCACATCATAGCGTGCAAGGAGGATCCCCGCTGATAACACAGATGAACCACCCAAAAACAAGTCACTTCGTTTTGCAGGTCGTGCATAGCACAAGTACCCAAACCAATTTGGAACGAACCACAATTTATACTTCAATTCATGCCCATCCCTAGTGCTGAGAAAAATCTCTTTTCCCACTGTACTCATTGGTCAATGTGTGTCTTGTGTATGATGCTGGAAGCAATGTAATGCTGTATTCATCGAGCTGATCTTAGTTCATGCAGGATCAGGTAGCTGCTATAGGCAAATGTGTCTGAGGAACAAATGGTGCCTTTTCCAACACATGCCAGGGTTGGTGTGTATTAAGTCCATGGTCTAGAGAGTGCCCATCTCATCCAAGTGTATAAATGCTGAATCAGTCTGTATGTCATTAATAAAGCAGAATATATATTCTAGTAGCGGATGTGTGGAATGTGTTTAAGCCATCCTAAGTTGCACAAAGGAGCTGCATTTGATACATGATCAAGCATGAGAAGTTTGGGCTCTAGCATGTGTCACAGGCCCATCTAATTCATTTCACAGTGGCAAATGTGTCCCTTTCTCCAGGTGCACCTGCAACAGGATACTTTAGATCATCTAGAGTTGACGAACCATGGGATGCAGCTAACATACCTCCCATGTATACACTTTAGAAAACAATCACAGTCCATATTATCTCCATTCAGACACATGAGCCACATTCAAAAAGTTTAACATGATATTTGTGTCCTGATTTATGAAAAAGCAAGGCAATAAGAGTTGTATCAACTTTACATCTGACACACCAATCAGTTGACCAGTCAGATACTGTTGACTGACAGCCTGTTAACTGCAGTTCAGTTTCATGAAAGAAAAACGTCTGTGCAGGTAGCAGCTTTTGTATTTCATTACATGATAAGATGTTAGCAATAGGCAGGAGGGAGGTACCCAGCTCTGCAACAGTGTCACCAAACAGAAGGGGCTGCTGCTTATGTTCACAACAGTCTTTTGTTGAACACGCATGAAGCTGCCTCATTTTGAATCAAACCATTGGCCTACCAAGGTTAGTACTGTCTATCCTGACTGGCAGCAGCTCTCCATGGTCACAGGCAGAGGTCTTAAGTTTTAGCTGGAAGTGTCAGGGGTTGGAACTGGGCCCCTACAACGGAGCAGAGGTTCTTCCACTAAGCCACAGCCCCTCCCTGTTCTTATCCTATAACACCAAGCTCCCACAATAACTGTTCAATTAGTCTTCCACTTACAATAACAAACTTGTAATGAATAATTCATTTTCATTGTTTGATAAGATACTTATTTTTCCACATAGCATATCAAATTTCATTTTGTCTTTTGCTCCCAAAATTAATGCTTTAAAAATATGTGAGTCAACTGACTGCTGTTTGACTAGCCAAATGACCAATCTTAAATGGCTTCTTTAAAAATGAGACTCTGCTGTGGTTTGCTGGTGATCACAAATGCTTTTGCACAGGCACTGCTAGCCACTTTATCACACTAACATAAACTAATCAGTCTCTTATGCCACATATAATAAAATTAAATCAACAGCAGCTTGAAGAGGGGGGATCATCTTACTACTGGTTGGTAATAGAAATCGCAATGCATTAGGATTATGATGAGAAACCACCTCCAAAGAGTTAACTAATATTCCTCCAACTCCACTGAAGTAGTATTCAGCGTATAATTGTATACAACTCCCAACCTGCAGAAAAGTGCATATTAACCACCTCAAAGTGAAAGAAAGGTGGAGTGTGAATTTATATAAGGAGGCTAGGCAGGTATTCATATACCTTACACTGACAAAACATTGTTCCATCTAGCCCAGCAATACTCAGTGGCTCAGGAGACACATACCTCTTCTGAGCACTGTTTCCCATGCCTCTGTGTTCCACAAAAGTAGGCAATTGCTTTATTCACTGGAATAATGTATTACTATGAACCTAAGATAAAACTTTTAAAACAAGTTTCCCATGACATATATCCAAGTTGTGCAGAGGTAGGAGCTTTACTCCCAGTAGTGGCATAAGGCATCTTTAGGTGCTTAATGATTCTCTGCTGATTAAAGTTATGTTATATATTATTGTTCATGTGGATTTGGACTGTGCCTAGGACGTGTGGTTCGTTTGGTTGATACGAATTGTCAGTGTGACTCTCCAGTACTAATGATCTTCCCCATTATTATCCTGAGCATCCCTTGTAGCAGAGATTCATTTTAACTCGGGATTGAATTAGCAACTTTCTGTACGCAAAATATGTGCTGAACTACTAAGCCACTTTGGTATAGGTGATAATGCCATCACCCCCATTTCAATGTGAAAAGGCTCCCCATTATACACCAGTGTATCAACCACTTAAAAAGCATACATTTATTTAAAACACAGTAATTAAGGTTGGAACATAGCTTCAAATGAAATAAATCCAGTCTGTTTCACGTAAGAGAAAGGCTTCCATTGGTTGGACAAATCTCAGAAATGACAAGCCAAACCAGCCTTCCATAACCATGGCTGGATTCCTACTTTGAAAGTTCCCATTTTCTAAAATTCAAAATTTCCAAACTGAGCAGAACGATTATTTGGTTTGGGTTGTGGTTTGTAGCCAATGCGGTCATGGATCATCTGTTCCCGGCTCTTGTGGTCATTACTCAGTCCTAGAGCTCCCTCACCATCGCTGGCTCCCACTACATCCACCTCTTCACGCTGCTTCTTGCGACTCTGCAAAAAAAAAAAAAAAAAAAAGCTGTGCAGCAACACAGAAGATCCCCAGGTCTAATCCCTAGTTTCTTATGTTCACTTCTTAGGACTAGGTCAATATTTCTTCCAGACGGGCAGCCACATTAGTCTTTACTTTTAGCAGCAAAATAAAAATTGTCTTGGGTAGCTCCCAGGGAGAAACAGCAAAACATTTTTCTTTACAAAGAAAGACACAAGTCAAGTGGCACCTTCAGACCAACAAAATGTATTCCAGCATCAGTTCCCTGTTTTATTTGGTTTACACAACAGATACTGTGGCTCATTAGCAGAAAGTCTGCTTTGCATGAAGACCTCTTTAGGTGCGTTGCACACGCTCGAGAGCACACTCTCCACACAACCTGTATTAGGGCAGCTAACTGACTCAAAAGAAAGTGCCCTGCTCCTTTATTAATAGGGTGTTAATAGCTTAATAAGAAACCCCATGGCATAGTGTTAAAACTGCAGTCCTAAGCTCTGCTCACGACTGGAATTCGATCCTCGGTGGAAGCTGGGTTCAGGTAGCCGGCTCAAGGTTGACTCAGCCTTCCATCCTTCCGAGGTTGGTAAAATGAGTACCCAGCTTGCTGGGGGGGGGGGAGTGTAGATGACTGGGGAAGGCAATGGCAAACCACCCCGTAAAAAGTCTGCCAATAAAACGTCGTGATACATCACCCCCAGAGTCGGAAACGACTGGTGCTTGAACAGGGGACTACCTTTACCCTTTAAAAAAAAAAATCGCTGAATAGGGTGTTGCATACCTTCTCGTGAAAAGCTGCCCATTCCCACCTATAAAGCCTCTATTATTTGGGCAGAACATTTTTCTCCACGCCCGGTGGCAATTCTAACACATACACGTCTAGCAACACCGCCTCTTACCTCGAGCTCTTTCCTGGCGCCCTCGAATTCCTCGATGTCGTCCAACTTCAGCTCAAGGCGCGTCGGCTTCCGCCGCAGCATCCTGAGAGCGACGGAGACCAGGCAGCCTCCTGCTAAACCATTCGCCTTCGGGTCTTCTGCCTTTCCCGTAATCCTTACGCCGCATGGTACCCGGAAGTGCTTGTGAGGAACGTCCCACAGTGAGGTCATGGAGAGGGCAGGCTAAAACAAGCCTAGAGCGGCACGGCGCTAGGACTGAATGAGAGCGCCGTCGTTGCTAAGGGAAGCATCTGCTCCGGAAACCCGGAAGTGCTTTGCCTGGTGATGTTCTGATGCTTTCTTCGGGCTAAGCGAAGAGTTAAAGGAGCATGATGGCGGCGTCAAGGCCCCCCGCGGTTAGTAACTCTCTGTCTGTGAGGTAGTTTCCAGCTTTCTGTGCGAGAAACTGTATATTTAAATTCTGTTTTTACATAGATAGAATGGGGAAAGAATATATTTTAAAAGTTGGGTTAATTGTGCACACTGGCGAGGCAAAAATATATGCCCTGGAGATTAAACCCGGGTGAACTACCGAGGCATCAGGCAAAAGTTATTACATGTGGGTCCCCCCCACCCGCAAAGCAAAACACGTGGCAGAGATGAGAGAACTTCTTTTTCCTGTGTGTAGTTCATCTTATGGTAACGCTATTGTAGAAAGTGGGTGGGTAACCTATGTTCACTCTTGTGAACCTGTACTGAGTTATTTTCTTTCTTTCCAGGGTGCAAAAACGAAGGCTTCAGATGAGAGTGATGCACCTCCTGCCAAGAAGGCCCCTATTTTTTATGGAAGCCTGGAAGAGAAGGAACGAGAACGACTCTCTAAGGGGGAGTCAGGGATGCTGGGCAAGGATGGGGTTAAAGCTGCAATTGAGGCTGGCAATATCAACATCACCACTGGTAAGACGTGACCATGAGCCATACGTGCAGGATGTAAATGCTGCCATTGATTCAGGAGAAAGGCTGTTGTCTAATGTGGAGGTATTATTAACAGGTGGGCATTTTATGCCCTGACTTGAGTGGTCCAGGCTAGTCTGATCTCAGAAGTTAAGCAGGCTTGGCCTGGGTTAGTATTTGGATGGGAGTCCACCAAGGAAGTCCAGGGTTGCGATGCAGAGGCAGGCAATGACAAATAATCTCTGAACATGTCTTGCCTTGAAAATCCTAAACGGTCTTCATAAGTTGCCTGCAACTGGACAGCACTTTTCAGCACCTCTACTGTGCATTTTACAAACTAAGAAAACAGAACCTTGATCTGGGGATATTCCAGTTCAGCATTTGAAGAAGTTGGAGGTATGGAGAACCTGGAAGAATCTATGTTCATTTCTGTTACCCTGTGTTTAGGTTTAGTTAGTGAGTGGGGGTGAAGGGTTGTGCCTTTGAAGAATTGGTGGGTTTTGAGGAAGGATTTGCAGAAAATAAGAAGTGTATCATAATGCAAATGTGCCAGGAAAGTAGCAAATGACAAAGAAAACTCAAGAGGCTCATCATTTGAATGCACTAGGGAGAGTGCAACAAAGCAGAGAAGGATGGTGAAGGAGTAAATATATGCCAATGCAGTTATACCTAATTAGTTTTAGTTGCAGGTGAGGACTAAGGTTAAATCAAAGGCTTCCCCAAAAAGCTGTGTGTTGAATTGGAGTCTGAAAGAAGAGGGCAAGAGTACCACATTTGCTGCTTATAGTTTGATAGAAACAAAGCAAGTTGAACCTAGCCCCTTATTCTGAAAGAGCCAGGTTTGTAGGGGACATCTTAGAAGGGAAGGTGCATTCTGGCTCTATGTTATTGGGAGTCTGATCTCACATCATGGGTTTGTTCTGGGGCCAGGTGAAGTCTTTGACCTGGAAGATCATATCAGTGAGCGCCAGGCAGAAGTGCTGGCTGAGTTTGAACGCAGAAAACGAGCCAGACAAATCAACGTTTCCACGGATGACTCTGAAGTCAAGGCATGCCTACGAGCTCTGGGGGAGCCCATCACACTTTTTGGTGAAGGACCTGCAGAGAGGAGGGAAAGGTGAGGGAGACTGAGGAGGAATGCTACCCATACTCCATGTTTTTCTTACAGAGCTAGCTTGACTCTAATCAGAGTTAGCTGAACTGTTAATTCTTTTCTATTCAGGTTACGTAATATTCTCTCAGTGGTTGGCACAGATGCCTTGAAGAAGACCAAGAAAGATGATGAAAAATCTAAGAAATCAAAAGAAGAGGTAATAAATGTAAAACATGGTACAAAGTAGCATCTGGAAAAGCTTTTTAGGGCCCTTTGCAGTTCTTTTCTCTGTGCTTGATATCCAGTATGCTTTAATTAGGACTGCAGTTTTCAGTCTGCTAGGTCAGTGGAGTTATTGAACATTTTCTGGGTCACGAGCTCCAGAAGAACCAGCAGATGTGCATAGATAGAGAGCAGGGGCACCAGAGCATCTTACTTTTGCATGCATGCTAAGAGTAGCAGTTAGACAGTAAGACAGTCACTTGGTGGTGGAGAGGGTTCTTCATTGGCTTTGAACTTTGGCTCATTCCTCACTATATTACTTGTCTTGATGCTCAGTTTATATTTCCCATCCGCAGTTATCTTGGTCTCTTGTCCAGGGTCCTGGCCTTGACACCAGATGTAATTTTGGTCCTTTCTGTTCCTGTCACATGACACTGATGCCATCTGGCTTGTAGCACAGCAAGTCTAAAAAGGTTAAAAACCACCCTGTTAGGTTAATGGGTTAATAGTGCAGTCTTAAGCAGAGTTCCACCGTTCTAAGTCCATGGAGTTTAATGGATTTAGAAGGGTATAATCCTGTTTAAGACTGCACTGTAACTACCTTCTGATTAACTAAAAAGGTGTCATAATTAATCTGGATACACACACACACGTATACATCCTGCAAATTTCTTGTACTGGGGCCTCATAAAAGGCCCCAGAACTTTGGTACACATGCTGTAAATGTAGTAAAGAATCATCCATTAATAATGCCTCATGTCACATTATAAAAAGCGAAGTCACTATCCTACTTGTTCCTTGTAGTCTTTATGCTGGCATCAGCCAAAAAGTGGCTCCCAATGCAACTCACAAGAATCAAAACCTGACTGTTACAATTCAGTGCAGAATGTGCTTTGGTGAGGGGGACTCTGTGCTGGAATCAGGCATGCTCACTTTCTAACCAAATCTCACTAGAGATTTCTGCTTTTTTTGTTTCTTTGTTCCTTAGTATCAACAAACCTGGTACCATGAAGGACCAAACACCTTGAAAACTGCCAGACTGTGGATTGCCAACTACTCCCTGCCTCGGTAAGGCACTGTGGACAAAATATCAGCTCAGACAAGGACCTGAGTATGCAGGCTTATTAAATACACATTGACAAACAGGCAGGATGCAACTGGCTGAAAATCTTGTCACAACGACTAGCAGGCCAATTGCAGGCATGATACAAAATCTGGTTTTGTCTGGGGAAGGCCTAATTCATCTGCCATTTTTCCTCTCCCAGGGCCATGAAGCGGTTGGAAGAGGCTCGGTTGCTGAAAGACATCCCTGAAGCCACAAGGACATCTCAGAAGCAGGAGCTGCACAAATCTTTGAGGGTTAGGACTCTTCCTGCCATGACTAACCTTTCAGGCACAAGATAGCAGCAGCCCAGACTCATCTCTAAATCCCAAGTTATCATCATCTCTAAATAAGTTATCTTGGAAGGCAGAGCTTTTCTGTCTGTTTGCACTTCCCCCCTCAGTCCATATGGCAGAGGTAGAGCATACGCTTTTCCGTGCCATCTCCAGTTAAAGGGTCTTAGCTACAGGTGCTGTCGATTCTGTTTCTGAGACCCCGAAGAGCCTCTGCTAGTTAGAGGAGACAGTGTGGAGCTAGATGGACCAGTAGTCTGGTTCCAGATAAGGCAGTTTAATTTGTAGAAAAGATACTGCACTGCTTTTTGGTTCATTTGGGGAGAGGGCAGCTCACATCTCTAGAATCCATGTTCCCTTTTGCACATCTTGGCTGTGCCCTCTTTGAGTTAACACTTTGGTTGTTCTGATAGTAATGTATGTGTATTTTCTTCCCCATCTCTTTTAGTCATTGAATAATTTTTGCAGTCAAATTGGGGATGACCGTCCAATCTCATATTGTCACTTCAGCCCTAACTCTAAACTCCTGGCTACAGCCTGCTGGTAAGGATTCCCACTTCTTACATCTTGTGCAGGAGAGACTGCCGGGGTGTGGGGAAGGCATCTAGTGAGATCGTAGGTGTCTGGAAACCTAGACTGGAGGGATCACAGTCCTTTCCTAATGACTACCTCTCATTTACTCCTACAGGAGTGGACTTTGCAAGCTGTGGTCTGTGCCTGACTGCAGTCTCGTCCATACGTTGCGAGGTACTGTGAACTTCTCTGCTGAAGCAGTGTTCTTTTACTGGCCTTTCTCCAAGTTGCTGGAGGAAGGCAAATAAAAACATCATCCACTAACACACACCCCAACACAAACATACACCCCAGTTAACTTGTGGAGACCTGATATCAGAGAGCAGAGAAGACATATTCTAATTATCATCCCACACATCTGCAAACACTAGCTTCCAAAGTGCATCATATATTGTTTTTTCCAAAAAGCAACTGGTATTACAGCTTGGTACAAAACTTCTGTATTATTGGCTCAACTGGATCCAGGTATGAAGGAGGAATTCCTAGCTGCTTCCGTTCTCAAGCAGCCCCGTTGGAGGCAGCTGGATGCTAGGGAGACAAGGATTTCAGCAGGAGCCAGGAGAAATGGAGAGGTTCCTGGCAGCTTCCTCTTGATTGTATATATTGCATCAAGATGCCCATGGAGTATATAATTAGAGCGAGCTTAAGTGAGTAAGCCAGAAGACATGGGGCAGCAGAAAGCAAAATGAGTTTGATGTTAATAGCCAGTCTTAATTTTAAGAAGATTCCTTCTTAGGCTGCCCAAGTAGTGATCAGAGAGTATTTAAGCAAAACCTGTTTCCAAAGATCTGTATTAAGTGCAACCCTGCAGCACTTATTTCTCATTGTGGAGGGGGAGAGGAGGAGCAAAACCTTTAGATTTTGGGGCAGGAGGGCCATCACAAGCAGTCCTTTGTGAATCAAACCTGTGCTTTGTGAACTTGACTGTCCTGAATCCAGAGAGGTGATTTCCCACCCACCCCCTGCTATGCCTTTAGCAGGAATCTACCTAGGGTATAAGAGGTCAAAGGATGCTAGCACAGCAAAGTGGTAAAGAACATGAGCCCCCAACTGAAGTCTTATCTCAGTCATGAATTGCTAAAGCAGGCCTATTTTCTCATTCTCCGCCCCCCCCCCCCCCCCGGCCATCTGCTGTACAGGCTTACTTTCCTACTGTGTACTATTCTTTCATAAGAATTTCTGAGATAATGTATGTGGAGTGTTTGGAGTCCTTGAGATGTGCTATTTGAAATATCTAGGTGTTTTGTTAATGTTCCACCAGTAACTGACATAGGACATCTGAAAAAAGCATCTTGTCAGCCGAATATCAGAATTTATCTTGATAGGAAAGCTGGATTGGAGTCCAGAAAGATTTTCAGTGAATAGGGTTTCCAGAGTCAAAACTCCCTTTATCAGTATCTTCATTAGATACTGACAAAAGGGAGCTTTGATTTCCGAAAGCTTGCATGCTGAAAATTTGTTGGTGTCTCAGGTGCTACTGGACTTGAATCTAACTCCTATTGCAGATCAACGAGGCTGCCCTCTACATTGTCCTGGTGGGGGCAGTGATGAGGCAACTAAACTAAAAGCAGCCAGCTTAAGCAGCAGAAGTAGATCTATAAACTAATTGCCTTTCTTCACTTCCCAAGGGCATAACACCAATGTTGGGGCAATTGTCTTCCACCCCAAGGCGACCATCTCCCTGGACAAGAAGGACGTGAACCTGGCCTCATGTGCAGCTGATGGCTCTGTCAAGCTCTGGAGCCTGGAGAGGTAAATCTGGACTCGAAGCCCAGAGTTCCTTCCATCCTTTTAACTTTCTAGTAGAACGTAGAATCTCCAGTGGGAAAAAATCAGGGGTCCCTGAGTACAGTTTACTGATAATATTCCTCCAAGAAAACAGGTTGTCCACTGAATTGAAATGAGAGCTGACTGGAGTAAGTCACAGATATTACTGTAAAATGCGTTTAGTGATGCCTTGAAATATGAACAATGTCAGATGATGCATTTGAAGAAAGAGTTGCCTTTAATAAATAAGAAACAAATTAGCATTTTAGTATACATTTGTGGATTCATTTGGAGATTTATGTATATATATATTAGCTTGTTCTCAGTGTACGGTCTGCTGGTAATTTTGGGGCCAAGCAGAGTTTTCAGGGGCTGTCTCGAATTGGCTGTGAGTTCTTTTTTTGTTTTTGTTTTCTTTGCCTGCTTCATACTGTATCAGGGAGTGAAGGCTTATTTAAATGAGGGAGTTTAATTGACAAGCATGCAGAGGTGTGTTTAGATATGGCAGGATAACTAAACTGGATACTTTGAGTTGCTTGGAGAGGGAACTCTGGGTCCTGACCCTTTGATAATTATCCCTTCATATTCCTACACCCCCTCTCCCCAGTAGCCAGCATTGTGAAAACTCCGCTAATTTCAGTGCCATGCAAATCAAAAAAAGGATTGATTTTAGTAAAGTAGAGAAAGTAAACAACAGATGGTGGAGTGTATAGATGACTAGGCAGGATGGGGTGGAAAACTGAGTGATAGGGGGGAGTGGATTAAGGGGGAGTGCAGGGTGAGGCAGAATAAGACAGAATGAGGAACGGCTGGAAGAGTGGGATTTCTCCTCCCCAGTAATTTCTTGAGGTCTTCTTTTTTTCTTTTAAACTGTTTTCTCACTATTTATATCTGCTGTTAGTTGAAGTTCTAGATGTTAAATTGCTGCTGATTTTGTTTTTGCTACTTTTTTTTTTGCTGATCACGTGCTACTTCAAGAATCTCACATCCAAAGCAGAGTAAATTTTAAAAAATGATCTTGAGAAAACTTTTCTGCTCTTAATGACAACTTGTTTATAAGTTTGTTTTCTTTTTCCAACTCTGCTTCTTCTAAAGCTGTATGAAGATATTTAGTCAGGTTATTGCTTGTGTGTCCTTGGCACAGACCACAGGGGTGGCAGGGGGCAATGGCATCATCAGTGTTCTTCCAGGCTCCGCACCTGCCAGCACTACAGTGCTGCTAACACTGAGTTTTCTTACTGCTCTGGGTGCTTTCACCGTTTCCAGTTTGGTGTTGTGGTTAAGTGTGCAGAGAACCGGGTTTGATTCCCTTTTCCTCCACTTGCAGCTGTTGGAATGGCCTTGGGTTAGCCATAGCTCTCGCAGGAGTTGTCCTTGAAAGGGCAACTTCTGGGAGAGCTCTCTCAGACCCACCTATCTCACAGGGTGTTTGTTGTGAGGGAGAAAGGTAAAGGAGATTGTAAGCTGCTCTGAGATTCAGAGTGTAGGGCAGGGTATAAATCCAATTTCTTCTTCTTCCCTAAGTTGTGTCCCCTCTTGGTAGTGCCAGGTTTGTTCCCACAGGTCAAACCTACTCCAAGCACTGCGTTTCTCTGAGAAAGCTGCAAGATTGTTTGGGGCATATTGAGGGATGTGCTGAGAAGGAGCAAACTCGCTCTTTAATTGGCCCTTTGGGGGAAAAGGTTTGTTTCTGTCTGACACTGTTGCTGCAGACAGAAATTTCAATGATGGTAAATTGGTCCCTGACTCAAACATTGTGCCTCAGCAATCCTCCCTCTCACCATAGCAGGAGGTTGTGAGATGGTAGAATAGGGGCCCTCTTTCCTTTGGACTGAGGAACCTCTTCTGAATGTTGGGTGAAATGTGGAGTGATTCTGAGCTAGGGATGCCAGCCTACAGGTGGGATATTAAGATTCCCCAGAATTATAGCTCATCTCCAAATTACAGAGATTTGTTTCCCTGGAGAAAATGGATGCTGGACTCTTATGGCACATTGTATTCCACTGAGGTACCTCCCTAGGCTCCATCCCCAAATCTCCAGGAGTTTCCCAACCTGGATCTGGCAACCCCACCCTGGGACCTGGCCAGTCTATTCTGAGCATTTAAGAACTCCCTTATGAACCTACCCAACCACTTTAGTCATCTCCCCACACCTTCTGAGTTTGTGTGTTGCAACCTAGGACAGAGCCTTCTCGGTCATGGCATCAAAACTCTGGTGCTGTTTTCCCAGGGATGTTCATTTGTCTCTTTCTGAAGCTTCACCAGTGGGTGAAGACTTCTTTGTTATTCGTGGCATTCCCTGAATGATTCCTCCTTCTTGTGCTATGCTTTAATTATTGTTTTTATGATTTTGTATGTGGGTTTTAGCTTTGATTTTATTTTAATGATGTGTTTTTATTGGTTTTTAAGGTGTGATTTTATTATGTATGTATTAGCTGTCTTGGTGGCCCTTATGAGGGTCATAAGGCAGGGTATAAATTTTGTTCCTTTGGCACTTAGTAACCACAGTCAACCTGTACACTTGTAGGATTAGCAGTTGGTTTTCCAGAGCACATATGTATATGGTTTCTAGCAGTGCTAATGCCATGCATGTTTTATTTGAGGGTCTAACCCCTAGATACAGCAAGAGCTTGGAGCAGCTGAATTATGACTATTCCAACTGTGGAAGAACTTGTGCCAGAGGGTTGAAGTCCATGAAAGCTTATGCTAGAATAAAACCCCAGTTTTTAAAATGCCAGAAGACTTCTTAATAATTGAAACCATTGTAGTAACTGTAGAATACAGACTAGTTTACAGATGATTTCCCCCACCTGTTAAGAGCTTCCAGTTCCTTCTGGCCAGCAGCTGCCTTTGTTTCCCAACCTGGATCTAGCAACCATTCTTACCAGACAGGTAACTCTTTGTGGTTTGGGTATGAAGTGTCGAGTTTTCCTTTCCTCTTTGAAAACTTGGGAATTCCTACCCTTTTTCAGTTGCTGTGCCCTTGAGAAAATGGCAGCATCCCCACCCAGTTGTGCATCATTTCAGTTTCTTTGTGTAACAAGCGGTCTCAAGTAAGGCATCTTTTTGTTTCTTTCAGTGATGAGCCAGTGGCTGACATTGAAGGGCACACAATGAGAGTGGCACGGGTGGCATGGCACCCCTCTGGTCGGTTCCTGGGCACCACTTGGTAAGGGGGTCTCCCCGTCTGGGGCACACTTTGTGAGAACAGGAAATGGTAACAGAACTCAAAGGGAGGGGAGAGTTGCACAGCTGGAAGGGGCTTCTGAAAGCATAACAGAAAGGAAACTCCAAGATCTACCCAAGAGAAGTTGTAAAAAGTTGAATGGGGACAGCACAAGCCTGAAGGGCTGGTTTGTATCCTAGGTGGCAAAGGCACCCACTCAATTTCACAGGTGTTTTTTGTTCAAGCCCAACAGTTCCCACTACTGCCACCGACCTGCCCTTCTAAATACCTGGAGTGTAGGTTGAGCTCAAACCATCTTAGATTAAATATAGTCAGAAATGTTGACTATGGGTTGGGGTTCAGGACACGTTTAAGCATTCTCCTGACCTGCTGGGGGTGGGGTGGGGATGGGACTGGTGCCATATTGCAAGCTATGCAGCTATTTTTTCCCCCCAACTTGCAGCTATGACCACTCATGGCGTTTGTGGGACCTGGAGGCCCAGGAAGAAATTCTGCACCAAGAGGGACACAGCAAAGGGGTCTACGATATTGCGTTCCATGTTGATGGCTCCCTCTCTGGCACTGGGTAAATCTGTGCATGCAAACTGAACCTTGCAGCATTGGCTGAGGAGCAAGAACTAACTTAGAGATTAGGTTTGTTCTTCCTAGCCCCACAATTCCCAAAGAGGGAGAACTGGGCTTCTGGCATGGAAGATCCTACCCCAGTTTCCAGTTCTTAACCTGTTGTGGAAGTGGACTAAAAAAACCTAGGCTAAAAATTCTGATGTTTGCACCCTGAATGAATGTTGCTAAATCAGGGATTTCCATGGCTGACCCTTAAGGCTGGACATGAAGAGATGATTTTAAAATGTTATTTTTACTTTGTAAGTACCAATCTAGGCATCTCCTCCTTCAGCCTTGCTTACAAAAGCACTCATTTATTAAATTTACTAATCATAGTTTGCTGGGAAGCTCCAGTTGAAGTTCTGCTTTGCAGGACCTTGTCATGTAGCTTTAGCAAAAACTTACCTTTTGGCAGCCAACCAGTGTGACTCTGAGTAGTGGTCAGAGTAGTGGTCTCAGAGTAATGGTCAGAGTGTTGGACTAGATCTGGGAGTCCCAGGTTCAAATCCCCATTGTGCCATGGGAGCTTGATGGGTAACCTTGATCAATCACATACTTTGTCTAACCTACCTCTCAGAGTTGTTATGAGGATGAACAGAACAATATAAGCCATTTTTGGTCCCTATTGGAGACAAAGTGCAATAATTGAAGTGTTTGCTCTTCTCAGCTGCTTGGAGGAAGGGTGGGATAAAAGCATAGAGTTCCTTCTGCTCACAGAAAGCCTCTCTGGCTGCCTGTGATGTTGTTCAGGAACGTCCCAAGTTTGGAGTAAAGCAGAGAAGCAAAGGGGCCAAGAACGCCTTTTACCCAGAGCAAAAGTATTTGAAGGCCTGTGTGCATTTCACTCTTTCTGATACTTTTTAGTGGCCTGGATGCCTTCGGCCGGGTGTGGGACCTTCGTACAGGGCGCTGCATCATGTTCTTGGAGGGTCATCTCAAAGAGATTTATGGGATCAACTTTTCACCAAATGGGTAAGAATCAGTCCCTGAAGGTATTGAATTCCCTGAAGATATGCTCCTCCTCCCTTCCAGCTCCTGAGCTTATTTCCCCTCTCCCATCGCAGGTATCACATTGCCACTGGCAGCGGTGACAACACCTGTAAAGTGTGGGATCTGCGCCAGAGGAGATGCATCTACACTATCCCTGCTCATGAGAACCTAGTGACTGGAGTGAAGTTTGAACGTAAGTCTCATTGCAGCTGCCTCCTCCTTGCAGCTAGAACTGAGTGTGGATTTTTTTTAAAAAAACGCTGAGTTTCTCAAGCAGGAAACTTTCCAGATTTGTTTAGCATTGGAAAAAGTCCAGAAAAGGGCAACTAGAATGATTAAAGGTTTGGAACACTTTCCCTATGAAGAAAGGTTAAAATGCTTGGGACTCTTTAGCTTGGAGAAACTTCGACTGCGGGGTGACATGATAGAGATTTACAAGATTATGCATGGGATGGAGAAAGTAGAGAAAGAAGTACTTTTCTCCCTTTCTCACAATACAAGAACTCTTGGGCATTCAATGAAATTGCAGTCGGGTTAGAACGAATAAAAGGAAGCACTTCTTCACCCAAAGAGTGATTAACATGTGGAATTCACTGCCACAGGAGGTGGTGGCAGCTACAAGCATAGCCAGCTTCAAGGGGATTGGATAAAAATATGGAGCAGAGGTCCATCAGTGGCTATTAGCCACAGCATATTATTGGAACTGTCTGGGGCTGTGATGCTCTGTATCCTTGGTGCTTGCGGGAGTGGGGGGCAAAGTGGAAGGGCTTCTAGCCCCACTTGTGAACCTCCCAATAGCACTTGGGGGTTTTGGGCCACTGTGTGACACAGAATGTTGGACTGGATGGGCCATTGGCCTGATCCAACATGGCTTCTCTTATGTTCTTATGTTTTGGGTCAAGAAGACTTGACCACAGCATTGTAAGGAAACCTCATAGGCCAAGCTGAGAAACCTGGAAGCAGCAGAGTAATTGTGAGGACCTGAGTGATGGGATGAGAGGGGAACCAGAGATGGGCCCATGTGGAGAAGCTTGAGAATTTGATGCGACTGCAGGCTGTGGTCATGTCCACTCAAGCTTTTCTCTGCCACAGTTTGAACTAGAATCTTGCTTTTCTTTCAAATGAGAACCTAGGATTCTGTGCACTATGTAGGAATGATCCCATTCCCTCCAAGATGTTCTAACAGTTCTGAAACAGCCTTCTCAAGAGTGCCCCCTTGATCTTATGTCACAGTTCCTTTACATTTCCTGGTCTCTGCCTATAGCTAGTTCCAGGTGTCACTCTAGGTGGGAAGCTGGAACAGCATAACCACTGTATTGGAGGTCCTGTGTCCAGTTTTCTGAGCACTCCTACTTTTTTAGTGCATGTTTGTTTTTCCCCCCCTCTTCAGCTAATCATGGCAACTTTCTACTCACCGGTGCCTACGACAACACAGTGAAGGTCTGGACTCACCCAGGCTGGTCCCCTCTGAAAACTCTGGCAGGGCACGAGGGCAAAGTGATGGGCTTGGATATCTCCCTAGATGGACAATTGATTGCAACGTGCTCTTACGACAGGACCTTTAAGCTATGGATGGCGGAATAGGCAGTTCCCTTGATCAGAACTGGCCCTTCCCAGCTTCTGCACCAAAGGAATACACCTGATGTGACAACTTGAGCTCTACTGGTGGAAGTACCTGGCTTGCAGCAGGATCAGGGGCCACAGGTGATCCTCCACATACCCTGATCACCCTAGACTGAGTTTATTTTTGTACTGTCCCTTTCCTCCTTCCCTTGCCAACAGATGTGGGGTGTGCACATGACTTTGACCAACTGCAGCGAGAATACCCTTCTTGCTAGTCTGGCATTTGGATGGCCAGACTGCTCCTTGCCACCTTTGGAAAAACACCCTGTGCCAGCAGAGGTTTGCCTCCTGGGTGGTTGTAGTAGGACCCCATGCCACGTTAAATAGAGGCTTTTTGAGATATTAAAGCAACATCATTGCTGAAATTGCAAAGCCTTGTCTGCATGTTTTTCCTACACATATACTCTTGTTCTACTGCCAAAAGAGGCAGCCATGTTCAGCACCTGATGACTTTGCCTCCAAAGTTGTAGAGAAATGTAGCCTGCCTCCCACAGTGCTTGCCTGCATGGTGGCTACCATGCTGTGGTTTGCATCTACCAGCCCTCATCCTGCTGAGTTATCACAGCACTGTTAAGCCGAGAGAGGAAGCCTTCACAATATATGCTGCTGGTGTAAGGATAGGACTCGGCCTGCTCTGGCTGACAGCAGGTCCCAGCAGAGAAAGGTCTTTCCCAGCACCTGGGGTGTTTTAATTGGAGATTGAAACTGGGACCTTCTGCATGCAAAACCAGGTGCTGTCCCACTGAGCTGCTGCCCAACAAGATCATTCCCTCCCCCCCAGCTTTGAAAGAGCCACAATGAGCAGATGGGGAACTTGATGCAACAGGAGAGGAGGCTGCAGTTGGTCACTGCTCAGCCAAGGACAGTCATAAGAAGAGGAGGAGGGGGTTGGATTTATACCCCACCATTCACTACCTGAAGGAGTCTCAGAGCGGCTTACAATTTCCTTCCCCTACCCCCAACAGACACCCTGTGAGGTAGGTGGGGCTGAAAGAGCTATCCCAGAACTGCTCTTGTGCAGAACAGTTCTGAGAGAGGTCACTCCAGCAGCATGTGGAGGAGTGGGGAATCAAACTGGGTTCTCCCAGATAAGAGTCCACACACTTAACCACTACACTAAACTGGCTTTCTGCTGCCTGACCCTACCTTTCTCCTTGTTTCTTTGTGCCTGCTTGTTTTTTCAGTCACAGTGTAGCAGTAGTTGGTGTAAACAGCCTGCATTGCTGCTGTTCTGAAACCTTTGGCACAGTGACAAAGAGATAAATATCTTTTGTCTTCACTACTGGCAGTTAGGCCACTGGTTCTGCCTAGTTTGCCTGGTCCCCTCTACAGAGCAACCAGCTGTTCCTTTAGGGCTTCAGGCCTGGGCTGTGTTGTACTCTACCAGCTTGGCAAACTTTTCTGTGTGGCCCTTTTAAGATGGTATGTCATGGAAATGTCTGTTGCATGAGTGGTTTTCAGCCCTGCTTCACTGAATACCCCTTTGCACAATGCCAGTTTGGCCCTATAAGTTGACCCTCTTCAGTTTCTTCCTTGACCAAGAGAAGACCAACCAGAGAAAGAGTTCTCTCTCCTTCCTCCTCTTCCCCTATTTCCCCTTAGCTAAATCATAGAAATCATTGAAGTCAGAAGAGGTGGATTAAGCATCTGTCCTTTAATTTAAATGCTCTCTTGAAGTAAGTTTGGGAGGCTGGCAGCCTGCCTTCGGTTTGTAGTGGCACTTTGAGCCAGTGCAGTAGAGGGCTCATTAAAAGTAGGCTTGGGAGCACTGGAATAACTGCTTTCTTCCTGGGGAGCTGAGTGGCACAAGTTCTTATGAATTAGCTTGCCCCAACCAGAAAAACCTAAGGTAGAACCCACTGGGTGCTTAGGAGATAAAGCACACCATGAGTGGGTGTAGCACAATTACAAAGAAAACAATGAGCACAATGGTTTTCCTATCTGGTTAAGACATCAGCATTCAGAGGGCTGCAACTGTGCCCAGGCTCAGGACTTGGGGGCGGGGGTGGGGGGGTAAGATCTGAGGTATCGGAAAGGCTTCATGATTCTATCTCCTTCCCTCCTTTCACCTCTCCAAGTTTTGCTTTCAGCGGTGCAGTCCTTCAGCAGAAGCAGAGGTTTTGGCACAATGGCAGGTGTTCATTCAAGTGCACTGTCTTGTTGGCTCCCATTCGCCATGTTTGGAAGTGGAAAACTCCCACGTTCCACACAGCCTCCCCAAATGTAGGGCCTCTGCTTCCTTGCTGTATATGTCCCTGAGCAGCCCCTCCATCCCTGCTCTCAACCCATGCCCCAAAAGATCTGCTTGGTCCAGAAGATGGCGAAAATGAGCAGCAAAGTCACACTTAAGATGATGGCCATTAAGTAGGTGAATATGCGAAGCTGGGGGTCACGAACACAGTTCCACGGTGGAGAGCTATTGGGTAGGGTGGTTGCAGTGGCAGTGCCCCCCATGGGACTCAGGTCCTGGCGGCTTACAGTGCTGGAGTCTGTCTCTGGGCCCAGGTCGAGGGTGTAGACCCTTGGCTGGCGCAAGCAGTATTTGCTCTTGCGCTGCTCCTTGAGGCACAGCTGCCGGCCTTCCAGGATGATGTGGTTGGGCTCCAGGCGCAGCAGCCGCAAGACAGCATCATTAGTGGGAAGTTCAGTCACTGTCTGGTCGGAGGGGAGTGTGGTGGGGTGGCGGCAGAGCGGGCACTGCAGCCGGTTCCGCACTGTAGACACCAGACTCAAGTGAGCCAGGCACTCAATGCAGAAGGAGTGCTGGCACTGAAGCACTTTGGGTGTGCGGAAAGTGTTGTCATAGGGATTCCAGCAAATTGGGCAGTCGGCTGCTGGTCCTGGACTCTGCTTCTCAGTCATGCTGTCGATTGGACAGGAGCCGAGCTTGGGCCACAGACTTAGTAAATCTACGGTGCTACCTGGGAAAGACAAAAAAAGTCACTAGAGGTTTAATGAACTGTTCACATAAAACACTGATGTACATATGCAGAACTTTATATTATGGTTATAAAAGGGGTGTAGAACATGGTAAATGACCTATAGTGCCAATATCCTAAAATTCTGAACTAGTTTGTAGCCTACATGGCTGTGCCTGGAAGTTTGCAGCCAATGCCTGCAGAAACCTTAGAGGGGACAGCTGACCATTTCCATTGGTGGGGGTGGGGGAGACCATGCCTTGCTCCTTCCTGTCAAAACCCTGAAGATGCAATAAAAATCCACAGTAAGCAAAAATTCAATCAAATCATGCAGATTTCCCCAGGGCTGAAGCGCACTATGAATGCTTACAATTTTTGTAAATAATCATCCTTTTGGGAATGTGTATCATCCCTTCTTTAAAGACAGCAAGGTAGCTATTCTCTACGTTGTGTCATATTGAATTCCATTAATAAGCTAGTCAACTAGTTTGCTGATTTGGCATCAAGGGGTGTGGCCTACTATGCAAAAAAGTTCCTGCTGGGCCTTTTCTATCAAAAAGCCCTGTTTTTTTAAAAAATATATAATGTTTTATTTCCAAAATAAGCTTCAGAAATTTTAAAATGCCTACAAGGAGTTAAGAAGCCCTCCCACTCCTAGGGCAGATGATAGATGTAGCTGCTGAGGCAATCCGTATTGTGTAAAAATTCAATGGATGGTGACAGCTAAATGATGCGTCTCGTCCATGGAGGTGGGTGGAACAATTGCTTCTGGCCCTGTGGTTTGTGAGAGGGGAACTGGAGACAGGGCTTCTCTTGAGTTCAGCTGTGGAACCAGTTTTCAGACCCTTGGAATATGCAGTAGTACTAAAAAACCCCCACTGCTGTTGAGCATGTGAAAATAGATCATGCAATAGAGTCCCTTCAACAGACTTGGGAAGTATAGTTGGCAAATACAAACTCATGGCAAAATAAAAATAAACAATGGAGCCAATGAAATGACAAACTAGTAAGGACTTCTCCCCTTTTGGTACTGGTGTGGGGATACATCATGTATCTGTTGAAGTGGGCTCTAGTCCCAACCAGTGTTCCCTTTAAACTGAGTTAGCATGAGCTAGCTCACAGATTTTTAGCCTCCAGCTCACACATTTTTGTCTTAGCTCAGGAAGGGTGACCCCTAAAGCAAGCACAATAATTTATGCAGTAGCTCACAACTTTACTGTCAGTAGCTCACAAAGTAGAATTTTTGTTCACAAGTCTCTGCAGCTTAGAGAGAACATTGGTCCCAACCACTTCCTGTTGTCATAACAAAGTCTTTAAGATTCTTCTGGATTCTTTACTACACCAGACTATCATGCCTGCCCCTCTGGAATGTTTTGTTTGTAATCCTGAGGGACAGATACTTGGCCTCTTCTGTCTCTCATTTTTTGTAAAGGGCCATGTCCATTGACAGTCTGGTATTAGTAAGAGCTAGCAGGATCAGCGCCTGACCACAGTCGGATGCATTATGCTTGGGGTGGGTCTGACAACATGGCCACCTCATGATCTCTTCAACCCACCCTGGTTTTTTTTGCTTTTGCCCCATAAGACTTACCATGAAAATGGGCCTCATCCTGCCTGGATACCAGAGAGAACTATAGCAGCTTGGCAGGCACAAAGGAGCTGAGTAGCAGACACTGCTGCCTGCTCCTCCACTCTGTTTCCCCCGTTGTCTCCGGCTTCCTCTTTGTTTTGATGTTTCAGCTGCTGACAGGAGCAGAGTTCACCTGGAGAGCGGGCTGATTCTAGGATTCTGGCTCAGAAGGGGGCAGGGAGCCTTGCCAGGGCCAACACTTCCTTGGCTGGCGCTGCCGAAGGTGAGGGTATTCACCCTCCTCCTTCCATCACCAAGGGACCTTGTCCCTTGAGCGAGGCTTGGTATTCTGTTCTGTGAGGTTGGTAGGCAGCTGTTGTTTACTGCAAAGACCTGCCACTGGAAGAGACAGGAGAGAGAGAGAGCAGTGGAAGGCAGAAGAGGGCGGGCCAAGGCTGCCATGGAGATGCTGAAGGGACTAGGCCAGGCTGACCCTTTCTCAGGTACACTGAGATGTCCTCCATGGGGGGATGGAAGAGGACACACATGGCTCCTTTTTGATTCCTGGAAGAACCATGTATATTTTGTGCATTCAAAAAATAAAATCCAACCATAGATTCATAAGAGCTAGAACTTTTTAAAAAGAAAAACTGGAGATTTGTGAGATGCTGAATTTACTATCTCACATCCCACACTCCTTCCTTCCATGGAATCCCTGCAGCTGTGGTCAGAAGGCTTCTTGTTCAAGGCTTCCATCACAGTTCCCTGTGGTGGAGGTCCCGAAGATCTCAGTTGTTTATCAACAGCACCCTGTTGGTTACCTCTGAGTGGACTTTGCAGTTATGAAAGAAATGCCAGAATGTAGACCTTGGCTGGTTTATGGCCTTGATGGACCTCCAGGCACCACATTTATTTCCTGCAAAGGCACCCATGTGGGAAAGTCCCCAAATAGTCTGTTGCACAAGGGAAAGGATTCTTATCGCTCACTGTCACCTGTGTGTTTGCTGTAACCTGCACCCTGGCTTAACCTGGAGTGGTGGCTGGGACTGAACTCTTTGATCGCTCATGTTTATCTGGTATCCTTGGAGATTTTCTGTTGAATACACACTTTGCTAGGATTTATGACCAGCTGCAGTGTTTTATGAATTCCGGCATGTTTTATTGGCAGAGGCTGGAACAGATAGCGTACTTCCTCTGCAAAATGTAAGCTAATGGAGAGGGGCTTCAATGGAACAACTGCCTTGTGGGGAGAAGGTGCCATGTTTGATCTCTGACATGTCTTTTGGGCAAGGAGCCTTCTCTGCTTGGTATCCTGGAGAGCTGCTCCTGGAGCAGAGAATATTTACCTACTGGCACCAGTGGTCTGATTTGGTGTAGCACAGGTCATATGCATGTATACTCCAGGTCCCAGTTTAGGCCCTAAAACCTCCAGTTACAATAGGGTTGCCAAGTCCAATTCAAGAAATATCTGGAGACTTTGGGGGTGGCGTAGACTTCCCAATTCCCAGGTCCTAGCACGGGATCCCCCAGTTTTACAGGCTTCCCCCAGCCAGCTGGCAAGCAGGGGGAAGCCCCACCCCCACAGTCACCATGTACCTGTAGAGCTCTGGCAGGTTTAGAAACCTGCAAACAGGTCCATTTTTAAAACATGTGCCTTTAAAGTTGAGCAGGAAGTAGGAAGTGCTTCATGGGGAAGGGTCAGCAGCAGTTTCATCAGCACAGACCCTCCATTTCTTTAGTTTTCATTTTCAGAGCAGGTAAAGTTGTGGAGGAACCAGACCCAGTAAATGTGTGTGTGAGAGGAAGGGAGGGAGGGAAAGGGGCAGGGGATTCCCCGGTTTGGAGACCCTCCCCCGCTTTAGAAAGCAGCGGGGGGGGGGAGAGAAATGCCTACTGGGCACTCTATTATTCCCTATGGAGAATGATTCCCATAGGGAATAATGGGGAATTGATCTGGGGCTCTGGGGGGGATGTTCTTTGAGGTAGAGGCACCATATTTTTAGCATAGCATCTGATGCCTTTTGTCAACATACCCTCCAAGTTTCAAAAGGATTGGACCGGGGGGCCAATTCTATGAGCTCCCAAAGAAGGTGCCCCTATCCTTCATTATTTCTAATGGAGGGAAGGCATTGAAAAGGTGTGCAGTCCCTTTCAATGTGATGGCCAGAACTCCCTTTGGAGTTCAATTGTACTTGTTTCAACTTTGCTCATGACTTCACCCCCAGTGTCTCCTGGCCCCATCCTAAAGTCTCCTGGCTCCACCCCCAAAGTCCCCAGATATTTCTTGAATTGGACTAGGCAACCCTAGCTGACAGAGATCAGCTCCCCTGGAGAAAATGGCTGCTTTGAAGGATGGACTCTGTGGCATTGTACCATGCTGAGTCCCTTCCCTTCCCCTCCCAAACCCCACCCTCTCCCAGATCCACCCCTAAAGTCTCCAGGTATTTTCCAGCATAGTCCTGGCAACCCTGCTGCTTAGACATGCTAGCATATGGACACTATGCTGAAAAGTAGATTTTTTAAAAAGTGCATATTGCTTTGCATTTTCTCTTGGACATATGCTTAGGGCATCTTTCTTCATGATATTTGGGATACACTTAATGTGACAGTGTACACCCACATGTGTACTCCTAAGACTGGCTGCACTTGTCTGTTTAGGAATACCTGGGCCCTGTCATGACCCACGACCCTCCTAGAGTTTGTGCTTGCTTACTCTCTCTGCCTTGTCATGCCAGACTGGACAAGCTAGCTTAGACAAGTCCTGGTTGCTTAGTGAGGAGAGGAAGCCAAAAGAAACATTCGGAGTTAAATATCTGTTGCCAAAACTCTCCAACAGACTGCCAGCCCAGGACCTGAGCTTGAGAGAAGGACTGCAGAGCTTCAGAAGTTCTTAGAAGGGCTGAACTCCTAAGGAATTCTGAGATGTAACAAGCACCCTGGAAGAGCCTCATAAAACTTTCACACTACTGCCTGAAACTCCAGAAGTGTTGATAGAAGAGGTGGATATTTTTTGTTGGCCATCTGAATTTGGGGTTGGTGAGACACCCCCTGCTTGTGAGAGAAGCAGAGCAGGTCATTGAAGAAATATAGCAGATTCTAATTTCAGCAATGGCATTGATGTAGGGAGAAACATCACCCCTGGAAGGTAGCTCTATGCCTGATTGGTTCTAAGCAGCTACTGAAATGGACAAAGGGAAGAGGTAAGCAATGGATGTTTCTCCTGCAAACCAAAGTGGGCAGAATAAAACACAGGCATCTACTCTCGAGTGCCCCGTTTGCTACCTTGCCTATAACAATGCGTTCAACACTCCTTTGCTTTTGTCGTGCTCTCATACCTTCTGCTTGGAGTGCCTGGCCAGACTGTGTGCCTTCCTGAAGCCAAACCAGACCTTTTCTTGCCCTCTCTGTCGAGAGAGCATCCCTCTTCCCCAAGAAGGGATCCCCAGCCTCCCAGCTAACATGGAAATCATTCAGCAGTTTCCTCCATGGATGCAAGAGCTTGAACAGGTCTGGATGGATGGATTTCACCTGTGCTATCTGAAAAGGCTACCAGGGGACTCTAAAGAAGAGGGAAGGGAGATTCTCGTGACAGTGGACTTGTACAAAGCCATCTCCCAAGACAATCAGCCCCGGAACTTCATTAGTATTCATCCCCCCAGATCTGTGCATAGTGAGATAGGTCGTCTCTTGTTGGAAAACTACCCCAGTCTGATCTGTGCTGCTGCTGTGCTGTTTGTGGTGGTGATGCTACCTGTGGCAGTGTTTCTTGGGTTACCACGCCGTACCTAGATCAGTTTAGATCTTCCTTCAGCATTCATGTTCCATACCAGCTGCTTGGCTTGAGGTTGTTGTTATGTGTGTGTGTTTTGCAAGTGTATACCAAGAACAGACAAATGCTCAACTACATTGTCCTTCTTGGGAAGTGCTAACAACTTGGACCTGTGCTACCTGTTCAGTGTTTAGAGCAAACTCAGTATTTTTCACTGAATAGGAAGGAGAAGCAATGACTCCTAATAAGTTCAGGGTCAAGGGTTCGTTTTTAATATTCAAGAGGAGAAATGGAGAGTGTTCTGTGTTATTTTTTAATTAACTCAAAAGAAATGTCATGTACATTATTTGCAGAATTCTGAAACTATTGTAAACCACAGATGTTGCACCTTTCAAACATGAGAAGTTCTGCTCAGTCCACCTGTTGCTTCTGAGGTTTCACCAGGTACTGTCAACTGACCATGCCTAATTTTGCAGCTATGTGGACTAGAAGCTTGCTTTTATTTAAAACAACAGCAGGGACTGCTGGGCTCAGGCTATTCTGCACTTACACATTGAAGTTGGAAAAAGGAGCACATTGGGGCAGTAGAAGTCTATGCAGGGTGTCCAGTGTTAAGCCCCCAATGTCTCCAGTTTAAAGGATCTCTAGTAGCAGGGATGGAGACCTGCTGCCAGTCACAATGAGGGTTATTCTGCTACATAGACAAGGGGTCTGTTTCTGGAATGAAGAGGTCTAAAAACTCTAAAACTTCTGAAAAAGCACCATCACAATCTACCAATTAAAGAGACAAGAAACACTTCCTCTGCCCCCCCCCCAAACCTCTTTTCCCAAGAACTGGACATAATTTACCTCCAGTCCTTCAAATGGACCTTCCTATGATCTGTAGAGCTTGTTGTAGTACCCTGAATACCTGACACTAATTTATTCTGCAAGCCTGCACTTGGGACCTGAGTCTTACCTCTTGGCTAACTGTGTAGAGCATTGTGGAATGATGTGTATTACCAGGGTGTTTAGACACTTTGTGGAATGTAAGGCTGCAATCGCACATATTAAATAATGTACTTTCAATCCACTTTCAGTGCACTTTCTAACTGGATTTTGCCAGTTCACAGTAAAATCCAGTTGTGCATTGAAAGTGTATTATTTGGTGTGTGTGATTGTAGCCTAAGATACACACTGATGCTGAAAAACAGATCTATCACATCAGGCCTTAAGGTGTGAAAATAAGCATGCTGATTTGTAAGAGAAACTTGTGTGTGGTGATGGGTTAATAACAAAAACTTGGAAGTGAATGCCTTGAAAATTACTTATTTGACTGGTTGCCCAGGGGCTGTGCCATCTTTTATATAGAATGCTGCGTATATTAATTTGATATTCTTAGCCACTGTAAAGCTAGTTTTAAAAAAGCAGATCTGCCAGTTCCAAAAATTAAGATTCTCTGCCAAAGTTTTTTTTAGTGTACAGATTCCTCATCTATTCAGGCAGTCAGTGGTTTCTTGGTAGTCCCTGTGTTAATCTACTTCCAGGTGTAAGGATAAAATGGGATAACTCCACCTACACAGCCCTGAAATTCTTGAAGAACAAAAATGTAATAGATGGGAGATGCCTGGGTTTAATTTAATTCGCTAGATTTTTCTCCACATCCTCTGAGGAGTTCAAGGTAGCATCTGCGGTTTTCCCTCCTTCATTTTGTGAGGTAAATAAGATTAAATGATTAACCCAGTGAGCTTCATGCCGAATGAGGAGAAGGAGAAGGAGAAGATATTGGATTTATATCCCGCCCTCCACTCCGAAGAGTCTCAGAGCGGCTCACAATCTCCTTTACCTTCCTCCCCCACAACAGACACCCTGTGAGGTGGGTGGGGCTGAGAGGACTCTCACAGCAGCTGCCCTTTCAAGGACAACCTCTGCCAAAGCTCTAGCTGACCCAAGGCCATGCTAGCAGGTGCAAGTGGAGGAGTGGGGAATCAAACCCGGTTCTCCCAGATAAGAGTCCGCACACTTAACCACTACACCAAACTGGGAATCTAAGTCTGTGTCTTCCCTGTTTCTGTTCTAACAACGCTTGAGTCCAATAGCACCTTTAGAAATCAACAAAGTTTAATTCTGGGTATAAACTTTCTAGTGTGTGCACACTTCTTCAGATGCATTCAAACAGACTTCGCCAACCATTACAAATCTACTTCAATGTATCTGAAGAATTATGTATGCACACAAAAGCTTATACTCAGAATTAAACTTTGTTGGTCTTAAAGGTGCCCCTGGACTCAAACTTTGTTCTGTTGCTTCAGACCAACATGGCTTCCCAACTGAATCTGTTCTTAATCTGACACTCTAACCTAAAGAAACAAGCTAAGGGCCCACTTAGATCTTGAAGCTTATTGGGCGACTATTGCCAGTCTAACCTACCTCACAGGACTATCATGAGGTGAGAGGGAAATGGGATCATCTCATTCCTGGTAGAGCATCTTATGTTCCTTGAAAGAGTGAGGTATAGTGATAGACTATTAAATAATGTTGGGTGGAGAGAAACAGGGCAGTAACCCCTACCTGGTCTATGCCATTCACTTGCTATTTAATGTAAAAACCTGTCCAGATAGAAGCAATGTGGAAAGTGAATGAATCACAAGGCACTGCTCTGTCCCCAGCCACATTCTTGCTGTGCTTCAGCCAGCAGAAAGAGCACTTGGATCTCTGTTGCCTCTACCTAGTTGCTATAGGTCCAACCACCTTCACTAGATGAGCTCCCGCATCACATTAACCGCAGCACACAGCTCAACACAAATGACACTTCTTATTAATGGCCACTTTCGCTTCATGAGACTGCCACACGTCCTAAATTAAGATTTCTACCCATACGCTGCCCATTCTCCCATGATGCCACAGTTTGCTGCATTAACTGGTCTCTTCAGGTCAGAACTTGGCCACTTCCTGCAGCTCCAGTGCTTTTGCGGAGCTGACTCTCAGCAAATGAATCCCAGAGTTCGAGCTGGCACAAAGGAGGCCGCCTGTCTCGCAGGCAGATAGTGAAGGCAGAGGCCCAGCCCCATCCAGGCAGGTGGTGGTCAGACAGGCTGGGGAGAAAGCAACAGCACAGAGGTCATTGCATACAGAGTCTGCCTTGTTCTCTCTGCAAATGGCCAAAGGCCATAACTGGTGACTTGCAAGAATGTCTTTTGCTATTGTCCTTGTCTGGGCAGTTACAAGGTGGAGAGAGGATCTGGCCTCTACCATCCCATCTGGAAATTGCATCCCATCCTTGTTGTAAGGCTGGAAATTGGGGGAAATAAAATGCGATTTTAAAAAATTAAAACCTCTTAAAGTTAGTTCTGCAGACAATCTGCAGTTGATTTATGAAACTCAGCTGCAACAGGATGAAGTGAAGGTTGCTAACCAGGGGCAGATTGGCCATTCAATTTACAGGGAAATTCGCTGGTGGGCCACTGCCCTAAAGGGCCACTGGTGGCCAGAAGCAAGCAGAGCCAAGCTCTAGCAACTCTGACAGTCTCAGGGGGCACTTGACTCAGACTTGTAATCAGTTATAATGGAGAGTAATGTCAGTTCACGGTCTTTTCCCACTTTCCCGCTGGTTTTCAGGAGGAAGTCCTGGGTGAAGTAATATCCACTGCTTGCACTGCTGAGCTGAGTGACCGCTGCAGAGCTGGCTTGTAGCACCACTGGGGCCACAAAGCATGGCTTTTTCTAGGGTCATTTTTACTATCCAGTCCACTCCTGCTGCTAGTACTGGACAAATTTATAGATTTATCAAAAGGTCTTAGTTATGAATGCTAAATAGAACCTTCAGAGGCAGTATATCTCTAAGGTTGCCAGGTCTGTTTTGGAAAATACTTGGAGACTTTGGGGGCAGAGCTGGGAGAGGGCGGGGTTTGAGGAGGGGAGGGGCCTCAGCATAGATAGAGTCCACCCTTGAGAGCAGCTATTTTCTCCAGGGGAGTTGATCTCTGCCAGCTGGAGATCAGTTGTAAAACCAGATCTCCAGGCCTCTCCTGGAGGCTGGCAACCCTATCTGAAAACCAGAGGACATACAATGGGAGGGGGTTGATGGCTTCATGTTCTGCTTCTCATCTTCTGAGTGTCACCTGGCTGGCGGACATTGGAATCAAAATGCTGAGCAAGATGGACCCTGCCCTAACTCAGGAAGAAAATTGTTATGCTTGGTTGTCCCCTGGCAACTGAGATTTATTATACCTCCAGTCTCCTGGCTCCACATTTTTATCATGCCATCATGTGATGAAGTGGCAATGGCAGGGAAGGTGGTGAGGCCTTTGGGGAGGAAGATGCAGGACATTGTAGTTTGGCAGTGGCCCCGGAACTCACGCACACTGCTCCTTGTCTGCCGCAGGTCCCAGAGCTGGAAAGGAAAAGGAACACCTCTGAGGGGGAGAATCCTGCAATTCCCACCCATTATCCAGATTGGTTTATGAGTGGGGCATTATATCACTGCTCCACATTATTATTAAGTATGGCCAGGGCTTTTTTTTCCTGTAGCAAGATCTCCTTTACATATTAGGCCACACTCCCTGATGTAGCCAATCCTTCATGGCCCTACAGTAGGCCCTGTAAGCTCTTGGAGGATTGGCTGCATCAAGGGTCCGTGGCTTAATATGCAAAAGAGTTCCTGCTACAAAAAAAACTCTGAGTATGTGAATTACAATTCTACCATCAAGCACACATCTATACATATCTGCATAATCTATTCTGCTATTCATAAAAAGGTGGAGTTATGGAAGGTAATAACAGGATTCACACAACCTTTGTTAGCTCCTCCCTTTTCCCTTACATAACAAATTTGCATCTGAAAGAGTCATGACAGAATTTGCACCAAACCTCTCTACCACCTGTAATCTGCCCCATAAACAGAATTCCCAGTGTGATCGTCCCTTCACACGTATGAAAAAGTGAAAAACTCACAAAAGCTCGCATTGAAATAAATGCTGCTAGTTATTTAACGTGCCAATGGACTTTCCTTTTATAAAGTGCCCCCACACTTCAGCAAATCCTGACTGTACTTTCTGTGATTTCAGTAGTTGCTACCTACATTATTTTCAATTAATTTTCACAGCCCGTATATACAAAAAGAAAGATAGAGCTGGGTAACTAAGTCATGCCAACATTAAAAACTGGTTTGATAATCAGTCCTCCCCCCGCCTCCAAAAAAAAAAAAAACCCTTTGGAACTGCAGTTCTTCAAGGAGAGCCTAGGTATCTCAGACAAAGCCTTCTTTACCACGGAAAGGCATCAGAAAACAGAGACTAAATAGAGAAAACAGCCTTTGTTAACTCCACCCAGCTCTGCCACCATTCCGTTATCTTGGTCTTGGATTATGTTTTATCAGTGGGAGTTTGCCAGGCTTCGCCTCACCGTAGCTTCACAGCCTTCCCCACCAAAACCAGAGCTGCAACTGACACAATAGCGTCCATCTGGGCTAACGTCACAGGATGTCTGGATGTGCTGTTTGGCAGGAAAGGAATGTGCCACCTGTAATTCCTGGGTGTCCCAGATCCTGAAATGAAGTCGAGAATGAACAGATGCTGGAATGCAAGTGCAGGAAGCTCCAGCTAGCTCATATTGTCCACTCTGACTGGCACAAAGCTGTCCAGGGTCCTATGCAGTGAGGGGGCTTTCTCAGCACCTGCTGCCAAGATCTTTTTTTACCTGGAAATTATGGAGATTGAACATGGACATTCTATATTCAAAGGATATAAGAACATAAGAGAAGCCATGTTGGATCAGGCCCATGGCCCATCCAGTCCAACACTCTGTCACACAGTGGCCAAAAAACCCAAGTACCATCAGGAGGTCCACCAGTGGGGCTAGAAGCCCTCTCACTGTGCCTCCCCAAACATCAAGATTACCAAGAATATGCTCTTCCACTGACTTAAAATCCATCCTACATTAGAGCATGATATTTTGTCACCCTAAACTATCTGTACTACCTGGCCTAGCAAACATTTGTACGTTTTCTCTAGCAGGGTAAAAGCATCAGGGAAGTAAAAGGCTTAAAAAGCCCTCTCCTTGCTCCATTTTATTTGACCCTCTTGAAAAAGCAATCCTAATAGTAGCATTTCAGCAAAAAAACCCGTATTTTTAAACCACCCCAGAACTAAATGTTAATGAAGAGTTTAGTCTTGAGATGCTGGATTCATGCAAAATTTCATTTGAACCCAGTGACACAGACCTGACTGTTTTATCCTCTGATGTCTGGATGACATATGGCTCACCAGGAATCCAGCACAGGTGTGTTACCTGCAAGACAGAAACAATGGCAGCAGAGCTGCTATTTCTATGCAGGGAGGATAGTAGGATTCAAGGCTAGCTCTTGGATAATGCCAGGCCAAACTGCAAGCAAACGGCATGTTTCCAAAGCATTTATTGTGCTTGTTTCTTAAACAACATTACTGGCATAGATCAAAAGCTCTTAAGAATATAGAAAGAGTGCTGCCCAATCAGATCTATAGAACCATCCTTTTTTCTACTGTGGCTGGCCACATGCTTCCTCACAAGCAGGACTTGGTGACAACAGCCCTCTACTGTTGCCTGCCCTCAGCACCTGGCATAGAGTGGTATACTGCCTTTGTAGATGTAGGTTTCATTTAGCCATGATCACGATAGGTTATGGCTACTGATCAGTTTATTCTTCACAAATCTGTCTAAGTAATACAAGATCAGCCCTGGCAGGATCAGACTGCAGTTCTATCTAAATCCAGTATCCTATTTCCAACAGTACCTTACCTGGATAACCTAGGCTAGCCCAATTTCAACAAATCTTGGAAGTTAAGCAGGGCCAGTCCTGGCTGTATTTGGATGGGAGATAACGAAGGAATTCCAGAGTTGCTATACAGAGGTAGGCAATGGCAAACCACCTCTTGCCTTCAAAACCCTATGGGTTTGCTATCTATGAGTTGACAGCAACAACAACGAATTTCCAACACTGCCTAGCTACAGTTCTCCAAAGAGTCCATGAGAGGACTTGAAACCCTCCCCCTATTGATTCACTCATCTGGTTTTCAGCGCTATACTGCTTCTGAACATGGGGGCTCTGTTCACATATCAAAGAAAACAGTGAGTCACTTTTTTTTTTTTTAAGAAAGAAAGCAAAGATCTACATTTTTGGCATGCATTATTAGGAGAGATTTTTCTTTTCAACATAAGGAACAGAGAAGTTTCACCTGCTCTTACCAGGTTCCTTGAAATGGCAGCTCTGTGCAAACAATCGCCCGTTTCTATGTCCCATATGCAAACAGTATTGTCACGGGAACCTGTGCAAAGCTGTCGGAAAGCTGAACAAGCAAGAGAGTGTTTGTGAGAAAGCATGGCAAGAAGTTTGTTTCGTGTTAGAATTCCAAGACAAGATCCACGTCTGCCTCACCTGGGCTAGCAGCCAAACCAGTGACTACAAGCTCGTGTCCTGAGAAACACTGGACCGGCCCAGAAGCGCCACGCAACTCCCAAAGCAGCACAGTTTTATCTCGTGAAGCACTGAAAAGCCAGTTGGAATGGGGGAGACCAGTGACCTGGGCAGGAGAGAATAATGGTGGATTCAAACCAACCTTCTTCCCCTTGAGAAAACCTGGCATATGGGTTGTCTGAAAACCATGCTGTTTGGCCTGTCATGACTTTGATGCATCATTGGTTTACATCATGGGTAGCATCTTCCATCAGCAGAGAGAGAAGGCTGCTGTGCAAGAGGACCACTAGCAGTTCGGAGGAAGCCAAACCACAGCAGCATAGGGCTTGGCTTCCTGGTGGACATTTTATCATCCCAGTCCCCTTTGTCCATTGAGTCTGAGGCTATGAGAGTAAGGCTAAGTTGCATTAATGTGCTGCTGTTTTTATGGTTGAGATTGTCAGCACTGCTGACAGTGTATCGATTTTGATTATGTTTGCCCACGCAGGTTTTACGTTCTCAGTTGGTTTTTGACATTTGCAACAAACTGCTGTGAAAAGTATATAAATTGTAGTACAGAAGTACAAATCAACACTAAAATAAATCTCTAGCCCTGACCTGGATAGCCCATGCAAGCCCAATCTCATCAGATCTCGGAAGCTAAGCAGGGCTGACCCTGGCAAGTACTTGGAAGGGAGACCTCCAAGGAATTCCAGGGCCAGGACGCTAATATGAGCCACCTCTCTGAAAATCATCCTAGCCACACTAGAGTTCACCAGAAGTCACCATGACTTCCAAAAGTCACCATCACACACACAACACAGGCATACACGAATACTTTAAAAAATAAATCACATCTCTGCCACAGATTTAAGAAGAGGTCTTAGACAAATCACTTAGTTTCAGACACTCACCCCTATTGACACCGGCCTACATTACAGGGAAAGTGTAAGGATTACTGCAGTATTATACATTGCCCCTTCAACTCCTATAAACATTATTATGCAAAAGAGATTATTTTCTCTCAAATCTTCAGGGTTTTTTTTATCACCTGCCCTTGTTGGCAGACAACAGAATCCTGATTAATACAGGGTTGTAGCAAGTTTTCATCATCTGGTGGGGCTGCCCCCTTTCCAGCCAGGGCTTCAAAGGAAAAGGAAAGATTAATGGTTACTTTATTACCCACAGAAATTGCCAGAACCCTGTTGCTCAGCTCAAATGTTTGTCTATAGTTGAGCATCTAGGAGGAACAGCATCAAAAATGAAAAATAATTGTTAAAGTTCAGAATAATTTCCTTAAGATTCCCACTTGAGCATGCCCCCCATCACATTTAACATTATAATCACTGGGATTTTAAAATATTCTTCAATGGAGCAAATTGGTGTTCTAGATTAATGGTGTTTATTTACATCATTTATATCCCCCTTTTCTCCTAGTGGGCCCCCGAAACAGCTTACATTATTCACCTCTTTTCAGTTTTATCCTCACAACAATGTAGGGTTGCCAAGTCCAATTTAAGAAATATATGGGGACTTTGGGGGTGGAGCCAGGAGACATTAGGGGTGGAGCCAAGATCAAGGCTGTGACAAGCATAATCGAACTCCAAAGGGAGTTCTGGCCATCACATTTAAAGGGACGGCACACCTTTTCAATGCCTTCCTTCCATAGGAAATAATGAAGGATAGGGGCACCTTCTTTTGGGGCTCATAGAATTGGACCCCCTGGTCCAATCTTTTTGAAACTTGGGGGGTATTTTGGGGAGAGGCACTAGAAGCTATACTGAAAATTTGGTGCCTCTATCCCAAAAAACAGGCCCCCCAGAGCCCCAGATACCTGCAGATCAATTCTCTATTATTTTCTATGGGAATAAATCTCTATAGGGAATAAAAGAGTTCCCAGCAGACATTTCCTTCCCCCCCCCCCACCCGCTTTCTGACGACCCTGAAGCGGGGAGAAGGCCTCCAAACCGGGGGATTCCCTGCTCCCACCTGGGGATTGGCAACCCTACAACAATGCTGTATGATAGGTTAGCCTAATAGTGTATGACAGGCCAAAGGACACCCAGCAAAGTTTCAATGGCAGGGCAGGGATTCAAGCCTTGGTTTTTCAGATCTTAGTCTGAAACTCTAACCACTGTGCAACACTATTACCCAACCCTAACACTGGCCCTAGAATAGATGACCAGTGGCTACACCCAGTATTAACTGTTTCCTTAAGAACATTTATTCATTATTAGGGCAGCTTTCAATTAAAAAAACAGCTAGCTGACACATCAAACTAACAAACAGGAAAACCTGACTGCTAAAATGACAATCATTAATGACCAAGTGCCCTCAACAGAGATCCTTCCCAAATAATACAGATCTACACACTTTTGTAAAAGCTGGGAGGAATGTGGTCTCCTTTGAAACCCCATGAAGAGAGAGCTCTAAACAGAGCATTTTTTGTGGCTAATTGAAGCTGGCGCACTAGTCTGCCAACAAAAGAGAGATCGTTATTTCACCACTGAGATAGTAATTGCACCGAATGTTCCCTCTAAGCTGCAGAGTCTTGTGAGCAAAAATTATATTTTGTGAGCTGCTGGTATTAAAGTTGTGAGCTACTGCAAAAATTAGTGTGCTCTGGGGTCATCTTCCCTGAGCTGAGACAAAAATGTGTGAGCTGGACGCTAAAAATCTGTGAGCTAGCTCACCCTAACTCAGCTTAGAGGAAACACTGATTGCACCCCATCTGTTAGGGAGGGATGGAAAGGAGCCAGGTCTGCAGGTAAGATTAATAATACCATCTAGCGTTTGTACACATTTTTATGTTCAAAATGCTTCATTCACATTATCATGCTGTAATCCTGATAATAGCCTAGTAAGATCAGCCAGTATTTTTCTCCCTTCGATTGCAGATTGGGAAGGGTTGACGATGGGTGCTTTCACACAGCGATCATTTGCAAGTGGATTTTCCCATTTCACACAGTAAAATCTAATAGCAAATTGCAATAAAATGTAGTATGTGTGAAAGCACTCAATGATTTGCTCTTTGTGGAAAGTTTTGAGCCAGGGTCCTTCTTGGACCATACCTTTATTCTTCTAATCAAACCAGCTCAGTTTACCTTTGTGACTTCTCGTTCATGTCCCAGGAACCGCCTAACCACAGTGCCACATCTCCAGTTGTATACAACCACCATCTGAAAAAGGAAAGAGAGATTATTTGGATAGGTCCTTATGGGCCACTTCAAATAGCATCACTGCTTTCCTACTTTTAACATGTTTTACTTTGGACTAATGGCACAACACACCATATACAAGCTGGTTTCAGCAAATAATTCTGGGCACTATGGCTTGATGGGGAGGCCATTGCCCATCGACATATCTAGCCCCGTATTAACTCCTCTGATTGGTAGTGTCTCTCATAAGGGTCTCAGGCACTGAAAGGACTTCCTCAACGCCTGAGATGGCGTGAATTGATCCTGGGTCTTTCTACATGCAAAGTGGGTACTCTGCCACCAAGTCAAAATCAGTGTTCCCTCTAAGCTGCATTAGTGTGAGCTAGTTCACAGTTTTTTAGCCTCTGGCTCACACGTTTTTGTCTTAGGAAAAATGGCCTCAGAGCAAACCAATTTATGCAGTAGCTCACAACTTTAATGCCAGTAGCTCACAAAGTAGAATTTTTGCTCCCAAGACTCCACAGCTTAGAGGGAGTATTGGTCACAACAACAATCCTTCTGAAAGCTGAAGTCACAGTTCCCATGCCACATATATGAAGCCACCAGACAGCAAGGCAGATGATGCGTCCGTTGAGACCAAGATTCCAGTTGTTGCCAGCCAAGAGTGACACCCGACCAACCTTGTCTTTTCCTCCTGACAGGCACAGATCTGGCGGAAGGGAAGCCACAGAAGTGACAGCATCCCTGTGAGCAGGGCTGTACTGCAGAACAGTCTTGGCAGGCGGGCTCTCTTCCTCAGCCCTGTCAAGCAGGTGGAAAAGAGAAATGGGGATTTAGCGCCAGCCCTTGATTTCCTCAACAATCTTCCTCAGCCACCATTTCACACAATCCCTTCGTCCCCTACTGAAACAAAACCTACCCAGAACAAAGATTCTTCCCTGTTTTCTCCCCATTTCCATTTTTGTCCCTTCCCCCTGTTTGTTCTCTAGGTCTATTTTCAGATGGTAAGCTCCTTGGGGTCATCCTGTACTTTGTAAAGCACTGTGCACTTAATAAGCATTGTATGAAAAAAATTGATAATAATGGATCAGATACATGATATCGGACAGACTGAGGTGCAGTGCTTTGAGTGCTGGCCTGTGGTCTGAGAGACTCAGGTTCAAATCCTCTCTCTGCCACAGAAGCCTCATAAGTCTTTCTCACCCTCACTTGCCTCACAGGTGTGTTGTTGGGAGAATAAAATGGAGGAGAGAATGTTGCTGTATCCTGCTGTGAGTTTCCATTTGGGGAGATAAACGGGGTACAAATAGATGAATAAATAACAAAGGGAAAAGCTCAATCGATCAAGCATGGGAGTGACTCCACAGATCCATTCCCCATTTGATAGTGCTTTCCTCTGATGCAAGGAGACTTTCCCTGTTGCAAGAGACTCTTCTGAGACTCAAAGAGCATCTTGCGTCAGTGGAGGGCTTTATGCTGTAGAAGAAAGTGCCACTGATAGTAGAACAGAGCCTGAGGATCAAAGCCACTGCCACCCCTTCCTTCCAGATTACACCACAGAACTCATTCATTGTGAAAATGCAAGCAGTTCCCCCTTACCTGTATTTAGAGGGCCTGTTGCGAATTTTGCTCTGCAGTTTGCCCATGATATCCTTTGAGTAAGCAGCAAGGAAAGCACTTAGCCTGGCAAGAATCCCTGGCTGAAAGACAAGGAAGGGAATTAAAAAGGGACTTAACTTGCTCACATCACAGCAAGCTGCTCATCCTGAGCTTATTCTGCTAGTTAATTCTCTTGTATTCTCTGTCCATCCTTACCTCTGCCCTGTTCCTCCATTCCATCCTTCTTGACTCCAGAACCATCTGGCAGCCAAGTCTTTATTATTTCAAAGTATTTTAGTTTTAATATTTTATGAATGGCAAGAGTGCTCAGAGAGATGTACAATTAAAATTCTACCCCTTGTATTTCTAATATTCCCTCCAGTTATTATGTAGGCTCAATGAGGCTTGTTCAGGTTTCATGCCTTTGTGGCCATTCCACTAAATCATAACGTGCATGTGTGAATGGTCCATCATGGATCAAACACCATTGATAAAGCTGGTGTTCTTGCCCTAGATCTCCTTGGACCTCAAGTTTGTGGTGCTGCTCATAAAGTGACAAGAATGAAGGGATGTGCCCTAGACAGATTTTGTAACGTTTAGCTCTGCATGCTTGCATAGACAAAACAAGGGAAGGTGCAAGAAGGAATGTCAGATGCTGCTTCATACTCAAGATGATGGATTGCTCTGGAACGTTTCCAGTTTTTGTCATTGTCATTAAGGAAATGTATAGTAATTCTGCATGTTGGTTTTTGTGTGGAGGGGGGGAGAGAAAGGACAGAAGATATTTGATAAATGTTTTTCTTGTCTGCAATGGTTTGGGGTTTGCCAATGTTATTTTTTTTTTTCCAAAACTGGCCTTGAGGCAGAATTGAGCTACAGTGGAAACTCTAGGACCACAGTCAAATAGGCACTGAAATGCAATCATAAATCAATCTTCTTGCCTGGCCATCGGTCAACACAGAAATTCTATACAAGCGCATTTAGAATAGCTTTTCTGTTCTTCAGACATGCAGAAGTGCAATTAAATCTGACCTGTTGTTTTTTTCTTCACATATACACAGCAATGGTAGAAGAAAGAGTGACAATTCCTTGAAGTGGCACCTGCAAATTTAGTCTTCCTTTGATCCTCCTAACTGATAGAAAGAGCTCCATCCACAGTCTGAAGCATTCCAAGTTGTGTTACCTGAAACTGACCTTTTAATCTCTTTCTGAACTTAATTTACCTAAATATCTTTCCTTTACTGTAACATGGTGTTAGGATATTTAATTTCTCTATTTTCTTCCCTCCTATTTCATAAAAAATATTAAATGGCTGGGATCCAAAAACCTACACTACAGTATGATCCTATGCCCACAGTATTCAATGGGTTGTACTCTCAGGTACACCTGTATTGGATCATGCTGTTAGATGCCCCCCAAAGATATTTGTGCACCACCCATTACCCCAGATCCATTTTCATACCTTTTTTTGTAACACTGACTCTGCATTCCATCTGACAAACAGGTCTGGAAAACTACCAATTTAAAAATGGGGAAGGTTTGGGAAGGGCAGAAGGGCCTTCTTGGGGAAAATCGGGGTAAAGTTGTCCTCCTGTATATCATTTTTTTTCCTGTGTAGTCACCACTGACTTGTGGTAGCCCTATAAGGTTTTCAAGGCAAAGGTGGTTTGCCTGCCTTTGTGTAGCAGTTCTGGACTTCCTTGGTGATCTCCCATCCATGTACTAACCAGGGCAGATTGAAGTCAGGGATGCTTACCATGTATGAATTCAAATGAACCTAGGTGAATTTTCTGAAGGCAACATAGTTAGGGATCATCTTACATTGCAGTTCTTTGAATCTTCACATTGCCTGCCTGTTCAGATTGCCATTTCCAGGATCCAAAAGTGCAATTCATAAAGAAACTTCAGGCTTGCATTGATACCACTGGAATCATACACAGACAAATGCATAGTTTGTGGCACCACACAAGAAGCAAACAATGACTCTGGAACCTGCAACCATCAAACTTCTAGCCAGGGTTCTCAGGATTCTGAGGAGAGTTCTGTTTCCTTCCTCAGTCAGTCTAGTAAATTAGATTCTTCCCTAGCTAGGAATGCTCTCACTCGATTAATGGTTGTAGCTTTCATCTGTTGACACTTTACTGTCTGAAGCTCCTACAATGGCTGGGGGAAAACATTATTAACTTATTGGTTCCTAGTTGAAAATTAATAAATACTACTGGAAAAAAACACTTGTAGGGATGTAGAGATGGGCTGATGAAGCAGCTGCTACAGGCACTGGCAGCCGCAGTCTTCTGATCTTTTCCCCTTTGTATTAAACAAGCAGTGAAAAACAGCTACGTCTTATATACATCCAAGAGACTGAAAAGATAAACTGTTGTCTAGCCATTAAAGGTAAAGGTAGTCCCCTGTGCAAGCACTAGTCATTTCTGACTCTGGGGTGATGTCGCATCAGAATGCTTTCACGGCAGACTTTTTACAGGATAGTTTGCCATTGCCTTCCCCAGTTATCTACACTATCCCCGCAGCAAGCTGGGTACTCTTTTTACTGATCTTGGAAGGATGGAAGGCTGAGTCAACCATTACAAACCCTGTATTATACATACTCCACTTGGTCGTCATTAGCTTTCCCTCCACCCAGCAATAGAATATCAATATAAATTATCAACTTAATAATTTTTTAAAATACTTTTGATCTGGCAAAAACGGAAGGCAGTCTATTATCCATCACAGCTAAGTGGAACCTCCATATTCAGAGGCAGTGGATTCCTGTATACCAGATATAATGAGGCAAAGAGAGCATTAATGTCTTGCTTGTGGAAAGCATCTTAGCTGGCTGCTGCTGGATGTGTGCAAGGTGAATATTTTGTTTGATCCAGCAGGTAGCACGCCAAGCACATAATGAGACATTTGGGATCCTAATTTCAGTGCAAGAAGGTATAGGCAGATCTCTAATCTTTCTTGCTGTCATTAAAATTGGAGCAGACAGTATCTGTCATCTGTGGAACCCAGCATCCTAAAAGAATGTTCTTTCAATAGCTTTATTCTGGAATTGATTAATTGATATTTAATTTATTATATGTGTTAACCTGTTGTACACTACCCTGAGCCCTTTGGGGGAGGGTGGTTTATAAATAAAATTAATGAATAAAAATAAATTTCGTCTAGTTTGCAGATGTACTTTTTAAGAACATAAAGAAGAACCCTATTGGGTCAGAGCATGAGTCCATCTAGCCCAGCTCTGCATTCAGAACAGAGCCCCCCAAAAGAAGCCCAAAAGCAGGGCATGAAGACAGCAGCCCTCCTGTTTGCCCCACCAAACACTCTACACCTGGCTTCAGCTGTCCTGGCTCACAGGTATTGATGGATCCATCCCACATAAATTGGTCTAACCCTCTTTCAACTGTTCTAGACTGACTGAAGTTTGAAGTGTCTTCTTTGGTGTATGCTCAATAGGGTATCAAGCAACGCCTCTCCTTTCACCGAGATCGAATATTATTAAAGGAGGAAAATCTCTGGCTGGTCTCTCTAAACTGAAAAAGTCCCTAATGATAGGAAAGGGGTGCCCCCCCCCTGCCTTGATCATGTAGGTTGCCTCTTTTCTGTGTTTGGAAAGGAAGAGGGGGATCACTTCTCCCAGTTAGGGGAAACCACTATGTGGAAATCTGCCAACCTGGGCAAGACAGTGGGCATGAGAGAAGAACACCCTCTGGCATCTGTTTCACAGGGGTCTACAATGATGGGACTGTTTGTTGTGACTTCCTCCAGGGCTGGCTGGATGAAGGGGGCCTTGTTCTCTCTCCCTACCCCCACCTGTCCTTACCTGCCTGCTTCCCATTTAATCTCTCCAGTGTTCTGCATCCTCCCAGCTTTGTTCCGCCACTCCGTCCCTGGCAACCAACAGTCAAGGGGCGGAGACTTTTCTGTCAGGGAGGGACTACCTGACTGAGCTCAAGGCTTGTTTTCCCTTCTCACACCAAGAGGTGCCAGGACTCACTCCTTGGTGCAGAACAGAGTTTGCAATTCCAAACCCTCTAATTACTTGGGGTGATTTTGTAAGGGACTTTGGAGAGGGGAGGCTGCATAGCCCCAAAGGTATGAGAGGCAGGAGTTCATGCCTGGAACTTTTGATCTTGCTCACTGTGGTTATTTGGCATAAAGACCATCAAAGAGCACTGCTGCATCACACCAAAGGGATATCTAGTACAGCATTCCTTATGAAACTGCAGTCACTTCATAGGAACTCTAAGGAGGGTGGCTATGACCCCTTCTCTGCTGTTGCCCCCAGCAGAGATATATTGCCTCTGAACATGAAGGCTTCAGTAGTCATCATGACTAACATTGCAGTAAAACCCAAAAGGAATCTTTGGATACCTTAAAAACCAGCCGATTTATTATGACATCAGCTTCAGTGGGCTAGAGCCCCTTCATCAGATGCATGGACTGTAAATGTCAGTCAGTGCATGGATACAAGGAAAGAAGAAGAAAATACTTTGAGAGAAGCCTTAAATGGAAGAGAAACCACTGATAACATTTTGGTGCAAAGCTAAAAAATGTACAAGAGTGGTGATTTACAATTGATGCAATAATAAATGGCTTTTTGTTAGTACCAGTGACGCTATACCTATTGGTAGCCTTATCCTGCTCCATTAATTGGTCTAGTAGTCCCTTTTAAAAATATCTATGCTCATAGACATCATTGCACCTTGTGGCAGTGAGTTCCATAGGTTAGTTATGTGCTGTGAGAAGAGGTTCCTTTTGTCTGTCCTAAATCTTGTTGTTGTTGTTCAGTCACACAGTTGAGTCTGACTCTTTGCGACCCCACGGACAAAGTCATGCCAGGCCCTCCTGTCTTCTACCATCCTCCAAAGTCTGCTCAAATTCGTGTTAGTTACATCAGTAATGCTGTTCTAAATCTACTGCCCATCAATTTGCTATGATCTGCTCTGGGCCCGCTTGCAGGGAGGACAGGATATACATCGATAGATGGATGGATGATGTATGGATAGACAGATGATGGATAGATCGATGATAGATAGATTTCATCAGATTACTCTGAATTCAAGTACTTTCTTCGTGATATGCCTGGTTTTATAATCTTCTCTAGTGCCTCTCTTTAATGACTTTTTACCTAAAATGAGGACATGCTCAGAGCCACCATTACAGATTTTCCTGGCTGGACCTTCAGAGTTTCAGACAGATGCAGGAACAAAAGGAGAGCTCTGAGTTGCAGCATGATCATCTCCCAGTTTCCTAGTCATAATAAACTGGATCTTCTTCCCCTTCTCCCTCACTACAGGTAAGCTAATCAAAAAACCTGTTGATGTACAACAGCATTCTAAAATAGAAGCGGAAACCACTCAAAGTTTGAGGATCTGGATTTGGGCTTTTGCTGGGTGGCATGTTTTTAAAATTGTTAATTTTCAGCAGAACATCACTTTTTCTGGAAATGATAAATTCAGCCTTGAATCGTGATGGCAGCAGATATTCTGGATAGACACATGTAGAACATACATGCATACAAACATTCAAATTAACATTTATTCCAGTGTTTCAGGAAGACACTTTGCACATGCTCAGAACTCCTTTTTGTGGCTATTTTTCTGCATACCTTTCAGCATGCCTTATTTTGGGCAGAATCGCACAGGAGCAGAGCTCCGGAACTCTAAATGGAGAGGCAGTTTGGTGTAGTGGTTAAGTGTGCGGACTCTTATCTGGGAGAACCGGGTTTGATTCCCCACTCCTCCACTTGCAGCTGCTGGAATGGCCTTGGGTCAGCCATAGCTCTGGCAGAGGTTGTCCTTGAAAGGGCAGCTGCTGTGAGAACCCTCTCCAGCCCCACCCACCTCACAGGGAGTCTGTTGTGGGGGAGGAAGGTAAAGGAGATTGTGAGCCGCTCTGAGACTCTTTGGAGTGGAGGGCAGGATATAAACCCAGTATCTTCTTCTTCTTAAATTTTATTGTGCTTTCTTTCTCGCCTTCCCCTCAAATACTACTCCTGGGCTCCATTGTTCAAACCCCTTGTGAGAATTTTGCTGAAATCTAAGATTTGACAAACTTTCTAATATTTCTCCCCACAAAAAAAGGGAAAATAACCCAAACATATTAAGCAGACAGATGGAAATCTTCCTCATGCCACTGTGGCCATACAGGAGAAAGTAATTTAAAAAGTATGATGGGAGTAAGGTTTTATTATGACAATTATAATTCAAGAAGCATTTTAAGGTAGATACACCTTACGGTGACGTCAGGGGGCATGTGGCAAATGAGTCGTGCTAATGAGCTCTGGCACCTCTTTTTCTACAAAATGCCCCTGCCTTTCAGACACACTGGCATTCAAAATAGATTGCAGAGCTGGACTTGATGCCAAATCGACCCAGCGCCAGAACCAAAAAGATGGTAGTTATTTCTGGTCTGATTCAGTTATGTCCATTTGGTCTCCATAATATGCTGGCCAGGTGTCTCTGGAAAGTTTCCAAGCAAGTGCAAAACAATGGTAAACGCCCCCTTGTTCTTTAGGGCTAGACTGCTCCTGTCCATGGAAGTCCCGTGCCCACGAATGCAGACGGCAGAACTGTGAACATGCAAACGCTAGGGCCATTGCGAGAGGCTCCAGGGCGAGGCAGCGCGGTGATTTCCACACCGGCTGGGCGTGTTCAAGGCAAGAAGGGCGGCTCCCGAGACTCCCCGTGCAGTCCGTTCCGCCCACCTGAGCAGCAGGTGCCTCGGCCGCTCCTTCTTGTCGTCCCTCAGTCATGGCTCAGGAACCGGGACCAAGCGGAGCAGGTGATCGCAAGGAGCAGCTGGGCTCGGCCCAAGGCCACGGTGAAGGACACGAGAGGGCTGGAATATGTCCGCAACACACCCTGGAGCTGGACTGGTTTTGCAGCACCGAAAGGCGGCTGGTGTGCGCGCAGTGCCCCAGCCAGGGCGGCTGCCGCGGCCACTGCGTACGCCCATTGGCGGAGGAGGCGGTCGAGCGGCGGGTGAGGCTGGACTGGGCGGGCTGCTGCGTCCCTTCTCGCGGTGGTGGCGCGGCGCTAGTGTATGTTCTGTGGGAGGGTATAAATAAGCGTCGCCTTGCCGCCCCCCCCCCCTTCTCCGGAACTTCTTTTAAACAATTTCAAAAAAGAAAATCTGACAGACTTCGTATTTATCAACTATGTGTCAGGCAGCAATTCAACGGGATAAGTTCTTCTGGCATACAAATCCAGCCATGTTGAATTTCTGCTATTAAAGTTGTAGAAACACCTACCAGGAACTTTTTTCTTTTAAGGGACTGCAATCTCTGGAATGTGTGATGCTTGATTTATTTTGTTTTATTTTTTTTGCTTAATTTATACCTTGCTGTTCAGTGCAGTGGTGACACAAAGCAGCTTACATTGGCCTCCTCTCATCCATTTTATTCTGAGGAAGGTTAGACTGAGACCAGTTTCGCACTAGACCTTCAATCCTGGTTTAGCCCTGTCCCCAAGCTGACATTCTACACTAAAATCATAGAGTCATAGAGCTGATTTCTCTGATTCTAGCGTAGAATGTCAGTTTGGGGACAGGGCTATACCAGGGTTAAAGTCTAGTGTGAAATTGGTCTCAGAGAGTGTGTGACTGGCCTGGAATCACCCAGTAAGCTTCCATGGCAAGTGGGGATTCAGATGCAGGTCTCCCTGATTGTAGTCTGTCAGTAACTGCTACACCATGCTGGCTCCCTCTGGGGATTCACAAAGGGCCCCCTACTGCATAATTGAGGCTTCCCCCCACAAATATCTGGAGATAGGTGGTGAGTTGGGACTTCAGAACTTGTAATCTTGAGTTGCACTCCCATTTTAGAATGGCAGCTGGCTGCTAGTCCTAAAAGACAAGTACAAATTGACAGATAGCCCATCTGTGGCTATTAACCACGAGGGCTAAATTGAACCTTCATGTTCAGAGGCAGTCTACCTTTGAACATCCATTACTGATTGGTCAACAGCAAGTAGAGGCTTTGGCCTCTGGGGGTTGCTTGGAGACCTTCTGATAGGCATCTGGTTGGCTATGGTTAGAAACAAGATGCTGGACTAAAAAGTCTGGTCCAGTGTGACTCTTCTTGTGTTCTGTTCAAATGGTGACTTAATTTGTGTGTGTGACAGCAATGATAAGGTAGCAAATAGCAATTACAGCTTCCTACTTCTTCTGTTTCAGAACAAAATTGTAGATCAATGTGAGACGCTTCAGCTGCAGAGTGCCGTGACCACTAAATATGTGACAGAGGTGCTTCCGGAGAAGAAACAGCATGTTGTGGTATGAATTCTCAGGAGGAACTGGGATGAAGGGGTGTGATCAGCTTGAGATGCTCCCATTGCACTGGAGACAACTTGGTACCCCAGAGCCTGTTTTGTTTCTAGAAGGTTCCTGAGTCAATCCCAGCACCTTCAGCAGCTGAACATCTTGGTAGGAGTTCTTCTGCCACTGCCAGTCAGAGCAGATAGTTCTGGCCTAGGTGGACAATGGGCTTACTAGAAGATGCTCCCCTGTATAATACTGATGGGTGTTGAACTTATTTATTAAAGGGAAGGGCATGAGCAAAATCTCAGGTTCATAGCTTGTTAAAGTAAGCAAGAAAGCCTTTCTCTGCTTGGGGTCCTGCAGAGCTTAATGTGTAAACACCTGAATCTGGTCTGTACTGAATTAGACTGCACTTCCAGTCCAAGTAGAGCGAACAATAGTTTGATGAGGTCTACAACCCTGGCCTGGATAGCCCAAGCTAGCCTGATCTTGTCAGATCTTGGAAGCTAAACAGGGGCAGCCCTGGCTAGTATTTGGATGGGAGATTGCCAAGGAATACCAGGATTGTGATACAGAGGCAGGCAATGGTAAACCACCTCTCAACGTCTATTGCCTTGAAAACACTACAGGGCTGGCTTGCAATAAGTCAGCTGTGACTTGACACTTTGCTTGACTAACACACCTCCATGCATTTGCTGCAGGGGCCAAATCATACAGAGTGCCTCACCCATCACATCTCTGTAGCAGCCACTTCTTTGAGCCACTGCACTGCAAACAGAAATGGAACTGGTAGAGCTTTTTTTTTTTACCAGGCTATGCAGTGATGTGGAGTGGAAAAACTGCACTGGTTGAATTCCAGGGGCGTATGATGAAGCTGTGAAAGGCAGAAAAACTTGCTTAAGGGGAGAAAGAGCCCCTCAATTGTCTTGCTTTGCAGTTCTCATCTGACCATTTACTGATTTTTATTAGAATCATTAATACACCACTAATCCAGGGGTGGCCAAACTTGCGTAATGTAAGAGCCACATAGAATAAATGTCAGATGTTTGAGAGAAGGAAAGAAGGAAGGAAAGCAAATAGATGCAGAGAGGGAGAGGTGGAAAGAAAGCACCTGTAACTTTAAATGCATTCTCTAAGCTGCTGGCAGGCTTGACTTAGAGAAGTGATTTAAAGAGAGAAATGCCTTCTCCAAGCCAGCTGATAAGGGGTGTGCTTTGAGAGCCACACTATATGTGTGAAAGAGCCACATGTGGCTCCCGAGCTGCAGTTTGGCCACCCATGCTCTATTCAATGCTTGGTTTAGAAAACAGTTTGCAATGTAAAAACAAGACAGAATAATTTTAATAAAGAAGAACAGAATAGACTAGGTTCTCGAAAACATATTAATTCCAGGAACTGGAGGTCTCAGTTTTCAAAAGCCTGACTGAACAAAAATGCCTTTGTTTGCTTCCCAAAGGATTCAAAAGACCAGCCCATGTTTATGATATCAGGACTGTCCCTGGTGTTGTCAGCCTGGCATTCATAAAGGATGGTATCCTAAACAGGGCCTCACAAGCCAGGAGCAGGGGAGGGGGGTTAATATGGAAGAAAATGCTTCCTGAGAGCTTTTAGGGTAGAATTTGCAATAAATTCGGCAAGGAGGAAATAGTTTGAATTCCTACTGGTCACTGCTCCTTCCCCCGATTCCATAAATCCCCCTCACACATTTTCCTACCTGGTCATGAGATGTTTCATCTGAGGTGGGGAGAAGAATGTGGTGCCTTGAACTGGCTAATCTCTTAATTTTATGGTGGCCTTTTTAGGGATCTTAAACATTCAGATGGCTGTATTTTTTTTAATAAGCCCTGGACCTATTTCATTGTTAAAATTGCTTTTATTGTTATACTGTATTGTGTTTTGGGAGCCATCAGCTGTGGGATGCAGCAGGGAAATTCCTTTAAATAAATATGTAAATAACCCAGCTAGTTCTTGGGCTGTCATATTTCTAGATTATGGTTTTTAGGAGTCACCACTTAGCAGGTGGAAAGGGAGGGAAGAAGAAAGAGAGGGAGTTTCACCCCCTGTTCAATTACTGTACTTTGACCTCTTGATCTAAGCAGGGCTGGCTGGAAAAAGATGACAATCCTAGTCCTGAGATAACCCTCTTTAGCGTTCATGTAGCCATTTTTAAGACCACTTCATACAGTATATACCAGGGGTTCCCAGCCTTTTCTTTAGTGAGAGGTATTTCTGAGTAATGAGAAAAATCCGAAGCTACTCTATGTTCCTCCAACATGTGCCACACTCTGTGCTCCCCCCAACATGTTACCAAGGTTTATTTTGCCCTAGAAACAGGGCATGGAATAGAAAGAGCACCAGAAATAAAGATATCAGCTGAGCAGCATGCAGAAAAATCCTGTGAAAGAAAAGCTCTTTTGATTTTTTGAGATTTTTTTCCTGGGTCTTCAGGGTTGAGCAAGCTACTCTGAGGAGCTGATGAACTACCAGGAATTTAATTTAATTTAATTTTAGATTTATATCCTGCAAGTGGCTCAGGGCGGCCTACAACAATAAAACCTATGTCTAAACAAGAGTGTATCATTGGGATCTCTAAAGTAACATTCATGTACCACAAGAAATCTACTAAAAAAAGAAATAGGTGATACCAGATGGAAGTTAACCCACTCCTTCCCTAAATGGCCTTTGTAGATACTCTCCCTGTGACCACAGCTGTTGCAATATCTGAATTCCCTTGACAAACTAATTATGAGGAATTGTAACCCTGAGAAGTTCAATCCATTTTGTGTTTTGGCAGAGTGCGGCCAGCAGTGCACGAGAGGTCCTGATCCGGCGCTTGAACCTTGTGAGGAATGTCTGTGAGACTGAGGAGCAGCGGCTGCTGGAGATGGTGCATACGGAGGAGGAGCGGGCCCACCAGAACATCCTTACCCAGCAGGTCCACTGGACTGAGTCGCTGCAGAAACTGGATACCCTCCGGACCTATCTGGTGACAATGATCACTGCTACAGATGACCGTAGCCTTGTGGTAACCATCCTTAATCTGTCATGAGTGGCCCTTGTTTTGCCATGCAGTTTCCTTACACTGCAAGTTTATTTGTGGTGGTTAGGTTGGGAGATTTTGGAGGTGCTCCCCAGGGAGGAGAGGCACCTCAGTAGAGTATAATGCCATAGATTTCACCCTCCAAAATAGCCATTTCTCCAGGGAAACTATCTCTGTAGTCTGGATATCAGTTTTGATTCCTGGAGATCTCCAGGCCCTACCTGGAGGCTGGTAACCTAGGTGATGAAGCCTGTGATTGACAGAGGCTTGTGTTTAAGGTCAGATGGGCTTGCACTATGGCAGTGGGGCAGCATTGGCTTGTTCATCGTTGGACCCCTCCTAACTTTGGGTGTGCTGCTACACGTTAAAGGAACAACTGTAGAATCATACACTCTCTCCCCTCTCCTGCGTAGTCTCTGCCTTGCTGACCTTAACCAGAATTCGTCAGCATGGCTATATCCACATCCACTAGGCAGGGTTAGATCTTCACTGTCTTCAGAATCTGGTTTATGATTCTGGTTAACACCACTGGAGACGTTATGCATAAAGCCTGGTTCATGCAAGCAGATGATTTGGGTGATATGGTGAGCTCCCCCTCACTGGCAGTCTTTAAGCAGCAGCTGGACCAACACTTGTCCAGGCTGATCCTGCATTGAGCAGGGGTTTGATGGCCTGTACAGCCCCTTCCAATTCTATGATTCTATGTGACAGAGACCTCAGTCCAGAACTGCATCACTTCCTAGGAGGGAGAGGCTATGGATGATTGCATTTTGGAATGCACTACTATGTTTTTTTAAAGCCCTCTGCAAACAGAAGACCAGCACAGCAAGCAATAAAAAAGTAAAATTATTAGTTCCTGATGAACTGGCTTTCTGTTTTCAGGGAGTTTTTATATAAAGGAACATTCAAAACTGTATTCTCCCACTTGAGACCTGAACAGGCAGATTCCATCAGTGGCACTTTCGAGATCAACAAGAGTTTTTTTGGCTATGAATTTTTGAGAGTCAAAGCTCCCTTCATCAGACATGTCATGAGCATTCTTCCACCTCTGTACTCTGCCATCATATTCTCCTGTGTGCGGGTGTGAACTAAACCTGGGGGGTGGGCCATGGATTATTTTCCAACTACTGGCAGCAAAAGGTGTCAGTTTTGAGATTGCCTCAGAGCTAAAAACAGATGCAGTCACTCTCTGTCTTTGAAAGGGTATTATTCCACTTGTATTTAGAGTTCCAATCTAAGGGGTTGATTGACACACCCACTCAGCTCCTATATAATGTTGGGGCATATCCAAGAAGATTCATGGGATGAAGTTTTCATCTTTCTCTCCTTTACTCCAGCAGGCAGAAGAGGAGATCTATGAAAGGTGAGTATCAGGGTGCTGGCTTCTTTTGTTCTGACAACAAGCTCATGTGCTGTGTCCCCCCGGCCCCCAATTTCTTGCAGGGGATGAGTACACCATCCACGCCACTTTCAGTTCTCTAGCTTTGCCCTGGTTTTAGTCCCTTGCACAGAACTATACATGCAAAATTAAGTGTATTGATGGAATCCAAATTCTGCAAGATAAATGATTTAAATGAAGCAGATTTGCATAGATGGGTGAAATGGGCATAACTATCGCACACACAGGAAAGTTGCATATCTGTTTGTCTATGTATCTGTCGTATTTGTATTGCAGAGAGAGTATGTAGATTCCGCTTCCCCCCATTTATTCTGTTTTGGCCAACCAAAAGGCATATGGAGTACTGAAATGCCTTCTGAGACTTTACCAGGCAATGTTGACATCCTTTTGAGCATAACTGATCTTAAGGGCTGGAACCTTGTCATTTTAAAAATACATCTGAAATCCCCAGACTTCAGTGTTCTGCAGCAACAGATGCACAGATTGCACATAGCCATTCCCACAGAGCTGCAACATTTGGGTGCTGCTCAGTGGAAACTGTAGAGCTATGGAGATTGGGATACAAAGCTGTCTTGCTATTCTAAGGTTGCCAGCCTCCAGGTGGGGCCTGGAGATCTCCTGGTATTACAATGGATTTCCAGACTACAGAAATAAATTCCCCTAGGGAAAATGGCTGTTTCAGAAGGCGGACATTATGGCATTGTACCTGGAGCCTCCCCCCCAATCTCCAGTTATTTCCCAGTTCAGACCTAGCAACCCTTTGTGTGCCCCTTGCTTTCTGCAGCTGCATAAATGGCTCAGGATTAGGGCCTAAGTACTGATTTTCACCAGCCATTGAATCTGGTCTCCAGGGAGTGTCACCCCCCTACCCCAAAGGAACTGTTAGATTCCTCCCTTTTGACCATCCTGAAAGTTGTGTAAACTGTTTCATTCCAAAGAGCATAATTAGTACCATTAAGAGGAAAATTCCTAATTTGTTCTCCTCCTTGGCCCCATTCAGAGACCCACAGAACATGTCATGCTTTTTAAGAAAATAAGCATAGTGTGTATTGGCTGAAAGCATGAGAAGCTATAAAGTCATGAACTGGCTTTGGGCAAACTGCTTTTTTCAGCCACATTGGGAAAAATTAATTAGTTAATTAAAAACATTTATTAGCCACCACTCAATTAAAAAAAACACTTTAGGAAGCTTGCATTATTGATAAGCTACCCAAGAGCTAAAAACGTAGAAAGACATAAATAAAAGCAGCAGAAGTTAAGAGGAGGAAGTAAAAGCACTGCTTAAACAATAAAAACAGTAGATAGAAAGTGTGAGGGCGAAAATGAGGACAAAGAAATCCACACAGTTAATGAGAGAGACAGGGCAAACTGCTTTAATACTCCTGGCCTATCTTGCAAGGCTAGTATTGCTGTCAGAAATGTAGGTATAGCTCATAAAGACAATCAAATCTGCCCTAATCTTCTGCTACTGAACAGGTTGCCCTCAAAAAGTAACTTAAATGTCAAGTTCAATTACTTCTGCTGTTTCATTGGCTAGAATGGAGGAAGCGGAGGGGATCCTGAAGCCTCAGGAATCTGAGAAGTTAAACTTTAACCCACAGTGCATCCAGAGTCCATTAATGAGCCGGCTGTGGGCTGCTGCTGTTCTGTGCTGGAACTCAGGTCGGTTTCTCATCCTCCCAGAGAATGGAGGCTTGTTTTGCCCATATATGCCCTCTCCTTTTTTGAGGGTGGGGGGAGTATTTTTTGTATTGTATTGTGTATGTGTTTGCACCTGGAAGTCATGGTGATCTCTGTTGTCTGATCCCTGGGGGCCTGGAGGATATTCAGAGAGGTGGCTGATAAAGCCTGGCCCTACCCTCCCAGCTCTGGTATTCCAAGGAGGTCTCCCATCCAACTACTTGCCTACCCTGCTTAGCTTCCAAGAACTGACAAGATTGGGGTTGCCTGGGCTATCCATGGCAGGGCCCCATGTTGCTCTTTGTAAATTCCACTGCAAGTATATATTGTTGAGCACCTTTCTCTGTGTGTGTGTTTGCCTTGTAACCAGACCTTGAATCATATTGAGGCTCAGTCTTAGAAGCTGTCTTAGTATCTTTAGTTCCACAGAATTCACTTCTGTATAACTGTCTAGCTACATGTAAGCCCACAGCTGAAGTTGAACTGATGCTATTAAACTGGCTTATATTGAATCAGACCATTCTAGAATTGGTCCATCAGGGTTAATATTGTCTATTCATACTGGATGCTGGGAACTGAACCTGTAACTTCCTATATACCCAGCAAATACTCTACCACTGAGCCACAGCCCCTCTCCTCTGAGGAAGCTCTATACCAGGGGTGTTGAACTCATTTGTTACGAGGGCCGAATCTGACATAAATGAGACCTTGTTGGGCCAGGCCATGTCAGGTGGGGCCATGTATGTACCTATTTAAGATTAGGTAGCAGAGATATAAATTTTATAAAGAACACAGACAAACACAAATATATTTTTTAAAAACTTAAAACATGCTTAAAATGTTAGCACTCATTGGTCTTAAAGATGCTTTCTTCGTGTTTCTTCCATGGGATTCAGGGAACTGGGCAAAGGAAGTTCTGGCTCTTTCCTTCCTTCCCCAGGGGACTGGTGGGGGGAGCCTCATCCAATAGAAGGAAGAAAGGCTTGGCTCAGTAGTTCTGCTGTGCAATTGAGCAAGTCTTGCAAAGCAAGGTGTGATGCAGAAGGAAACAAGATATAGGGAGAAAAAAGCAGATGACAGTCAGTTGCTCAGGGGCCTGACAGGAGCCCTCTGGGGGCCTGATTTGGCCCCCGAACTGCATGTTCAACACCCCTGCTCTATACAATTTGCCTCCATGGTCATCTGTATAACCAGGGCTCTTTTTGAGCAGGAACACTGTTCCAGCTGGCCTGACAAACATACATGAACCTGTTTCATTTTCTTCTTAGCGCAGATGAAATCCACATTGATGAGAAAACAGTCAGCCCACTCCTGACGCTCTCAGAAGACAAGAAAACACTGACCTTTAGCCCTAAGAAAGTAAAAAGTGACCCTGATGGTCCAGAGCGGTTTGACCACTGGCCCAACGCCTTGGCTGAAGAATCATTCCACAAAGGGATCCATGCATGGAGAGTCACCGTGGCAAGTAGTGGTGCATACAAACTGGGTATCTCATATAAATCACTGCAGCGTAAGGGCACAGGTCCTGAAGCCCGCCTGGGTTACAACTCATTCTCCTGGGTCTTCTCCCGCTATGACAAGGAGTTTCGGTTTTCACATGACAACTGTCACCAAACAGTGGACCTCCTCAAATGCCCAATAGAAATTGGGGTCCTGGTGGACTTGGATGTGGGAGAACTGTTGTTTTATGACCCAGAATCCTGTGTTGTTCTTCATGCACATCATGAAAACTTCACTGCTCCTATCTTCCCCGCTTTGGCTGTAGCTGATCAAAGTATCTCTCTGATGCAGTGAGAGTGAGACTCAGCTGAGGGGCAGGCTAAGAGATCATATGTATCTTTGATGAACACTGAGACTATCTCCTAAAACTATATAGATCATGTTACATTTATGGCTCCGTTCGGTTTGTGGAATTAGGATTCCTTAATGTTTCACAAGCCTGCATAGACAACTGAATACATCCAAAGCACAACTTAAATGCCAAGTGCAATGACTACTTCTGCTTCATTGGCTAGAATGGAGGAAGCTGAAGGGATCCTGAAATGCCGGGAATCTGAGAAGTTAAACTGTTAATCAGTGGTATACCTGAAGTCAACCATTTTACCAGCCAATCCAACATGCCAGGATCCCAGTGCGTGGGAACATCCTCCTTGCTACTGGGTGGGATGACACTTTGATCTATACCGGCTTGTGGTTTGGTCATTTGTATGTGAAAGAGAGAGACTGTATGGATGTACATACCTGCAAACTATGCACCAGGCAGTGCAGATGACTCAGAATGGGGCATGCGTGTGGAGGGCTGTTTCATTTTCTCTTCAAAAAGACAGTTATGTTATATTTGTTAATATGAAGCTGCCTTTTACTGAATCAGACCATTGGCCCTTCAAACGTTTCCTCATTTGACTGGTGTTTACACTCCAGCATCTTTCCCAAGTAGGCTTCCCAATCCCCAGGGCCCAGCGGGGGATCCCCCCTTTTTACAGGCTTCTCCCCGCCCCCAGCCAGCTGGCCAGCAGGGGAAGACCCACCCCCACAGTCATCATGTAGTTGTAGAGCTCCTGCAGGTTTAGAAACCTGCAAACGTATCCGTTTGTAAAATGTGTGCCTTTAAGGCTGAGCAGGAAACAGGAAGGGCTTCTTGGGAAAGGGTCAGTAACAGTTTCCATGGAGAACGGCCCCTCCCTTTCTTTTGCTTTCGTTTTCACAGCAAGTAAAGTTCTGCAGGAACAAGATCTAGTAAGTATTTGTGTGTGTGAGAGAGGGAGGGAGCAGGGGATTCCCTGGTTTGGAGGCCCTCCCCCCCACTTTAGAAAGCATGGGGGGGGAGGGAAATGTCTACTGGGCACTCTATTATTCCCTATGGAGAACGATTCCCATAGGGAATAATGGGGAATTGATCCGCGGGTATTGGGGGCTCTGGGGGGGCTATTTTTTGAGGTAGAGGCACCAAATTTTTAGTATAGCATCTAGTGCCTCTCCCCAAAATACCCCCCAAGTTTCAAAACGATTGGACCAGAGGGCCCCAAAGATTGTGCCCCTATCCTTCATTATTTTCTATGGAAGAAAGGCATTTAAAAAGGTGTGCTGTCCCTTTAAATGTGATGGCCAGAACTCCCTTGGAGTTCAATTATGCTTGTCACACCCTTGTTCCTGGCTCCACCCCCAAAGTCTCCTGGCTCCGCCCCCAAAGTACCCAGATTTTTCTTGAATTGGACTTGGCAACCCTATTCCCAAGACCCTTTACCCACAATCCCTCTGACTGGCAATGCCTGGGATTAAACCTGAGACTTTCTGCATACAAAACAAGTGCTTTGCTTTGGCCATGACTCTTCCCTATTCTGTCCCAAGAGAGGCAACTAGGGACTGTTTGGTCACTCATGCCAAATCAATAACAAAAATTCTTCCCTGTACACTCCAATTTCTGTGCCAAGTGAAACTGAACTTTTTTGACCTCTGCATAAATTATACACTCAGGACATATAATTGCTCTTGTATTCTCTTAGCCAAATCTGCATTTTTTTTACTATTATGCATAAATTATTATGGTTTTGCAAGCTCTTATCAAGGACAAGGAGCCCTACCACTGGAAATCATCTTCTGGTTGCAAGCAGTTTTAAAATGAAAGCTGAAATTCTGAGGAAACTAAATTCTGCATCAATTGTTATATTCTGTGCTGCTTTAGAATTGCACAAGGGGGAGGAGAGCACCTGGGACAGCAAGACTGCTGCTCTCCCTCAGAACAAGGAAACAGTGCAGGCATTGTGTGTATGGGAGGTGTGTCTTAGGTTGCTGTAGATACTTGCCAGTAGGTTGCTGTGAAATATGCAACCACATTTCATAAAGTAACCAAAACCTCAGTAGTGGCCTTATCAGAACTTGTCTCATTTTCCTAGGAACAAATGCCATGGGATACGGTTGCCAGGTCCCAACTGGCCAATGACAGTTGCCAGATCCAAGTTGGGAAACTCCTGGAGTTTGGGGAGGACAGGGACCTCAATGGAGTGCAATGCATAGAGTTCATCCTCCAAAGCATCCACTTTCTCCAGGGGAACTGACCTCTGGATCCTGGAGATGAACTATAATCCCAGAGGATCCCCAGGTCCCACTTGAAAGCTGACATCCCAACTGTGGGAATATGCAATACTCACATGAGAGGTGTCATATATGAATTGTCAGAACAAATGAGTTTGAACTGAATTTGTTTTGAGAGATAACATCCATCTGGAACATGATTAGAAACACACACAACCCACCCACCGCAATCAATAAAGACTTGCCTTTGCAATCTGAAACACTCCAAGCTTCTTTGTGCTGTGTATGTATATACAGTCTGAGGACAAAATGGGTTAGGTCTTTCCATAAGAAACATTTCTAGTTTGTGCTCTGTGTTTTTCAGCATATAACGTGCGTGTTCTTGTAGTCTCTGGCCCCAGACATCACTGCCCCATAGACTGTCAATTTTTTCCTCCCCACCTCAAGATGCATGCCCAGTGTATCCTATAAAATTGGACTTAAATCAGGAAGACCTGAGTTCAAGTCCTTCCATGTTTCATTGACTTGTACAGCTCTGAGCAAGCTGCTGTTTTATAGGGTTGCCAGGTCTGTGTTGGAAAATACTTGGAGACTTTGGGGATGGAGCCAAGAAGGATTTGGGGAGGGGAGGAGCCTCAGAATGGTACAATGCCATAGATTCCACCCTTCAAAGCAGCCATTTTCTCTAGGGGAGCTGATCTCTGCTAGCTGGAGACCAGCTATAAAAGCAGGACATCTCCAGGGCCCCACCTGGAGGCTGGCAACCCTAATTATCTAAGAAACCACCTCCAGTCTATACTTTTCCATTTACTGAAAAGGCTCTTTGCATGGTTGGTGAGAGACTAATCCCAGTCAGGACTGAAGTTTATTGTGAATTAAATAAAATGTACTTTTAAGTATCAGGGGAAGGAAGGTCAATCTCAGAAACAATGGATTTCCCCCCCTCTGCTACTTTTACTGGGACCAGAAACATGAAATATCCAAAGGAGGTCACACTTCCATGAGTTAGTTTGTCTATATGATATTTCACCAGGCTGTTAGACATGAGGCCCCCTTTCCATTCTTCCTTCTCTCCTTAGCAAGAATAACATGGTGGATTTAGACAATCAGTAAAATCTTGTGGGAGAATTCTCCCTGCACTGTGCCAATTCTGATTTGTAAGTGGGACAGGACATTTTGTGAAGGATTTTCCATATAAACAAGCTGCTTGTGTGTGGGAAGGAAACATCATCATGAGGGCAAGGTAACAGTCTCTGCCTGATGTCCTAGCTGTCTACATTTTTTTAATGTAGGGAAGCAGAAAAATAAAAAAAAATAAAAGCAGCCCCATGCTATTCTAACAGTAACAGGCCTCTCTAAGCCCTTTGACTTCAATGCACTTGGGTGCAATTCTGCTTTGGATAGCAATGTCAGTGATCCAATCCAAGAAGGACGACAACAGTAATTTTGCAAAATATTGAATTCCCTCACTTAGCCTTTCTCTATAAGAGAGGGCAGGTATGTAAGTGAGGGCAAGATGTGCTCTTGAGGCACTTCTGTCTCCCAGCTGGCAGGTTTCCCGGCTGTCTTAACCAGGAAACTATGCATTCCCACCTCCCTTGGTGCCCTGTAATCATTCATATAGCTGTCCCCAACATGGGCAGCCAAGGGAGGGGGTACCCTCGAGATCTGCAGGGCTTCCAGAAATATCCTCTTGTCTGGCTTAGCAAAGCCTGTGTTCTCTGAGCTCAAGACAAACTCAAAGTGCTGCTGGAGGTCACACTGAGCTAGAATCTCTGACAGCCTCCGGTCAAAGTTGGAGATGACAGCCATGCGGATGCCCAACTGTTGGCACTGCTGAAGGGTCTCAATGGCACCAGGTAGCACCTCCCAGTTGTGCTTGCTGCAGTAATCACAGTAGAGTTTTTCCGCAATGGGCAGGAGGACTTTGTCCTCATGGACTCCTGAGAGCCGGAAGGTCTCCATGACTACGTCCAGCCACCATTGTTTTGAGCTAAGGCCTCTGTCTAGGCCATAGTTGGGAAAGTGCTTGGTCTGAGCATTGTAGGCCCAACGGAAGGCTCGGTTGAGTGCTTCAGCTTCCACCTGGAGGCCATGAGCCTGGGCCTCAGCAGCGTAACTCTTGCCCACGGGAATCCGGAGTCGAAGTAGAGTATCTTTCACGTCCCATGTCAAAAGCCGCAGCTTCAGCATTGTGGCAAAGCACATAAATGGCCTGGAAAGAGAGACAGGAGTAACAGCAGAAATCCTGTCACACCTCCCTGTTGCTGTGATTTATAGCCCATCCAAATACAAGGGCTTGAGATGACTGTCAGCTCATTTCTAGCAGATGTGTTTTCCATGTAGCAACAATGTTCCCTTTAAGAGAACATCCATTATCTGTAAAATCTTGTACAGCAGGAGTGGCCAAACTGCAGCTCAGGAGCCACATGTAGCTCTTTCACACATATTGTGTGGCTCTTGAAGCCACCACCACCCCCAAACCCAATCAGCTTGCTTGGACAAGGCATTCTCTCTTTAAATCACTCTTCTAAGCCAAGACAGCTGGCAGCTTGGAGAATGCATTTAAAGTTGTTTTTTACACCTCTCCCTCCTATTTTCCTTCCATCGTTGTGGCTCTCAAACATCTGACATTCATGTCTTGTGGCTCTCAAACAAGTGGTGTTTATTCTATGTGGCTCTTACGTTAAGCAAGGTTGGCCATCCCAGCTTTACAGTGTTCCTCTCCAAGTTCTGAGAACAGACTCCTCCCCCTTCAGAACGGGGAAACTGGACCTGCTTTGCTCATAGAGGGGGTGGGGTGGATGGGGAAGAATCTTTGCTCTTGGGGAAGTTAACCTTGGCTCCTGCACAGACACCAGGCCACACAAACACCTTTCAATCTCTGCCAATACAGACTGTTCCAAAATATCAAAACACAACTTAAAAGTATAATGATTTACAAAACAGGCATCTGGTCAGCAAGTGGAATGAATAGCTGTTTAATAATTCACTAAGGGTAATTTGAAATGACAGAGCACAGTGCAGAGGCTGTGCCTGGGAAAGAGAAGGTGGGATGTAGTGACTAGCCAGATGATGAAAGTGGTTTCCTTCTTAAACAGCTCTATGTGACTCAAACCAATGACTCACGCAGAGACACAATGGGTAACCTTCCCTGTAGGCACTGAGGAAGCAGTAGACCGGGGTCTTTAGCAGGGGTGAAATTAAGGGGAATGGAGGGCGAAGGACTCAAGACAATTCTAACTTGGATTTGCTTAGAATGCATACATCAATTACATTTTATTTGAACACTCTTTCAATTTTACATTTGATTTTTTTTATTTCATCCCCACAAAATATAGGTTATTTCCCAGTTTATGGACTACAATAAATTAAAATTATTAAAGGAACCCCAAGACATCTAGTTCCTTTTTTAAGCCGTCTAATGCACATACCTTCATCTTATGGCAGTGAGTTCCAAAAGTTAATTATGCATTGTGTAAAACAGCAATTCTTTTTGCCTGTTCTGAATCTGCCTCTCTCATGTTAACTGAGTGCCCCTTTGTAATGCAAAAGATAAATGATTTTCATCTACTTTCTCTGCACCATCTATAATTTCATATACCTCTATGATCATATTGAGTCCAGTGCAAGTCTTGGTAGCTTTATGGTTTCTAAAAACTCTTAAAGCCAGTGAAGTCCTTAAATCTCCTGATTCTTGGTAAGAGAGATTTCCCCTTCCATCTTTGCCTGGTCAGGGTGTTATAGCATGCCTATTGTGTTGCCCAGCAGGAAAGGGTAGACAAACCAGTTGGTAGAAAGCAGGGCAGGGCTGGGTTGAGCTAAGCTGGAATGTCAGCATGTCACACAACCAACCAGTCAAACCTGCCACCCGCCTCATAATTGGTGGGCAATACCTATTCATCGCCTTTGCTCCTCTCTTTCTATGAATGGGGCGAGGATCATGAGTTTGCTGAAGGGTATCATATCAGATATCATACTATATCTGCTTATCCCAAGATAGTGATTAGTTCATAAGGCATTATGAGCTACAACACCTCTCTTCATTTTAGAAATTAAACTGCCTTTGAGAGTCCGATTCACTGTATGATCTCACATTTGTCCTTGGGCAAGACTATGTGACTCAATGGTTGAGCATGTGTTGTTACTATGAGAAGGAGGAGAGTAAGCTTTTATACCTGCTTTCCTCTACCTTAAGAAGTCTCAAAGCAGTTCACAATAACCTTTCCCTTCCTCTTCCCACAACTTGCACTTTGTGAGGTAGGTGGGGGACTGAGAGAGTTCTGAGAGAACTGTGACTGGCCTGAGGTCACCCAGCAGGCATCATGTGGAGGAGGAGGGAATCAAACCCAGTTCTCCAGATTAGTCTGTCACTTTTAATTATTACACCATGCTGGTTCTCACCAGCCAGCACAGACAAAAAGAGTGTTTTGTTTATATTTTAAAACAAAGTGTAACTATTTTGCTTTAAAGTGGTTTTATATCTTTACAGACACCTTTGTTACCTGATAGAAAAGACAGAATAGAAAGCCAACCCCCAAATTTCATGAAAACAAATAATATGATTTGTCTGGCAACCAAAGTCCCTATGGGAACCAGAAGTCCTGGATTTTTGTTTCCCCACAGTACCCTGAAAAGCCCAGCTTAGCCAAGCTCATCAAAGTTTGGGAGATCAGCAGGGTCAGCCAGTCAGTACTTGGATGGGAGACCACCAATTATGTCTGAGGTTGTTATGCAGAGGAAGGCAATGGAAAACTGCCTCTGCTCCTCTCTGGTCCAAACACCCCACAGATGGGATTGCCCTGAGTTGGCTGTGACTTCACGCCACATTCTTCTTCCCAGCACCCCCTTGAACTAAAAAGAGCCAAAGCTCAGTCTCTGGCACCTTTACTTAGAGGATCTCAGCTTGGCAAAGGCTTCTCTCTGCTTGAGTCCCTGGAGAGCTGCTGCCAGTCGGAGAAGACAACATAGATAGACCAGTAGACTGACTCTGTTGTTGGCTGCCCTGAGGGCGGGATATAAATGTGATTAAATAAATAAATAGGTTTAAGGCAGCTTCTTTTCCTCCTGCAAAATATCTAGTTTATCATGACCTCCTAATTTAAGTCAGATGTTGGGTAGGGGCTAGAATGTTCAAATACAGAGTCCTAAGAACTTACTCTGTGGCCTTGGGTGGTCTCTTTGTGTAACCTTGCAAGAGTGCTGTGAGGTTGAAATGAGCAGGAATCAGACGTTTCTTGGAGGTATGACAGGATAAAAATTGAATAAATAAATGCTCCAGAATGTATTTACAGTAGTTAAGGGATCTTCTACTTAAAATATCTTGCTGCTTCCACTATCACTTCTTAAAATGGTTTAGATATTTGCTATTGTATTGCATTATGATTTTGTTAGCTGCTTGGAGAGTCAAAAGACCAAAAATGGGTCACAGAAATTATCTAACTGAATAAATCCAGCATTCTACAATTTGTTACTGTACGTTTTAAACACAGCATGGCCTCTGAGCACGGAGAGAAAGCAGGCCTGCAATCTGTTCATCACATACGTAGGTAGAAGGCTCAAAAAGCCACATGAGAAATATGAAAAATAGAGAAACCCCAGACTCATTCGTGCGGGTGTTTGTGTGTGTCCGAATGTTTGCATCTGCCAAAAAACGAATTACATCCCTCTCCACCTCTTCCAAAGGACTAAATCTGAGCCAGAATCTATTTCAACTGCTGGGTCGCGACTTTGCCGATAGCAAAGATCCTTTGCAGTGCCGTGCCATTTTAGTAGCTCCCCCTTAGCACGGCGACATGTCTTTAGCCGTGGAAAGATAATCTATAACAGGAATAAAGAAAACAGTGGCCGAATAACAGAGGGGGCGTGCAACAACCAGCCCGCTCTAGAGCACCGTTCGACCCCCTTACCTGTCAACCAAGACTCATGCAGCTTCGTCTGCACTGAGCATGTGCGAAATACACTCGAAGACGCTTGCCGAAGTCACTTCCGCCCTCACTTTGCCCTATTCGTGTGTACAGGGCTCTTCGGCCAGCGAAGAGCAGAGACAATCAACAGTTAAACCTCATCCAGGACTGACTCTCAGTACTGGGTTTTGAATTGCCAGGCTAGTGCCTTTCAGCCTTGTGTCAGATAGGCAGTAATTCAATAGGTGCGACTCACTGTCATCCCTGCAGATTTTCATGGGGGGAAATCTGTGCTTCGTGTGTCAAAACGTCAGAATAAATCACAGACCCTCACCTGGAACGTCAGAATTAAAAGGTGTCTGTCTTTGGGTACATGCAGAGTTCGGTGGACTCCCTACTCCGGCCTCATAAATTCCTGGATATTTGGGAGTGCTGCCTGCGGGGGAGAGGGAACCTGAAAAGTGATGTGACGCCCCCCACCCGCACCAAAAAAGAATCATTACCTCCGGTGGAAGTTATATCTGTGACTACGAGATCATTAATTCCTGGAGAACCCCAGGGCACACTTGGAAGTTGGTAACCCTATCTCTTGCTGCCTAAAAATGGTACTTCTCCCATCTTAGCAGGGCTCCAGTTTCTTTTAAAGGCTATATGACAGCCAGAAATACAACAGGTGAAGCTTTGCCAGCCATAAAGCAGCAGTGATGGGGGAAATGGTACTAGTTAAATTCTGTCTATAGGGCATGAGCTGCAGGGCTGATGTAATAGGTGAGGGAGAGCTAGTTTCCACCTTTTGTTATTGGCACATTTCACCTTCTGTTATTCACATCTGATGGAATTTGTAAAGAATTTTGAAGAATCAAATTCAAGTGGTGGATAATCTACAGCAATGAGTATCGTAATCACCAATTTTGAACTGGTTCTAAAGAAAAATACTTGCCACATGTCCATTTCTGATGTGAACTAATGCAGCTAGGTAGGGCAGGATATCTGGGACCCACCCGCCACCCACATATTCTTAGCCAATTTATTCAGATGAAGAGCGGGATACAAGCAGAATGAAGAACTATGAACTTTCTCCTGTATTGTATTTTGAGCTGGAATACTTTTTCCCACTAAGAAGGCAGTTCCCAATTTTTCAGTGTTAATTATTTCCACATCAATGGCCCCTTGCATGTTGTGGAGGATCTGGGGACACCTTCTAGGGCAGAGGTGTCAAACTCATTTGTTATGAGGGCTGGATCTGACATAAATGTCACTTTCTTGGGCCATAAAACATAACACGAGGTTCCAGAGATACAAATTTTATAAAGGTGATTTCAGATGTCAAATGGCAATAGTAGATGAATGGCAATAGTGGTCTTGATTGGATTAGGTGTGATATGCAGAGGGGTAGTAGGTGCAGAGATACCAGCATTGGTAATGAGATGGGAAACTTACGTCTCAGTTCCACCCAGGAGGAAGCAAAGAGTAAACGAACATAAGACTGACATTGGACACCACAACATTCAGTTGCTGATTTAAGAGTAATAATGCTCTTACAAGGGAATTTCAAAGGGAGATTAGAGAGACTGCTGAATTGCAATTGATAATGAAGCTCAAGACAATGCATCCTCCCGAACTGAGTTGACAGCAAGTTTTCCTGTCTCATTACCAATGTGCACTATTATCATTTACTCCACTCTCCAAGATATAAGGACCAATCCAATTGTTCTAATTCAAACTTTTCAGAATAAGCCAAAATAATTTCTTCAGTGTACACTGTGCTTGTTAGAAGAATCCATCCATCCACCATCTCCCCCTCCCAAGATGACATGTGCTTACACATAAAATTATAGATGGAGGAAAATGTTGTTGGTCTTGATGCTGTCATGATGGGACTCTACTTGTGTCCCCCCCTCTTTGTTCCCCCTTCCTTCCTCCCCAAAAGAGGAGCAGTCCCAGAGAAGAAAGCAGAAGGGGTGTGTGTATGTGAGAGAGGCCTGTCTTTGCATCTCTCCTGCACAAAGCAGGAAGCAGTCACGAGGCTCTGTATGTGGGAAGGGAGGGAGGCAAGAAACAGGAAGCAAAGAGCCACTGAGAAAGTGGGGGGGGGAGAGCAAGCTACAGTACAGCTGCAGTAGCAGCCCTGGAAAAGGATGCATGAGAAGGAACTTGCTCAGGGTTAGATTTGAGACCTGCGTGGGCCAGATCCAGTCCACAAGCCACATGTTTGACACCACTGTTCTAGGGCATAGTTCACCCAAGGCACTACCCAAGTCTTCCTTATTAACAACCTGAAAACCCAATCTATTAGCTGTGTGTTGGGAGGCAAATGTGAAGGAAAAGATTTAAGAAAGCTTATCCCTCACAATCCAGAGTTCCCTTTGCTGTTGTCGACTATGCCTGCACTATAAACTGCGACAGAGCTCATACAAATTTGATAGGCCAGATCCCTCCAACAAGCCCTGAGAACTGCAGAGTAGAAAAGACAGAATTTAGAGATTATCCTTAGCATGTCAGAAAGGGATTGGAACAGGTCCTATCAGACCAGGTAAGACTATGATAGCCCATAATACAATCCCTTTATGGCATTCTTTTTCAACTAGGGATGCCATCCTCCAGATGGGATCTGTGGATCCCCCAGAATTACAGCTCACCTCCAAACTATACAAATCAGTCCCCCTGGAGAAAATGGATGCTTTGGAGGGTAGACTCTATGGCATTGTACCTAGGGTTGCCAAGTCCAATTCAAGAAATATCCGGGGACTTTGGGGGTGGAGCCAGGAGCAAGGGTGTGACAAGCAGAACTGAACTCTAAAAGGAGTTTTGTCCATCACATTTAAAGGGATTGCACACCTTCTAAATGCCTTCTCTGCACTGGAAATAATGGAGTACTTTCTTTTGGGGCTCATAGAACTGCACCCCCTAGTCCAATCTTTTTGAAACTTGGAGGGTATTTTGGGGAGAGGCACTGGATGCTATGCTGAAAATTTGGTGCCTCTATCTCAAACAACAGCTCCTCCAGAGCCCCAGATACCTGCAGATCAATTCTCCATTATACCCTATGGGAATTGGCCTCCATAGAGTATAATGGAGTTCCCAGCAGACATTTCCCCCCCCCTTGCTTTCTGATGACCCTGAAGCAGGAGAGCCTCCAAACTGGGGGATCCCCTGCCCCCACGTGGGGATTGACAACCCTAATTGTACCCCACTGAAGTCAGTGTCTTCCCCCAGGCTCCACCCCAAATCTCCAAGAGTTTCCCAACCTGGATCTGGCAACCCTACCACCCCCATCCCCCAGCAGTGGCCAGGGGGACCTGGCAACCCTATTATCAACATTTAACCAAAACTTGGGTGCTCTCTCCCCACACAAACTTCTGTTGCCAGTTTCCAGCAATGAGTAAAGACTTTATTTGGCATCCCCTCAGTGATACCTCTTTCCTGCCCAATGTTTTGATGCCATATTTTTGTTGGATTTAATGGTTTTAAAGCCACGTACCACTACCAGTGTAGCCTTCCTCCTTACCTGCCCACCTGCATAGCAATACCCTCCTTAAAAACCCTACTTTCTCCTGCATGCTTCCTTTAGAACCAAATAAAAAAGGTATTCCAGAAAGTATTGGTACTTTTTACTTTCCCTCCAAAGTTTAATCTAAAATGATATAAAGAAAGGTTGGACTCCAGCTCTGTAGGTGGTGTAGGTAATTTTCTCATTGTTCACGGAAACACAGCATTGAGAGGGGCAGTACATTAGTGGTCAAAATACATGAAAGGAAAGGGCAAAAGCTCGTGCACTCAGATGTAAATACACTTCAGCTACAAATCACTTGCCCATCTGCCTGGCCCCAGTGGTTTCAGCTGGACTACAAATGACCTCAATTCTGCAGTCTACTTTAACAAACTAGTGATTAACTGATCAAGTCATAGTTCATTCCTTGGCCAGCTGTTGTGTATAAAAAAGGCCTATTTCAACAAGAGAAACTACCCTAGTTAAGATTTCTATCATACTGCTAGTTAAAAACACAGGAGTCCTACCAGGGTAAAAATAGTGGTAACATTTGAAGCCATCTAAAATATGGCTCATATTCTCAAAATAACCACATCCCTCACGTACAGGATGAGTCTATATGCCTGGCAACCATTAAGATACCAGTGATTGTCTATAGTCAATCCTACAGCCACTCTTTTGCTATTTTGGCATGTGTTTATGTATATATCTGTATCTATCGATAGATATAGAGGCAGACTTCTTCTAGATAACTACTTCTAGTTTGTGGAATAAAGGAGCACTTGTCATCCTTGTTAGATTTTAAATTAGGGGATCGCAGAGAAAGGGTTGGCCTTACTCCCAGAAGGCCTCAGTCTGACCTTCACAGCTCAATGGCACTTTTTACAAGCATCTTCTTCTGCTGTACAAACACTTCCAATTCATCTACTACTGATGCAGCAAGGAGTTTTACAGGGCTAAGAACTTAACTCTTCCTTGCTTGTAGCATTTTTGAACATGCATATTTTGTAAAAAAGAAGGGTGCAGCACCAGCTCAGGATGCAAGGGCCTCAGGATTTGATTACAACAGCACTTTAGGAGGGATTATTCCTTTGGTGACTAAGGAGCACTGCAGGTAGGAGGGTGCATGGTCTGCATCCATTCCCACCCCAAAGCCGTGCTCAGTCTCTCAAAAAGACAGGGGGTGCCTGCCCCTTGTTGCCAACTGCTGCCGAACTCCTCCTTCCTCTCCCATCACAGGAGAGAGGGAGGCGCATGCTTCATGCCTGGTCTTCTTTAAGCCACCGCAGAAGCTGAGGCACATAGTATGTAATGATGATGTCAGCCCCTAGAATAAAAAAAAAAATCAATTTATTGCAGAGCAGAGCAGCTTGTAGATACTCTGCAGAAGTAAGGCAAGAGAGTCCAGGGTTAAAACCTCTACCATGATGTTCCCTGGTAACTCTGGCCTCTCAATTTTCAACCTACCCCACAGGATGATTGTGAGGATAAAAGGAGGTCTATGCATGTTGCCTTGAGCTCCTCCGAAGAAGCGTGAGACAAAAATGTAATAAATATAGGGTCACTGCAAGGGATTGAACCAGGAACTTTCTACATTCCAAGCATATGCTCTACTGTAAGGCTATTGCAACTCTAAGCCTCTCTTAAAGTCTCAGCATTTTAAAATTTATATTTCCTGGCTTAAATGTCTTCTGTGCTTCTCCCAGTTTCTTTTTATGTGCAAAATTCTGGAATCCCTTTAATTTTTTCTGCTTTTCAAAATATCCTCTCTTCCACCACTGTTCCTTTGAACATAAGCAGCCGTATACCAAATGAAACCATTGTTCCATCTAGTTCTTTACACTGATAAGCGGTGGCCCTCTGGGATCTCTAGGAGAGAAGTGGCTACCTGGGATCCTTTAATGGGAGATGCTGCGGACTGAACTTGGGATCTTCTGCATACAACATATGTTGAATAACACATGAACTTTCCCACTGAACTGTAGCCCCTTCCAGTGGTTTTACATTGCACATTCAATCATAAAATATATGCAGGAAGAGCACCTGTCTTTAATTCACTGAGCCAACTGTCTTTATGTAGGTGCTTAAGACTACTGACATGCAAAACACAGGAGCACATCAGAAGGAATGCTTCAAGATTCAGTGCCTATATGATGTCAGCAACCCAGGCAGGCAGTGGGCACTCTGACCCACCCAAGAACATATTCTTGCCATCGGGGTCCTCATAGCAGTTTCTGGGCCCCTCTGGTCTTCCTTCTCCTCTCACCTGCTCGTCTGAACCCTGTCATGGCTTCCAGAACTGCAGTCTTCAAGTTAAAGGCACCAGCTTGTGCTCCATGCCACAACATGGCAAACTCCCCTGAGACATGGTAAACAGCCAACGGGTGGGTGGGATGCTGGAAAAGAAGCACATGTACACAGCTCCACCAAGATGCTGCAACAGCCAGAATGCCTTAGTCCAAGATCGTAAGGAAAGTGGTGTAGGCAAAGTCAGCCAATGCCATCTCTCATTATTTGGGGAGGGGGGGGGAGGAAGCAGGTGACTTACTTTATCCTTGACCTCCCGCACAAGGTCTAGGTAGGGCATCCCTGGTTTTACCATTAGCATATCTGCTCCTTCTCGCACATCCCGGTCCTGGGGATTGGGTAGAAAATTGAGAAACAGAGGGAAGCTGTTAGATTAAAAATCCTTAGTTTATAGCATAGTATGCATGACTGTTGCCTAGTACAACAGGAAGACTTCAAGTAACAAAAAGAGAGCCCACAGCAGAACAAAGCTGCTTTGTTTCTGCACACACACATCATGTGCCAATAATAGTTATTTGGCTCAGCAAACTTGCCCCCCTCCAGGTGACTGTTAGGGGTGGAAACACTGAAGGGATAGATTTTGTAAGGAGTTTGGTCCCTCCCCCCCCGGATGACATAATTTGTACACAGCATTCTTTTTAAAGGCTAATAGTCAAGGGACATGAGAGGCTGTTTGACACCTGAGAAACTGCAGGCTCCTTGGGAATTCTCCTATGCCAGGGGTGGCCAAACTGCAGCTTGGGAGCCACATGTGGCTCTTTCACACAGATCGTGTGGCTCTTGAAGCCCCCACCACCCTGTTGGTCACCTTGGAGAAGGCATTTCTCTCTTTAAATCACATCTCCAAGCCAAGCCAGCGAGTAGCTTGGAGAATGCATTTAAAGTTAAAGTTGCTTTCTTTCCACTTCTCCCTCCTCCAATCTAGCAAGGACCTGGTTCTTGATTTCCACCTCACTACTATGTCATTCCCACCACAAAAAGTTATATTCACAAAAAACAGACAGAAGCAGGGTGAAACTTCAGCACAATCTCTAGTGGACGACCCCATGAGGATCAAGTTCAGCTTTAATCTCCATTCCTGAACAAAGTAAATCCACTAAGGAGATCTCTGGTTTGTGTTGCAAGAAGAGCAGGATTATGGATTTTCACAGCCCAGCCCCGCTTAATGACCCCAAGTCTTCCCAGCGGAGTGCTTTTATGTGGTGCCTAGTATAGCAGCAGCTAAAGCTTTGAGAGAAGAGGACAAGGATGGAGGCTGAGGCTTCTTCTTCAGGGCCAAGTGGAATCCCCTGGCTTGGGACACGCAGGAGGCCTCCAGATGGGGCAACTCACCACTGCTCGCACAGCCAGTCCTCGAGCCCCTGGAGGAAGCTGGTAACACCGTCTGTCTCCGAAGGCGGGTTTGGACAAGGCTGCATCTCTACGGGGGCGGGAGGGAGAAGATCAAGGAAGGTAACTACAAGGTATTTCCCCACAGTGTCCCACAAAGAGAGGCCTTTTGAGAAAAACAGGTTAACTTTGCCTTCCTTTCAGAAGTGGGGGGACAGGACAGAGGGGTCTATTTTATGTTACACTAACAATGATCCCAAGTTAGCCAATACTTTTTAAAAAAATAATCGAGATTCTTTCAAATAAAAGTGAGGAAGTTGTAACTCCCTCCTTTGGCTTAAAATTATGATTTTTTTAAAAAAAATCTGCAGCTTTGGCTATACATTAATATTTACTTATTTTTATTTTTAATACTGCTTGAAGTTAGATTTCTATGACATTTATAATTATATCTATAAATTTGCCATACAAACTCAAATTGATTTATAAACAATTTTATTTTTTCACCATGAACTTATGGAAAGGGATTTTTTTTAAACACAGAGACACACAAAGCAAGGCCTTGTAAATGACAACTAAAATTTCCAATGACCTTTCCAAGAGATTCTTCAGCACCATCAACCTCTGCAGAGGTTGTGATTATCATTATTTATATACAATGCCTAAGACCATAGCACTCCATGAACTCCATGTCCTGAGAAGCTATCTGAAATTCGGCATGGGGGTACAGCTGCCAACCTCCAGGTGCACCTGAAGATCTCCCACTTTAACAACTGATTTCCAGACAACTAAGATCAGTCCCCCCTGGAGAAAATGGTTGCTTTGAAGGATGGACTCTATGGCATCATATCCTGCCAGGATCCCTCCCCCTCCCCAAACCCTGCCCTACTCAGGATCCACCCACAAAATCTCCAGGTACTTCCCAAACCAGAATGGCAACCTGGGGGGAAAAGACAGGCCTCAGACATGCTGTTCAGCTTAGAGATCAGTCAACAATGAATCCAGAGTTACACTACAGCCTCAGCTTGCTAGGCCAAATGGAAACCCTCTTGTTCAGAAGTCAGAAATGAACTCGAAGGTTCAACACAGACTCACCTAAAAGGGCCATAGAAGCAGGAAGCAAACTTGGCACTGTAGCTCATGATGGAAACCTGCAGACACAAGAGAGAGTTGAGGGCGTGCCGGGGGCTGAGTTTGAGGCCTCTCACCACGTCCTCCGAGCAAGCTCTTGAAAACCACGACCAGTGTGTCTCAAGAGCTTAATCATGCTCTGGAACCCTTATTAGTGCCCCCCATCTACTACTACAGCCCTGAAGAAAGAGGAAACTGACTGGAGGTTTCAGGGCTATGGAGAGTTAGGACAAGGTTAGATTCTTACTGCAGAATATGACTTGCAGACTGGAAACAGCATTTGAGGTCAAACTGACATGAAAAGAATTCCTCTCTGCAGTCGTGTTCAGTCAAAAGCACTTGTGTTCACAGCCACCATCCCATGTATATAAATTTGTTGCAGGGCCAGGACATGATGCACAAATAAGGTGTGGGGCTCAAGTGGTTAGGGGGCACTCGTATGGCAGCCTCCAATGTCCTTCTGTGGCCTTCTCACCCACCTTGTTGCCCATGTCATTGGAGATCAGGGCCTCCTTTATCGCACGGATGCGCCCGTCCATCATATCCGAGGGGGCAACAATATGGCATCCTGGAAAAAAGATGAAGGACACAAGAGGCTCCAGATAAGAAGCTATGCAATTAATACTTTAACTGTGGTTGATTTATTACACACGCAGGGGTGAAAACCAGCTTGCATAATTCATGGTTTGTTCTTCTGTATCAATATAAATCTCTTATTCCTGTACAATTATGTGTAATGGGGGAGAAAACTGATGGAGAGAACTTTCTCCCACTCCCCAAATACTTGCACACAATAAAGGTGATGGGCATTAGAACCAGGAGAAGTAGAAGGAAGCACTTCTTTGTGTAATGCATAATTAACTTGCGGAACTCACTGCCACAGGACACAGGATTAGAGAAGTTCAAGTCGGTCAGCTCCCATCAATGGCTATTTGCCATACTGGCTAAATGGAACCTCCATGTTCAAAAGCAGCATAACTGAATGCCAGTTGTTCAGGTGGCAAGTATAGGGCAAGGCTTTATGCCCTGTGTGAGGGTCTTCCAGGATATCTGGCTGGCCACTGTTTGCAACAGAATGATGTGCCATGTGGACTTTTAGCCTGATCCTGTGAAAGTTTCCTTATGATGTTGATTGCTTAAGGCAGTATTTCTAATAAACATAATGAACTGAAATGGAATCAATTCAACACTCACCTGCCTTAGCGTAAGCCAGTGCCACCTCTGCCAGTCTCTGGCAGCTGGCCTCGTTCTGGAGGGTGCCATCCTCCCGAAGGATGCCTGAAAGAACAGAGGAACACATAAAAACCACTGTCCATGTCCAATTCCAGATGTGATGAGAAGAGGCTTCACTCTCCACTGCTCTCACTATCTCACTGCTTCAGTTAGGCTTGTGTGAAGCAAGCTTAAGAACCAGTCAAATCCTCTATTGCAGAAGCAATAGCCCAGGCTGTTACCACACTATTTCACCTTCTCTTAAAAACAAAAACCCAGCTTCTAGCCCCTAACACTGAAATAAATACAGAAAAAGAAACACAGGAGACACAGAGGGGCAATAAACCCTGGACAGTATTCCCAATGGTCAGAAAACAGCACATGTGCTCTTTGCACAGATCTCCAGTCACATTCAATAAGGAGGACTTTTCTTGACCATTTGTTGTTCCAGAAGAAAACATATACAAGGTTGCAGAATTTCCTTGCTACAGATATGATATTGTTACTGATCTGCATTTTTACCTTGCCTTTCAACAACAACAAAAACTGGTTCTCAAAGCAACTAGAAATAAATGCAAATGATCAATTACAGTTTCAGTGAAATGTCATTCCAGACACAGTGGCAGACCACTGCCTCTTGCCCCTCTGGCATCATCTGGTCCAACAAACATACAACCCAAAGAGCATATTAGTCCTATAAACAGAGGGCAGATTGCATCAGTGCCCCACAGCACTTACCACAATGTCCATGAGAAGTGTATGGGCAGAGGCAGACATCACAGGCTATCAGCAACTCTGGGAATTCAGACCGGATCATCTTCACAGCCTGGATTGCCGGTGTGTCCTTCGCATCAGCTGCAGAGCCTTGTTCATCCTATGGGGAGGGGGGCAAGATATGAATAACTGGGGATGCCATGTAGCCAGTTAGAAGAACTGGGTCACAGCCAAATGGTAGAACACAGGCTATGCATATGGAAGGTCCTGGGTTCATACTGCAAGCTGCCATCACCACTGCTATCCCTTTTCACACCTTGGCTGCTTTAGTGGGGACACCAAATATCAGAATGCACTTCAGCCCATCAGCCACCAGAGGGCGCAGCATCTCCTCCAGCTTGTTGACTCCATACCTGAGGAGAAAGAGGGTCAGATCAGCATGCAAGACATTAGGATCTTCTTCACACAAAGATGCAGTAATGGAGCAACCTGGACCTGGAGGATCCCCCTGCTTCTTAAGCAATTAAACTAGGGTATAGGGAGCAAGTTATACAAACAAGATGGAAAAAACAGTAGGGGGCATCATTTTGTGACAGTAGCAAAACCTCCCAGTCCAACCTCAACCTTTGTCTTCACAGAACTCACCTAGTTGGACCAGCCACAAAATCAGTGCCTATTACAAAGAATTCTGGGGGGATGTTCTCAGATACAGTCTTTTCATGCGGGGTTCTTGCCAGATGTATTGGGCCTCATTGCCACACCGCAGATTATTGAACATGTCTTAGACTACATTTGCCATCTTGTAACAGTTTGTTGAAGGGCAAACTCTGTACCAGCAGCCTCAAATTTCTTCTAAAGGAGACCCTGACAAGCTTCCAATAACTCCCAGAATTCCCTGCAACAATTTCACTACTGTACCTCTCAGGACTGTCACATAATTAATCTCTGTGGATGATATTCCGTGAAGCACCATGCATATTGATAGTTTGATATAAATTATAATAATGAGCTTCTACATGACATTATATACATTATTCTGCTAAAAGTTAGCAGAGAATTGGGGGAGGAGGGCCAAGTCTTCCTTTAGTACAAGTTCAAGCCAACCTGCTTGGTTGCTAAGAGTATCATCCAAGTGTTCTGGCCAACATAAGCACAGATTCAGACACAGCAGAGGTTGGACCTTTAAGCAGCTTTGAGCCCCCAACACAGCCAGGACGGATTAGAGATGGGTGGATATTATCTGACCCCAAATGGGTGGGCCCAATCCTTGAGAAGAACCTTATCTCTCAACTTGCATTTGCAGCCAGCAACAAAAGAGCCTTTATCTTGGGGAGACAGAGGCAAACTCAGTGGCCTCTTGGAGAGAGGAGAGCATCGGCTCTACCCTTGAAGGCTCCTTTATCTCTCAAGCCCCACGCAAGCAACGTTTTCACATTCCCTTCTTCCACATCACTGGAAGAAACCAGCTGTGCCCTAGCTTCAGAAATAAATATATTTCCTACTGGATTTTTACTTGCCCAAATGAAGGACAGCCCCACTAACCAATATTTTCCCCTTCATCAAACGTTCCTCACTCCTTAGCAATGCTCTCCAAGCCCACCCTATCTTGATTCACATGTTACAGGGTATCTCACATTCCTTCGCCTGATGTGTGAAATGAAGACATCACATGGGAAGGGCAGATTACAAGGGAAGTTCCTGGGTCACTGTTACTGGGACAAACTGGGGATAGGGGTGGGAATTCTTAACATGGCTCACCCTTCTCGTATGTCTCCCTCCTTCATGTTATGGCCACAACATGAGAAGATCAGCTATTAACTAAGTGAAAGAAGGCTAAAAGATGTTTGTTTTATGGCTGTTAATGGCTGGTGGCAACTATATGCACCTACAAGCCAGATTAGAGGCCAAAACCAGCTAGTGAATGTGGGGACTACAAGGCTAGAGAAATACTGTTTTGAGTTTGCACATAGCCACCCAAAGAGATATATCTGCTCTGCAATTAGCTGGGAATAATCAGTTACAAACTGATGCTGCTCTCAGAGCTCATACCTGGGGCAGGGACAGGAACACCTTTTTAGGGCCTAAGGCTCTAGGGGGACTTGATTCTAACTGCAACCGTTATAGCCAAAAAGGATATTTCGAAAACTAAACAGATCTTCATCCTATGGTTCATGAGATTTTATTATGCAATGGGAGCAGGGCCTACATTTCAACTTTGTGCCAGGCCCAGAGAAAAGACGCCTTGGTTGTTTTGCAGACTAGCACTGTATGTCTGGATGCCCGTTAACTGCCCGTGCTCATTTGTAAACCAACAGTGATGACAGACCTTGTGACCCTTTCTAAGCTTTCACTCTCTGAAACTTCCTGCAAGTGGGAAGTCCCATTGGAGCCACACCGGATGCACCTATAGGAAGGCCACATGCCCATGAAAAGAGGCCTTGAGTGACTTACCGGGCCTGGCCAGGCAGACTAGGAATGGGCTCCACGGCATCAGGGCTGTCTCTGAAAGAGTTAAACAGGAGAAAGAGATGAGCCATTCAGAGGCGCCTGGTACGGACTGTACTCTTGGCTCAGGATGAAAGCAAGTCATGGAAGCGGAAAGGGCTGGCAGGCTTCAGGACAGCCTGAGAAAGCACTTGTGTGGTGATCCAATACAATACACCGCTGGCCAGATCCTGCAGCTCTTGGGAAACAGGAAATGGCTGCACAGGCAGGATGCGACCAGCACTCTGGTCACAATGCTTCCCTCTCAAGGAAGTGTAGCCAAGCGGTTTGTTTTCCTTTGACCCGGTTCTTGCTGCTGGTACACGAGGGACTTCTGACCCCTCCAAAGACAGCAGCCAGGAGGCTACTGACACAGCAACTTAGTGGGGTCTGATGCTTTGCTCTGTTGAAAAAGGGGATGCTGCATACTTCGGTGCCTCTCACTGCAAGGAAGTGGTATGGTTTGGTAGGCAGAAAGTTCCAGTTGAACTGTTATTGAGTGGTAACTAACCAGACAGTCTCCAACTAAAATTTCATTTCTGCCAATAATTCATTTGATGCCTATAGAGGTGCTCTCTCTGGCCCCCTAATCCCCCTCCTATGTGCAATATGGGGATGACACTGGTCTGCCTTAATGGATTATTGTAAGGATCACAAGATAACGTAGGCAGGGCACTAAGTTCATTAACGATACACATTCCCCATAAACCACGAACACACTTGTAACATCTGACTTACGTCACAAAGATGGGGTAGATGAGATTGGTGGCATCAAAAGCAGTGGCTGACGTCTGCCATGACCGCAGCACGGGGTGGAAATAGCCACTGTGCAAGAGAGACTCTAGCTGCATCATAGTAGAGTTCTGGTTGGAGAGATTCTGAAATAAACAAACAGCCATCAAGCAGAGTGGTTTTGATATGGAACATGTTCCTATACCTGGGGTGGCCAAACTTTGGCTCAGGAGCCACATGTGGCTCTTCCACACATATTGTGTGGCTCTTGAAGCCCCCACCACCCAGTCGGACAGCTTGGAGAAGGCATTTCTCTCTTTAAATCACTTCTCCAAACCAAGCCAGATGACAGCTTAGAGAATGAATTTAAAGCTGCTTTCTTGCCACCTTTCCCTTCCCCATCTATTTGCCTGCCTGCTTTCAAACATCTGATGTTCTTGTCTTGTGGCCCTCAAACATCTGATGTTTATTCTATGCGGCTCTTATGTTAAGCAAGTCTGGCCACCCCTGTCCTATACACTCCTATTCTATCATGTGCAGTCCTGGGCTTTACTGTTGCCCTCAGAACACTCCCCTAGTGCAGGAGTGTCAAACCCATTTGTTATGAGAGCTGGATCTGACATACATGAGACCTAGTTGAGTTGGGCTATGTGTGTCATAAATGTAATGCCAGGTAGTGGAGATATAAACTTTATAAAGGACACAGACAAACACAATTAAAGATTTTTTTTTAAAAAAAACTTAAAATAAAACATGCTTAAAACATTAGCACTCTTGCAGTACTTTGTTTAACAGTCTCTGATAACTGACAACTCTTGCTCTGAGGAGCTTCAGTCAATAGAAGGAAGAGAGGCGTGGCTCAGTAGCTCTGCTGTGCAATTGAGAGAGCCTGGCAAAGCAAGCTCTCCCTCCCCACTTCCTCCCCAAGGGAGGAGCCATAGCCAATGGAGAAAATAGAGGCTTTGCTCCATAGCTCCTGTGGAACTGAGCAAGCCTGGTAAAGCAAGCTGAGATGCAGAAGGAAACAGGAGAGAGGGAGAAGAAAGCAGATTACAGCCAGTTGCTTGCGGGCCTGATAGGACCTCTCTAGGGGCTTGATTGACACCTCTGTCCCAGAGTATTTATTACAGCTGCACATTGTCTGGGCAGGTCAGTAGCAACGTGTACTCTAAAAATCTTAGTTGCCATTCATTATTTTCACATGAAGGAATCCCTGATAATCATCCAAATAACTGTGGAGTTCCCTTGGCATACAACTTGCAAACCTCCAGTGTAACACAGGACACCAGTGCATACAAAGAGCTAGATAACTAAAAGTTGCTATGACAGTAAAGTCACTTATGTGTCTCAAAATTCAGTCCAAGATCTGTTGCCCTGACCTGGATCGCTCATGCTTGCCTTGCCTCATCAGATCTCGGAAGCTAAGCAGGGTTAGCCCTGGCTAGCCCTTGGATGGGAGACCCGCAAGGAGGTCCAGGGTTGCTATGCAGAAAAAGGCAAGGGCAAATCACCTGGGCAAGTCTGTTGTCTTGAAAACCCTATAGGGCTGCCTCAAGTCAGCTGTGACTTGATGACACTTTCCACCACCACCCTCACCAATTTTACAAGCTGATAATCAGAAAAACACCCAGAACTACCCCACCCCACACCTTTCCCCAGCAGGTTCCATTTGTACCAAGTTAGTTAAACAACCTTAGCACATACAGAGAACAGCCATTACAAAACTGCAGGGAAAATACTGCCACTTACAAGATTGTAGTCTGTAACTATTCATGAAGCAACACATTTGAGAGAGCTGGGCACAGCAAGCTCTCCCTCCCCCCTTCCTCCCCAAGGGAGGAGCCTCAGCCAATGGAGAAAATAGAGGCTTTGCTCCATATAAGCCAAAACAACAACAGTCTGGGATGCGTTTTGCAGTTCAGTTTATCTCAAGATTCAAGGTCAGGCTGAAGAGATGGTAACTGCTGCAACGCAAAATGTGTTGCAATGAGAACTGCAGATTTGGCCAAAAATTAATAGATTCTGCTGAGTCAGATCAAAGGCCCACCTAGCCTGGCATTTTAGTCTCAACAGCTGGCCAGATGTGACTGTGAAGCCCACAAACAGGGCACAAAGGCAACACTACTGTTTGCGCTCTCAGCAAATAGTATTCACTGCCTTCAAACTTGGAAGCTTCAATTAGGCGCTGCAGCCAAAAATCAACTGAAAGATCTGTTGTCCACCCTTTGTCTCATCCCATCCTTTTAAAGGGGCCAACTACTGCTGCACCTTGTAGCTACAAACTCTGTAATTTAAGCACAGGACTTATTTCGGTCTGTTTCAAGTCTACTGCTAATTAGGTGACATTACTTGACCTACTTTCTAAGGCTGTTGTAAGGACTGCAATGCACATGGAAGTCTATTGTTACTATGGCTTTCAAGCATTATTACTAGGAGTGCATAGAGGTTCCAATAGTTGTGGAGCTTCAGGCTTTTAGCTGAGGCAGCGGGCGTCCAATTTCTTCCATCTCTTAGCCACCCCATGGGCACCAGTCATAGCATCGCTACCGAGGCAATGTCTTATGCTGGTTTTTATTACCATTCTAACCTTTAATCTTCCTAATTTATGTGATAATGGTGATACCGTATTGTTTCATTGTCATGACTTAAGTGATCTATAACCTGCCCTGAGTCCGCTTGCAGGGAGAGCAAGGTTATTCACATACAAACTTAAAAACGATTCAAATGTTGACTCTGAGGAAAGCAAAGGGAAAGGAGAGAAGCCAGTACAAGGCTTCCACAGGCAGCCAACCTATCACACCAAACACCACTGTTGCATCTCCACTTCTCGTCCCAGGCCACTTGTGATTAATTACAATTAGTTTGTGCAACTGGCTTACATTTTCAACTGCAAGACACAAGGCACTGAGTAACAGTGCAAGCCTAACAAAAAAGTTGGAGTCCAGTGGCACCTTTAAGACAAACCAAGTTTTATTCAAGGCATGAACTTTCGTGTGCACACGCACTTCTTTGGATGCATTAAAATGGAAGTTGCCAGTTCACACATATAGGTGAACTACCTATATGTATGGACTATTAACTTCCACATCAGTGTATCTGAAGAAGTGCACATGCACACAAAGGCTTATACCTTGAATAAAACTTGGTTGGTCATCGAGGTGGCACTGGACTCTTAACTTTGTTCTACTGCCTCAGACCAGCACAGCTGTGTACCTAGATCTAGTGCAAGCCTAAAAACACTTTCCTGGGAATAAGGGCCACTGAATAGACCAGAGTAGGATTCTGAATAGACCTGCCCTCAAAACGCAAGGTCTTGCTTTGCTAGCACGGTATCTGCGGAGAGGTTAACCGTTAAAGAGGAGAACTACGGTCTTCAGTTATTATCCAGCACGTAAAAGCAAGCTTTAAGCCTTAACTGTGCACATAAATCCCTTGGAATGCAGAAAGGCTTGCTTCCAAGGCAGTGTGCACAAGATCCGGTTGCTTGTAATAATATAATAGTGCGGAATTTACAAGCCAGGCTCCACTGGCGGGTAAGCAAACTCGAGAAGAACCAAGCTGCTGGTCACCGTCCCCTCCCTAGCACTTAGCCGTTCCCCAAGAAGCTACCATGAACACGCTACACTTTTCTCCGTCAACTTTACTCCCGATGAGCCAATCATTAACTCCTCGCTAGCTGGGATAGATGCAGCCCTTGCAAAGCATTTTTCACATTGCAAGTCTGTAGGGATTACTAAATACAATGAAAATAGGAGCGAGCAGGCTTGACCCTCATCCCCAAAGTACAGACCAGAAAGCCGCAAGATAGAATGGAGGAGGGAAAGGCATTCGGGACAACGATCACCGTCCAGGCGCAGACCCAAAACCCACACACTTCCCCCATAGACCTCCCCCTGACCCTGCGTCTTTCCGGAAGCTCGGATTCTCTAGATCCGGCCACGCACGGTCGATGCATTGAAGGAAACCCCAAATCAGCTTACCCACTACTAGGCAGGCACTCGTCCTTATGCACAGGTGACCGTCTCCGCGTGGGAAGAGCCCCGGCTATTTTCCCAGCGGCCCCCACGACCCCGCCCCCTATTTGCATGGCCGCGCCCCGTTCGCCCTGCCGCTTAAAGAGTCAGGCTCCCACACCAGGAGGTGGCTTAACGTGAGCGCGCAGCCGGACTGATTTGGACAACCTGCGGAAGGTTTGCTTGCGATTCAAAGCGCTGTGGGTTGTGTTGTGAGACGGAGAGGGGCTCCAGCTCAGACTGGTGACCTAGACCTTCTCCTTATTTCCTTGGTGTGCTATAATTTGCTGTACTAACTCAACGATGAGAAAAACGCACTCTGCACATTCTCAGAGGTCACGTTTTTATAGTTTATTTCAGGTCTAGGGATGGGATCAGTGACCCATCTAGTCCAGCAAGTTGTTTCACACAGCAGCCCACCAATTTCCCAGCTGGGCCAAAAAAAACACATACCAAGCCCTTCCTTTCATTCCACCCCACCCCCCCTCATAATGCAAAAGTTTGTTGCCTCTGACTGAACAACCCAGTCACCATTGCTAGTAGCCACTGATGGACTGCTCCTCCATGAATTTCTCCATCCCCCCTTTAAAGCCATTCATACTCCTGACCAACTAAGTCAACTGGCAATAGTTTCCACAATTTAATTACTCATTGAGTAAAGAATTTTTAAAAATCTGTCCTGAATGGATTGCCTGTTAACTTCATTGGGTACCCCAGGAGAGGGAGATTTTGGGTGAGGAGACAAACCCCAGCCCTGAAAACTGATGCTGGAGCTGTGTCTAGAGACAAATGAGAAAGCATTATTTCATTATTTATTTCTTTTGCGGACTTATGTTCCGCGCTTTCCTGTGAATGGGTTCAGGGCAGATTACAGCATAAATTAAATAACAAAACCTACAATTTAATTAATTAATTTTATTTGATTTATATCCCGCCCTACCCCACCGAAGCTGGCTCAGGGCGGCTCACAACATAAAGGTTCTAAAAGTAAAATTCAAATTTTAAAATACAATAGCAAGATACATAATTAAAACATTAAAATCAATACATCAATCCAACAGTGTGCTATCTATAGACTTCCTTCAGTATTTTGATATTTTGGTACCGGTCAGTTATAGGCCAACCGGAAGAGGACTGTCTTACAGGCCCTGCGGAACTGTCCAATATCCCGCAGGGCCCTGACCTCTTCCGGTAACTGGTTCCACCAGCAAGGGGCTGTGGCTGAAAAGGCCCTGTCCCTTGTTGACTTCAACCGGGCATCCTTTGGCCCGGGGATTACAAACTAAATATATTAAAACCAAGAAGCAATAAAATACAAAATTACAAAACAAGATAAGCCTATTGGAGTTTATTAGCAGTTTTACCTAAATAGAACTTCCATATTTAGAAGTAGTCTATCCCTAAATCCCAGATGGTGAGAGGAGCATGAGACCACCTACCACTATTAGGTTCTGCTGAGTAGTTCCCAAAGGTGTATGGCTTGTTGTCAGAAACAATGTGCTGGACTAGGTCGGTCTTTTTAAATTTATACCCTCAACCCCCGAAGGCAAACTGGAGCCCATTTTATAAAATACCTTTATATTGTGGTTTGCTAGCACAAAGCTTCTTTTTTATGGCTCCACCATTACACTGAGAACATGTAAAATAATTGATTTGGCATGTTTATTATGTAGTTATTGTTTTACAACTTTCTTCTATTGTGGTGTACAAAGGAGGCTGCCATCCAGGCTCCTACCTGCTTCAGCCAAGGTTGCTGTGTCAAGTGTCTTTTGACCACACCTGCCTAGCATGCATGACTGTTTATCACACCAGCTTCACATGTCCAAGTGGAGTCATTCAAATAGAAAGTAATTGGTGTGTTTCCCCCTCCAGTACAAGGTGAGAACTGACCGACAGGGAAGAGGCTTCAGTCAACAAAGCTCTAATATGGGAAATATGTATGAACTTAGGCAAGTTATATAACCTACATCCAAGAAGTCACTCTATCCACAACTTGATGGTCCTGGAGGACTATGGATTCATGTACACCTGGAATTGTTGTTTATTATTATTGAAATTCCTGTGTCCCATATGTTCACTGAGATTCCTCTCCTGCTTCACCTGCAGTCTCTGAACTCAGGCAGACCAGTTTTTCCATTATCATGGAATAGCAGTAAGTCCTAATCATCACTGGATTAGGGGAAGCCCTGTGTCCGACAGCATATCAGTTTTGTAAGTCTGAGCCCCAGTTTCAGTCACATAAACTGCTGCAACACAACCCCCCTTTTGAGATTGGAGTTAATATCTGGCTAACAAGATTGCTGGAGGTAAAGTTTAGATGACTGGGGAAGGCAATGGCAAACCACCCTGTAAAAAGAACAGAGCAGGAGTCGTGCATCTTTAGGACCAACAAAGTTTTATTCAGAACGTAAGCTTTCATGTGCTCCAAGCAAACTTCATCAGACGAGGAATCAGGTACAATGAGTAGAGCTACATATAGCTGGTAGGCAGTGGTTTAGATTGCAAAATAGTATTTGCATCCTGAGCTACCAGCTATATGTAGCTCTGCTTGTCGTACCTGATTCCTCGTCTGATTAAGTGTGCTTGGAGCACACGAAAGCTTACGTTCTGAATAAAACTTTGTTGGTCTTCAATGTGCACTTGACTCCTACTTTGTTCTATTGTTTCAGACCAACACAGCTGCCCACTTGGATCCGTAAAAAATCTGCCATGAAAACATCGTGATGTGACATCACCCCAGAGTCGGAAGCGGCTGGTGGACTGTCTTTTTTTAAACAGAATAGCATGCACCATATCACTGCTGAACAGGGCTGTGTTACAACCAGCCTAATGTGCTGGTCTGAATATCTGAGTATGGGAGATCCCACTATGCTGCAGACCCTTGCTAGTTGACTTTGGTCCACACTCTCTTTTTCTCTCAGCTTGACCTACCTCAGAGGGTTGTTGTTGTGAGAATAAAATGGAGGAGAGTAAACAGTTATTGTAAGCCTCTTTGTGTCTCTGTTGGGGAGAAAATCAAAATATGGAAAACTACTGCAAAATCTCACTTGGCAAAAACACAAGGAATTTCAAGGCAGGGCTGAAGTCTTGCTACATAAGTTGCAGGACGATGGTGTACATGATAAGAAATACATACTGTGTTTCCTACAAGGCGAGTGCAGCATTATGTTGATCCAGCAGATGTGGAAATCCAGGATGTGGAAATCTTGCCTCCTCTGAACTGGGACCAGGATTTGGTTGGAAGGCACGTGCGCTGCCAGCCCTCCTGAAGTGAAGCGGTAATCACTGCCTAGATTAGAGAACTCCTGGGAATCTTCCAGTGTACACCACCTTAAGATGCATGATGGGGGAATAAGGAATTTAGAAAACGTTTCCTGACTTTTTAAGATTCATTCTGAAGTTCTTCCCTCTATAGTCGTATAAGAACTGCTGGTCCACTGCACTACCGTACTCCTTGGCTTGATCTACCGTGTTGCAACAGCATTTCATTGCTCCATCTAACTCAGTCTTGTCTTGTCCTGTATTGTCTTGTCCTATCTCCTGTTTCTGGAGATTCTTTTGCCCAGAGATGCCAAGGATTGATGTGGAACTTTCTATGCGCAAAACAGGGACTGTACCACAAGCCTTGGCCCCTATAGGTGTTTGAGGCTAGCTTGTATGTTTGCAGCTGCTATAACCGTCATATATAGTTAGATGGTGCATTCTAAGGATATGCTCAGCATAGCACGGTTGAGATGCAGTTTCTCACACCCGTTTAACAAGCACCCATGTTATGGGACCTTGCTGAAGAGAAGAAAGCCTTGTAAATAGGAATGCCCTTAGTTTAGCAAAGAAAAACAGTATCCTGCTCCCAAAAGGAACTAAGCATTTTGGTAACATTTAGAATGCTTGCACAACAGCTTCACATACATGACCCATAATCCTTATGACAGTTTTGTATGGTGTGTGCCAATGCTATTAGCCAAATATTCTAGACAAAGGAACAAAATCTGATTGACAAAAACCGGCAGACCACTGAGAGTCAGCTCATAGCCAAGGTGAAATTTGAACCATTAGCATCTTGATTCACGGTAATAACTCTTAGCTTTTATCTAACTCTGTCAGTGTTCTAAGAACCTAACATTTTTTGTTGGATTCGTGATAACAATCCTGCAACAGCCAGTATGGTGAAGTGGTGGGACCATGATGGATTTGAATGGGGGACTTTCTATCTTTTTCATTGAGCTGCTATGCTATAAGAGCTCCCAGGAACAAGGGAATCTAGGCTTTTTTTGAGCAGGAATGCACAGGAACACAGTTCTGGCTTTGTGTCAGGGGGTGTGGCCTAATATGCAATTCTTTTAACAAAAAGCCATGGTTATTTCAGGGGGTGTGGCCTGATATGCAAATATGTTCTTGCTGGGCTTTCTTTCTAAAAAAAATAAAACCCTGTGTACAATTATTAAAGATTCTTATCCCTTGGCATCATTTTGTTTCATTATTTTGCCTTGGTGTGCCCTTTTTCAACACAAGGCAACCAGGCTGCTGTTGGATTGGTATTGTTCCACATCTGTGCTGAAAGATTTGTACTGGTTATCCATCTGTTTCTGGGTAAATTCAAAGTGCTGCTTCTTACTTTTCCTAAACAGCTTGGAGGCCACTAACCTGAAGGACTGCCTCCTCCCAAGCTGCTCTCCCGCACGCCAGTTAAGATCTGCCTTTCAAGCCCTGATCTCTGTGCCTCTGCCTTCAGAGTGGCATGCAGGTGGCAGCTAGAGGGCATTTTCTGTGGTAGCACCTGTCTTTGGAACACCCTCCCCCTTGAGGCTCACCTGGTGCCTACATTGCTTCTTTTAGCCTCTTGTCTCACCTATTTGCCAAGTTTTTTAATTAGGAATTTTCTTATCAGCTTTTTAATGCTTCTGATTCATGAATCATTTTGATGCTGCGTGGGTTTCAGCGACTTGTGTTTTAATACGGTGGTTTTTAATTTTAAGTAGCTGGATATCTGCACAAAGCCAAAACCTATAATTTCCCATTTAATTGTAAGCCACCTTGAGCAGGACTCTAAAGAGGCAGCCTAGATATATCCTAATAAATGTAGAATGACGTTAACATTTTACTAATTCTTTGGACCTTATTCTTGGCCACAACCAAAATGGTTTCACTTCCAGGTCAACTTTGCAAATCTCTTTTTGCTTAATTGGAACAGAAGGAGGCTTGATTGGCAACAGCCCAAGGTTGATCCCCCAAGCTCCATTTCCAGTGCCAGGTTCAACTTGACAGCATAAGTAGTGCCCCTTAGCTACCCCCTATAGCTATGTACTGTGGACACAATATGTACACTGGGGTATCTCCTAGCTTTGCAATTAAAGTAACGAACTAAACCCTAATAGACCTATTTTTAGAGGTTAAAGAATTCCTGAAATTCATACAGCACATACATGCACCTTATGCAATGTGTGCTTTGCAAAGGCTTCTCTTACCCACAGTGCTGTCATACAAGGAGAAAGGCCAGCGCAAGTATCAGGCATTTGTACTAGCTCTTCTTATGCACCCACACTGTGATGTTATCTCATCATCCACCCCCATCTGGGGCTAATGTTGCTTTGGTTGCAGAGCCATCAAGCACAGCCTTCTCTTTCTGGAGCTTTGCTTATGACTGCTCATGGATCAAGAAAGGATTTTACCCTCTGAATCAGGAAGCATTCTGCTCTTGGCTTATTCCAACTGCTGGCTCTTTAAAGCAGCACACTTTGGTCTGGGTGGTTCAGAATTATCTGCAGGGAGGGTGATGGATGCCTTCTGGGTAATGCTTTTTATCAGTAGTTGCATTTCTATGTGTTTGTATTCCAAAATTGGGAGGGGAACAGCCGTGAGAGGCTGGTACTAGCATATCAGACTGGGTCTTATTGGTTTCCCACAACTCTTCCTTCCATCAAATGCAGATAGCAAGCTCCTCAGAACTTGGGTTTTGGTTTCTGTTCATCCATAAGGTGCCATGAAAAAAGCCCTGGGATACTGCAGGACAGCTTCCATACTTCCAGGGAAGCTTTCCTATACGCCTAGGGTTGCCACTTTGGGGTCAGTCAACAGTTTTTTCCAGGCCAGTCTGGCAAGGGATCCTGAAGGTTTTTGCCATCTTCTGGGCATGGAGCAGGGGTCACTGGGTGTGTATGTGTGCGTAGGGGAACTATTTATGACTTTCCTGCATTGTGCAAAGGGCTGGACTAGATGACCCTGGAGGTCCTTTCCAACTCTGTGATCCTGATAACCCTTAAGCTTCCATAAACATACCATCTATGAACAATCTATTAGAATGGGAAATTCCACTTCTTTTCCCTCCTTTGCTCAGGTCTGACCTCAGTAGACTCTGTCGTACACTATACTAGAATGCCTGAGAATCTAGGAGTCTAGTGTCATTTTAGAGACTAACAGAATGTATCCCAGCCTAAATTGTTGTGAGTCGATAGTCTTTTAGCAGCAAAGGAGAAACGAGCCTAACACAGCTACTCATCTGGAATTGAAATAATGAAAAGTGCTAGATAAGTTTTTAAGGCACTTTTTGAGAAAAAAGAAAGCAAACCATTATCGTTTGCCATGCTATACCAAGGCTCAAATTTTGACATACCAATGCTAAAATTTTCAAGGGGCAGGGGGAAGGTCACCAATCAGATTATGTTAACCACCATAAAATGAAGGTGATAATGGCACATGTTTTATCTAGTACATAATGGAGAACAGTGTTTGAATGGCATCTTAAGAGGAAATATTTGTGCAGCAAGGCTTTTGATTGGCTACTGGAGATCTGGTTGGAGGTGCAGATTTTTAAAAAGTCGCTTTCGCAGCAGCTGCCACCACAGTATAAGGATCTTCAGTGCATTGCAGAAGGTGCAAGCAAGAAAATATTTTTAATATGTTCGTTTTAAAAGACATCCTATTAAGCAGAGGTTTTGCCTGAAGTGCTGAAGAGTTATTAGAGTTATACATGACCGCACTCCCTGACAATTTATGGGTGTCCTCCATCTCCTGCAGCAGCCATTTTGGAGTTGTGTCCACCAATCTGTGTCAAAATTCCAAATGTGCCAGCAAGCTGAAAAAGATTGGGAACCCATGTTCCAGTTAGTAAAAAGACTATAATCTACTTTATTTCATAATTGCATAGCTGAATTTATATTCAACATGGAAATAAAATCATCTTTCAGTACTGGTGGCACTACATAAATATGGTAGTATAGGAAAAGGATACACATTTCATAATTGAAATGTTCCTGCTGAAGGAAGCTAACATGCATTGGAGCTTGCAAGCCTGCATATATAAACCAAATGTTAAACACTGAGAAAAAGGATATCCACCCTTTAGACTTGGATGTGTCTAGAATAGAATTAGGTGTTTTAATCTTTACTAAATTTGGTTGTCTCTTACTCTGAGTTCCTTGGATCATTAGTGTTTCAGGTTTAGCTTTGTTCAGAACATTCAGCATTCCCTATCTTTTTAATTGCATGCTCTATGTATTTAACATAAAAATGGCATAACCCATGATTTACATATGGAACATGGTTACCCTTGGAATACTTTAATTCATCTTCCACAGATAACTCTCCAGCATTTTTTTGTGGCACAACAGCCTAGGGATCAAACCTAGTGGGCGAGATCTCTGCTTCTGAGGGAAGGACCTACTCTGGGTACACTTTCAAAGGCAGGAGTTATCCCATCTTCAGTTACCAACATCGGAAAGCCATCAGGTTCATCCTCTCTACTTCTCCACTTTTAATTGTTCTTTCAAAGGCTTGTATCTCTCCTAGCAAAGCAATGCATTTGTTCCAATAAGGTTGTTTGTAAATCATTGATCTGTACCTTTATTGGCTAGTGTCCGCACAGACAGCATTTGTGGATATGTCACTCCTTGTTATAAGGTGAGGTGAAGGTATCAGAAAGGTGGAGGGATGTGCCCTAGCATGGTATTTCTCTTTTTCACCTTTGACCGTGATAGTCTAGGACAAGGACCTCAACCCCAAGCTGCATTTTGGGCTGAAGTGGGAGGGAAAATCACATTTGTTGGCCAGAAAAACTTCCATCTACTGAAGAAAGATTATCCTCCTATAGGCAACCTAGCCCAAGCCTCTCCTAACCTTGTAGTTCATAAACTTAAAGAGAAATATTGCTTTAGTTCTGTGTTCTGTTTAATTTAAATTGCTTTAGAAGAAAAGCTTCATCTTAACAAGCCATACTTTGGATAGTTCATAGTAGAAATCTATAACTCCAAATCTGAATCATGGGAAGGCATCAGGAGAACCAGAGCTATGGGTAAAGATGACACATTGGACACAGAGACCCAAACAGAATTATCAGGAAAAAAGAGAAGGCAAAGCTGGAGCACCGTGACACAAACCAAGGTGGGCTTCTCTGAGAAAAAGCCCCATCTGTTTTGCAACCTGAGCTTTGAATGTCCCAAATCTGAACCCAACCAGCCAGAGATGCATCAAAGCACCACTGACTTCAGACACCGTTAGCAAAGCTGACTTGTTTAATGTCTGTTTCACCCAATTTTGGAGAGAACAGCTTTGTGCTTCCATCCCGAACCCAGTCTTTTACATTAATAAGCCGTTCAGACAATAGATGAAAGCAGCCTTTTCATCAGCACCACTAGCACTCTGTTCCAAAACAGATTTTGCCCCAAGCAGTTGTAGTCTGAGACTTTTGTTGGGGCTTTCCAAATATGGCAGTGGGCCTTAACGACCAGCAGGGCAATCTACTGCAAAATGTGAGGCAACATCACTTCCTTCCACATGTGAAGGATGCTTGGCACGGGCAGTCTGTCATCAAGCTGCTCAGTTATCTACTTCCTCCTCTTCATTTTGTTCCTCCTCTTCCATTCTTTCGTCCTCCTCTTCATTCTCATCCTCCCGGTTTTTATCTGGATCCTCAGAATCTTCCTTCTTATCTTTGTCTTTCTTTTTTAACTCCACTGCTCCTTTTTTGCCTTTTTGATCACGCCTGTAAGCTAGAAGAGCAATTCACCAAAGTTAGACACAGCCCACATTTAAGGAGAATCCATTTGCAAAAAACAGTGGAATTACAATGGAACAAGATTCATGCTACCTTCCAAAGATTCCTTCAGAGGGGCAACAAATCGCTGGAACTCCATTTCTTCCATAGCTGAGAGGACATCTGAGGCATTCAGAGTTTTCCTCTTCCCCTTCATTGCAAAGTTATTGGCACTAAATAAGGAAGAGGTTGCAAAGTGAAAATTATTCATCATTGACAGGCACAGAATATTTAAAGAACTCTCTTTATAAGAGTAGTGCTTAACATTTCCTGTAAACAAGATCTACATTGCTGCCAAATGTTGTCAAAAATAGTTTGCGCATGATTTAGAGTCTGAGCTTTGCAGATAGAACAAGGCCAAATTTAAATTGTATCAGTTGCATTAAACAGAGAGTTGGAGCACAACTGGTCTATCACGGTTAGTACCAGGGATTTTTTTGTAGAAAAAGCCCAGCAGGAACTCATTTGCATATTAGGCCACACACCCTGACACCAAGCCAGCCAGAACTGCGTTCCTATGTGTTTCTGCTCAAAAAGAAAAGCCCTGGTTAGTGCTCTGACTGGCAGCAGGTCTCAGTCCTTTCTCATAACTTACTGATACTTTTAACAGGAAGTATCATGGATCGAATGTGAGATTTTCTGAACGCAAAGCAGAAGCCTTACCACAGTGGCGATCAAAATTTGTGAAAGGCAGCTTAAATGGTAACAAAGTTCTGATCTAAGTAAACTTAGTCATACATTCTTATTTCTTAACAGAGGTAACACTCACCAAGATGTGGCATACAGCACAAACACACTGGCAGCTCGGGAGATAGCACTCCTGGCTTCTTTGGATATGTTTACTCCATCGGGAAGCTAAGGGGTGGGGGGAAGAGAGACCAAACAGATGCTAGTTTATCTGGGAAATACATCTTGAACTAAGAGATATCAAGGAATGATTTGATTGTTTGGGTATTGTATGTAATGGGATCCCTTAGTTCAGCTGCCTGCCCAACTTTGCAAGCTACTGTTACTTCACGCTGGACTTCTAAAACTACCCACCACCAAGTACACTCACTTGGTTACTGTGGGAAGCACAATGCTGGACTAGATGGGCCACTGGTCTGATCCACCCGGGTTTTCAGATTCCAAACACCCCTTACTTACCGCTTCCTTGATGATGCGGGTTATGACTGCATTGGGCAAGTTCAGGTCTTCAGGCCGTTCAGCCATTGTGGACAACTGGAAACAGACAGCAGTAAGAGAGGGCTAGAGAAAGATGAAAAGATAAAGGACCATGCTTCTAGCACATTTACAAAAGCAAGCTTGATGCAGTGTTTAGAGCACCAGATCATGACACCTGGACTCAAACCCTCACTCATCCAGAATCTCAGCTCATAACCTAGAGACAATTACTCCAGGGGAAAGGGAGAGCCATATCCATAACCCTGGGCTCAGTGAAGGAAGAGCACAAAATGTAATAGGCAAGCCCTACACAATATATTAATTACAAATTTGTTATTGGCCTTCGCACTCTCTCTTTGCCCTTGGAGTACTTGATTTTTTAACCTTACCAACAGGCTTAATAGAGAGGAATCCCTAGCAAATAGGGAGAGTTGGGTCATGGCTCACACCCTTTCGTTTCCAAAGGATCCCAGGCCCAAAAAAAGCTCTGCCTAGGAACCCATGTAGACAGTACTGATCTAGATGAACCAACAGTCTGACTCTATAAGACTGATTGATATGAATCTGCTTAGATATCAATGGCTATTACATACTTGGAGGGAAGTATTACATACTTGAGAAGTTCCAATCAACACCACACCACAAAGCTCACCAAGATTCCTTGGGCCACTCATCCTAACCTATTTCATAGGATTGTTGTGAGGGCAAAATACAAGAAAAGGAATGTCTAAATTCTTGGAAAAAGAGTAGGATGAAAATGGGCTCCAGGGAGAGATGTGAGGCTCTCCAAGTAGGTAGACCCACTCATAGGAAGGCCAATTAACATTTCCTTGAGTCAGGGGTGGCCAAACTTGCTTAAGAGTCACATAGAATAAACATCAGATGTTTGAGAGTCGCAAGACATGAACATCAGATGTTTGAGAGCCGCAAGACAGGAAAGAAGGAAAGCAAATAGATAGGGAGAGGTGGAAAGAAAGCAACTTTAACTTTAAATGCATTTTCCAAGTTGCTGGCTGACTTGAAGAAATTATTTAAAGAGATAAATGCCTTTTCCAAGACGGCTGGTGGGGCTTTGAGAGCCACACAATATGTGTGAAAGAGCCACATGTGGCTCCCAAGGCACAGTTTGGCCACCCCTCTTGAGCTGTAGGAAGAAAGTATATGCACCCACGCCACGTAATGGGAAACAGTGCCTCTACTGAGAAAAAGCCATGCACAGAATGCAAAGCAATTAGAAGTAACCCCTCCCTAGCTGCTAGAGGGAGAAGCAAGAGCCCTCCTTTCCCATACCCGGACTCGGACATACCCCAGTGCTCAAGCTCACCGTCCGTCGCCGCTCGAAAGACGCGCGAAGGAAGACGACTCGTTGGTCCTAACCGCACTTCTCTAAGCCCCACCCCCCTTCCTCCATCCCAGCGTGCTCCGCAGCGAGCTTTACAGGCATTCAACTTTCATCGGCCCTGCTTAAGTAGAGTCCATTGTCATAGAGAGAAGGAGAGAGAAGGCCCAGACTACTAAGCTCTTCTCTTTCTGTACTTCCGGTATAAAGCCTTCACTTTCTCTTATTTGCAAGGGGTTCTGAACATAGAGATACTGCAGGATAGAGCGGTAATAGTGTTTCCGTTTGCCGGAAGCTGAGGCTTCTGCGTCACTTTAGCTTTTCTGTTTTTCTATTTGTAGGGAATGATTTGGCGGAAGCTAGTGAAGAGCGTTCAGCGTTGCTTGGCGACATAGGGGAAACTACCTAGGCCAAGGCGGGGATCTGGGTGTGCCAGTCTTTAGACGTCGCTGGGACAGGGAGGGGAAAAAGGCGGGGAAAAGGGAAGAAGGCCCTGCATGAGAGTTTTCTGTGTGAGGGCTGCTAATTTTTCTTTTAAGTATCGAGGGGGAATATATGAGGCGGGAGGGAGGCTTCCTGAGGATAGGAGACCCTGCTGTGCTTTAGCTCTGGAACCTTTCCCGAATTCTCATTAAGCAAGGAAATTTGGCCTTGGTCCAGAGTGTTTTAAGGCTGCTAATCTCCAGGTGGGGCCTGGCGATCTCCTGGAATTACAACTGATTTCCAGACAACAGATATCAGTTCCCTTGGAGAAAATGGCTGCTTTGGAGAATGAATTGTATGGTATTATACCTTGCCAAGGTCCTTCCCTTCTCCAAGCTTCATCTCCAGGAATTTCCCAAACTGGAGACAGGGTTTCTGAGGGCATACAGAGCTCTTTCCCCCCTTAACCGCAAACAGTTTCTCTAGACCGTGATGTGAATGCTTATTTTGCAGTGAAGCTTGCAAGATCTGTTTGGGCCAGTCATTCTTGATCTCTTACTCCTAGCCTACTTCATAGGGTTCTGAGAGCAACATGGAGAAGGGGGGTGGGGAAACATCTATGACACTTTAAGATATTTGCGGGATGGGCTGGTTAAAAATCTGATAGCTGGTTCAAATATTTGTCTGAGAATAGGCTAGTGAATACCCAGGGAAACCTGGGTTTGGATTCCTATTAAGCTCACTAATTGATGTTGGGATGGTCATTCTCTCCTGGACTGAGAAAATAGCCTTGAGTTTGAAACTTAGTACACTCTGTCCAAGGTCTTAAAAAAAAGAGTAGGATAAAAGTACAATAGACAAAGTAAATGAGGCTTTGGAGAGGAAAGTGTTTTTCTTCCCACTACACGCACACACACACGGGCTAGATGGGCCATTGGTCTGATCCAGCAGTTTTCAGATTCCAAACACCCCTTACCGCTTTCTTGATGAAGACCCTGAGTAGTGAAATCCTTTATTTAGAAATCAAAGCACCCTTAAATGCAACAATTCATCTCAATCCAGAACAATGGGGTGAGGCCTATTTAGGTGGAGTCACACTTTCCTTAGATAATCTGGACTCAGCTTTACACTTGGAGTCCTATGTGATGGCTATGCTGTTCCACTTTTGGCTGGTAGCTGGCTTCATCCTTTGCTGGAATACAGAGATCTTACTGTTGTCATTCATGCTTTGTGACTTCTAAGCTATGGGAAAAAATGCTATGTGGGGTTGGCCATGAAAACAGTTTGGAAACAGCTTGATGCAGAATGCTGCAGCTGAATTAGTTTGGGCATAATAAGCAGATATCCTCATGTTAAGCTTGTGCTGGAACATCTGAACTGGTGAACAATTAGTCTAATTCACAGTGCTGGCTACAACATGCAAAAAGCTACTGTATTTCACTGATCTGTTTATCTCATTTGAGCTTCCCTCACACTTGAGATTGGTAGGTGTGCCTTTCAGTACCATTTTGTGTGGCAACATGGTTGAATTCCCTTGGAAGCAGGACTTTTTTAGTAGCTGCCCCTAGAACACCCTACTTCAAGAGATTAGGTTCAACTTTATTCCTGTTGACACTTAGAAAGCTGATTAATTTCATTTGAACTTAGACAAATACAATGAGTCCACATCATTGTTCTTGGTTTGTTCTGATCATTTGACCCCTGTTGTTTGTGTGTTGTTAGATTTTGTATATTGGTATATGGTTTTATTTTAAGCTTTTGTTAATGGGAACGTTGGTGTGTGTTTGGAACTTGATGGCACAACCGAGAGGAGCTGATGTCTGTGGCCTATTTAGGAATCAAAGTGTTAAGGCCTTTAGAGACCAGCATCAATATTGTGAATTGTGACCAGAAGTCATTCGGTAGCTGACACAGTTCTTACTGGTACTGGGGTTGTTATTGGCTAATAGGCCTTGAATTCAGCAGGAGCTCAGAGGCGCACACTGAACCTTTCTGACAGACCCCCCTCCTCCTCCCCACCTACCTTCCTTGTCCATTGAATAGTAGATGCAGCTGCATAACCATCCCTGGATGAGCTCCACCACCTATTTTTCTACAAAACGACCCCAATGGCCAGTAACCCATTCCTTTAGTAAAACTTGCTTATTCCTGGTTCACATTCTTCCTCATATAGAGCATTTTCAGACTACTTGTTAAACCCAAGAAAGAGCTGCAGAAATGGTGACTACAGACATCAGCCAGTGGGATGAAACCATTTGCAATATGGTTGCTTGCCAACACCCGCCATGCTGGGAAGCGATGCGGAGGATTGAAAAGGGGCACCCACGGATCATTCTAAAAAAACTTAACTCACTTGAGACCCCTTTTACAGAAACAGAAGGTAAGCAGGCATTCAGCTGGAAAGGAATCAGCTGCCTGTTTGATGCATGTATCTCCTGGTAGCAAATAGGTGCTAGGCCACGTTGGTCAAGTTTGAACTCTACAACCTATGAAGCTACCTTATATCAAATTAGTTTTTCCATCTAGCTCTGCAGTTTAAATGGCAGTGGTCCTCTGTGGTTTCAGACCTAGAAAGATAACCTTTGTTAACACGTGCAACTTGAAACCTGATGCCTTGGAAATTCTGTGTTTAAAGCCTGCCACTGAGCTCCTCCCCTTCATCTGTTATGAGCCTGCTCAACAGTAGTTGTAGAGGCAGTAATCGGGCAAGGAGGACTTGGTATTTTTGCAGCTGTTGCTGTCTGGCACATTAGCACTTCTGATTTCAAAATTATTAATCCCCTAACCTGGGGAGGGCCTGAGTGAACACGACCTGAGCCCGTTTGGGGAGGGTGGGATACAAGTGTAATAAATAAATAAACCTGGCGCATCAGAGCAGGTCTTGAGGGAACTTGGCATGTGAAATGGAGCCAGGGTAGACTAGCAGATTATGGGTAGAGTTTGTAGGTCATGGATAGAGACTGGCAGGGCCAGTGTTCCCTCTAAGCTGAATTAGTGTGAGCTAGCTCATAGATTTTTAGCCTCCAGCTCACAGATTTTTGTTTTAGCTCAGGAAGGATGACCCCAAAGCACAATAATTTATGGAGTAGCACACAGCTTTAATACCAGTAGCTCACAAAGTAGAATTTTGGCTCACAAGACTGCAGCTTAGAAGGAACATTGGGCAGGACACAGAGTTCCTTTCTCAAACCCAAACCTCAGATAGAACATGGCTGAATTAAGCTCTGAACCTAACTAAGTTTCATTTTGGTAGTCATATTTTAGCGGGGAAACCCAAAAGGAGTCTTGTGGCACCCTGAAAGTTCTCAGTTGTTTTGTGGCATAAGCTTTCAAGGCTGAGATCTAGTTGCATGTGATGAAATGGGCTCTTGTCCATAAAAATTGCCACAATCAAAATATTCATCTTTATGGAACTCCAAGACACCATTTTTGTTTTGCTGTAAGAGACTGAGATTCCCCTGTGGAGTGGTGGAGTGTTATAAACATACAGACCATATTTTAAAATCTGACTTTCTTAAGGAACATAAGAGCAGAATTGTTTTTAAGCCTTTTCCTAGTTGCATGTTCTAATTAGCTTGTATGGAGTCCAAAGGAATTGAAAGCAAAATGGAGAAGTATATTTATAAAAGATGCTATTTACTTAAATTGGAGATAAACAATACATATTAAATGAAAACTTTCCCTGTCTGCCTTTCTTGTCCCAGTATTTGTGCTTTACAGTTGTTTCTGTTTCAGATGAACTGCCAACACTGAAAATTTTCAACCTCCCACTCAATTATTCTTATAGAAGAAGGATCAAGCAAGCTAAAAGTTCCACCTCCATCATCAGCATCAATGATAGTAACTATTCTACAAGTCCAACGATGATTGAGGCGTTTGTCCCCCCTATATCTGAACTAAGGTCAGTATATTCAAATCTGTATTTTCCTCACACATATATGCTTTTAGAAATCAAGGCTTTGGATTTACATTATTTGACAAACTGAGTTGCATGGTTACAGTTCCCAACTGCCTGGAGAAAAAAAAGTGGCCTGTCCAATTAATGGAAACTTAATGAGATGTTATTTCGGAAGTGATATTAAGTACCTCCATGCCTGGAAAAGCTTCAACCATTTTTACTCCTTAACCTCCATTAGAAAGAAATGATATTTTCCTCTGAATCTTTTGGCAACCACTGCAAAGTTATGCCATACCCTTCCTAGTAAATTAAGCCTAGATTGCAAGGCCAACCCAAAACATTTATAACATGTTGGTACCTGAGGAAGAAAATTGCAGTGCTTTCTTTTTCCACATACATATATGTTTCAATTTGGAATAGATATAATTAATTCATGCTGTTTTTATGAGCAGTGCAAATGACATCATTGCCAACCAGTTGCATTTCCGTGTTTTCCCTGTTAACCTGCGTTTCATCTTTAGTCTTCTGTGCAGTCCCACATTGGGACTGCGCTTGCAAAGGCCAATCACCAGAGGCTCTCTTACGTCTACTCTGGTATTTCTTGAACACTCCAAGGGGATCCTCTCTCCTGCAGAGCTCATTAGAGGCTGTCTTCTGACCTAATGGTCATGTGCTCTGCAGGGACAAGCCCCCTCCCCCTTCCCTTAGCTCTTGCTTTGCTGCTGCATTGTGAGGATGTGTTTTTTTCAGTTCTGGATGTCATGAGTTTTCTTGAAGTTTTCTTTGCTTCCAGGGGGTTCTCTCCTTTTTGGGAAATGTCACAGAAGGTTTTAAAAATGTCCCCAGCACAGGTCAAAAACTAAATGTGACACCACACTCAGTTTAGTGCCACATTTATTTCTACTTGCATTGGATATTGATAAAGGAGCAACTGAGTAGCTCAAAAGGGTCTTAGTCTGGAAGCAACAGGAATCCACCAGAAAGTTTGCCTGTGCAAGTCCTGGTAAGAGGAACAGGAGGCACACAAAAAGGAGGCACTGATTTTGTACAACCCTTGTACATTTTAGTCTGGCTTGTGCAAATGAATGCACTGATAGATTGCAGCCTATGCCAATTAGTGCGTGTGGACAAAAACTGAACAGTAGTGAGTATTTATTAGACAGAAGTTCTATCCATTGCACATCGTCTGCTTGAGCTTTTGAGCATTTTCTTTTTGTTTGCATATTTCAGTTTTGAAAGAAATCACTTCCCAGGGCTGAATTCTAGGGTGGAATCTCACAGTCCCCACTACACACCAATAAGTTTCACCTCTTTAAGACAAGTTGAAAAAGTAAGTTCAACAATTTGCTGGCGATGGGTGTTTGGGGTAGGTGCAGCTCCTCAATAGTTTCAATAATGCTTCTTTTAGCTCCCAGACACATTATTTAGGGCTTACCTAGACCTTCTGCAACCCTAATTTGTTCAATTTCTATTCTGCTTTTTTGTCTCAATGGGAACTAACATGATATCAAAACAATAGTGAAAATTTGCTTGCTGATTGATTTGTTGGTCAGTTATATTTAAGCAAACTTTGGGGAGCTTATTGCCTTCCCTCTAAACCCTGAGAAATAAATAAGCCAGACAGGGCAGAATTGTGTTGCTTATCATGTCACCAAAAATACTTAATCTGTGTCTGTCTGAAGCACTCATGTTGCCAAGTTCTGAATTACTGAGAAGGTATTCCATTTTTCAGGTGTCATATCTTGCATTTAGATTACTTGGAAATTTTAAACTGTGATCTTTTTGAGCTCTTTCAGAGCAAGTGGCTTCAAGTTTTCCTTATATCTCTTCCCTATGCCCATACGCTAGTTACAGGTGACAGATCTCAGTGATCTTGCTGCATCCAAACTGGGTTACCAGCCTGCCTATGGGAACTTGATCGTGAGGTGGATCCCAGATATACGGCATAAATTATTGCAGAGCAAAAGACCATCCACGAGAATGTAAGTAGCTTACTACATACACAGCATGACATGGTATGCACTAAAAACAGCTTTCCCCTTAAGTGGGGATATCTCCTACTGGTATAGGATTGAGAGCAAAGGATTCCCTTCATTGCCAACAAATCCAGCACAGTGTGGTTACAAATATAGAGAGTCTCATCCTGTTAACACTCACAGAAACTGCTTGCAATTACCTCTTAAATGATCCCTGTAATCCTCACTAAAGATCCATAAGAAGTCAACAGCATAGCTTCTCTTTGTTTAGACGGACTCCTACACAACGGATGTGTGTGAAAGACCTTGCTTTGGAAAGCCTCCTGTCTTTTAAGAACAGCAATGAGACTGTAAGTTTCTCCGTCCAAATTCTTCTTCCTACTGCTAGATCAGAAATCTTCTAAAATAGCATTGCCTTTAAACAGAATGTAGCCCTGCTCCTGTATCTTTATGTAATAGCAGCCTGGCACATCAAGATTTCACAAATGAAGCTTTTCCTGACACGAAATGATCAAAGAAGCTTTACCTGTTATAGGCTTAGAAATCCAACTTTACCTAATGTTGATGACTGGGTAACAGAAATCCTAGAATTTAAGCTCTGTGATCTGTAACGTATATATAAAGGAATACCTTATACATATTCTGTGGCACAAGAGATGCCTTTCTGGGGTGCTTTGATGACAACTGTAGTGCATCATGCAACAGCCATTGGGATGAGAGCCAGTTTTAGAATTTGAGTGGATGTGTGGGCTGGATAACATGTCTCATAACCAGGCAATGGGAGATGGAGGTGACTGTGATACCACAGGGGCCTCTGAAATAGCCTTTCATTTCCTTATCAGAGAAATGCTGGAAAGAGGCAATAGAAGTGGTTCTCTTATACAAAAGTAGCTTTAATGCATCTCCCTTCCAAAATAGAGGATTAACCCAGAAGCACTTACAATATCATAGGCTCCCATTTCCTGGCTAATGAATTGCCAGGAGGGAGCAAAATGCAGTAGTCACATGAGAGAGCTGTGGAGCAGTGCCTCTTGTAAAGCCATTCCCATTAGGAAATGGGAGATTATCCTGAAGGTGCAAGGCTGCAAGGGCTATTTCTCATGGTCTTTGTCAAAACAGATGGGTCAAGAGTCTCTCATTGGAGTCTCTCATAGTAGACAGGGCCCTGTACTGGGCTGTGGACTTTTGCAGGTGCCCTGCTATGCTGACCAGCTTTGATTATGATCTGCTATCTCTTGCTGCCCCACTTTTTCTTTCCTATCCCTTCCTTAATTCTCCTTTCCCATTTCCTCATTCTTCTCCTGTTGTTCCTGAATTATTTTCCTGGATGAACACAACACTTCGAATGTATATGGATCAGTAGCTAATAAAGGTAAAGGTAGTCCCCTGTGCAAGCACCAGTCATTTCCGACTCTGGGGTGACGTTGCATCACAATGTTTTCACAGCAGACTTTTTTAATAGGGTGGTTTGCCATTGCCTTCCCCAGTCATCTACACTTTACCCCCAGCAAGCTGGGTACTCATTTTACCAACCTTGGAAGGATGGAAGGCTGAGTCAACCATAAGCTGGCTACCTGAACCTAGCTTCCACCAGGATTGAACTCAGGTTGTGAGCAGAGAACTTGTAATAAAAGCATAATTTTGGTTTTCTGAATTTAATGGGAATTTTGTATGTATTATTTCTTTCTCATATTGTCATTGATTGTCATGGAACATTTTGGTCAACTAAAAAAGACAGAACGCTTTTATTTGCTGTAATTTGTAAGATATGGACCATGTCTTGTGATGTTGTTTTATAAGGAATTCTGTGGCCTATGACTAGCCTGGAAATGGAACTGAACTCAAGTGAAATATTTGACTTAGGCTGCTCTTAGAGTGTAGGTGTGGGACCAGTGGCCACTGATCTCCCCAAACAGAAGTTGAAGTCTTTCCAAACTGAAGTGTGTAAGATTAGGGAGAATATCCAGTTTATGTAATTCTGTGGCAGGCACGAAATGACAGAGTTGTGCAATTCAGCCTTTGGAGCTCGGAGGCCCATTCAGAGGCCTTCGTGTAAACCTTGAGTACCTTATTCCCACAACTTTTACATCACAATTAGCTTCTTTCCCAGTTTCCCCTCTGAATGGAGGGGACATTGGCAGTCATGAGGCAGGATTTGACATTAAGGGTAAACTGTGTGTTTGGATTACTTATTTGTGTATGTCTGCATTTTCTCCTTTTGCTAGCATTGCCCTAATCTTCAGAAAAGCAAAAAGTCAAATAAAGTCCCAACAGGAGGCCAGCCTTACCTCTTGCACCTAAGAAGGAACCTAAAGATTCCTGCCAATAAACCAAGGTCAGTCACAAGCTGCAGCTGTCCCGAGTAATGCTTTGGTTAAGGGAAGAGCCTGAAGACAAATCCTGCCACTGAAAGAAATGGGTTGGCATCCTGGCCCACTGAATTCAGTGTGACAAAGGAGCATTGGGGAGCCTTTGGGACAAGAAGTGCCATCCTTGTCTTTCAAGGCTTTGCCATGTTATTTCAGACTTTGTTGAAAATACAAATACCATAATTGTGAACATTTGCATTCTTTTGGAAAATGAAAATGATTGCAGTTCCATGCTCAGGAGCTGGGTGTATTTATCCCAGAGCAGTGACTGTTGTGTTGGTTTTGTTCTGAAGTAGTCCTACAGACAAAGAAAGGAAAGCTGTGGCAAGGCCTCCTGGAAAGAGGAAGTTCTTCCCACAGCACCTGCAGCTTTCTCCTTTAGCAGACGTGCAGAAGAAGAATGCTGTCCATCTGGAGAACAAGAAAAGAGTGTTTTCAGGCAGCAAAGAATTCCCACTTATTGTGCAGAAGGTACTTGGTTTGTGCAGATTTGAACCTAAGAGGAGTGAGAACTTGGAGAAGAACTTAAAGGGGAATATGTGTTATCTTACTAGATTCTTGGCTGAAGGTCTCAGATCCAGAAATGCACATGGCATAGCGATGTTAAAACCCTCTATAGAACTTGTGGCTCTTTTTGCTGGATTTTGAGTCTTCCTCCCCCCTCCTGTTCTTTTCTGTTTGCTTTTGAAAGAAGGGTATGCAGCCTTGGGGTACTCCCAACTTTTTAAAAGTTCAGTGGGACTAGCTGCCACATTTCCTTGTTGGAGTGCTATATTCTGTCTCCAGATCTAGTTTTCAGAGGAGGCTTACTTTGCATTTGATATAAGAGTTGGATTGAACCTGACTTCTTTCCAGCACTCTGCTATATCTCATCAATCGCAACTTAGCATGCTATGTGTGCATACACAGAAGCCATTCTAACCAGTGTTTCTAGATTGCGTGGATCTCTGTGGCCATCTGCAGAAATAGGGCTTGTTTACACATGTCAGGGCTTCCTCCTTTCTCCTATCGTTTCCTTAGAGCTGTCTCTAGATTTAGGGATTTCTTGGCAGTGCAAGCAGTTTTCTTTAAAAACTTCATTTTGAAGTATGGCTTGCTTTTTTGATCACCAAGATGTCATGTGCTTTGTGTTTATGTTGTATGATGTATTATTAAGAAATTACTTGGATGCATTTATGTGTATTGATGTCTAATGTCTTAACATGGAAAGAAAGATAATAATTGATAAAATGATATTTGTTAATATTTTTTAAAAAGTTGAATCTACCTTGGGAATGACCTAATACCCTGGGAATGACCTAATAATGGGTTGCTGGTTAAGGAAATTGAAAATTGGAAATTAGGTATTTTTCTAGTCCTTTTTGAATGGCTTTGAGACATGGTAAGGTGGGGAATAGGCAAGGCACAGCTATAGACTGATATTACTTGTTATTTAGCAAATCACACTAGATATTAGCTTTGTTTCTGTCTTATTATCTGGTGTGACCCAAATTCCTTCACTTGTGGTTGTCTAGGATACAAATGATTTTGTTGTGTTTAGCTTGCAAGAAACAATGACAATGCCTTGACTCTAAAAACGCTTATCTTCCCCTAACACCACCCCTATTGCATTCTTTAGGTTCCTGTGAAAGAAAGAGGCCTAGGAAGAATCCAAAGCCAACTCCAGGTTCCTTTACAAGGTTTGGATATTGTAATCCTGGCTTTGTGTACTGCCTGTTCTAGGTGGCACCCATAGCATTTTCTAGAAAAAGTTAACTCGCTTATTCTGACTTTGTTTTAGGCTCTGGGATTCCAAAGCACCTTATATCATCCCTAGCACAGCAGGTGAACAGGACTACTTTCACTTTCCAGACTTCAGTGGCCTCTGATCAAAGGAGTGAAGGAGGAAGGTTACTTTGCCAAACCTGTCAGCTCCAGGAATCAGTAAGTGATAGCAAACCAGTTGTCTGGTTTACTATCAGGAGTTTTGCACACCATGCCACAGAGCTGAAGGAGACAGGGCAGGTTATGATGGTAATTTTAGGGAACTAACTATACATGCATATTGCTTTTTATACCAGTTTAACCAGTCATAGCTTCTTCCACAGAATCCCATGAATTGTATTTTGATGTCACACTGATAATCCTCTGTGGGAGGTCCCTTGTTGCTGCCCAAGGACTGCCATTCCCAGATCACATGAGAAGAGAAGATGTCTGTCTGTTAAATCAGTCAAAATCTGTGAAAACAAAATTGTGAGGGTGCTGCCAAGATATGCAGTCTTGGGACGCTCTCAACTTTTGCCTCTAGTTAAGTTCCTCCAATGTGTCATACTTTCTGAGTATGTGTTTTGATGGTCCAGATGCAACAACCATTGATTGGTTGGCTATATAACCATTGCCTGCACTTATCCTTTCCAGTCAGCAGAGAAGGCACAGCTGCCAGAGTGTAGCCCTCAGACATCACAAGTGGCCATTAATAGAAGGAAGGCTTCTTCGAAGTTTGTGGAGTACAAAAGCAACAGAGCAAGTCTGTTCATGGTGGGTAAGTGTGGCCATCTGTTACAGCACTAGGCTAAGGCTAGTGTCTTGAAAAACCATTTTATCAGTAAATGGAAATAGCAGTAAATAGGGCAGGAGGATTCCTAGAGGATCAGTCCATCAGCAAGTTGGTACTTTCAGGTTCAAATGTACTAATGATACTGAGTACCGTCTGCTGTGGTATAGGGTCAAAAGTGGGGGAGAGCTTTCCCATTCTGGCCTATTAGTTTGGATAAATTTCTACCTGCAAGTAATTCATGGAAGAAGAACAGATGGCAAAAAAAGAATAAAAATAAACACAAAGTAAAACCAAATACATAAATAGAAGTAACAGCTGCAATTGTAAACATAGATTCTGAAAAGCAGAAAACCAGAGGCAAAAGTTCTTTAAGTACTATTAAAAGTTCAGAGAAAGAGGACAAGGTTTGTCTCATGCCAGAATGATAGCAGAGATGGTCATGGGCACTTGTGCCTGTGGAGAGAGAGCCAGAGCCTGAGTGGTGACACAGAAAAGGCCCTCTCTTTGGTAGCTACCATATTATTGGAGAAAGATGGAAGGGTAATATGAAGGACTTAACTGATGGGCAGCTTCCTGCATGGGTAAGTTGTCTTTTAACTACCCAGATCAAAGTAGGAGTCCAGTAGCACCTTTAAGACCAACAAAGTTTTATTCAGAATGTAAGCTTTTGTATGCATGCACACTTCTTCAGACAATGAAATGGGGTACAGTGAGCAGAGCTACATATAGCTAGTGGGCAGTGGTTAAGAATGCAAAGTGGTAGAAAGTTAGAATCCAATGGCAAAATAATGAAATTTGCGTGGGTAACCAATAAAACAGGAACATATCAGAATGGGAGAATGAGATGTTACTGTTTTATTGGTTTCCTATGGAAATGCTATCCAGACCAAATGTTCTGTCAATTTGTTAATTTCACTATTTTGCCATTGGATTCTAACTTTGTACCACTTTGAATTCTTAACCACTGCCCACCAGCTATATGTAGCTCTGCTCACTGTACCTCATTCCATTGTCTGATGAAGTATGTGTGCATATGAAAGCTTACATTCTGAATAAAACTTTGTTAGTCTTAAAGGTGCTACTGGACTCCTACTTTGTTCTATTGCTTCAGACCAACACGACTGCCTACCTAGATTGTTTTGGGCTTTACAACAGCTCTTTGAATTTGGCATGCAAGCAAAGTGGAAAACTGGTAAAGATTTTTTTAAAAAGCACTAGGCAATATGTTTCGTTTTCCTGTTCTGCACAAGTTCAGATTTCTGGACATATTTCCAAGGCAGAATGTTACAGTATTCTAGCCCATCTCTCTCCAAGAAGGGAAGTAGCTCTTGCCCCAACCAAGGATGAGGCAAAGGGTACAGGTGCCATGCCATTTGTGTTTCCATCAGTGATGCTGAATTTAAGAGACCTGCAAACCTGTTCTTTCAAGTATGCATGTATAAAGGCACTGATGCTGAATGCATTCATGGATTTTTTTTCCTTTTGCTAAGGTTATGACAACAGTGTTCACCAAATGTCAAAGAGTGAGTCCATGTACAAGCAGTACTGCAAGCAGATCGCAATCCGAAAAGAGGCTGCACTACTTCAGGGTGATCCCTCAACTGACAGCAGTGAGCTGTGGCTCAGGGAAGCAGCTAAGAAATCTGTGGAGAATCTCCAGTCCCCTAACCCTCCTCCCCCTCCCCCCTCTCCCCTCATCTCTGAGTGCAGCGACAACCCTTTACAAGATCTTACTTAAATCTGAAAGGGTGTGCAGGCATCTGTTGCACACATGGCAGCCTGCTCCAAAGACAATTACTTCTTTTTGTATAAAGGAGGTTGGATGCTCTTAGGCTTAAAATCATTAAAATCCCACATCTTCAGTTTTACTGTTTCTGTGGTCCTTGTCTCTAGAAGCAAATGCCATTAGTATAGCTGTATTTGTAATAACAAGAAGGTAGGAAGAACTGCTTGTGGTAAAATGACCTCTCAGACCCTTGTTTTTAACCCAACTGGCCCAGGTTTTAGGTAGTCTGTAGTCTAGACCCACAATGAGGACTTTGCCTCTCCGGTTTTATTTCACCCCTTTCACTTTTACAAATAGGGTTTACTCTCCACCATCACCAACAGGTTACCAACAAAATTGTAGTCTAATAGCTTGCAATAAGAAAATCTGGGGAGGAAGTCAAAATCCCCTCCCCAATCCAACCAAGTTAGGGGAAATCTTTTAGAAATATCACTGGTTAGAGACAGGGCTTTTTTCCCCTGAGGGAATGCAGTGGAACAGAGTTCCGGAACCTCTTCATGGAAACAAAATTCTCAAAAAATGTCTGAAAGTTCATGAGGGGCACCCGTGTGTTTCTCCTTTATTCCTCTCTTGAGCGTTCCGGCATCAGTTTTTCCAGAAAAAAAGCCCTGGTTAGAGATATTTCCAATAAAGCAGTTTTTTTCTACTTCTCTCTTTGATAAGCATGAGGTTTTTTTTCTGTGGTTGTTGGTGGAAAGTGGCATCGAGTCACAGCTGACTCATGGTGACTTCTTGGGGTTTTCAAGGCAAGAGACATTCAGAGGTGGTTTGCCATTGCCTGCCTCTGCATCACAGCCCTGGTATTCTTTGGTGGTCTCCCATCTGAATACTAACCAGGGCTTACCCTGCTTAGCTTCAAGAGATCTAATGAGGGTGGGCTAGCCTGGGATATCCAGGGTGGGCTTTCTCTATTTGAAAAAACTGAATTACTCTAGTTTCAGAAAAAGAAAACTCCTTTAGGAATATAAGCAAAGAATGGGTAAAATGAGTGAAAGTACACAGCTGAATAGCAAAAGACTACAGCATTCGAGCATAGAGAAAGTGAAATAGAAATAAACACAGTCCTGTTTCTGTAGGTCTAAAACTTATATTTTTGTTGTCTCTTGACAGGTACATTTTTCTTAATGGGCCCAGGTTCATTTATCAGGCTCTGTTTATCTCAGTTTTGCAGCTTTCCTCCATTCTGCCATCAAATCCTGTGCCAGTGTGTGCCTCCTTCAGAGTTCCCATGGAGTCTTTAACTTTTCTCCATGTGGCTTAAGCAGGGCTACCTCACATCAAGAATGGCTGTTCCTCTCCTCCAAGAGAGAGCTGCTTCTTCCTCAAATGCTCAAAGTCACTCTCATGTAAATTCACCAGGAAGGGAAGAGAGCCATCTGGTCTTTTTGAGGCTGGAAGTTGCTAATTATGTAGGTGCATAAAGCCCATCCATCCTGTCTCTTGGGTTGCCTTCATGGATCATACTGGTGGCTGCCATGTCCTGAACTCTGCAGCTTGGAACTTAGAAGGAACTCAAAAGGTGGTGGTAGGAAAATGGTTATTTTTTTCAACCACACTTCTGCTAAGGGCACTTTGAACTTAACCTTTGAGCATTCACAAAGTGTAAACCCAACATTCATAAAGCAAAGTGGGGGATTTTTTTTTACACAAATACCTAGAGAGTGATGTTCATTTCACACATTAATACCTCTTTTTACTTAATAATTTGTATCCCTCTCTCAACTGCTCACAAGGTCACATTAAAAATAAATGCTAAAACAGCATGTAAAACATAAGCCAGGAGAATAAAGACAGTTACAGGGAATGAAATGGAAGCATCAAATTACCATATAAAATCTGAGCTGTAAAATTTTGCAGTAAAGCCAAAGCAATAACACAGAAGTCACTGAGCCCTCTATGAAACACTACTGAAATAGAATTGATCTTAAAAGCAGAATAGGTTTATTTTACTCATATCCCGATTTTCTCCCAGTAGGGGACCAGAGCAGCTTATGATGTTCTCCTCTGTTTTATTTATGCTTCATTTTATACGCATAACAGCCCTATGGCCTGAAAGAGAGCAACTGGCCCCAGGTCACCCAGCAAGCTTTCATGGCAGACTGTGAATTTGAACCTGGGTCTCCCATCTCTAGTCTGACATTCTAATCACTGTACTGTACTGGCTCTCTAACCAGCTATCAATGCAGAACATTCAACAGGAAGCCATCAATAAAATATTTGGAAGCATCAAAATGCTTTCAGCTGCCTTGTGAAGCTCAGTAAGCTTGGTGCCAGGCAAACAGCTGTGGAGAAGGAGTTCTAAAGATGGTGAGCCGCCACAGAAGAAGACCTGCCTCCAGTAAGTGCCTTACTACTGAAGGTGAGGGGGAAACCAGTGGATGTCCTTGAAATCATAGTTTTATTCACAAAAGCACAGGTTGTGCACACTCTCTAGGAGTGCCAAAGCAAACGCACAGGCAGGCATTCTTAGGCTCAAAGCAACAAATTTGTCTCCCCAAACAAAATATACTTCCAGGCAAAGCAAACATTTTCCCTGGCACAGAGAGTGTGTGTTTGTGTCCCTGGGAAGAACAGAATGAACAGCTGAAGAAGTGAGCTCTGATTCATGAAAGCTCATATTGAAGTAAATGCTGTTCGTCTTTAAGGTGCCACCTGACTTTTGCTTTATTCTGTTTTTCCTAGACTGTCAAGCAAATACGGTTTCGACCTGCAATCTGGGCAGCCCCTGGGTGTGACTCAAGATGCCTCCTAGTGCAGCTTGCCACCTTTTCCTCTTAGTGTTGGTCAATCCAAGGTTGAATTGGAAGCCACATTAGAACACACCAAGGCTCCAAAAAATATTGTACCAACTCAGATTGATTTAAAGGTGTTTGCAAGCACTGGAATTTGAGAGAGCTCATTTCCTCAAGCAAAATTGGAAGTGCTGCAGATATATGGAGGGCAACTAACCCAACAGACATTTTAGGTAGTGCAGAAATGAGTAAGAAAACATTTCAGTCTCCACCATGTCTGACCCTGAGGATGTGGTGTATCGATCCTTTGCTTGAAAGCCTGCTTTTTTCATCTGCTGACTGATCTCATGAAGGGTAGAGATGGAACATAAGCAGGAGCTTATTTGGGATTTTCTTTTGGGAATTCTAACTAATACCCTCCTCTACCTGGAACCAGAGCTACAAGAAATCCCTGTTGAAGGAACATGCACCTGTGGCAGTGAAAGTAGAGGATAATGTTCCTGACTGCACAGGCCAATATTCTGTTTTACCTTGCAAATTGTGAATATTTCTGTAATCAGGGAAGGATTGAGTTTGATAATAGAGACACAGGTACTGTAGAAAAGTTAACTTTTTGCACTTCTGTAGTAGAGGGTGGGTGTCAGATTTATTTTATTGCTGAATTAAAGTTTATTTTTTTACATAGCTCATTGCAGGCTGTAACAAGGAAACCTGAACTGGCTTCTGACCAAGCAGATCCTTTCTTGCAAAAGCTGATGCATGATAAATGTATTGGTCCTTAAGATGCTACAAACCTTTTTGTGGTTTGACCACAGTGAAGTCATGTGGCTATTCCTCTGGAATCGGAATTATATTTCTACATTCTGTTGCTGCAATTCAGATGTAGCGTGAGAATGGGCAAACGACAAGTCAGCAGGCCAAATGAGACCCTCAAAGTCATTTTTTCTGTTCCTCTCCCTCAAAAATGAATCAAGATATGGCAAAGCAGGTTTGTTTAGTTTTACATGTAAGAGTGGGGGGGAGGGGGGGAAGAGAGCTTGTTTGTATTTCATAAGGATTTGTACTCCTATATCATGTGTCCCAGAAAAGCAAAATGCCTCTTTGGGTTTGTGATTATCCAGGAAGCACATTGATTCCTCATTCCCCCTCCATCTGAGAAAGCAGTCAAGCTGTTTTTCTGAAGCTCTTGCTGCTAGATGATTTTCTTCATTGATTGGACTTGTATCCCTCCAAGGGCAGTGTGGGCATAGTTAACCCCTTCCTGCATTTCATCTTCACAAGAACCCTGAGAAAGTAGGGTTGGTAAGCTGGTTCAAGATTTCATGGCAGAGTTGGGATTTGAAATCAAGACTCACTTGACACTGCAATGCATTGTAGAAACCAAGACCAACCATGAAGGGACCAGATAAGTTTTATTTAGGAAATTTTTCTTTCTGCTTTTCCACTTAAAAAGAAGCTCTCAGGGATTCGGCAAGATGGCGCGGTGAAGGCAGAGCGCCTATCCAAGTGCTCTTGGAGGACGCCTGAATTGCGAGCCTTTTGGGCGTCCCTCGGCGTGCTACTTTGGTGTACCCCTTGGGTTCTGCTCTTAAGAGGCGTCTGGGGACGCCTCTGCAGCTGAAGGGAGCTTGCAGAGGGCCGAAAGGAGCAGCGAAGGCTTCTCCGATCGACTCCCTGCCTTCCCTGGGCAGAGACTTGCAATGCCTTCGGGCACTAACCGGGCCGCCGAAAAGAAGGAGCGTTTGAGACGATAGCGTGTGGTGAACCTACAATAGCCCAACGTTTGCTAAAAGGAGCATTTGAAGGGAAGGACTGTGTTGAAAGAGCTGCATGTACGGGACTGTAAGCATTTTGTGAAAGGAAAACTTGAAAGAGAAGCTTTGGTGGCGTGGTGCGGAGCGGAGCGGCAGAAAATGGCGGCGTTGACAGCGGACAGCGGTAGCCGCCTTTGAAGAGGGTAAGCGTTAATGGATCCCCTCTCTCCTTTTGAATAAGACTTTGATAGAACAAGCTGAGAGAAAGAAGTAGAGACCTGAGATACAGAAATAGAGAGACTGAGTATAATCGGATCCAGTGAATGGAGAAAGAGAACGGGACAAGAAAGGTGGAAAGAGGGGAAGAAGAAAGTTGAATGGAAGGTACTGAGTAGGGTAAAGTGATTAAGAGAGAGAAGGGGTGGAAAGGTGAAGCAGGGAAGAAGCTGGTAGAACGGTGGACTGGAAAGAGATCGGAAAGATTGGAAAGAGATAGTAACGAAGGGTTTCGGTGAGAAACAAAGAGAGAGAGAGAAAGAACCGAAACTAAGGTGAAGAACATGGAGTAAAGATGGTGGAAGGTGCGTGAACTTGAGGGGCGAGTGTGGAGCCGGGAACGGAAGACGAAGGACAGGTGTTGAAATACAAAGAAGGAGGAGGGGGTTTTTAGCGACGGTTTTCGCCGCGGCCACCTCCCCCTTGAAGAGTGGGGGTCGGAATGGAACAGCCCAGCCAAAGATTCTAACTGTAGGATACTGGACTATACAACTCTCGTTTTTCTTGCTCTGTACTGACTGGACATTCGTTATTTTGGATTGGACTGGACTGGACTGAGCACTAACTCTGGACTGGACTGGATATTAATTATACAAAAATGGTGAAGGCAAGGGCTGGAACTGGACTTTAAAGTGAAGCCTGCTGGGAAGAAGAAAGGAGGAGAAAGAGGAGCAAGGGATGCTGGGACTAAGGAGGGTGAAGTATATGTTGATATAAATGAACTAATAGACTAACAGATATTAATTGACTAACAAATATTAACTGACTTTGGAAATGAATGAATTTTCTCTGTATTTTTGATGCTGTTTTTTACACTGTTTTTTACACTACTTGATAATATGCTTAGAGTTGGATTGTTTTAGTTTATAATTATTATTGTTTATAACTAGTTAGTGAATTAGGTATTATTTACTGGGTATTATCTTCTGAGAGGTTCTGGGAAGGAGAGTAGAACATTACAGAAAGAAATAAAGCATAACTAACCTGGTAAGAACTATAAAATAGTAGGTCTAGTGTATAAAAACTCTAAGCACCAGGTTAGGTATTTTTGGAAAACTTTCCTAGATCCTGGTGAAGAAGGAACGAGGGATCAAATAGAATCTTGAAGGGGGGAAAAATAAAGTGGCAAAACTGTTAGTTCAGGATATAAAATGGATGTTAAAATCAAGAAACTAGCACAAGCTACACCTCCAGGTGTGGGGAAGACTGTTACATCTGCTTTAAATCAAGATGCAGTAGAAAAGCTTCAGAGTATAATGCAAGCAGGCTTTAAACAAAACCAGGAGGCTCTCGAGGAGATAAAGGCAGAGCTTAAAGAAGACATTAAAAAAACAAACCAAAGAATGGATGAGTTCCAGAAACAGGTGTTGGCAAATACACAGCAAACCCATAGGTTGTCTGCTAAAGTCGATGTTTTAGATGAACAGGGGAAAACAATGGCTGCTAGCATGAAAGAAATAGAAAGAACAACATTAGATCTGGAAGATAGAACAACGAAAATGGAAATGGAGAGAGCTAGGTATAAACTGAGGCTTCAAAACATAATAGAGGAAAAAGGTGAAGATATATATAAGAATATTGAGGAAATCCTAACAACAGGAGAGGATCAGCCAACTAAAGATATAATGCAAGAAGTTGATTGGATAAGAAGGGTTGCAACAACATACACTAAAAAATCCAATCTACCAAGAGAAGTTCATGTGAGATTTTTGAAGGTCTCAACATGTGAAAAAGTCCTGAAAATGGCTAGAGAAAATGACCTGAGGTGGAAAGGGAACAAAATCCAAGTGCTGAAGGATATACCATGGAGTATAAGGCAGAGAAGAGAGAGTTACAAAAAACTGACAGTTTGGCTGAGTAAACAATCCATCTCCTTTAGATGGTTAGTCCCAGAAGGGATTTTTTTCATGTTTCAAAGTAAAAGGATTAATTTAACCTCTGTGGAGAAAATGCAAGAATTTTGGAGGGAGAATGTAGACATAGAGGCTCAAGAGTCTCAAGAGTCAGATGAGGATGAGGATCAAGAAGAAGGGGAAGAAGCAAGCGGAATCAATAAAGAAAGTGCTAAGAAGAAAACAAACGGAAAGACAAGGATAAAGACAAGACTACAAGTCCTAAAAGAAAGGGGAAAATTATTAGATAGTAATTTACAGACGGAAAAATGAAGAAAGGGGGACTCAAGATCACATCGGTGAATATAAATGGTTTGAATGCACCGCAAAAAAGGAAGAAGACTTTTCATCAATTACAAAAAACTAACTCAGATATAATATGTATGCAAGAGACGCATATCAAGGAGGAAGACCGAAATTACCTGCTGAATAAAAAATTGGGAACCCTATATCATTCCTCAGACCAAAAGAAAAAAAAAAGAGGAGTGGCTATATACATTAAAGAAGGGATAGAATCCAAGTTACTTCACAGGGATGAAATAGGGAGAATAGTTTTGGTAGAAATCGAACTGGAAGGCCAAAAAACGATTGTGGGAAATATTTATGCACCCAATAATAATCAGGAAAAATTCTTCGCTGGTTTACATCAAAAATTGACGGAATTTGAAGCAACAAATTATTGCATCATGGGAGATTTTAATGCAGTGGTGGATGTTTACAAAGATAAAAAAATTGGGAAAAAGAAGACCAAAAAGATACGTGGCTCTCTACCGAAAACCTTCTTTAAAATGATGGACGAGCTAAATATGATAGATATCTGGAGAATGAAGAATCCTCGAACAAATGATTACACCTTCTATTCTCAAGTTCACGATTCTTGGTCGAGAATAGATATGGGATGGATGTCAACATCAGTGGCAATAAAGGTGGATAAAGCGGATATACTTCCTAAAACCTTTGCAGATCACAGCCCAGTGCAGATAACCTTAGAAAAAGCAAGATGGAAACCTCGTTGGACCCTGAATCTCCAAATATTGAAAGATAAGAAATTTGTGGAAGAATCCAAAGAGAAAATCAAAATGTTTTTTGAGTGTAATAGGGAGGAAGATTCCCCTATACAAACTATCTGGGATGCTTTTAAAGCGTTCTTTAGGGGATTAGCAATTGGCTACTCAGCGCAAAGGAGAAGGCAAAGAACACAAAGATATAATGAATTATTGTCAAGCTTGAAGAAACAAGAAGATCTACAGAAAATAAATAGCACGGAACAGATAAGAATGAAGATTCAGATATTACAACATCAAATAAACCTAATACTTCAGGAGGAACTAGAGAAAAAACTGACTTGGGCCAAACAACACTATTTTGAAAATGCGAATAAGACTGGCAGATGGCTTGCATTTAAGCTGAGAAAAGAGAGGGAAAAAAGAATTATTAAATCCCTGAAAGATGAGAGGCAACTAGAAATGACACAGAAATCCCAAATAGAAGAAATAGTTAAAAAGTTTTATCAAAAGTTATATCAAGAACAGAATTTGAAGGAAAACCAGCAAATGGAGTATATAGAACAAACTAAGTTATAACGACTAACAAACCAGCAACGGGATTCTTTGAATGATCCAATAACAATACAGGAGATTGTAGAAGCAATAAGGGTACAGAAAAACAACAAAACTCCTGGATTAGATGGCTTGCCAATAGAATTTTATAGATGCTTTGAAGAAACCCTTTTATTACCTTATAAAAAAGTTCTGGAAGGGATATATAGAACAAATGAGATTCCGGGATCATGGAAGGAGGCCTTAATTTCGCTGCTACATAAGGAAGGAACTGATCCAGTTGAAATCAAAAATTATAGACCGATCTCCCTATTAAATGCAGACTATAAAATTTTTGCAGCTATACTAGCGAAAAGGCTGAAAAAAATCCTACCAGATATAATACACGAGGATCAGTTAGGCTTCATACCCGGGAGAGTTATGAGGCAAAACCTAAGAATGATAATGAATATCCTGGAATACTACAAAGAACACCCCGAGAAACAGTTCGCAGCAATAACATTGGATGCTGAAAAAGCGTTTGATAACGTTAACTGGACCTTTATGCTGAAAACACTGAATCGGATTGGCTGCGGAGAGAATTTAGTGAAATTGGTTAAATCGATCTATACAGACCAAAAGGCAAGGATTAATGTCAACGGATCTATGACAGACCCAATAATGATTGGACAGGGAACAAGACAAGGCTGCCCGCTATCACCTATTCTATTTGTACTAACACTAGAACCTTTATTACAGAGAATGAGATAAAACATGGAAATCAAAGGGGTCAAAATTAGAAAGGAAGTTTACAAAATACAAGCGTTTGCAGACGATATTCTAATTACCTTGGAAGATCCTAATTGCTCAATAGCAGAACTGAAGAAAACCTTACAGCAATATGGGGAGGTAGCGGGCTTTAAAATTAATTTTCAAAAAACAAAATTCTTGTCCCAAAATATGACAAAAGAACAGATCTTAGAATTGGAAGCCAAATCAGGATTTTGTTGTGAAAGGAAAGTTAAATATTTAGGTATATACTTAACAGCTGATTTAAAAACCCTGGTAAGGGATAATTATGAAAAAATCTTAAAGGAAATCAAAACAGATCTAGAACGATGGAATGACCTACAAATTTCCCTTATGGGAAGAATATCATCAATTAAAATGAATATACTTCCAAGAATATTATTTTTGTTCCAAATGCTACCAATAATATTACCCAAATCGTTTTTTAAACAGCTGAATAAAATGGTAGCAAGGTTCATCTGGCAAAATAAAAAACCGCGGATTAAGTTGAAAATTCTTCAGGATAGCAAAGAAAGAGGAGGCTTCGCCTTGCCTGACTGGCAAACTTATCATAAAGCTTGTATTTTAACATGGGTCAAGGACTGGTTACTTCTAAAAAATAAAAGACTCTTAACAATGGAAGGAGCGGATTTGACCAAAGGACGGCATGCCTTTATTTGGTATGATCACCCAACAAAAGGAAGCAAATTTTTGAGACATGAAATAAGGAAATCCTTATATAAAAACTGGTTAGAGATTAAAAATTTAATATACAAATATACTCCTAAATGGCTTTCCCCGGTGGAGGCATCGACTCAACCCCACCTTTTCAACTGGGAAGAGGATTATACATATGGAAGCTTGTTAAATGCTAGACAGGAACTGAATGTAGAAATAATTTCTAAAATGGATTGGTGGTTGAGAACACAAGTGAAATCTAGGTATAAGTCAGATAAGGGGTTAGGTTTTTCAAAAAATTTAAATAAATTTGATGATATCATATTTGAATCTGATAGAAAAATGATCTCCAGATGTTATACATGGCTGTTAGAAACTAAGATGCAAGAGGAAAATGTGAAGGAAAGCTGGATTAAATGGCTGCAAGAATTCGGATATACTCTTGATTTAGATAATTGGGAAAAAATATGGAGGGAAAATAATAAGCTGTTTAAATCCTCTCTATTAAAAGAAAACCTGTACAAAATGGTCTACCGTTGGTACTATACCCCCGAAAGACTCTCCAAAGCGTTTCCAAATAGTTCAGATAAATGCTGGAAATGCGCAAAAGTTAAGGGCTCGTTATATCATTTGTGGTGGAAATGTGATTACGCTAAAAAATATTGGTTACAAATATCTATCTGGACCCAAAAGATGTTAAAAATAAGAATCCCTCATGTACCTGAACTATACTTATTGAACATTTGTCAAACTTCACTACCTAAAAAAGCCAAAAGATTGTTACTGCATATTATAACAATATCTAGGATATTGTATGCGAAATACTGGAAGAAGCCGCAAACTCCAAATAAGAATGAATTTTTGTCTAAATTAATGGAAGCAGCTGAAATGGATACACTAACTTGTAGATTGAAAGGAGGAAATATGGAAGAATGTAAGGAGACATGGAGCCCGATGTATGAATGGGCTAAAACGCTAGGATTTGAAATGACAGGGAAATATTGAAATTGATAATTTTTAATGACTCATCGCTCCACTAAGTGTTGTTTGGGGTCGTTTGTTATGTGTTGTTTGGTAGGGTTTGTTAGGTGTGTTTGTTAGGTAGTAAGTATATGTTGGTATTGTATGTGTGAGTATATGTATGATTATTCTTGATTATATATGTGATAATAAAAATTATTCAAATCAGAAAAAAAAAGAAGCTCTCAGGTGGCTTAGAAATATTAAGATCACAATAGAAAAACTACTTCTGAAAAGCATCAGTAAAAAATCCAGCACATAATTTAGGCCTCGTACCAGTACCCGTGAATAAATAAGTTGGCCACATTGGTCAACACAAATATGTTGTGCAAAAGAAGAGAGAATATTTAAACATTACACACATTACAGGTCATAATGGTCTGTTAGCCACCCCGAGCCCACTAACAGGGATGGCGGGATATACATATAAATAAATAAGAGTACACAGGTTGGGTCTAGGATCTCCACCTTGTGCAACAGTGAGTTTCAGGTTCCCTTTTGGATGGGGACCATGTGTGTGGAGAAGGGGCCTCAGCCTTCCCTCTGTGTCATTTTGCTGAGTTGAAACAATGCACAATTTGACTTACTAGGGAAACTCGTGGCTTTTCCCACCCAAATAGTTTCAAGTTAAAAACAGAAAGCAGGAGGAAGATGGGAAAAATCAGAGGTAAGCCCATTAGGGGTTAAAGGTGGACCCTTGGTCTAGAATAAGTAATTGACTTCATTTCAGTATTAACTTTCTCCAGTGGTATCCTTGTTCAAGAAGTGTAGAGCGCTGCATTAGTGACTTTATTTTCCTGCTCTTACTTTCTTACCACACCTGCCCGAAGCAATATGAAGAGAAACTTGATGGATGGGTATAGATGAAATTGGTTTTTGAGAAAAGAGCTGCAGTATTCCCTGTACAGGAGCAAAATTTCCATACCATCCTAACCTCTGGCTGCCATCTGTGAGCCTTCTGGCAAATGTTGCCTTTGATTTTTAAAGGCTATGTGTTTTGACACTGCATTTAACAAAACAACACTGACTCTTATGCTTTGCAGGGGGCGATAGGGAAAGAGTCTCTCAGCAGCTCAGCTGGGGATGGAAACAGCTCCTCTGCAATTCCTCCCTGAAAATTGTTGACTGCTATAGTCAACGTTGGCTGACTGCTGTGAACAAGGCTCAAGTTAATCCCTCAACTCAAGTTAGTTCCCAGCAGGGCTCTCAAGGTAGCGCAGCTGTAGTTCCTTACTCAATTCTTTAGGTGGAAATTGAAGTCTAGGCTGATTTTGAACAATATTTGGCAAACACACCGCAGACCAGAGGAGAGGATCCTGAGGTACTGTTATTTTTTAGTATCCTCCTGAACAAAACACATCTTATTCCATTATCTCTGAACTGGGGAGGAAAACTGGTTTCAGTTGGAGAGCCTGGCAAAAGGTATGCATTCTTCTTAGGCAGCAGGGGGAAGAGATGGTCCAGGTAGTGAGCATGTCTGGCTTTCAAAAATTCCTACCACTAGGCAAAACAGACTGGTAAGTTTCTGCTGGGCTCCTTGGGGCAGAAGTCCTTGCAGCTTGTTGGGGGATTTCTTGGCAATGCCACACTTGTAAGGAAAAAAAAGACATGTTCTGGGACTCCTCCTCTTTGGAAACTGTTAATCCTCCCATTCTCTCTCCCTCCTCCCCTGCCTTTTATCCTTAGCAGACGGACAATCCCAGTATCAACGGCTTACTGGCAGCTGTTATCCGTTTGGCTGTTCCTTTGAGAGCCTTTTAGTCTTCCTTTGGATATTTCCTTGGCCCCATTTACAGGTAAGGGCCAGATTTCCCTTCTGTAGGAGATGGTTTTGTTTTGTTCAAAGGCTGATGGATAGGCAAATGATGGGTCTGGCTGTGTGGAAAGTCCCAAGGCATAGGGGGTTTTTAATGGTTTTTTAATGGTTTAATGGTTTTAATAAAGCAGAGCTTATGGGAACGAAGTCAGTGGGGTGGATGCTTTGAAAGCAGGGGATGTTTCTGATGTGATCCAGGAGTCAGAATTGAACTTGACATCTAAGGAGGTCTGAGTTCAAGTTCTTTGTCTGCCACAGGCTCATTGTAAAACTTTGCATGAATCACTGTTAGCCTCAGTTTCTTGTCACTACAAACACAGGGATGCCTGTGAAAAGGCTTGAAACATTTTTTATATGCGCTGTGCAATTCTTTTAGGGGCAGCACTCACATCCATATATTTCTCTTGGTTTCTCATTGCTCATTTACTTGATGGACCGGTAGTTGAATGTGTGAACAGAGTCTGATGGAAAATGCAGCATAGGAAATGATGTGAAAAATTTAATCTGTGGTGTTTATAATATATTTTATTTATAGATTAAATGTATGGATCTCTCAATCCCTGAGTTCACAGCGCTCTGGGCAGTATACAACAAGAGTAAAATACAATATAAACATTATTTGAGTAAATAAAATCATTCAGTATAATCTAAAAGCAGTTCCCAGTTGGCATCCATGAATCCAGTTTCTTTAAACTAGTTCCAGATTGTGTTGCTGCCTCGCAGGTAAGGGAGGAGGCCGAAAGAAGAGAAAAAATGGAAGGGGGGGGGTTGCCAGCCGTGTTACAGCCTGTTAAATCTTGCAATGATGCATTCACAAAGGCAGGTCATCACTTGAGCTTGAAGCTATTAAGAGTCCAGCAGCCATAAAAGTCCAGAAGTAGAAAAGAATATATATTTAAAAATCTGATTTTCCACACCAAGAAACAGTTATGATGTATCATTCTAGCATTGCAGGGGCAGAAGAAAATCTAACAACTAATTCTGAATTTTGAAGTCATGCATCAGAACTGCTTTGAATGGAAGGCAACAGTTTTCTGCATTGCCAGAGCTTCACACTTTTTTTTTGGTAAGAGGGAAACTGCAAAATTGCAAGCAGGTTTAGGATGGGGCGGATTAACATAACAGCAGACTTTTTCAGGTGGGTGTTTAACCCTTTCAGTGCCCTCTGATTATCACTTGCAATGTCCCTAAGTTTTTTTTTTTTTAACCCTGCTTTTCCTCATGGCAGGAGGGGATTCAAATTGGGCATGGGCAGCAGCGATGATGATGATTATGGGTATAGACTCACAGATAGGAAAGAAGAGGCAACAGACAAGCTTGTACCAACGTTGCTACCTTGCTTGTGTCTAAGGTGGGCAGCCTCTGCAGCCCTGCTGCCACCACAGGGTCCCTCAGCTGGTTTGTCCTTGGGCTGTTTTAACATCCCACTGAGCCCAGCTGTGTAGAAAGAAGAGCAGTCTGAGGGGATCATTTGCTGGGAGGTATCAGAAGTTGCAGAAAAGGTTAAACAATCCTTGTCCCCCTTTCCAATTCACCGCTGCAGATGCCCACCACAAACACAAGCCTGCATTCATTTTTTATTACTTTGTTTACTTCATTTATATTCAGCCTTTCTCTGTAATAGGGACCCAGAGGGGATTCATTTTACCCTCACAACAACCCTGTGAGGAAGGTTCAGCTGAGAGTAACTGGCCTAAGATCACTCAGCAAGTTTCTTTGTGTCTCTCAGATCCTAATCTGACACTCTGTCACTAGACAACAGGGACAGTTATAGTTTTGAGAAGAAAGTTTGCTGGTCTAACATAGCAAAAACAACTAGTTTGCCCACTAGCACCTTAGGGCCTCACAATTTGTTACATTTTGCTTCCTTTTCTGGCAATCACATGTGTGCTGCAAGTTCCAGGCTTGGAACTAAATTCCTTGGCGTGTGTGTGTGTGTGGGGGGGGGCTAACTTGGATAGAGGTCACAACACATGGAGAAAGGGGACTTAAGATCCTCTGTATGACATTTTCTGAACCTAAAATGACCCTGGGCAGGGAGGAGTGATTTGCCCTATTGTGGAAAGATTTGTGTACAGATGGGCTGCACGCAAGTTTCCCCAGTGGGGCAAATAGCACCCCTTGGAGGGGCCACTTTGGTTAGGAAAATTTACTGAGTGGGGGAAGGCTGCACCACAGTCCTCAACCAAATTTGCTTGCGCCTGGGAACTGAGTTCTGAACACATAACTTGCAAGGGATTTCTGACTGCAAGAACACCAGGAAAGCATATTAATTTTATTTATTTAATATATATCCTGGCTTTCTTTCCAGCTGGGAAAAACTGGCTGACAATATTCTCCTATCCATTTTATCCTCACAACAACTGTCAGATATAGGTTTGACTGGCCCAAGGTCACCCAGTGAGTTACCATGGCATGAATGGGGATTCAAACCTGGGTCTCCCAGATTTAGTCTGATACTCTTCTAGTTAGTTCTGGTTGACACGGGCTGGCAGGAGAGTGTGTTGTGGCATTTCAACTAGCTTTTTCTAAATGTGTTTCTTTTGGTAAAGAAATCTCTGCAACAGGAATGTAGGACAACAGGGGAGGAAGGCTTTCCTCTCCCTCTCTTCCCTTTGCTGCAGTGGTATTCTGTTTGCAAGTAGTTCTTAACATGGAGGAGCGTTCCAAAACGTGATCCTCCACCTTAAGTGGTGCAGCCCATTCTACTGTCTCAAGTCTTTGCATGTGTGAATGCTACAGAAGCTCTTGCAAGCAGGAAAGTCCATTTTACCCCAAGTGCTCCTAGCAAAAGGAGCCTTAGAGCACCCCCTTGCCCACCCACCTCCAGCCTCCAACTACAGAGCAAAGTACAGGTTACTCATTAAAGCAAGGACTTCTGAAAGGCAGAGATTTGCAACTGATTAACTTCAGGAGAGCAGGAGATGAAATTTGCTACCCTGCCCCAGGGTGCACACAGCTTTGGTTGGGACCTTCCTGTGAGGTCTCGTGCATATGTACAGTTTCAGTCTTTCTCAACAGTGTATGTGAGAAAGTCATATCTAATTCACAGGTTGCCAGCTTTTCAGTCAGGCTCTGTAGCCATGCCTTTTACAGCAGTTCCACATTTTGACATTAGCAGGTAACAACCTTTTAATATCTCCTTAATGTGAGAAGCTGCACACCTACTGATTGCTGCATATAAAGCTGCTGTTAAAGGCATAGGAATAGGCCATAGTAGATTTCTTTCCTGGTCAGTGGGCAATCCTAATACAGGTAGAGCTGAAAATGTTTCTGTATTTATTTGTTTTTTATTTTATTCATTTACAGCCTGCCTTTCTCACTGACACTCAAAAAATGTTTAAAAATCTGACAGCATAAGACATCTAATAAACAGCATTCACAGTTGTGCAGAAGAGGAAGTTCTGGAAAGTTCAGAAAAATTGCAGTGCTGAACTTTCTCTGTCCACACTGCAAATAAAAATCCAGGAGCACGATCGCTTTTGGCATCCAGTCACCCAACATCTGGCTGTTTTCCATTGTGGCTCTTTAGGAGATTGGTTAATGTAACAAAACAAGCACCAAATCTGGGGTATCAATTTCATTTCAAACATTCCACCTCGACCTTCTCAGCTAAAAAACCCTCATAACTTCCAAAAATTAAAACAAAAACAATAAAACAGATTGTTCAATACCAGGAACAAAATGTTTACTGGCAACAGATCTTTTTGATTCTGTTGGTTGAGTAGCCTGCTACCTTATGCTTTGCTAGAGATTCAGGAATTCCTCCCCCACCCTGCAAGTACACTTTATTTCTTTGTTTGTTGGGCTACATTAAGAAAGAGAGTCTCTCTCAAGTTTACCCCCCTCGCCCCAGTTACTGTTAAGCTGCATTAAAGAAACAATGACCTTGGGTTACTCTCCCTCGTTCTTCCCAGAGCCTCTTCTGTCTCCTCCTCAACAGGAGATTTACACACAGAGAGAAAAAATGCAATAAAATGCAGACTTTAGGAAGCTGTGTTTGAACGTTTGAGGGAGTTTCTAGGATACAACTGATGGTATGCAAGGCAAGAAGGAAAAAAATGCTTGTTATGTTTAGAAATGGACGGCCGCCATGGTGAGGAAAGACTGGGCCTCCAAAGCATACAAGGGCTGCCTGATGTAAAGGGCAGAATGGATTGGTGAGGACTTGCATTGGGGTTGCTGTAGGGCACTGGCTGATGTACAGTCATGGTATGAGCTGTGGGCAGGGAAATCCTTGCCCTGTGAGAATGTAAGACCAAAGTGTCCATCTTGTTCATGATGTCTTTTTCCTGCCAATGGCCAATCAGATCCTATCTCTGGGAAGTCCCCAGGTAAAGCTGCATTTTAGCTGCTAGTGGTCCCATGCTGCCTCTGAACATGGAGACTTTATTTAGCCATCATAGATAATTGCCTTCAGTGGTCTTAGAAGGCTGATGCTTTGCTGAGCATTGCCAGCCTCTGCAACTAGGCCTGGCTTTAAAGAGCCTGTATTTGTATCTCTGTTGGGGTGAAACCTAAACTCCCCCCTTTCCTATTTCTCCTGCTAGTTTTTATTTTCACTGCAACAGCTAGGCCATTCATTTCTTTCTTTTGCCACAAACTCATTAGGGGGCTGTAAAGAAGACACTTAGATTCTATGTTCGCCCTCTGCTATATGAGATTCATAAAACTGGCCTATCTCACAGGGCTGTTATGAAGGCTACCAAGCATATATGAAGGGATTGGATCATTGAAAATAGGGCTGCCAACCTCTAGGTGGTGGCTGGAAACCTCCCACTATTACAGTTGATCTCCAGGTGACAGAGATCAGTTCATCTGGGGAAAATAGCTGCTTTGGAAGCTGGACTCTATGGCACTGTATCCCACTGAAGTCCTTCCCCTCCCCAAACCCCACCCTTCTCAGGCTTCAGCCCCGCAGTCTCCAGACTCCCTTCCCAACCTTATGTGTAAATGCGAAGTGTCAGCGTCACTCAGTTTTTACTGGGAAGAACATGAACACTAACAGCACGTCAGATATATATATATCTGTGTGTATGTATGTATGCATTCATGTATGTAGCAGTGTAACTTTCAGGTATGGGAAAGATTGCAGCTAAGTGGTGAAAACACAGACTGAAACAAAATGCTGTGAGGATGCTAACCCATCCCCTACAACCCACCCCCACCCCAGTCTAGTTTAGAAAAACAAACCTGGAAACATGGCTCCAGGAGTATGTCTAATCTTTAGAATAATCTAGGCTAGTTGCCATGCTGGGGCTGCAAGTTCCACAAGTTGGTATTCCATTGCAGGTCTCCCTTCCAAGTCCTTGCCAGGGTCTGCCCTGCTTAGCTTCCAAGATCTGACAAGTTCAAACTGCTTGGCTGGGCTATGCAGGTCACAGCTCCTCCTGATTTCCAAGAACAAATCAGTTGAAAAGATAATGAAATTCCCCGGAAGGTGATCTATGTGGCCAACCTGATTTATAGACTCTCTCTGTCCAAAATCACAGCTCTCTTGGGGGTAGAGAGAGAATGAGTCCATTCCAGATGCCAATCCATTGTTTTGCAAAGGGTTGAGAATTTATGTGCACTGGGTTAATATTGTTTAAGCATAACCAAAGGAAAGTCATTTGCTCTGGGGAAAAACATTGTTCTCCGGCAGGCTGTAGGAAGGCTGAACCCCTTAGTGCAGCCAATTTGCTAGCTTGAGATGAACTAAAAGGCCATTTTTGCCACAGAATGATCATGTGGCACATAGTTATTTCTGTTGCTAGATGCTGCTCAATTCCTTGAGCCCTTCCTGGGCAGTGCTTCCTGGGTTTGGTTTCCTTTGGATGAGAGTGCTGGAGCATTATTTTTCTTCTTTACAAATATATAAGCAGAGAGAAGATGGTGGCAAAGAGGCACTCCTGTAAAGTAAAATAGTGACTGTCCCACATGCTGTCAAGAGATAAACTCAGTTTCTTCCAAGGAACCAGAAACTCACATCTACAGCTGGGGTTGCCAACCTCGAGGTGGTAGCTGGAGATCTCCTGGGATTACAGCTGATCTCCAGGTAGAAGAGATCAGTTCACCTGGAGAAAATGGCCACTTTGGACTGTGGTCTATGGCATGATACCCCATGGAAGTCCCTCTCCTCCCTGGGCTCCACCCCCAAAATCTCCAGGTATTTCCCAACCTGGAGCTGGCAGCCATACATATGCCACCAATATTACATGTGCTGCACTCCCCAAGTACTGAAATTGTCTGGCAGGGTCCCTTCTGGGTTTACTAGTTTCTTGTGCATGTTAGTTGTTTTGATATTTATGTTCCAGTCCTCCTCCCAATGGAGACATATAGCAGTTCCCCTCCACCCCTCTCTGTTTTATCTTCACAACAACACTGTGAGAGTGAGTGACTGGTCACCCAGTAAGGTCACCCAGTAAGTTTCCATGGCAGAGGCAGAATTCAAACCTGAATCTCCTAGATCCTTGTGATATTTGTGTTATTTATGGATATATACAAGTAAAGCACAGTTAGCACTGAAGAGGCACTTCTGTATGAGGCAGTAAATATAGAATTTCACATCAGGTCCTGGAAAGGTGGAGGTGAGGAGAAATCTAGCTGTACTCTACAAGGTTTTGCCTTCAGCTGACTTGCACCTGACCACTTCTCCCTCAAACCTTGTTTTCACAATACGCATGTATATAAGCTTTGCTGGAACCTGGAACAAGAGGGCATAAGAAACTGGAGCATTTCAACATGAGAAGGCCTTGCTGGATCAGACCAGTGGTCCATGTAGTCCAGCATCCTCTTTCACACAGTGGTTGACCAGTGACCCTGAAGGGCCAACAGACAGGGCACAGAGGCCAAGGCCTTCCCCAGTGCTGCATCCTAGCACTGACATTTAGATAAGGTCGCCAGGTCCTCACTGGCCACTGGCAGGGGATGGGGGCAGCGGGTTGTGGTGGCAGGTAGGGTTGCCAGATCCAGGTTGGAAAACTCCTGGGGTTTTGGAGATGGAGCCTGGGGAGGGCAGGGACTTCAGTGAGGTACAATGCCACAGAGTCCATCCTGCAAAGCACATTTTCTCCAGGGGAACTGATCTCTGCAGTCTGGAGATGAGCTGTAGTTCCAGGGGATCCCCAGGACCCACCTGGAGGCTGGCTTTGCTACATGCAGATGTTTATTGGTTCTGGGCATGGAGGTTCCCTTTAGTCATCATGGCTAGCAGGGTCTCCTAACATTTAGCTGATACTGAGGAAAAATCCACAGCCACAGCACTCATATTTTTGTCAAACAACCCCGGCTCCTCTCAGGCATAGCTTTAGGCCAGAGTGAATTGCTCTTCTCTAGGAAGGGCCTGGAGTTCTTCTGGAATTACAACTGATTTCCAGACTACAGAGATCAGTAACCTTGGAGGAAATGGCAACTTCGAAGGGTGGACTCTGTGGCCTTGTACCCTGCTAAAGTCCCTCCCCTTCCCAAACTCTGCCCTCCCCAGGCCCCATCCCCAAATCCCAAGCTGCAGTTTGCAACCCTAGGCCAAAACGTGGGAATAGTGAATAGTAATCACAAAGGAAAGCCACTGGCACATTCACTGAGGGTCACTGTTAAAGAACAGTAGTCACCTTGCAGGGGTGTTGTGACTGGGGTGTACAATTGTGTCACACACAGCACATTATGAGTGCTACTGATATGATAACACTCTGTTTTCCTTTCAGGGATGGAGTCCAAGATGTGCCCTGAGGACCAGGCATCTGAACAGCCTCCAAAGAGAGACTTTTTCAGAGATCAGACTTTACTGAGGAAGCAATCAGAGTTGCTCCTGAGGCGGCGGAGAAAGATCAGCCACGCTTGTGTCAAAGGCAAGGGTAGGTGCTGGTAGATTAGTGAAGTAAGATAGAGTATGGACACCTGAAGCTGCCTTACAGCAAATACTGGCCCTTGAATTCAGTATTTGTCCTGAATCTCAGGCCTGGGACATTTCTGAATAGGTTATTTGGCCAGGGTTCGGAACTGTTGGAAAGCAGGTTTTTTTCCTGCTTCCACACAACAGCGTGGTTCATTTGTGCACCTCCCTGTGTTTCCCTGGCTTTTCTGTAGTCTTTTTTCAAGCTAGCTTTTCTCTAAAGTTTTGCGAAAGATTGCAGTAGGGCTTGGATGACTACTCGGGGGGGGGGGGGGAGTTTGGATTTCCTAGCTCACATGGCTGCCATTTTCCCTGCCTTATACCTTGGCAGCTATTTTCTCCCCCTGCTACCAAGGAGCTTCTTTTTTTTTAAAAAGAAGGCAATTAAATGCTGAGAAGTGGCTCAGGCTGAGTCGTCTGAAGCTGAATCCAACAAAGACAGAAGTCCTTTGTCTGAGTCGTGGTGGCCTGGGAAGGGAAATCCCTCTACCAGCCTTTGATGGGGTGCCACTGATATTGGCGCCTAAAGTCAAGAGCTTGGGGATGCTACTGGAGCCCACATTGGCTATGGAGGCCCAGATAGCAGCCACTGCAAGATCCGCCTTTTTCCATCTTAGGCGGCCACGACAGTTGGCACCCTTCCTAGAGCACAGCGACTTAGCAACAGTGATTCATGCTACGGTCACCTCGAGACTAGACTACCATAATGCCCTCTGCATGGGGCTGCCCATGTCTCGAATCCGGAAGCTCCAGCTGGTGCAGAATGCTGCAGCCAGGCTGCTACTGGGTCTCTCTATTCGGGATCATGTGCAGCCAGGGCTGCGGAGACTGCATTTAAAAAATGAAAGCTGAATAGTCAGAGAACATGTTACACATATCGTGATAACATTGTACTGCTATAATGATATTCAGTTGCAATTAAAACACAAAACTGAGGGCAAACCCCCTGTTTCCCTGGAGAGTGGGGATGCATGTGGCCTGGAGACAGGGATAGGAAAATGTGGGGAAACCTGGCAACTGGAATCCACTTTGCCTCTTCTATGTTGCATTAGCAGCTGCAGCAGCAATGAGAAACCATACAACCTGTCCATGTGTCAAAACACCTTAATCTAGATATACAGCAGAACAGGGTGATAATGGTAGCCTGAACTATGGGTGAGGGATTACACTTTTCTGAAATTTTGTCTCCTTAGTAATTTCCTGCAAATGGGAAACTAGAACAGCATTGGAAAGCCTACCCTTAGAGCTTTTTAGTCTAACATGCTTTTTAAAAAAAAAATTTGCAGGGAAATTTTATACAGGCAACTTGGAAGGAAGGGGGTGAGGTTGTTGGGAAAATTTCAGGAAATACCAGCAGTGAAAAACTTCCAGCTCTTCGTGGTGCTGGCTTGGAGATGCTTTCCACAAAGTTGGGGGGGAGTATCCTTACAGTAGGCAGATTTTTACACATTACAGCCCCTACTTGGAGCATTACTGTTTGGAACAGTTTGGGGTGATCTCCATGAACATTTGCGTTGTCTTCCTGTTATCATAAGTTAACTTCTGTTGGCATCATTGGGGCTTAACTTCTAAGTAAATATGGCTGAGTCTTCAGTAAATCACAGAGGGAGTTGTGTCTAGTAAACAAGGGGCTGCAAGAGTGCTTTTGGATCGGGGGGGGGGTAGACTTCACAAAACTGTTACACACCACAAGAAGTTTGTGCTTTTTTGCCTATGTAAACGGTGTCTAGGTTTCATAGCTCTCAACATGTAGCAGCTAGCATACAAAAAGGGTGCATCTGAGAGCAAAGCGAGAAATCAGGCATGTTGACAAGGTGAATGACTGTAGTGTGTACAGAGGGCAAGATTTCCTGCAGGGTTGAATGCAAAGTTAGTTTGCACCAGCACTGGAAAGGAAAGAGCAAATATTGCAGCTTTGAAAATCAGCTTAGTTGGAGGCGACGGTGCATGTTGTGGGCACGGCAAAGGCTTTGGTGGCTTCAGCAGTCAGGTGCAGTTCTGCTTTCAAATCCACCAATGGGAATCCAGTGCCTTTTGTCCTATTCAAACTGTGGCGGTTAGAACACAAAGCCGTACCCCAGCTGCCTGGGACAAAACTTGGCCTCTCTGAAGTTGCCAAGCTTCATTACAGACTTCAGCTCCTGGGAAAGCAGGCCCGGTATTTTCTGCTGTGGCAATTTGTGAGCCATGGAGTGCAGAACGGTCCACAGAATCTCCCTGTGTTCTAGGCCAGTGAACCATTTAGATTCCTCCTTTCATTTGAAAACATTTGGTGAGTCCAAGCGGGGAGATCGGGGATGAGGGTAAACAGAGGTGGTTGCCAGGAGCTTGTGATTTTTTCCGGGACTGGTGTCTCTCTGTTTGAGGGAAAGAGAGAGTTTCCTGCACGGGAATAGTGTGCATGTCTACGGCAGGAGCTGGCCATGGTCCCGCCTTCCTGTCAGTTCTTAGAAAAGGCTGGGACCCTCAATGGATGAATCCCATGTTGCTGGCAGGGAAGATGGGCTTGTCTTGATCAGTTTCTTGACATTCACATTGGAATACCATGGGTCCTCATCACACAATGTATGTGTGTGTGTGTGTGTGTAGGATTCTCACAATTGAAAGACTTTTCCAGCTATTTCTGTAGCACTTAATACCTGAAGTGGTCCTATGTGGCTGAAATCCTAACCATGCTTGAAACTGCTGAGGACTGCAGTAATCAAGTGAGGAGTCTGGAATAATCTGCAAGTTCTAAACCATCAGCTAATTCCTAGCCTGACAGATGCTCCAGTGTGCATCCCTTCCCTCTCAGGTATGAGGAAAGTGGGAAGATATTAGTGGCCGACAGAGACCCTTTATGTATTCTAACTTTTGGTGCATCTTTCTGGCATTTTGCAAGAGCTCTATTAACTAGGAGTCAATTTGTAGAAAAAAGAGGTGCCAGAGCTCATTAGCACAGCTCATTTGCATATGCCATACACTCCTGACATCACTGGCAGGTGTACTAAATCATATCAGCTCAGCATCTATCTTAAAATGCTTCTTGAATTATAGTTGTCATAATAAAACCTTACTTCCATCATACTTTTAAAATTACTTTCTCCTAGGTGGCCACAGTGGCCTGATGAAGATTTCCATCTGTCTGCTTTATACGTTTTGGTTATTTTACCATTTTTTAATGGGAGGAAATATTAGAAAGTTTGTCAAATCTTAGAGTTCAGCAAAATTATCACAGCAGGTTTGAACAATGGAGCCCAGAAGCAAGTTTTTTTTTAGGGGGGGTGGGGAAGAAAGAGCACAATAAAATTTAGAGGTTCCAGAGCTCTGCTCCTGTGAGCTGCCCAAAATGAGGCTTGCTATTAACTCATTACATGCTTTAGTTTCCTTTCCTTCAAGGAGTTCAGGGTGGCGGCCTTGGTTCTCCCCTCCATTTTATCTTCACAATACCTCTGTGAGGAAGTTGAGACTGAAATAGAGTGACTGGCCAATGTCAGTCAGTGAGCTTCATAACTGAGGGGGGATTTGGATTCATTTCTCCCCAGTCCTAGCCTAGCAGTCTAACCCAGGGGTCCCCAACCTTTTTGAGCCTGTGGGCACCTTTGGAATTTTGACAGAGAGTTGTGGGCACAACCACAAAATGGCCAACTTGTGAGGCAAAGCCACACAAATGCGTGTGTACACATGCATGCACGCACACATGCAGGAAGCCGAAGTGCAGTGGACAAGAGGAATAATTTTTAAAAAAGTACACTGGGAATGAGCAGTGAAAGAGAATAAAACCAACTCTATAGTGGTAGCTGCCACCAACACAATGCTGTTTTAACCTGCTCAGCCAATCAGAAGTCCTGCTGGGCAGGAGCCTCACCTGACCCCACCCACTTTCTCAAAAGGCACCAAGGAAGGTGTTGGTGGGTACTGTGGGCCCAAAGACACGATGTTGGGAACCTCTGTCTAACTGCTGGTTCACAGACCCAAACAGCTTAAAATCTTGGCTTAAAATGCATGCAGACTGTGCTGGATTTGAGCTGAGGCTTGCCAAGGTCAGATACTGTACTCAGTGGTGGTAGTCAGCCCTCTGAAATGTGAAATGGAGTATTGTTTTCGCATCAGTATATAGCTTGACCTTATTTCTTGACTCTGTGATTAACTCTTGCCCAAAACTCAGCTTTTCAGTAATCGCCACTATCCTGAGTGCTTCTTTAAAAGAAGGATGCAAGTTTCTAGTCCTGATAGCTATGAAGGTTAGCTTAAAAACGTCAGAGTGATGCCCCTTTGAAGAAACTTGCAGCTCTGTGTGTGTGATTGGGTGTAGAGATCAGTACAGATGACCCAGTGAGGGAGACAGGCCTGTAGCTACGAGGGGGCCTGTGGGTGAACAGCCCCCTGACTACTAGGCGGGGGCCCCTAACCAGCCTCCAGTGCCTCGGCTGCATCCTTCTCCATTCTGCCATCATCATACACCCTGTTGCTTCTGCTTGCTTAGGGGACTGTGATCATACACAGTTACTTCTCCTTGCTTAGGGGCCGGAAGAATTCTCTGAGCCCTCAGCAAGCAGAAACAATGGGGCACTTTCAGCGTCCAGGACTGAAAGTTAAGCTCTGAGTTGCTTCTGCTTCCTTAGGGGCTGGAAGAAATCTCTGACCCCTCAGCAAGCAGAAACAATGGGGCACTTTCAGCGCCCAGGACTGAAAGTTAAGCTCCGAGTTGCTTCTGCTTCCTTAGGGGCTGGAAGAAATCTCTGACCCCTCAGCAAGCAGAAACAACGGGGCACTTTCAGCGCCCAGGACTGAAAGTTAAGCTCTCGTTGGGCTGACATTGGGCTAGAGGGCGCCTGCAAGAAGAGGCCGTTCTGGCCCTCAAGTGGGGCAGTGGGGGTAGGGAGCGGATGGCTCCATTGCAGACTTTCTCTGCCAGACAGTACAGGATAGGGTAGGCTCGAGGTCCTGGCTGCAGTCCGGGGCTGGGGATCAGTGGAAGTGTGATGTTCACCTGCAGGGGTTTTCTGGCCTGGTCTCGCTGGCCACCCGAGCGAGGGAGCTGCACTTGGGCAGCCTTGGCTCACCCTCCGACAGGAAGAAATCCGAATCAGAGGTCTTGTAGCCCCAGAAGTCAGCTGCGACTTGGTGGCTCCTTCCACACACCCCCCCTTGTCCCGCCGGGTTTGCCTAGCTGGATCATGCTACAGGTAAGGGCAGGAGACCGTGCGGCACGTATCTAAACCTCTGAGTGGCTCCCCACCAGAGCTGCTGGAAGAGGGGTGGAAAGGGATCACGTTGGGGCAACTGTGGGGAGGGGGGAGGCTGTATGGCAACGAGCTGGCAGCTTTCCTCCTCAGCGGTGGTAGGAGAGAAGGCCATGGAGGTTGGGGCCACTATGTGCCCCCCTGAAAAAAATCAGGGCCCCCCAATTCTTCAAATTCTGGCTACGGGGCTGGAGAGGGATGTAGAGATCAGTACATATGACCCTTGCGACTGTTAACAGCACTGGTTTGTGGGTAATGGATGGTTCCTCTGTGTATGAAGCTGGGATAATTGGTGGCACCCAGCTCCAAGAGAGATCCCACTGAGAAAGTCAGAGGAAGCTGGTTAAAAGCATGCCAGTGCCTTACAATGCATAATGTGATTTTGGCCTTGGTTTTAACCAGGCTTGGCAATACCCTGGTTGAAATAAACAGATACAGAAGTAAATTTGCTGGCTTATATTATATTATTATTATATTATATTATATTTTAATGGTATTTTGACTAGCTGGCACAAATCATCTAAGGCAAGGGTGGCGAACGGTAGCGCTTCAGATGTTTTTTGCCTACAACTCCCATCAGCCCCAGCCAGCATGGCCAATGGCTGGGGCTGATGGAAGTTGTAGGCAAAAAACATCTGGAGAGCTACCGTTGGCCACCCCTGATCTAAGTAAAGGACTCTGGAGTGTGCCCTACCTACCACTTACTGGCTCTTAGGGCCCAGTAATTGCCTCTTGCTTAAGCCCTTCCAACCCTGAAGGTTTTCCCTGCTTGAGAGGGGTGCGGCAGCCCATAATCCTGAAAACTCCACTTGGAGTTTCCCTGCTGTGGCCTAGGAGCCTTGTGCAGTCTCCCTGCCAAAACGTCTGCCCCACTGGCTTTGTTTTCTGGGAGAAGATCCTGCTGCTGGCCAGATTCCTCCCAGACAGGCTAGCCAGCTGGGCCAGGCTCCATGTCACACTTGGCTGGGTCCTTGCCATTCTGCTCTCACAGCGGGGCCATTTGCTCAGTGACCCTCTCATTCCCATGGCTCCTGAAATCCGAAGGCCACTCCAAGGCCTCTTGTTGGCCTTGGCTGGGTGAGAAATAGCCAAGAGGGATGGGTGAAGTGGAAAGGGAAAGAGATTGCTCCCAGGTTTGGGGATGCTTCCTCATCGCTTCCTTTTCTAGGGTTTCAAATCAGCCTTGAAAGATGGGAATTAAATAAGAAAAGAGAAAGGTACCTCTGAGCAGATGCAGTGTGTCGTTCTTTTGCTATTGTTGTACATCTTTGCTTTAGGAGACATGGGGCTTCCAAGCTTGGGGGGATTATTTTCAAGAAAGTTGAAGCCCCAGTATTTGTGTAAGGTGTGTGTGTACGCAAACATGTATAATGCTACTGATAGTAATGTTTTTATAAACATCTTAAGCTTTCAGCATATCCTGTTCATGGTATTTCCATCCTACCGAGCTTAGGCTACTAAGGACCTGCTGCAACAAACCTCTACAGAAAGACCTCAAAGAGCATTTTCTGTGATGGCACCCTACCTGTGTTTTTCCGTTCTGCAGGAATTGCCTGGCATCTACTCTTCTGTAGTTGATTAATATGATCCTTCTAGAAATTGTTGCAATGCCTAAGTAATTTGCCGCATTCACTGCAAATAGAAGCTGTAGAGAAAGCTGCTAATCAAGATAACTTTAGAAAAATTAGACAATTGCATGGAGGTCCACCGGAGGCCAATGATCATGGTTCCTAACTAGAGCTTCTGTGTTCAGTAGCAGGATAACTCTGAGTAACATATAGCGAAAACTGATAATGTATTAACTGTTGCCTTCACACCCAGCTGGGTGGATTTACAGAGGCATTTGGCTGGCTGCTGGATATAAAATGCTGGGTTAGATGGACTTTTGGTCTGATTCATCAGGGAAGTTATTGTATGCTTATCCCCTCAACACATATATGTCTGCTACGTTCCGGGTGATTTGAAGTTGTGCCCTGGGAGCTTTCTGCTGCATTACCCTCAACTGAATTTGCTGAATTACAAATTATCATAAAACTTGGAACAAACACCTCCCCAGGACAGAACAGGAATATTGTTTTTTTATCTCATTACAGATACTAAACAACTCTCACTGAGTATAGCTGTGCATCCACAGTGTTCCAATGTATTTCTCTTTTAGAACAGTGTATCAGAATAATGCTCAAATGAGGGATGTGGGCTGTTTGTCTCATTACATATACTAACCCACCTTCCACTATACTTTAATGCACCCTGTCTTTCTAAGGGCTAGCCTATATTATTTCTCTTTTAGAACAGTGTATCAGAATATTTGGGTTTTTTGTTTTTTTGTATTGACATACTCAAATGGGGGATATTGGATGTTTGTCGTATTGCATATACCAACCCATCCTATGGCAAACTATATGGATGTTATAATCTCTTGAGTAAACATGCCCTCTATTTAAACTAACAAAGCCAGAATGTCACCTAGATTTATGGCAACCCTACGACAACAGTCTGCTTTTTATCACCTAGTGTTTTTCAGCTGTTTTGTCCCACACTGACAAACACAGATCCTATTTGTGATTCTTTTAATCTGCTAAAAACATTCCCATGATTCCACACTGCACACATATTAAGAATTGCTGCATCCATTCCCATATGTCTGATGAAGTCTGCTTAAAAGCATACGAAAGCTTACATTCTGAATAAAACTTAGTTGGTCTTAAAGGTGCACTTGTCTACTGCTTTGTTTTGTTGCTTCAGACCAACACGGCTGCCTACTGGGATCTATTACCCTCAACTGTCCGCATGGGGGCACCCTTCATGCATTGCATGCTTCTTCTTGATCTGCAGTCAAATGCTCTACCACTGAGCTATATCCCCTGTTGCATTGCACAGTTCTTGATCTTCAGTAAGTAAGCTGCAGGTTGCTACCCAAGTATCTTCTTCAGGATTACTGTTTTATTTTACTTTTCCACTTTTGTGGACTGTCAACCTTGTTGGCTGTGTGATATTAAAGTAAAGAGCAAACCAGAAAAATTCTGTCTGAGTTTGTGATTGAAATCAGACATTTGGCTTGTAATTTCGTCTTGCAAACTCTATGTTAACCATGCAGAAGTAGAAATCCACAAAAGATGTCCTTTGAGAAGGTATTTAGAGAGCACAAGGCACTGGGGAGCAGCTCTGAGTGATGCACAGAACTGGACTAACCCTTCTACTGCTATCTATTAGACTACCCTGGTCATATGCCTGCAGCTGCTGTTTCTCCATTTGCAAAATGCTTCAAAATCTTGATTGTGTTTCATTTCTGCAACAATCTATTAAGCCCTTGGTCCACAACCTATTTTTAACAGAAGCTGTATTTTTAACTGAGCAAGGGCTGAGAGTCTAGCAACATTGATTCCTGCCTACTGATTCTCTGCCAGATGGCAAAAGGGTTCTTTAATCCCCTCTGCTCCCATTTGAACAGCAAGACAGACTTTAACTAAGCCTTAGCACATTGGCCGCTCATTACTATTCTCCCCACCATCTTGTGTAGTGTACTGGAGCAGGTCACTGGGACTACCTATGGTGACTAAAGGGAACCCCCATAGTCAGAGGCAGGAAATCTCTTAAACCCAGTGCTAGGAGGCACTATCGGGGAAGGCCTCGACTTGTTTGTTCATCCTCCAGGGCATCTGTTTGGCTGCTAAGTGAGACAGGATGCTGGACTACATGGGCCGCTGATATGATCCTGAAGGGCTCTTCTTATGTTCTTGTTCCATCTTCTCTGTCTATTAGGCCACAGATTGCCATTCATGGTCTTTCTTGTCTGCTCTAGGTCAACTGAAGCTCTCCATCAATATGCAAGGCAAGGACCTTATGCTGTACGGTGAGTAGCTGCTGCCTGGGTCTAATGGGATCAGGATGTGTGCACTGCTTTATGTGTCCAGGGACACTGAAGGGAGGCAGGATGCGTCACGTCCATAGCAGATCTTGAATGGCTGATCTGAGAGACATTGGAAAGTGATTCAATGCCCAAGGTCTGACCAAAGGAGGGAACTACCAGGGGATCAGCTATGCTTGCCAAGGAAACATCTGTACACCTAGAAGCTAGAACAGGTTTACTGGTAGTCCCCTATTCTGCATCAGGATTGCTCTGTGGCAGATCAAATAGGGCAGGGGTGGCCAAAGGTAGCTCTCCAGATGTTCTTTGCTTACAACTCCCATTAGCCCCAGCCAGCATGGCCAATGGCTGGAGCTGATGGGAGTTGTAGGCAAAAAACTTCTGGAGAACTACCGTTGGTGACCCCTGAAATAGGGCACTGATAATGGGTGGTTCAGGAACCATGTGTGGCTCTTCACCATGCCACCTGTTGCTCTTCTATTTCCTGTGATATCCAGCTTGTCTTCCAGGGAAGCAGGCATGTTCTTTAGAAATGTTCTAAAGTGGGGAAGTTCCTTCATCATTGCTATGGGCCCAAGAATAAACTGATCCTTTTATTTTTAAAGCACAACGGGTTCATAGTGACTATATCAAGGTTTTAGAGATGAAGGGGTTTTGTTTATGAGTCTGGGTCAATAATAAAATCCTAGCAGCTGCTCCTTATAAAGAAAAAGTAGTTTGAGGTGGTAAAGTTTGGAGCAGAGAAAGGGTGTATGTTTAACTCCTTACTCTGCTTGCCTTTTTTTCCTGATGTATCTCCTTCTCCTAAAACGATTTCTTCCTATAGGGTATGCTTAGGAGGTAAATTCAGTTATCATTTGGCATTGTGTGTGGAGCAGCCAGGAGATCCCAAAGGATTGTTTGGCTATGTGAAGCTGTAGCTCTTTTTTGGCACCACTAGGTGGTGAGCTATGTTTATTTTTAGGCAGAGAGTGCTGTGACCTGCCCAAGGTCACCCAGCTGGTCTCAAGTGGGGACATGAATCAAACCAGATTAGAGTCTGCCATTCTTAACCACTACATCAAGTTGGCTCTTGGAGACAAAGTGGCATAGTGGACAGAGAACCAGAACTGACATTCAGACAGTTGCTGTTGAAAATGGCAGCTGTGAATCTGGTTCCTCCCCACCACATTCAGCTCTGTAATGCTGTAGTGCAACTTAATTGTGTCCTGGCATCACCACTTTCTGCATTTCCTCACCTACTGCCAGCAGCATCCAATGATACATCACTGGGGCAGGGAAACATAACAAAGATGTTATCAGGACCAGTGCCAGATTAAACCCTGTGGTGGCCCCTAGGCAGTCAAAACCTTGGGGGCCCCCTTGCAAATTATCTGAGTCTGAGCTGCCCATGCCCCCCCCCCCCTGCAGCCTGCAGCCACCTTCTTAAAAGCCTCTTTTACTAAGCTGCAGTGGAGAGGCATAGAAAGGCAAACCTGGCCACAACGCCACCCAGCAAGTTGGGCAAAGACCAGCTCAGTTGCTGGCTGCGCGTGCAAGCTGGGAGAAAACTGGGGGGGGGAGTCATCCTGGGGCCCCTAAAGGTGTGGGGGCCCATAGGCCAGTCCCTACTTGGCCTAACTGTTAATCTGGCTCTGATCAAGACCCAGGTAAGGTGCTCCCAGATGTTATGAGGGGGAAAGAGGCTTATTGCTACTGCTAATTTCAGTGGCAGCCCTGCATTTCCCCACTATTGTCTAGCTGGGCTGTCTGCCCACAGTACCGCACTGTTGTTCCCATCATGGCATGGAGCGGGGTGAGATTACTTGGAGCAAATAGGACCATCAGTCAAAGCAGAATGCTGCGCATGAAAGATTCTAGCTGTTCACTGCATGGGACTCAAAGCATGCTGTGGTCAGATTCTGCTTCCTCCACTCTCAACAGAAATATCCCCAGCCTCTCTTTAACTGTGGTGGTGGAGCAGCTGAAATCAGGATGTGGCCTTTGATATTTAACTTGATGATGCTTTTGGCCATGAGCACAGAGCCCAGCACTATGAGCCGGAGGAAGTCAGGCGCATGAAATGCAATTTGGCATCTGGACACAGGACTGCCTCTGCCTCCAACCAAGCTCTCAGGCTCGGATATTTTTAGTAAGCTTTCACTAATAGCAAAACATTATTTGCTTGCCCACACACATTCTTTACTCCTTTCAGATTTTGCTCTTACTGGGCAGGCACAGGCCAACCTACTGCCAAGTAAGGGCATCCTTTCAGTTCTCGGTAAATCGGGGGAGTTCTCAGCATTGCAGATTCTAGAATCGATCGATTCAGCATTTGTCGGCAGAGGGGCTAGAAAATTATCCCGATTCTCAGGATGCTGAATGCTGCACCCACCCACCGAAATCCCACACTAGGGCAGAGTAATTAGGGAATACACACGACTCTGTGGTTGAACCCAGGACTCAGTTAAAGCCTGGCTGTTCTCTATGAACAAGGAGATGAGCGTTTTATCAGGTTATGCTGAGTCAGCCAGGAGCTGGGCTGAGTGGAGAACTGAAGGCACCTGGGAGTGGAGCCGAGAGAGTGAGAGACAGGCTGGAAGCTGTGGGCTGAAGGCTCTCTATGCAGCACAGCCAGCAATTGCCAAGTCAGCTTTCTATTTATTCTTTCCCTATCAGCTAAAGGATCGTGTGCTCTATGCCAAGCAGGTTTTTTTCATGCCGGTTTTGAAATGCAATTTCTCCCCCTCCTTTTCTCCCCCCCCCCCCCCATCTAGTTATGGAAGCCAAAGGCCTGATGGGGAAAGAATACCGGATTTGCGACTCCTTTGTCAAGGTGGGCTTGCCATTCTCTGGGAGGGAGTTGGTGGGGCTGTGGCTTCCTTGGCGTGCACAATCTCTTTGTGGTGAATTCTCCCACAGGGCTCCTCTTCTCTTCTCTGTTCAGGCCCTCCTCCAAACCAGGCTGCTGACTGCGTTGTCTGTCCCCATTGATTTTTTTAAAATAAAAAAAGAACTTTCCTTCCATTTGCCAGCAGAGATTTGTGAGACCTGAAGGAGGAAGTAAGAGGCACTAAGCCTCTCTCTGAGTGGCTGTGGGATTCAAGGCATCTCTGCAGCATCTTGGTCGATCCTTTTGGTGCATAAAAATGCCTGAGATAACGGAGCATTCTTGATTCTTTCTTGGGCGGGAGATGGTGTGTGGGTTTGCAAAGGTTTTCTCCAGCTCTGGTGCAGCCTGCATTAACTCTGCAAAGGATGTGCTGTACCACGGCAGCATCCTTTTTGCCGTAGGAGGAACATCTGCCAAGGACCCTTGTAAGTGGTGCCTTTCTCCATCTTTGGTGTATGGACCTTTCCTAGTGAAGTTCTTTCAACCAAGTGTGCTGATCTTGGGTTTTGTTTCTGCCTGCTTCCAATATTGGGGGAACCTGGCAATATCTAGAATGGGGTGGGGGTGCTAATCTGGATATTCTTCCACCATCCTCTGGGAATGCCAATGCAGAATTTGTATGGATAAACTTCAGTTGCAGTTTCATTTGGCTTGCAATCCAGCCCCCCCCCCCACCGGTTGGTTTTCTGCTGAAAGAGCTGGATTAGTAGAAAGTCTGATTGGACAGCCCCCCCCCCCCCCCCCCACAAATACAGAAAGGGGGTTAAGAAAGTGTCTCCCTTTCTTTTCCAATGAAGATGTCTATTGTACCAGACACGGATCGGAGGTGCAGGCAAAAGACCAAGACTGTTCCAGACAACAAAAATCCGGTTTTCCATGAGCACTTTCTCTTGTGAGTATGGGGAGATGGGGGGTGGGGATCAACCTTTGCCCACCATCAGCTCTGTCATTCAGCCTGGGCCCAGTCCACTGAAAGAGTTAGCCAAGGATCCCAGCCAAGGAGATTTCCACATGCTTCCCTGCACTCTTTCCTCCCCCTGTCTTGTGTGCCGTTATGTCTAAAAACATGCCTCATGCATGGTTAACGGCTGCATCAAAATGAGGCATGACAGATACTGTTCTCCTGTTTCTCGCAGCCCAAATGCCTCAAACCTTTTACTATCTGTCAGCACACACGTAGCAGGAGAGGCGGACTTCTGCCCTTCCCACCCTTGGCATTTCTTAATTTTAGTAGTTTCTGTGTGGAATGGGGTGGAGGGGAGCATCTTTTCCTAGACTCTGCGCTGCCTTTGATGCAGGGGCGAACTAAGCCGGGTAGAAGGATTTCTGGAAGTTGTAGCATGTCCTTGGAGGAGCTGGACGACAGATGTTTTGGGTAGCTGAACTTTTTTTTTTTTGCTTTGCTTGGAGTTAGAATCTTAAATCTGGGGCAGTGCTGGTATTGAGCTGCTGTCTGTTCTCTTTCTACAGTGTAAGTTCATGGCTGTTTGAACTGTATTTCTTTATATCCTTTCCTCTGGGATCGTTATTGTCCTTCTTAGCTCAAGAGCACCTGTTCCTGAGGCTGGGTTTTCAAGAACTTGTATATGTGTGGAGGCGGCTGTATAGTCCTGGAAAAAAGTCCAGTTGCTTGGCAGTATCTGTGTAAATGAGTGACTAGTGCCCAGCTTTGCATCATTGCTGGATTCTGTCAGCAAGCGAGGTCGAATGGGGAGAACTCTTTGCCTGCATCTCTAGCTACTCTGTGGGGCTGGCTGTGTTTTGGGGGCTCGTGGTTGCATCCTCTCCACTTCATATTCCAGCCCTTTGCAAGATGAAGATGAGAGAAAGCGTCTGCTGATCACAACTTGGAATCAACCAAGGAATTCCAGGTAAGGTCAAGACTAGAGTACGTTCAAGCTGGCACAAAGCAGATGCTCTGTGCAGGGTTGCCTGGAGCTCTCAGCCTGGCCACTGCTGACCAGGGTAAGTGTAGCCTTTGGGTGTCCAGTTGCAGGATGTAAGTCAAAGAGGCCATCTGCAGAATCCAAGGACAACCACAAGGCCAGTGGAAGGAAGATTAGCAGTTTCTAATAGATGCTTTTGCAGCTGTTGGGTGCTAAACTTTGCATTCCACCACCACCACCCTGCCTTTCTGCCAGGGCTCACCTTAATGGAACCAGAAGTACTGCCCCAATCCCATCAGCACCAGGGAGCTGTCCAGAGTGCAGGACTGACAGCATTACTGAGCCACACTTCCCCTGGTACCTCTGGGACCCTGGTTCACCAGCATATTATCTCTGGAACGGGGCCTTGTCACTGATGGCACCTTTATTGTGGGATTCATTTCCCACAACTGTTTGCCTGATGTCACGCTTATCAAGTTTAAAAGACTAGCCAAAGCCTGTTCTTTCCCCCCAGGTTTTCAGTGGGTTTGATTCTCCCTCTTCCAATGCAATGGCTGCTTGACTTCTAATGTTGCTTAGCCAGCTTTTTCTTCTACCTCACTCTCCAGAGGCTTTAGTGTATTTTTATTTATGCTTTAAAATGACATGCTTTTGCTACTATGTTTTTGTTGCAAATTATCTCAGGAGGATTCTACTGAGTGGTGTTCTACTAATTTTAACCAAATAAAAATAGAACAGTACGGCTTCACAGTTTCCTCATCTCCTGGGCCATATCTAGATAGTTCCAGTTTAAGGGCATGATGCCCTAATCTGGATTTCTTGGTTCCTTCAATCCAGACATGTTGGGGTGCAAACAGACTGGTACAGCACAGTGTAACCTTGAGCCTCCCTGCCCCCCCCTTGCCACGCTTGTTCAGAAATGTCCTTGGTCATGCAGCAGTGTGGACAGTATTGGGAATGGGAGGAACAGAACCCTCCGTGGAAGAGAAGCTTATCTCTATTACCAATTCTTCCCCAGGCAGAGTGAACTTATCGGCTGCATGAGCTTTGGTGTGAAGACCCTGCTGAGCCCAGACAAGGTATGGACGGCTCCTTGTGTGGAGGGGAATGGGGACGCAGCTGTAGTGCTTGTCCTGGAGAGAATGAAACTCTGTATTTTAGTGGCTGCATGGCAGGGAGAAAAGATTGGGAGTGACAGCGAGACATTTTGCCCCAAAGCAAAGAACAGCAGAAGGAACATAAGGAGGGCACTTGCTTCCTAAGCTCAGCTTGGCTGGCTGTGGGGAGGGGGTGGTGTCTGAGCCCAGCTGACTAGCGGAGGTTGCTTGTGTCGAATGCACAGACTACTGCCCACTGAAAATATGGATAGCACAAAATTCAGTACCGTTGCTCTATCCACTGTTGAAGATTCCCTGCCTGTGAAAAGCTATTAGTCAAAAGGACTTAGCTTTCTCCATGGTAAACTAGTTTTCCACATGAATGGAATAATTTTGATTGGAGAGCGTTAGAACACTCTCTGCTCCCCCCCATCTGTGGGTTTGAAGTGGTACCAACAGCAAGAGCTATACGGCCAAGTTTTTACTGACTTTGATTTTTTCCTCATGGGAATGGACTTGTGTGGTTTTACTGTTGCTGATACAGTGCCTCAGCAATAGGGCTTCCATGGGGCAGGCTTCCCTACATTTCCCTGCCCCAATTATCTTAGTAGCCATTCCTCCACTTTGGCTGGGGGTGGTGGTGGCATTTTGTTTCAATTTAGCAGTTGCCGCATCATTATAGCATCTGCCAGTTTTTCTGAATTCCCAGCTTTCATGTTTTTAAAGTAAGTCTCTAGTACCTTTCATTACGGAGGTATAAGGGAAAAGGCATATCCCTGTAATTAAAAGGGATAGAGATTTACTTATTTTAGGAGTCTGCAGATCTGAAACTTGACATGAAATGCACCTAATGGAAGAAGGTGAAGATGGGGAGAAACAGGCAGAATCTCCATTCATCCGGGTTATGGATACTTAAGTAGCTTCTGTAGGGGAGGAAGACGAAGGCATTGTACCAAAGCTTTTGTGGTGGTTTTTGCAGAGGGAACTGAAGGGAGGCAGGGAGCAATAATTTGAAGAAATGGTAGTACCCTCCCCCTCCCCCTCAATCATCAAATCAAATAGCTCCAAAGCTTAGAATGTTAATATAAACAGGCTTGTATTTGGAGAATAATATTTTACAAATAAATGTGAAAAGGTGGGAATTCCTCACTGCCTTTTCCACTTTCTTCTCTTAATTGTTTGCAATCTTGATTGTTAAACTAAGAGAGATGAGGGTGTTAGCAGAATACTGTTGCCCTCTGCTGGAGACTTGTTTTAGCAATTTTAACAAGCAAATGACTTAAAATCAATTTTGTCGCCTTACAGTAAGCCTGTGAGGAAGGGCACCAACATCCCCATTTTAAAGGTGGCAAACCAAGGATTGGAGTTTTCACCACCTGCTATTACAGCCTAGAAACAGAATTTAGGATGGGGGCTTTGCAGATGAAGAGGTTGGGACTCTGCACATAGCAGCAGACTTGAATCTCAGTGCCTCTGTGTGTGTGTGTGTGTGAGATGATAACAAATCACTAGGGTTAGAGAGCAGGTTGAACCCTCACTGCTGTGGTGTCCCAAATTGTGTCCTTTTCTCCTTTGTAAGTTAATTATTGCTGTTCATTCCAGGGAGTTAGGAGGGGAATGCCCTACCTCTTGGTGACAACAGTACAGTCCAATAAACCTTCCTGCTACATCTGTCATAATGGATGGGTTATTCCTCAGTGGAATTACAAGTAGGAACATCATATGAACATATGAAGCTGCCTTATACTGAATCAGACTCTTGGTCCATCGAAGTCAGTATTGTCTTCTCAGACTGGCAGCGGCTCTCCAGGGTCTCAAGCTGAGGATTTTCATGCCTACTTGCCTGGACCCTTTTTGGAGATGGCAGGGATTGAGCCTGGGACCTTCTGCTTACCAAGCAGATGCTCTACCACTGAGCCACCGTCCCTCCCCATGCTGTGCATGCTGAGGCAGAAACGTCCCCCCCCCCCCCCAAAAAAAATTGCTGAGGTCCTTGTGATAGACAAAATCCTTTATTTTACACACACGCAGATATGGTACTTATCATAGTGACTGGCACTTTGCTGATAGACAATGCCACATGGACTAGATAGAAACCTTTGGCTGCAAGTTGGAAGAGTGTTTCTAATTTCTGAAAGGTTTAGGATCTTTTGCAACTCTTTGCTTTTTCTTTGTGGCTAGGAGATCAGTGGCTGGTACTACTTGCTGGGGGAAGACCTGGGCAGGACAAAGCACCTGAAAGTGGCTGCACGACGGCTGAAGCAGAGTGGAGGTGGGTACCTCTGTCCAGTCACTTTGGGAGTCGGAGAGAGAGGATTGTGGAAGATGAGTTTCTGTCTAGACTACCACTCAGACCTGCCTGCACAGATTCTCTTGTGTGGCAGGTAAGCACTGGACAGGCCAGTTCTCACCTGAACTGTTTTAGTTAACTTCCCCTCATAAGGCAGAGTCCGTGGGCCATAAATGGTTTTCAAGGGGCTGACAAAGGCCTTTGCTAGCCTTTGTTCCTGAGGATCTAAGGCATGAAGCCACTGGATTTCCCTTGCTTCTGCCCACTTCGAAGCACCCAGACTACACCATAGAGGGAACAATTCCTTGTACACCTTTGATAATATGAAATTGCTGGCAATGTGCCCATAATTGTGCCAAGCAGGCAAAGGGATAGAGCGAGAGGCACCTGGTGAGAGTGAGGAGTGCGTTCTGGAGCCTGATGGCACCCATTGTCTCCACTGTCATGGCATCCGCAAGTGCAGGGTATTAACTCTTCCCCTAGTTGTGAATGGCAGTTCTGGCTTCAGGATCTGCTGGAGTGGGAAGCAGGACATTTCAGTGTTGAGGAGGCCGTTTGCCAAAGCTTGGTGACTGATACACAGGGCTTGAATTCAGCGGGAGCTCACAGGAGCACAGCTCCTGACCTCCAGCCCGGATCTGCATGCAGTGGGGAGTTCTCTCCCCTCTGCACACAGATCCCAGGGCATATGCAGATTAGCTTTGCTACTGAGCTGCTGCACCTTTTCCCTTACAAAATGACCCCTGCCCCTTCTTAACTGTTTTACAGAGCTGATGCTGGCCCAGCCAGCCCCCTTGCTGGGGAGCCAGCAGATTGAGAATGCGGAGCAGCTCAAGGTAGGTGTGAGCATCTTACTGGCTTGACAATCTGCTCTTGTTCATGGATGTTGAACTTGCGCTGCTAGCTAGGATCAGCCACTGGTAGATAATTCATGTTGGTATCTACCAGTCTGGAGGTCCAGTTTCTAAGATTCAAATCTTCACAACAGTGCCCAACAGATGCCACCTAAATCTGCCCCAGACAGAGTCGGTTCATTAGGCACCCTATGTCATGAGCATGTGACACCCTAGCTGAATATTCATCTGCTGATTAGCAGCTGTCAGAGGCTGAACTTGGGATCTTTTGCTTGGGATCTGAACCATGACCATATGAACATAAGAACATAGGAAGCTGCCTTACATTGAATCAGACCCTCAGTCCATCAAAGTCAGTACTGTCTACTCAGACTGGCAATGGCTCTCCAGGGTCTCAAGCTGAGGTTTTTCAAGCCTACTTGCCTGGACCCTTTTTAGTTGGAGATGCCGGGGATTGAACCTGGGACCTTCTGCTTAGCAAGCAGATGCTCTACCACTGAGCCACCGTCCCTTCCCTATCTCTAATCAAAGATCCCAAGGGCAGCAGTTGAATATATTCAGAGGGAACTGCTGGTTGCTGCTGAATATCTACAAAATTGCAATGGAAGGGTGGGTGGAGAAACTTAATTCTTTGCCTCTTCACCAGACATCTGTGCAGTGTGTTGGAATGAAAAGTAGAGGCGGGGGAATGCTATAATGAAAACTTTCTTCATCTCCAAAGTGTTCCTTCTTCTTGCTGCTTTGATCTGTGACAGGGCATCATAGACTCACAGTTGCTGCCAAATGTCTAGTTTGGCTTACAGTTTGGAAGAGGCAGGGAAAATAGACACAAAAAGCCCTTCTCCTATGTACACCCCTCCTCCAAATTCTAAACCACCAACATTTTATGGAAGATTTTCCTCTGCAGTTGCTGCTTCTGGGCAGAGGAAGGCTCGTGTTTTTCAGCAGCTTGCAAAGCAGGCAGAAATCTAAAGGTGAAGCATTCTTGGCATCCTTAATGCTCTGCTCTAAAGGAGCATTCAGCACATGGCATCTTTTCTGCCTGTCGTACACCTGCTGAAGAGAAAAGGCATCACAACTGTGACTCTTTCTCCACTTCGTTGTCTTAGCAGATGATGCTCAGAGCTAAAGGGATTGTGGGCTAGCAAAGAGAAGGCAAGTCTTCAAATATGCCTTGAACTTAGTTAAGAGGGGGGGTTATTGTTTTCTGTGCTTGGATATGAAGATGAGAATGCGTGAATTCCCAGCTATGTCAATAGACCTCGCTGCTTGCTTGGGGTCTCTGTTGGCAAAGAGTATGTGTGTGTGAGAGAAAGAGAGTTTTCTATAAAACAGCTTTATTTCCTTGGCTGCTTGTGGACCTTCCCCCTGAATATGAATGTGAATCCAAGGACCCCCCCTTTTTTGTCATGAAGTGGCAGCGCCAGCGAATGGCTGCTTCAGCATCCTCCAAGTGTTTGTGAGAACACGGTAGCCAATGCGGCAGGGAACAAAGGCCGCCTCAGCGAGAGAGCTGACAGGAATTTGACTCTGAACTCTCTCTCTCTTCCTCATCCCTCGGAGTTCTCAGGAAGCCTCTTTGCTTATCGTAAAGCAGCACATGGCGGAGGCAGCCTGGGAGGTGAGGGGTGGCTTCCTGCCATTCTTCTGCGGAGCTGCTGGGTTCCCATGGGCAGCCATGCCAGGACTGCAGAGGCTTATTCTCAGCTGTCTGGCAGCAAGGAGACAGGGGGTCTCTCCTGCTCTGGTTTGCCTGGGAGAAAGGGGGATGCTGTGGTTTTAATGGGCCGGCCACAAGCCTCAAGGCCTTGGACATGAGTCGGTTCAATGGACTATGCCGAGTGTGCTCTGAACAGCGCTACCAGCAGGTTGGTGCCTCTGAATCCCAAAAGCCAGTGTGTGCCTGTGTCAGGTGTAAAGGCCGTGCAGTTCTTTGGGGCTATGGTGTGGGTGCATGAGACAAAACAGGGGTGGCTGGAAGCTTATGTCGTGGGAGTCTTCCAGCAGTGGCTAAATACCATGGACCTGGTCTATGTGACTGGACTATAAAGAGGCAATGTAGGGCACAGACAGGCTCCCAGAAGGGCTTGGGTTGATGTAGTTTATTCTCCAACCAATTTAAAGTCTGTCCCTTTAGACTGGAGCCTCCCTGACTACATTTGAGGCTGTAGTGTGGTTGTGGTGGTAAAAGATCTGTGTGAGAGATGTAATAGCTGTAATACTCTAATATTTAGTGTTTACATATTGCTTCCTGAAGTGAACAACACCCCTGTGAGGTAGACTATAATTATCCCCATATTACATATGGGGGAGAATGCAGTTGAGAGACAGAGAGAGTGGCTTGCCTAAAACCACGTAGTGGGGTCCTTGCTGAGTTAGGATGTCAACCCACATGGAACTGCACTGCACTGTTCTTTGTGTGTCGTTTCTGATTCGTTTGCCTTTAGTTACACATTTATTTTTATCTCATATGAATGGCGGTTCTGGTTCAGAACCAAAGCTGAACTGATCTTGACTTCTTAAACAGGAGAAGATAGCGAGCGCAATCCTTGTTTTGTTCGACCTTGCCAGCAGTAACTGAAGGTATACTGCTTATAAACATGGAAGTTCTATTGCTGTGACTAACAGCCATTATTAATCCTGTCCCCAGAGGTTGGGTTAAACTTGGACAGCTTTGTGGTAACTCCCAGTTCATTGGTTGTGTCTTGGGCTTCTGTGGTTTGTCTGGAAGGAAGAGCTGCCTGCCCATTTCTCTAATATTCTCTTGACTGAAACTCCCAACTTTTTCTGTTTTCTTAGTTGGGGTGCAAGCTGGACATCCAGATGATTCAAGAATTGTTAATCTGTAGCCCTGCCCTGGATAGCCCAGGCAAGCCCAATCTCATTAGATCTCGGAAGCTAAGCAGGGCCAACCCTGGCAGGTGTTTGGAAGGGCGACCTCCTTGGAATACCAGCAATCGGGAGGCAGGGACAGGCTTTATTTAGCCGCCTCTCTGAATATCCTTCAGGTCCCTAGTAGGGGTCAGTTACCAGAGGTCACCATGACTTCAGATACACACACACGTGCATGCACACCCACACACATGACTTCCAGGTGCACACACACACACCATTTTATCCTCATAACAACCCTGTGAGGTAGTTTAGATTGAAAGAGTATGACTGGCCCAAGGTCCTCCAACAAGTTTCCATAACGTGAGTGGGGATTCAAACCTGGGTCTCCTAGATGCTTGTCCCACACTCTTAACCAGGACACCACACTGGTTCTCTTTGCATGAGTTTCAGCTATTTCTCATAAGGAGGAGTCATGAACACATAAAGCTATCTTAAACTGAACCAGACCATTGGTCCATCAAGGTCAGTACTTTCTACTGTGGCTGGCAATGGCTCTCCAAGACCTAAGATAGAGGTATGTCACATCACCTGTCCGTTTGCTTTTTATCCTGCCCTATCCCAGGAGAAGCCTCAGGGTGGCTTACAATATAAAACCATTAAACAATAAAAACCAATAGAACAATGAATGGCAACAACAGATAATAACAAAAACCTGTGCCTCATGTCAGGCAGGGATAGGTACCCCAGGAAACTCCTATGCCCACGTGATATCCAGAACAGCAGGGTACTGGGAATGGGACCATGGACAGGGGAGGCCGGAATGGTTGACCATCCACCACCTCAACCAAAGGCCTGGTGGAACAACTCCATTTTACAGACCCTGCAGAACTGAAGTAAGTCCCACAGGGCCCTGATCTCAAGTGGGAACATGTTCCACCAGTTTGGGGGAAAGGACTGAAGAAGCCCTCGCTCTGGTCAAGGCTAAGCAGACGTCCCTATATGCCTTTCACACAGCATTTCCTCTCTTCTCTGGGATTATCAAGTTAAACCGGGAGCCATCAGGAGGTGCTGGTTGGAAGAGTGTAAAGCTCTCCAGGGCTCATATGGGAAGAGGTGGTCTCACAGGCCCCACCTACCACTCAACATATTTGAAGATGGAGGATGCTGGGGATTGAACCTTGGATCTTCATGCAGAGCAGGTGCTCTGCCACTGAGTTATGGCCCCGCCCATACTATATGCATACTCCGTTTTAGATTTCTTCTGTTGTGGAAATGCCTTAATAATGTTGACATCCTGTTAGCGAGAGAAATGAGTATGTTTATTGTGACTGAGAATGAACTGAAAAAAGCTTGCATACCCCTTCTTTACTTTCAGTGGGTCTGCTGCAAGCTGTCACTGGATGCTTTCCATGTCTCCCAGTCTTCAGGATTGCTTGAAGGAGTGTCATTGAACTAATGTCTCCTTTGACTAGGCCCTGGGGGCTCACATGGGAGGCCTCAGTAGGGATCTTCCTTTGGGCTGCCTTTCCCAGAAATCGGAAGGGCAGATCCTTCCCCTTTGTTGCTCAAACAGGAAACTTGGCAGACATCTCTGGAATCACCAGGACTTGACAAGAGATGTGATTCTGAGCATCTTGGCCCGACCATGAATGGGTATGCCCCACAGGTCACTTCAAGGAGAACCCTTATAGGAGGCTGCCAGTCACACAGCATTTCCTCTCTTCCCTCGGGTTATCCAATTAAACTGTCTTTCTCTGTCTATGGAACTTCTTTTCCATTAAGAAAGAACATCATTGCAAATGTACAATGAAACCAAACAATGAAACTCAGGGGTGGCCAAACTTAATGTAAGAGCCACATAGAATACACATCAGATGTCTGAGAGCCGCAAGACATGAACATCAGATGTTTCAGAGCAGGAAGGAAGGTTGGAAAGGCAAATAAATAGATGGGGAGAGGTGGAAAGGAAGCAACTTTAACTTCAAATGCATTCTCCAAGCTAGTGGCTGGCTTGGCTTGGAGAAGTGATTTAAGGAGACAAATGAAGCCACACGATATGTGTGAAAGAGCAACATGTGGCTCCCAAGCTGCAGTTTAGCCACCCCTGATGTAAGTATTTAGAAAGCAAAAGAGGAAATATGTCCAAAGCAACAGGCAAGAGTTAAAAACAAGTTGAGACTGCCCAAAACATCTTGCTCAGTTGTCTTCCTAAAGGGAAACTTCCATAGGACAGGTATCACAATTGTAGGAGGGGTGTCACTCTGAGTTCTCAAGAAATGAGAAGACATAAAGCAGTGTTCACCTGAGGGAAAAGGGAGGTATGCATGTGTGGGAGAGATCCTCTGAGGTAGACACTGCCTAGGCTGAGACAAATTTAAAGGCAAGAATCAGCACCTTGGGACCTATGAGCTTATTGGTAATCAGTGCAGACACCTAGCAGCTAATGTTATCTGTTTTCTGTATGGCTAATCTATAGCGTCATTAACATTTGACACTCAATAGCAGGACGTTTCTGTTCCCTTCTATGCTTCTGTAATGGGGGAAAAACAGCTACATACCTTTGGCAGGCCACGTAAGCTCTGCTTCTTATGTGGGTGCAACACATTTCCACACCCATTTACTTTCCAGGAAAGCTCTAGTATTGCCACGGAGAGTGTTTCCCATGGAAATCCACTTCCCTTCCCTTCCCTTTTAAGATCCTATTCCAAGTATCTCAGAAGAGATGAACAATGCAGATAAAAAAAGAAAAGAAAGTAAAAGTAAGTTATAGAGCAAAATTTACTCATATAATACACATACAATAAAACAGGAGTAAAAACAGAAGTGTTTCAAAGAGTGGAGAGCTGCTCTCCTAAATTTCAGTACAAGTGTAAATGAAATCATTGCATCTTAATACTGTAATAACTGGAAGCAATTTAATGTGGGAGATTTGCTATTAAAGAATCAAAGCTGGTGAGTATTCAGTGCAGATAACTGTATTCAGATAGCTAAGAAAAACTGCAGTTTGCTTGGTCCCAAAATGAGCCTCAGAAGTCCTCAGCCTCATGTGCTCCCTCATTTCTTCCTGCCACTGGTTGACCATTAAAGATGGGCACTTTGATGGAGTGCATGTTGCTGCTGGCAACACAAAGATTCTAAGTGAGAATTAAACCAACTTCAGAGAAGACCAAGAGGAAACATTCCATTATGCTAGCTGATGGAACTGAAAATCTTTGCACAAATACCAAATCCTTTTAAAGGTCCAAACCACAGAGTGAGTTCTGACTTTTGGAAAGTCCCTTGAGTTGTCAGAAGATTATGACAAATTCTTACTAATAGCTGCTGTGGTGTTAGCAACCTCTCTGTGATCCCGGATATGGCTTAGGTAGCACGGTGTTTGTGGTAATGGATGTGGGCTAGATGGTCCTCCACATGATAGGTTTAACCTTTCTGCTTACTGCTCACCTTGGGCAAATGGAAAGTTCCAGAAGTTAGACCACAAGGACAGAGCAAAATGGTCCCTAATATGGCTGGCTGCACCTCTAAGGTCTGAGCTCACGCAGGGAACATCTCATATTGTCCCCTGTTCCAAGCCCCAGATTTTGCCTTTCTGTGACCACTGTAGGGCTAGACCATGTTACAATGCAACTTTTTAAAAAACACTAAAATGTGTGATGTTGTTGTTTGCTTTCAGATCACAATCCCACGAGGAAAAAATGGCTTCGGGTTCACCATCTGCTGTGACTCACCTGTCCGGGTGCAGGCTGTGGACTCTGGTGAGACCAGGGGCAGTGGATCTGAGTAGTGGGTTGATTGGTTTGGTTTGCAATGGTAGTCTTTAAAAAAATATGTTTGAGCATCTCTTGACACCTGCCACATGTTTTCTTTAAAGGGTGTATCTGTGCTACAACTGTCTCTGCCTCTCTTTGAAAAAGTTGGCAATTATATTTTGGTGTACGTGATAAAGATCCTTCATTACAGAGCCGTAGTGTTCCTCAGGGGGCAGTTTTGGTGATTCTGGGGCCCTGCACAAAGCTCAAGCAGAGCCCACAGAATCTCTGCCACCCCGTGCCAGCCCTCCTGCCATGCCTGTCCCCTCACCAAACCTAAGCAAGACACAGCTCTTGCCCTATGTGAGATGAGCACGACCTGTCACTGGAAGCCAGGTAGCTGAGCCATGCTTGGGGCAGGCATGATGGACTGCCACCGAGCCCCAACAGGGTGGATGTGAGCAGCTGTCTCTTATGCAAGCAGCCTGAGCAGGGTGAGTGCAAGCAGCAGCAGGACCCTACTCTTATCCCCCTACTCTTTTGGGGCAGGGGCTGGACCATGGATAGAACTATATAAAAACAGATGTCTAAAAACCTTGTATGTGGGTGAGTTTCTAGATAATCTCTCTGTGCAGATAAACTCTCACACGCACTCCTTTTCAGGTGGTCCTGCGGAGAAGGCCGGTTTACAGCAACTGGACACTGTCCTTAAACTCAATGAGCAACCTGTCGAGCACTGGAAGTGTGTGGAGCTGGCTCATGAAATCCGGTGACTATGGCACATGTGTTGATGGGTGGTGTGGCTGTACTGCAGCCAAGCTCTGAGTGTACTGGGGATCAGGAGAGAGGGATGGGAAGGAGGGGTTCCGGTGAGAGAGTCTGAGGAACTGCTCTACAGGATTTTGTCTGTTCCCACCAGTGGCCATCCAAATGTTTCTGGAAATTCATGATTTTATTAACTTTGTTTATAGTCACCTCCCTTTCCCACTGAAACCCAGGACAGGTTACCAAGTGTAAAACAGTACAGTCAAAAAGCATGAGATTAGGATTAGGATTACAAATTTTAGAAACGATGCAAAAATGAACACTGCAGAAAATGGAATTGCAGTAGCAGAAAATAATGCAGTTAAGAGAAAAGATAATACATACCATACTTAATGGCATTATACTGAAGTCCTGTTGGGGCATGCAAGCAATGGCCATTTTTGATTATTAGTCCTTGCATCTGGAACTCGGAGATAGTGACTCTGGACAAAGGAGGGTTATTTTAACTATTCTGGATAATTATTGCTGATAGATATATCCTCCATTAATTTATCTAGTCTTTTCCTCCCAATTAATTCCTGATTGCCTGGGGAAGTTCACACTCAGGGGTCTATACACACAAGTAGGGACATATGAACATATGAAGCTGCCTTGTACTGAGTCAGACCCTCGGTCCATCAAAGTCAGTATTGTCTACTCAGACTGGCAGCAGCTCTCCAGGGTCTCCAGGTTTTTCATGCCTACTTGCCTGGACCCTTTTATTTGAAGATGCTGGGGATTGAACCTGGGACCTTCTGCTTACCAAGTAGATGCTCTACCACTGAGCCACCATCCCTCCCCTTTGGACTTTCTTGGTGATCTCCCATTAAAACAGTAACCAGGGCTGATCCTGTTGAGCTTCTGAGATCCGACATGATCAGGCTAGCCTGGGCTATCCAGGTCAACACTAACATGGGGGGGTGTCTGTGATGACATACTTCCTCACTTGTTTGACTCCAGCAACTGGCACTTGAGTCTATTGCCTTTGTACATGAAGGCTGCATTTAATTTTCATGGCATAGGGGTGGCCAACGGTAGCTCTCCAGATGTTTTTTTGCCTACAACTCCCATCAGCTCCAGCCATCAGCCATGCTGGCTGGGGCTGATGGGAGTTGTAGGCAAAAAACATCTGGAGAGCTACCATTGGCCACCCCTGGCATATAGCTTGTAATATCCTCTAATTAGCAGCTACGGCAAATAGGTGTTGCTAGATCTGTCCTCTGTGAAAGACTCTCTAAAATGGGGAGGCAGGGGAGCCTTTGAGACTCTGGGACTGAGGAAGTTGGAGGTCTGGGCTGCATTTTGATGGTAATGGGGCAATGGGCTCTGAAATCATGAGGTTGTGAGTTAAATTAGCTTGATCCCATCTCATGGTGCTTGGTGTATTTTATTTTGGGGGGAGAGTCTGAACCCACATGAGGTCCTCTTTTACACTGATGCACCCCCTCATACCTACACCTCTTGCAGAAACTGTTCACGGGAGATCATACTACTGGTGTGGCGCATCGTTCCTCGGGTCAAACCTGGCCTAGAAGCCGTCATCCGCCGCTCTTCTTGCAAATCAACATATGACTTGCAGTCCCCACCCAACAAACGGGAAAAGAACAGCTTGCTGCGGCCGCGTCCACCTGAGCACCGCCAAAGCTGCCACGTTGTGTATGATGGGAACGAGGGTCTGGTGCTGAACGGCTGGGAGCGCTACACAGAGCTTGGGAAGGCCACCCAGCGTACCATGCCCCCACTCTCTCGACCCCCCTCTACAGGTGGGGACAAGAACTACATCATTCTGGCACCTCTCAATCCAGGAAGCCAGGTATGGGCACCCCAGAAGAGAATCCAGCCCTGCCCTTCAGGGGGCTGTGAGGCCCATTGCTTACCCATGCTCTTCTAGTAGCTCACAGAGGTTTTCAGGCCCAGGCAGCTCTTCTGTTCATGTGCCTTTTCATTACATCTCTCAGAAAAGGAACACCAGTTCTCGGAATTGGCACTGCCCTTTTCACCTGCCAAGTTTGTTGTAGTGGTTAAGTGTGTGGACTGTTATCTGGGAGAACCAGGTTTGATTCCTCACTCCTCCACTTGCAGCTGCTGGAATGGCCTTGGTTCAACCATAGCTATTGCAGAGGTTGTCCTTGAAAGGGCAGCTGCTGTAAGAGCTCTCTCAGTCTCATCCACCTCACAGGGTGTCTGTTGTGGGGGGAGAAGATATAGGAGATTGTAAGCCACTCTGAGACTCTGATTCAGAGAGAAGGACAGGGTATAAATCTACGGTCTTCTTTTTCAAGTTAAGAACAAACAAGCTGCACCCCAAGCTTCACTGCATGCTAGTGTCAGCTCTGGGACTATATTAAAGAAGACTTCCAGTGTGGTCAGAAAGCTGTCTTTATTGATAGATAGATCAGTAGCAGTACATGACTATGTCAGAACTGGTTCACCTATGAGGTGACCAGTCTTTTATACCTCACCAAGGGCCGTTATGCATTCCACCAAAATACAGTGCAAAAAAGCCCGCACAGAGCAAACAAATTAGTTCCCACCACTACCTTTTCTCTCTAGACACTTGGCAGCTGAGTTGTCCCTGCAAAAAGATAAACGCGACCTTGCGGTACTGGCCTACTCCTTTCTGCAGGGCTGAAATAAATACATATATTTGTTGCAATGGACAGAGCATAGCTAAGGCAGGCGTCGTGCACCCCCTCCCTCCTCATTCTTAAGACATTCGGTACACAGAAATAGAAATGGCAAGAACCCTTGACAGCTAGAAGTGCTCCTGGAGTGAACCACCTTGGCTTGCAGATGGGGCCTTGCAGAATGGAATACTTGCCTTCAAATAAAATTACCTGCATGGAGAAAATTAGATGTCAGGGAGATGGATTCCAGCTTAGCCATTTCCCTGACACGCTATTGGATTTATCTGGAAAGAGATTTCTTTTATATGGGGAGGTGTTCAGACCTGGAATCTTTCAGTTAATGCCTGAGAACTGTTTCACCCTTTGATGAGCTGTTTCTCCAGCATGAGTCTCTCTCAGCCCATCAGCTGGGGCTCCTTGTTCTTACCACATTTCCCAAGATGGAACCAGGCATGCTGACTGTGTCTTCAGGCTTCCTGGCACAGATGTTGGGGGTTTTTTTTAGAGTGTTTGCATTTTATTCGAGATGCTGTCCCCCAATTAGGAAATAAAAGCTAAGGTTTCCCTTTTGCTAAATTCTGCTCCCAACATTCAGTTTTGTGGGAAATTGAATGAATGAACTAATAGTTTATTAAGGTCATAGATCAGCACATATGGAAGATTTAACAGCTGCAGTGGTGCCTTTCATGGAGGAGTTAACTCCTGTTTTCTTGCTTTGTGTCTTTCAGCTTCTGAGGCCTGTGTACCAGGATGGCAAAACTCCTGGAGGTGAGTTTAGCTGCTGGGTTTGTCAGAGAATATGAAGAAGATATTGGATTTATATCCTGCCTTCCACTCCAAATCTCAGAGCAGCTCAAAATCTCCTTTACCTTCCTCCCCCACAACAGATACCCTGTGAGGTGGGTGGGGCTGAGAGAGCTTCCACAGAAGCTGCCCTTTCAGGGACAACTCTGTGAGAGCTATGGCTGACCCAAGGCCATTCCAGCAGCTGCAAGTGGAGGAGTGGGGAATCAAACCCGGTTCTCCCAGATAAAAGTCCGCGCACTTAACCACTACACCAAACTGACTTGGCTTTCTCTAGCAGGCAGGCATTGGAAGGAACATTAAATGAAACAATAAGCACTCTGGAGACAGATGCCTGATGAGGTGTCTGCATTTTGAATCTTGGCATCTTTTTCTGCTCACTGTTACGTGCAAATGTGCTTTTGAGCATGAGCTATCATTTTGTGTGGAACTTGTGACTCAGCAAGCCCTCCATGACTTTACAAGTAGGCAATATGACACTTCCTCTGTTTCATCAGAAAATAGATACTTCCATTCTCCCATAATAAATGGAACTAGTGACTTTCTGGTGAAATTGAACTTGGTTTTTAAAGCTCCAGTCCCTTTACAAAGCTGAAGTCTGCCTGTATTTGCAGCCATGAAGTTACTATTGAAAAAGTGGTTATTATTAAAACAGAAAATGTACTGGAACCCTGTGAAAGATCTGAGATTTGTGGGTGTACCTTGTTTTGCAGATTATCTACATACAAAACCTTAAGAACCTTTTGGCTTTTAAAAATTAGTGTAAAAATAAGACTGTTTTGTTTGTTATATCAGCAGGACTATAAGTTAGAGAAATAATTTTCTCCTCTTAGTTGGTTGCTTCAGTTTGTCATGAGGTAGTCACAAAAATGTCTTTTGTGGGTTTGGTCAAGTTATGTCTCAGCCACAGAATTTTGAGGTAATCATAGGGCCAAATTATGCATGATTTTTGAGATCTTTGGTTGGAAAATCCAGGAAAGCAGCTGTGGGAGAAATGGATTAGAGCACTGAGCAAGTAGTGTTAATTCTTCCTCCTCCCCATGGGTTATCCAGTCAGAAATGACTTCCCTGTGCTGCTTAAGTCCCAGTAAGGGAAAAAGACAGGTACATATATTGAGACTGCTTTTTTCTCTACCAAGGCTTGAAAATGCTCTAGGGGCTCTTTTAAAATAAAAAAACAGTATGGGCTGGATCAGCCCTCTTCCCCCAGAACTCCTTGCCTGATCCATATCCGACTCTGTGGATGGTTTTAAGTAGTGCCAAAAATAGTCTGGGAGTTCCCATCAGAGAACTTCAACATCCCAGTAGTCTGGCCCTTAAGTGAACCACTGTTTTCTCACCTTTAACCCCACCTAACTGCACCACAGAAAGGATGATAATATTGGCTTACTTGAGGGAGCTGTTGTAAGAATTTAACCTGAAAGAACTGGAGGTTCTTTGAATGTTCGAAATGTGCTGTAGAAATGCAAAATATTGTTATTACTGCTGCCATTTAGTGGCTTCTGGCCAAGAAGCATCAAAAGAGCTCCTTAAAAGTTTGCTCGCCTGTCTCAGTGGATTTTGGAAGTGTTGGCGGTCTCCCTGCTCCCCTCTGGGGCTGGTCCCTGGGCAAATGGCAAGCAGCAGCTTGTTCTGAGCCCTTGCCAATTAACTTCCTCTGTCTGGACTGTTGTTTACCTCAGAGCACACAAGCTCTTTCCAAAAGGCTAATGGAATAAGCCAGACTTATTTACTTTGGAGCAGGCCCTATCTGTTTCTCCAGCCACATTCAGGAGTGTTTGCTGTCAGTGGAAGTGGGCATGGGTTACCTGGTTCTGAGAGGACTGCAGTTTCATTTGCTTTCCATCTTTCCCAGCGTGCCTTTGATCGAGGAACACCCTTTGAATTGAACCAGAGAGATATGTATGGAAATCTGGTGGCCAGGACAGAAATAGAACTGAGACAGTGGGCAGGCCATCCCTTTCTTTCCCTTAGCTTGTTGCCCCCTGCCATTCATTCCTTAGTATGAAATGTGTGATTGCAAGGTATGCCCATAGTAGGGTTGCCAACATCCAGGTTGCAGCTGGAGATCTCCTGGGATTACAACTGCTTTCCAGGTGATAGAGATCACTTCACCTGGAGAAAATGGCCACTTTGGAAGGTGGACTCTATGGCATTATATCCTACTGAAGTCCCCTCCCTAAATCTTGCCCTCTCCAGACACCATGCAGGCCCTATCTGTTTCTTCAGCCACAGATATTCTCTAGCCAGGTATTTCCCAAGCCAGGTTTTGTCCATAGGTTGGGGCTAAATTGGTATCATGGTTGCTGATCCCGCCAAAGCATTGATGCCTTCTGGGAGCAGGGGAAGAGCAATGTTATCTCCCTGTGCAGTTCCTAGAGAGAAGGGGCTTTGGGGGAATTTGGGCTAAAGGCTGCAGGTTCGCCAGAGGTAGCCTTTTGCTTTTACCATCTGCTTGCAAATTGATACAGGAAGAGAAAGCTGGCCAAAAAACACAGGAAGATCTGCAAATGCTTTGTATTACTTCAGCCCTTTTAAGTGTTCAAAGTGCTTTGCATAGATACTTTTTTTGTAATCCTTACAGGAACCCTGCAAGGTAGATCATTATTACTGGCCTTGCATTGCAAATGGGCTGGAGGCTGAGAGAGAAGCAGGCTTTCCAAAGACCCCTTTAACAGGCTCATAGCAAAGGCAATATTTATTTCTTTAGATAGTTACATTTGCTTTTCTCTCCAGTGGAGACCCAAATCAGCTTACAGCATTGTTCTCTTCTTCTCCATTTATTCTCACAACAACTGCCCTGTGAGGTAGGTTAAACTGAGAGAGAGTGACCCAACAAGCTTCCATGGCAGAGTGTGGATTTGAACCTGGGTCTCTCAGGTCCTAGTCCAACACACTAACCACTCCGCCATGCTATAAGCACACTAGTTTACGGTTGTTTCTGTAGCCACTCAGCTAAAGAGTGAATTCACATGACTTCCTCTGCTCTTTTCCCCTGTGCCTAGAGACTTTTACTTGCAACTTTGAAACAATCACCATAGCAGCATTCCTGAATGATTAGGTGGTGTTATTATTCCTCCTGCCTGACAGATGTGAGTGGTATTTGGCTGAGGGAATAGCCTAAAGCTGGCTTTCATGCCTTTCTCCCAAGTCTGGGGGCCCAAGGAGGATAACAAAGTGCAACTTGGTGTACCCTTGAACAGGTGCTGCTGAGCTCATTAGAATTTCTGCAGGAGAATTTTCCAGTGAGGAGTTGTTGTTGTGTTCCCTTCATTTTTCAATTGATTCGTTGTTGTTTGCTTATCAAGAAAATTTCTATGCTGCCTCTCCATCGAAGTTGCTCAAAATAAAACATGGTAAAAGCATACACCAGCAGAAAAGTCTTTTTAAAATGCACCAACTGTTAAAACCCGCAGCACTGGGCCAGTTTGGTGTAGTGGTTAAGTGAGCGGACTCTTATCTGGGAGAACCGGGTTTGATTCCCCACTCCTCCACTTGCAGCTGCTGGAATGGCCTTGGGTCAGCCATAGCTCTGGCAGTGGTTGTCCCTGAAAGGGCAGCTTCTGTGGAAGCTCTCTCAGCCCCACCCACCTCACAGGGTGTCTGTTGTGGGGGGGAATAAAGAAGATTGTGAGCTGCTCTGAGACTCTGAGATTCAGAGTGGAGGGCAGGATGTTAATCCAATATCATCTTCATTAAAATTGTGCTTTGTGGGTTAGTTCATTCTCTCACTGCTGCTTGGGGCTTCCAAGTTCTGTGGGGGCGGTGCCTTACCTTGTAGTAAGGTCTGTGCCAGCCTGGACCAAGGATGACATCATCAGCACTCTCTCGATATCCGGGAAGCCAAACTTGGCAAAACAGATGCAACTTTGGGTTGCTGTTGTGTCAGAACGCCACTGTGAAGTGGAGGCAGTCGAAACTGTGCACTAGCAATTTTGTTTTCCAGTTTCTCTGCAACAGGAATGGCTGTGTAGGAAATTCATTGAAATGCCTTCAGCGAATTGGCCAATAATAACCTGGATTGACTCAATGTTTCCGTTAGACTCTGTTTCCTATTGACTCTTGGAAAAGTTTTGCATTGGGACCGAGCAGTGGATGAATAAGTTACAAAAACAATTCCTCGACTGTTTCCGGGTGTTCCCAGTCAGTTAAAGCTGCATGGAAGGGTTTGTGTTCTTCATGCTGAAAAAGAGGAGCCAACAGTATGCACCAAGCAAACCTAACTTCTGCACCAAGCAACCTGACTTCTTTGTTTGCAGAGTTTAGTTTGCTTCCAATGCTTACTAGGTACAGGTCTGAATTCCTGCTGGCATTTCTGTTTTTAGTGAGAAAGTAGCAAGTCTTTGCAACCTGATATCTTTTTTTTGCACCTCCATTCTCTCTTAAGGCTGAGATGGAGCTTTCCCCATCCTGCTCAACATCAGCTTCCTCCCTCTCACCCCCCTTCCCTTAAAAATTCAGCTTAAAGAGCTTTGATTAACTTGAAAACTTTCTGGAACCACTGCTAGAGCTTATTGATCTCCCTAAGTAAACATGTTGTTATAAAAAGCAATGCATAAGCACCATTATTCCAAGCACACACACTAGCACTCCCATATATATCAATTACTTGTCTGCTCTTTTGGGGTGCAGGCTTAGGTTTTCAAAGCAAACCACATGTGCACATCCTGCCATTTTGGAGGACTGTAAAATCATAAAGGACAAAAAGACCGACAAACCAAGTAACCACTGCAAACAGATAACAGCAGGTCTAACTGACAGAGCACCTTTATGAAGATCTGTGAGGAGGTAGCTAGATGCTTACTCACTGACTGAGCCCACAAGAGATAAAAGCTTCATTCAAGGCATGGGCACAACCAGATGCAAAGAAGGGAAGAGCTTCTGGAACTGCAAGTCCCTTCATTTTGGTAGGCAAAGTCACCATCATCTAGAAGCAGGGCCTTTTCTGTGGTGTCTCCAGAGATGTGCAAGACTGTATGTATTCCTCCCTGGTCTCTTTTCAGTGTAAGTCCTTTATACAGTTTGCTGTTTGGAAATTAATGGATAATTTCAATGTTTTTGTGTGTTTTTATGTTTTCTTTTCCCTAAGCTTAGAGTTTTTCCATTTTGTTTTTATTTGTTTTTGTTTTTTACTCATAAACCATTTTGTGAACAGTTTTTAGTTTGAAATCCACTTATATATATTGGAGAGGGAGGATAAAAAGCTTTGAAGGAATTTTGGCTAAGGTAGCTCATGCAGCTGAGAGAAAAGCTGCGCTGGCCAAAATTTTATTTTTAATGTAGCAGGTTTTTGGGGTTTTTTTTAAAAAGGACTACTGCTCTCCTGGTGATGGCTGGCCATCTCCTGGGCTTTCAACTGATCTCCAGGCGACAGAGATCAGTTCACTTGGAGAAAACAACTGCTTTGGAAGGTGGACTTTATGGCATTATACCCCATTGAAATCCCTCCCCTCCTCCCCATCTGGTCAGCCTAGGTGGAAGAAGGGTAGTATGAAATCCTTTCTCCAAATGAGCTTCAATAGCAAGAAAGGTCCTTGCAGTAACTAACTGATAAAAACCCTGAAATAAATTACAGATTGGGACAGGCAGGCATGGTCTGAGATGTGGTCCGGCATTAAGCTGCTATTGATTTATTATAAGAGCTCAAACAATCTGGGGCAGAAATTGCCAACAAATATCAGCCCTCCTGACACACTTGTTTTCCTCTGCCCTCTTTCTAGGCAATACGTGTAAAGGGGGTTCTCATGGCAAGAAATCCCGACTCATGAAGACAGTGCAGACCATCAAGGGCCACGGCAGCAACTCCCAGAACTGCACTCTGGTGAGGCCCAACATTGCTCACTCCAGTTATGGCACATATGTGACGCTGGCTCCCAAAGTGCTGGTCTTCCCCATCTTTGTGCAGGTAGGTCTTTCAGCTTCTTGCAGGCATTGCTGATGAGGTTGGTGATCAAAGGTAGCAGATGACCAAGAAACCCAGTAGAAAGGACATCCTCCTTGCAGAGGTGCTTATCTGTTACAAAAAAACCAGGACTGCCCCTCTGGTACCCACCTGACTCATTTGGCTGGTGGCAGGCAATCCCTCGATCCCTCCAGTGTATGGTTTTGACTGCTGGGCACTGTGATGCTGAACTGTCCTTGCTTGCCAATAGATTTGTCTGGAAGGCAACTGAAGTGCATTGAGATGCCCTCGTATCCATGGCCTGGATGCTGGAGGATTACAGTCAGCTTTTGATGGTGGAGGAGGGAGGTGGGGCCAGAGAAGAGGGACTTGTGTGAATAGTATATCTGAAAGAGGGGAAGGACAGATGAGGGGATGGGGCTAAGGATCAGCAGCACCAGCTCAGTCTGGTGTTGCCAACCTCCAGGTGGGGCCTGGAGTTCTCCCAGAATTACAACTGAATTCCAAACTACAGAGATCAGTCCCCTTGGAGGAACTGGCAGCCTTGGAGGGTGGGCTCTGTGGCGTCATATCCCTGCTGAGCCCCCTCACCTTCAAACTTTGCCTTCCCTTGGTGATGGGGGGGGGGGAGAATGTCCAAGACTTTCCTAAACTGGAGTTGGCAACCCTGTGCCTGGAGGATGAAAGGTGGGCAAAAAGCATTGTAAGGCAGGCAGAAGAGGAGATCCCCACCCTACAATTGCCAACCATATTTTGAAAACTGAAGGACAGAAACTTTGTGAATAGACAGAACAGGCGGCCCGGGGGTGGGGGTGGTGGTGGGGGACAAGCAATTCAGGTCTCTTTCAGACTGCCTTTTCGGCTCCCTTGGTGTTGGTGGAGGGTAATATACAGCACATTCTTGCAAATGAAAATACACCCCAGAACGCTTGTGACGTTTCAGGAAATGCTGGGGTAACCTTTGGGCTTGTGGAAAAAGCAGCATGTTCTGGATGAAACATAAGAGCCCTAACATGAGTGCTGCTCAGAGGACCAGTGTGGGAGAGCGCTGGATTTCAGACCTGGGGGATGTGGGTTCAAATCTCCGCTTAGTTGTGGGGCTCCCAGTGCTACTACCTCAGTATAGCCTACTTCACAGGCTTTTATAAAGATAAATTGGGGGACCATATATGCTACCCTGAGCTCCTTGGAGGACGAGCAGGATAAAAATGTACTAGGGAGGTAAGTAGGGAGGGAAATAGGTGGTTAGCTGTGCTACCCTGGGAAGGTGTCTGGTTTTTCCAATCGGGTCAAGCCATTTCTAACATCATGGCAAAGGAAGAGATAGGCAAGTGTGGTGAATTTGGGGCGCCTCAGCAAAAGCTTTGTCAGCTTCCAGTATCCACTCAGAAACCAAGATGTCTATAGACTTTGGGGGTGGCAGCTGTGGCAGGGAAGAAAGCTACCTGCTGTAGGGCTTTTCATCTCTTCTCTCATGTGGGCACCTTTTGCAAGCACTTCCTGCTTCCCACGTGCTGCACCTGGGTGGCTGCTGTGGGCTGTTGCAGCTAAGTTTCCCACTTGTGGCTTTTTACAGCCAAGCCCCAGCTTTGCAGAACAGTCACTCTACACGCAGAAGCAGAGAACACCAGTTCTTTTCTTAGCCTCCTGCATGACGCAGGTGTTTGAAGTGTGAAGTTGTCCATCCCCCCACTCACAAAACACTCCCACCCCTTCTTATCACTTAGCTGGACTGTGGACTTTCCTTCCACAAGAGGTGCTTTGCACTCAGGAGCTTGCAGGGAGTGAGAAGCTGATGTGGCCCTTAGTGGGGGGGGGGGCACGAGGGGAGTTCCTTGGATGCCCTAAATATGTGTTTCTTATTTATAGCCTCTTGACCTTTGCAATCCAGCCCGAACGCTGCTTTTGTCAGAAGAGCTGCTTCTTCATGAGACCAGAAACAAACCTACAAAGGTAAGAATCTTGGCCTCCCCCAACCCACATCAACGTGCATGTTTATTAACACTAGCTCCAAATTGAAGCAAGCCCATATTTGCTCTCCTAATGCCTTGATTACAAAGAAAACAATGGATGCAGTGAGTCTCCTATGCTGCCAAAGCAGGAACACGGGACGGGGACAAAGTCTTAACAAGAGCAGCACGCCCCATTTCCCCCAAGTTCCTGCTATGGAATCCTCTATGTGTCTTGTTCTAATCTTCTCCTTCCCCCAGTGAGCTTGGAGCAGCAGTTGCGGTTCCACCTTGCCTTGTTTTATCCTCCTGACAGCCTTGTGAAGCAGGTTAGGTGCAGAGTGTGTGATCGGTTGAGGGTCTCCAAGAGGCTTCATAGCCCGAATGGAGCTTCAAGCATAGTTGTTTTTTAACCTCTATGAAATGCTGGCTTGTATATGACTGGTGCTCTGGCTGTGCCCACCTGGGAAAAGCCCCTGCTGGGACTGCTTCCCGCTAGGCAGCGCTGCCTTCTGATGCTTTGAGTCCGCTTGCGGAGAGGGTGGGATAGAAATCTAAGGTAAATAAATAGATAAACATTTTCTGTTCCTGTGCCTTTGATATAGGACTGGTGCACTCTTTTTTGGGGGGGGGGGACTTTCTCCCAAGAGACACACGGCTTCCTCCCCCCTCCTTCAACCAATCACTCTTTGTCTCCCATTAAGGCTTTTTCACTCCCAGAGATTGATTTCTTTTCTATCAATAAATTCCACAGTTTTTAATGGGTGGGTGGGTGCGTTTGCTGAGTTCGGCTATGATAAGTGTTGTCAAGCATTGTTGCAGTGTCCAGTGACGATCCATGAGACCCAGGTTCAAATCCCTGCTCTGTCATGCAAGCTTGAGGGATGACATTGAGCCAGTGACACATTCTTAGCCTAACCTACCCCACAGGGTATTTGTTATGAGAATAGAATGGTAAAAGGGGGAATGATGTACAGCACTTTGGGTCCTCATTAGGGAGGAAAGTGGGATATGCATAATTTTTTTAAAAATGTGCAGTTGTCTGTGTTACTTTTAATTATTGTTGCAATGGTGATTTCATTGCCTTTTGCATTTTATGGAAGGCACTTCAAGACCTATGATGTGGCTTAATATGTAAATGAAATGAAATGGAGTGGGAGACAGGATGGAGTGGTGGTTACGGACTGTGTGTGGATCTGTGCCAGAACCGGTCCTTTGCCTGGATCCTTAGTCCGGCTTCAATCACATCCTGTCTAGACTTGATTGCAGTTCCCACGGCCATGACCTTCCAAGATCTGGACCATGGGTTTCCGGGTCTGTAGCAGAGAAGGACTTCCATGTTCAGCATTCTCTTGGCACATGACCTGTTTACCTTAAAAGAAAACACATATGAGAGGGGGCTGATGGCAGCACTCTACCAATTCATTGGGGTGGAGGAAATTGGTTTGTGTCAGAATGGGGAAAGGATGCTGATGTGTCCTGGAACCAGAGGCTACAAACTGGTTGGAATTCAGAAGACTTTAAAATACCAGAGATCTTATTTTTGCAGCCTGTTCTCTAAATGGGTGGGAATCCTCAGTAAAACCCTGAAGGAGCCATAGACTTCATTAAATGAGTCACCAACTGAAGTGAAAGCACTTTCCTGTGGTACATCTCATTTGAAATATGACAGCTACCTGTGTGTGGTTTGAATGGACCCCATGTGAATGCAAAATCCCAGTAGAGGATTCATGCTGATCTGCTATTTTACACAAGTAACACCCCAGTGAGTGCGGCGTCCCATAGGGAAGTGTTCTTGTGTTGCTGGTGTCACATTTAAATCAAGCCTTAGACTGTTCTCAGCTGACTTTTGTAATCAACTTATTTTCAATTCTATCTTTGCTAATAATGAAAGAGTCACTGTTTTTTTGGGGGGAAGGGAAAAACAAGCCTTATATTTTGTATGTGTTGAGATGGTAAAGGCTGATGCTTTTTATGTGCATACAGTCATCTCCTTGGCAGCTGGGGTGTTTTAATTCCTTCCAGTCCTATTAGCCTTAACTTCTTTTCCTTCCTTGTCCAGGTAACACTCTTCATCTACTCAGACTTGCTGCTGTTCACCAAAGAAGACGAACCGGGCCGTTGCAACGTCCTCCGGAATCCGCTTTACCTGCAGGATGTCAGACTGCAAGAGGGTGAGTCTCCCATGCTTAAGGAGGGCTTTGGGGCTCAACATCTTTCAAGCTGTCCAACTGCAGGCAGACCACAGTCCATTGAGTTCAGCCTTCTTGTTTCCAACTGAGGTTCCTTGACACAAGCAGGGCCTTGAAAGTGACAGCCCACCCCCTCTTGTCTGTCCCAGCACCTGGCATTGGAGGGAGACTGCATCTGAACATAGAAGTTCTGTTTTGCTCTGTTGATTGATTAGCCCATCCTCTATGAATGTTTCCAATATTTAAAAATAAAATATAAACACCTAGTGTCATAACATCCTGAATCGATGACTTCCAGTACTTAACTATATATTGGTGCTGAGGTGGGCCTTTGGCACTCCTGAACCACCTACTACCAATCAGCTTGATGGTCTGGCTCAGAACTCTAGTATTTATTATTACATATTTCAGCATTTTGGCCCCATGAAAGCTTATTTCATCAGAAATACAATGCATGAAAATGTGAATATTTATGAAAAAATGGCAGAGAAAATACCACATTTTCCAGAATCATAAAACCACTATCATGTTTTCCTCCTGATGCATATTTTTTCCTAAATGAAATTTCAAAATATTTAAATACCCTACACTGGGAGCCAGACATATCCAGCTTCCCTTGTTAGGTAGGATCAATAATAATGTTAGGATAATTTCATGAAAAGGGTTTTGTTGATCTGTGGCAGAAACAATTGGAGGGTGGGATGAGGCCAGTAATTTCAGAACCACTTCATTTTGGGGAGTCGGATCCTATGATTCCCTTTTACTAAGTCTTCCTTCAACAAAGAAACACTTTTTGTTTGTTTGTTTTTTGCTATGGAGAATGACTGTTTCCAGTGGAGATAGACTTTATCAGAGGAAGCCTTTCACTCTCCCACTCTCTTTTGGTATTTGTGTGTGTGTGTGTGTGCACACGTGCATGCCTGGAAGTCATGGTGACTTTTGGTGACCCCTGCTGGGGCATGGAGGACATTAAGAGAAGTGGCTTGATACAGCCTGTCTCTGCTTCCCAGTCCTGGTATTCCAAGGAGGTCTCCCATCCAAGTACTTGTCAGGGTCAGTTTCCGAGATCTGACAAGATTGGGCTTGCTCGGCTACAGGTCAGGGGAAGAAGCATTTCTCTGCTGAATGAAAACTTAGTGGAAGAGAGTTATAGGATTCAACACTTTTTTTCTTGTTTCGGGAGTGTGTGGGTGGATGGGTAAAAGCAAACAAATGATGAGCAGAACAGGAAATAAACTCCCCTAGCTAGGAAGATGTGTCCTCTTGTGAAAGCCACATTCTGAGTGCGTATGGAAATCTAAAATGAGGTTTTAAATTCTTCCTTTATAGATTCCCCTGAGGATCTAAAGTTCTGCATCCTCTATCTGGCTGAGGTAAGCACTGTGTTAGTATGTGCTGTGATACTGTTCTAGAGGCTGCATTCAGATGTCAGGAACAAAACTTAGCTGGATTGTGTTACAAATGAGCCACCAAGTACTGCCTTCCTCCTCCCCTAACTCAAAGGGTTGAGACTGAAAATCTCCTAGTTTGATACAAACCACAGTTGGTTGTGACGTCTCAGTCAAATGAAACCCCAAACTATGGCTTTGTTCTCTTGCCTGCAAGTCAGGATTCTAATCCATCCTGGTTTGTACACAATGGAACAAAACCACAGTTTCACTCAGCTCAGAAGTTGCATCAAACTGCAGTGTATTTGCAACCCAGAAGTCTTTAGTCCCTGTTTGTCATCTGAGGGGAAGGAAGAAGGGAGCATCTGAGCCTGCCAAGAAAGGACTTTGGGGGCTCTGTTTACCTCACAGACAAACCTGGGTTTTGTGGCATACAACCTCTACCTGTCAACCAGCTTCTTCTGTGTCACTTTATTGGTGGAGGCAGTGTACGTTACCTCCTGGAAGCTGAAACGGAGAGGAAGGTAATAATAATAATAATAATATAATAACTTTTTATTTGTATCCCGCCCTCCCCGCACAAGCAGGCTCAGGGCGGCTCACAACTCAGAAATGCAATACAATATAATAAAATCATATAAAACAATAAAATTAATATACAGTTACATTAAAATTAACATTAAGGTGCTAAATAGATCTTGATTTAGTAGAAAAAAGAAACATACACAGCGACACTATCTTAGCTCGGTATGAGCGAAGGCTATTTTGAAGAGGTATGTCTTACTGGCCCTGCGAAATTGATTTACGCATCGCAGGGCCCGTACCTCCTCCGGGAGTTGGTTCCAGAGTAGTGGGGCCGCAACGGAGAAGGCCCGATCCCGGGTGGTCTTTAATCTGGCCTCCCTTGGCCCAGGGATATTCAGCTGGTGCTTACCAGCTGACCTCAGTGCTCTCTGGGGCTCATATGGGGAGAGACGGTCCCTCAGGTAGACAGGCCCTCGGCCATATAGGGCTTTAAAGGTCATGACCAGCACCTTGTAACAAACTCGGTAGACCACTGGCAGCCAGTGCAGTTTGCGCAACCCTGGCCGTATGTGCTCCCATCTTGGAAGCCCCAATAGCAGCCTAGCCGCTGCGTTCTGCACCAGCTGCAACCGCCGAGTTCGGCACAAGGGCAGCCCCATGTAGAGGGCGTTGCAGTAATCCAGTCTGGAGGTGACCGTAGCATGAATCACCGTTGCCAAGTCCCGGCGCTCCAGGAAGGGGGCCAACCGCTTTGCCCGCCGAAGATGAAAAAACGCGGACTTCGCGGTGGCCGCTATCTGTGCCTCCATAGATAATGAAGGCTCCAGAAGAACCCCCAAGCTCCTGACTCTGTGGGCCACTTTCAGTGGCACACCGTCAAGAGCTGGCAAGGGGATTTCCCCTCCCGGGGCACCGCGGCCCAAACAAAGGACCTCCGTCTTCGCCGGATTCAGCTTCAGCCCACTCAGCCTGAGCCAACCAGCCACGGCCTGCAATGCAAGGTCCAGGTTTTCTGGGACGCAGTCAGGTCGGCCATCCATTAGTAGATAGAGCTGGGTGTCATCTGCATATTGATGGCACCCAAGCCCAAACCTCCGGGCAATCTGGGCAAGGGGGCGCATATAGATGTTAAACAACATCGGAGAGAGGACTGCCCCTTGTGGCACTCCACACACTAGTTGGTGCCTCTGGGACAGCTCTCCCCCAATTGCCACCCTTTGTCCCCGACCATCAAGGAAGGAGGAAAGCCACTGTAAGGCCAACCCCCTAATCCCTGCGTCGGCAAGCCGGCGGGTCAGTAACCGATGGTCGACCGTGTCGAACGCAGCCGACAGGTCTAACACGTGTCGAACCGTGTCTAACACTGCCACGCCGTCTCAGTCCAGATGCCGTTGGAGGTCATCCACTAAGGCGACCAGCACTGTCTCCGTCCCATGGCCTGGACGAAAGCCGGACTGGCAGGGGTCTAAGGCGGAAGTGTCATCCAAAAAACTCTGTAACTGTAGTGCCACTGCCCTCTCAATAACTTTACCTAAAAATGGTAAGTTCGAGACCGGTCGGTAGTTCGCCAATTCGGCCGGATCTGCTGTACTTTTTTTGAGGAGGGGGCGGACCATAGCCTCTTTCAATGCTGTTGGAAATTGCCCTTCCAAGAGGGATCTATTTATGACATCCCGTATAGGATATCTAAGTTCCCTCTGGCAAGATTTAATTAGCCAGGAGGGACATGGGTCAAGATCGCAAGTTGTAGGGCGCACAGTAGAGAGAATTCCGTCGACTTCCCCTAGGCTGAGTGTGTCGAAGTGGTCCAAGGCAAGACCAGAGGACAGGCACGGAGCCTCGGGTTCTTGTACTGCATCTAATGTGGCGGGAAAGTCCTGGTGGAGCGACAAGATTTTATCTGCAAAGAATTTCGCAAAAGCCTCACAGCCTATTTCCAATTCCCTCATGTTTGGTCTGCCTTGAGGCAGAGTGGTCAAATTCTCAGCTATCTTAAATAATTGTGCTGGGCGCGAATTTGCAGATGCAATCCTAGTCGCAAAGTAGTCTTTCTTTGCGGCTTTGACTGCCATCTCATAAGACTTCATAAACGTTCTGTAGGATGTTCTCGTCGCTTTGTCACGAGTATGCCGCCACCGCCTCTCTAGTCGTCTGAGTCCCTGTTTCAGCTGGCGCAACTCCGAGGTATACCACGGAGCCAGCCTATTACGGGGGTGCAGAGGGCGCCAGGGAGCGATTTCGTTGATTGCCCCAGATAGCTTGTCATTCCAGGCCTCTACTAGGTCATCAAGGGAATCGCTAGGGGGCCAGGGATCCCGCAGAGCCATTTGGAACCGCTCAGGGTCCATCAGGCTCCGCAGGCGAGCCAAAATAGGCTCGCCGCCCATACAGGGTCGGGGCGGCGCACTCATACGAGCCTTGAGGGCCAGGTGATCCGACCATGGTACCGCTTCTACAGCGATATCGTCCACCAAAATCCCGGACGCAAAGATCAGGTCTAATGTGTGGCCGGCCTGATGCGTGTTTGGGAAACCTTAGGAATAGCAGCAATGAAAAGTGGGCTTTCTCAAAGTAGAGCGAAAGACTACTGTGGCGTCCTGAGCCAGTAGGCTAGTTGCCTTCAGCTCTATTTGCTCCTTTAAAAACTCCAAGTTCTAGCCTGCAGCCTCAGCCAAACTGTAGATTTCAAATGTTCTCCTCATTGTATAGACCAGGGGTAGTCAAACTGGGGCTCAGAGCCTCATGCCATGTGGCTTTTTCACACATATTGTGTGGCTCTCAAAGCCCCCACTGTCCTGTCAGCCAGCTTGGAGAAGGCATTTGTCTCTTTAATTCATTTTTCCAAGCCAAGCCAGTCAGTGGGTTGGAGAATGGATTTAAAGTTAAAGTTGCTTTCTTCCCATCTCTCCCTCCCCTCCTTCCTCCCCTCCATCTATTTGCTTTTCTTCCTTCTTTCCTTGTGGCTCTCAAACATCTGATGTTCATGTCTTGTGGCTCTCAAACATCTGATGTTTATTCTGTGTGGCTCTTATGTTAAGCAAGTTTGGCCACCCCTGGTATAGACCTCTTCTCTCTGGCTGAGGAAAACACTATATGTGAACAAACAAATGAAGACATCAGTCCTTTGACAAGCAACAGTTGGTACAACGGCATATCCCATGACCTATTTAAGCACACATCCCAAGTCCAAATCACTTCATGTTATCAAGTAGCACCCTGACTGCAAACCAACTTCATTTGAACGAAATTCTTCCTGTTCTTAGTGGCCAGCTGCCTTGTTTGCATCTCAAGAAGTGCAAGAATAACAGTGTTGCACTTTGCCTTATTTCCCAGCAGGGGGCATCCCTGTGCATTGAACAGTGAATAACTCTGACTTAGAGAAAATATTTGGAGATGATATCCTTGGGCATAGTGCCTGACTCTCTACAGCAAAGGCCTTGTGTAGCTGGAACTTGGAGGGGAGCCTGTTGAGAAAGCACCTGCTCCTTCAGTCAGTATCTCTTTGAAGTCCCCCTTATACCATGGAGAACCTTCTGTCCTGCCCTGCCAGCCCCGCAGATAGAGTGTATTAAATGCTGGCTTGAGGCCTACTGTTGAAATAGGTAAGACCTTGCAGATACAATAATTTCCAAAGTACATATTGGGCAACAACAGTAAAAGTTTTTTTAAAAGTGGAAGGAAAGAAAAAGAAATTAAAGCCCTCTGTGAGATACAGTGTCTCCGCATAAGAGGAGGCCATCTGCTGCATCTCTGCATGAGTAGCTGTTCTTGGCTTTGGCTCCTTCCCAGTACAGTTTGTAGTGGGAGAGGGTGGATAATTCTTCTGCATCCAATGTGACTATATAATTTAATCACACCCCATATGCAGATGTGAACAGAACTTTCCATTCTTGGAGGAGGCTGCCCGTTACATCTGAGCATGAGTCATCATTCAGGACTTGCTGCGTCCCTATCATGAGTCACAGCCAATTATTTATATAAAAACATGAGGAGGCTCACACACTTTAAATTTGGGGCAGGCAACCTTTCTGGCCTGAGTGTTGGGGGAAAAACCCTCCTACCTGTGATGATTTCGGTGTGCTAGCAAACAAGAAGGCGGGGACAGAGGAGAGCTGTACGTAGCCAAATGCACCCTGAGCAAGCTGAACCCCAGTGGGGCTGTCGGTGCCTCAGGGGCTTGCCTTGCCTTGGATGCTTGGTCGGATAACTGCCCTTGCATGCTGAGCAAAATGATTTGGTATGCTGCTGTTGGTACGTGAGCCAGGGTTTGCCTACTCCTGCTCAAAAAGCAAACAATTTAAAGGGATAAGTATGGAGCATTCTTTCAGTTTCAATTCAGACAAAATGTATATATTCCTGACCTGGAAACTTCAGGTTGCAAAGACTGTGAATTTGTCCTGGGGAAGAAAGTAGCAAGAGGATTTTCTCAGTTCCCAGCGGGAGCCCTCTCATTGCGGTTGAAGCATTGAGGTTAACTCCCCCCTGTCTGAAAATCAAGATCTTGAGGCTCCCCTTGCTGTTTTCTTACTGTCCATTGGGTGCCAGGCCAAAACATTAATTTTTACGCAGGCTCTTCAACTGAGCTGGCTCCATCTCTCTTTTTTAAAGTGACTTTTATGGTCTGCTTCTAGCCTGAGGACCTTTTTGTATGAATACCATGTTAGGCTGATGAGTGTTGTTTTATCCTGTTTCTACTCCCTTGGCTTGTTTTTATGGCTTTTTTTTAATATTGATAATTCTTATCTCGTGGTTTTTATGGTTTTATTGGACAGGATTTTTTTACTTCGTGAGCCTCCCAGAGCAGATCCTTGGTCTGCAGCATATGCATTTTCTAAATGCAAACAACTTCAATAGGGGTCCTGCTTTAGGTTCCACCATCATCAGAAACGAAGTGGTGACTATTAGGGCCTTCTGTGTGGCGGCAGTAAAACCTTTAATTGAGTTTAGGAACTGTGCAGCTGGGTTATCACTGGTTTGTATGATTATTATAGCACAACCCAGTGAGGAGGACACAGGCAGCTGGGCTTTGTACTAACTGAAGTTTCTAAACAATCATCAAGGGCAGCCCCACATGAGCCATAGTACAGTAATCTACCCTGGATGTTACCAAGGCATGTGTGACTGAGGCAAGTGCAACTTTCTCTGAAAATGGTGCAGGTAGTGAACTAGCCTTAGTTGGAAGCAAGAGGTCGAGGCAACTTCAGAATCTGTTTATCCAAGGACAATGCTGAGTCTACAATCACCTCCTGGCTGCAGAGCCTGAATAGATCTGTCTTATTCTTCAGTCACAGCATTTCCATCTTGTCTGGATTAAATTTTGATTTATTTACACGCAATCAATCCTTCACTGTCTCCAGGCACCACTTTACCACTTGTATTGCCTCCTTGGAATTTGCTTCTTGTCACTGTGCTTCAGATCTCCAGTTGATCTTTCAAAGTGGTTTCATGTAGAAGTTAAATATCAAAGAGGGACAAGATGGACCACTGTGGTACCCTGTAAGTTACTAGTCAGTGGGGCTGAGTGAAAGTCCCCCAGCACCACCTTCTGGAACGTGTTCTCAAGGAAGTAATGCAAAACTGCTCCTGCAGGCCCATCCTAGCCAGATGGTCTAGATTGGAAGAATACCATGATCAATGGTATCAGAAACTGCAGAGCAGTCCAGGAGAACCAACAAACACTCCTCCATTGATGATCTAATGGGGTGCTCAGGGCAGTCTTTGTAACTTAGCCTGAATCCAGACTAAAAAAATCTAAATATTCATTTTCATCCAAGAATATTTAAACCTGCTTGGCTACCACTGACTAACATAAGAACATAAGAGAAGCCATGTTGGATCAGGCCAACGGCCCATCCAGTCCAACACTCTGTGTCACACAGTGGCCAAAAATTTTATATATACACACACACTGTGGCTAATAGCCACTGATGGACCTGCGCTCCATGGCACTGAGGGTTTGACTCTAAGATCTTGCATAGATATGGGAAGTTTGAAACCAGTCTGTAATTTTTAAATCCGCACGTTATAAAGATTTCTTACATTAAAAAGAGGATCCAGCTGTGGCCTCCTTCAATCGAACCATCCCTTCTTCAAAGAGGCGTTGCTAATAGATGCTTAGCACCATAGCAGATCACCATTGGCTGATTTCAGGGGCTGCAAAGGCCATAGACCTAGAGGTTATGTAGTAGACCTCACAACTCTGAGAGGCTTATCTAAATCCTTAGGTTGAATGGGACAAACAGAAACATCAGGATCTGTCTGTTTAACTGGCATTAAGGGGAAGCTGGATTGGATAGCAACTATTTTTATCTGCAAAGGGTTTCGCAAATTAATCACAGTGAGCTGTTGATGGTTCTCCTATTTGCTCCCCAGATCAGGGGGAGATAAAGGGTTGGCAGCTCTACACTGGGAAATACCAGGAGATTTTGGAGATGCAGCCTGGGGCATGGCAGTGTTTGGGGAGGGAATACAAGGCCATACAGCCTGCCCTCCAAAGCAGCTTGGAGATCATTAATAATACTGGAAGATTTCCAGGCCCCACCTTCTCCCCTTTTTTTACTACCCACCTGAAGGTTGACAGTCCTAATAGGCATCTTAGAACCCTAAACTGCATTGTACAGAAGCAATAGTAGTTGAGCCTTTTCTTTGCTGCCATCAGTGTCACAGAGTAAGATGTCAAATGGGCTCTAGCCTGTGTTAGGTCTGACTCAGCTGAAGTTTTCTGCCATAGTCACTCTAATTGTTGTCCCTTGCACTTTAATCCCCCGGTTCTGCTAAGAGCCAGGCGATCAAGTGAGACTCAATGCAAGGGAGAGGGCAGATAGTGCCTCCTAATTCCAAAAGCTTGTTCGTTCTTCAGCATGACTGTCAGCCATATCAGGTGGACCTTTGCACCCCCCTCTCAGCAGTGACTGTCAGGAATCCATCTTTCTCTGAGGGTGTTACCAATGCAATGGGTCCTCCACTGTTGCAGAGGCTTTGAGTCTAAACCCTACTAGGTAATTATCTGTCCAGGACAGCAAGGTTATATATTCATCTCCTCTACTCCCAAAGCTGGTGATATGCACTGTGTAGAGAGCATGGCACTGAGGGTATGACCAGCTATGTGCATGGGACCATGCGGCTTGAGACAGATCAATGGTTGTCATGGCAGTCAGCTGCATTTGATTGTGTCATCTCATTATGGATGTTGAAATCTCCCAATACCATCAGCCTGGGAGTAACTTAGCTCAGGTATTGACAGGGTTAGGCAGCAGGTCAAATGGTATACTAACATAGGCTTGCCAGTTGCCATCCCCATTCTCCATTGCCTGCATTAGGAGAAAAATGGAAGGGACAACGTTGCAGACTCTGTGATGTCACTTCCAGTGACTATCCTCTAGGAATTCCCTCTGTTTGCTGGTATTTACCAAAGAGATAGATGGAATTCTAGAGGGGGGCTATGACCTGGCTGTTCACTTGGAAATGACCTCATTGTGTCAGTGATTCTTCCCCTCCCCCAGTTCCACCCCCACAGTTTGCCAGCAACCCTATGCCAACAGGGTCCCTAGCTTGTCTTATGACACAGTGCACAAACCCTCAAAGGGTGGGGGCTGTTGAACAGAGTCAAAGGAGTGGGGTTAAGGCCACTCTACCCCCTAGCCTTCTGTAGAAGTACAAGATTTTGTATTTCACCAGAAGCCACTTTGAAAGTCAAGTTTCCAGGAAGCAGGATAGAAGTAAATAAATATCCTGCCTCCTCTGATCAAGAGAGTCAGGTACATATGTGAGCCATCTCTTAGACCGTTCCTCCCTTTCTGTGCAGCAAGTTTGCATGACATTACTGTCAGCCGGACCTAATCGAATTGATGCAAGCCGTTAATTCCATTAGCTGTGGCGAGGGCAGAGGGATTAGGAGACGAGCTTTTGAATTGCTCTTGATGGAAAGCACTTGGAAATGTCTTTCCAGCTCCCTCTTGGGGGACACTCTGATGGTCCATACAAATGGTGTATTATCTACACGGATAGTACTGCCAATTCTGTCCTTCCCACCCAATCTCAGTCTCAGTTCCATTTGTGCCTTTTTAATCAAAATTGGTTTCTCGTAAATCACCCTCTTCTGGTGCTCCGGGGAGCAAGCTGGAGCCTTCTGTTAAAGTGCACGCTTCATCTATGTGAGCGTACAAGACCAGTGCACCCATGCTCACTGCTGCATTCTGTTATGGGGAGGGGATCTATATCCCTTGCTCCACGCATCTCACTCTTTGTGTCTCACTGATGTGTTCCCTTCTGTTCTGAACAATGGGCTGTTCTCCCTGACCTGAATAGCCAGGCAAGCCTGATCTTGTCAGATCTCAAAAGCTAAGTGGGGCCAACTCTGGCAAGGACTTGGCTGGGGGACCTCCTTGGAATACCAGAGCCAGAAGCAGGCACAGGCTTTATTGAACCACCTCTGTGAATATCCTCCAGGCTCCCAGTAGGGGGTTGGTCACCAGAGGTCTCCATGACTTCCAAGTGCACACACACATTCACAGAACCAATGGGTTGAACCAGAATGGGTAGGACCAGAACCAATGGTTGAACCAATGGGTAGAACCAGAACCAATGGGTTGAAATTAAAGCAAAAGTTTCCGGCTCAACATTAGGAAGAACTTCCTCAATGGAACAGGCTTCCTCAGGAGGTGGTGGGCTCTCCTTCCTTGGAGGTTTTTAAACAGAGGCTGGATGACCATCTGACAGCAATGAAGATCCTGTGAATTTAGGGGGAGGTATTTGTGAGTTTCCTGCATTGTGCAGGGGGTTGGGTTAGATGACCCTGGAGGTCCCTTCCAACTCTACATTTCTATGATTCTACATTCACATACAAATACAAAAATACCCCACCCCAAAAGGACAATGGGCTGTTCTTGGGGGCAGGCAACTTTAAAAGGAATTTTCTAAATGGTCATTACAGAGGGGGGAAAAACCCATCCCTTTGCAGGGCTCTGCAAAAGAACTAGGTGAGGAGAACTTGGAGATGTTTCTGTGGGTTAGTGAAGGAGCTGAACTTCAAGGCTGGTTGCAGAATAGGGCTAGTATGTTGGGGCCCTGTCAGATCTATTTCCCAGTGGGAGAAGAGCCTGGAGGCCATGGAGGAAGCAGAGTGCAAGAGAATCTCACTCCATTCTCAAATAGCCCACTCATGCTTCTCAAATAGCCCAGAGTAACTGGACTCTTCTTCTCCTGCGGTGTTGGGAAGAAAAGCTAAGAGCAAGGATGTGTTAGGAACCACCACCTGGAAAGAAAAAGCTTCCAGGAGCAGGCAGTGGACTTACTGGAGATCTTAAAGCCATCACTAGACTGCCTCTGGGATCAACTACACAAGGTTCGGGGGATTCCAAAAAATGGAATTTCTAGCAGTTATTTTTCCTTTAAAAATCAGGTGCATAAGGGCCAGATCCTGATCAGAACTGTAGTATCAGGGGTGGGGGATAGCTGCTATTCACGCTGTTGGAGTAAACGTTGCAGCTACTGACAGACCAAATAGTGGTTCCTTCAAGCTGTTTCAAGTTGGGGAAATTGCATGGGCGGAAAGCTTTGTGCCTGGTTGGATCCTGGTCCTCTGCCCCTGATATTTAAAGAGCATAGAATTCACAAGTTTGTGTCCACAGATGACCATTGGCACCAGCTGCTCTGTTGCTTGCAGAAGGTTGGAAATACAAATGCACACTCCCCAGAGAAGGAGCCTTGTTGTGGCTTCAGCTGTTTTATTACCCAGAGTCCCTCCCAATGGGCAGCCTTCCCCGAAAACTTTCAGTGTCTCCTAAGAGTCACACTGCAAGCCATGGGCATGCAGGCAGAGTAACAGGAAAATGGGTACTATTGAGGCAAAGGATGCAGCTGGGTACTACTGAAGCTGCTGTGGACTAAGCAGGAAGGCAGTCCTCAAACCAAGACGGGAGTCCTGGCAGCCATAATACCTGTCAGAAACAACAAATCCAGTTAAAACAAAGACAAACCGAAGGAGGGATGGAGCACGCATGCACAGCATACAGATTGTACCATTCGACTGCCTCCTCCTCACGACAGGCTTTGCTTTAACAGCCACTGTTGAAATGAGGGCAACCTTTGTAAGTGAATGACAAATCCCTGCCATTCAGCATCAGGTCCGTTTCCTGGGCGATGGAGTCCCGAGAGGCATCTTGGCTAAAACCAGGCACCAGCCTCCTGCCTAGTCCTCATGTGTGATGTAATGGAAACATTGTCTGTCTGAATGTTGTTTTACAGCCTTCCTCATTCTGAAGGCTCAGGGCAGGTTACAAAAACACTGCTGCCCACAAACTTGCTTGCTTTGTTTCACTTGCGTTTGCTTGCTTTGTTTAACTGTGCTAACTGTCTCCTGAGTTAACCTGATTTAACCTTAAGCCCCCAGTGCCAGGCCAATCCAGGTATGCCTGTCATCCTGGAAGCTTTGGACTTTGGCAAGTCTCCATAACTGGGGGATAGACATTGAGAGATGCTTTCTTTTTCATACTTCCCATCTGAATCTGATGCATGCACGGTGTCAATGAGGACAAAATGACACATTATGCTGGACATCCATAGAAGGATTCCCAGATATGTATCTGAGCTGCAAAATAACAGCCGCAGTGTGTGTAAGGATAATGTGGATCAGGGCCATACTACTATGAAAAGGGTTAATTTCTCCCCCATGTGCTCTTTGCAGTTTAGAAACACCCCTCCCAATTGCTTTAGTCCTGCGTAAGAGGGAAAAAGACAGACGCATGTTGTCTTTTTTTTCCTTCCTGAGACTTAAAGGACCTGTGGGGGGCAGGTAGTCAGGAGAAAATTTCCAGTTGGGAGAACAACATGGAGGGGATGAATTTTCCCACCTTTCCGAGTGCCGTTGCCAGGCTCCATATTGTCATCTTGCTTCCCCCTCCCCTGGTGTGCTCTTTGCAAATAAAATACACATCCGAGAATCTGAGCCACATGTGACTTGGCCCCGAGAAAGAGGCCCTCTGTAGATATTAGAGGCTGTAAAGGATCCTTAGGTTGGAGACCGTTAGGCTCTCAGGTATGCTGGATGGAAACCATTGAGGACTGTATAGGATTTTGTCAGCTGCAGTTGGAGTTTCCCAGCTTGTGAATCTAGGAGACAGCTGAGCTTTGGCTCCTTCCATTCAGGTGTTAAGCAGAGTTTTGGCTAACCTCATCCTCTCTCCTATACACTAGAAACTGGAGTGCCTGCTGAGCTTGGAGGCTCATTCCCATGAGCAGAAGAAGAGAGTCTGCTGGTGCTTGGCTGATAACATTGCAAAGCAGCAGATGACCACCCCGACAGCCCCTCCTGCAGAGAATAAGGTAAGGAAGCCAGCAAGCCTGAGAGGGAGAGCCTTGGAGGTTTTTAAACATGGCCATCTGACAGCAGTGAGGATCCTGCGAATGTAGGGGGAGGTATTTGTGAGTTTCCTGCATTGTGCAGGGGGTTGGACTAGATGACCCTGGAGGTCCCTTCCAACTCAATGATTCTATGATTTTATGAGATGCTGGGCAGGCTGTGCCTTTGTGAGATCCACCTGGCCTGCCAGTTCTAGCTAATTAATGATCTGGGTACAAAGCACATGGATCATCTCAAGGGCTGATCCACTGGACTGCAAAGGCAAATTCCGATGGTTGAGGCTGCAAGTTGAGAAATCCCTTGTTTATTTTTCAAGGCTATTTTGGTCCTGATTTGTTATTGTAATATGGAGGGGGGGGGGGTACAGCATAATAATGGCTGTTTCCTTTTCCCCTCCTTGCCCTGGATCTGTTGGTTGCTTGCCAACGGAGATGTGGTTGTTTCTACCAGGGGTGCTGAGGAAGGGGCTCCTGCAGTGACTTTTGATGACAAGCAGCTACTACCAGCCAGGATACAGACATCAGCCGGGATGAGAGGCTAAGACCCATGTGGTTGGGCAGAGAGAAAAGGCTGCTGGGGGGATGCCCTGTGGCCGGCAAGGAGGAGGCAGACCTGAGTTGTGCAGTTGTCTGGAAAAAGGTGCTGAGGGTCCCCAACTGGATGCTGCTCTGTGGACTAGGTCTATCTGTCCGCTCACCACTTATCTTTACAAACAAATGAACCAGAGAAGGCGCTGGATGGTTCCAGTGCTCTCTTACTCAGAAGGAAACAGCATCCTGTCTCCCTGCCCTGCAGTTCCTCACCGCTTGGAGAAGTGGAGAATCCATGACGATATGGAGGGCTGTTTGGGGCTTTAAGAAAAACTGGTAATTGACATATTGCAGTAGCATTAGGCTACAATGTTATGTTCAATTACTGGTTTTATACTGTAGCATCCTTACATTCCCAAATGTAACTGGCATATAGCTTAAAATCCATAACTGACGTATAAGCTACAGTGATGTGTCGGTTACTGAAATATATTTTTAAAAGTCAGGGGCCACTCTTTCCCATCCACTGCATGGCTTGCTGCTTCTCAGTTGCACCCCGGAGGGCCCCCTGGTAGTCTGGGGGGGGGGGGCGTCTGGAAATCAAGGGGCAGTGCCCCCACAGCTCCCCCACCCCGTGGCTACAGGTCTGCCTCTGGTTGATTGACAGGGAAGGGATGGTGGCTACAGGATGGGGAGCTGACTCAAGCAAAGTGCAAGGGCTCACACGTGGGATTTCTGCAGCTGTTGAAGGCGCAAGAGCCCTGTGGGAAAAGTGTTGGCATCCCCAGTCCTTTCCCTTCTTTTTCTGTGGGCCGTTTCCTGGGAGCAGTCTTAGGAACATTCGCACTGGACTGGCTGCACCATGGAGTCTTTTTTCTCCGATCCGGAGGGAGGCGATGTGCACCGGAAACCACTCCGACCCCGGCCAATGTGAGGCAGGCCTGTTCTGAAAGCTTTTGTTCCTGGCCAGCCCCGGGAAGGGTGGGAGCCAGCCGTGCCTGCCTCTGTCCAGCCAGGATCAATTCAGCATCTGGAGTTATGAGGGTAATTTGAATTGGCTGCTTTCTGGCAAAGGTCCTAACTGGGGCTTAATCCAATGATGATGTGATTTAGAGAGGACAATAAAATCTTGTGTGAGTGTCGCTCTCCCAGCCAAGGATAGTTGCTCACTGCAGAGAAGAGAAACGGAGCCGGCAGGCATCCATCCGTCCGTTCTGGCTTTCCTCCTGCGGCCTGCAGCCCCTTTCCAGAACTCCCCTTCTGAAACCCTGCTAAGTAGATGCCTGGCACCAGGTCAGCAGCAGCCTCACCCACCTCACTGCCCGTCTCTCTAGGGCTGGGTCCTTTTAAATGATGTGGTGCCAAGCGGTAGCTTCGGAGATCACAAGCTTGTCGTGAAAGCTGGGAGTTGGCATCTCCTGTGCCTGCTCTCCTGTCCTCCAGCCCCCAGCTCAGGACTTTGTTAGGTGCTGTGGTATGTATGCTGGCTTTTAGCAGTTCAGATCAAGATATGGGAGTGGAAGGGCTTGGCATATATGTATATATTGTGTCTTTATCTGGGTGGATTTGAGAACAAACATGTGAGATTACTTAAGAAGGCTTTGTTTGCCTTCGGCATCCTTTAGCCTTTGTTTGCTTGATTTTAAAATTGTCTTGTTGTAATGTACCTGTGGCTTCGTGGTGCTAATAACTATTCATATGTGACTGTGAGCATTTGGGGGGCACAGGTAGTTAAAGTGTTATAAGCCACCCAGCAAAACTCACAGCTGGGATAGCTAAAGGGACGGGCTTTACCTCTTAATCAAAACGAGTGCAAGATTTCAGCTTGCAGGGATACCAGGTCTTCCTTACTGGCTTTAAGTTGAGAACGAGAGTGTGGTAGTTAATTCCAGATTAACTAATGCTAAGTTTCAAGGGGTGTTGGTTTTATGTGTGTGGAATGTGAGAATCGGGGCTTTATGGTGCATTAAACTAAAAGGTCTCACTGGGTTTTTTTGGTAGGATTTCTTGCAAAGTACAATACAACTTGCAAAAGAAGTTGGGAGACCACTAGCTTTTTTTAATGCTTTCCCTTATTGCGCTCCTCTGCCACTGTAGCAGCCTGACTGGTAGAGGTAAAGCAGGATGCAGCTTTCCCCCACTCTTTTTTCTCAGCTAGCTTTTTGCTAATGACACAGGAGCAGTGCTGGTTTTCTTTAAGTGGCACCTGGGTATCAGGATGGGTGAGGTAGGTGGAGCAGCAGATTGGGTAGTGAGGCTGGCAATTAATGGGAAGAGAAGCACTTGATGGTGCTGGGGGAGTAGGAAGGGGGGCAAGGGCATAGAACCCTCCCTTGCAGCTGTTGTACAGACAGGAGCAGCCGTCCCCCCACCGCCTTAACTAAGCTCATAGCTAAGCAAAATTATTCTTGCAAAAACTTGAGTTCAAAGGACTTTCTGGCAATTGTACATGTTTATTGTGGGTATATTGCTTAGGGTGATGGTAACAGGACAGGACAGAGAAACCTGAGGAGTTGGAGTGCATCATGCCCACAGGCTATGCTCTGGGAGCCACGCTATTGGGAGGGCTGTTTGAAAGTGAAGGTCTTTGTGGATTGCTTCCTTGTGGGGACAATTCCCTGCTTTGCTGTTATGGCTACTGTGCTTCAAAACTGCCACGTGGCAGTTTTCTCCATGCTGTTCCTTTGCACCTGCCTTCCCTTTCTCCCCCAGTGCATGCAAAGAGAAGTGGGGAGGAAACAGTTAGAAGTGGTTGCCAGATATGGGTGGGGTGATGCAGAAGAAGCCTTCCGATCCACATAGATCCGAAACTCATTCAGTTCAGTCTTTCTGGAAAGAAGGGTTCTTCCACAAGGAAGGGTTTGTCCTTGGTGGTCTTGTCTGTATAGTTTCAAGTTTTAAAAAAGAGCACTGGGAGGTGTGGGATTTGCTCATGAGTAGAGGATGAGATCAAGTGGATACAAACACGCACCCTGGCACACTCAAATTGCTCAGTTGGTAAAAACCTTCACTTAATCCTGGTTCAGCCCTGTCCCCAAACTGACATTCTACACTTGAATTATGGCATCATGGAAACCAACTTTATGAGTTTATGATTCTAGCGTAGAAAATCAGTTTGGGGACAGGGCTGGACTAGGATTAAAGGTCTAGTGCAGAACTGGCCCAGATTTTGGACTCCATGTGTGCAATGGTTTTGTGCATACTTGTTGGCGAAGGAAAGCAGTCTACACATGGTTGGAAGCGTTCTTTCTTCTTTAAGGATTACTTAATGTGTTTGCAGGCTGAACCCTGGCATAGAAAATAAGTTTAGGGTGGTGGCTGGTGGTTGCGGAGCTGATCATATCTACATCACATCTTTCCTGGCAAGTGCTTAGGATGACAAATAAACCAGTGCTGCATCAAGGTTTCTCCAAGCCTGAAACCCATTTTCCAGTGAGCCCTAGAGTTTATCTGAAGGAGAAGGAGTAACAAATGCCAAGAGAGCCTCTGAGCATATGGGAATGCTGAGCATGCTGAGAATATATTGACCTCAGCAATGAATAACCACAGCCTATCCTTAAATGGCTGGAAGTATAAGGAGCAGGATTTTCAGATGAGCAGGTCCAGGTTCCAGACAGGCTTGAATGTTGATGCTATCTGTCAGTTTTCCAAGAAGCCACCCCAAATTTTGGCTATCTGTGCCACCCTTTGGTGGCACATTAATGATCTGGAGTGTTTGTGGTGGGGGAAGAGCCAGTTGCCATCCTAGTTAGTGGCCCAGAGGCCTTTCTTGATTATCATAAAAGACTGTGCTATTGATTTCTGCATTGCCAGGCTGTTACCTCTCTTCAGCCCAGTGTTAACAATAACTCTACCAAATGAAACCAAAAGTCACCTGTTCCAGCTTCTGATTTCCCACAGTAGCCAACTAGATGTCCAGGAAGGCCCCACAAACAGGAGCACGGAAGTCAAAGCCTCCTCTTCCTGTTGCCCTCTAACAACTGGGTTTCCAGAGTGATACCCTTTCTGAACACAGAGATTCCATTTAGTGGTTGTGCCTCACAGGCATTGAGAGAGTGCCATTCCATGAATGCGTCCGATCCCCTTTTAATGCCATCTAAGTTAGTGACCATTACCACATCCTGTAGCAGTGAATTTCACCCACACTGTGTTGTATGGGGGGAAAGGTACTTCCTTTTGTCTATCTTCAATCTATTGAGTTCAGCAATAGATTGGCTCTTGCTATGTGAAGTGGAAAAGCCAAATGCAGACCTAGTCTTCCCCCAAACTGGCAATGCATGCTCATGCATGCATGCACTGTGCACGCACATTCCTGTTGTTGTGTTTCTTCTGCTAAGGGAAAATCCTTTCCCGGCACTCCCTTTCCATCCCCTTAATACACCCAAACTCAGTGTTTAAGGTTTTATACATATTTGCAACCATTCCCCCAAAGGTGAGTGCATTTCATACAACAGTGTATAAGAGCACTGAGATCAATAAATACATGAAATAACGAACTGGTGGCTGCCCTTTAAAGGGTGCCTCAAATCTACCCTACCTTTCCCTGCCTTGCAACAGGGAACATGAGGTCAGCATTCCTTAATCGACCTGAATGTGCTCACTGGAAAGACTTGCTCTTTGGCGTGTGCCAAGAGGAAGTCACCAGGTGTCTGTGATGTTCCATGGCAGCCTGCTTTGGCAGGGAGGTGTTTACATCCCACACTCCCTTGGGGAACGACAAGGCCCTGCCAGTTGCTCCCTGTACACTGAGGCGTGTTGGAGCCTGACCAGCACCTCTTTGTTTCCAAAGCCAGGACCATACTTGCACTTCAGCCTGCCTTAATGATAAGTGAGTCCCTTGCATAATTAGCACTTAGCTGACATGGAGCATAAAGCTAAAAATGGGAAGGGCAGCGCTTTGAGCTGAGTGGTAGGTAAACACAGCTAGAGTGGAAGAAGGCACTCGATAGCTGGGGACTTCTATGAAGTTCTGTCCCACGCAGATAGAAAGAAACTCTGCAGGATAAAAAGGGGCTGTGGAAGAGACTGCCCCACTGGTGGTTGTTGGTGCAGCTGAAATGGCCAATAGAGGAGTTCGCTGGTACCTGGGCACCTTCACGAGGCGGCCTATGCAGTGTGCTCTCCCAATAGGGCTTTTATTGAGCAGGAACGCAATTCTGATTGACTTGGTGTCAGCGGGTGTGGCTGAATATGCAAGTGAGTTCCTGCTGGACTTTTTCTACAGAAAAGCCCTGCACAAAAATGGTGACATCAGGGGGTGTGACCTAATATGAAAATGAGTTCCTGCTGGGCTTTTTCTACAGAAAAGCCCTGCGCAAAAATGGTGACACCAGAGGGTGTGATCTAATGTACAAATGAGCTCCTGCTGGGCTTTTTCTACCCAAAAAGCCCTGGCTACCAATATGTGAGGAGAGGAAGGAAGGGAATATTCTCTCCAGTGCTAGACCTTTACTGGCAGTGTCTGTCCCATTGAACAGATTCCCCTGCCAGGTTTATCACCACCAACAATGGCTTATCACCATGTTTATCACCACCAGCAATGGATGGCTTTTGAAGAAGGCTTAGATGAATACTTAGATGGAGGACCATCCTATGTAGCTACAACAAACAGAATGACAACCCATGCTCTGGGGTTTTTTGGTTTGTGGTGTTGTTGGGGTTTTTTTGCAAAGTACCCTTGAATGTATCCAGGAGCAGGCCAGGCCCTTCAGTGTTGCCGAAACTCTCCCCCCTTCTCAGCCAAATCACTAGAATCTGGTGGTGACACTGTCTCTCTCAAACAGAGTGAGTGGGGCTGAAAAGCATCTATTGATTCATTGGTGTGATTAAACCATCAGCAGCTTAACTGCCAATTAAAAGCCAGAGCTCCTATTAATCAGACCTGCTCTTCAGCAAGCTTCCTGCTCACGCATCTCCCTCATTGCTCCTTCTGTTTGCTGCCAAGCTCCACGAGAGGCGACTGGGCAGCTGGCTTGGTCCAAAGATATAAGTCAGCGTTAGTCAGTGAAAATGCGGGGTAACTGACCCATCCCTTGATCAGTCAGCCTCAGGGCCTTGCCCTCTACCCATGCTGTTCTGTGCTGAGTGACAACACCCTTGGCTACATTGATAGATTGCTCTTTTGTATTTTTATGTGCATATATGAGAGAAAGAGAAACTGAAAGTCATGGCCACCTCTGGTGTCTGACCCCTACTTGGGGCATGGAGGGTATTCAGAGAGATGGCTGAATAAAGCCTGCCCCTGCCTCCCAGCAGTGGGTATTCCTTGGAGGTCTCCCATCCAAGTACTTGCCAGAGTCGACTCTGCTTAGCTTCTGAGATCTGATGAGATCGGACTTACCTGGCTATCCAGGTCAGGGGCTCAGTTGTTCTTTTATTTATATTATTTATACAGAGCCATCTATGTATGTGGCATTTTACAGTCCCTGCCCTAAGGAGTTCTCAAGGGTGGCAAATTGATTTGAAGCTGTAAGACTGGGAGAGGGTAGCCATGATGCACTGCAGCATAACCTCTTTTGGCTACCTTGAGAATACGAAACGTATGGTGCAGTGCAAAATGATTGGGGTGGGTGTGGGGAGAGTCTTTAACTGAAATGAACAACTGACAGTGCTGAAACAGCAACACAAACTGAATCAGCTGAAAAGTGAATGAGTAGGCAGGTTTTCTGTGGAACTCCATGGCTTGAGGCCAGAAATTTCACCTGCGGCTTTTGCATATGCATAGTAACATGATTGCAGATTACAGCAGTGGCAGATTAATGGTTTGTGGATTCAATGGCAGAGCTTTTCAAATTGTGTTTAGCACAGGGGTCCCCAAGTGCCTTAATCCATCCTTGTCCTGAAAGAACAGGGAGCCCAAGGAAAGCTAATCCAAGAGGCAAGTGGAGCCAAAGGACGGGGCTTTTCCTATTTGAGAAGGTCACTCGCCCTTTTCCTTATTGTGGTGTATAAGATGCTCTAGGGAGCCTTGGCAGAGCCGGAAATAGATCAGTGGACTCTGAGGATCACTATCTGGGGAACAGCTTTTACACCTGCAGCATTAATAAGCGTAGAAGGATCGGCTGGCTGCAGGAAGACCTTCACAACGCGTGGCTCTGCAGGGTGCCAGGGAAGTGCCGTGGTGCTGGTTGCTTGGGGTTTCAGTTGCGGGGGGTGGTTTGGACCAGCAGCCTGGAGAGCCATAAACTGGGTAGGTGCTTCTGCTGTTTGATGCCAAGAAACCTAGGAGTGCTCAGTGGGACAGGATGTGAGATGGAGGAGCAGACTAGCTGGTACAGATGTGCTGTACACCAGCTGCCTCCTTGCAAGGGTGGGGGAGTGAAAGATGTTACAGTGTTTGCTTGCAGTCCTTTACCTCTTCTCCCTAGCACAGCTTTTGGCTGCTGACTGCTATTGCAGTTGAACAGGGACTCCTGGCTGAGATGTGCGGTTGGTGAGTGGCTCATGGAAGGCTAGCCTCTGCAAAGAAAACATTACCTCCATTCTCATTGGCCTTAGCTTTCTGGGGTTGTTTATTTCAAAGTGAATTTCCAGCCCTTTTACTTTACAGTGACACAAGAGGCAGGCAGTATTTTATGTAGGTTCTCAAGAAGAAGGTAAGCTGCTCTCATCTTCCAGCAGAAACCCAGGAACAACCAACACGCACTGGGACTGATTGCACTTTTGGTTTAGCGCTGTTGAAGTTTTATTACTTTACCTTTAACGACATGTGCAAATTAGTCTGCTTTTGTTTGGGGGTATGTTTTTGCTTTGCATTGATGTATGATTCTTTCTCCCAAACTCCTTAAGTGGACCATCTGCCTTTCCCCACCACCAAATTCTGGCACTAGGCCTGGCCTGTAAACTGTGGGGATAGGATGATTGGATGCTAAGGAAAGCAGGACTTCTGTATTTGTGGACTGGTGGATTGAAGAGGGGGTTTTGGCTGGTGTGCAGAGCAGCTCACATACACAATGTCATTCTGCTGTGAAAAGTATGGCAGTCCTGCCAATCTGAGCATCCTGAGCATTATTTTGAACAACTACACAACAGGCTAGAATTAATATAGGCTGTCTGTGTTCCTGAATGCAAAAGCAACAACTATTGATCTTCTGCCTGTTAAGATCAAGCAGATCTGCACTGTGCAATGGATCGGGGCTAGGGTGTTTTGATCTCTGTTTTTTCATAAGTTGGGTTAGCGTTGCTTTCCCTGCAGCCACACAGCTGCTGTGGGGAACTGCTTTTTAAAACTGCAGTGGGCACATGCACCCTGGGACCACAGCAGGGAGGGCTCCTGGCTGTACTGTTTTCCTGAGCCCAAACTGCTCTGGTGGTGGGGGCAGTGGAGTGATTTGCCCCATTTTGGAGCTGCATTTGCAGTCCTTGTCTTCCATGGTAGGAATGCCAGCCTCCAGGTAAAACCTGGGGATCTCCCAGAATTACAGCTCTTCATCAGACTACAGAAATCAATTTCCCTGGAGAAAATGAAAGCTTTGGGAGGTAGACTGTATGGCCTGATCTCCCTTCCTCCCCAGGCTCTACATCCCAAATATCCAAGAGTTCCCCAACCCAGCAGCCCTATCTCCCCATCCCCTGTTGGTAGCTGTGGAGACCTGCCAACCCTACTTCCATGTGGTGTCAAGATCTTGCACACAAGGAGTGCCCCACGCTCTTTGCAAACTGTGCAACACAAGTGCACAACCCACCATTCCTGGCATCTACCACATGGAGGATTCAAGCAGCTGTGTTCTAGTGCCGCAAGGCTTGCAGAGTTCAAGCACACCAAACGTGCGTCAGAGATGCGCACCGAGTACCAAACCACCCTAATGTAGAGGTGCCCTTCTATCCTCTCGGAGCACACTGTGGAGGCCCCACAAGTACCTCTTCACTTTCCTGCTAATCAGTCCCAAGTTCCTCCCTCTGCTCCATAAGTGGCAACTTTGCAGCCGCGAGCTGATAAAGAAACTGCAGCTGTATGACGTCCACCCATGAAGAATGTAGGCCGTATGAAAGTTGATTGCATCTGTTTGTTTAAGTTGGCCACGCTGGCATCAGGGCAGAAACAAGGAGCAAGTCAACCTGATTGAATTATGGAAAGAAAGACTAGGGGGAGGGAGTGGAGGACAAGAGCCGGCTGCTCCTTGCACCAGTTGATGGCTGCCAACTGTGATAGGCTGGAAACTTCCCATCCAGAGGCACTATACCTGAGCGTGCCTGATGCTTGCCACAAACATGGGGATGGGGATTGCTTTTTTACCCTACTTGTAAATTTTTGCAAATTGTCTAGCTGTCTTGTGTTGGAAACAGAATGCTGGGAGAGATAAACTCGTTGATCTGATCCAGCAGGGCCAGTAGGCCGACTGGGGAAAGAAACTTTTCTTTTGAGCCCAGGCAGAATTCATCTCCCTTCCCAAGTAACCACAGTCAGCTCATACACATCCAGGATTAGGGGACTGGGCCTCAATTTACCACTGGGTTTGGCAATACCTGGAGATCTTGGTGGTGCAGCCTGAGGAGGGAGGAGTTTAGGGAGGGGAGAGACTTCAAAAGGGTATGCCATAGAGCCCGCCTTCAAAGCAGCCATTTTCTCCAGATGAACTGATCTTTCTCACCTGGGGATCAGTTGTAGTGGTAGGAGATCTCCAGCCACCACCTAGAGGCTGGCAACCACAACCCCCAAAACAACAGCTAAGGTTCCTGTTTGTTGTGTTCATATCCAGCTTCAAAGCAGAGCCCAGATGAGCTGCAGGGCTGGCGTTTCAGTGCCGTGAGCATCCAGGAGCTTTTTAGTTCATATCTCGCTCGCGTCAGGTCCTTTGATTGAATTTGTGCAGGGTTTAATTTAATCCGAAAAAGTTTCCCATCTTAAAAGAGCTTGCTCATTTCCTGTGCAGCCTTTATCTAATGTGGGTTGTCGTCAGCACAGGGATGCGTCTTGAGGGCAGTTCGTGGATGAGTCTCTACAGCCTTTCCCAAGAATGATTATAGCCCATAAGCAAAGTCTTGAGGGGTAGTTTCACCTTCAACCAGTTCGTTGCACAAAATTACCAAGCAAATCAACAAAGCCACAGAGTTCTGCAGGGGCTCCCTTTTACACTCTCCTGAGGTTTGTGCACACCAGGCCTTCGTGGGTGGGGTTTGTAGCCCCCAGAGATTGAGATTCTGGCCAAAGAGTTCAGTACCATCTGACTTCTCTATTGGTTTGTTCTTTTCTATGGAAGAGGCTGCCAGAATGAAGCCCTTCCTCCTAGAACAGGGGTGGCCAAACTGCGGCTCGGGAGCCACATGTGACTCTTTTACAGTTATCGTGTGGCTCTCGAAGCCCCCACCACCCCATTGGCCAATTTGGAAAAGGCATTTCTGTCTTTAAATCACTTCGCCAAGCCAGCTGACAGCTTGGAGAATGCATTTCAAGTTAAATATGTTTTCTTTCTACCTCTCCCTCCCTCACCCATCTATTTGCTTTCCTCCCTCTCTCCCTCCTTGTCTTGCGGCTCTCAGACATCTGGTGTTTGTTCTATGTGGCTCTTACATTAAGCAAGTTTGGCTGCCCCTGTCCTAGAACCTCTTACCTTCCCCTCTGGATGGGATCAGGGAATCATAGAAAGAGCCAAGCAGATTGCGTTATGCTGCCTTTAGAATTATGTTTGATAGCCAATTCGATGGATGCAAGCGATTGCCGAAGCCCTGCGCAAAAAGTCTGGAAGTTAAGAGTGTTTCTCCAACTGCAGTCCTGCTACCGACACTCTCTTGGGAGTAAATCACCAGGGGACTAAGGGCCATTTCATCTTCTGATGGATTGGAGAGAACTTTCTATGGCGCAGCCTGGTGACAACAGCCTGGGCAGTCACTGTGGTGGCAAAATGGGCCCCCAAAGTCTGCAAGGCTAATTTCACTAAGTGGTGCAGCGTCAAAAGGATTTCTCTGTAGCTGAACCACAGCCAATGGCATCTTCTGTTTTTCCAGAAGCTGCTATTGGAACCAGAGATGTCATTTTCCTCGGGGGGCTGCTTTGCCTTCCTGTTAAGGAAGCAGTCGGCAGGTGCCAGGAGTGCGGGAGACGGCTTCCCTTCCTACAGCCACAGGAGGTGTTTGAGGGCAGTGGCTGTTCTGGGATGCTGATGGAAAGCCAGTTTTGGTTCACCCATGAGCTCACAGCTTTAAGTGGAGCAGACTCTCTGGGTTAGGTGTGATTAGTTCCCCCTGTCTCCCCAGGTCCGGGCTGGTCAATGAATCTGACATTAGTTTGCCTTTCACGCAGGTGGTGATCCCCGTTGCAGTGCCCATAGGAATCACAGTGACTGCAGATGGTGTTTTCTGATGCCTGTTTCTTACTCCAGCAAAAACACCCATTCAATTCTAGCTTTCTTCCACCTCACTGGGCCCAGGAGGTGGTTTCAGAAGAGCCCAGGAGGCATCATCTTTGGGTCTGTAGGGAGCACTGACTCGGAAACAGCTGCCTCCACTGCAGGAGGACTCTTGACTCAGAACCTGACAGCGTTTTCTGGTTGGCCCGAGTCTCTCCCTCCTCCCCCATTTTGTGGCAACACAGACAAGGTTTTAGTCCTGCTTAACCATCGTGGCTTCCAGATGGGAAACCCCGCTGGGGACCGTTAGTTTTATAAATGAACGTAGGAGGGTGATTTTAAATATCAAACTATTACCCCCTCTTTCTTCCAAGGAGCTCAGGCTGTCATTACATGCTGCCTGTCTTCAGGGCTTTTTTGGTAGGAAAAGCCCATCAGGAATTAATTTGCATATTAGGCCACACCCTCAATGCCAAGTCAGCTGGAACTGTGTTCCTGCTAAAAAAAAAAGCCCTGCCTGTCCTCGTAACAAACCTGTGAGGTGGGGTAAGCTGAAGGAGAATGGCTGCTCGCCTGGGAAACCTTTGTGAATGATTTGAACCTACTTCACGGTCACTACATCTCTCTGCCCCTTCCCCGAGCTACATTTCTCATGATTCTTTTGCAGGAGGGATTAAACAGGATTTTGAATTGTAGAGACAAGTGGATCCATTTCACACAGATGTGGGACCCAGCGCCAGTTTTGTGCTTTAAGGCATTAACCCAGCCTTCTATTGTCTCCCCTTCCTTGAAATGCTGGAATATGTTTACTGCCTGTGCTTCACTCTTTCCCCTTTTCTCCTCCATCAGATGTTTGAGCCTGAGACAGAGAAACCAGGGGCCATGCCCTCTGTGGGGGAAGATGTAAGCAGCCCTATTGCCCACCCTTTGAAAGGGGACCTGGCAGAGGGGATGCCGGAGGAGACTGTGAAGGAGGTTCCCGATGCCCCTACGGAAAAGGACAAGGAGACGAGCCCTGTGGAACGCCAGGAGGAGGAGGAGGAGGCAGGGCCCTGCAGTTGTCCTGTGGCCTTCACAATCCCCAAGCTGCAACTGGACAGCACCTTCAGCCAGGGTACGGCAGGCATCGCCACTCTGGAGCTTGAAAGCCCAGAGGATCAGGAGGAGGAAGAAGAGGAAGATGGAGAAGAGGAGGAAGACGAAGAAGAGGAAAACGATGAGGCCTACTTGTGCAGGGGCGACATGAAGCGCTCCAGCATGATCGACACTTTGCAGTGTGAGACAGCCTGCCGCCTCAGTGTCCAGAACTCCCTGAGGCGACGCACCCACAGTGAAGGCAGCCTCCTCCACGAGTCCTGGGGCGGCCACTGCTTCAGCTCCGACACCAGCCTGAATTATGCCGAGGGGCAGAGCCCCACCGCCGGCTGGACAATGCCATCCCCCAAGACGCTCAAGAAAGAGCTCACAGGGAACGGGAGCTCCATTCACCAGTTCGGTCTGCTCTTTGCTGGGCACCGGAAGGTATGCAAACTGGGTGGCTTTCAGGGAGGGGGTGGGAGGGGGACAGAAACTCATGGGTGGGCTATGCTGGCCCCGAGGCGGGGAGGGCACGGCCTGTTTTGATTGATTTAGCTGCTCCCACATCGTGCCGTTTTTCTATGCTGTTGGTGTTCTTCCCTGTCATGGGGTTTTCCCGATAGCAGTTTCCTCCCCACTCTGTAGGTGAATGGGAGAGGGAGGGGCATTTTGTTTAACGGAGCAAACAACAAACACCCAGTTCCGTTTGGCTGACGGTCTCTTTGGAATAAGAAATAACAATACTTCAGCTGTTTCTAAGGCTCTAGGCCAGGGTTGTCCTGGCTTGCTTCTGCAGATTCTGAGTAGACCCTGCGCTCCTGAGATTGAGAAGCACCAAATCCCTCCTACTCTCCTGCTTGCTCTGGGGGGTGCAGGGATAGCCTCTTACACACCAGGGAAAGCATTAGTGAGCTCTTGGGGGAGGAAAGAAGCACGCTGGCCCTGGAGACTGTTGGCACAAGGTTGTGGGGTGGGATCAGAGGTTATCTTCTGGCTCAAAGCTGGGAGAGCAGTACACAGTCAGAGCTTCAATGAGTTTGGGATGGGTTCCCCAGACCCAGCTTGGGTTCCCTGCTGCCACATCACACTTGCAGGGAATGGCTGTTTTTAAAAGAAAGGCGAGGTCAAGAGGGCTCAGAATGCGCCCTATGGAGGAGGAAGTGCTTCTGTCTGCCGCTGCCCCCTGAGCCATTTTACAGCATGGGAATGGCACTTGGGTGGGGGAGTCCTTGTCTTTGCTGCTCCCGATACTGAAGGTTGCCTGGTCCCCTCTTCATTGTGTCTGGGGTATTTGGGGGACATTCGGGGGGTGGGCGGGATGTCGCACATGTGATGACATCACCCGGACGTGATATCATCAATCAGTAACAATACTCTGGTTTGGGGGCAAAATTCTATGGGGCGACGTCACCGTATTAGGGACATTGTCACCTGAAAGTTATGTCACCACTTTAGGGACATTGTGTGACAACATCACTCTTTGGGAGTGGGATTTCACTCTCAAAGTTCCCAAAAGTGGGGGAACACCTGCCAGGACATGGGGGCTAGCAACCCTTAAAATGTTTGGGAAATGGCGTGAGGGGAGGCAGGAGTCGCTCCTTCCCATGGCATCATTCTGAGCTTATTTAGGCTGTCCTTTATTTTTCACCTTGCTGGGGGGGGGGGGAGTGTAGATGACTGGGGAAGGCGATTGCAAATCACCCCAGAAAAAGTCTGCCATGAAAACGTCGTGATGCGATGTCACCCCAGAGTCGGAAATGACTGATGCTTGCACAGGGGACCACCTTTACCTTTAAAAAAAAATTTCAATGCCATTCCACACAACTGGAACATGTCGTTATTATGTGTTATTATGAGCTATTATGTGGAAAGTCCCTGGTGCAAATATTGCCTCTGCCACAAACTTCCTTTGTGAGCTTAGGCAAGCCCATCTCTCTTGTTTTTCCATCTGCAGTGTGGGGGTAACAGCACAGGCCTATGTTACTGGGTAGTTGTCAGGCTGACTGTGGTAATGTATGCAGAGCATTTTCAATGCAGAATGTACTATATGCACGTTAGATATTATTGTGGGACTCTTATGAGCCAGCCTCGTACTGGAAGACTTGATTTTGTTTCAGGCAGGATAATGGGTCTGTCTCTGCTTGCGTTGGTTAACTTGTAAGAGAGGCTCTGAGACGTCAGTCTTTTTAGATAGCTGTCCAGTCCTTCTGACCTTTCCGTTCAGAGGCACACTGAGCTGTGTGCATCCTGAAATTCTGCACCAGTGCTGAAAAACTAGCAATTCTGTTGTTTGGATCAGAATTCAGCATCACAAGAATCTCCCTTTTCAAGCTTTTGATTTTATTTAAAGTAATTTTCTTTCCCTTAAGGGTTTAGAAGCTAGAATTGAATGTAACTCTCTCAGATGCATTCCCTGTCCTGGAAAAGCTAGAAGAGGAGAAGGTTACATATTTCCTTAATCTTATCCTTGAAGTGCCTGTGCCGTGTCTATCTTTGGGCCTGCATGCCTTCTGTGCACCCAGATTCAGAACCATCAGCCTTCTCTGCCAGAAGCCTGATAAGCAAGGCTGTGAACTAAAATAATATCCCAAGTATGGGGAGCTGAGGATCAGCCCTGCCTGGAACCTGTCCTTTTGAAGCTGAAACCCCTCTGACCCCAGAAGTGCACATGTATTGCAGTTACTTAACAGTGATGAAAAGTTACTCTGCACATACTTTGGGGCATACTAAGTCAACTGAACCCTGCCATGGATTCTTTCCACAGTGAATATCCAAGGGGTTCCTGCGTTAGAGAGGAGGCAACATACAAAATAAGTTTGTCATTAGGCATGGTTTGATACTAGTGTACATATATCAAAGGCACACAAGAACTTTTTTTCATTCTCCCTGATGAAGAATTCTGTGACACCTGGAAGTTTCTGTTCATAAGCAGGGCAATAAAATGTATTACATAACCAATTTTATTCCTCCCATCTTTTATCTTCTCATCTTCTGTAATGAATAATACGTGTGTTGTTAGCCACCCTGAACCCACTTGTGGGAAAAGGTGGGATATAAATCTAAAATTAAAATTAAAAGCATTTCTGTGGCGCTTTCAATGCTATCTTTATAATTGTCCTGTAAGGTAGGCTGATGCTGTTATCACCATGTTGTGGAGGGGTGTCTGAGACTGACAGAGAGTGGCCATAGAGTGAATTTGTGGCAGAGGAGAGATCTGAACAGATCACAGCTCATTCTCTGATCCACTATGCCACATCACGAAGGACAGATGCATTTTGTACTCTGCCTCTGAGCCCACATCCCACCCTGAGCTGCCCATGCTTCTTGGCTGGTTTCCCTGCTTCCACCCTGGAGCCAGCCACTTCCTCTCATTCTGGCTGGCTGCTTAATGTGCAGCCCCACCTTTCAGAGTGGAGCGTCTCCATGACTCCAGGGCCTCTGTTCTTTGAAAGGCAGGCCATAACCCTTCCCTTCAGCATGTGATCTTGCCCGGAACTCTCCCCAACTCCCAGTTCTTGTGTTCTGCCTTGAAGATGAGAAAGATCTGGAATTCTGAGTCTCTTTATGGTGCATCCAATAGAAGAGGGGGAAACCAAAGCAAATGGCTTTCAGAAGGAGGATTGTGGCTGAAATTCCACTGGTACAGCTTCCAACATGGAGCTGCAGAAATGAACAATACTTTTACATGTTGAATTTCTGCCTCCTCTTAAAGATACAAAAGGTCTGCCAAGGCAGGCAGAAGATATAAGCAACCAGATATAACAAGAAGCTGCTTTTGTCTGTTTTTCACCTCCTCCCTTCCACTTCCTCTTGCAGTGAGGGTCTACAGAACTCAATGCCAGGGCCTGCTCTAGACTATCTGGCACCCTAGGCAAGGCTAACTTCTGCAAACCCCCCCCCCCCCCCACTGATAACGTCACTGATTCACATGGGTGTTTCCAGAAGGCCAGCACTCTAGGCAATTGCCTAGTGGCAGGGCCGGCCCTGCTGAATGCATCATATTTTTGTATTTCTTTCCACATAGTGGCAAAAGCACCAGCTTGCCCTGACAACCCCAGGGGTCCTAAAGAGGTAAACCTAAGTGGGGGTCCTGTCCCACCTACAATGTGGCTTGGATCTGGGGTGGCAGCTTGAGGGTACCGTGAGCTCGTGTAACGCTCCAGATTGTAGCAGGTCCCTCTACTGATACTCAGCCTCGGCTGGAGCTCTTGCTTGGAAGCTCACAGGCCTCTAAACCAATTAGCTGCAGGAAGTCAAGCTCACTGGTAGGGCTGAGACTGGCCAGCGCCTGGTGCATTCCCTTGTTTGTAAATGGAGCTCAGACGCTTGCCATCTGAACACGTTGTCCCCCTCTGTGACCCTCCCACAGGGTACTAGAAGTGCATTTCTGCCCTCTAGTGGCAGCAGAGAACTTGACAGCTGGCGAAGGCATAGAATTAAATGCATGTGCAACTTTGAGCCTCATTTACACAGTTAGACTGATGGTAGAGAGGAAGATGGCCATGACTGACTGATTAGTGGCTATTCCCCGCCTCCAGCCTGGACATTACTGTCTGTGGGGGTGTTGTCTGAATCATTTCTCATGATCACAAGTTGCTCAAACAACATAAAATTGGCACTATGTGAGATCTGAACTGACCTTGCACTTCCCTCATGAAAGCTGTACTGCTTATTAATGTTCTGTTGCTGGCATCTTCTGTCAGAATGCAACATCTATTTGTAGCCCATTTTTACAAGACAGGCGTTTGTCAAGTCTGGCGCGCTATTAAACCATGTGGCCCGTTATAATCCTTTGCAGAGGTCGGCTGCTATGGCTACTGTTATACAGAACGGACTTCCAGCCAGTCCCTAACTGGGCTGGGATTTTTACTAAGTCTACCTTGGATGGAATGAAGTGTTGTATAGGAAGATGATATGGGGAGCATATTTTTTCAGCTTGGGTGGAATGACCTTGAACATCAATAGATTCTGAGCTGTTTGGCTTGTTGGGGGTGGTCACCTTTTGAACCGCTCTTGCTCCTGTGCCTTTAATTGCAGCTAGACTTGCAGAAATGAAGCTGCCAGCAGTTTTTTTTTTCTGGCATGGAAATGAAGTCACAAACACATACACACACGTGTTAAAGGAAAAGCAGCAGGGCAAGTGATAAAATACGGCAGTCCTATTGATTGCAAGCCAGTGAGGGCGGAGGACAAAGAAAGAACCTGTTGAAAAACATAGGGACTGCTGGCTTGTGTTGGCCACATTGTGCCAATATATTGTTCATATATGAACATGAACAAAGAAATCCTTCAGACTGGATTTTGCCTCTGCCCCAAAAGACTTTAGGCAAACGATTCTTTCTCAGCCTCAGTTCTTCCTGTCATCAATAAAGGGATAAATAATACTGGCCTTAACAGGTTTATTGTATTTTATTTATTTATTTGATTTGATTTATATCCCGCCCTACCCCACCGAGGCGGGCTCAGGGCGGCTCACAGCACAAAAGTTCTAACAATAAAATTCAGAATTAAAATACAATAATTTACATAATTAAAACAACTAATATATCAATACGTCAGTCAATGTCAGTGTGCTATCTTATAGACTTCCTTCAGAGTATTTCAGTGCCGGTCAGTTATAAGCCAACCGGAAGAGGAGTGTCTTACAGGCCCTGCGGAACTGTCCAATGTCCCGCAGGGCCCTGACCTCTTCCGGTAACTGGTTCCACCAGCAAGGGGCTGTGATTGAGAAGGCCCTGTCCCTAGTTGACTTCAACCGGGCCTCCTTTGGCCCGGGGATTACAAGCAGATTTCGAGAGCCAGATCGCAGCACTCTCTGGGGGGCATATGGGAAAAGATGGTCCCTAAGGTAGGCAGGTCCTAGGCCATATAGGGCTTTAAAGGTAATAACCAGCACCTTGTACCAGACTCGGTATATTATTGGCAGTCAGTGCAGTCCCCGAAGGCCCGGCTGAATGTGCTCCCGTCTAGGGAGCCCTAATAACAGCCGAGCAGCGGCGTTCTGCACTCGCTGCAACTTCCAGGTTCGGCACAGGGGCAGTCCCATGTAGAGGGCATTACAGTAATCCAACCTTGAGGTGACCGTTGCATGGATCACTGTTGCCAGATGGTCCTGCTCCAGGAAAGGAGCCAACTGCCTCGCCTGCTTAAGATGAAAAAATGTGGACTTAGCAGTGGCTGCTACCTGGGCCTCCATGGTTAAGGCAGGCTCAAGTAGTACCCCCAAGCTCCTAACCCTGTGCGCCATTGTCAGTGGCACACCGTCAAGAGCTGGTAGGGGAATTTCACTTCCCAGACCATGGCGACCCAAGCAAAGGACCTCTGTCTTCGCTGGATTTAGTTTCAACCTACTCAGCCTGAGCTATCTAGCCACGGCTTGTAATGCCAGGTCCAGGTTTTCTGGGACACAGTCAGGCTGGCCGTCCATGAATAGATAGAGCTGGATGTCATCAGCGTACTGGTGGCAACCCAGCCCATACCTCTGGGCAATCTGGGCAAGGGGGCACATGTAGATGTTAAATAACATTGGGGAAAGAACTGCCCCCTGAGGCACCCCACAATCAAGCGAGTGCCTCTGGGACAGCTCACCCCCAATCGCCACCCTTTGTCCCCGACCATCAAGGAACGAGGAGAGCCATTGTAGGGCCAACCCCTGAATCCCCGCGTTGGCGAGACAGCAAGTCAGCAGCTGATGGTCGACCGTATCGAACGCTGCCGAGAGGTCTAACAACACCAGCTCTGCCGAGCTGCCTCGATCCAAATGCCGCTGGAAATTATCCATCAGAGCGACCAGCACTGTCTCTGTCCCGTGACCCGGACGAAAGCCAGACTGATGGGGGTCAAGAACGGAAGCATCCTCCAGATGTATGGATCAGTGAAGCTCTTTGAACACTTGAGCGCTGCATAAATGCGAATGGTTCTTACTTTTTCACTTTTCAGTATCCCAAGGCAAGCAAAATGAATAGCAGGAGTAATTCACAAAGGACTAGAAACCTGATTATAAAAAAGAAAAAACAGAACACAGAGCTTCTTAGAATTCCAAAGCTCTGTGGGCAGTGCCAGTTTGTGCCCTTGTGGAACGAGACTGTGGACAATACTCAGCATAGTTCCTGTGCTCTCAGCATACCAGCCTGTATCCACCCGAATAATCACAGAACTGGAGGAGATCCAAAAGGCCACCTGGCACTCTCTGTGTTCAAAAGTCAGTCCCATCCACCAGTCAGCTTCACCTTATCAGTCAGTGCAATTCAGAGCAAAACAAAAGTCGCTTAGAGCTATAAAGCCTTGTACAAACACACACCACTCTTCCTTCCTTGCTGGGGATGGGTTGCTCCCTCTCTCTACTCCCTCCGGTGGGATCATGTATTTGTATGTATTTCAGTGCTTCTGGAGAGCCATGTAGCACTCATCTGCTCTCTGTCTTTTGTTCTGCATGAAAGCAGAGTGGGTTTTTTCCCCCACCAACAATGGGAGGAAATGTGTTTGGGGCTAGCTGGAAGTGCCAGGAGCACACAGAATGCTTGGAGATATATCTGCCTGGGAAGGCGGCCGCCTCTGCGATAAACTCCGGAAGCCTCACCTAGTGGGGAAGGAAGCCTAAGAAAGCTCGGGGCCTGAGGTTTTGGCTGGGGAGCCGGTTCCCACGGCTGGGTCTGCAGGAGCAGGGAGCAGAAATGAATGGTGTGTTTGTGTGTGTGGATTCTCAAGCAAAATTCCCTTCAACTTCTTGCAATGACTAGAACATATGGGCTCCCAAGGCTTTGATGTTTTGCACAACCAGGGTCATTTTGTAGAAAAAGAAGTGCCAGAGCTCATTAACACAACTCATTTGCATATGCCACACACCCCTGACATCACCGGAAGGTGTACTAAATTATATCAGCTCAGCTTCTACCTTAAAATGCTTCTTGAAGTAGGGTTGTCATAATAAAACCTTACTCCCATCATACTTTGTAAATTACTTTCTCCTATGCGGTCACAGTGGCATGAGGAAGATTTCCATCTGTTTTATGTTTTAATTATTTTCCCATTTTTTGTGGGGAAAATATTAGAAAGTTTTTCAAATCTCAGAGTTCAGCAAAATTCTCGCAGGGCTTGAACAAAGTATTGGGGGGGGGGAGAGTTAAGAAAGAAAGAGCACAATAAAATTAAGAGGTTCCGGAGCGCTACTCCTGTGAGCTCCTTCCCAAAACGAGGCCTGTGCACAACTATAGGAGAATGAGCACTTTGGGATATGATAGGGCTGACTTGCTAGTAATCCCAGCTCCAAGGATTTGTTGGGTGGTTTTCAGCCAATCATTCTCTCACAGCTCAGACTACCTTGCAAGGTTGTTGTGAGCCACAAGGGCAGGGCATGAATTCTGTGGAGGAAGGACAGGATAAAAATGAAATGAATATAATTAAAATGTAAATGATTGTTTGAGGCTGCCCCAGCACTATGCATGAGGGGAGAATGGACACTCCTGGGGAGACCCAAAAGTACATTGTGGCACTTGGATGCAAACATAGAAATCCTGGATTTTGAAAGCTGAAACTTTATTATCTTAAAATCCAATAACTGGGTTTTTCTTTGATTTTCTTTGATTTTTTTAAAGATTTGGATCCTATTTTCATGGTTGCCTGAGTTGCCTTAAGAACAATAAAGACAGTCAAAAGAATAACTGAAAGACTGCATTGAGCTTTATACTAATGTTAGAGATTACAAGACTATTTTTAACAAGCTGTCTTGCCATTTTTCCTTTTGCTTTTCAGTCTAGCAAGCTCAGCTCTTGCCAAGCATTACCAGTTATTGAATTTTCAGCGTATAATCTGGTTAGCCTAGTTTTTAACGTTTTTATATGCTATGGTCCTAAGGGGTTAGGATAAGTATGTACATAATGGACCATAAATAGTAACACATATTCTTCTCTTCCCGCCACTCGCAGCAGCAGCATATGCTGGATCCTGGTTGTGCCTGCGCCCAAGAAGCCATAGCTGTCTGCAAAAGGATGAACAAGAACCTGTAAGTGTGAGGAGGCCTGATAACCCCCGTTACCAGCAGTGGGCTCTAAGTGTGGTTCTCTGTGCCTGAGTCCTAGTGCTTCCAATGCTGAGACTGAACTCAGTTTGGTAGCCACACCCTTGTGTCTGGAAAGCCAGGGGCTTGCTGAATTCTCACTGACAATGGAAAGGCACTTCTGTTTCTCTCCTGCTGTCTGATCACATTTTTGATCTTTTCCTTCCTCAAAGAGCTGTGAGTGGTTGATCTGCCTAGATCTCATAGTGATGCTGTACAGATAGAAGGGTTGTGGCTGCCATTGGCTCTGGTGTTGTGATGTCACAGAAGACCTGGGCAGCCTTGGGCCAGCAGCTGGTTCATATGAAGCATTTCCCTATTTTTATTAGGAATGATGTCAAGTTTCTTATCTTGGCTGTTTCATCCCCCCAAATCCAGATCTTGACTTTGCTTTTCTCTTTTGCGAATTGAACAGCCATGGATCATTTTTTTTGTTTCTTTGCATTATGCATACATGATACATAAATGCATGAAATGTCTCCAGTGACTCCACTGACCAAAGTTTGAAGGGAAGGGCTGTGGGTTGGTGGTAGAGCATCAGCTTGGCATGCATAAGGTCCCATGTTCAATCCAGCTAAAAGGATCAGGTGATAGGTGATGGGAAAGACTTCCACCTGAGACCCTGGAGAGCCATTGTCAGTCTGAGAAGACAATACTGATGACAGTGATGGACCAATGGTCTGAATCATTTTGCAGCTATTGCAAAATGTGGCAGCATGCCTACTGATGGCAATGTCTGTGCAGGGGTACAGTCACCTGATGTTGTGCCAGTTGCACTGGCTGCCAGTTGAGTACTGGATCCAGCTCAAGATTATGGTAATGACCTTTAAAGCCCTATGCAGTCAGGGACCAACATACCTATGGGTCTGACTCTCTCCATATATGCCCCAAAAGAGCTTTACACTTAGCTGACTAACACCTTCTGGTAGATCCTGGCCCAATGGATCTGACTAGCCTTGACAAGGGCCATGGCCTTCTTTGCCCTGGCTGTGGCTTGGTGGAACATGCTCCCACTCAGGGGTGGAATTCTAGCAGGAGCGCCTTTGCATATTAGGCCACACACCCCTGATGTAGCCAGTCCTCCAAGAGTTTACAAGGCTCTTTTTTGTAAGCTCTTGGAGGATTGGCTACATCAGGTGGGTGTGGCCTAATTTGCAAAGGAGCTCCTGCTAGAATTTTACCCCTGCTCCCACTTAAAATCAGGGCCCAGCAGGACCTATTACAGTTCTGCCAGGCTTTTGACTGAGGAGGTGAACATCAAATCTATCGTCGTCCCCACTGCTCGCACGGTTCACACTGCCGGCAGTGCTTATCGTGTCCATGACATGCCCTGTTTGAAAAGATCAACAGCTAATATCCAATCTGATATCTTCCAAGATGCATGTTTATGTGCCTTCTTTCAGCTTCCTCCATTAGAGGCTTCTGAGGCTGGCAGAAGGCTTCCGACTTTGCTCGGAGGAGACACATCATTGTCGTGCATAAAAAAATAATGTTGCGAATGATATCTGCCTTGCATTTGAATATACATTGCATGTAAAAACTGCATAATTTGTGTACACAATAGAACCAAATCTACAAAGCCAGTAGGGAACCAAAAGTCATGGATTAAAAAGAGCATCTGCTCATTTCTGACTCGTCTGTGTGCTGTTGGAGGGTATGAACCACAGTGGGCTGATGATGAACAGATCCCACCTTCTCCAAGGAGCTCAGTGGTTTGTGATTCTCCACCATCGGGGGTGGGAGGTGAGGGGGGAGGGTTCGTGACAGTGGTGGAAAATCTGCTGGGTATGTAGAAATTCCAGGTCCAAACTCTGGCATCTCCAGTTAAAAGCATCAGGAAGTGGGCGATGCAAAGGACCTCTACCTGAGACCCTGGAAAACCTCCATCTGCCAGAGTGGACAGTGCTGCCCTTGATGAACCAGTGGTCTGACTCCGTACAAGGCAGTCCCATGCGTTCACTCAGCACCGTCTTCCCTGTGAGAAAGTGAGCAACTCACCTACAATGGAATTCTGAACAGAGTTAACCCACTCTGAGTTCATTGGAATCAATGGGCCATGAAGGGCAGGCTAGGGCCTAGGGCTGTACTGCTAGTGAGCTTCCTGGCAGTGTGGAAACACTCTAACTCAGGGTCTCCAACATGGTGCCCACCAACACCTTTCCTGGTGTCCATTAAGTGTTTTTAGAAAGTGGGTGGGGCCAGGTAGGGTTTTTGCCCATCAGGCCTTGTGATTGGCCTCTGGACATCTGAGTGACAATACAGATTTCTAAATTGACCGCAGCTGCTACCACAGCACAGGGATCTTCACTGCATGGCTAAAGGTAAATTCTGTATATGCCAGGAAATATTTTTAAATAATATGTTAATTTTTAAAAGGGCATCCTGTTAAAGCAGCCTGTCTGAAATGTTGAAGAATTACTACTAGAGTGTCTCATGACTTCACCACCTGACATTCGGTGGTTGCGCCAACCACTCTGTCAGAATTACAAAACTGCCTATTGGCTCAAAAAAGTTGGGTAGTTGCCCTGAACTGGATAGTCCAGGCAAGCCTGGTCTTGTCAGATCTCAGAAGTTAAGCAGGGCCAGCCCTGGCTATTTTATTTAGATAATTTATATCCTGCCCTTTCCCAGACAGGCTCAGGGTGGATAACAACATTTTAAAACAGTAAAACAGCAATTAAAACCAATAAAAGTAAACAATACAATTTGGGGGCTCAGTTGGACACATCATAATATACTGAACATCGGATAGTATAAAATCAATATTTCAGCAGAGGTGGTATCGCAGCATAGGGTCAGCCGATGGGATAGGACGCCTGCTGCCTCAACCAAATGCCTGGTAGAAAAGCTCCGTCTTACAGGCCCTAGTGTTTGGAAAGGTTATCTCTAAGGAATAACAGGATAGTGGTGCAGAGGCAGGCAATGAATGACAAGCCATCTCTGAATGTCCCTTTCCCTTCAAGCGCCACTAGGCATCACCAGAAGTCAGCTTGACTTGATGGCAAAAAAATAAAAGGTGGGGACCCCTATTCTAGCCAGTAGCCCTTACTGGCTTGCAGTTGGTATTATTCCACGACTGTGAGAGTATAAGGTGGCCAGATTTATTGGTGAGGGAATGCCCTCTGCATGTGTTAAGATGTTCTCTTTGTTATTACTTCATTTTTTCCAGATGTGATCCTCCATTTATAGGCAGTGCTTACACACCGTTAAGGGAATTCTGCTTGTGCCCATCCTGCATGTGCAGAATTCTGAGCAGAGGTGCGGCTTCCTTGCAGTGTAGTTATTTCAACATATCCACCAGCCCCTTTCCCCCTGCCACTCCTGACTAACCTGCACCATCGAGACTAGATGCACCAGGGAAAGGTCCTTTTTTGCTGTTTTTTTCCTCTCAAGTCACAGCTGACTTATGGCAACCCTGTAGGGTTTTGAAGGCAAGAGCTGTTCAGAGGTGGCTTGCTGTTGCCTGGTTTTTCACAGCAACCCTGGAGGTCTCCCATCCAAATATTAGCCAGGGCTGACCCTGTTTAGCTTCTGAGATCTGATGAGATCAGGCTGGCCTGGGCTGTCCAAGTTGGGGAATGGAAAGGTCCTTAAAGGATAATATTACTCGTGCAAATGAGCCAAGCTACATGGAGAAGGTCACACATACACATCATCACAATAACTGGCAATCCTCCCCGAGAAGTGACTTTCTCAGAATGCTATCCTCCTCTGCAGTTTTCTGGAATAAGAGCATGTAAATCCAGGGGGGGAAAGGTTGTGTGTGATCAGTGGGGAAGGGGGAACATTACCTTCATTTCTGTATAACTGAGGGTTCTTTTATATTGTTAAAAGCATTTATACTTTCCCTTCCCTCCTGTCTGCATTTAAAATAAGTGTCTTTAAAAGCGCATACTTTGCACATGCTCAAAGACACTATCCTTATGTTGCCCTTAAACACAAACAAAGCAGCCACCAAAGCTGCTTCATGTAAGGAGGAACAAAGTTTGAGTCCAGTGGCACCTTTAAGACCAACGAAGTTTTATTCAAGGTACACTTTCATGTGTATGCACACTTCCTCAGATGCACTGAAATTGAAGTTAACAGTTTATATATATCCAGTTTCTTGTATTTTGTAACAAAGGAAATATCAGCCTGTACCTGTGTGAGTTTCTTTGTAATGCAATGAAACTCACACAGGTATAGATTGATATTTCCTTTCTTACAAAATGCAGACATCTGGATAGGTACGGACTGTAAATTTCCATTTTAGAGTATCTGAGGAAGTGTGCACACACACAAAAGCTCGTACCTTGAATAAAACTTTGTTGGTCTTCAAGTTGCTAATGGACTTGAACTTTGTTCTACTGCTTCAGAGCAAGATGGCTGCCCACCTGGATCAACCTCAGGCCCATAGCTACAGGGGGGGCGGGGGGGCTGGGCCCATCCTTTTGACCCCCCCCCTTCCAACTGTATGGCCCCTCCATTTGAGGGCCCCCAGTCTGTCCCCTTTGCTCATTGCCACTTTGAACAAGTATTAGCATGGCTGCTGATCTTTTCGCTTTCTTCTCTCCCCTTCGCTAACGAAGCATGCAGAGCGATGGCCGGGGGGGAGGGTTAGTTTATGGAACTCAAGGCAGTTTACAGGGCCACCAAACTGGGTGTCCCCCGGCCCCCCCAACAACAGATCCTGCGGTGGGCCCCACCAAACATGAAATCCTGGCTACAGCCCTGATCAACCTTATGTCAGGAGAGAAAAGGTGCTCTTTGAGTGATCAGAGGTACTTAAGAGAGCTCAGAGGCTATCAGCCAAAACCACCATTGCCTTCTGGATGCAAAAGGAGCAAGACTAGTGAACAGGCAAATCACCTGCATGCCATTGCCATTCCTTAGGGCTGCTAACTCTGGGTTGGGGAATTCCTGGAGTCTTTGGAGCCTGGGGAGCAGGACAGGGGACAATGCCACGTATAGTCCACCCTCCAAAGCAGCCATTTTCTCCAGGGGGACTGATCCCAGTGGTCTGGAGATTTGCTGGAAGTCCAGAAAATCTCTAGGCCCTGCCTGGCAAGCCTATCACTCCTGTCTCCTTATGGCACTTCCCTTCTTACTTGCCAGCTTGCTCCCCCATAAGCAGTGGGCAGGATTGCAGTCTCTTCACATCAACAACAACCTTTGTTTCACAATGGTTGATATCCCCCTAAAATAGTTTCCTGCAGGGCTTTTTTGGTAGAGGCCAGCAGGAATTCATTTGCATATTAGGCCACACTTCCTGACAGCAAGCCAGCTGGAACTGCGTTGCTGTGCGTTCCTGCTCAAAAAAGCCCTGGTTTCCTGTTTCACTTTATCTAACGTTTCACCAAAAAGGACAGTGAAAGAAATCTAGGTTCTCCGGTGTGGGGAAGAGAAGGGCACCGGCACGGCCTCGAAGAGCGCCTCTGAGCATGTGCCCCCAGAACTGAGCTTGTCTAGTAGCTGTCAGTCGAAAAACTTGACATCTTTCGCTGTAAGAGGCGCCTCTTGCCTATTATGGGCGTGTAGTTGCTGTAGCAAAGAGTCGGACTCGACTCGGCGACTGAACAACAAAGTTGCTGTAGCAGGGCCCAGCCGCGGGGTGCCGCTGCTTCCACGCTTGCCTGTGGTTGGGCGGCGATGGGAGGGGAGGCTGCAGTTGTTTAGAGCTGCTCTATTAAGGCTGCAGCAACGAGGGATGGTCATTTGCCAGAGTGAGCCCGGTGTCTGTGGCCGGCATAACTTTGTGTTTTGCATGTGTGTGCATAGGAGAGAGTCTTTGCCTGCCCCTTAAAACGGAGGATTCCGGTGGCTTTTGTATTTCCCCTTAGTCTCCAGTAGCTGTAGCATATTCAGAAACTTCCTAAGATGTATCCCGCTTTCCGGGACATTTCGGAGTGGTACCTGGCCAGGTAAGATTAGTCCCCTCTTTGAGACGACTCCATGCCAGTCTCCCACAAAGCAGCAGCTACCGTAATTTCTTTAGAACGAGACCCGCTGTTTGTGTCGGAATTCTTTGATAAAAGTTTTTGCAATGGGTGCTGTGGTTTGAGCGTGTGGACTAGAAACCTTTCTTCAATTCGGCGCGTTTCCCTGGTTACTCAGCGGCCGAGAGACGTTCTGCATGTGCCAGGGGGCTTTGTAATATTTCCACGTTTTGCATCGTGTTTTGGCTCTAGGTTGTGGGGGTTGAAGCCACCGGTGAATTTCCATCTCTCCTGTGTTTGCTCTGCAGTTAAACTCTATTTTGCCTCTCCTGGGTATATATTCTTTTATATGCCGGAGAGAGTAAGGGGGTGAGGAGAGAAAGCAGGCGTTGCCTTTGAAAATAATTCTATGAGGGTTCATTTATCCCATTCTGTGTTCCGGGAACTGGGAGGGCTGCTGGAGGTCTGTTGCTTTGGAGTGGAAGATTTGAGGGGTGGGGGCAGAAGGACTCCGTTGCCCGGGTCCTCAGCTTCCTCTTAGAAATACATGGCAGGACAGATGAAGAGTTCACATGACAGCATGGAAGAATGCTAAAGTGTGTGTGTTTGGGGGGGGGGGGTTCCCCCTGCAAAATTCAACACTTCCATATACCATGCTTTGGGGACTGCTACAGTTGCAAGTTGCAACCAGAATTATGTGTGAAGTTTGCTTAATAAACTCATCCCTGGGATGTCTCTTAGGAAAGGGCTTATCTAAGATAAAAGGCACTGCCTAGTGCAGGTCTCTGGAGAGGCAATAGGTAAATTTGCAAAATAAGTAACAGTGGAGTAGGGAGTATTCTGCTGATTCTCTGCAATAATGGGAAAGGACTTGCCTCCCCTGGGGCATGTTGATTTGTTGGAGAGGGTGGAAATTGTCTTTCAGCCTGCAGCATCTGGCTTGGATCACTTGCTTGAGTAATCTTTAGTGCAGGTACCTTCTCTCGTTCCCTTGTTTTGTGTCCAGGAGTGTTGGGGTGGGGGATCCTCCTACATTTGGAGATGGACAGATTGGATTACATGGCATTTATGTTCCCTGTAGTGTAGTTTTTAATTAATAGATGGGTTGTGTTTGATTTATACGGTGCTGGGTGCTGTTACAAACATTTCAGTAAAGTTCTTGCTCTCAGGCTCACAAGGTTGACTGGTGTGGTTTTTAATAGTTTGTTGCTGAATGGAGACTTAGTTTATTTGTCTCACTCTTTTAGACCAGAAGGGTATAAAGATGTAGTAATTAACAACAATACATTTTCTGTATAGGTAGAAAGTTCCATCAAGTCATAGCCTGACCTTGATAGCCAAGGCTAGCCTGATCCCGTCAGATCTCGGAAGCTAAGCAGTAGTATTCAGCTAGTATTCGGATGAGCCCACCTCGGCAGGGAGGGCGGGATATAAATGGAATTAAATAAATAAATGAATGAATGGCTGACCTCCAAGGAATACCAGGGTCGAGATGCAGAGGGAGGCAATTGCAAATCGCCTCTGAAATGTCTCTTGCCTTAAAAACAAGTCCAGCTCACCACCACAAGTCCAGCTCATTCCACACTAGTGGTATAGAATGCTAAACACCTGGTTGCCAGACAATCTTAGGCTCTCTTGGCTATCTACACACACTGCCGGATGATAATTAGTTAACCATCAAGTCACAACTGGCTTATGGCAACCCCATAGAGTTTTAAGGGCAAGAGACATTTGGAGATGGCCATCCCCCATTTGGGGATGGAGATGGCCTTTCTCTGCATAGCGACCCTTGACTTCCTTGGAGGTCTCCCATCCAAATACTATCCCGGGTCCACCCTGCTTAGCTTACAAGACTAGCCTGGGCTGACTAGGTTTGGGGCACATTTTCTGTATTCCGCCAGGCAATAAAACTAGAAAAGAGAGTACAATGTAGGAGAGCGTGTCACACTTGAAGACTGATGTGCAATAATCTGCTAAGCTCTGAAGTTGGGCCTGTCTCTTAGCCTAATCCTACTTTGCAGGAGTGTTGTGAAGTTGGATGACCTTGTATGTGGCTTGCAGATGGGGAAGCATATATTCCCACTTTGAAGGAGGCACTGGATGTAAAAAGCCAGTTAATTAAATGTGGACTGTTTCCCTCCCCTCTCTGCATATCTTCACCTGTCGAGTTTCTACACATCACACCATCAGAAAACTGAAATGGCTGGGAAGAGCTCAGATTGCTCTGTTTTCTAGCATATTTTGATTTGGAGAAGGACATCTTTTCTGCCTGAGAAGCTCTCAGTGAGAGCTGTGCCTGCCAATACTGGGCTACCTCAGCCAGTGGTCATTGCATAAGGCAGCTTCCTATATACCTGGCACCAAAGCCCTGCTGGGAAAGAGAAATTTGCAACTGGGCAGAGATCCCAAGCAGCTTGGTGTAATACTTAGTGTGTTGTCCAGTGGCCAGGGAACCCCAGTTCAGATCCCCACTTGCCTTGAAGCCCGGTGATTGTTGTGGGGATAAAATGAAGGAGGGGGAGGAAAGGTCTGCCTAAGCCACTTTGAGCACCTTGGAGGAAGGACAGGATTAAAACACGCTGACAGCAACACATTGAACCATTCCCAAGCCCGGAGCCCTGCTTTCCAGGGGCCCAGGCCTGTAGCCACAGGGGGGCATGTGGGAGCACTGTCCCCTGACTTCCAGGCAGCTCCTCCAACCTCCAGTGCACAGTCTGGTTTTTTTTTTCATTTTCTTTTTGCCATGGCTGAGCCAGCAAAGTGTCATCAATGGCAGTCAGAGCAAGGAGAGCTGAGAAGGGCACAGTGCACTGCAATAGGAAAAGCAACAGGGAGAGAAGAGGGAGGCTGAGGAAGCCATGTGGAATGATCTTGGGAGGAGGGGGGGCAGATGGAGCTCCTGGCTGAAAAGTGCCAGGGTGGGGGAGAGGGAGGTGGAAGGAAACCCCCCTGCTAGCTCATAAGGTGCAGTCCCTTCTTCAGTCCAAAGTTTTAGGGTTGGATACAGCAATTTAGCCACATTCAGAGCTTCCAGGTTTTGCCCCTTCCCTAGAAAGCTTCTGAGAAGCGGCAAGCCCCGCAGTGGACGGGAAAGGATGCCCTCTGACATTTTAAAACGCGCCCACTTGTAAAATCCTGGCTGCTGCCCTGCAGGGGCCCCCTGACCATGTGCCAAATGCCTCCGCGGCTGGCCTTCCAGCGCCTGCACCTCCGCGCCTCGGCCACCAGGGGGCGGCATTGCGCAGCGTGCCTGGCAGCTGCAGAGCCCGTCGCAGGTCGCGCTTGGGCCGGCTTCTGGCTTTCCTTACGCGCGTCTATTAATAGCAGCTTGGGGGGGGGGGGGGCGTGGCGGCCAGCTCTCCCTCCCTGCTCTGCCTGAGTCGCGCACGTGCAGCAGCCGGGGAGGCGGCCTCGGCCGAGTGGGCTGGAGCGGCGCTAGGCTAGGAGCCCGGGCAGAGGCAGGCAGGTTGCGCTCAAGGCAAGGACGGCCCGGAGCTCGCCATGCCCTTCTTTCGGGACCCGGCCAAGCCGCAGCCCGTGGAGTTCCACGCCGAGATCCTGCTCGGGGCGCCGCCCCGGGGGCTTCGGCTCGGCGTCAGCCTGCAGCGGCGGCACACGATGAAAGAGTAGGTTGCTCGGGACGGGCCGCGGAGAAGCTGGCGATCCAGCCTCCCCGGTTGTTGGGCAGAAGCGCTTTTGTAGAATGGGGGCGAGAGGGCGCCTTCCTGTCTTCTTTTCTCGACTTGCCTCTGAGCCTACGCAGAGTGCCTTTTCCTCGCCCCTCAGAACTCATTCACAAGACTTCGGATTCGTTAGCCTTGCTCTTGGATGCGGGTGGTGCTTTGACGGGAAGCACTCTGCTTATGCCCAGGCGCTTTGTGCCTTGTTGCACTGCTGCTAATCCCTGCTAAGCATGCTCAGCTGAGTTTAGGGGATGCCTTTTTAAGGGTGGCTTGCACCTGGCACCGTTTTTCAAGGGCAGTGATGGTGTGTGGGGGGGGGGGGAAGGGGCAGGAGTTAAATCTAATTAGCTTCTTGGCTCTCTTGCGGAACTGCTGATACCTTCTTTTCCTGCGCCACTAATCCTTCTTCGTGGCTTGCTCTTGCAGGGCCAAAGATATGAAGAACCGTTTGGGCATCTTCCGACGGCGGAATGAATCTCCTGGAGGACACCCCCCAAGCAAACTGGACAAAGTCTCAAAGTCTCTGAGGTAAGTCTTGGGACTCCTGGTTAGGAGACGCTGAGCTTCTCTTTCCAAGGGAACAGCAAGAATACATTTTACAGCTCAGGGGACCAGGCTTTTTGCTGTACATACACCTCGAATCCCAAAGTAGCAAAACTGGGCTGGCGTTTGCTTTGTTCTCAGAGTAGACGAGTAGAGGCATTCTCCCTCCCCATCCCTGCGCTTTGTTTGTGAATTGCCCCTCAAAACTCTTTGCCCAAATGCCCAATGGTTTGGTTGAGGTTGCAGGAACCTACAGCCCCCAGTCTAAAGTGTCAGCCTGGAAATTCTCCCCATTGTTTGGCTTAAATCTGACTCTGTTGGTGGATGCTGCTCTGAAGGGTTTCTGGCAATAGGGTGAACTGGCACGGATGGGGCAGATTTTGGACCAATTCAGAACTTCATGACGTTTTTAAAACTTTTGAGTGCTTTTGTATTTTCCTCGGGGAGGTGTTTTTTTGTTTTGTTTTTTAAGATGAGAATTTTCAGACTGTTTTTTAGTATTACCTTTTATATTTTTGTTTTTATAAAAACCTGAATATTAGTAAATGCACGCACGCCTGGAAAGTTAAGCACTTAAGGAAAAGAATATAAAATTTCATCTTTTTTGCAGCGGGAGGGGGGGGGGGAAGATAGGAGAACACATTCACTTTTGTGTTTGAGGGAATTTAAGAAGTAGCATTTGAGAATCTTTCTCAGCAAAATCTCTTTTTCCGGAGGAGGTATTGTACCAGGTGTGGGAGAGAGATTTTTTCCTTCTGCTTGTCATTTCAGTCTCTCTCTCACACTAAGCAAACTGTCTTTCTCTCCCCCCACCCAATAGGCCGACTGTGGAAGAAGCTCTCAAATGGGGAGAGTCCTTGGAAAAGCTGCTTCAACATAAATGTAAGGACCTTTTATTCTGACCAGTGTTCCCTCTAAGCTGAGTTAGTGTGAGCTAGCTCAGTTTTTAAGCTTCCAGCTCACACGTTTTTGTCTTAGCTCAGGAACAATGGCCCTGGAGCAAACTGATTTATGTAGTAGTTCACAACTTTAATACTAGTCGCTCCCTAAGTAGAATTTTTGCTCACAATACTCCATAGCTTAGAAGGGAGTATTGGTTCTGACCATTCCTTGAAACAGACAAAGAGCCTGGGGCCACCTTAAAAATGGCCTTCATTGCGGCAGAGCCTTTTGAGAGCCACAGCTCACTTTGCTTTGTCAGTTGAGTAAGGTTAGCAGATGTCAGACTGCAGTTCCATCTGGGCAAAACTTCTGGCAGTGGCAGACATTTCCAGGAAGCTCTTAAGTGGGAGGAGGAGAGTAGGGAGATAGTAGCCCTCCCTTTTCACTTGGCCCTAGCATGTGATGTTCAGAGGACATCTTTGCATATGAAGTTCCTTGTAACTAATAGAGAGGATGTGATTCAGTGGTAGAGTATCTGCTTGGCATACCCAGAGGTCCCAGGTCCCAAAGGACCAGAGAGACAGTAGGTGATTTGAAAGACCTCAGCCTGAGACCCTGGAGAGCTGCTGCCAGTCTGAGCAGACATGACTCACTTTGCTGGACCAAGGGTCCAATTCAGCATAAGACAGCTTCCTGTGTTCATGTGTAGAGGGATGTGTTTTTCCCCATGGGTTGGGAGGTGCCCCAAAGGGTAGCAGGCCAAAAACGCCCCTGGTTCCAAGTGTGCCTGCTTTGGATTTCAAGGCTGTGCCTCCTTCATTCCAGATGGCTTGGCGGCCTTTCGCGCCTTCTTACGCACCGAGTTCAGTGAAGAGAATCTGGAGTTCTGGCTGTCATGCGAGGACTACAAGAAGATCAAATCCCAGTCCAAGATGACATCGAAAGCCAAGAAGATCTTTGCAGAATACATTGCTATCCAGTCTTGCAAAGAAGTGAGTGTAGGAATGCAGGGTGCTGCGAGGATGATGCATAACAGGTGTCTTGCTCCTGCAGAGCAAACTTAGATTTATTCACAGGGAGGTTCCTTCTTTTCCCCCTTCCCCAGTGTTTTGTCTATGGCAGGGGTGGCCAAAGTGCAGCTTGGGAGCCAGATGTGGCTCTTTTACACATATTGTGTGGCTCTCAAAGCCCCCACTGCCCTGTCAGCTTGCTTGGAGAATGCATCTAAAGAATGCATCCACGTCTCCCTTCCTTCCCGCCCCCATCTATTTGCCTTCAACCCTCCAAAGCATCCATTTTCTCCTGGGGAACTGATCTGTGCAGTCTGGAGATGAGCTGTAATTCCAGGGGATCGCCAGGTCCCACTTGGAGGCCGGCAGCCTTGGGACCATGGTGTGTGAAGAGGCTGAAGTCGTCCAGTAGACATTTTCCTGACGTGAAATGACCGCAGGGAGCTGCTGTCTGTTCTGTTGGGAGCTTTGTGTGTACTCCCTGGGCATTTCCCCAGGTGAGCAAATAGCCACTCCTCAGGCCTGTTTCAGGTACAGAAAATGGCACAGGGAGAGAAGGGTGAAACACCTTCTGCTTGTGTGCTGCAGTCCCACTCCTGATTGGACCCTTGCGTGCCTGGGAATTGGGTTCTTTTCCCCCTCCCCCAATATTTTATCTCCCGGGCTGCGATCACACACACTAAATAATGCACTTTCAATCCACTTTCAGTGCACTTTCCAACTGGATTTTACTGTGTGAACTGGCAACATCCAGTTGGAAAGTCCAATTGGGAAGTGGATTGGAAGTGCATTGTTTAGTTTGTGTGACCGCAGCACCAGACTATTTTTTTTGACAGGGCCAAGGGAGGATGTGAGGAAACACAATGTACAGTTGGGCCTTCAGTCTGGAAGCTGAAAAACGTACAGTTTACAGCTTTGTTGAAATTTTTGAGTTTGAATTTTTGGAAACTCTTTGAGACTGAATGTTGATTTAATATATCCGTCTAAATTGGCACCACACAGAAAGCCTCCCCCTCTCCATTTTTTTTGTTTGCTTGGGAGCCTCTCAAGACCCCTTTTGTGGGCCTCACTTGTGAATTTAAGAGGCAGCCATGGAGAGAGGAGGCATCTCGCTCTACACTGTGTACATTTAAGCTTGGGTTTTATGCTGCTTCGCCTGTCATGGTTTCCCCCAGAGAATTCTAGGAAACAGGAGGAAGAGAGGTAAACGAGGAGCTCTGTGGTGCCAAAGGCTGACAGGTTTATTGTGACGGAAGCTTTAACAGACTTCATCAGATTCAAAAGCATCTGCTGCGTTAAACATGTTTAGCATTGGAGGTGCTACAGAAACCCATATTTGTTTGTGCTGCAACAGATTCTCATGGCTGCATTGGAAAAGTGCTGCGTTCGAGATCCCTGGCACTCAGGACTTTTTTTTGTAGCAGGAACTTCTTTGCATATTAGACACCCTCCCAATGTAGCCAATCCTGCAGGAGCTTACAGTAGGCCCTGCACTAAGAGCCCTGTAAGCTTTGGGAGGATTGGCTACATCAGGGTTATGTGGCCTAATATGCAAAGGAGCTCCTGCTACAAAGAAAGCCCTGCTGGCACCCATTCCTTCCCTCCAGAGAACTAGAATTCCCAGGGCTCCCTTGAAAGAGAGAATAACTGCCAAGGCCTGCCCAACCTGGGGCAGCTGTGGGAGAACAAACCAAAAGAGCCAACCCTGCAGGTTGCAGCAAATGAGTCAACTCCACCACCGGCCTTGCTGCCTGTCTCCAACTTGCTGCTCTGCCAAGCAGCCAGCGAGCCTCCTTTCAGAGCTCCAGCTGCTGTGGGCTGAGGCAGGTTTAGCCATTATTCTCTCTTCCACTCTGCTTCCATCTGAGAGGAGGCTAGCTGGGCTGCTTGGCAGAGTAGCACGTTGGAGACAGGCAAGCGAGTTGAGCAGTGGTGTTGACTGAGGTGCTGTGTCTTGCTGAGTTGGCTGTTGAGTCTGTTGTCTTGCTGCTGCCACAGGTTTGGCCAGCATTTGCAGCAGCATCTGTGTGAACAGAGATGGTAGTGGAGCAGGGGCGCATAACATTGACAAGAGTGCCTTGGTTGCATCTCCTTCAACTCTGCGCAAAAACTGCAGCCAAACAAGATGTGACTTCCCTGACCTGGATAGTCCAGGTGAACCCAGTCATGTCAGATCTCAGAAGCTAAGCGGGGCCAACTCTGTCAAGTGCTTGGATGGGAGACCTCCTTGGAATACCAGCAGGCTTTATCCAGGGCAGGCTTTATTCAGCCACCTCCCTGAATATCCTCCAGGCTCCAGTAGGAGTCAGTCACCAAAGGTCACCATGACTTCCAGGTATGCGCGCGCATACATAGAGCTAAAAAAATTTTTTTTTAAGGGTGGGGGTAATATGTGACCTAAGGAGTCCCATGGCGCAGAGTGGTAAAGCTGCTGTACTGCAGTCTGAGCACTCTGCTCAAGACCTGAATTCAATCCCGGCGGAAGCTGGGTTCAGGTAGCTGGCTCAAGGTTGACTCAGCCTTCCATCCTTCCGAGGTCGGTAAAATGAGTACCCAGCTTGCTGGGGGGAAAGTGTAGATGACTGAGGAAGGCAATGGCAAACCACCCAATCAAAAAAAAGTCTGCCGTGAAAATGTCATGGTACAACGTCACCCCAACTCAGAGATGACATAAGAGAAGCCAATGGCCCATCCAGTCCAACACTCTGTGTCACACAGTGGCCAAAAAAAAAGGAGGTTCACAAGTGGGGCTAGAAGCCCTTCCACTTTGCCCCCCCAAGCCAAGAATACAGAGGATCACTGCCCAGACAGTTCCAATAATATGCTGTGGCTAATAGCCACTGATGGACCTCTGCTCCATATTTTTATCCAAACCCCTCTTGAAGCTGGCTATGCTTGTAGCTGCCATCACGTCCTGTGGCAGTGAATTCCACATGTTAATCACCCTTTGGGTGAAGAAGTACTTTCTTTTATCCATTCTAACCAGACTGCTCAGCAATTTAATTGAATGCCCACGAGTTCTTGTATTGTGAGATAGGGAGAAAAGTACTTCTTTCTCCATCCCATGCATAATCTTGTAAACCTCTATCATGTCACCCCGCAGTTGACGTTTCTTCAAGTTAAAGAGCCCCAAGCGTTTTATCCTTTCTTCATAGGGAAAGTGTTCCAACCCTTTAATCATTCTAGTTGCCCCTTTTCTGGACTTTTTCCAATGCTATAATAAAGTCCAGAAAAGGGCAACTAGAATGATTAAAGGTTTGGAATGACCGGTGCTTGCTCAGGGGACTACCTTTACCTTTTTAACATATGACCTGGTGTTTCCTCTTGCTTGTTCAGCTGTTCCACCGACATCTGCCCTCCTTTTTGCTATTGATCTAGAATTGACATTATGGTTTCTGCTTTTGTGCCGAGGTAAAGTAACTGATTTGGGGTTTTTTGGCATCTGTTTTTCCAGGTTAACCTAGACTCCTATACTCGGGAGCACACCAAAGAAAACATGCAAAACATAAGCCGGAGCTGTTTTGATCTTGCCCAGAGACGTATCTATGGGCTGATGGAGAAGGACTCCTATCCCCGTTTCCTCCGCTCAGAGCTGTACTTGGACCTCATTAACCAGAAGAAGCCCAGCCCTGTGTTGTAGAGGGGAGCAGGGCCTGCTTCTCCAGGAAGACTGTATGGGAGGTGTATGTTTACATAGGAGTGGCGGCTGCCTTTTGGCAGGGCACTGCCAGGACATGGAAGCCATATCTGCCTCTGGAAGGGACCTGGGGTTGGAGAGCTAAGTCGTCGGGCACCATCCCATCCTGGAACTGCTATTTTTCCCCTCTCTTTGGTACGACAATGTGAACAGGGCGAAGGGTCTGTGATCCCACCAGACCACTGTGAAATTCAAAGCTGTCTTTCCCCCTCTAACACCACGGAGATGGCTTGAACACAGGGACTCCAGAAGGAACCAGACGGCTTTTGTGGGCAGCATTGCAGCTCCTTCCCAAAGGACTCCTCTATCCCTTGGTGATTCAAAGTAGACGAAGGAAGACTCGCACACTGGGGAAGATCAGCACTTCAGTGTCTCCGCTCTCCCCCTCCTCATGTGACTCGGCCAGCAGACCAACTGCTTCTCCCTTCCCTCTCCCCCCTGCCCCAATCATCTGTCTCTAGGGTTATTTATTGAACTCTTCTAACCAGATGCACAACCAGTTGTGTCTGGGAGAACTTCTCAACTTTCTTAAGTCCCCCCCCCCCTTTCTTTAATTTAAGTGCAATATCGTTTCTTTCATTTTTAATGTATGTCCAGCGGGGGTGGTGGGGGAGGTCTCGCAGTGGAATGGGTGCAGATTTTGTGTGTTCAGCATCTTTTGTTTTAAACTGTTTTGAGTCCTTCCTGAATGTGTTCCACCCCAGCAGCAGGCAGCTGGGAAATTGTTAAATGGGGGGTGGGTGGGATATGCAGAATATCACTGCAGTGGCAAACTTTGTATAGATAAATCCAGCTGTATAAATCTCTGTGCAGTGTGAAGTCAGATTGGGAGAGTGTGTGTGAGAAAGCTGTGTGTGTGTGAGAGAGAAAGAGAGAATGTGTGTGTGTGTATATACCTGCTTGGTAGTGTTTGGCCCAGAAAGACTCTTATCTGTTCTTCCTCTAGGAGTCTGCCAGACAGCCTCTTGGCCAAGTGCCTGGTTTACAATTCAGAACCATCTCTGCAGTTAGTAAAAACAATTTTTTTTGAGATGTCATGGCTATTTAGGATAAATAAAGAGATGATAGAACTTCTTCTTGGCTTCCTTATTTCTTCCTGTTTTCTCCTTTCCCTTTCCCTTGCTTTATTTAACTTCAAGGACAATTCCTGGCCTTTGGCATCTGGGCTCTGCCCCTTGGTGAATCGCTCATCTAAATAAGAGAGCTTTTCTTCCCACAAATAGTTTTGGAACAAGTGGTGGTCATGATGCTGCCTGTTCTATTTGCAGCTATAGGAGGGCTGGTTTTGGTTATTATAGGGGTAGATATTCTAGACATGCTCAGAGACCCCGTCTCTCCTTGGAGCATTATTGCTCAAGCTTCATAGCTGGGTCCTGGCATGGAAAAATCCATTCAATGGAGGAGTTTAAGCTTTCATCCATGTTTCTTTCTGCCCAGCCCAGGCCTTGAGCTTCAGGGCCTTTTAGGAAAGTCCCATTAATCCCCATTGAGTGAAGCTTGCTAAGCCTTTGTTGTTGGTGGTTGAAGGGAGCAGCTGTTGAAGGGATGCCTCTCCCAGTCTGTTTCCAGCTGCTTTGCTTGGCTAGAAACAAATCCAAGCATCTTCCATGGCCAGTCTCCATTCCCTTTGGGCTAGACCATGAAGTAGGTATCTATCAGCTACTTTCTCTTGTCACCTCTAGCTACAGCTGCATGGAGTTAATGGGATCCCAGGAAGAGCCTATGTAAACTATACATTTTCAAATTCTACCCCTCTTTGGAGATATTTCCCTGACTTGGGACATAAAGCCAGTTCTTCTCCAGAACTATCACAGCAGTTGTTTGTCCTTCCATGGTAGTGCCCTCTCTTTTCTGTGGCTGACCTGGGCTTGTGCTCTTTCCTTCTGTTCTAATTGCCATTGTGAACATTCTCCTGCCCCTGAGTTAGAAGTGATGCGGAGGCGTGAGTATTTTGCAAGCAGTTTTTAAAGAACTTTTTCAAATTGTGCCCTAGGTGCAAAGGCAAGGGAAAGTGAAGATGGTCCCAAACAGACCCATATCAGAAATACCTTACATTGATAACAAAATGGTCACCCCTAGTAGAGAAATTAGACCAAATGACACAGAGTACAAGCTCCTTTAGAAATCATAAATATTTTGAATTTATGCAATTTTATTAAAAGTGATAGGGTACCTATCCTATGTTATAGGTTTTGCTCATAGTTTTTAAAGTTTCTATTTTTTTAAATTGTTAATACTATTTTTATTTTTTAAAGAAAGTGAGGATGGGAGCTATCTGATTTGAGATATCTGTATATATTTTTTGCCAGCCACACTATGACTCTCCCTAATGGAGCTCACAATCAACGTGGCACTCAACATACATTTATTTCAATCCTCTCCAAATAAATGCAACTTAAGCAATGCCAGTGTCGGTCCCAAAATCTGAGCAGGTGCTGCCTGAATCTCACTTCACAAGGCTGACAGATGTAGTCACAGGCATCCTTTGGAAGGAGATTCTGCAGTCGTGGTGCCACCACTGAAAAAGCCCTGTTTTGTCTACCCCCCCCCCCCCGGCATAGATGCTGGATCACAAAACCTGACCTTCAGTAACATCGTGGGTGTGTGGGGAGGTCCAGACCAGTTTGGTTTTTAAAGGTCAAAGCCAATGCTTTAAACTGGGTCTACAAACTCAATTTAAAACTCCTCTAAGACTTTTTCTTGGAGCACCTTGCCCCTAATAATTTTCTCCCTCTTGTGATCTGGACTATGGCGATTCCAAACTAATCTAAACAGAATGTCGTGAAGTAAGAGGCTAGGTAATTCTTGTCTCAGAAAGGTCAGATCCAATCGGTTTGCACAAGCTGCCTGAAAAGCACACTTGGGCAGTGATGCCCCCTGGACAGCTCACAAGCAGTACTGTATCTGAGCTGGGAGTCAGGACCCAGGGTTTTCAGAAGCAGTCTGGCTCCTTCAAAAACAGGCTGTACTCCTACTGCTGGGCCAGCACTTGTTACAGTCTTTTTTAGCTTGGCCAGATTAATTTTACTCAATTCACTCCCACACATCCACTATGGACTTTGGACACCAGTTCAGCATTCCTCTGCCTCTCCAGACTGACGGAAAAGAGATAGGCAACTGAGTGTTGTCTGCTGCAAACTTACAGTGCCCTGTTTAAATGTTACTGCCTCAGCTGCCTTTAAACTATTAAACAGCACCTCTATAGCCTCGCATGTTTGAGAACTACTTGGCAAGGACTTTGGTCTAACCAAGATGCAATCTCTCCTGTTCCTTGATGGGTGAAGAGGTTCTGCTGTGGATTATTGGAAATTCCCAGATTTCCCCTATGCTAAAAAACCCCCTCCTGCTCATTTAGAGTTGTGATTTGCCCCTTAACCTAACAAATGTTTTCTGCCTTTTGTGGTTCATAAGTAGGCTAAACGTCTGTCAATAAACAGCACAGGAAAATACATAATTCAACAAATTCAAAAGCAGTAGCATAATAATGAGCAATCCTAAACAGAGTTGCACTCTTTTAAGTCCATTGAAGACAATGGGCTTTGTTTCAAAAGGCATAGCTTGGCTTAAGACTGTACTGTAAAACGTTGAAAGACATTGGAAACAACAGTATCATTGCCTGGGGGCCTAAAATGTTGGCTGTGGTCAAACAGATGGAGGAAAGGAGTCATGCAGATAGTCCCATCACTGGAAAAGTACTGTCCTTAGTAGCTGCTCACCTAACCTGCACAGGTGAAGGATACACAGAGGCAGGCCTCTTAGAAATCTCTGCCATGTACATTCATGTACAAGATGGTCACCTTCTGGAAAGACGAGTTAGAAGTTTAGGACTTTAGAGGTCAAAGCCGTCAGTTTTTTACTTGTGACTGGAGATACACAGTCATCACTAATGTTGACATGGCCCATCTATAGTTACTTAAAGCTACAGATTGGGGCCATGTTGACTTTATCTCCAAGAGGGATAATTCTCTAAACTTGGGGAACCTCTGTAGGTTTGCATAGAGACCTGAAACCTTTAAAGTGGAGAAGGTTCTTAAACAACTACTGCCTCCCGGAAGCCGCTTTCTCCCCCATCTACCATTGAACCAGCCTTTTTGGAATCATGTGGTAGCTTGTGCCCTCTGCCACTGCTAAGGCATCAGAGCTTGAGGCAGGCTGTTGGGCAAGGCAGGGGTGAGCCTCTGCTCCTTCTCCACTTTCCACCCTCTTCTGCTGGGTCACAGGAAAGCTGATTGGAGGGGAACATGGGAATGTCGTAAGGAGTGAAACCCCCCTGCAAATTTCTTGGGACATGAGGGGAGTGGGGGAGAGGTGAGCTGTCCAGCAAGTGGTTGGTCCAGCAATGAGACACTAGGTTGGGATTCTCCCCCTCCCTGAGCCTCCTGGGTCCCCACTTGCCCCTTCCGATATTTCTAATTAACAGCCTCAGAGGTATATTCTGGTTCCGCTGAAGTTTCCAAGCAGTCTTCAAAGGCAGCCCTACGTATAACTAATTGTGGTAATCTAACCTGGTTTTGACCAGAGTAGGGATAGCTTTGGCCAGACTCCAGGCAAAGGGCTCCTGCTGCCAAACTGACCGGAGCTGGTTTGCCGAAGGCATGTGACGAACGTACCTTGGTGACTCATGGCTAGATGACTTCAGCTGAAATGATAATTCAGCAGTCTGCAATAAGATGATAAAGCTCTATCGTTGCTTCTGCTGTCATTGAGCAGTGAACCAGCATCTGTGATTCAGGCAGAGGTTTGTTTATCTGCAATATTCCTATATTGCTTAGTTTCCAAGAAGGCTCAGAGAATAAAAACAGTAGAACAGGCAGATGCCTGGCAGAAGAAAAAAATGAAGTTTTCATCTTCTGCAAAACATGGGAAGTGAAGAGAAATTGGAGTCTTTCTTCAGGGAAAGTGCTGGGGCAACCACCAAGGCGGCCAGGCACTGGATGTATGCTAATATTGAATCTGCATGAGATGACATCCCATGAAGGGCTTCAGTGGCAGATAATAAAGTGCAGGACCAGGGTCGGCCCTGCCCCTAGGCAAACTAGGTGATTGTCCAGGGTGCCAGCCTTCTGGGGCACCAAATTGGTAACTCCCACATGGTTATTAGTGTGGGGAAGGGGGCACCAGAAGTTAGCTTTGTCTAGGGTGCCAGATAGTCTAGGGCCAGCCCTGTGTGTGGGGGGTGGTTCCTATGGAGGTAGTGGTTTTGTCTTTGTACTTTCTGGATCGGGCTAATTTTTTGATGACTTTAACAGTAATAGAATCATAGAATCATAAAGTTGGAAGGGACCTCCAGGGTCATCTAGTCCAACCCCCTGCACAATGCAGGAGACTGACAAATACCTTCCCCGAAATTCACAGTATCTTTATTGCTGTCAGATGGCCATCTAGCCTCTGTTTAAAAATCTCCAAGGAAGGAGAGACCACCACCTCCTGAGGAAAAAAACAACAGTTTGGCCAATTGGTTCTCTTCTGTGTGTTCCTGAGAAAAGGGTAACTTTTACAACTGCAATTTCCAGACAGTTTCCAATGTCAGCCCCTAGGAGACTGCGTTGCAGTGATCTAAACTGGAAAATGGCAAACGTATAGATAATGGGACAGTATTTCTGTATTCAAAGGTGACTCAGAGATTGAGATACAGCTGCTGGTGTGTTGGCCCTAGACCTAGGGTTTCCAATCCCCAGGTGGAGGCAGGGGATCCCATGGTTTGGAGGCCCTCCCCCCACTTCAGGATCATCAGAAAGTGGGGGTGGGGGGGAAATGTCTGCTGGGCACTCCATTATTCCCTATGGAGACTGATTCCCAGAGGGTATGGAGAATTGATCTGCGAGTATTGGGCTCTGGGGGACTGTTTTTTGAGGTAGAGGCATCAAATTTGGGGCATAGCATTTGATGCTTCTCCTCAAAACACCCTCCAAGTTTTAAAAGGCTTAGGCCAGGGAATCCAATTCTATGAGCCCCAAAAGAAGGTGCCCCTATCTTACCTTATTTCCAATGGCGGGAAGGAATTTAAAAGGTGTGCGGTCCCTATAAATGTGATGGCCAGAACTCCCTTTGGAGTTCAATTATGCTTGTCACAACCTTGCTCCTGGCTCCACCCCAATGTCTCCCAGCTCCACCCCCAAAGTCCCCAGATATTTCTTGAATTGGACTTGGCAACCCTACATAAACCATAGGAAATCTTAACTAGAAGGGCAGCAGAAGGGGTCTGAATGCAGATTTTCCTGGTGACCTTCCAGGCTCAGCTTCCATTTTCTTTGAAAATGCTGCTGCCTGGGGCAACATTGGAAATTTTCATCACAAGAGCTGCAAACCGGGTTATGTACATACCTCTGTCCCATAACAGGCAATTCTCATGAATCACAAAAGCCCTCCTGTATGACGGCTGAAGTTAATAAAACATTAGTTTACATGGAAGGAAAATGCTCCTCTTGCTAGAGGGAAGCAGGCAAGGCCGGCTGGTTTGTTGACTAGCAGGTGCTGTCTTTGGTAAAGGGCAGCCATGTTTTCTAGCCCAAACAGCTGTGTAATAACCTCACTTTATTTTTCCATTGGCAAATATTTCCTAGAGTTTCACAGGCCTGTAATTAGCAATGCCAATGTTGATTTATAGGTGATGGGAAGGGAAAGCTGTCGCCAGAATGGCTCTTTAATAGCTCAAAGGAGAGACATTTCAGCCTCTGAGGGGGAAGTGCTGAACGTCAGGTAGGAGTAGAAACAGGCTAGAGTTGCTCTGTAGGGAGCAGACCATCACTCTACACCCACCCAGAGAGTGCCTGGTACTAGAAAGTGGATTCTCTGTGCTAAGCATTGCCTCCCTCTCCTACCCTGCAACCCAGGGAAGGTAGGGCTGCCAGCCTCCAGGTGGGGCCTGGAGATCTCTTGCTTTTACAACTGATCTCCAGGTGGAGGAAATCAGCTCCCCTGGAGAAAATGGCCACTTTGAAGGGTGGACTCTATGGCATTGTACCATGCTGAGGCCCTTCCCCTCCCCAAGCCCCACTCTCTCCCAGATTCACCCCTGAAGTCTCCAGGTATTTTCCAACACAGACCTGGCAACCAGTGTTCCCTCTAAGCTGAGTTAGTGTGAGCTAGCTCACATTTTTTTTTAGTTTCCAGCTCACACATTTTTTATTTTAGCTCAGGAAGGATGGTCCCAGAGCAAAGCAATTTATGCAGTAGCCAAATTGCTAACTCATAACTTTAATGCCAGTAGCCCACAAAGTATAATTTTTGCTCACAGGACTCCTCAGTTTAGAGGGAACATTGCTGGCAACCCTAGGGAAGGCATACCTTGAGATTCTGGGGAAATTACCTGCAGCTTTTTGAAAACATTTAGAGAACTGCAAAGATTTTTGAAGCAGCTGTCACTATGAAGCACTGGAACTGCACACCTTAGGTCAACCCTGCTTATAACCCCCCCTGTGGACAATATGACTTTAATAATATTGTCCTACCTTACAAGACTGTTTGAAAAGATTACTAATGTATGTCAAGTATTCTTGAGTGTTATATAAATGCTATGTATTCAGGGCCCAGGCTAATCTGAGCTCATCAGAGCATGGAAGCTAAGCAGGGTCAGTGCTTGGATGGGAGACCACCAAGGAAGATAGGGGCTGTTATAAAGAGGAAGACAATGGCAAGCCACCCTCTGCTTGTCTCTTACTTTGAAAACCCCCATGAGGTGGAGCTTCACAAGGTTGCCATGAGTCAATTACCACTTGACTGTACATTTTATCCACCCTAGGGATTACCCAACCCACTCCTAGCGTTCCAAGCGGCTGGGGAAACTATGTGGTACTGAGGGACTTCACTTTAAACAAACATAACATTTGTTTAAAGTATACAACTACTTACAGGCATTTTTTAAAAAGTGAACAGTAGAAATAAATCATAGTAAGGAAAAAAATGCTCCTTCTCTCCTGTTACAATACCTGCCCAAACTGGATGCCATGCAGGGCAGGCACCTTACTTGGACAGCTGCAAGCCTGACCCTTCCCGAGTCTGTCTTTACTCCAAGACTGAACTCAACTGACTGCCAACTTTAACTGCGGGCTTCCCACCCAAAAACTCCTATATAAAAATTCAGTTCCCACCCAGGAACTGGTTTGCTTCTCTTGCAGCATTCTGGGAGACAGGCCTGAAGGACTTCCTGTCCCTCTAGGAGGCTCCCCCAGAATTGCTGGTTCCAGACAGGAAGAGTGGGAGGAGGAGGAAAAGACAAGGCCGAAGCCTGACTCCAATTTGACAGACTCCTGCAGCCAACTCCCAGACAAACACAGGCCCAAAATGGCGTTTCTCCACAAAGACAAAACAGAGTCAATATAATATTTAAAAACCTATACAGCATCAAATACTGCCTGAGATGGCAACCAGCAACTGTTAGTAAGTGGCCCCAGAAAACTTTCAGCATGTATGGCCGGAGATGGAACCAGGTATTGGGCAAATGTCAGAGAACAATAAGTAGACAGAGCCACATAGACGGTACGTACTTTATGAAACCCAAAAGAAGTGTGGGGATTGATAACCCATGATTGACCGAGGGAGGGAAGAGACCCTCCATTCTTCTTTTTGATCTATTCCCCCCAATGTACCCATTTCCTAGCTGGGTTTATGGAAAAATTGCTTGGAAGTGTCCCCCCCCCCCCCCGCCCCACCTCCTGATCTATGCTGATGGGTGGTAGGCTGCTAATAGCTTCGTTTGGGTTTCATTCTTAGCCTTGCTATTGGGCTGAGCGCCTTTACAATGAAGAAGTTTGATCCTGAAGCCAGGAATTCTACATGCTGAGAGTGCTTGTTCTACCATGGCGCTACAAAAGAACAGGAGAATCCACCCACAACAGCTGGGGTTCTCTCGCTCACTTAGATTCCTTTGGATATAATGCTGTGGAAATTTCATTTCATTTTCCATTTGCTTGGTTGCGTTTTTTAAAAAAATCTGCCATGTTATTTTTAGGGGATGGAGAGGGGTTGTTAGGGGCAACAAGACTATGAATCAAATAAAGCTGAGCCTTTATGTTTTTCCTTTATGAAATAAGTACAGAGGGAACCCCCTGGAATGACACCTTCTGTGGAGTTCCTTCCTAAAAGAGCTGCTTTATGGTCTAGTTGGAACACAGCCCTAGAAGTATCTCCTATCCATGATTACAGAAACCTTTCACAGTCATCAGGGCATCTTCTTTTTTTTGAGCAGGATCGCACAGGAACACAGTTCCAGCTGGCTTGCTGTCAGGGTGTGTGGCCTAATATGCAAATAAGTTCCTGCTGGGGATTTTCTGCCAAAAAACCCCATGGCCATAGTAATGGTTCTCTCTCCCTGCCCCTCATTAGCTTATAAATTGGATAATCAACAGCTGCATGGATTTTCATAATATCGTTGTAACCAAAATGGCGAGAGATGTACTTTTTAAAAAATGAAATTTGGAGAAGGGGCCTGGTGTCTCTCAGAGGAGATCTTTGCAGAAAGTGATCCCATTCTTGTGCCGATGTTTTTGACATGCTCTCTTGAGCAGTCAACTGGATCTCGCTTGAAAGTCACCAGGCGAGAGCTTTTATAGTACCCTCATGTTTTGCCTCTGGAGCTCCTTTCCAGCGCCACCATGGAGCCCACCTTTTGGCTCTTGTGGTCTCTGGCCAGTGTTTCATGGCTGCTGCAATTCTTGGCAAGCTGAGATGGTTTGGGAGGGTGAGAACCAACAGTCATGTTTGGAGGGCAGGTTCCAGGGCACTTATAAGCAAATATTGTATCCTCTAGGGATTATTATTATTATTATTATTATTATTATTATTATTATTATTATTATTATTATTCTGCTCAGCACATCTTACCCCCAAAATAACTAAGGAAGTGTGTAGAAATTTAACATTCCAGGGAATGCTTTATTTTCCAGCTAATCTGGAGGTACTTTTTTAAGCAGAAAAATGTTTTGCTTAATGTTATAGGGGGAAAGCACGTTGTGCAATAATAGTTCTGAAGTGTGCATGAAAGGGACCTTTGGAACTAATCAGAATTAACTGAAAGGGGGAATGTATTTTGGATAACTTGGCTGGCCCTATTTGGAGCATGCCTATTCTGCAGACATATGTGTGTTTTGGGCTGCTCATAGTTTCCCCCAGTTTTTCTACCAAAAAAAAGCCCAGCAGGAACTCATTTGCATGTTAGGCCACACTCCCTGATGCCAAGCCAGCTGGAACTGTACTCCTGTGCGTTCCTGCTAAAAAAAAAAAAAGCCCTGGTTTCCCCCAAAGAATTTTGGGAATAGTAGTATGTCGAGGTGCTGAGAATTCTGTTCCATAAGATCTAGCTTCCTTTGCGCTGCATTTCCCAGGATGTCTTGGGAAAGATAGCTGAGCTGGTTTAAATTTTTAGTGTACACCTGCCTCTTTTGCATTGTTCTAAGCTGTTCTTTGCTACCTCTCCTCTACTCCCTGTGTTGGCCAGATATTCTTCTGCAGTGTTTGTTTTCATCTTTTTCTTATGCTGTGCATCATTTCTCCTGGCTCCACAGTTCCAAGAGGCTGCTTCTGCTAGGCCAGTTTCATTATTAGATCCATGACATTACTGTGCTATTTGTTTAATGTGTACTTTGAATGACAATTTTAGCCTTGAAGGCAGCGGCACCCCCAAAGCAGATCTGCCTATATTGGAGCCTACAAAAAGGTTTCTTCCAGCCATTTGCAATCACTTGCTTTTTAGAAACAGAAGCTGTGATTCTGTCAGGAGCCAATGCTGTATCCTGGAGCACCACAGCCTGTGTTCCTAGAGCACAGGCCTTGTATGCATGTGTGAGTGTGAGTATGTGTGTGTGTGTGGGGGGAGCTGCTGCTTTTAATAGAGCTACTGGACCATGGAGTTTAGGGTTTTTTTTCTCCTTGGGCTTGGGAGTACCTCTACAGACCTTGGACAGAGAGGGGTCCTTTCCAGCATCTGCCACTTGACATCCTTTAACTAAAGATGCTGGTGACTGATCCTGGTATGCACAACATCTCCCGTTCTGCCCCGTCTTGCAGGCCAAACTGATCCACACTTCAGTTCCTTCGTTCTCTTTGTGCTATAAACTGAAGTCTTTTCTGCTTGGCAAAAACACATGACTGCTGGGTGCAGAAAAGAACAGATGGAAAAAAATACACTCCAGACTCTCTTTTTTTTTCCTGTGCTCAGCACTTAGGGGTATATTAAAACAACAGTCTCTCTGCCAGGTTAAGAAACAGGCCAAGAATGAAAGCTGCTGCCAAGGCAGGAGGAGCTGAAAGTAGCTGTGCCCCATCCAGGAAAAGAACAGGACTACGAGGAGGGGAGAACAGCGAACACCATCATTTGGTGGTTTTTCTGTGGGCTTCGGTTGAAGCCCAAATGCGGACAAACATCATTTCAACAGAGAATCTTGAGAGCTGCTGTGCCCAGTGAGCCAGCATGTCCCAGGTTCAAGTTTGTCCTGATGTGATCTTTCCCTCCCACTTCCCACCCCAGCATCTGTAATATAGGGAAGAGGCTCATGGTACACAAACAGTGCAAATTTAAGTAGTTAACCCTTTTTCCTAAGTCCGATGGATTGCATTGTAAGTGGGCCATCATAAGGATTACTGACATCATGTAAATAAAATGCACTGTTAGGAATACAATCTCAGTTTATTTGCTTTTATTTTTGGTAATTTTGTATATGTGCGTATGCATGCGTGCCTGGATGTCATGGTGAGTTTTGATGACCCCCCTACTGGGGCATGGAGGATGTTCAGAGAGGTGGCTTGATACTGCCTACCTCTGCCTCCTGGTCCTGGTATTCCAAGGAGGTCTCCCATCCAAGTACTTGCTGGGGTCGACCTTGCTTAGCTTCCAGATCGGACAAGATCAGGCTTGCTTGGGCTACCCAGGTCAGGGTGCAATCTCAGTTGATGCTCCCTTGTCTGTTGGGGGTGGGCAATGAAGCAGGGCCATACCCAAAGCAGGCTGAGGTTGTGGCATAATCGGGAACTATACTTGGGTTTCCAGGGAAAGGATTTTGTGAATTAACCAAAAGAAGAAACGAACCCTGATGAGCATGTCCTAGGAGGAATGGAATACTGAGAATCAATGAAAAAGGGTGAGGGGAGAGAAAAAAAGAGGAAAAGGGAAATTGGCCTGCTTACACCCCTAAGTATTTATAGATAGAAACTGGAATTAGGCTTGGTGGGTTCTCCTTGGTCACCAGTGGGGGGGGGGGGTTCCAGCTCCAGATTGGGAAATTCCTGGAGATTTGATGGAGCCTGTGGAGGACACAACGACCTCAGTAGGGTCCAATGCCACAGAGTCCACCCTCCAAAGCATCCATTTTCTCCAGGGGAACTGATCTCTGTAGTCTGGAGATGAGCTGTGATTCCAGGGGATCCCCAGGTCCCACCTGGAGACTGGCATCACTAATTGGAGAGATGGGAAATTTCCCCATTCTTTATCTTGAACCACTCCTCCTGTGACACCACACAGGTCTCCAATGTCTCCATGTTGTTGTGATGCCACCAGTGTGGGTGGTCCTTGTACAGAAAGTGGGCCTCTGCCTTGATAAGGGGCAGCAGCAAAGAGAGGAGAGGAAGTGGAAGTGATGGTAGATAGAGTCAGTATATGTGTTCAGCTCAGTTAAATGCACTTCTGACGCTTCAGAAGGAGATGTGGAGTTCTAGATTTTGTTGTGTTATTGAGCCTTTGTCTACCGGGAGTTTAGTTGGAGGTCAAACAGTTTGTGCCCTCCCCATCCCATGTGCCAGACTGGATATCAACCAGCTCCTCCCCCCTTCTTTTTTCCTGCCCATTAGTTTTATAGGGATGAGCTGAAGCTTTCTAATGTCCTACTTTCATTAAATATATTCCATTTCTTTGTTCGGGAAAGAACCTCTTTACATTACTGCCAGCATGGTGTACTGGATAGAGGGTTGGACTAGGATCTCAGAAACCCAGGTTTAAATCCTGGCTCTGCCATGAAAGCTTGCTGGGCTGACTTTTGGCTAGTCGCACTCTCTCAGCCTAGCCTACCTCATAGGATTGTTGTGAGGGTTAAATGGAAATGGGGCAGATAATGTAAGGCACTTTGGGTTCCTGCTGGGGAGAAAAATGGGGCATAAATGAAGTAATTAAGTAAAGACAAACTAGTCACATAGTTTCTATGTGTTGCAGAAGATGCCAGAGCACAATAGGTTCATGGGTGGTGGTGGGGCTTTTTTTTGTAGAAAAAGCCCAACAGGAACTCGTTTGCATATTAAGTGACACCAGGCCAGCTCGAACTACATTCCTGTGCGTTCCTGCTCCAAAAAAAGTTCTGGCTGGTGGTGCGGTGGTGCCCCTGCCCAGACCCATTTGAACCTTACTTTCACCCTGCATGAACAAGGGATGAGCCCCAGAATAATCAAGTAAAACACTACCCTGGTGACTGCAAATTACAGGGGAAAGTAATAGTGTTGGACAAGCTGTCTTTTGAGGAAACTGACAGTACTGATTTTCTCATCAGGAGCACCCTGATAAGCATCTTGTTTCCTAAAAGCTCTCTGAAAGCCTCTAGCTTAGTATATGCAAAATACTCACTCACTGTGGTCCCACTATTTGTATATAGCCTCCAGTTTAGAGTATTGCCATGCACCAAGCAAGCAAATCTGTATGTCATTTAAAAGCAACGTGACTAGCATTCCCTGCGCCATCGGCTTTTAAGACCCTAGGCGGTTTTTTTTCCACGCTCCTTTCCTTCCCAACAGGCCCTGTTTCTTTTAGTGATATTTCTGAATGAAGTGGCACTCTGTCTCATGCTCCAAGGCTGTCCAATCAAGAGTCAGGCATACTGCCACGTGATCCCAGAAAGACAGCCAACTTTCAGATCAAACACTTGCAAGATCAAATTTAAACTTCCAGAGAGCAGAACTCAGACACTTCTGAATCATGAGCTCATGCGTGGGAGGGGAAGCAGAACCCACAGGGAGTTGGCACAAACAGGAAAGGGGTTTGTGGTTGGCTTCCTGCATTCTTCCCGACGTGAGTCCTCTGATCAGCTCGTGAATCCAGATTTCTCATTGCGGCTGCCTTCGCAGCCTCTGGTGCTGTGTGTCAATGTTTCTTCCTTGTTAATTTCTCAAAGAAATGATCACCCACGAAATGTGAAAACGGCAAGGGGGAATAGGGAGAAATCAGATGTATAAACGTCACGACATTGGCTATTCTCTCAGTTTTAACAATTAATGATTCAAACAAGATCAGGACTCTCATCCTGCAGAAAGTTCGCAAACTAGCGCTATCCCTTCACTGTGTGACTTTTTCTCATTAATCATTGAAGCCGCTAAATCCACATATGTTTGCATCTTTAGTTTATTTTGCTTTACTATGCACTTGTGTTTTTTCTTTATTTGTTTTGATTTTTAAATTATTATTTTTAGCTTAATTGTGTTTGGAAAGCTAGTCTAAGCTGCCATGGTTTCTTCCTTGCAGTAGCACTGATTGCTTAAATACATTCCTGAATACAGCAGGAGTTTCAAAGCAAGGAACATGCTTCGTTTTTTTCAGTTAGGCATGGTTTTGTTTTGTTTTTTTGCATCAGTCGCCATATGAGAAGAGGCATTCCCTTTAGTTTGAACAAGAACTGCAGAATGCCTCTTCTAGGAGGTGGTTGCCACCTGCATAAATACCTGTCTTAAAAATTGTTAATGGCTTTAAAATTTGTGACCTGGCTAAGAAGAGAGGGGGTGGTTTTTCAGCCTGCTCACCATGGATTTTAATGGGTGCAGTTCTGTTCTATAGGTTTGGCTTAAAGTGACAAGCCTAGGAGGAACCAGAGCCTGAGACAAAAGAAATGGGAATGCTTCTTATTGACTACAGATATCTCCTCAGTGCATGGCCCTTCAGTGTCAGGAAATGGATCTGGACAAGGACTCATCAGGTCTTGAAAGAAGAAGAAGAAGAGTAGGTTTTATAGCCCACTCTTCACTACTTGAAGGAGTCTTGGAGCAGCTTACAATCACCTTCCCTTCCTTTCTCCAGAACAAACAATCTGTGAGGTGGGTGGAGCTAAGAAGAAGATGATGATACTGGATTTATATCCTGCCCTATACTCTGAATCTCAGAGTCTCAGAGCAGTCACAAACTCCTTTACCTCCCCCCCCCCCGCACAACAGACACCCTGTGAGGTAGGTGGGTCTGAGAGAGCTCTTACAGCAGCTGCCCTTTCAAGGACAACTACAAGAGCTATGGCTGACCCAAAGCCATTCCAGCAGCTGCAAGTGGAGAAGTGGGGAATCAAATCTGGTTCTCCCAGATAAGAGTCTGCACACTTAACAACTACACCAAACTGGCTATCTGAGAGAACTGCTCTTGAGAGAACAGCTCTGAGAGAACTGTGACTGACTCAAGGTCATCCAGCAGCTGCATGTGGAGGAGTGGGGAATTAGACCTGGTTCTCCAAATTTGAGTTCACAGCCCTTAATCACTATACTACAATTGGCTCTCCACAGCTGCAAGAGGCGAGGCCCAAGGTCTACTGAGTGTTGTATCCAAGCAACAATTTGAACCTAGATCTCCCTGATCCGAATCTCAGTCTGTCCATCACATTAGCTGCCTGTTGGACAATGAAAAGCTTGTTCCTTCACGGTTCTTTGTTTCCTGCTGCTCTTGGTATGGCCAGAGAAAGTGTTCCTTTTATGTAACATTGGAAGTTTCCACTTATTCATGACACCATTTATGCTGTAGCAAAGAGGCTCCTAATGCAAGGTCAGTTTTCATCAAAAGGAAGAAAGCATACCAACACTAGGAAGTGTTAGAAAGACCTTTCCATAGCATTTTTCCTTTTTTTTCAAGAACCTTTTCCCCTTTTCTATTAAAGTGGAGATGAACTTGGACCCAGGGTTGCCAGCCTCCAGGTACAGCCCAGAGTTCTTGCAGAATTATATGTGAATCCAGACCGCAGAGTTAGTTGCCGTGAAGAAAATGGCCGCTTTGGAAGGCACAGTCTATGGCAGCAGTTCCCAACCTTTTTGACACCAGGGACCGGTTTCCTGGAAAACAATTTTTCCAGGGTCTGGGGGTGGGGCAGTGCTGAGGAGTTTTCTGCCCCAGGCCACCCATGCCTCTGTCCTTGCCGCACCCCAAGGGTCTGTATATGTGGGGGAGCCTGGGGCTACTTCTGCTGCCTCCCTGGTAGGTAGCGAGGGGCAGAAGCAGCCAATCTGCCTTCCCCTTCCATTTAAAGACCCCTGCAGATCCTGTGGGTCTTTAAATGAGGGGTAGGGGAAGATTGTTGTCCTTTCAGCCAGCCCAGGACCAGGTGGACAAAAGAGGCAGTGTGGCCTTGCTCTGAGACAGGGGAGGCAGCTTCGGAGTGAGGCTGTGCTGCCCCTTTCATCCGCCCAGGTCCCAGACAGGCAAAAGGGGTGGCCCGGTTGCTATCAGGCCACAGACCAGTACCAGTCCATGGCCTGGTGGTTGGGGAGCTCTGGTCTATAGCATCACATCCACCACTAGGGTTGCCAAGTCCAATTCAAGAAATATCTGGGGACTTTGGGGGTGGAGCCAGGAGACATTAGGGGTGGAGCCAAGATCAAGGCTGTGACAAGCATAATTGAACTCCAAAGGGAGTTCTGACCCTCACATTTAAAGGGACGGCACACCTTTTCAATTCCTTCCTTTCATAGGAAATAATGAAGGATAGGGGTACCTTCTTTTGAGGTTCATAGAATTGGACCCCCTGGTCCAATCTTTTTGAAACTTTGGGGTATTTTGGGGAGGGGCACTAGATGCTATACTGAAAATTTGATGCCTCTATCCCAAAAAACAGCCCCCCCCCAGAGCCCCAGATACCCGCGGATCAATTCTCTATGATTTTCTATGGGAATAAATCTCCATAGGGAATAATAGAGTTCCCAGCAGACATTTCCCTCCTCTCCCCCCGCTTTCTGACGACCCTGAAGCAGGTGGAGGGCCTCCAAACCGGGGGATCCCTTGCCCCCACCTGGGGATTGGCAACCCTATCCACCACTGAGCTCTTTCCTTCCCCAGGTGCTGCCCTGAAATCAGCAGGTATTTCCCAGGTCAGAGCTGGCAGCCTGAATCTGTGTGTGAGTTCTGCAAATGTCAGCAACTTGAAGACTCCAGACCAAACTGGGCCCTTTGCTCATCGTAAAATCACTCAGCAGGAGAGCAGGGGATGGAAACATGATTGTCGAGCAGATATAATACTAATCATAATTAGATATTAATGGTCTCACTGGAGACCCAAAGTAATTTACATTTTTTCCAAAAATACTGCATGCCTTTTGAAGGGCCACTGAAACCAGGCCAGGCAGAACAGGTGGATTGTGGGTAGGGTCATGGGGAGCAGAAGAAAGAGCCTGGGGAGCACAGCTGGGGCCTGGCAACATCTGGAGTTTTATTGGCTTTTCCTTCTTCCCTAGTGCAGGTTTCCTGATGACACAGTTGTATTGGCTAGACCACTGAAATGTTGGCTGGTAGCCAGGTAGGGAAAAGAATTGCATTCATATGCTCTGAAGCAGCCTCATGATGACCACATTCCAGTAGCCCATCCTCAAGGTTATGGACAACTGGATCTGGTAGGCCCCAAATGCCCTGGCCAGTAAATAGGATGTTTTTCATGGAGCAAGTGGAAATTGACAAGGATGTGAGATATTGGATGCACAGTTCTACTTCCTGAAAAATTCAGGTTTCACTTTAGAAGAAAAAATTTCCATAGACACTTTTCAGATATGGTCAACAAAGTGCAGTGCTTCAATACCTTATAAACTCTTACAAGCAAATTTGCCTTTTTCTTTGATGTAGATTTTGTTTGGTTTTGTTTTTAAGCTGAGCTCACACAGCCTGCTCAAGATCAACAAAGCAAGGGCCTCTAGTTTCTCTGAAAACTCTCAGGGTGCGTTCACACTACACTAAATAATGCGTTTTGCAAGATTTTTGCTATTCTTACACAGTAAGAATCTGGTTGCAAAACGCATTATCTAGTGTAGCATGAATGCACCCTCTGTGTATGCTTGAAACTTAGCTTCCTTTCTGGTCTTCTGGATAAAGAATCCTGTGAAATGCAAGTTTACCTTTGGTGGGGGGTTTTTAAAAATAAACCTTTACAATAAAACACATGAGCTTTTATTTTTTAAAAGCTATTTTTCCTTTCCTTTCTTTCAGGATTAACACAGTCACTGTTGCTTACTGAGAGAGGGAAGTCTTTCACCAGATGTTCCAAATATGTGTTTTTTAAGAGTTTAGTTTAAGAGAAATTGATTGAAGGGAGGGGAGAGAATTGTCCAGATGTGAATGGCTTACTTAGGATCCAGTGCCAAGCCAATGCCATAATTAAACACCTATTTAGTCTCCGCCTCTAAATCCCAAGTATCTCCTCCTACTATAACTTTCAGAACTCTGATTATTCAAGATCCTGGCAAATAGTCTCCCGTAAAGAGCAAGGGAGCATTCATAAATATTTCCAGGCTGAGATCATGTTTGGAAAGAGTGACTTGCAGTGAGAGATTGTTCTGCAATTTGTCTACCCCCAAAGAGATCTTCCCTGCTTTAGGGTTGGAAGAAAAGGGGCACTAGGCCAAATACACTTTTAAAAAAAATGTAGAATGAGGCTTTTGAGAAGGAAGTCACTCCAATGTTTTTGTACATTTGACTTCAGAGTTTCCTATCCCAAGATCATGTCATGCTTCTCTGGAACAAGGGCTGAAGCTGTAATTATGTGCATTCCAAAAATAGGATGGTAGAAACCACAATATTGTCTTTGATCCAGGCTATCATCAAAGACTGGAATACGCTGCTGATGAGCAGATGGGTCTTGGTGTTTTGGGGAGCCTCCCGTCTGAAACTCTGAGCAGCATTTGCACCATGCTTTCTCTAGAGAAGAAATCTGTGTAATCATTTACATAGGGAACTGGTATCTGGAGGCACCAAAACAAGCACACCGCCAGGGCACTGCTATTCCCAATGGCTCAACATTGTCCTGGTCCAAATAATCTCTGTCCCCCACCATCTCTAACTCTCAGGGCCATGATTACCTTAGCCTGCCTTATAGGGTAATCACAAGGGTGATTATCAGAGCAATCCTAAACCAGTCTACTTGGAATTTTACTGTGGTCTAATAGAATGGATTGTACCATATGTGAGGTGCTTTGAAGCTTTAAATGTCCTGTATGAACACTGAAATATTAAATAAGTAATATAGCCTCCAATCACTTTCTTGGGGGTTAGCCCCATTGAATTAAATGGGACCTACTCAAGAGTAGACCTGCTTAAGAAGGCTCTCAATTGCAGGAATGTTATTGATAGCAAGAAAAAGAATAGCTTGGGTTCTGCTTCAGGATTTAACTTGTCTGTTCCTGTTACTCTTGTAAAAACCTTATCTTTCATTCCTGTGTATCGGTTATCATGATGCATTTATCTAGCTATACTTTCTCTAACTAGTTCATCAAGGTTTCATTTTTAAAAAATATTTGGTTGTGTGTTTTTTTAAAGTAGATAAATTATAAAAGGAAAAGGAAAAAATGAAGCAACAAAGGCATTCTGGAGTCCTGCCCTGTACATCGGGGAAGGCTCGTGGACAGAGAGGCACCAGAAAGGGTTTGGCATGTTTCTGTCCCTCCATTCCTCACGTGGCTAGTCCTCATGAAGTCTGTGCCCTCCATACTTTGTTCTGTCCTCTGATGTTCTGTGCAGGCCTCAAGGGTGGGGAGGAGGGGCAGGTGGGCAGAAGTTGTCACATTTCCACCCTGGTGGTTCCAGCAGTCTTTTTTAGCTCAAAGCAACCGGACTGTTTCCATTGAGTCGCTCCCTGCTGTTGCGGCTGCGGCCACTGATGCCGATAAGGAAGTAGAGGCCTCAACAATAGCAGCCCCGGCTTATTTTCAGCTTTATGAAAGAGTGTGACTCTCCAGAAAACAATATGCCCCTTTGTGGAGGACAATCAGTCCACTGAATCCCCAGATCTGCATTCACGAGGCTACCGCAAAAAGAGTTAATGGGAATTCAGTTGACTGAACAGCTCGGAAAGAAACACGCCAGCCTGCTCATCTATTTCAGCCCTGGCAGAAAAGGGCTGTGGGCAGCAAAGTGGGTGTAAGTGCCCTTTGGCTAAGTCCTTCATTTTAACTGGCATCCCAGTCACCGCAGGCGTGGAGCTGTCAATCCATCACCCCCCTGCCTGGGACATTTTGGTTTCGTCATACCAGTTTATGACTGTTTACCCCACATCACAGATAACCCAGGTAGAGCCAAGATTGTGTCACAGTCAGATTAGAGTCAGCATTGCCAGGGAGGTTCACACAATACATCCCTGCTGAGAAAGGGTCCATTGGAAGTCCAGGAGTCATTCTCTGGCCAAGGTCAAAGGCAAAATATTGACCCAGTTAAGAACAGGCTGGAAGAAGACAGGAAGCCAGCCAGGCACAGCCCAAACTAGGTTGTTATTGAACAGCCAGAATGTTACACTGAACCTGGAAATATTTCTTATCTGGGAAAGCCAATCGACCAGAGAGTCAACAACATATCAACCATGGACTGCATGCAACCCTCCAGGGTGTGGTGTGGCCTGAAACCCCATTGCCATGTTGGCGACTCAGTGGGTTTTGGTAGGTTCTCTGACCCTTATTGGCTTCAGCTCTGAGAAGGTGCCAGGCTCTGTAGTGTGAGGGTACCTCGCTGCCAACTAAACAATGCCATAAAAAGTAGGCAAGGAGAACAGTATAAGCAGCTTTGGGTCTCCACTGGAGTGAAAGGTGGGGAATAAATAAATAAAATATAGACTTAAGGTTGCCAGCTCTGGGTTGGGAAATATTTTGGAGGTGGAGCCTAAGGAGGGCAGGGTTGGGGGAGGGGAGTCCACAACAAATCAGGGAGTAAAGTTTTGGATAGTGAAGGTTTGAAGGGTTAAAACCCCTCTTCATTCCCCGCACAACCCTGAGGAAACTGAGGCTTCAGAGGCCTGCAATTTATCTATGAAATTAGATGGTGGTCTTTCTTTTGTCTGTTTGGCAAGACCTGACGATGTCATAGAGAGGGGCTTGGTGATGTCATATTTTCACAATATGGCGCATTTAATTCCAGTTAAGGTCAATTCTGGCCTGTGGAATTTTGATTTGTGCATTCCCTGTTAAATAGTTGGTTGTCATTCTAGGTAGGATCTGGAGAGAGTAACAGAAGGCTATTATGGTGTAACTGTTACGGTACTGTTGCAGGAAGGACCAGGGTTCAAATCTCTGTTCAGCCACGAATCTTGGATCAGTCCTTCTTTCTGTTCATATGTCTTGCAGGATTGTTGAGGTGATCAAATGGGAGAATCATGTGATTCCCTCACTCCTAATCTGTTTGATAGCAAAATGGACTAGCCTACAGACTGAAGAATGTTTCTGAGTCAAGATCCAGCTAATCTGACAAGGCATCAATTCTAGATCTGTTTTGCCATCTGAGGCTAAAAGGCTAAGGTTGCAATCCTATGCATACTTACTTGGAAAGAAGTCCTATTGTACAAAAGAGAACTTACTTCTGTGTAAACGCACACAAAATTAACCTTCATGGCATTTTACCAAAAACCCATTCTCATGTGGCTGGCTTCCCTCTGTGGATGTGTGTTTCCTTTTTGTGTAGGAATGGAAGTACTTCCAAGATGACCCTGGGTAGGAAAGTTCCATGCAAACTGGTGTAACATAGTGGTTAAGAGAGTGAATTGTGAACTGCCTGCTTCAAATTGTACCTTTACAGAGATTTTTAAATAACAGAAATGTAAGAAGAAGCATTGAGGTTATAGCCCAGGCAGGCCTGTAGCCACAGGGGGCCTAGTAGGGGCACTGCCCCCTGACTTTCAGGCAGGGCCCCCCTTCCCCAGGGGGCCCTCCAGGGTCACAGCCTGCTTTTTTTCTTTTAGTTTTTGCCATGGCTGAGCCTGCAAAGCATCATCAGCGGCAGCCAGATCTGAGGGAGCTGAGCAGGGCACAGTGCACTGCAGCAGCGAAAGCAGCAGGTGGAGAGGAGGGAGGTGGAGGAAGCCATGTGGAATGGGCCAGGGAAGGGGGAATGGATGGAGCTGCTGGCTGCAAAGTGCTGGGGTGGGGAGAGGGAGGTGGAAGGAAACCCTCTGTTTGCATACCGGGTTCTTGACTCCAAAGTTTTATGGTTGGCTGCCTGGACTTGGCCACATTCAGAGTACTAGGATGGGAGACCTGCTTCAAGGTGGGAAGGAGGGGGCGCAGGCTTCATTTAGCCACCTGTCTGAATATCTACCAGGCCCCCAGCAGGGGTCAGTCATTAGAGGTCGCCATGACTTCCAGGTGCAGACACAACTCCTCGCACAAGAGGTTATATTGTCATTTAGTGTAACTTTCATAATTCTAGACTTAAGTAACTGTATTTGTCTGTGTCTTCAAGAAATTTTGAAAGTTTTACTGGTATGTTTCTTCAGCTTTTTCTTGATTTCTTTTCTTTTTTCCCTTTTTATTGGACATTTAGTTTTGTTTTGCTTAAAAATTCCTCATAAAAATACTTTTTAAAAAATTGTGCCAACCTCACAGGCTACCATCCACAATATTGGAGAGAATAATCCTGGCCTACCTTACAGGGCTGTTAGTAAGGATCACAACATGAGGATGTATGCAAACATCACTGAACAGTGCAAGTGTCTTGTGTCTTGTTATTAAACTAGTGGCCACAGAAACTCCAGTGCCATCTTGTACAATGTCAATTGCCATTAGAAAAAGACCAACTCCTCCAATGGTGCAGTGAGGGGGAATTCTGAGGCAAGGAAACAATGGAGGAAACTAGTGTGGCTGCTCTGTTGCCACTGTGCCAAAGGAAGGAACATGAGAAACAGTTGCCACGCAGAAGGCTCCAGTCTACAGCATCACACTCTAATCTAGCTGCTTGGCATTAAGAAGATTCAGTCGTTCATGAAGCTACCTTATACTGAATCAGACCATCGGTCCATTAAAGTCAGTATCCTCTGCTCTGACTGGCAGCAGCTCTCCAGGGTCTCAGGCGAACAGAGATCTTTCCCATCACCTACTGCCTGGTCCTTTTAACTGGAGATGCTGAGGCTTGAATCTGGGACGTTCTGCATGCCAAGCAGATGATCTGCAACTCAGCCACAGCTCCTCCCCAACTACAAAAACGGAACGCAGACATTAATCTTGCCCCAATAAACCTCTTTGCTGGAATACCCATGTAAAAACTTTCATGTTCAGACCAAGAACTTTGGCCTGCAATCCCTCCCCCTTCCCCTGCTGCAACAATAGGAGGCCTCCTTTCCCCTCCTTCTAGCTGCCTCTTTGTCAATGGAAGCCTTTGCTGTATTCCTGCGAGCAGGATTTTGTTATGAACTGGCGCTGTGAACAAGAAAAACAGAATGTCAAGATAAATGAAGGGGGCCCACTTGCTTTTTTTGAAAAGGGGGCAAAGCAACCTTGCAGGATGTTACCGCAGTTGGAATTATCCTTCAATCAGATTCTCTAGCCCTTAACGTTGCTTGCAGAAACCCACAGATTTCCACAATTAGATTTTGTTTAACACTTTGCAGTTACAGCCAGTGATTCTTTTACAGGAGAGTCACCACAAACATTAAGCTCTCCGACTATCCAGAGCAACGAATACCTCTTATCTGTCCTCTTCTCCTTACATGGAGAATTGTGCTATCTGGGAATAAAGAGTATCCCTTAACATAAGGGATTTGTAGCCCTGTAGCCAAATCTGACCTCCAGGGAACTGCTTTTCTCCCTAGCAATAGAGCTCAGCTGGAGATTGTGTGACTTTTAATGGCTAATTGGTCTGATGAGTGTGTGTGCATGTGTGTGATCCTTGGCTGCCTGGTTCTAGCATCACACAATCATTAAATTCTCTCTTACTCAGGGAAAATAAATGCTTAATTGGATACGTCAGACTCCAGCTGTGTGTAAGAAACAGCTAAACTTCCTGGCGAAGTTCTGCAGCCAGCATAGCATAGTGGTTAGAAGAATGGGTTGTGTATGGGTTCCGAGGTCTCCAGTTAAAATCTCGCCAGTGCTGTAGACTTGCTCAGTGAATGGCTTTGGGCAAGCCATGCTTTCTCAGCCCCAATGCCTCCTTCTGCAGTACAGGAATAATAATATTGGTCTAACCTAAGGTTACCAACTTCCAGATGGCACCTAGAGATCTCCCTCTATTACCAAGGTGGCCAAACTGTAGCTTGGGAGCCACATGTGGCTCTTTCACGCATATTGTGTGGCTCTTGAAGCCTCCACCACCAGCCAGCAGCTTAGAGAATGCATTTAAAGTTAAAGTTGCTTTACTTCCACCTCTCCCTCCCTCCTTCTCCCTCCACCCATTTATGTCCTTCCTTCCTTCCTTCCTTCCTTCCTTCCTTCCTTCCTTCCTTCCTTCCTTCCTTCCTTCCTTCCTTCCTTCCTTCCTTCCTTCCTTCCTTCCTTCCTTCCTTCCTTCCTTCCTTCCTTCCTTCCTTCCGTTTTGCAGCTCTCAAACATCTGAAGTTTATTCTATCTGGCTATTACATTAAGCGTTTGGCAACCCCTTCTATATTACAATTGATCTCCAGATTATTAAGATCAATTCCACTGTAAGAAAGATAAAAATCTAGCTGTGAATATAGTGTTATAGGATAGATTATAGTTTTAAATATGTTTTTAAAATTATTTTTGTTGTTATTTCTAAATTGTGGTATTTTTAACATCATAAACAAACATATAAAAAAATTAATATCAATTCCGCTGGAACAAATGACTGCTTTGGAGGATGGACTTTATGGCATTATTATACCATGCAGAAGTCCCTCTCTGCCCCTCTACAAACCCTGCCCTCTCCAGACTCTACTCCCCAAATCTCCAGGTGTTTCCCAAACCAGAGCTGTCAACCAATAAGGTCAGGTGATACGAGTGAACCATTTTGAAAGCGCTACATAGATGCTCCTTAAAGAACACCTCTGCAATGTTTACATGGTGATTTGGGGAAGGGTTTTGTGAAGACATCATGTGTGGCTAGGGTTGCCAACCTCCAGGTGGGGCCTGGTGATCTCCCACGATTACAATTGATCTCCAAGCAATAGAGATCAGTTCCCCTGGATAAATGGCTGCTTTGGAGGGTGGCCACAGCCTTGCTAAAATCCCTGCCCTGCCTAGGCTCCACCCTCAAAATCTTCAAATATTTCCTAACCCAGAGCTGGCAACCCTATTTGTGGCAAGGATTGGCTATGCTATCATGATGTCACAGAAGCAACTCTGATTCTCATGGACTCAGCTGCAATATGCAATAATGCAATATTTAGCACCGACAGAACATTCTGTTTTCCAAATGCCTTATCTTCTTGTAGGCCTCACACCAGTCCTGCAAAGTAGGCCAGTATTATTCTCTCCCTACTGCAAACTGGGGGACAGTGAGAAACTTCCAGTTTCCTTAGGTACCTGGTGTATTTGTGGCAGAGCTTTCACCCGGGGATCTCTGGTACTTCATGGTTTTATTGTTCAGTCACACAGTCAAGTCCGACTCTTTGCGTCCCCATGGACAAAGTCATGCCAGGCCCTCCTATCTTCCACCATCCTCTGAAGTCTGCTCAAATTCGTGTTTGTTACATCAGTAACACTGTCCAGCCATCTCATCTTTTACCGTCCCCTTCTTTTGCCTTCTGTCTTTCCTAGCATCAGGTCTTCTCCAGGGAGTGCTCCCTTCTCATTTGGTGGCCAAAGTACTTGAGCTTTAGCTTCAGCATCTGACCTTCCAGTGAACAGTCTGGGTTGATTTCCCTTAGGACTGACTGATTTGATCTTCTTGCAGTCCAAGGGACTCTCAAGAGTCTTCTCCAGCACCACATCTCAAAAGCATCTATTCTTCTGTGCTCGGCCTTCCTTATGGTCCAGCTCTCCCAGCCATACATTACTACTGGGAATACCATCGCTTTGACTATATGGGCTTTTGTTGGCAGGGTGAGGTCTCTGCTTTTTATTATACTGCCCAGGTTCACCATAGCTGTCCTCCCAAGGAGCAAACGTCTTTTAATTTCATGTCTACAGTCACCATCTGCAGTGATCTTGGATCCCAGAAATGTGAAGTCTGTCACGACTTCCATGTCTTCCCCTTCTATTTGCCAAGGTGTGATGGGGCCGGATGCCACGATCTTAGTTTTTTTGATGTTGAGTTTCAAGCCTACTTTTGTGCTCTCTTTCACTCTCAACAAGAGGTTCTTTAGGTCCTCCTCACTTTCTGCCATTAAAGTAGTGTCATCTGCACATCTGAGGTTGTTGATGTTTTTCCTGGCAATCTTAATTCCGGCTTCTGTTTCATCCAGGCCAGCATTCTGCATGATGTACTCTGCATATAAATTAAATAATCAGGGTGACAATATACATCCTTGTCCAACTCCTTTTCCTATTCTAAACCAATCAGTTATTCCATATCCCGTTCTGACAGTTGCAGTTATACAGGTTTCTCAGGAGACATGTGAGGTGGTCTGGTACTCCCATCTCTTTAAGGACTTGCCACAGTTTCTTGTGATCCACACAATCAAAGGCTTTAGCATAGTCAATGAAACAGAAATAGACGTTTTTCTGATACTCTCGTGCTTTCTCCGTAATCCAGCAAATGTTGGCAAGTTGATCTCTAGTTCCTCTACCTCTCCAGCTTGAACTTCTGGTAGTTTCCGATCTACATACTGCTGAAGCCTGACTTGTAGGATCTTTAACATGACCTTGCTGGCATGTGAAATGAGTGCAATGGTGCGATAGTTTGAACATTCCTTGGCATTGCCCTTCTTTGGGATTGGAATGTAAACTGATCTTTTCCAATCCTGTGGCCACTGCTGTGTTTTCTAAATTTGTTGACATAATGTGTGCATCACTTTAACAGCATCATCTTTTAGGACTTTGAATAGCTCAACTAGGATACCATCTCCGTTTGCTTTGTTGTTAGTAATGCTTTCTAAAGCCCATTTGACTTCACACTCCAGGATGTCTGGCTCAAGGTCATAGATTTCACTGTCATGGTTGTCCGGGACATTGAGATCCTTTTTGTATAATTCTTCTGTGTATTCTTGCCACCTCTTTCTGATCTCTTCTGCTTCTGTTAGGTCCCTACCATTTCTGTCCTTCATCATGACCATCTTTGCATGAAACGTTCCCTTGATTTCTCCAATTTTCTTGAATAGATCTCTTGTCCTTCCCATTCTATTATTTTCCTCTATTGCTTTTGCATTGTTCCTTCAGGAAGGCCTCTTTATCTCTCCTTGCTGTTCTCTGGAAATCTGCATTCAGTTGGGTGAATCTTTTTTTTTCACCTTTGCCTTTCGCTTTTCTCAGCTATTTGTAAAGCCTCATCAGACAGCCACATTGCTTTCTTGCATTTCTTTTTCTTTGGGATGATGCTGATTGCTGCCTTCTGTACAATGTCACAAACCTTGGTCCATAGTTCTTCAGGCACTCTGTCTATCAACTCTAGTTCCTTAAACCTATTCTTCACTTCCACTGTATATTCATAAGGGATGTGATCAAGGTCAAACCTGAATGGCCTAATGGCTTTCCCAGTTTTCTTCAGTTTAAGCCTGAATTTTGCAATGAGTAGCTCATGAACTGAGCCACAGTCAGCTCCAGGTCTTGTTTTTGCTGACTGTAAAGAGCTTCTCCATCTTTGACTGCAGAGTATATAATCAATCTGATTTCTGTATTGCCCATCAGGTGATGTCCACATGTAGAGTCGCCTTTTAGGTTGTTGGAAGAGGGTGTTCGCTATGACCAGCTTGTTCTCTTGACTAAACTCTATTAGCCTTTGCCTGGCTTCATTTTGTTCTCCAAGGCCAAACTTGTCAGTTATTCCAGTTACCTTTTGACTTCCTACTTTGGCATTCCAGTCCCCTATGATGAGCACATCTTTTTTTGGTGTTAAATCTAGAAGGTGTTGTAGATCTTCATAGAACTGGTCCACTTCAGCCTCTTCTGCATCAGTGGCTGGGGCATAGACTTGGATTACTGTGATATTGAATGGTTTGCCTTGGATATGGACCGAGATCATTCTGTTATTTTTGAGATTGTATCCCATTACTGCCTTCCTCACTCTCTTTTTAACTATAAAGACCACACCATTTCTTCTACGGGACTCTGGGCCACAATAATAGATGTAGTGATCCTCTGAGTTAAATGCACCCATTCCCATCCATTTTAGTTCACTGATTCCCAAGATGTCGATGTTCAGTCTTGCCATCTCTTGTTTGACCACATCTAGCTTACCCTGATTCATAGATCATACATTCCATGTTCCGATGCTGTATTATTCTTTGCAGCATCGGACTGTTCTTTCACTATCAGACACATCCACAGCAGAGTGTCCTTTCGGCTTTGGCCCAGCCGCTTCACTCTTTCTGAGTTACTTGAACGCTCTTCCCCAGTAGCATATTGGACACCTTCTGACCTGAGGGGCTTATCTTCCAGTGCCATATCTTTTAGCCTTTTGTTTCTGTTCATGGGGTTTTCTTGGCAAGGATACTGGAGTGGTTAGGGTTAGGGATACTGGAGTGGTTTCCTTCTCCAGTGGATCACATTTAGTCTGGGTTCTCAGCTGTGGCCTGTCCATCTTGGGTGGTCCTGCATGGCATAGCCCACAGCCTCATTGAACCGTGCAAGCCCTCTCGCCAGCCACGACAAGGCAGCAATCCATGAGAGGGTTTAATGGTACTTTCACACATACTGAACACTGCCCTTTCAATCTGCTTTGCAACTGAATTTTACTGTGTGAAATGAGAAAATTCACTTGTAAACAATTGCTGAAGTGTATTGAAAGTGGATTGCAGCATGTGTGAAAGTGCCTCTCTCAGCTGCTATACCATACCAGCTCCCGGGGAGGAATAGGGGTAACAGAGAAGGGTGCCCAGGGCTTTCTTTGAGCAGGAACGCAGTTCTGGCTGGCTTGGTGTCAGAGGGTGTGGTCTAATATGCAAATTAGTTCTTGCTGGACTTTTTCTACAATAACCCTGAGGATGCCCAAGAGCAAGAACAATCAGTGGCACTGCTTGTTACAGTTTAAGGTTGCCAGATCTGGATTGGGAAACTCCTGGAGATTTGGGGATGGAACCTAGGGAAGACAGGGACCTCAGTGGGGTACAATGCCACAGTGTCCACCCTCCAAAGCATCCGTTTTCTTCCAGGGAACTGATTTCTGTAATCTGCAGATGAGCTGTAATTTCATGGAATCCCTAGGTCCCCCCTGGAGGTTGGCATCCCTATCAGTTTTATTCTTCCCCAAGCAGCAGTTCCTAGCAGCTCCTCCCTTCCTTCACTGCATTCTCACAATGACTCTATGAGGTCAACTGGGCTAAGAATTGTGACTGGCCCAGCAGGGGCTTGAATCTGGGTCTCCTGACACTCTGGCCATGGCACCATTGCTGGTGATCAAGGAGAGCACAACAGCAAAGGCCAGGCTCCAAAACCTGTCAGCTCCCATTTCTTTCCCCAAGTCCTTTCCACTGTTCATTTCCTGCAGCCCAGTTATATGGATCTTTCCCTTTGCAAGCCAGTTTTTTTATGTAACCCCTTTTGACAAAGTGCACAGTGGGGCCTGCCTCTGTTTATCACTCTTAATTGGAGGAGAAAACCTCCCCTGGCCAGTCTCAGCTGATCGAAGCTCATCAGCAAGAGCCAAGAGGCACCCAGCGAGAGAGCCGGCTGTTCTCTTGACCTGACAGCTTGCAAATTGGCTTCCCAGGAGCCTTCACCACTTGGCAAGCTCTTGACATGCAAGCTGGGTCACAATGGCTTTTTTTTTTATTCCTTTACTGCACATAGAGTGAAGGGGGGGTGCTGCTCCTTGCTCCCCCCCAAAAAAATATCAGATGCAATGCAACCTATTGCAAGGATAAAATACACAAAGACATTTAAATCCTAGAACCTCTGCGCAGCAGAAGCGTTTGGACAGGGATTTTTTTTTTGAGCAGGAGCGCACAGGAACGTAGTTCTGGCTGGCTTGGCAACAGGGGGTGTGGCCTAATATGCAAATGAGTTTCTGCTGGACTTTAAGCCCTGTGGAACAATTGTGATAGCAGAGGGTGTAGCCTAATATGCAAATGAGTTCCTGCTGGGCTTTTTCTACAAAAAAAGCCCTGCTTCCTGGGATTCTGTTTGGACTATTTGACGAGATCCACTGATAACTATAGAGTAAGCAAAAGGGATAACAGGCTTGCCAGCCTCCAGGTAGGGCCTGGATATTCCTCCCCCCCCCCCCCGAATTACAGCTGAGTTCCAGGCTACAGAGGTCAGTTCCCCGAAAGCAAATGGCTGCTTGGGAGGCTGGATTCTTATGGCATTATACCCACTCACATCCCTCCCCTCCCTTTTTCAAACTTTGTCCTCCCCAGGCTCCACCCCTAAATCTCCAGGAATTTCTCCACCCAGAGTCAGCAGCCCTAAGAACAAATGAGCTTCTGATGTGGGTGCTGGATGCTGGTCAGTCTTGAATCTCTTTGCCAGTGGGAGCGAGACAGGCCGCCTTGGAAAGCTGGGGGGGCAGGTGGGTGGGGGAATAATAGGCTGAATCTGGGAAACCTGCACCATTTCTTTGGGAGAGACCCACCAGTCCCAAATAATTTTCCCCTTCCTTCCCCCTGGGAACTGCGCTGGGGAATTGCTCTGCTTTTAGAGAACCACCAATGCCTGCATAAAATCAATGACAATGACTCCAATTGCTGTTTGCATCCTAGGCATATTTGCAGGCCTAGCAAGTTACAACCAACACATCTCGGAATTCATGTACAACCCTTTGCTTCCAAGGCCAAGATGTACATAATTTTGAGTCTCTGTGATCAGCTCTTCCGTGATTTAGCCACAAAGACTACTGGCGTCAAGGCTGCAGTGCTGGAGGGGATTCCACTATTTGTCCTTGCACTGTTTCCCTTCTGATTAAAATGCCCCCCTGGGCTGCTTTCCACTCTGCCCACCCAGTGTCTATTAGAAGCTGGATATATTATGCAGATATATGCACATATGCCTAATCTGCATAGTTAATACAGGTCATGAGATGAAGTTCCCTGCTTTTCAGCCCTTTGTTATGACAACTCCCTGCAAACTAGTTATTATTGGTTGCTTTTCCTGATTACTTTCCCAGACAATAGCGGCTGAGCTAAAAATAGCAAAAGGAAGGGCCATGATTGAAGCTTGTAGCCTGGGAAGAGAACTGACAGTAGCCAGCCAAAGCTGGGGATAGAACCAGTCTTGCTGGCTACTATTGCCAACTGCGTGGGAGGGAAATTGCCTGTCCAATGGGCTGCTGCTTTCCAGCTGATGTTATTTACTTCTATGCTATGGAAAGCTTCAGCTGCCCAATTTCCACACATGAAGCCTCTGTTAAAGGGAAAGGACTGCTTCCCCCCCCCCCCTCCATCAGGCCTGTTGGCAACCCTTGGTAGTTCCAAACCTGGGGGTGGGGGGCTGAGTGGAATCCCCAACAGAGCTGGGGGGGGGTGACTTTATGGGTGCATACTTCTCCATATCCAGGTTGTTATGGGGGCCAAGAAGCCAGACATACAGCCTACCCCCTTCACTTGAAAGCAAGCAACTGTTGGGGCTAGGCTAGGGCAATAGCTTCAGTCTTGGAGCTTCAGTCACAGCTAGAATCTTTCTAAGGGATCTGAAACTACTTATTTTAACCCTTTGCTTGACTTGCAATCATAGCAAGTGTTCTGCTGCCAAAGAACACTTGGCAGCTTTTCCATTTAAGCAAAGAAGGAAGGGAGCCTGGATTCTTAAAAAGCCTTTTTCACTTAAGCCTTTTTCTCTTTCCCTGCTCCCCTTCTTTCTTAACATCATGTTTCTTTAAACATACCAGGAAGGTCATGAGGGGAATCCTTACCTGGGGTCTGTTCCTTGGAAGAAACCAGGTGTGCTGAGAATTCTTTCCCTTCTTCTGGCCTTCTTGGTGATCCATGCAAGTGAGAATATACGCTCCCAGTTCCTGTTAAATTATTTGATTTTGTTCCATCTGGGTGTGTGTCCTTGAGGGGGATGCAGTGTGCAAATGTTTAGCATTAGTTGCTAGAGTTGTAATTTCTTTCTCCCTCCCTGAGCTTAATCTCTGAATTGTGTGTGTGTAGGGGGTGTTAGATACTTCTTGTCCTCATGTGAATGCAGGCACTGTGCAGTGGCTCCCAGCTGGGGTTTTCATCCTGCAGTTTTGAGGTCTTATTTTGATAACCTACAGAGCTAGAGCCCTGTGGTGCAGAGTGGTAAAGCTGCAGTACTGCAGTCCTAAGCTCTGCTCACAACCTGAGTATCCCAGCTGGGGGTTCAGGTAGCTGGCTGGAGGTTGACTCAGCCTTCCATCCTTCCAAGGTCAGTAAAATGAGTACCCAGCTTGCTGGGGGGAAAGTGTAGATGACAGGGGAAGGCAGTGGCAAACCACCCTGTAAAAAGTCTTCCGTGAAAATGTTGTGAAAGCAACATCACCCCAGAGTTGGAAGTGACTAGTTCTTGCACAGGGGACTACCTTTACCTTTTTACAGAGCATGGGCTTCCTGTGCTCAGTGTAGCTCTGCCCTACCCCACCCCCTATGGAAGATATCACACAAATAGATGAAGGTATCTAACAGCATGTTTTCAACATCATCCTTGCTTTTAAATTAGGCTATTGTGGAGTAAATGGAAACAACATATGGAAGGCAGAGTAGAGCCTTTAGCTGTGATAATCGGGGAGGCAAGAGAAGGACTGGGTGGTTTTAAGCGTATCCCTGATTTTGTTTGTGAAATGGGAGGTGCATTGTGCATGCCTTTATGAGTCTTGGCCTCTTGGTAGGGTTGCCAATCTCCAGTTGGGGGTAGGGGATCCCTCAATTTAGAGGCCCTCCCCCCAGGGTTATCAGAAAGTGGGGGGAGGGGAATGGCTTCTGGGCACTCCCATTATACCCTATGGAGACCAGTTCCCATAGGGTATAATGGAGAATTAATCCATGGGTATCTGGGGAGGGTGTTATTTGTTGAAGTAGAGGCACCAAATTTTCAGCATAGCATCCAGTGCCTCTCCTCAAAACACCCCCCTCCCAAATTTCAAAAAGATTGGGCCAGGGAGTCCAATTCCATTAGCCCCAAAAGAAAGTGCCCCTATCCTCCTTTATTTCCAGTGGAGGGAAGGTATTTAAAAGGAGTGCAGTCCCTTTACATGTGATGGCAAGAAGCCTCTTTAGAGTTCAACCATGCTTGTCACACCCTTGCTCTTGGCTCCACCTCCAAATTCCCCAGATATTTCTTGAGTCAGACCTGGCAACCCTAACTCTTGGCAAGTATTTGACCTCGCCAGTCCTTGGGGCAGGCCCTAAAACACCTCTCTCTTTGTCATACCCTCCCTCCATCCTGGATTTCTGCATGATTTCAATGGATGGGGGCTGTTGTGTTATGAGAACAGCACAAGCTCGTGTGCTTAAGTGGGAACCTAAGTAGAAACCTGTCTGAAAGATTTGGGGCATAAATTAAAACATACAATAACAAAAATAACACACACTAACAAACACTTGTCTATCTTTGGATGTAATTCCTGGATCTGAGGAAATGTGCATGCACACAAAACCTTATACCTTGAATAAAACTGTTGGTCTTAAAGTGCCACTGGACTTAAACTTCATCCTTCTGGGTGTTTGAGATGAAACGGCAACTGGCTACTGCCTGAAAGCACTTTGTGTCCTTGATGACTCAGACTGTTGAAAAACTGCTGTTCTTCTACCATAACACATATTGCTGGAAGTGTGGTAGGAAAGAGGCAACATTTCGAATGGCTTGGCTTGAAAAGCTTATTCATGTATGCACATGCCATTCTCATTGCTTCAGGACTTGCAGCTTGTCATGGGAATGCCACCCAAAAGAAAATGATAGAATTTCAGCTGATGCTTAGTGATGGTCAAGTTCCAGCTGGGGTTTTTGATCTGCAGTGGCTGTTTCATAACCACAGTTTTCCCCTTGATAGTTGCAGTCCTCAGTAATTCGGAAGAGTCTGGGAATGCAAAGGGGGGGGGGTTCTTTTGCACTGGCTCTTGAGCATCTTCGACATTCTGCGCTGAGACAAATTAAGAAGCTAAAAATAGAAAATTTGCAGAGTGACTACCAGGAAACCCAAAACTTTGTTCTTTAGAACAGCAGTCCCCAACCTTTTTGGCACCAGGGACCGGTTTTTTGGAAGACAATTTTTCCACAGACCAGGGGGGGGGAGGGGTTTAATGGTTTCGGGATGATACAATTGTGCACTTTATTTTGGTATGGTGGTTAAGTGTGCAGACTCTTATCTGGGAGAACCAGGTTTGCTTTCCCACTCCTCCGCTTGTACCTGCTGAATTGACCTTGGGTCAGCCATAGCGCTCGCAGAACTGTCTGTGAAAGAGCAGCCTCTGTGTGAGCTCTCTCAGCCCCACCTACCTCACAGGGTGTCTGTTGTGGGGGAGGAAGGTAAAGGAGATTGTGAACCACTCTGAGATTCAGAGTGGAGGGCAGGATATAAATCCAATGTTGTCTTCTTGTTATTATTATTATTACTACATTGTAATATATAATAAATATATAACTCACGGCCTGGTTGCTAACAGGCCATGGACCGGGACTGGTCCACGGACCAGGGGTTGGGGACCCCTGCGTTAGAACACTGCCAATGTAGGAATACGATTGGTTGTCACAGCATGTTGATCGATTCCCAGAACAACAAGTCAGCCAAGAGGACACCAAAGGCAGTGGATACCTGAAACAAGCAGAGAGCATGACTGAAAGGTTTGAAAGCTCAAAATGTGAAATAAAGTTTCATCTTCCAGTCAGCAAAATGATTACACGTATTTGAAATGACTGGATGTTTAAGGAGGATTTGCAGTGGTCAAGGGGCTTTAGTGCTGGTTGTTACTTCATCCCTTCTTCATTGGTATAAGCTATAAAAATATGTTCAAAAATGCTTGCTTTGGAATGTGTTTTGTATGGTGGATTCTTTGCTGTGAGTACATTTGTGTTTGAAATGGATACTGAACAGACTGCCTCAGAAATTTTGTCCACTTCACCTACTTCTCCCTCTCAAATTAGCACTTCTGTTTTAGTGGGGGTAGGGAATAACAGTTCCCCATCTAAACTTTCAACAGCCTCAGGAAGCTGTCAATGTCAGATATTGGAGGAGCTAAAAATATCTGAGAGGACGCAGGGCCAAAGATAATTCTAAACCCCTGGAGGTTCTGCTGTCTGTTTCATGAGGCTGAGAGAAAGAGGAATTGAGCCTTCCGACTTCTGAAATTGCTGGAATGTGCTCTGCCCTGTCCTTCCTTTCCTTGAAGGAGGAAAATGAAGGAAAACAAACATTTCATTTTTTGAAAAACCACCCACATTTCAAAAAGAGTTATTTATTGATTCCCAACATATTGCTCTAGTAGCAGAGTCATCTAGCAGTCACACAGTTGTTTACCAAGCAGCATCATTAGCCTGATTCAAAGTCTAGTTCCTGGGGTAGAACCTGGGGCCTTCTTCATGCTAAGGAGTGACTGTACCATAGATCTGCATGTGTGAACTAGCTTAAAGTGTCAAATTTTTGACACTTTTGGCTAGTTCACACATGGCTTATGTGGCCAGATCTGCGGTGGAGTCCCTCCTTAGCATGAAGAAGGCCCCAGGTTCCACCCCAGGAACTAGACTTTGAACCAGGCAATTCACACATTGCAGGGAATATAAGTAGAGTCCCTACCCTGTAACAGTCACACATGAGTTGTGGTTAGGATTGCCAGGTCCCCCCGGCTACTGGCAGGGGGTGATGGGGTAGAGTTGCCAGATCCAGCTTAGGATGCTCCTGGAGAGCTGGGTGTGGAGCCTGGGGAGGACAGGGACCTCGGGGGGGGGGGGGGGCGACAAGGCCACAGAGTCCACCCTCCAAAGCATCCACTTTCTTCAGGGGAACTAATCTCTGTAGTCTGGAGATGAGCTGTAATTCCAGGCGATCCCCAGGTCCCACCTGGAGGCTGGCATCCCTCCTCATTTCTTGTGGGCATGTGGCCTGATTTGGACTGTGACTGTGGCATGTGTGGAGAAGGGGCTTAAGCCTTTTCCTCTGTGCCATTTCCCTGACCAGCAATGGTCTGTGGGGGATGCTCTTTGGCCCACCAGAGAAACCGACATGGACATTTGTCCATAGAGCAGATCATTCCCCCCCCCTCCTCTGGACTGTTTCAGAACAGGAAAATGGGTTGAGGGAAGACTTCTCCAAACTTTGTTAAGTCTGAAGTAGCGAAGAGGTAAGGAGAGCTGGATGGTTCAAATCGTCAGCTGGTGGCTCTGGATCCAGAACTCCAGGAGTTGTAGTGGGAGAGAAGGCAGCGCCAGAGAGGCCCCAAGGACCCTGCTCTCTGCAGTTTTCCCAGGCTTCACTCTATCATTAGTGGTTGATCAGAAATTGCAACCTAACCTCCCTTCAAACCAACATGGCCATCCACAGGCCCTTCCCAGGCGCCGCTTCTAGCTCTGGCTTTGAGATGGGATGCTTTAAATTCCCAGTTTCTGAGAAAACCTCCCATCTCCTGGCCCGGGGATGACCTGTCTCGAGTATCCAAGGAAAAGGCCTTGAGCATTCTAGGAGATCTTGAGGGGGCAGCTCTTTTCTTTGGGGCTGTTCCAATTTGGTGTAGTGGTTAAGAGTCAGTTTGGTGTAGTGGTTAAGAGTGGTGGACTCTAATCTGGAGGACAGAGTTTGATTCCCCAGTCCTCCACATGAAGCCAGCTTTGCGACCTTGAGTCAGTCACAGTTCTCACAGAGCTCTCTCAGCCCCACTTACATCACAGGGTTTCTGATGTGGGAGGAGGAAGGGAAGGTGACTGTAAGATGCTCTGAGAGCCCTTTGGGTTGAGAAAAGCAGGGTATAAAAACCAACTGTCCTCCGCCTCCTGGCTTCAGAAATCCTCTTCATGCATGTTCCTGGCAGTTACGTCCATCTGGTACAGCCCCATGTAGCAGTGGTGCTCATGGAACCATGCGACCCACTAAGTGCAGGATCTATCCATGGGTCTTGCCCACTCAATGGCCATTGCCCTACTCAGAGAAGGAACCATCTTCATTCTTGTGTGGGCTACTGAGGTTATTCACCCGGGCAGGATTCCACATGCTGGGACTGGGAGTGGATGGTAATTATACAATGACAGAACCCCTGCTGATTGGCTTCCTTCTCACCATGTACTTGACAAATGGCTACCTTTAACGATAAGTCAGAAATGTCAGCTAGTGCTGAATGCTGCTTGCTGTTTGCTGACTGGAGTAAGCCAATGTGAGCGTATGATGACACTTGTGCTAAAACAGCTGCAGGGCTCTTTTTTGAGCAGGAACACATTTCCAGCTGGCTTGGCTTCAGGAGGTATGGCCTTATATGCAAATGAGTTCCTGCTGGGCTTTTTCTACAAAAAAAGCACCCTGAACAGCTGTGCTTGTTTCCAAGCTTGGTGATTCTCCATACCAAGCCCTTCATGACATAGACTCACTTAGCAAGAGGACCATCTTTCTTTCTGGGCCAACTGGGCAGCTCTCTCCAGCTTCTCTCTGCGTCAAGTGCTGTCAGTCTGCTTCCAACTGTTGGCAACCTTATGAATGAATGATGTACTGTAAATAACCTGCTGACAGCCTTGCTCAGGTCTTGCAGACTGAGAGCCATGGCTTCCTTCCTGCCAGCAATTGCTAAAATTTCTTTCCACCACTTTTCACTCCACCTTCATCTAAATCAAATCCAGCTTTCCTTATGATGTGTTCTGCATATAAAGAGACAGGGAGATAAAATACATCCTTGTCTGACCCATTTGCCAACTGGAAACCACTCTGTTTCTCTGTATTCCGTCCCAACAGTAGCCTCTTGTCCAGAGTACACACCAAGACAATCAGATGTTGTGGCATACCCATTTCTTTGAAAACCAATCATGACTCTTCATCATCCGCACAGTCAAAAGCATTGCTGTAATCTAATCAGTCTGTGGGCCGTTGTTTTGTTTTCCATATTTGTTGGCACAATCTTGTTAAGGATTCCATTTCTTTGGCTTGGAATAGCTCTCTTGATATCCTGGTGATTTCTTTTTCCCTATTGCTCTTTCACTAGGGCTACCAATCTCCAGTTGGGGGTAGGGGATCCCCCAGTTTGGAGGCCCTCCCCCTGCTTCAGGATCATCAGAAAGTGTGTGTGTGGGGGAAATGTCTGCTGGGCACTCCATTATACCCTACAGAGACCAATTCCCATAGAGTATAATGGAAATTTGATCTGGGGCTCAGGTGGTGCCGTTTTTTGAGGTAAAGGCACCAAAAGTTCAGCATAGCATCTTGTGACTCTCCTCAAAACATCTCCCCAAGTTTCAAAAAGTTTGGATCGGGGTGGGGGTTCCAATTCTATGAGCCCCAAAAGAACTGACAAAATAAAATTGTTCACACATCACTAGCTTGTGGAACTTACTGCAAGAAGAAGTGCTAGTGGCAGGTGGATTTTTTTTTTTTTTTAAAAAAAGGCTAGCCCAGTTTCATGAGATCTCAGAAGCTAAATGGGATCTCAGAAGCTAAAAGGGAGACCATCAAGGACGTGCAGAGGCAGCCCCTGACCTGGATAGTCCAAGCAAGCTCAATCTTGTATATCAGGCTACACCCCACCTGATGTAGCCATTCCTCCTGGAGCTTACAGTGGGCCGTGTACTAAGAGCCCAGTAAGCTCTTGGAGGATTGGCTACATCAGGGATGTGTGGCCTAATATGCAAAGGAGTTCCTGCTACAAAAAAAGCCCTCAGATCTCAGAAGCCAAGCAGGCCGTGCTTGGATGGGAGACTTCCAGTTGAGAGGACGGGGGCAGGCTCTATTCAGCCATCTCTCTGAATATCCTCCAGGCCCTAAGTAGGAGTCAGTCATCAGAGGTCAACATGACTTCCAGGAGCAAAAGTGTGCACACACAAAATATACAAACCACCCTCCCTCAGGGAAAAAAGGAAGTACAGAGGCAAGCAATGGCAAACCACTTTTGAAAGTTCCTTGCCTTGGAAACCCTACAGCAGGGGTGGGAAACCTTTTTTCTGCCAAGGGCCATATGGATATTTATAACTTCATTCGCGGGCCATAAAAATTATTAACTTAAAAAACAGTGCTCAGCCGAGGGAGAATGATTCAGGCCAGCAAAATTAATGCAAATAACTGTTTTTCTATTTGAAGTGGGGAGAGTCTAATCTGGCGCGCACACACACACACACACAAACCCGGCCCGCTGCCCTAGACAAATGCATAGGTCTAGGGCTTTTTTGTAGAAAAAGCCCAGCAGGAACTCAGTAGCATATTAGACCACATCCCCTAATATTAGCATATTAGGTCACACACTCATTAGCATATTAGGCCACACCATCTGGGATAATCAAGTGCAAACTGAACTGTGACAGTAACTTTTCCAGGCCCTGCAGCTATTCTGGCCGGCCAGCCAGCCCCTAGGGAGGCTGCCACAAAGTACATCTGGGCCCTGTGATCCCTGCCTAGCCCTGGGGAGGCTGCTGCACGGTGCAGCTGGGCCCCATGATCCTTGTTGGGCAGCCAGACCCCAGGGAGGCTGCCACATGACTCGGTTTGGTCCAGGAATCCCCAAGGGCCACACCAAGTGACCTCGAGGGCTGCATACGGCCCTCGGGACGGAGGTTCCCCACCCCTGCCCTACAGGGTCACTATAAGTTGGCTGCAGCTTGATACACTTTCCACCCCCACCAGGACAGATGCATGGCCAGTCCCATCAGGCCTTGCATTTGAGATTCCCAGAGAAAACTGGCAGCTGTTGTTGGCAAGAGGGGGATGATTCAATATGACACATACTTCTGATGATCTTATGAATGAGAGAGATTTTCTGCTGGAACTTGCAGCTTCATGCTCAGAAAAGCGAGACGGCAAAGTAAACAGAGGTGCTCCCGTAGGTTTCTCCCATTGCTGCTTACTTTAAAAAGCCAAGGCTTCAGCCAAGATGTGGAGTGAAGCCAGAATTGGGGCAGTTAATTTCTCGCAAGCCGTTTTCAAAGCCATGGTGAGCAGATGGTCTGTATCAACTGTTCTTTCACAAAGAGAGTTCTGGAGGGAAAGCCCTTTTAGCCAGCTGTCTCTTGGGAGTGATTTGGTGAGGGCGGCCCAACCTAAATTAGGAATAAAGGCTATAAACACAGAGAAACATTGTTGAGTTTTGGAATCGTGGCTCCTAACCCAATCAGGCTTCCCGCAGCAACAATGGATACAGATGGCCACATTCATTCAATTTGGCTGCCAACGCAAGGCAGGTCTTTCTCTTTCTCTTGTGCTGCGTGAGAAACTGGAGGGGGGGGGCAGCCCTGTGCTCCTCTGGAGCAGAGGAGCAGCAGTGAATAGCCAGTTGAGGGTTTTGAAATTGGGGACCCCTCTCTATTCTCAAAGTCCGAGGTGGTGCAAAGCCTAGTGTGGAACAAGCACCTGGATGTGAGGGGGAGGCATTCTTAGAAGGACGCAAAGGTTGGGGTGGGGGAAGAGCAAGGCAAATTAGGAGCACAGCCAAACCTACGGAAGTCTGTACAGCTGGGAGTGTTGATGCTGCTTTGCAGCAAAGGAAATAATGATGCCAGGAAAGAGTTGAGCTTAGTTTAAAAAAGGAAGACAACACAGCTGTGGCTGAGGAAACTGTCTTTTCAGCAGTGGTGGTCCAAGAATAGCTGGCCCACCAGTGTCTGAATGGGTGAGATGGATAATTTGGGTTCAAGATCGGTGTGAAGAGTACCGTTGGGAGTGCTGTGCATTCACCTGCAGCCCCTGGAAAAATTCTGATCAAAAGCAGAGCTACCAAAGGCCTCCAAGCAGATTCCCTTGGGGTTCCCTTTGCTTTTCCCGGGAAAGACATTTTGGTGTAGTGGTTAAGTGCATGGACTCTTATCTGGGAGAACCGGGTTTGATTCCGCAGTCCTCTGCTTGCAACTACTGGGGTGACCTTGGTTCAGTCATAACTCTTTCAGAGCTGTTCTCTCAAGATCAGTTCTTGAAAGAGCTCCCTCAGTCCCATCTACCTCACAGAGTGTCTTTTGTGGGGTCGGGAAGGGAAAGAAGATTCTAAACTGACAGCATTGCAGGAGGAGGTCATGGCTATTGCTTGCATCCTTAATTGTTTACCTAGACTTTTAGAAAGCATTTGATAAAGTTCCTCTTCAAAGGTACCTAAGTAAACTCAGTAGTCATAAGATAAAAGAACAAGTCCTCTTGTGGATTAAAAGCCTGTTTATCATCAGAGAGTGGGCAGTTTTCACATGATAAGCAGTGGACTGCTAATATTTTTAAACTTGTTTTTAACAAGTTTTTAACTTGTTCATTAATGATTTGGGGCTGGGAGTAAGGAGTGAAAATGACTACATCTGCAGCAATGTTCCCTCTAAGCTGCTGTCTTGTGAGCAAAAATTCTACTTTGTGAGCTACTGGCATTAAAGTTGTGAGCTGCTGCATAAATTATTGTGCTATGGGGTCATCCTTCCTGAGCTAAGACAAAAATGTGTGAGCTAGCTCTGGCTAACTCAGCTTAGAGGGAACACTGGTCTGCAGATGACACTACATTATTTAGGGCAGTCAGGGCCAGGGAGGACTGTGAGGTGCTCCCGAGAGGAGAGATCTGTCAAGGCTGGGTAAGTGGGTGTCAGCATGGCAAATGGGGTTCAATATGGGCAAGTGCAAAATAATGCACACTGGAGCCAGAAACCTAACTATAAATATACGTCGATGGGATCCAAACTGGAGGTAACTGACCAGGAGATCTTGAAGTCCTGGTAGATGTCAACTCAGTGACACTGAAGATGTCAATTCAGCATGTGACTGCAATAAAAATGCTATGCAGGGAATTATGAGGAAGGGGATTGAAACCCAATCAGCTAGTATCATAATGCCCCTCTATAAATTTATTGTATGGCCTTATTTGGAATACTATGTACAGTTCTGGTCACCATACCTCAAAAAAGATATTACAGCATTGGAAAAAGTGCAGAATAGGGCAACTAAAATGATTAATGGGATAGAACACCTTCCCTGTGAAGAAAGGTTAAAGAGGTTAGGGCTTTCTAGCTTGAAGAAATGAATGAGGCAGAAGTTTACAAAATTATGCATGGGATAGAGAAGGCAGAGAAAGAAGTGCTTTCCTCCCTTTCTCACAATACAAGAGCTCATGGGTACTCAATGAAATTAATAAGCAATAGGCTTAGTATAAATAAAAGGAAGTTCTTCACCCAAAGAGTAATTAACATGAGGAAATTACAGCTGCAGGAAGTGGTGGTAGTGGCTACAAGCATAGACAGCTCGAAGAGGGGATGGGATAAACATATGGAGCAGAGGCCCATGAGTGGCTATTAGCTACAGAGTATAAATGTCTGTGGCAGTGATGCCCTGTATTTTTGGTGCTTGGAGGGACAATAATGGGAGAGCTTCTGGAGTTCTGGCCCCACTGGTGGACATCCTGATGGGTTTCGGCCACAGAGTGTAAGACTGGATGGGCTGCTAGCCTGATCCAGCTTGGCTTCTCTTATGTTCTTATTCTCAGCACCACTGGGCTTCTTCAGGAGGCTGGCTGTTATTTGGGTTTCTGGCACACGGGAAGAGGCATGCTGCCTCTTGGACCCACGTCACCAATCACTGCTTAGAGCAGCAGGATATTTTGAACCTTTATAGCAACAAAAAGAGCCGCTTGTCAGTTTTTGCCACTGTTCGCGTTTGTCAGTCTGGGCAACAAAAATACTCACCTGTCAAAATTACCTGCTGCAGGGTAGATTTTCTGTTGTGGTTGCGCTGGCCATTAGAAATGCATACCTGCCAGCTGAATGGGAAAAGATACAGGCAGAGGCAACCCAGATTGGACCTTGAACACAAAACATGACCTCAGCAGCTGAGTTATGTCCCCTCCCCAGATCTTTGTACCACATCAGCAACAACAAGTCACCGTCTCTCACGCTGAGCGAGTGTACCTGCCTCCGTTGCAGCCTGGCTACAAAGCCAGAATTAGAAGGCCTATTGGTAGTGGCCAAAGGACTGAGTTCAGCAGATGCCAGCTGAGTTTGCAACTCCTTCTCCCCAGCTGGACCACTTGGTGTATTTATAGCTGCCTGCGGCTTGCTGGTGGGACGGCTCTGGCTGGCCTCAGGTTCCTTCCCAGGGGAGTTTCATTCCAAAGCAGGCTGGCTGGAGTATTCCCAGCTGTCTGCACTGGGAGCTGGAGCCAAATGTTTTGTTGGCTGTGTGGTTGCAGCTTCTCCACGCCCCTTTGCATAGAATAACAAACACTGGCTTACAGGAGGGTGGGAGATTTCAGGAGGGAAGGGAAGCCCTTGGCCCCAGAGGAATTTGGCCAGGGGGGCTGGGCCTTCATTCTGTAGGAGAGAGGAAAAGAATCATCTTACTTTCAACAGGCAGCACTGAATGTTTCAAGCCACAGGCAGAAAGCAGGCACCCTAATTGGCAATGCAAATGTACTGGGGTTGCCATCTCCAGGTTGGAGAATTCCTGGAGATTTGGGGGTGGAATATGAGGAGAGCAGGGCTTGGGCAGGGGAGAGTCCCCTGTGGACTAGAATGCCATAGGGCCTATCTTCCAAAGCAGCCATTTTCTCCTACAAAATTGATCTCTGTTTGGAGATCAGTTGCAATTCTAGGAGATTTCCAGGCCCCACCTGGAGGCTGGCAACCATATAGCCAAAGAAAGCATTTATGTGCTGTTTTTGCTGCAGTTGTAGATGTTTTTTACTGGGTGTTTATCTGGGTGTCTTAATTGCCATTTGCTTGCAACCGTAACCTCTGCCCCATGTCATTTTGGGTTGCCATCTTCATGGGTCTGGACACTGGAAGTAGCTCTCTGCTTTTGCTCTTGCACAAAGGTGAAACAGCGTCAGAACACAAGTACCAAATCTGCCTTGTTTGTAGGTTGTTTCTTAGTGCTGGTAAGGGGCCCTGCCTGTTAGACTAGAGGGGACATCTGTGTTCAGAAAAGGGAGGCAGCAGCCCAGAAAGGCATCCAGTTTGCTGCAAATTGTGACCAAAGAGATGGCCGAGCAAAATTTCCTGGGTCTGTCAGAATACGCCACCTGCTGCTGCGCCTTGGTCACTGCAGCTGTGGACAGAGGAAGGCAGATGTGAGCCTAACCATCTATTTTATTTTGGGGGGAGGGAAGGGGCTGAGGCCAGAAGAAAACAGGATGCTTTGCCTTTCTCCTATAATTATCCTTCCACCTTACAAGGTTATCAACATATATCTGCTCTTGAGTGTGAAACTCTGCTGCTGTGTCTGTGTGTGTGTGCATGCGTGCCAGTCTACTGGGCTAGATTCAAATTGCTGTTGGTAACTTTTAAACCCTTTAATGGCATCGGCCACCCTGACCTGGATGGTCTCATCAGATCTTGGAAGCTAAGTAGGGTTGACCCTGGTAAGTACTTGAATGGAAGACCATCAAGGAAATCCAGGGTCACTCTGTAGAGGTAGGCAGCGGCATAAGAACATAAGAGAAGGCATGTTGGATCAGGCCAATGGCCCATCCAGTCCAACACTCTGTGTCACACAGTGAACAAAAAAACCAAGTGCCATCAGGAAGTCCACCAGTGGGGCCAGGACACTAGAAGCCCTCCCACTGTGCCCCCCAGCACCAAGAATACAGAGCATTACTGTCCCAGACAGAGAGTTCCAATGATAAGCTGTGGCTAATAGCCACTGATGGACCTCTGCTCCATATGTTTATCCAATCCCCTCTTGAAGCTGTCTGCGCTACCACTTCCCGTGGCAGTGAATTCCATGTATTAATCACTCTTTGGGTGAAGAAGTACTTCCTTTTATCAGTTCTAACTCTACTGCTCAGCAATTTCATTGAATGTCCATGGGGAGGGACGGTGGCTCAGTGGTAGAGTATCTGCTTGGTAAGCAGAAGGTCCCAGGTTCAATCCCTGGCATCTCCAAAAAGGGTCCAGGTAAGTAGGCGTGAAAATCCTCAGCTTGAGACCTTGAAGAGCCGCTGCCAGTCTGAGAAGACAATACTGACTTTGATGAATCAAGGGTCTGATTCAGTATAAGGCAGCTTCATATGTTCATATGAGTTCTGGTATTGTGAGAAAGGGAGAAAAGTACTTCTTTCTCTACCTTCTCTGTTGCATGCATAATCTTGTAAACCTCTATCATGTCACCCCTCACTCAACGTTTCTCCAAGCTAAAGAGCCCCAAATCAAATGGCAAACCATTTCATCTCTTGCCTTGAAAACTATAGAGAGTCACCAGAAGCTGGCTGCAACTTCACAGCAGTTTCCTCCACCACCACATGGCACTGGCTGGAGTACCTTCTAACAATGGTCCCTTCCTTCCTGCTGAGATCTATAGGGGATGATTAATTCCTTAGTGTTTTGATAGTGCTTTCTACATTCAAATGCTTCCCTGTGACAATTGTAAGGTAGGCCAGCATAATGTTCCCCACATTATATAGGGATGGGGAAGCTGAGGCCCAGACAGAGTGGCTTGCCCAAGGAGGCGACATGGTGAGTTTGGGGTTGTGGTGAGATTTTAACTGGTGACCTCTTGGATCACATCTCATTCTTGCTCATATAGCAGTTCTGTCTAAGTTGGTAGGTCTGGGAAGGGTACTGGTTCTGGTGGTCCAGATCCTTCTTTAGTTAGCAGAGTGCACAAGGCTTTAACACAGCATTGCTTATATTGAACCTGACCATGTGGTTGCAAAGTTACACAGACCCACATTTCAAGCTGAAACAAAATAATATCTACAATGTTCTAGATATACATGTCAGATAGTGCAGGGTAAAGAGATAGAAACAGCTACATCTGAGTGGGTATTACCTGCAGTGATCTTACTACTTTAAATAAATGCCTTTGAAATTTAGATTGATTTGATTGGCTGACGAGGATTTGCTGTGTACATAGTTTTATCTCCTGCTCAGAGCTGAACATTGAATGCTTGACTTTACTCTTCAGTGCTGTAACTCATTTGGGAGAACTTTTCTCATACGGGAAAACTGAGACAACTGTCTAAATCAAGGGTGGACAATGGTAGCTCTCCAGATGTTTTTTGCCTACAACTCCCATCAGCCATGCCATCAGCCATTTCCCACAGCAAGCTGAGTACTCATTTTACCGACCTCAGAAGGATGGAAGGCTGAGTCAACCTCGAGCCGACTACCTGAAAACCCAGTTCCCACCTGGGATTGAACTCAGGTCGTGAGCAGAGCTTAGGACTGCAGTACTGCAGCTTTAACACTCTGCGCCATGGGGCTGGTCAGCAAATGGTTAAGGATTTCTCCCACATTCTAGTTCCTTCCCTCCCAAAAAGCGCTTTTGTTTTGCTTATTCTGTTGTATAGACTCTTCTGTTCTAGGGATTAAGGGCAGATATTAGTAAATGGGTAGTTTCTGATCTTCCCATTTAGAGTTGCTTTACCATTGTTGACACTGGCTTACAGCAGAGGTTTACTAAATTATAAATGGTCTGGAGAGAATGAATAGAGAGCCTCTCCCACCCCCCTCAAAATTCTATAACTTGGTCATGATGGGCAGTAGTTCTAAGAGAGACAAAAAGGAAGTATTATTTTGCATAATTAACTTGTGGAAGTGGCTGATACCAGATGTGGTGCTGATTACAGACTCAAAGGGCCTTGAAAGGAACTACACAGAGCAGGGAAAATAGGCCTATCAATGGAAGTGGAATTAACTTGCTTAGAGGCACTGTACTTTTGGAAGTCAAGGTCTTTACATGGTCTCTTGCCTTAGACTACAGAGGAAGACTATAAGAGAGTCAGATGGACAGATAGACAGGACAGTGAGCATCCTTCTGTTTGTACTCCCTGATGCTATATCCCTTTGAAGTGTAGATTGCTGATTTCAGGGAAAGTTTCCTTCCTTCCGGTTTTCCCCTCACTCTCCACACCATGCCATGTTTCTTGATATTTGCAACATGAGAACAGGATGCTTGCATGTATCTCTCAATCCATCTAACTAGTTAGAAAATGTTAGAGAATCTATCTCTCCTCTATCCTTCACCCCCACTCCTGGTTAAAGATAGTTTATTGAAGTATTTGATCCACATACCACAAGTTAGGAAAGGCACAAACAGGCATAAGAAAAGGCCTGCATGGTTAACAAACAAAGTAATGGAAGCTGTAAAAGGTAAGAAGGACTCCTTTAAGCGGTGGAAAACCAGTTCAAGTGAGATTAGTAAAAGGGAACACAGGCTGTGGCAAATCAAATGCAAGACAGTGATCAGGCAGGCAAAAAGGGACTATGAGGAGCATATTGCAAAAAAACATAAAGACCAACAATAAAATTTCTTCAAATATATTAGAAGTAGGAAACCAGCTAGGGAGGCAGTGGGGCCCTTGGATGACCATGGGGTAAAAGGATTACTGAAGGAGGATAAGGAAATGGCTGAGAAGCTGAATGAATTTTTTGCCTCCATCTTCACTGTGGAAGATGAGAACTTTTTGCCCGCCCCAGAACCACTATTTTTGGAAGGGGTGTTGAAAGACCTGAGTCAGATTGAGGTGACAAAAGAAGAGGTCCTACAACTGATGGACGAATTAAAAACTAATAAGTCACCGGGTCCGGATGGCATACATCCGAGAGTTCTGAAAGAACTCAAAGTTGAACTTGTGGATCTTCTAACAAAAATCTGTAATCTTTCATTGAAATCTGCCTCCGTTCCTGAGGACTGGAAGGTAGCAAATGTCACCCCTATCTTTAAAAAGGGTTCCAGAGGAGATCCGGGAAATTACAGGCCAGTCAGTCTGACTTCAATACCGGGAAAGTTGGTAGAAAGCATTATCAAGGACAGAATGAGTAGGCACATTGATGGACACGGGTTATTGAGAAAGACTCAAAATGGGTTCTGTAAGGGAAGATCTTGCCTCACTAACCTGTTAGAGTTCTTTGAGGGGGTGAACAAACATGTGGACAAAGGAGACCCGATAGATGTTGTTTACCTTGACTTCCAGAAAGCTTTTGATAAAGTTCCTCATCAAAGGCTCCTTAGAAAGCTTGAGAGTCATGGAGTAAAAGGACAGGTCCTCTTGTGGATCAAAAACTGGCTGAGTAATAGGAAGCAGAGAGTGAGTATAAATGGGCAGTCTTCGCAGTGGAGGATGGTAAGCAGTGGGGTGCCGCAGGGCTCGGTACTGGGTCCCATGCTCTTTAACTTGTTCATAAATGATTTAGAGTTGGGAGTGAGCAGTGAAGTGGCCAAGTTTGCGGATGACACTAAATTGTTCAGGGTGGTGAGAACCAGAGAGGATTGTGAGGAACTCCAAAGGGATCTGTTGAGGCTGGGTGAGTGGACGTCAACGTGGCAGATGCGGTTCAATGTGGCCAAGTGCAAAGTAATGCACATTGGGGCCAAGAATCCCAGCTACAAATACGATGGGGTGTGAACATGCAGATACTGACCAAGAAAGAGATCTTGGGGTCGTGGTAGATAACTCACTGAAAATGTCAAGACAGTGTGCGTTTGCAATAAAAAAGGCCAACGCCATGCTGGGAATTATTAGGAAGGGAATTGGAAACAAATCAGCCAGTATCATAATGCCCCTGTATAAATCGATGGTGCGGTCTCATTTGGAGTACTGTGTGCAGTTCTGGTCGCCGCACCTCAAAAAAGGATATTATAGCATTGGAGAAAGTCCAGAAAAGGGCAACTAGAATGATTGAAGGGCTGGAACACTTTCCCTATGAAGAAAGGTTGAAACGCTTGGGACTCTTTAGCTTGGAGAAACGTCGACTGCGGGGTGACATGATAGAGGTTTACAAGATAATGCATGGGATGGAGAAAGTAGAGAAAGAAGTACTTTTCTCCCTTTCTCACAATACAAGAACTCGTCGGCATTCGATGAAATTGCTGAGCAGACAGGTTAAAACGGATAAAAAGAAGTACTTCTTCACCCAAAGGGTGATTAACATGTGGAATTCACTGCCACAGGAGGTGGCGGTGGACACAAGCATAGCCACCTTCAAGAGGGGTTTAGATAAAAATATGGAGCAGAGGTCCATCAGTGGCTATTAGCCACAGTGTGTGTGTGTGTGTATGTATGTATGTATATATGTGTATATATATATATATATATATATATATATATATATATATATATATATATATGTATGTGTATATATATATAAACATTTTTTGCCACTGTGTGACACAGAGTGTTGGACTGGATGGGTGGATGGGACATTGGCCTGATCTAACATGGCTTCTCTTATGTTCTTATCCTACTTCCATATAACGCAAACAATAAATAACATAGCATATATAAAGGTAAAAAAAAGAGTAAAGGTAGTCCCCTGTGCAAGCACCAGTCATTTCTGACTCTGGGGTGACGTTGCTTTCACAACGTTTTCATGGCAGACTTTTTACGGGGTGGTTTGCTATTGCCTTACCCAAGCATATATAACATACATCAATACAACAAATGCTTCTTTTTCCCCCTTTTCCTTTTTATTTCCCTCCCCTCATCAAAACAACCAGTAATAATATCTTATTTTATATCTGTAGCCATAAGCACACCTCTCCTCTATCCTATCTAGAAATGGAGCTCCTATAATAATCTCCTATGATTAGTTTAGCTCTGTGTAACTTTTGTTTCTTGCCCGCACACATGCTCTGCCAGATGGCTCTGCTGCTTTAAAACCTTGGGCACTCGGCTAACTGTAAAGCCCAACAAGTACTTCCTGGCCTTGAGGAGAATCTACACCCAGCGGTGACCTTTTCCAAGTCATGAGCCCCCATTGCTTAGAGTATCTAAGTTGCAGACAGGGGTGCCCTAAATCAGGAGTTCCCAACATGGTGTCTGCTTAGCTTTCACAAAGTGTGTGGGGCCATCTTAAAGCAGGACTTGTTATTGGCTGCTGCTATTCAAGTGAAAGGATTTTTCATGGCTGCAATAGCTGCTGCAGGATGATGAAGTGGATTGGTAACAACCCAGGTTTTCCTTAGCCACTGTGTAGTTCCATTGACCAGCTGTTTCCATTAACTTTTTCTGTGAAGAAGCAATAGCAGCAGAAGAAGCAGCAGTGTTGGTTTTATACACACTTTACTACCCGAAGGAGTCTCAGAACAGCTTACTATTACGTTCCCTTCCTCTCCTCCCCACAGCAGACACCCTGTGAGGTAGGTGAGGCTGAGAGAGTTCTGAGAGAGCTGTGACTGGCTCGAGGTCACCCAGCTGGCTTCATGTGGAGGAGTGGGGAATCAAGATTGGAGGCTGTTGCTCTTAACCACTAAATCAAGCTGACTCTCTCTCAGAGAGGGAGCTTTGTTCAATTTTTACAGTCCAAGCTTCCATCCAAAATACAGATAAAATTAACCTTGACCAGCCAAAGGCAGGACGTGGAATAATGCAGCTTCCTCAGGGGGTGGTGGGCTCTCCTTCCTTGGAGGTTTTAAAACAGAGGCTAGATGGCCATCTAACAGCAATGCTGATCCTGTGATTTTAGGGGGAGGTATTTGTGAATTTCCTGCATTGTGCAGAGCGTTGGACTAGAAGATCCAGGGGGTCCCTTCCAACTCTATGATTCTATGTATTCAGCATGGTTGCCATGCAATTCTTTGCTAAGTGAGGAGGCAGCCATTTTGAGTTTGGCTCCCCCTTCTATGGCAGCCATTTTGGACTGTGCCCCCTTTCAGTGTTCACTGCCCCCTTTCAAGATTCCAAAGATGCTGCAGGCTCACCCTATCTAGGCTCTATCCTATCTAGGTTGGGGAAGGACTCTTGCCCTTACTGATGGCAAAGCAGTTAAAGTTCTATATACTTCCATGTATAATTGTAGTTATTACAGCTGTTAAAAGATCATGAAAACACAAAATCTGCTTGCTTTGGTGTATGACTAAAACCATTTTGGGGGGGACAGCTCTTAGAAGAGGCATTCTCACTGGGGAGACTTTCTCTTGTATGTGAGACATGGAGGAAGAAGCCCTCTTCTTGGCTTTCCTTCCTTTGTGAGGGCGAGAAGCAGAAATGCCTTTTCTAAGATGGTATTGGATAGATGGGGAAGTTTGTTCTAAAGTGATGCCTACCACTTGAGCACATTAAAAATGATTAATAATTGGGAAAATCTGTGTGATTAAAAATATACTGTTTCAGATTGATCAATGAAAAGCTTCAGGTCAGTTCTAGCAGACTCTAAGTGGCTGATAACTGAACACTGCTGGAGCCTTCAGGACCTTTACAATTACAGCTGTTGTGGATCACAGTATATGAGGTTGTTGTGGACTGCTGTGATGTGTTCTCTCTCTGCCCCTGTTGGGAAGGCTGGGACAGAGGAAGTACATCTTCACAAAACCCATATGGAACTCTGTGCTACAAGACGTTCTAGAGTTGGAAGGGGCTTAATAGGCCATCTGATCCAACCCCCTGCTCAATGAAGACAGTCCAAAGCTAGAACTTCCCAACCAGATGTGGCAGCAGCCATTGTAGTAGACTCAATTATTTGAGGCCAGGCAAACCGAAAGCGATTAGTCAAATAGTGCTCTTGTATTCATATACTACTGAATACAAAATATTCATATAGTACTGAATACAAAATGCTGAGAACATACAGTGTGGGAGAGCTGTTTCCTTTTGCCTTGCTTGGAGGTTTCTTGCATCTGTCTGGACCATTCTAAGCAGAACTAGATAGACCTTTAGGGCCTTAATATGTTTTTGGGTTGCAGCCTTATCAGATTTATAAGGTTCTGCCCCCCACTCTTGGCAATTTGCATAGGAGGACCGAATAGGTAGTCGTATGTAATTTATGTATATGTACTTCTGACGTGACAGTAGACAAAAATGGCTGTCACAGATGCCTGTTTGAGGAGCAGCTAACTTGAGCAGAAAGAAAGTGAAGCACTCACTGGCCAAGGCACGGGATATGGCATAAACTGCACAAATAATCTGTGTTCCTTTTTAAGGTGCAAATTGTGCAAAAAGGACCAGGTGCAGAAAGAGAGAACTCAGCAATGCAGAGCTTCCTGCTGGCATGGAGGCTGAAAAGGCTACATTTTCCAACTGTGTGAGGGTGAGTCTAAAAATAGAAACAGGCTTCTAATTTTAAACTTCTCTGGTTGTGTTACTGAAGCAGCTAATTAGGATCCCGCCAAGTTGTTGGCCTTATTTGCTAATTAAGCCTGTCTGCTTCCTGAAACAGGAGCCAGATAATGCTGAGTCATCTTATGGCGCTAAGTGGATGTCACTGACTCAGGAGAATCCCACTGGCTCCCAACCAGCCAATGAGGGCTACAAGGTAAGTGAGGGGTACTTCTGTGCAGGCCATTGAGCAATGCTTAGTAATTCTGAGTAACTGTGTTCTCTGGAGGGGCTGGATTGAAACATGATGCTTATCACTGTATGGAATGGAGGCCTCTGCTATTTAAGAACATGGTGAAAATGTATATTCATTTTGAATTTGATTTCAGTTGCTTCTGGAAGCAACATACGGTAATTCTCCAATTCAGTCAGTTTTCTGTCTTATTTTCCACTTTCAGTGTGGGAACTTGCTTGATTTTGTTTTTACTTTTGCACTTTGTAAAAGATAGATGATGGGGCAGCCATTTATGCAGGTACAAAATGAACAATTTTTTTTTAAAAAATCTTGCAGTGTCTGTATTAAAATAATATTAAATGATCTAAATTTTTATCTTTTGTTTGGAATATTTTGGCAGGTGTTTAAGACAGTAAATGGAAGCTAGATAACTGCTTACTCAGAGGCTTAGTATGGGCATCAGGCCAGGCAGGGCTTGTAACACCCTTATTTTTATAACAAACATTGGTATTTTAACATATGCACCCCTCTCTCATTAATATACATTGCCAACAGCTCATGGCTGCCTTAGGGTTACCAATCTCCAGCTGGTGGTTGGAGCTCACCTGGGATTACAACTGATACCCAGGTGACAAAGATCAGTTCCCCCAAAGAAAATGGCCACTTTGATAAGTGGACTGTATGGCATTATATCACAGGCTAACAGGCTCCATTAAGGGTGGAACAGGAGCATCCTGTCAACGATCCACAGTCATCACTTTAAAACTAATGAATTGGGACTATCCATAGCACAAGCACTTTAATCCATTAGGAAATAGGATGAGAATGGGACTTTTGAATAAATTTTGGACTTATCGTTAATTACTGGAACTCATTGTTATAGGCAATATATGGAATTATATTTATGAAGATTAATGATTAAGTCATACAGTGAAACTTGACACAGCTATTCATGGTGTTATTTTTGGTTTATCTTCCTTTCCATGGCTCTCTTCTTTGCTAAAACAGCTAGCAGTGGCAGAGGCCAGGACTGTCTTGTGTGCTCCAGGTCTTTCCCTTGCAATCCCACGGGTGAGCTACCCCCTCCCTTGCCTCAGCTATATTCACATGGCAAGGGCAGCTGCAGGAAACGTGATGTGTGATGGGTGAGATGGGAGATGCAGATAAACCATTGGGGAACTTGGAAAGCAGGCAAGGGATGTATATTGGCGGCAGATGAGAAGGCTTTTCAGAGAATCTAAAAAAGTCTGCAAAAGGGATCACGGCTTGTGGTTTGGATATCGTTTATACTACTGCCCCTACGTTCTGCTCTCTGTTTTTGGTAAACCACTGTCCATGCATTATTGCCTTCTGGGAATGGTTTTGTTAAAAACATTTACCAGCATGACCTTGTTAGCGCTGTCTGGAGACTTTTCTCTAGGGTCTCTAGAATACAAAATTCTGAGGGGGGGGACTGACACATCTTCACATGTCAATCAATCACATCAGCAATAAGCCATCAAGCGGTCTGCAGTCTGCTCTTTCATGTGGACTGCCGCCACTGAGGTATATTTTGCACTGCTTATATGTTGCTGTGGACAATGGCATTTTCTTGGTATACCTTTAATCAGGGGTCATTTCATAGAAAAAGAGGTGCCAGAACTTATTAGTGCAACTCATTTACATAATATTTGCATATGCCACACACCCCTGGCGTCACTGGAAGGTGTTCTAAATTATATCAGCTCAGCATCTACCTTAAAATGCTTCTTGAATTATGATTGTAGAAATAAAACCATACTCCCATCATACTTTTAAAAATTACTTTCTCCTATGTTGCAACTGCGGCATGATGAAGATTTCCATCTGTCTGCTTTGTATGTTTTGGTTATTTTCCCATTTTTTGTGGGGGAAAATATTAGAAAGTTTGTCAAATCTTAGAGTTCAGCAAATTCTCACAGGAGGGTTGAACAATGGAGTCCAGAAGCAAGTATTTTGGGGGAGGGAGGGTAAGAAATAAAGAGCACAATAAAATTTAGAGGTTCTGGAGTGCTGCTTCTGTGAGCTCCTGCCCAAAATGAGGCCTGCCTTAAATGAACAAGCACTCTCTTGGCTTTTAAATCAACTGAAGAGAGGCGTGTGCCAAATACAGTTAAGGGTGGAGTTGAGCTTTTGGCAGGTGTCAAGGGTGGTAGTAAGAGGCCTGGATAGGAATTTGGGACGTTGCTCCATGTTCCACAAAATTGTTAGAGGGTATAGGAGCTCTGTTGTAACAAACCCTGCCCTCTTCAGGCTGCACCCCCAAAACCTCCAGGTATTTCACCACCCGGAGCTGGCAACCCTCCATGCTTGTATTTCCTTGCATGACTCTTTGTTCCTCTTTTGAGTACAATTTTTGCTCTTCCTCATTTCCTCATGGTTGATATATTTTAAAAACACTGTAATACCGGTCAAGAAAACCATAATGTATTGTATTACCCAGCCTGAATTCTAAACCTCCAGTATTTAAACAAAGACTCCAGGGACTGAAATGGTTCCAAAACGTGGGGCGTGGGAGGTAGCTGACCTTGAGGTAGACACGTGGGCTCCAAATGTGTTTGAGGGAAGGAGGTGGAGGGACAAGAAGGCCCAGTTAAGCATGGTGGGCTGGACCTTTGAGAGAGACTGGAAAGAGAGAAGGTGAAAGGGGCAAGTTGCCTTGGCCCTCCATGTTCTGGGATGATAATAGATGCCCCACACATGTGTTCCCAGATGGCAGCCCAGTGTGATCAAAGGCAGAGAGTTCACTGTCTGTGGGAGAAGGTCACTCAAGGGCTATTATGGTCAGAGAAAACTATTGTTGGGCTGAGAGTCATTGACAGACAATGGCTGTATCTATTATACCTATGGCTGCTGCTGTCACCCTCTGCAAACAACAGCGATGGGGACCATGTCGGCCAAAAAATGGCAGATCATAAATCTAGAAGGCGTGCCAGGGTGTTGTAGTTCTAGGGCTGGGGAGACCTGGGTTCAGATTGCCACACAGCTCAAGGAAGCTCAATGAGTGACCTGTCTGTCAGCCTAATCTACCTCACTGGGTTGTTGTAAGGATAGCAGGGGAGAACCATGGATGCTATCCTGAGCTGCTTTGGTGAGGGGCAGGTTACAGGCGAGGATGCTCACAGAGCCGCTCACAGTGCGGCTCACAGAGAGCCACAGTTACATCCATCTCTGGCGTAAGGCCTGCACATCAGGGAGGCTTGTGACTGACCGGTGGGAATCATCTGCCAGCCACAAACCCAGCTGGGCAAGGGTCTTGTCTGCTTTACCAAAACATTGAGTAGATGCCATGTTGGGGAGCAGTGCCTAGAAGAGTCACAAGAGGTGGGCTCCTGATCCACTGAGGATCACTGCCTTAGCTAAAGCAACATTTGGAGATGAATTTTGAAGGGTCTTCCTACTAAGGTCAAATAGCTAAGCCAAAAGTTTCAAGCATCAAGCTTTCAAGTAAGCGCAAGGCATCGAGTGGCTGCTTTGAAAGATGGACTCTGCAGCATTGTAGTATGATGCCTCTCCCCTGCCCAAACCACACCCTCTCCCAGCTCCACTCCCAAAGTCTCCAGGCATTTTTCTACCCAGACCTGGTGACCCTAGAGACAGCTGGCAGGAAAGAAAAAAATGGCAGTCCCAGTGCTAACTTGTAGACTGTGGCAGCTGTTGAGAGGAGTGATTGGTCAGTTAACTTCCTGGGAAGGTTCCTGGTGGGCTCATAGTGGCCAGGAGCAAGTGGTGCTGAGTCCCAGCTGTCTTGATAGTGCCCCAGCAGGTGTGATGATGACAGCCCCCACGGTTTCTATGGTTTTGCAAAATGTGCAAGAGAGAGTTGTTCTCTTAGACAGAGCAAAGCTGCAGTGTTTACAGATCACCCAGGAGTTGCCTTCTTGTACTGAATGCTCTGTTGCCTTGCCTTAAGCGGATATGCTTGCTTCCATTGGTCTGTATTTAGAGGCCATGTGACTCAGCTAGCTCTAGAGCCATTTTCATGCCCCTAGTATCTTGGTATGTCGCACACTGTGGAATAGAGGTTATCAGGGCTTTTTTTTCTGGGAAAAGAGGTACTGGAACTCTCAAGAGGGAAATGAAGGAGAAACACACAGGGTGCCTCTCATGAATGTTTAACTTTTTGGGGAAATTTTTGTTTCCACAAAGAGGTTATAGAACTCCATTCCATCACGTTCCCCCAGAAAAAGAAGTCCTGGAAGTTATGGTGTTTGGCTAGGATTTGGGAAATCAGGGTTGGACTCTGAGATGCTGTTTGCGCTCTAATTTGTATATTGTGTTGGTTGTGTTCACTGAGAGGGAAGCAGATAGTTTTACTTCTGAGGAAAAAAGTCAGAATAAAGTGATCTTTGGCATTCCTTGTCGCTTGGTTATTTGAGGGCACCTGAGACACATACATCTTTGCTGCAGCCGTTGGGTTATTTTTAGCTGCTTGCAAAATTGTTTCTGTGTGTGTGTATGGAGCTGCAGCAAGGAGGGTGGGGGGGAAGAGAATAACCAGAATACAGTTCCATAATCTTCTGTAGGCAACAGTGGTATCTAGTGGTCATTCTGAGACTGTAGCTCTGTGTTTACCTTGCAGCATCTCACTGATGAGGAACAAATCCTGCAGCTGAGAGACATAGTGACCTGCATGAACCTTGATTTTTTCCCTTTGAAACCAGAGCAATTTATTTGTGTGTGTAGGCTGACAACGATAATCCAGAAGATAGCTATTTTCCAAATCCAGAAAAGGGAAGCCCAGATTATCAAGGTGTTATCCAGCCTTCCCTATAAGAAATATATAAAGTTTGGTGCTTCCCCTCAACATTATATATTTAATTAAATTTCCCCAACATTATATATACCATTAAATGCCAACAATGCCCTTCAGTTCTCTACATAGGACAAACCCCATGCCAAAGGATAAATGGTCATAAATCTGACATCAGGAATTACAAAATTGAGAAACCTGTAGGAGAACACTTCAGCCTTCCAGGACATTCAGTGGGTGTCCTCAAAGTAGCTGTTTTACTGCAAAGGAACTTCGAGAACAGAATGGAAAGGGAAATTGCTGAATTACAAGTTATTATGAAACTTGGAACAAACTCTTATATACTAAACCCATTCTCACCAAGCAGAGCTATGCATCCACTGAATTTCTCTTTTAGAATAGTGTATCAGAATAATGTATTTTTTTGTGTTGACAAACTGGAATAAAGGATTCTGGTTGTATATCTCATTACATATGCTAAACCCACTGTATTCTAATGTATTCCTTTTTTGTATTGGCAAACTGGAATGATGTTTATAATGCTGTGCTACATGTTAAAAGTAAATTAAGTGGGTAGACACACCTCTAAGAAAAAGATGTTCTCAGTTTAACCCATGCTTGAGGAGAAATAGAGCAATTAGCAGACTCTACATTTATTGTGTTGTGACAGCGACTCTCACCACCATTCTCCATTTTTGACATGTTTTCTTCTTTTGCTGTTTTCCCATGCAACTGACCAAACTTACTGTTCTTTCAGTTTGTTAATTTCCCTGTTTTGCCATTGAATTCTAACTTTGTACTATTTTGCTTGCTTAATCACTGCTCTTTATAGCACTGCCCATTTCATCGTCTGACAAAGTATGCGTGCGTGCACACCAAAGCTAACATTCTGAATTAAACTTTATTGGTCTTAAGGTGCCACTGGACTCCAACTTTGTTCTAAAAGTTTGGGGCTTTTCAGTTTAGAAAAAAAATGACTAAGACATGAGACAAGCTTCTAAAATCATGCATGCTATGGAGAGGGGAATAGAAATTTTTTCCCTTCTCCCCAAATATTAGAATTTAGGGGCCTGGGCACCCAATGAAGTTGCTGAGTGGTAGACTGAGGACAAGCCACACAATTTTGCCTTGTGGAACTCACTGCCATAAGGTATTAACAATGGCTGTTAATTTAGCTGGTTTTAAAACAGGATTAGACTGCTTCATAGATCAATAGCTATTATGGATCCACCATGTTCAGAGACTGAACTTTTGAAATTTTAGG